>NC_091470.1:264085474-265446999 GCF_036971445.1 Narcine bancroftii
TCAGATATGGTGAAATAGAGGCGGGGAATCAGATATGGGGAATCAGAGGTGTGGAATCAGAGGTTGGGAATCAGAGGAAGGGAATCAGAGTCGGGGAAACAGAGGCGGGGAATCAGATATGTGGAATCAGAGGTGGCGAATCAAAGGCGGTGAAACAGAGATGGGGAATCAGGGCAGGGAATCAGAGGCAGGGAATCAAACACGGGGAATCAGAGCTGGGGAATCAGAGGCGGGGAATCAGAGTTGGGAATCAGAGGCGGGGAATCAGAGGCGGGGAAACAGAGGCGGGGAATCAGATATGGGGAATCAGAGGTGGGGAATCAGAGGTTGGGAATCAGAGGCAGGGAATCGGAGATGGGGAATCAGAGGCAGGGAATCAGAGGCAGGGAATCAGAGGCGGGGAATCAGAGGCGGGGAATCAGAGGCCGGGAATCAGATATGGGGAAACTGATGCGGGGAATCTGAGGCGGGGAAACAGAGGCAGGGAATCAGATATGGGGAATCAGAGGTGGGGAATCAGAGGTTTGGAATCAGAGGCAGGGCATCAGAGGCTTGGAATAAGATGCAGGGAATCAGATGCGGGGAAACAGAGGTAGGGAATCAGAGGCGGGGAAACAGAGGCAGGGAATCAGATATGGGGAATCAGAGGCGGGGAATCAGAGGTGGGGAATCATAGGCAGGGAATCGGATGTGCGGAATCAGAGATGGGGAATCAGAGGCCGGGAATCAGAGGTGGTGAATCAGAGATGGGGAATCAGAGGCGGGGAATCAGAGGCAGGGTATCAGACGCGGGGAATCAGAGGTGGGCAATCAGAGGCGGGGAATCAGATATGGGGAATCAGAGGCGGGGAATCAGAGGCGGGGAAACAGAGGCGGGGAATCAGATATGGGGAATCAGAGGTGGGGCATCAGAGGTTGTGAATCACAGATGGGGAATCAGAGGCGGGGAATCAGAGGCAGGGAATCAGACGCTGGGAATCAGAGGCGGGGATTTAGAGCTGGGGAATCAGAAGCGGGGAATCAGAGTTGGGGAATCAGAGGCGGGGAATCAGATATGGGGAATCAGAGGCAGGGAATCAGAGGCGGGGAATCAGAGGCAGGGAATCAGACGCGGGGAATCTGAGGCGGGGAATCAGAGCTGGGGAATCAGAGGTGGGGAATCAGAGTTGGGGAATCAGAGGCAGGGAATTGGATGTGAGGAATCAGAGATGGGGAATCAGAGGTGGGGAATCAGAGGCGGTGAATCAGAGATGGGGAATCAGAGGCGGGGAATCAGAGGCAGGAAATCAGACACGGGGATTCAGAGGCTGGGAATCAGACGGGGGGAATCAAAGGTGGGGAATCAGAGCTGGGGAATCTGAGGCAGGGAATCAGAGTTGGGGATTCAGAGGCGGGGAATCAGATATGGGGAAACAGAGGCGGGGAATCAGAGGCGGGCAAACAGAGGCGGGGAATTAGATATGGGGAATCAGAGGTAGGGAATCAGAGGTGGTGAATCAGTGATGGGGAATCCCAGGCGGGGAATCAGAGGCAGGGAATAGAACGCGGGGAATCAGAGGCAGGGAATCAGAGCTGGGGAATCAGAGGCGGGGAATCATAGTTGGGAATCAGAGGCGGGAATCAGATATGGGGAAACAGAGGCGGGGAATCAGAGGCGGGGAAACAGAGGCGGGGAATCAGATATGGGGAATCGGATGCAGGGAATCTGAGGCAGGGAATCTGAGGCAGGGAATCTGTTGCAGAAAATCTGATGCGGGTTATCAGAAGGGGGAAATGAGATGTGGGAAACGAGATGCAGAGAAAGAGGCACGGAAATAGAGGCAGGGAAAGAGAGGCAGGGTATCAGAGGCGGGTAATCAGAGGCATGGAATCAGAGGCGGGGAATCAGAGACACAGAAAGAGAGGCGTGGAATCAGAGGTGCGGAATCAGAGCCGGTGAATCTGAGCCGGGAAATCAGAAGCATAGCAACAGAGGCGGTGAAACATGGGTGCGGAATCGGACGCGGGGAATCAGAGGTGGGGACTCAGAGGCAGGGAATCAGAGGCAGGGAATCAGAGGCAGGTTATCAGAGGCAGGGAATCAGATGCGGGGAATCAGAGGCGGGGAATCAGAGGCGGGGAATCAGAGGCGGGGAATCAGAGGCGGGGAATCAGAGGCGGAGAATCATAGGCTGGCAATCAGATGCAGGAAATCAGAGGCAGGGAATCAGAGGCAGGGAATCAGAGGCAGGGAATCTGAGGCAGGGAGTCAGAGGTGGGGAATCAGAGCGGGGAATCAGAGGCAGGGAATCAGATGAAGGGAATCTGATGCAGGGAATCTGAGGCAGGGAATCTGAGGCAGGGAATCTGTGGCAGGGAATCTGATGAGGGTTATCAGAAGGGGTAAATGAGATTTGGGAAACGAGATGCAGAGAAAGAGGCACGGAAATAGAGGCAGGGAAAGAGAGGCAGGGAATCAGATGCGGGGAATCAGAGGTGGGGAATCAGAGGCGAGGAATCAGAGGGGGGAATCAGAGGCAGGGAATCAGAGGCGGGGAATCAGAGGCAGGGAATCAGAGGCGGGAAATCAGAGACGGCGAATCTGAGGCGTGGAATTAGAGGTGGGGAAAGAGATGTGGGGAAACGTAGGCCAGGAAAGTTGCGCGGAAAGGGAGGCGGTGAATCAGAGGCGGCGAATCAGAGGCGGGGAATCAGAGGCGGGGAATCAGAGGCGGGCAATCAGATGCAGGGAATCAGAGGCAGGGAATCAGAGGCAAGGAATCTGAGGGGGCAAATATGAGGTAGTGAATCAGAGGCGGGGAAACAGGCGGGTAAACAGAGGCTGGGAATCAGAGGCAGGGAATCAGATGAAGGGAATCTGATGCAGGGAATCTGAGGCAGGGAATCTGAGGCAGGGAATCGGAGGCAGGGAATCTGATGTGGGGAATCAGAGGCGGGGAATCAGAGGCGTGGAATCAGAGGTGTGGAAAGAGATGTGGGGAAACAGGCGGGTAAACAGAAGCGGGTAAACATAGGTGCACAAATAGAGGCGGCGATAGAGATGGGCAAAACATAGTGGTTGGAACTTGTATGTTGAAAATGAGTTACACAGAACAGATCAAACAGAGTTGTTGAAATTGAGGGAGGGAAAGAGAGGCACGGAAAGAGTGGAGGGGAAAGAGTGCAGGCAAAATAGAGGCGTAGAGACAGAGGTGGCGAATCAGTGGCGGGGAATCAGAGGCGGGGAATCAGAGGCAGGGAATCAGATGAAGGGAATCTGATGCAGGGAATCTGAGGCAGGGAATCTGAGGCAGGGAATCGGAGGCAGGGAATCTGATGTGGGGAATCAGAGGCGGGGAATCAGAGGCGGGGAATCAGAGGGGGGATTCAGAGGCGGGGAATCAGAGGCGGGGAATCAGAGGCGGGGAATCAGAGGGGGGAATCTGAGGTGGGGAATCAGAGGCGGGGAATCAGAGGCGGGGAATCAGAGGCAGGGAATCCGAGGCAGGGAATCAGATGAAGGGAATCTGATGCAGGGAATCTGAGGCAGGGAATCTGAGGCGGGGAAACAGGCGGGTAAACAGAGGCGGGTAAACATAGGCGGGGAATCAGAGGCGGGGAATCAGAGGCGGGGAATCAGAGGCGGGGAATCAGAGGCGGGGAATCAGAGGCGGGGAATC
Organism: Narcine bancroftii; assembly: GCF_036971445.1. Taxonomy (NCBI): domain Eukaryota; kingdom Metazoa; phylum Chordata; class Chondrichthyes; order Torpediniformes; family Narcinidae; genus Narcine; species Narcine bancroftii. The sequence goes on from NC_091470.1 coordinate 264,089,134, forward strand.
AGATGCGGGGAATCAGATGCGGGGAATCAGAGGTGGGGAATCAGAAGCGGGGTATCAGAGGAGGGGAATCAGAGGCGGGGAATCAGAGGCGGGGAATCAGAGGCGGGGAATCAGAGGCGTGGAATCAGAGGCGGGAATTCAGAGGCGGGGAAAGATATGTGGGGAAACGTAGGCCAGGAAAGTTGAGCGGAAATGGAGGCAGTGAATCAGAGGTGGGGAATCAGAGGCGGGGAATCAGAGGCGGGGAATCAGAGGCGGGGAATCAGAGGCGGGGAATCAGAAGTGGGGAATCAGAGGTGGGGAATCAGAGGCGGGGAATCAGAGGCGGGGAATCAGAGGCGGGGAATCAGAGGCAGGGAATTAGAGGCGGGCAATCAGATGCAGGGAATCAGAGGCAGGGAATCAGAGGCAGGGAATCAGAGGCAGGGAATCTGAGGGGGCAAATATGAGGTAGTGAATCAGAGGCGGGGAAACAGGCGGGTAAACAGAGGCTGGGAATCAGAGGCAGGGAATCAGCCGCGGGGAATCAGAGGCAGGGAATCAGATGAAGGGAATCTGATGCAGGGAACCTTAGGCAGGGAATCTGAGGCAGGGAATCTGTGGCAGAAAATCTGATGCGGGTTATCAGAAGGGGGAAATGAGATGTGGGAAACGAGATGCAGAGATAGAGGCACGGAAATAGAGGCAGGGAAGGAGAGGCAGGGTATCAGAGGCGGGTAATCAGAGGCGTGGAATCAGAGGCGGGGAATCAGAGACACAGAAAGAGAGGCGTGGAATCAGAGGTGCGGAATCAGAGCCGGTGAATCTGAGCCGGGAAATCAGAAGCATAGCAACAGAGGCGGTGAAACATGGGTGCGGAATCGGACGCGGGGAATCAGAGGTGGGGACTCAGATGCAGGGAATCAGAGGCAGGGAATCAGAGGCAGGTTATCAGAGGCAGGGAATCAGATGCGGGGAATCAGAGGCGTGGAATCAGAGGCGGAGAATGAGAGGTGGGGAATCAGAGGCGGGGAATCAGAGGAGGAGAATCATAGGCGGGCAATCAGATGCAGGAAATCAGAGGCAGGGAATCAGAGGCAGGGAATCAGAGGCAGGGAATCTGAGGCAGGGAGTCAGAGGTGGGGAATCAGAGGCGGGGAATCAGAGGCAGGGAATCAGATGAAGGGACTCTGATGCAGGGAATCTGAGGCAGGGAATCTGAGGCAGGGAATCTGTGGCAGGGAATCTGATGAGGGTTATCAGAAGGGAGAAATGAGATTTGGGAAACGAGATGCAGAGAAAGAGGCACGGAAATAGAGGCAGGGAAAGAGAGGCAGGGAATCAGAGGCGGGGAATCGGAGGTGGGGAATCAGAGGCGGGGAATCAGAGGCGGGGAATCAGAGGGGGGAATCAGAGGCGGGGAATCAGAGGCGGGGAATCAGAGGCAGGGAATCAGAGGCGGGAAATCAGAGACGGCGAATCTGAGGCGTGGAATCAGAGGTGGGGAAAGAGATGTGGGGAAACGTAGGCCAGGAAAGATGCACGGAAAGGGAGGCGGTGAATCAGAGGCGGGGAATCAGAGGCGGGGAATCAGAGGCAGGGAATCAGAGGGGGGCAATCAGAGGCGGCGAATCAGAGGCGTGGAATCAGAGGTGGGGAAAGAGATGTTGGGAAACAGGCGGGTAAACAGAAGCGGGTAAACATAGGTGCATAAATAGAGGCGGCGAAAGAGATGGGCGAAACATAGGGGTTGGAACTTGTATGTTGAAAATGAGTTACACAGAACAGATCAAACAGAGTTGTTGAAATTGAGGGAGGGAAAGAGAGGCACGGAAAGAGTGGAGGGGAAAGAGTGCAGGCAAAAGAGGGGCGTAGAGACAGTGGTGGGGAATCAGAGGCGGGGAATCAGAGGCGGGGAATCAGAGGCAGGGAATCAGAGGCGGGGAAAGATATGTGGGGAAACGTAGGCCAGGAAAGTTGAGCGGAAAGGGAGGCAGTGAATCAGAGGTGGGGAATCAGAGGCGGGGAATCAGAGGCGGGGAATCAGAGGCGGGGAATCAGAGGCGGGGAATCAGAAGCGGGGAATCAGAGGTGGGGAATCAGAGGCGGGGTATCAGAGGTTGAGAATCAGAGATGGGCATTCAGATGCAGGGAATCAGAGGCAGGGAATCAGAGGCAGGGAATCAGAGTCACGGAATCTGAGGTAGGGAATCTGAGGTGGGGAATCAGAGGTGGGGAAACAGGCGGGTAAACAGAGGTGGGTAAACATAGGCGGGGAATCAGAGGCAGGGAATCAGAGGCGGGGAATCAGAGGCGGTGAATCAGAGGCGGGGAATCAGAGGCGGGGAATCAGATGCGGGGAATCAGAGGCGGGGAATCAGAGGTGGGGTATTAGATGAGGGGAATCAGAGGCGGGGAATCAGAGGCGGGGAATCAGAGGCGGGGAATCAGAGGCGTGGAATCAGAGGCGGGGAATCAGAGGCGGGGAATCAGAAGTGGGGAATCAGATGTGGGGAATCAGAGGCGGGGAATCAGAGGCAGGGAATCAGAGGCGGGCAATCAGAAGTGGGGAATCAGAGGCGGGGAATCAGAGGCGGGGAAACAGAGGCGGTGAATCAGAGGCGGGGAATCAGAAGTGGGGAATCAGAGGTGGGGAATCAGAGGAGGGGAATCAGAGGCGGGGAATCAGAGGTGGGCAATCAGATGCAGGGAATCAGAGGCAGGGAATCAGAGGCAGGGAATCAGAGGCAGGGAATCTGAGGCAGGGATTCTGTGTTGGGGAACCAGAGGCGGGAAAACAGGCGAGTAAACAGAGGCAGGTAAACATAGGTGGGGAATCAGAGGCGGGGAATCAGAGTCGGGAAATCAGAGGCGGGGAATCTGACGCGGGGAATCAGATGCAGGGAATCAGATGCGGGACATCAGAGGTGCGGTATCAGAGGCGGGGAATTAGAGGCGGGGAATCAGAGGCGGGGAATCAGAGGCGTGGAATCAGAGGCGGGGAATCAGAGGCGGGTAAACATAGGCGGGGAATCAGAGGCGGGGAATCAGAGGCGGGGAATCAGAGGCGGGGAATCAGAGGCGGGGAATCAGAGGCGTGGAATCAGATGCGGTGAATCAGTGGTGGAGAATCAGAGGCGGGGTATTAGACGAGGGGAATCGGAGATGGGGAATCAGAGGCAGTGAATCAGAGGCGGGGAATCAGAGGCCGGGAATCAGATATGGGGAAACAGATGCGGGGAATCTGAGGCGGGGAAACAGAGGCGGGGAATCAGATATGGGGAATCAGAGGTGGGGAATCAGAGGTTGGGAATCAGAGGCAGGGAATCAGAGGCTTGGAATCAGATGCAGGGAATCAGATGCGGGGAATCAGAGGCGGGGAAACAGAGGCGGGGAATCAGATATGGGGAATCAGAGGCGGGGAATCATAGTTGGGAATCAGAGGCGGGGAATCAGATATGGGGAAACAGAGGCGGGGAATCAGAGGCGGGGAAACAGAGGAGGGGAATCAGATATGGGGAATCGGATGCGGGGAATCAGAGGCGGGGAATCAGAGCTGGGGAATCAGAGGCGGGGAATCAGAGTTGGGGCATCAGAGGTGGGGAATTAGATATAGGGAAACAGAGGCGGGGAATCAGAGGCGTGGAATCAGAGGCGGGGAATCAGAGGCGGGTAAACATAGGCGGGGAATCAGAGGCGGGGAATCAGAGGCGGGGAATCAGAGGCGGGGAATCAGAGGCGGGGAATCAGAGGCGTGGAATCAGATGCGGTGAATCAGTGGTGGAGAATCAGAGGCGGGGTATTAGACGAGGGGAATCGGAGATGGGGAATCAGAGGCAGTGAATCAGAGGCGGGGAATCAGAGGCGGGGAATCAGAGGCCGGGAATCAGATATGGGGAAACAGAGGCGGGGAATCCGAGGCGGGGAAACAGAGGCGGGGAATCAGATATGGGGAATCAGAGGTGGGGAATCAGAGGTTGGGAATCAGAGGCAGGGAATCAGAGGCTTGGAATCAGATGCAGGGAATCAGATGCGGGGAATCAGAGGCGGGGAATCAGAGCTGGGGAATCAGAGGTGGGGAATCAGATTTGGGGAATCAGAGGCGGGGACTTAGATATTGGGAAACAGAGGCGGGGAATCAGAGGCGGGGAAACCCAGGCGGGGAATCAGATATGGGGAATCAGAGGTGGGGAATCAGAGGCAAGGAATCAGATGTGCGGAATCAGAGATGGGGAATCAGAGGCAGGGAATCAGAATCAGAAGCAGGGAATCAGAGGCCGGGAATCAGAGGCCGGAATCAGATGCTGGGAATCAGAGGCCTGGAATCAGAGGCTGGGAATCAGAGGCAGGGAATCAGATGCGGGGAATCAGAGGCGGGGAATCAGAGCTGGGGAATCAGAGGCGGGGTATTAGAGTTGGGGAATCAGAGGCGGGGAATCAGATATGGGGAAACAGAGGTGGGGAATCAGAGGCGGGGAAACAGAGGCAGGGAATCAGATATGGGGAATCAGAGGTGGGGAATCAGAGATGGGGAATCAGAGGCGGTGAATCAGAGATGGGGAATCAGAGGCGGGGAATCAGAGGCAGGAAATCAGACACGGGGATTCAGAGGCTGGGAATCAGACGGGGGGAATCAAAGGCGGGGAATCAGAGCTGGGGAATCAGAGGCAGGGAATCAGAGGCGTGGAATCAGATATGGGGAATCAGAGGCTGGGATTCAGAGGCGGGGAATCAGAGGCAGGGAATCAGACACGGGGAATCAGAGGTGGGGAATCAGAGATGGGGAATCAGAGGTGGGGAATCAGAGGCAGGGAATCAGACGCGGGGAATCTGAGGCGGGGAATCAGAGCTGGGGAATCAGAGGTGGGGAATCAGAGTTGGGGAATAAGAGGCAGGGAATCGGATGTGCGGAATCAGAGATGGGGAATCAGATGTGGGGAATCAGAGGAATCAGAGATGGGGGATCAGAGGCGGGGAATCAGAGGCAGGAAATCAGACACGGGGATTCAGTGGCTGGGAATCAGACGGGGGGAATCAAAGGCGGGGAATCAGAGCTGGGGAATCAGAGGCAGGGAATCAGAGTTGGGGAAACAGAGGCGGGGAATTAGATATGGGGAATCAGAGGTGGGGAATCAGAGGTGGTGAATCAGTGATGGGGAATCACAGGCGGGGAATCAGAGGCAGGGAATAGAACGCAGGGAATCAGACGCAGGGAATCAGAGCTGGGGAATCAGAGGCGGGGAATCATAGTTGGGAATCAGAGGCGGGGAATCAGATATGGGGAAACAGAGGCGGGGATTCAGTGGCTGGGAATCAGACGGGGGGAATCAAAGGCGGGGAATCAGAGCTGGGGAATCAGAGGCAGGGAATCAGAGTTGGGGATTCAGAGACGGGGAATCAGATATGGGGAAACAGAGGCGGGGAATCAGAGGCGGGGAAACAGAGGCGGGGAATTAGATATGGGGAATCAGAGGTGGGGAATCAGAGGTGGTGAATCAGTGATGGGGAATCACAGGCGGGGAATCAGAGGCAGGGAATAGAACGCAGGGAATCAGACGCAGGGAATCAGAGCTGGGGAATCAGAGGCGGGGAATCATAGTTGGGAATCAGAGGCGGGGAATCAGATATGGGGAAACAGAGGCGGGGAATCAGAGGCGGGGAAACAGAGGAGGGGAATCAGATATGGGGAATCGGATGCGGGGAATCAGAGGCGGGGAATCAGAGCTGGGGAATCAATGGCGGGGAATCAGAGTTGGGGCATCAGAGGTGGGGAATTAGATATAGGGAAACAGAGGCGGGGAATCAGAGGCGTGGAATCAGAGGCGGGGAATCAGAGGCGGGTAAACATAGGCGGGGAATCAGAGGCGGGGAATCAGAGGCGGGGAATCAGAGGCGGGGAATCAGAGGCGGGGAATCAGAGGTGTGGAATCAGATGCGGTGAATCAGTGGTGGAGAATCAGAGGCGGGGTATTAGACGAGGGGAATCGGAGATGGGGAATCAGAGGCAGTGAATCAGAGGCGGGGAATCAGAGGCGGGGAATCAGAGGCCGGGAATCAGATATGGGGAAACAGAGGCGGGGAATCCGAGGCGGGGAAACAGAGGCGGGGAATCAGATATGGGGAATCAGAGGTGGGGAATCAGAGGTTGGGAATCAGAGGCAGGGAATCAGAGGCTTGGAATCAGATGCAGGGAATCAGATGCGGGGAATCAGAGGCGGGGAATCAGAGCTGGGGAATCAGAGGTGGGGAATCAGATTTGGGGAATCAGAGGCGGGGACTTAGATATTGGGAAACAGAGGCGGGGAATCAGAGGCGGGGAAACCCAGGCGGGGAATCAGATATGGGGAATCAGAGGTGGGGAATCAGAGGCAAGGAATCAGATGTGCGGAATCAGAGATGGGGAATCAGAGGCAGGGAATCACAATCAGAAGCAGGGAATCAGAGGCCGGGAATCAGAGGCCGGAATCAGATGCTGGGAATCAGAGGCCTGGAATCAGAGGCGGGGAATCAGAGGTAGGGAATCAGATGCGGGGAATCAGAGGCGGGGAATCAGAGCTGGGGAATCAGAGGCGGGGTATTAGAGTTGGGGAATCAGAGGCGGGGAATCAGATATGGGGAAACAGAGGTGGGGAATCAGAGGCGGGGAAACAGAGGCAGGGAATCAGATATGGGGAATCAGAGGTGGGGAATCAGAGATGGGGAATCAGAGGCGGTGAAGCAGAGATGGGGAATCAGAGGCGGGGAATCAGAGGCAGGAAATCAGACACGGGGATTCAGAGGATGGGAATCAGACGGGGGAAATCAAAGGCGGGGAATCAGAGCTGGGGAATCAGAGGCTGGGATTCAGAGGCGGGGAATCAGAGGCAGGGAATCAGACACGGGGAATCAGAGGTGGGGAATCAGAGATGGGGAATCAGAGGCGGGGAATCAGAGGCAGGGAATCAGACGCGGGGAATCTGAGGCGGGGAATCAGAGCTGGGGAATCAGAGGTGGGGAATCAGAGTTGGGGAATCAGAGGCAGGGAATCGGATGTGCGGAATCAGAGATGGGGAATCAGATGTGGGGAATCAGAGGAATCAGAGATGGGGAATCAGAGGCGGGGAATCAGAGGCAGGAAATCAGACACGGGGATTCAGTGGCTGGGAATCAGACGGGGGGAATCAAAGGCGGGGAATCAGAGCTGGGGAATCAGAGGCAGGGAATCAGAGTTGGGGATTCAGAGACGGGGAATCAGATATGGGGAAACAGAGGCGGGGAATCAGAGGCGGGGAAACAGAGGCGGGGAATTAGATATGGGGAATCAGAGGTGGGGAATCAGAGGTGGTGAATCAGTGATGGGGAATCACAGGCGGGGAATCAGAGGCAGGGATTAGAAAGTAGGGAATCAGACGCAGGGAATCAGAGCTGGGGAATCAGAGGCGGAGAATCATAGTTGGGAATCAGAGGCGGGGAATCAGATATGGGGAAACAGAGGCGGGGAAACAGAGGCGGGGAAACAGAGGAGGGGAATCAGATATGGGGAATCGGATGCGGGGAATAAGAGGCGGGGAATGAGAGCTGGGGAATCAGAGGCGGGGAATCAGAGTTGGGGCATCAGAGGTGGGGAATTAGATATAGGGAAACAGAGGCGGGGTATCAGAGGCGGGGAAACAGAGGCGGGGAATCAGATATGGGGAATCAGAGGCGGGGAATCAGAGGCGGGGAATCAGAGGCAGGGAATCAGACACGGGGAATCAGAGGCGGGGAATCAGAGATGGGGAATCAGAGGCGGGGAATCAGAGGCAGGGAATCGGACGCCGGGAATCAGAGTCGGGGAATCAGAGCTGGGGAATCAGAGGCGGGGAATCAGAGTTGGGGAATCAGAGTCGGGGATTCAGATATGGGGAAATAGAGGCGGGGAATCAGATATGGGGAATCAGAGGTGTGGAATCAGAGGTTGGGAATCAGAGGAAGGGAATCAGAGTCGGGGAAACAGAGGCGGGGAATCAGATATGTGGAATCAGAGGTGGCGAATCAAAGGCGGTGAAACAGAGATGGGGAATCAGGGCAGGGAATCAGAGGCAGGGAATCAAACACGGGGAATCAGAGCTGGGGAATCAGAGGCGGGGAATCAGAGTTGGGAATCAGAGGCGGGGAATCAGAGGCGGGGAAACAGAGGCGGGGAATCAGATATGGGGAATCAGAGGTGGGGAATCAGAGGTTGGGAATCAGAGGCAGGGAATCGGAGATGGGGAATCAGAGGCAGGGAATCAGAGGCGGGGAATCAGAGGCGGGGAATCAGAGGCCGGGAATCAGATATGTGGAAACTGATGCGGGGAATCCGAGGCGGGGAAACAGAGGCGGGGAATCAGATATGGGGAATCAGAGGTGGGGAATCAGAGGTTGGGAATCAGAGGCAGGGCATCAGAGGCTTGGAATCAGATGCAGGGAATCAGATGCGGGGAATCAGAGGCGGGGAATCAGAGCTGGGGAATCAGAGGTGGGGAATCAGATTTGGGGAATCAGAGGTGGGGACTTAGATATTGGGAAACAGAGGCGGGGAATCAGAGGCGGGGAAACAGAGGCGGGGAATCAGATATGGGGAATCAGAGTTGGGGAATCAGAGGCAGGGAATCAGATGTGCGGAATCAGAGATGGGGAATCAGAGGCAGGGAATCAGAATCAGAAGCAGGGAATCAGAGGCCGGGAATCAGAGGCCGGAATCAGATGATGGGAATCAGAGGCCTGGAATCAGAGGCGGGGAATCAGAGGCAGGGAATCAGATGCGGGGAATCAGAGGCGGGGAATCAGATATGGGGAAACAGAGGTAGGGAATCAGAGGCGGGGAAACAGAGGCAGGGAATCAGATATGGGGAATCAGAGGCGGGGAATCAGAGGTGGGGAATCATAGGCAGGGAATCGGATGTGCGGAATCAGAGATGGGGAATCAGAGGCCGGGAATCAGAGGTGGTGAATCAGAGATGGGGAATCAGAGGCGGGGAATCAGAGGCAGGGTATCAGACGAGGGGAATCAGAGGTGGGCAATCAGAGGCGGGGAATCAGATATGGGGAATCAGAGGCGGGGAATCAGAGGCGGGGAAACAGAGGCGGGGAATCAGATATGGGGAATCAGAGGTGGGGCATCAGAGGTTGTGAATCACAGATGGGGAATCAGAGGCGGGGAATCAGAGGCAGGGAATCAGACGCTGGGAATCAGAGGCGGGGATTCAGAGCTGGGGAATCAGAAGCGGGGAATCAGAGTTGGGGAATCAGAGGCGGGGAATCAGATATGGGGAATCAGAGGCAGGGAATCAGAGTCGGGGAATCAGAGGCAGGGAATCAGACGCGGGGAATCTGAGGCGGGGAATCAGAGCTGGGGAATCAGAGGTGGGGAATCAGAGTTGGGGAATCAGAGGCAGGGAATTGGATGTGCGGAATCAGAGATGGGGAATCAGAGGTGGGGAATCAGAGGTGGTGAATCAGAGATGGGGAATCAGAGGCGGGGAATCAGAGGCAGGAAATCAGACACGGGGATTCAGAGGCTGGGAATCAGACGGGGGGAATCAAAGGTGGGGAATCAGAGCTGGGGAATCTGAGGCGGGGAATCAGAGGCGTGGAATCAGATGGGGTGAATCAGTGGTGGAGAATCAGAGGCGGGGTATTAGACGAGGGGAATCGGAGATGGGGAATCAGAGGCAGTGAATCAGAGGCGGGGAATCAGAGGCGGGGAATCAGAGGCCGGGAATCAGATATGGGGAAACAGAGGCGGGGAATCCGAGGCGGGGAAACAGAGGCGGGGAATCAGATATGGGGAATCAGAGGTGGGGAATCAGAGGTTGGGAATCAGAGGCAGGGAATCAGAGGCTTGGAATCAGATGCAGGGAATCAGATGCGGGGAATCAGAGGCGGGGAATCAGAGCTGGGGAATCAGAGGTGGGGAATCAGATTTGGGGAATCAGAGGCGGGGACTTAGATATTGGGAAACAGAGGCGGGGAATCAGAGGCGGGGAAACCCAGGCGGGGAATCAGATATGGGGAATCAGAGGTGGGGAATCAGAGGCAAGGAATCAGATGTGCGGAATCAGAGATGGGGAATCAGAGGCAGGGAATCAGAATCAGAAGCAGGGAATCAGAGGCCGGGAATCAGAGGCCGGAATCAGATGCTGGGAATCAGAGGCCTGGAATCAGAGGCGGGGAATCAGAGGCAGGGAATCAGATGCGGGGAATCAGAGGCGGGGAATCAGAGCTGGGGAATCAGAGGCGGGGTATTAGAGTTGGGGAATCAGAGGCGGGGAATCAGATATGGGGAAACAGAGGTGGGGAATCAGAGGCGGGGAAACAGAGGCAGGGAATCAGATATGGGGAATCAGAGGTGGGGAATCAGAGATGGGGAATCAGAGGCGGTGAATCAGAGATGGGGAATCAGAGGCGGGGAATCAGAGGCAGGAAATCAGACACGGGGATTCAGAGGCTGGGAATCAGACGGGGGAATCAAAGGCGGGGAATCAGAGCTGGGGAATCAGAGGCAGGGAATCAGAGGCGTGGAATCAGATATGGGGAATCAGAGGCTGGGATTCAGAGGCGGGGAATCAGAGGCAGGGAATCAGACACGGGGAATCAGAGGTGGGGAATCAGAGATGGGGAATCAGAGGCGGGGAATCAGAGGCAGGGAATCAGACGCGGGGAATCTGAGGCGGGGAATCAGAGCTGGGGAATCAGAGGTGGGGAATCAGAGTTGGGGAATCAGAGGCAGGGAATCGGATGTGCGGAATCAGAGATGGGGAATCAGATGTGGGGAATCAGAGGAATCAGAGATGGGGAATCAGAGGCGGGGAATCAGAGGCAGGAAATCAGACACGGGGATTCAGTGGCTGGGAATCAGACGGGGGGAATCAAAGGCGGGGAATCAGAGCTGGGGAATCAGAGGCAGGGAATCAGAGTTGGGGATTCAGAGACGGGGAATCAGAGGTGGGGAATCAGAGGTGGTGAATCAGTGATGGGGAATCACAGGCGGGGAATCAGAGGCAGGGATTAGAAAGCAGGGAATCAGACGCAGGGAATCAGAGCTGGGGAATCAGAGGCGGGGAATCATAGTTGGGAATCAGAGGCGGGGAATCAGATATGGGGAAACAGAGGCGGGGAAACAGAGGAGGGGAATCAGATATGGGGAATCGGATGCGGGGAATAAGAGGCGGGGAATCAGAGCTGGGGAATCAGAGGCGGGGAATCAGAGTTGGGGCATCAGAGGTGGGGAATTAGATATAGGGAAACAGAGGCGGGGTATCAGAGGCGGGGAAACAGAGGCGGGGAATCAGATATGGGGAATCAGAGGCGGGGAATCAGAGGCGGGGAATCAGAGGCAGGGAATCAGACACGGGGAATCAGAGGCGGGGAATCAGAGATGGGGAATCAGAGGCGGGGAATCAGAGGCAGGGAATCGGACGCCGGGAATCAGAGTCGGGGAATCAGAGCTGGGGAATCAGAGGCGGGGAATCAGAGTTGGGGAATCAGAGTCGGGGATTCAGATATGGGGAAATAGAGGCGGGGAATTAGATATGGGGAATCAGAGGTGTGGAATCAGAGGTTGGGAATCAGAGGAAGGGAATCAGAGTCGGGGAAACAGAGGCGGGGAATCAGATATGTGGAATCAGAGGTGGCGAATCAAAGGCGGTGAAACAGAGATGGGGAATCAGGGCAGGGAATCAGAGGCAGGGAATCAAACACGGGGAATCAGAGCTGGGGAATCAGAGGCGGGGAATCAGAGTTGGGAATCAGAGGCGGGGAATCAGAGGCGGGGAAACAGAGGCGGGGAATCAGATATGGGGAATCAGAGGTGGGGAATCAGAGGTTGGGAATCAGAGGCAGGGAATCGGAGATGGGGAATCAGAGGCAGGGAATCAGAGGCGGGGAATCAGAGGCGGGGAATCAGAGGCCGGGAATCAGATATGGGGAAACTGATGCGGGGAATCCGAGGCGGGGAAACAGAGGCGGGGAATCAGATATGGGGAATCAGAGGTGGGGAATCAGAGGTTGGGAATCAGAGGCAGGGCATCAGAGGCTTGGAATCAGATGCAGGGAAACAGATGCGGGGAATCAGAGGCGGGGAATCAGAGCTGGGGAATCAGAGGTGGGGAATCAGATTTGGGGAATCAGAGGTGGGGACTTAGATATTGGGAAACAGAGGCGGGGAATCAGAGGCGGGGAAACAGAGGCGGGGAATCAGATATGGGGAATCAGAGGTGGGGAATCAGAGGCAGGGAATCAGATGTGCGGAATCAGAGATGGGGAATCAGAGGCAGGGAATCAGAATCAGAAGCAGGGAATCAGAGGCCGGGAATCAGAGGCAGGGAATCAGATGCGGGGAATCAGAGGCGGGGAATCAGAGCTGGGGAATCAGAGACGGGGTATTAGAGTTGGGGAATCAGAGGCGGGGAATCAGATATGGGGAAACAGAGGTAGGGAATCAGAGGCGGGGAAACAGAGGCAGGGAATCAGATATGGGGAATCAGAGGCGGGGAATCAGAGGTGGGGAATCATAGGCAGGGAATCGGATGTGCGGAATCAGAGATGGGGAATCAGAGGCCGGGAATCAGAGGTGGTGAATCAGAGATGGGGAATCAGAGGCGGGGAATCAGAGGCAGGGTATCAGACGCGGGGAATCAGAGGTGGGCAATCAGAGGCGGGGAATCAGATATGGGGAATCAGAGGCGGGGAATCAGAGGCGGGGAAACAGAGGCGGGGAATCAGATATGGGGAATCAGAGGTGGGGCATCAGAGGTTGTGAATCACAGATGGGGAATCAGAGGCGGGGAATCAGAGGCAGGGAATCAGACGCTGGGAATCAGAGGCGGGGATTCAGAGCTGGGGAATCAGAAGCGGGGAATCAGAGTTGGGGAATCAGAGGCGGGGAATCAGATATGGGGAATCAGAGGCAGGGAATCAGAGGCGGGGAATCAGAGGCAGGGAATCAGACGCGGGGAATCTGAGGCGGGGAATCAGAGCTGGGGAATCAGAGGTGGGGAATCAGAGTTGGGGAATCAGAGGCAGGGAATTGGATGTGCGGAATCAGAGATGGGGAATCAGAGGTGGGGAATCAGAGGTGGTGAATCAGAGATGGGGAATCAGAGGCGGGGAATCAGAGGCAGGAAATCAGACACGGGGATTCAGAGGCTGGGAATCAGACGGGGGGAATCAAAGGTGGGGAATCAGAGCTGGGGAATCTGAGGCGGGGAATCATAGTTGGGAATCAGAGGCGGGGAATCAGATATGGGGAAACAGAGGCGGGGAATCAGAGGCGGGGAAACAGAGGAGGGGAATCAGATATGGGGAATCGGATGCGGGGAATCAGAGGCGGGGAATCAGAGCTGGGGAATCAGAGGCGGGGAATCAGAGTTGGGGCATCAGAGGTGGGGAATTAGATATAGGGAAACAGAGGCGGGGAATCAGAGGCGGGGAAACAGAGGCGGGGAATCAGATATGGGGAATCAGAGGTGGGGAATCAGAGGCAGGGAATCAGATGTGCGGAATCAGAGATGGGGAATCAGAGGCAGGGAATCAGAATCAGAAGCGGGGAATCAGAGGCCGGGAATCTGAGGCCGGGAATCAGATGCTGGGAATAAGAGGCCGGGAATCAGAGGTGGGGAATCAGAGTCCGGGAATCAGAGATGGGGATTCAGAGGCGGGGAATGAGATATGGAGAATCAGAGGCGGGGAATCAGAGGCCGGGAAACAGAGGTGAGGAATCAGATATGGGGAATCAGAGGTGGCGAATCAAAGGCGGTGAATCAGAGATGGGGAATCAGAGGCGGGGAATCAGAGGCAGGGAATCAGATGCGGGGAATCAGAGGCGGGGAATCAGAGCTGGCGAATCAGAGGCGGGGAATCAGAGGTGGGCAATCAGAGGCGGGGAATCAGATATGGGGAATCAGAGGCGGGTTATCAGAGGCGGGGAAACAGAGGCGGGGAATCAAATATAGGGAATCAGAGGTGGGGAATCAGAGGTTGTGAATCAGAGATGGGGAATTAAGGCGGGGAATCAGAGGCAGGGAATCAGACACGGGGAATCAGAGGCGGGGATTCAGAGCTGGGGAATCAGAGGCGGGGAATCAGAGTTGGGGAATCAGAGGCAGGGAATCAGATATGGGGAATCAGAGGCGGGGAATCAGAGGCGGGGAAACAGAGGCGGGGAATCAGATATGGGGAATCAGAGGTGGGGAATCAGGGGCAGGGATTCAGTGTCAGGGAATCAGAGGCGGGGAATCAGAGGCGGGGAATCAGAGGCAGGGAATCAGACACGGGGAATCAGAGGCGGGGAATCAGAGATGGGGAATCAGAGGCGGGGAATCAGAGGCAGGGAATCGGACGCCGGGAATCAGAGTCGGGGAATCAGAGCTGGGTAATCAGATGCGGGGAATCAGAGTTGGGGAATCAGAGGCGGGGATTCAGATATGTGGAAATAGAGGCGGGGAATCAGATATGGGGAATCAGAGGTGTGGAATCAGAGGTTGGGAATCAGAGGAAGGGAATCAGAGTCGGGGAAACAGAGGCGGGGAATCAGATATGTGGAATCAGAGGTGGCGAATCAAAGGCGGTGAAACAGAGATGGGGAATCAGGGCAGGGAATCAGAGGCAGGGAATCAAACACGGGGAATCGGAGCTGGGGAATCAGAGGCGGGGAATCAGAGTTGGGAATCAGAGGCGGGGAATCAGAGCTGGGGAATCAGAAGCGGGGAATCAGAGTTGGGGAATCAGAGGTGGGGAATCAGATATGGGGAATCAGAGGCAGGGAATCAGAGGCGGGGAATCAGAGGCAGGGAATCAGACGCGGGGAATCTGAGGCGGGGAATCAGAGCTGGGGAATCAGAGGTGGGGAATCAGAGTTGGGGAATCAGAGGCAGGGAATTGGATGTGCGGAATCAGAGATGGGGAATCAGAGGCGGGGAATCAGAGGCAGGAAATCAGACACGGGGATTCAGAGGCTGGGAATCAGACGGGGGGAATCAAAGGTGGGGAATCAGAGCTGGGGAATCTGAGGCAGGGAATCAGAGTTGGGGATTCAGACGCAGGGAATCAGAGCTGGGGAATCAGAGGCGGGGAATCATAGTTGGGAATCAGAGGCGGGGAATCAGATATGGGGAAACAGAGGCGGGGAATCAGAGGCGGGGAAACAGAGGAGGGGAATCAGATATGGGGAATCGGATGCGGGGAATCAGAGGCGGGGAATCAGAGCTGGGGAATCAGAGGCGGGGAATCAGAGTTGGGGCATCAGAGGTGGGGAATTAGATATAGGGAAACAGAGGCGGGGAATCAGAGGCGGGGAAACAGAGGCGGGGAATCAGATATGGGGAATCAGAGGTGGGGAATCAGAGGCAGGGAATCAGATGTGCGGAATCAGAGATGGGGAATCAGAGGCAGGGAATCAGAATCAGAAGCGGGGAATCAGAGGCCGGGAATCAGAGGCCGGGAATCAGATGCTGGGAATAAGAGGCCGGGAATCAGAGGTGGGGAATCAGAGTCCGGGAATCAGAGATGGGGATTCAGAGGCGGGGAATGAGATATGGAGAATCAGAGGCAGGGAATCAGAGTCCGGGAAACAGAGGTGAGGAATCAGATATGGGGAATCAGAGGTGGCGAATCAAAGGCGGTGAATCAGAGATGGGGAATCAGAGGCGGGGAATCAGAGGCAGGGAATCAGATGCGGGGAATCAGAGGCGGGGAATCAGAGCTGGCTAATCAGAGGCGGGGAATCAGAGGTGGGCAATCAGAGGCGGGGAATCAGATATGGGGAATCAGAGGCGGGGAATCAGAGGCGGGGAAACAGAGGCGGGGAATCAGATATGGGGAATCAGAGGTGGGGAATCAGAGGCAGGGAATCAGATGTGCGGAATCAGAGATGGGGAATCAGAGGCAGGGAATCAGAATCAGAAGCGGGGAATCAGAGGCCGGGAATCAGAGGCCGGGAATCAGATGCTGGGAATAAGAGGCCGGGAATCAGAGGTGGGGAATCAGAGTCCGGGAATCAGAGATGGGGATTCAGAGGCGGGGAATGAGATATGGAGAATCAGAGGCAGGGAATCAGAGGCCGGGAAACAGAGGTGAGGAATCAGATATGGGGAATCAGAGGTGGCGAATCAGAGGCAGGGAATCAGATGTGCGGAATCAGAGATGGGGAATCAGAGGCAGGGAATCAGAATCAGAAGCAGGGAATCAGAGGCCGGGAATCAGAGGCCGGAATCAGATGATGGGAATCAGAGGCCTGGAATCAGAGGCGGGGAATCAGAGGCAGGGAATCAGATGCGGGGAATCAGAGGCGGGGAATCAGAGCTGGGGAATCAGAGACGGGGTATTAGAGTTGGGGAATCAGAGGCGGGGAATCAGATATGGGGAAACAGAGGTAGGGAATCAGAGGCGGGGAAACAGATGTGCGGAATCAGAGATGGGGAATCAGAGGCAGGGAATCAGAATCAGAAGCGGGGAATCAGAGGCCGGGAATCAGAGGCCGGGAATCAGATGCTGGGAATAAGAGGCCGGGAATCAGAGGTGGGGAATCAGAGTCCGGGAATCAGAGATGGGGATTCAGAGGCGGGGAATGAGATATGGAGAATCAGAGGCAGGGAATCAGAGGCGGTGAATCAGAGATGGGGAATCAGAGGCGGGGAATCAGAGGCAGGAAATCAGACACGGGGATTCAGAGGCTGGGAATCAGACGGGGGGAATCAAAGGTGGGGAATCAGAGCTGGGGAATCTGAGGCAGGGAATCAGAGTTGGGGATTCTGACGCAGGGAATCAGAGCTGGGGAATCAGAGGCGGGGAATCATAGTTGGGAATCAGAGGCGGGGAATCAGAGGTGGGGCATCAGAGGTTGTGAATCACAGATGGGGAATCAGAGGCGGGGAATCAGAGGCAGGGAATCAGACGCTGGGAATCAGAGGCGGGGATTCAGAGCTGGGGAATCAGAAGCGGGGAATCAGAGTTGGGGAATCAGAGGCGGGGAATCAGATATGGGGAATCAGCGGAAGGGAATCAGAGGCGGGGAATCAGAGGCAGGGAATCAGACGCGGGGAATCTGAGGCGGGGAATCAGAGCTGGGGAATCAGAGGTGGGGAATCAGAGTTGGGGAATCAGAGGCAGGGAATTGGATGTGCGGAATCAGAGATGGGGAATCAGAGGTGGGGAATCAGAGGTGGTGAATCAGAGATGGGGAATCAGAGGCGGGGAATCAGAGGCAGGAAATCAGACACGGGGATTCAGAGGCTGGGAATCAGACGGGGGGAATCAAAGGTGGGGAATCAGAGCTGGGGAATCTGAGGCGGGGAATCATAGTTGGGAATCAGAGGCGGGGAATCAGATATGGGGAAACAGAGGCGGGGAATCAGAGGCGGGGAAACAGAGGAGGGGAATCAGATATGGGGAATCGGATGCGGGGAATCAGAGGCGGGGAATCAGAGCTGGGGAATCAGAGGCGGGGAATCAGAGTTGGGGCGTCAGAGGTGGGGAATTAGATATAGGGAAACAGAGGCGGGGAATCAGAGGCGGGGAAACAGAGGCGGGGAATCAGATATGGGGAATCAGAGGTGGGGAATCAGAGGCAGGGAATCAGATGTGCGGAATCAGAGATGGGGAATCAGAGGCAGGGAATCAGAATCAGAAGCGGGGAATCAGAGGCCGGGAATCTGAGGCCGGGAATCAGATGCTGGGAATAAGAGGCCGGGAATCAGAGGTGGGGAATCAGAGTCCGGGAATCAGAGATGGGGATTCAGAGGCGGGGAATGAGATATGGAGAATCAGAGGCGGGGAATCAGAGGCCGGGAAACAGAGGTGAGGAATCAGATATGGGGAATCAGAGGTGGCGAATCAAAGGCGGTGAATCAGAGATGGGGAATCAGAGGCGGGGAATCAGAGGCAGGGAATCAGATGCGGGGAATCAGAGTCGGGGAATCAGAGCTGGCGAATCAGAGGCGGGGAATCAGAGGTGGGCAATCAGAGGCGGGGAATCAGATATGGGGAATCAGAGGCGGGTTATCAGAGGCGGGGAAACAGAGGCGGGGAATCAAATATAGGGAATCAGAGGTGGGGAATCAGAGGTTGTGAATCAGAGATGGGGAATCAAGGCGGGGAATCAGAGGCAGGGAATCAGACACGGGGAATCAGAGGCGGGGATTCAGAGCTGGGGAATCAGAGGCGGGGAATCAGAGTTGGGGAATCAGAGGCAGGGAATCAGATATGGGGATTCAGAGGCGGGGAATCAGAGGCGGGGAAACAGAGGCGGGGAATCAGATATGGGGAATCAGAGGTGGGGAATCAGGGGCAGGGATTCAGTGTCAGGGAATCAGAGGCGGGGAATCAGAGGCGGGGAATCAGAGGCAGGGAATCAGACACGGGGAATCAGAGGCGGGGAATCAGAGATGGGGAATCAGAGGCGGGGAATCAGAGGCAGGGAATCGGACGCCGGGAATCAGAGTCGGGGAATCAGAGCTGGGGAATCAGAGGCGGGGAATCAGAGTTGGGGAATCAGAGGCGGGGATTCAGATATGTGGAAATAGAGGCGGGGAATCAGATATGGGGAATCAGAGGTGTGGAATCAGAGGTTGGGAATCAGAGGAAGGGAATCAGAGTCGGGGAAACAGAGGCGGGGAATCAGATATGTGGAATCAGAGGTGGCGAATCAAAGGCGGTGAAACAGAGATGGGGAATCAGGGCAGGGAATCAGAGGCAGGGAATCAAACACGGGGAATCGGAGCTGGGGAATCAGAGGCGGGGAATCAGAGTTGGGAATCAGAGGCGGGGAATCAGAGCTGGGGAATCAGAAGCGGGGAATCAGAGTTGGGGAATCAGAGGCGGGGAATCAGATATGGGGAATCAGAGGCAGGGAATCAGAGGCGGGGAATCAGAGGCAGGGAATCAGACGCGGGGAATCTGAGGCGGGGAATCAGAGCTGGGGAATCAGAGGTGGGGAATCAGAGTTGGGGAATCAGAGGCAGGGAATTGGATGTGCGGAATCAGAGATGGGGAATCAGAGGTGGGGAATCAGAGGCGGTGAATCAGAGATGGGGAATCAGAGGCGGGGAATCAGAGGCAGGAAATCAGACACGGGGATTCAGAGGCTGGGAATCAGACGGGGGGAATCAAAGGTGGGGAATCAGAGCTGGGGAATCTGAGGCAGGGAATCAGAGTTGGGGATTCAGACGCAGGGAATCAGAGCTGGGGAATCAGAGGCGGGGAATCATAGTTGGGAATCAGAGGCGGGGAATCAGATATGGGGAAACAGAGGCGGGGAATCAGAGGCGGGGAAACAGAGGAGGGGAATCAGATATGGGGAATCGGATGCGGGGAATCAGAGGCGGGGAATCAGAGCTGGGGAATCAGAGGCGGGGAATCAGAGTTGGGGCATCAGAGGTGGGGAATTAGATATAGGGAAACAGAGGCGGGGAATCAGAGGCGGGGAAACAGAGGCGGGGAATCAGATATGGGGAATCAGAGGTGGGGAATCAGAGGCAGGGAATCAGATGTGCGGAATCAGAGATGGGGAATCAGAGGCAGGGAATCAGAATCAGAAGCGGGGAATCAGAGGCCGGGAATCAGAGGCCGGGAATCAGATGCTGGGAATAAGAGGCCGGGAATCAGAGGTGGGGAATCAGAGTCCGGGAATCAGAGATGGGGATTCAGAGGCGGGGAATGAGATATGGAGAATCAGAGGCAGGGAATCAGAGGCCGGGAAACAGAGGTGAGGAATCAGATATGGGGAATCAGAGGTGGCGAATCAAAGGCGGTGAATCAGAGATGGGGAATCAGAGGCGGGGAATCAGAGGCAGGGAATCAGATGCGGGGAATCAGAGGCGGGGAATCAGAGCTGGCTAATCAGAGGCGGGGAATCAGAGGTGGGCAATCAGAGGCGGGGAATCAGATATGGGGAATCAGAGGCGGGGAATCAGAGGCGGGGAAACAGAGGCGGGGAATCAGATATGGGGAATCAGAGGTGGGGAATCAGAGGCAGGGAATCTGATGTGCGGAATCAGAGATGGGGAATCAGAGGCAGGGAATCAGAATCAGAAGCGGGGAATCAGAGGCCGGGAATCAGAGGCCGGGAATCAGATGCTGGGAATAAGAGGCCGGGAATCAGAGGTGGGGAATCAGAGTCCGGGAATCAGAGATGGGGATTCAGAGGCGGGGAATGAGATATGGAGAATCAGAGGCAGGGAATCAGAGGCCGGGAAACAGAGGTGAGGAATCAGATATGGGGATTCAGAGGTGGCGAATCAAAGGCGGTGAATCAGAGATGGGGAATCAGAGGCGGGGAATCAGAGGCAGGGAATCAGATGCGGGGAATCAGAGGCGGGGAATCAGAGCTGGCTAATCAGAGGCGGGGAATCAGAGGTGGGCAATCAGAGGCGGGGAATCAGATATGAGGAATCAGAGGCGGGGAATCAGAGGCGGGGAAACAGAGGCGGGGAATGAAATATAGGGAATCAGAGGTGGGGAATCAGAGGTTGTGAATCAGAGATGGGGAATCAAGGCGGGGAATCAGAGGCAGGGAATCAGACACGGGGAATCAGAGGCGGGGATTCAGAGCTGGGGAATCAGAGGCGGGGAATCAGAGTTGGGGAATCAGAGGCAGGGAATCAGATATGGGGAATCAGAGGCGGGGAATCAGAGGCGGGGAAACAGAGGCGGGGAATCAGATATGGGGAATCAGAGGTGGGGAATCACGGGCAGGGATTCAGTGTCAGGGAATCAGAGGCGGGGAATCAGAGGCGGGGAATCAGAGGCAGGGAATCAGACACGGGGAATCAGAGGCGGGGAATCAGAGATGGGGAATCAGAGGCGGGGAATCAGAGGCCGGGAATCGGACGCCGGGAATCAGAGTCGGGGAATCAGAGCTGGGGAATCAGAGGCGGGGAATCAGAGTTGGGGAATCAGAGGCGGGGATTCAGATATGTGGAAATAGAGGCGGGGAATCAGATATGGGGAATCAGAGGTGTGGAATCAGAGGTTGGGAATCAGAGGAAGGGAATCAGAGTCGGGGAAACAGAGGCGGGGAATCAGATATGTGGAATCAGAGGTGGCGAATCAAAGGCGGTGAAACAGAGATGGGGAATCAGGGCAGGGAATCAGAGGCAGGGAATCAAACACGGGGAATCAGAGCTGGGGAATCAGAGGCGGGGAATCAGAGTTGGGAATCAGAGGCGGGGAATCAAAGGCGGGGAAACAGAGGCGGGGAATCAGATATGGGGAATCAGAGGTGGGGAATCAGAGGTTGGGAATCAGAGGCAGGGAATCGGAGATGGGGAATCAGAGGCAGGGAATCAGAGGCGGGGAATCAGAGGCGGGGATTCAGAGGCCGGGAATCAGATATGGGAAACTGAGGCGGGGAATCCGAGGCGGGGAAACAGAGGCGGGGAATCAGATATGGGGAATCAGAGGTGGGGAATCAGAGGTTGGGAATCAGAGGCAGGGCATCAGAGGCTTGGAATCAGATGCAGGGAATCAGATGCGGGGAATCAGAGGCGGGGAATCAGAGCTGGGGAATCAGAGGTGGGGAATCAGAGGCGGGGAATCAGAGGCGGGGAATCAGAGGCGGGCAATCAGATGCAGGGAATCAGAGGCAGGGAATCAGACGCAGGGAATCAAATGAAGGGAATCTGATGCAGGGAATCTGAGGCAGGGAATCTGAGGCAGGGAACCTGAGATGGCGAATATGAGGTGGTGAATCAGAGGCGGGGAAACAGTCGGGTAAACAGAGGCGGGGAATCAGAGGCAGGGAATCAGATGAAGGGAATCTGATGCAGTGAATCTGAGGCAGGGAATCTGAGGCGGGGAAACAGGCGGGTAAACAGAGGCGGGTAAACATAGGCGGGGAATCAGAGGCGGGGAATCAGAGGCGGGGAATCAGAGGGGGGGAATCAGAGGCGGGGAATCAGAGGCGGGGAATCAGATGTGGGGAATCAGATGCGGGGAATCAGAGGTGGGGAATCAGAAGCAGGGTATCAGAGGAGGGGAATCAGAGGCGGGGAATCAGAGGTGGGGAATCAGAGGCGGGGAATCAGAGGCGTGGAATCAGAGGCGGGAATTCAGAGGCGGGGAAAGATATGTGGGGAAACGTAGGCCAGGAAAGTTGAGCGGAAATGGAGGCAGTGAATCAGAGGTGGGGAATCAGAGGCGGGGAATCAGAGGCGGGGAATCAGAGGCGGGGAATCATAGGCGGGGAATCAGAAGTGGGGAATCAGAGGTGGGGAATCAGAGGCGGGGAATCAGAGGCGGGGAATCAGAGGCGGGGAATCAGAGGCAGGGAATCAGAGGCGGGCAATCAGATGCAGGGAATCAGAGGCAGGGAATCAGAGGCAGGGAATCAGAGGCGGGCAATCAGATGCAGGGAATCTGAGGCAGGGAATCTGATGCAGGGAATCTGAGGCAGGGAATCTGTGGCAGAAAATCTGATGCGGGTTATCAGAAGGGGGAAATGAGATGTGGGAAACGAGATGCAGAGAAAGAGGCACGGAAATAGAGGCAGGGAAAGAGAGGCAGGGTATCAGAGGCGGGTAATCAGAGGCATGGAATCAGAGGCGGGGAATCAGAGACACAGAAAGAGAGGCGTGGAATCAGAGGTGCGGAATCAGAGCCGGTGAATCTGAGCCGGGAAATCAAAAGCATAGCAACAGAGGCGGTGAAACATGGGTGCGGAATCGGACGCGGGGAATCAGAGGTGGGGACTCAGAGGCAGGGAATCAGAGGCAGGGAATCAGAGGCAGGTTATCAGAGGCAGGGAATCAGATGCGGGGAATCAGAGGCGGGGAATCAGAGGCGGGGAATCAGAGGCGGGGAATCAGAGGCGGGGAATCAGAGGCGGAGAATCATAGGCGGGCAATCAGATGCAGGAAATCAGAGGCAGGGAATCAGAGGCAGGGAATCAGAGGCAGGGAATCTGAGGCAGGGAGTCAGAGGTGGGGAATCAGAGGCGGGGAATCAGAGGCAGGGAATCAGATGAAGGGAATCTGATGCAGGGAATCTGAGGCAGGGAATCTGAGGCAGGGAATCTGTGGCAGGGAATCTGATGAGGGTTATCAGAAGGGGGAAATGAGATTTGGGAAACGAGATGCAGAGAAAGAGGCACGGAAATAGAGGCAGGGAAAGAGAGGCAGGGAATCAGAGGCGGGGAATCAGAGGTGGGGAATCAGAGGCAGGGAATCAGAGGGGGGAATCAGAGGCAGGGAATCAGAGGCGGGGAATCAGAGGCAGGGAATCAGAGGCGGGAAATCAGAGACGGCGAATCTGAGGCGTGGAATCAGAGGTGGGGAAAGAGATGTGGGGAAACGTAGGCCAGGAAAGTTGCGCGGAAAGGGAGGCGGTGAATCAGAGGCGGCGAATCAGAGGCGGGGAATCAGAGGCAGGGAATCAGAGGGGGGCAATCAGAGGCGGCGAATCAGAGGCGTGGAATCAGAGGTGTGGAAAGAGATGTGGGGAAACAGGCGGGTAAACAGAAGCGGGTAAACATAGGTGCACAAATAGAGGCGGCGAAAGAGATGGGCGAAACATAGTGGTTGGAACTTGTATGTTGAAAATGAGTTACACAGAACAGATCAAACAGAGTTGTTGAAATTGAGGGAGGGAAAGAGAGGCACGGAAAGAGTGGAGGGGAAAGAGTGCAGGCAAAATAGAGGCGTAGAGACAGAGGTGGCGAATCAGTGGCGGGGAATCAGAGGCGGGGAATCAGAGGCAGGGAATCAGATGAAGGGAATCTGATGCAGGGAATCTGAGGCAGGGAATCTGAGGCAGGGAATCGGAGGCAGGGAATCTGATGTGGGGAATCAGAGGCGGGGAATCAGAGGCGGGGAATCAGAGGGGGGATTCAGAGGCGGGGAATCAGAGGCGGGGAATCAGAGGCGGGGAATCAGAGGGGGGAATCTGAGGTGGGGAATCAGAGGCGGGGAATCAGAGGCGGGGAATCAGAGGCAGGGAATCAGAGGCAGGGAATCAGATGAAGGGAATCTGATGCAGGGAATCTGAGGCAGGGAATCTGAGGCAGGGAAACAGGCGGGGAATCAGAGGCGGGGAATCAGAGGCGGGGAATCAGAGGCGGGGAATCAGAGGCGGGGAATCAGAGGCGGGGAATCAGATGCGGGGAATCAGATGCGGGGAATCAGAGGTGGGGAATCAGAAGCGGGGTATCAGAGGAGGGGAATCAGAGGCGGGGAATCAGAGGCGGGGAATCAGAGGCGGGGAATCAGAGGCGTGGAATCAGAGGCGGGAATTCAGAGGCGTGGAAAGATATGTGGGGAAACGTAGGCCAGGAAAGTTGAGCGGAAATGGAGGCAGTGAATCAGAGGTGGGGAATCAGAGGCGGGGAATCAGAGGCGGGGAATCAGAGGCGGGGAATCAGAGGCGGGGAATCAGAAGTGGGGAATCAGAGGTGGGGAATCAGAGGCGGGGAATCAGAGGCGGGGAATCAGAGGCGGGGAATCAGAGGCAGGGAATCAGAGGCGGGCAATCAGATGCAGGGAATCAGAGGCAGGGAATCAGAAGCAGGGAATCAGAGGCAGGGAATCTGAGGGGGCAAATATGAGGTAGTGAATCAGAGGCGGGGAAACAGGCGGGTAAACAGAGGCTGGGAATCAGAGGCAGGGAATCAGCCGCGGGGAATCAGAGGCAGGGAATCAGATGAAGGGAATCTGATGCAGGGAATCTTAGGCAGGGAATCTGAGGCAGGGAATCTGTGGCAGAAAATCTGATGCGGGTTATCAGAAGGGGGAAATGAGATGTGGGAAACGAGATGCAGAGAAAGAGGCACGGAAATAGAGGCAGGGAAAGAGAGGCAGGGTATCAGAGGCGGGTAATCAGAGGCGTGGAATCAGAGGCGGGGAATCAGAGACACAGAAAGAGAGGCGTGGAATCAGAGGTGCGGAATCAGAGCCGGTGAATCTGAGCCGGGAAATCAGAAGCATAGCAACAGAGGCGGTGAAACATGGGTGCGGAATCGGACGCGGGGAATCAGAGGTGGGGACTCAGAGGCAGGGAATCAGAGGCAGGGAATCAGAGGCAGGTTATCAGAGGCAGGGAATCAGATGCGGGGAATCAGAGGCGTGGAATCAGAGGCAGAGAATGAGAGGTGGGGAATCAGAGGCGGGGAATCAGAGGCGGAGAATCATAGGCGGGCAATCAGATGCAGGAAATCAGAGGCAGGGAATCAGAGGCAGGGAATCAGAGGCAGGGAATCTGAGGCAGGGAGTCAGAGGTGGGGAATCAGAGGCGGGGAATCAGAGGCAGGGAATCAGATGAAGGGACTCTGATGCAGGGAATCTGAGGCAGGGAATCTGAGGCAGGGAATCTGTGGCAGGGAATCTGATGAGGGTTATCAGAAGGGGGAAATGAGATTTGGGAAACGAGATGCAGAGAAAGAGGCACGGAAATAGAGGCAGGGAAAGAGAGGCAGGGAATCAGAGGCGGGGAATCAGAGGTGGGGAATCAGAGGCGGGGAATCAGAGGCGGGGAATCAGAGGGGGGAATCAGAGGCGGGGAATCAGAGGCTGGGAATCAGAGGCAGGGAATCAGAGGCGGGAAATCAGAGACGGCGAATCTGAGGCGTGGAATCAGAGGTGGGGAAAGAGATGTGGGGAAACGTAGGCCAGGAAAGATGCACGGAAAGGGAGGCGGTGAATCAGAGGCGGGGAATCAGAGGCGGGGAATCAGAGGCAGGGAATCAGAGGGGGGCAATCAGAGGCGGCGAATCAGAGGCGTGGAATCAGAGGTGGGGAAAGAGATGTGGGGAAACAGGCGGGTAAACAGAAGCGGGTAAACATAGGTGCATAAATAGAGGCGGCGAAAGAGATGGGCGAAACATAGTGGTTGGAACTTGCATGTTGAAAATGAGTTACACAGAACAGATCAAACAGAGTTGTTGAAATTGAGGGAGGGAAAGAGAGGCACGGAAAGAGTGGAGGGGAAAGAGTGCAGGCAAAAGAGAGGCGTAGAGACAGTGGTGGGGAATCAGAGGCGGGGAATCAGAGGCGGGGAATCAGAGACAGGGAATCAGAGGCGGGTAAAGATATGTGGGGAAACGTAGGCCAGGAAAGTTGAGCGGAAAGGGAGGCAGTGAATCAGAGGTGGGGAATCAGAGGCGGGGAATCAGAGGCGGGGAATCAGAGGCGGGGAATCAGAGGCGGGGAATCAGATTCGGGGAATCAGAGGTGGGGAATCAGAGGCGGGGTATCAGAGGTTGAGAATCAGAGATAGGCATTCAGATGCAGGGAATCAGAGGCAGGGAATCAGAGGCAGGGAATCAGAGTCACGGAATCTGAGGTAGGGAATCTGAGGTGGGGAATCAGAGGCGGGGAAACAGGCGGGTAAACAGAGGCGGGTAAACATAGGCGGGGAATCAGAGGCAGGGAATCAGAGGCGGGGAATCAGAGGCGGGGAATCAGAGGCGGGGAATCAGAGGCGGGGTATTAGATGAGGGGAATCAGAGGCGGGGAATCAGAGGCGGGGAATCAGAGGCGGGGAATAAGAGGTGTGGAATCAGAGGCGGGGAATCAGAGGCGGGGAATCAGAAGTGGGGAATCAGATGTGGGGAATCAGAGGCGGGGAATCAGAGGCAGGGAATCAGAGGCGGGCAATCAGAAGTGGGGAATCAGAGGCGGGGAATCAGAGGCGGGGAAACAGAGGCGGTGAATCAGAGGCGGGGAATCAGAAGTGGGGAATCAGAGGTGGGGAATCAGAGGTGGGGAATCAGAGGCGGGGAATCAGATGCGGGCAATCAGATGCAGGGAATCAGAGGCAGGGAATCAGAGGCAGGGAATCAGAGGCAGGGAATCTGAGGCAGGGAATCTGTGTTGGGGAACCAGAGGCGGGAAAACGGGCGAGTAAACAGAGGCGGGTAAACATAGGTGGGGATTCAGAGGCGGGGAATCAGAGCCGGGAAATCAGAGGCGGGGAATCAGAGGCCGGGAATCAGATGCTGGGAATAAGAGGCCGGGAATCAGAGGTGGGGAATCAGAGTCCGGGAATCAGAGATGGGGATTCAGAGGCGGGGAATGAGATATGGAGAATCAGAGGCGGGGATTCAGAGGCCGGGAAACAGAGGTGGGGAATCAGATATGGGGAATCAGAGGTGGCGAATCAAAGGCGGTGAATCAGAGATGGGGAATCAGAGGCGGGGAATCAGAGGCAGGGAATCAGATGCGGGGAATCAGAGGCGGGGAATCAGAGCTGGCGAATCAGAGGCGGGGAATCAGAGGTGGGCAATCAGAGGCGGGGAATCAGATATGGGGAATCAGAGGCGGGGAATCAGAGGCGGGGAAACAGAGGCGGGGAATCAAATATAGGGAATCAGAGGTGGGGAATCAGAGGTTGTGAATCAGAGATGGGGAATCAAGGCGGGGAATCAGAGGCAGGGAATCAGACACGGGGAATCAGAGGCGGGGATTCAGAGCTGGGGAATCAGAGGCGGAGAATCAGAGTTGGGGAATCAGAGGCAGGGAATCAGATATGGGGAATCAGAGGCGGGGAATCAGAGGCGGGGAAACAGAGGCAGGGAATCAGATATGGGGAATCAGAGGTGGGGAATCAGGGGCAGGGATTCAGTGTCAGGGAATCAGAGGCGGGGAATCAGAGGCGGGGAATCAGAGGCAGGGAATCAGACACGGGGAATCAGAGGCGGGGAATCAGAGATGGGGAATCAGAGGCGGGGAATCAGAGGCAGGGAATCGGACGCCGGGAATCAGAGTCGGGGAATCAGAGCTGGGGAATCTGAGGCGGGGAATCAGAGTTGGGGAATCAGAGGCGGGGATTCAGATATGGGGAAATAGAGGCGGGGAATCAGATATGGGGAATCAGAGGTGTGGAATCAGAGGTTGGGAATCAGAGGAAGGGAATCAGAGTCGGGGAAACAGAGGCGGGGAATCAGATATGTGGAATCAGAGGTGGCGAATCAAAGGCGGTGAAACAGAGATGGGGAATCAGGGCAGGGAATCAGAGGCAGGGAATCAAACACGGGGAACCAGAGCTGGGGAATCAGAGGCGGGGAATCAGAGTTGGGAATCAGAGGCGGGGAATCAGAGGCGGGGAAACAGAGGCGGGGAATCAGATATGGGGAATCAGAGGTGGGGAATCAGAGGTTGGGAATCAGAGGCAGGGAATCGGAGATGGGGAATCAGAGGCAGGGAATCAGAGGCGGGGAATCAGAGGCGGGGAATCAGAGGCCGGGAATCAGATATGGGGAAACTGATGCGGGGAATCCGAGGCGGGGAAACAGAGGCGGGGAATCAGATATGGGGAATCAGAGGTGGGGAATCAGAGGTTGGGAATCAGAGGCAGGGCATCAGAGGCTTGGAATCAGATGCAGGGAATCAGATGCGGGGAATCAGAGGCGGGGAATCAGAGCTGGGGAATCAGAGGTGGGGAATCAGATTTGGGGAATCAGAGGTGGGGACTTAGATATTGGGAAACAGAGGCGGGGAATCAGAGGCGGGGAATCAGAGGCGGGGAATCTGATATGGGGAATCAGAGGTGGGGAATCAGAGGCAGGGAATCAGATGTGCGGAATCAGAGATGGGGAATCAGAGGCAGGGAATCAGAATCAGAAGCAGGGAATCAGAGGCCGGGAATCAGAGGCCGGAATCAGATGATGGGAATCAGAGGCCTGGAATCAGAGGCGGGGAATCAGAGGCAGGGAATCAGATGCGGGGAATCAGAGGCGGGGAATCAGAGCTGGGGAATCAGAGGCGGGGTATTAGAGTTGGGGAATCAGAGGCGGGGAATCAGATATGGGGAAACAGAGGTAGGGAATCAGAGGTGGGGAAACAGAGGCAGGGAATCAGATATGGGGAATCAGAGGCGGGGAATCAGAGGTGGGGAATCATAGGCAGGGAATCGGATGTGCGGAATCAGAGATGGGGAATCAGAGGCCGGGAATCAGAGGTGGTCAATCAGAGATGGGGAATCAGAGGCGGGGAATCAGAGGCAGGGTATCAGACGCGGGGAATCAGAGGTGGGCAATCAGAGGCGGGGAATCAGATATGGGGAATCAGAGGCGGGGAATCAGAGGCGGGGAAACAGAGGCGGGGAATCAGATATTTTGGAATCAGAGGTGGGGCATCAGAGGTTGTGAATCACAGATGGGGAATCAGAGGCGGGGAGTCAGAGGCAGGGAATCAGACGCTGGGAATCAGAGGCGGGGATTCAGAGCTGGGGAATCAGAAGCGGGGAATCAGAGTTAGGGAATCAGAGGCGGGGAATCAGATATGGGGAATCAGAGGCAGGGAATCAGAGGCGGGGAATCAGAGGCAGGGAATCAGACGCGGGGAATCTGAGGCGGGGAATCAGAGCTGGGGAATCAGAGGTGGGGAATCAGAGTTGGGGAATCAGAGGCAGGGAATTGGATGTGCGGAATCAGAGATGGGGAATCAGAGGTGGGGAATCAGAGGCGGTGAATCAGAGATGGGGAATCAGAGGCGGGGAATCAGAGGCAGGAAATCAGACACGGGGATTCAGAGGCTGGGAATCAGACGGGGGGAATCAAAGGTGGGGAATCAGAGCTGGGGAATCTGAGGCAGGGAATCAGAGTTGGGGATTCAGACGCAGGGAATCAGAGCTGGGGAATCAGAGGCGGGGAATCATAGTTGGGAATCAGAGGCGGGGAATCAGATATGGGGAAACAGAGGCGGGGAATCAGAGGCGGGGAAACAGAGGAGGGGAATCAGATATGGGGAATCGGATGCGGGGAATCAGAGGCGGGGAATCAGAGCTGGGGAATCAGAGGCGGGGAATCAGAGTTGGGGCATCAGAGGTGGGGAATTAGATATAGGGAAACAGAGGCGGGGAATCAGAGGCGGGGAAACAGAGGCGGGGAATCAGATATGGGGAATCAGAGGTGGGGAATCAGAGGCAGGGAATCAGATGTGCGGAATCAGAGATGGGGAATCAGAGGCAGGGAATCAGAATCAGAAGCGGGGAATCAGAGGCCGGGAATCAGAGGCCGGGAATCAGATGCTGGGAATAAGAGGCCGGGAATCAGAGGTGGGGAATCAGAGTCCGGGAATCAGAGATGGGGATTCAGAGGCGGGGAATGAGATATGGAGAATCAGAGGCGGGGAATCAGAGGCCGGGAAACAGAGGTGGGGAATCAGATATGGGGAATCAGAGGTAGCAAATCAAAGGCGGTGAATCAGAGATGGGGAATCAGAGGCGGGGAATCAGAGGCAGGGAATCAGATGCGGGGAATCAGAGGCGGGGAATCAGAGCTGGCGAATCAGAGGCGGGGAATCAGAGGTGGGCAATCAGAGGCGGGGAATCAGATATGGGGAATCAGAGGCGGGGAATCAGAGGCGGGGAAACAGAGGCGGGGAATCAAATATAGGGAATCAGAGGTGGGGAATCAGAGGTTGTGAATCAGAGATGGGGAATCAAGGCGGGGAATCAGAGGCAGGGAATCAGACACGGGGAATCAGAGGCGGGGATTCAGAGCTGGGGAATCAGAGGCGGAGAATCAGAGTTGGGGAATCAGAGGCAGGGAATCAGATATGGGGAATCAGAGGCGGGGAATCAGAGGCGGGGAAACAGAGGCGGGGAATCAGATATGGGGAATCAGAGGTGGGGAATCAGAGATGGGGAATCAGAGGCGGGGAATCAGAGGCAGGGAATCGGACGCCGGGTATCAGAGTCGGGGAATCAGAGCTGGGGAATCAGAGGCGGGGAATCAGAGTTGGGGAATCAGAGGCGGGGATTCAGATATGTGGAAATAGAGGCGGGGAATCAGATATGGGGAATCAGAGGTGTGGAATCAGAGGTTGGGAATCAGAGGAAGGGAATCAGAGTCGGGGAAACAGAGGCGGGGAATCAGATATGTGGAATCAGAGGTGGCGAATCAAAGGCGGTGAAACAGAGATGGGGAATCAGGGCAGGGAATCAGAGGCAGGGAATCAAACACGGGGAATCAGAGCTGGGGAATCAGAGGCGGGGAATCAGAGTTGGGAATCAGAGGCGGGGAATCAGAGGCGGGGAAACAGAGGCGGGGAATCAGATATGGGGAATCAGAGGTGGGGAATCAGAGGTTGGGAATCAGAGGCAGGGAATCGGAGATGGGGAATCAGAGGCAGGGAATCAGAGGCAGGGAATCAGAGGCGGGGAATCAGAGGCGGGGAATCAGAGGCCGGGAATCAGATATGGGGAAACTGAGGCGGGGAATCCGAGGCGGGGAAACAGAGGCGGGGAATCAGATATGGGGAATCAGAGGTGGGGAATCAGAGGTTGGGAATCAGAGGCAGGGCATCAGAGGCTTGGAATCAGATGCAGGGAATCAGATGCGGGGAATCAGAGGCAGGGAATCAGAGGGGGGCAATCAGAGGCGGCGAATCAGAGGCGTGGAATCAGAGGTGGGGAAAGAGATGTGGGGAAACAGGCGGGTAAACAGAAGCGGGTAAACATAGGTGCATAAATAGAGGCGGTGAAAGAGATGGGCGAAACATAGTGGTTGGAACTTGCATGTTGAAAATGAGTTACACAGAACAGATCAAACAGAGTTGTTGAAATTGAGGGAGGGAAAGAGAGGCACGGAAAGAGTGGAGGGGAAAGAGTGCAGGCAAATGAGAGGCGTAGAGACAGTGGTGGGGAATCAGAGGCGGGGAATCAGAGGCGGGGAATCAGAGGCAGGGAATCAGAGGCGGGGAAAGATATGTGGGGAAACGTAGGCCAGGAAAGTTGAGCGGAAAGGGAGGCAGTGAATCAGAGGTGGGGAATCAGAGGCGGGGAATCAGAGGCGGGGAATCAGAGGCGGGGAATCAGAGGCGGGGAATCAGAAGCGGGGAATCAGAGGTGGGGAATCAGAGGCGGGGTATCAGAGGTTGAGAATCAGAGATGGGCATTCAGATGCAGGGAATCAGAGGCAGGGAATCAGAGGCAGGGAATCAGAGTCACGGAATCTGAGGTAGGGAATCTGAGGTGGGGAATCAGAGGCGGGGAAACAGGCGGGTAAACAGAGGCGGGTAAACATAGGCGGGGAATCAGAGGCAGGGAATCAGAGGCGGGGAATCAGAGGCGGGGAATCAGAGGCGGGAAATCAGAGGCAGGGTATTAGATGAGGGGAATCAGAGGCGGGGAATCAGAGGCGGGGAATCAGAGGCGGGGAATCAGAGGTGTGGAATCAGAGGCGGGGAATCAGAGGCGGGGAATCAGAAGTGGGGAATCAGATGTGGGGAATCAGAGGCGGGGAATCAGAGGCAGGGAATCAGAGGCGGGCAATCAGAAGTGGGGAATCAGAGGCGGGGAATCAGAGGCGGGGAAACAGAGGCGGTGAATCAGAGGCGGGGAATCAGAAGTGGGGAATCAGAGGTGGGGAATCAGAGGCGGGGAATCAGAGGCGGGGAATCAGAGGCGGGCAATCAGATGCAGGGAATCAGAGGCAGGGAATCAGAGGCAGGGAATCAGAGGCAGGGAATCTGAGGCCGGGAATCAGAGGTGGGGAATCAGAGTCCGGGAATCAGAGATGGGGATTCAGAGGCGGGGAATGAGATATGGAGAATCAGAGGCGGGGAATCAGAGGCCGGGAAACAGAGGTGGGGAATCAGATATGGGGAATCAGAGGTGGCGAATCAAAGGCGGTGAATCAGAGATGGGGAATCAGAGGCGGGGAATCAGAGGCAGGGAATCAGATGCGGGGAATCAGAGGCGGGGAATCAGAGCTGGCGAATCAGAGGCGGGGAATCAGAGGTGGGCAATCAGAGGCGGGGAATCAGATATGGGGAATCAGAGGCGGGGAATCAGAGGCGGGGAAACAGAGGCGGGGAATCAAATATAGGGAATCAGAGGTGGGGAATCAGAGGTTGTGAATCAGAGATGGGGAATCAAGGCTGGGAATCAGAGGCAGGGAATCAGACACGGGGAATCAGAGGCGGGGATTCAGAGCTGGGGAATCAGAGGCGGGGAATCAGAGTTGGGGAATCAGAGGCAGGGAATCAGATATGGGGAATCAGAGGCGGGGAATCAGAGGCGGGGAAACAGAGGCGGGGAATCAGATATGGGGAATCAGAGGTGGGGAATCAGGGGCAGGGATTCAGTGTCAGGGAATCAGAGGCGGGGAATCAGAGGCGGGGAATCAGAGGCAGGGAATCAGACACGGGGAATCAGAGGCGGGGAATCAGAGATGGGGAATCAGAGGCGGGGAATCAGAGGCAGGGAATCGGACGCCGGGAATCAGAGTCGGGGAATCAGAGCTGGGGAATCAGAGGCGGGGAATCAGAGTTGGGGAATCAGAGGCGGGGATTCAGATATGGGGAAATAGAGGCGGGGAATCAGATATGGGGAATCAGAGGTGTGGAATCAGAGGTTGGGAATCAGAGGAAGGGAATCAGAGTCGGGGAAACAGAGGCGGGGAATCAGATATGTGGAATCAGAGGTGGCGAATCAAAGGCGGTGAAACAGAGATGGGGAATCAGGGCAGGGAATCAGAGGCAGGGAATCAAACACGGGGAATCAGAGCTGGGGAATCAGAGGCGGGGAATCAGAGTTGGGAATCAGAGGCGGGGAATCAGAGGCGGGGAAACAGAGGCGGGGAATCGGAGATGGGGAATCAGAGGCAGGGAATCAGAGGCGGGGAATCAGAGGCGGGGAATCAGAGGCCGGGAATCAGATATGGGGAAACTGATGCGGGGAATCCGAGGCGGGGAAACAGAGGCGGGGAATCAGATATGGGGAATCAGAGGTGGGGAATCAGAGGTTGGGAATCAGAGGCAGGGCATCAGAGGCTTGGAATCAGATGCAGGGAATCAGATGCGGTGAATCAGAGGCGGGGAATCAGAGCTGGGGAATCAGAGGTGGGGAATCTGATTTGGGGAGTCAGAGGTGGGGACTTAGATATTGGGAAACAGAGGCGGGGAATCAGAGGCGGGGAAACAGAGGCGGGGAATCAGATATGGGGAATCAGAGGTGGGGAATCAGAGGCAGGTAATCAGATGTGCGGAATCAGAGATGGGGAATCAGAGGCAGGGAATCAGAATCAGAAGCAGGGAATCAGAGGCCGGGAATCAGAGGCCGGAATCAGATGATGGGAATCAGAGGCCTGGAATCAGAGGCGGGGAATCAGAGGCAGGGAATCAGATGCGGGGAATCAGAGGCGGGGAATCAGAGCTGGGGAATCAGAGGCGGGGTATTAGAGTTGGGGAATCACAGGCGGGGAATCAGATATGGGGAAACAGAGGTAGGGAATCAGAGGCGGGGAAACAGAGGCAGGGAATCAGATATGGGGAATCAGAGGCGGGGAATCAGAGGTGGGGAATCATAGGCAGGGAATCGGATGTGCGGAATCAGAGATGGGGAATCAGAGGCCGGGAATCAGAGGTGGTCAATCAGAGATGGGGAATCAGAGGCGGGGAATCAGAGGCAGGGTATCAGACGCGGGGAATCAGAGGTGGGCAATCAGAGGCGGGGAATCAGATATGGGGAATCAGAGGCGGGGAATCAGAGGCGGGGAAACAGAGGCGGGGAATCAGATATGGGGAATCAGAGATGGGGCATCAGAGGTTGTGAATCACAGATGGGGAATCAGAGGCGGGGAATCAGAGGCAGGGAATCAGACGCTGGGAATCAGAGGCGGGGATTCAGAGCTGGGGAATCAGAAGCGGGGAATCAGAGTTGGGGAATCAGAGGCGGGGAATCAGATATGGGGAATCAGAGGCAGGGAATCAGAGGCGGGGAATCAGAGGCAGGGAATCAGACGCGGGGAATCTGAGGCGGGGAATCAGAGCTGGGGAATCAGAGGTGGGGAATCAGAGTTGGGGAATCAGAGTTGGGGAATCAGAGGCAGGGAATTGGATGTGCGGAATCAGAGATGGGGAATCAGAGGTGGGGAATCAGAGGCGGTGAATCAGAGATGGGGAATCAGAGGCGGGGAATCAGAGGCAGGAAATCAGACACGGGGATTCAGAGGCTGGGAATCAGACGGGGGGAATCAAAGGTGGGGAATCAGAGCTGGGGAATCTGAGGCAGGGAATCAGAGTTGGGGATTCAGACGCAGGGAATCAGAGCTGGGGAATCAGAGGCGGGGAATCATAGTTGGGAATCAGAGGCGGGGAATCAGATATGGGGAAACAGAGGCGGGGAATCAGAGGCGGGGAAACAGAGGAGGGTAATCAGATATGGGGAATCGGATGCGGGGAATCAGAGGTGGGGAATCAGAGCTGGGGAATCAGAGGCGGGGAATCAGAGTTGAGGCATCAGAGGTGGGGAATTAGATATAGGGAAACAGAGGCGGGGAATCAGAGGCGGGGAAACAGAGGCGGGGAATCAGATATGGGGAATCAGAGGTGGGGAATCAGAGGCAGGGAATCAGATGTGCGGAATCAGAGATGGGGAATCAGAGGCAGGGAATCAGAATCAGAAGCGGGGAATCAGAGGCCGGGAATCAGAGGCCGGGAATCAGATGCTGGGAATAAGAGGCCGGGAATCAGAGGTGGGGAATCAGAGTCCGGGAATCAGAGATGGGGATTCAGAGGCGGGGAATGAGATATGGAGAATCAGAGGCGGGGAATCAGAGGCCGGGAAACAGAGGTGGGGAATCAGATATGGGGAATCAGAGGTGGCGAATCAAAGGCGGTGAATCAGAGATGGGGAATCAGAGGCGGGGAATCAGAGGCAGGGAATCAGATGCGGGGAATCAGAGGCGGGGAATCAGAGCTGGCGAATCAGAGGCGGGGAATCAGAGGTGGGCAATCAGAGGCGGGGAATCAGATATGGGGAATCAGAGGCGGGGAATCAGAGGCGGGGAAACAGAGGCGGGGAATCAAATATAGGGAATCAGAGGTGGGGAATCAGAGGTTGTGAATCAGAGATGGGGAATCAAGGCGGGGAATCAGAGGCAGGGAATCAGACACGGGGAATCAGAGGCGGGGATTCAGAGCTGGGGAATCAGAGGCGGGGAATCAGAGTTGGGGAATCAGAGGCAGGGAATCAGATATGGGGAATCAGAGGCGGAGAATCAGAGGCGGGGAAACAGAGGCGGGGAATCAGATATGGGGAATCAGAGGTGGGGAATCAGAGATGGGGAATCAGAGGCGGGGAATCAGAGGCAGGGAATCGGACGCCGGGTATCAGAGTCGGGGAATCAGAGCTGGGGAATCAGAGGCGGGGAATCAGAGTTGGGGAATCAGAGGCGGGGATTCAGATATGTGGAAATAGAGGCGGGGAATCAGATATGGGGAATCAGAGGTGTGGAATCAGAGGTTGGGAATCAGAGGAAGGGAATCAGAGTCGGGGAAACAGAGGCGGGGAATCAGATATGTGGAATCAGAGGTGGCGAATCAAAGGCGGTGAAACAGAGATGGGGAATCAGGGCAGGGAATCAGAGGCAGGGAATCAAACACGGGGAATCAGAGCTGGGGAATCAGAGGCGGGGAATCAGAGTTGGGAATCAGAGGCGGGGAATCAGAGGCGGGGAAACAGAGGCGGGGAATCAGATATGGGGAATCAGAGGTGGGGAATCAGAGGTTGGGAATCAGAGGCAGGGAATCGGAGATGGGAATCAGAGGCAGGGAATCAGAGGCGGGGAATCAGAGGCGGGGAATCAGAGGCCGGGAATCAGATATGGGGAAACTGAGGCGGGGAATCCGAGGCGGGGAAACAGAGGCGGGGAATCAGATATGGGGAATCAGAGGTGGAGAATCATAGGTTTGGAATCAGAGGCAGGGCATCAGAGGCTTGGAATCAGATGCAGGGAATCAGATGCGGGGAATCAGAGGCGGGGAATCAGAGCTGGGGAATCAGAGGTGGGGAATCAGAGGCGGGGAATCAGAGGCGGGGAATCAGAGGCGGGCAATCAGATGCAGGGAATCAGAGGCAGGGAATCAGACGCAGGGAATCAAATGAAGGGAATCTGATGCAGGGAATCTGAGGCAGGGAATCTGAGGCAGGGAACCTGAGATGGCGAATATGAGGTGGTGAATCAGAGGCGGGGAAACAGTCGGGTAAACAGAGGCGGGGA
The DNA here is from genome assembly GCF_036971445.1 of Narcine bancroftii. NCBI lineage: Eukaryota > Metazoa > Chordata > Chondrichthyes > Torpediniformes > Narcinidae > Narcine > Narcine bancroftii. The sequence continues at coordinate 264,126,047 of NC_091470.1, forward strand.
ATCAGAGGCAGGGAATCAGATGAAGGGAATCTGATGCAGTGAATCTGAGTCAGGGAATCTGAGGCGGGGAAACAGGCGGGTAAACAGAGGCGGGTAAACATATGCGGGGAATCAGAGGCGGGGAATCAGAGGCGGGGAATCAGAGGCGGGGAATCAGAGGCGGGGAATCAGAAGCGGGGAATCAGATGTGGGGAATCAGATGCGGGGAATCAGAGGTGGGGAATCAGAAGCAGGGTATCAGAGGAGGGGAATCAGAGGCGGGGAATCAGAGGTGGGGAATCAGAAACGGGGAATCAGAGGCGTGGAATCAGAGGCGGGAATTCAGAGGCGGGGAAAGATATGTGGGGAAACGTAGGCCAGGAAAGTTGAGCGGAAATGGAGGCAGTGAATCAGAGGTGGGGAATCTGAGGCGGGGAATCAGAGGTGGGGAATCAGAGGCGGGGAATCAGAGGCGGGGAATCAGAAGTGGGGAATCAGAGGTGGGGAATCAGAGGCGGGGAATCAGAGGCGGGGAATCAGAGGCGGGGAATCAGAGGCGGGGAATCAGAAGTGGGGAATCAGAGGTGGGGAATCAGAGGCGGGGAATCAGAGGCGGGGAATCAGAGGCGGGGAATCAGAGGCAGGGAATCAGAGGCGGGCAATCAGATGCAGGGAATCAGAGGCAGGGAATCAGAGGCAGGGAATCAGAGGCGGGCAATCAGATGCAGGGAATCTGAGGCAGGGAATCTGATGCAGGGAATCTGAGGCAGGGAATCTGAGGCAGGGAATCAGATATGGGGAAACAGTGGTAGGGAATCAGAGGTGGGGAAACAGAGGCAGGGAATCAGATATGGGGAATCAGAGGCGGGGAATCAGAGGTGGGGAATCATAGGCAGGGAATCGGATGTGCGGAATCAGAGATGGGGAATCAGAGGCCGGGAATCAGAGGTGGTGAATCAGAGATGGGGAATCAGAGGCGGGGAATCAGAGGCAGGCTATCAGACGCGGGGAATCAGAGGTGGGCAATCAGAGGCGGGGAATCAGATATGGGGAATCAGAGGCGGGGAATCAGAGGCGGGGAAACAGAGGCGGGGAATCAGATATGGGGAATCAGAGGTGGGGCATCAGAGGTTGTGAATCACAGATGGGGAATCAGAGGCGGGGAATCAGAGGCAGGGAATCAGACGCTGGGAATCAGAGGCGGGGATTCAGAGCTGGGGAATCAGAAGCGGGGAATCAGAGTTGGGGAATCAGAGGCGGGGAATCAGATATGGGGAATCAGAGGCAGGGAATCAGAGGCGGGGAATCAGAGGCAGGGAATCAGACGCGGGGAATCTGAGGTGGGGAATCAGAGCTGGGGAATCAGAGGTGGGGAATCAGAGTTGGGGAATCAGAGGCAGGGAATTGGATGTGCGGAATCAGAGATGGGGAATCAGAGGTGGGGAATCAGAGGCGGTGAATCAGAGATGGGGAATCAGAGGCGGGGAATCAGAGGCAGGAAATCAGACACGGGGATTCAGAGGCTGGGAATCAGACGGGGGGAATCAAAGGTGGGGAATCAGAGCTGGGGAATCTGAGGCAGGGAATCAGAGTTGGGGATTCAGACGCAGGGAATCAGAGCTGGGGAATCAGAGGCGGGGAATCATAGTTGGGAATCAGAGGCGGGGAATCAGAGGCGGGGAAACAGAGGAGGGGAATCAGATATGGGGAATCGGATGCGGGGAATCAGAGGCGGGGAATCAGAGCTGGGGAATCAGAGGCGGGGAATCAGAGTTGGGGCATCAGAGGTGGGGAATTAGATATAGGGAAACAGAGGCGGGGAATCAGAGGCGGGGAAACAGAGGCGGGGAATCAGATATGGGGAATCAGAGGTGGGGAATCAGAGGCAGGGAATCAGATGTGCGGAATCAGAGATGGGGAATCAGAGGCAGGGAATCAGAATCAGAAGCGGGGAATCAGAGGCCTGGAATCAGAGGCCGGGAATCAGATGCTGGGAATAAGAGGCCGGGAATCAGAGGTGGGGAATCAGAGTCCGGGAATCAGAGATGGGGATTCAGAGGCGGGGAATGAGATATGGAGAATCAGAGGCGGGGAATCAGAGGCCGGGAAACAGGGGTGGGGAATCAGATATGGGGAATCAGAGGTGGCGAATCAAAGGCGGTGAATCAGATATGGGGAATCAGAGGTGGGGAATCAGAGATGGGGAATCAGAGGCGGGGAATCAGAGGCAGGGAATCGGACGCCGGGTATCAGAGTCGGGGAATCAGAGCTGGGGAATCAGAGGCGGGGAATCAGAGCTGGGGAATCAGAGGTGGGGAATCAGAGGCGGGGAATCAGAGGCGGGGAATCAGAGGCGGGCAATCAGATGCAGGGAATCAGAGGCAGGGAATCAGACGCAGGGAATCAAATGAAGGGAATCTGATGCAGGGAATCTGAGGCAGGGAATCTGAGGCAGGGAACCTGAGATGGCGAATATGAGGTGGTGAATCAGAGGCGGGGAAACAGTCGGGTAAACAGAGGCGGGGAATCAGAGGCAGGGAATCAGATGAAGGGAATCTGATGCAGTGAATCTGAGTCAGGGAATCTGAGGCGGGGAAACAGGCGGGTAAACAGAGGCGGGTAAACATATGCGGGGAATCAGAGGCGGGGAATCAGAGGCGGGGAATCAGAGGCGGGGAATCAGAGGCGGGGAATCAGAAGCGGGGAATCAGATGTGGGGAATCAGATGCGGGGAATCAGAGGTGGGGAATCAGAAGCAGGGTATCAGAGGAGGGGAATCAGAGGCGGGGAATCAGAGGTGGGGAATCAGAGGCGGGGAATCAGAGGCGTGGAATCAGAGGCGGGAATTCAGAGGCGGGGAAAGATATGTGGGGAAACGTAGGCCAGGAAAGTTGAGCGGAAATGGAGGCAGTGAATCAGAGGTGGGGAATCAGAGGCGGGGAATCAGAGGCGGGGAATCAGAGGCGGGGAATCAGAGGCGGGGAATCAGAAGTGGGGAATCAGAGGTGGGGAATCAGAGGCGGGGAATCAGAGGCGGGGAATCAGAGGCGGGGAATCAGAGGCGGGGAATCAGAAGTGGGGAATCAGAGGTGGGGAATCAGAGGCGGGGAATCAGAGGCGGGGAATCAGAGGCGGGGAATCAGAAGCAGGGAATCAGAGGCGGGCAATCAGATGCAGGGAATCAGAGGCAGGGAATCAGAGGCAGGGAATCAGAGGCGGGCAATCAGATGCAGGGAATCTGAGGCAGGGAATCTGATGCAGGGAATCTGAGGCAGGGAATCTGAGGCAGTGAATCAGATATGGGGAAACAGTGGTAGGGAATCAGAGGTGGGGAAACAGAGGCAGGGAATCAGATATGGGGAATCAGAGGCGGGGAATCAGAGGTGGGGAATCATAGGCAGGGAATCGGATGTGCGGAATCAGAGATGGGGAATCAGAGGCCGGGAATCAGAGGTGGTGAATCAGAGATGGGGAATCAGAGGCGGGGAATCAGAGGCAGGGTATCAGACGCGGGGAATCAGAGGTGGGCAATCAGAGGCGGGGAATCAGAAATGGGGAATCAGAGGCGGGGAATCAGAGGCGGGGAAACAGAGGCGGGGAATCAGATATGGGGAATCAGAGGTGGGGCATCAGAGGTTGTGAATCACAGATGGGGAATCAGAGGCGGGGAATCAGAGGCAGGGAATCAGACGCTGGGAATCAGAGACGGGGATTCAGAGCTGGGGAATCAGAAGCGGGGAATCAGAGTTGGGGAATCAGAGGCGGGGAATCAGATATGGGGAATCAGAGGCAGGGAATCAGAGGCGGGGAATCAGAGGCAGGGAATCAGACGCGGGGAATCTGAGGTGGGGAATCAGAGCTGGGGAATCAGAGGTGGGGAATCAGAGTTGGGGAATCAGAGGCAGGGAATTGGATGTGCGGAATCAGAGATGGGGAATCAGAGGTGGGGAATCAGAGGCGGTGAATCAGAGATGGGGAATCAGAGGCGGGGAATTAGAGGCAGGAAATCAGACACGGGGATTCAGAGGCTGGGAATCAGACGGGGGGAATCAAAGGTGGGGAATCAGAGCTGGGGAATCTGAGGCAGGGAATCAGAGTTGGGGATTCAGACGCAGGGAATCAGAGCTGGGGAATCAGAGGCGGGGAATCATAGTTGGGAATCAGAGGCGGGGAATCAGAGGCGGGGAAACAGAGGAGGGGAATCAGATATGGGGAATCGGATGCGGGGAATCAGAGGCGGGGAATCAGAGCTGGGGAATCAGAGGCGGGGAATCAGAGTTGGGGCATCAGAGGTGGGGAATTAGATATAGGGAAACAGAGGCGGGGAATCAGAGGCGGGGAAACAGAGGCGGGGAATCAGATATGGGGAATCAGAGGTGGGGAATCAGAGGCAGGGAATCAGATGTGCGGAATCAGAGATGGGGAATCAGAGGCAGGGAATCAGAATCAGAAGCGGGGAATCAGAGGCCTGGAATCAGAGGCCGGGAATCAGATGCTGGGAATAAGAGGCCGGGAATCAGAGGTGGGGAATCAGAGTCCGGGAATCAGAGATGGGGATTCAGAGGCGGGGAATGAGATATGGAGAATCAGAGGCGGGGAATCAGAGGCCGGGAAACAGGGGTGGGGAATCAGATATGGGGAATCAGAGGTGGCGAATCAAAGGCGGTGAATCAGATATGGGGAATCAGAGGTGGGGAATCAGAGATGGGGAATCAGAGGCGGGGAATCAGAGGCAGGGAATCGGACGCCGGGTATCAGAGTCGAGGAATCAGAGCTGGGGAATCAGAGGCGGGGAATCAGAGTTGGGGAATCAGAGGCGGGGATTCAGATATGTGGAAATAGAGGCGGGGAATCAGATATGGGGAATCAGAGGTGTGGAATCAGAGGTTGGGAATCAGAGGAAGGGCATCAGAGTCGGGGAAACAGAGGCGGGGAATCAGATATGTGGAATCAGAGGTGGCGAATCAAAGGCGGTGAAACAGAGATGGGGAATCAGGGCAGGGAATCAGAGGCAGGGAATCAAACACGGGGAATCAGAGCTGGGGAATCAGAGGCGGGGAATCAGAGTTGGGAATCAGAGGCGGGGAATCAGAGGCGGGGAAACAGAGGCGGGGAATCAGATATGGGGAATCAGAGGTGGGGAATCAGAGGTTGGGAATCAGAGGCAGGGAATCGGAGATGGGGAATCAGAGGCAGGGAATCAGAGGCGGGGAATCAGAGGCGGGGAATCAGAGGCCGGGAATCAGATATGGGGAAACTGATGCGGGGAATCCGAGGCGGGGAAACAGAGGCGGGGAATCAGATATGGGGAATCAGAGGTGGGGAATCAGAGGTTGGGAATCAGAGGCAGGGCATCAGAGGCTTGGAATCAGATGCAGGGAATCAGATGCGGGGAATCAGAGGCGGGGAATCAGAGCTGGGGAATCAGAGGTGGGGAATCAGAGGCGGGGAATCAGAGGCGGGGAATCAGAGGCGGGCAATCAGATGCAGGGAATCAGAGGCAGGGAATCAGACGCAGGGAATCAAATGAAGGGAATCTGATGCAGGGAATCTGAGGCAGGGAATCTGAGGCAGGGAACCTGAGATGGCGAATATGAGGTGGTGAATCAGAGGCGGGGAAACAGTCGGGTAAACAGAGGCGGGGAATCAGAGGCAGGGAATCAGATGAAGGGAATCTGATGCAGTGAATCTGAGTCAGGGAATCTGAGGCGGGGAAACAGGCGGGTAAACAGAGGCGGGTAAACATAGGCTGGGAATCAGAGGCGGGGAATCAGAGGCGGGGAATCAGAGGCGGGGAATCAGAGGCGGGGAATCAGAGGCGGGGAATCAGATGTGGGGAATCAGATGCGGGGATTCAGAGGTGTGGAATCAGAAGCAGGGTATCAGAGGAGGGGAATCAGAGGCGGGGAATCAGAGGTGGGGAATCAGAGGCAGGGAATCAGAGGCGTGGAATCAGAGGCGGGAATTCAGAGGCGGGGAAAGATATGTGGGGAAACGTAGGCCAGGAAAGTTGAGCGGAAATGGAGGCAGTGAATCAGAGGTGGGGAATCAGAGGTGGGGAATCAGAGGCGGGGAATCAGAGGCGGGGAATCAGAGGCGGGGAATCAGAAGTGGGGAATCAGAGGTGGGGAATCAGAGGCGGGGAATCAGAGGCGGGGAATCAGAGGCGGGGAATCAGAGGCAGGGAATCAGAGGCGGGCAATCAGATGCAGGGAATCAGAGGCAGGGAATCAGAGGCAGGGAATCAGAGGCGGGCAATCAGATGCAGGGAATCTGAGGCAGGGAATCTGATGCAGGGAATCTGAGGCAGGGAATCTGAGGCAGGGAATCAGATATGGGGAAACAGAGGTAGGGAATCAGAGGTGGGGAAACAGAGGCAGGGAATCAGATATGGGGAATCAGAGGCGGGGAATCAGAGGTGGGGAATCATAGGCAGGGAATCGGATGTGCGGAATCAGATATGGGGAATCAGAGGCCGGGAATCAGAGGTGGTGAATCAGAGATGGGGAATCAGAGGCGGGGAATCAGAGGCAGGGTATCAGACGCGGGGAATCAGAGGTGGGCAATCAGAGGCGGGGAATCAGATATGGGGAATCAGAGGCGGGGAATCAGAGGCGGTGAATCAGATATGGGGAATCAGAGGTGGGGAATCAGAGATGGGGAATCAGAGGCGGGGAATCAGAGGCAGGGAATCGGACGCCGGGTATCAGAGTCGGGGAATCAGAGCTGGGGAATCAGAGGCGGGGAATCAGAGTTGGGGAATCAGAGGCGGGGATTCAGATATGTGGAAATAGAGGCGGGGAATCAGATATGGGGAATCAGAGGTGTGGAATCAGAGGTTGGGAATCAGAGGCGGGGAATCAGAGGCGGGGAATCAGAGGCGGGGAATCAGAGGCAGGGAATCAGAGGCGGGCAATCAGATGCAGGGAATCAGAGGCAGGGAATCAGAGGCAGGGAATCAGAGGCGGGCAATCAGATGCAGGGAATCTGAGGCAGGGAATCTGATGCAGGGAATCTGAGGCAGGGAATCTGAGGCAGGGAATCAGATATGGGGAAACAGAGGTAGGGAATCAGAGGTGGGGAAACAGAGGCAGGGAATCAGATATGGGGAATCAGAGGCGGGGAATCAGAGGTGGGGAATCATAGGCAGGGAATCGGATGTGCGGAATCAGATATGGGGAATCAGAGGCCGGGAATCAGAGGTGGTGAATCAGAGATGGGGAATCAGAGGCGGGGAATCAGAGGCAGGGTATCAGACGCGGGGAATCAGAGGTGGGCAATCAGAGGCGGGGAATCAGATATGGGGAATCAGAGGCGGGGAATCAGAGGCGGGGAAACAGAGGCGGGGAATCAGATATGGTGAATCAGAGATGGGGAATCAGAGGCGCGGAATCAGAGGCAGGGTATCAGACGCGGGGAATCAGAGGTGGGCAATCAGAGGCGGGGAATCAGATATGGGGAATCAGAGGCGGGGAATCGGAGGCGGGGAAACAGAGGCGGGGAATCAGATATGGGGAATCAGAGGTGGGGCATCAGAGGTTGTGAATCACAGATGGGGAATCAGAGGCGGGGAATCAGAGGCAGGGAATCAGACGCTGGGAATCAGAGGCGGGGATTCAGAGCTGGGGAATCAGAAGCGGGGAATCAGAGTTGGGGAATCAGAGGCGGGGAATCAGATATGGGGAATCAGAGGCAGGGAATCAGAGGCGGGGAATCAGAGGCAGGGAATCAGACGCGGGGAATCTGAGGTGGGGAATCAGAGCTGGGGAATCAGAGGTGGGGAATCAGAGTTGGGGAATCAGAGTTGGGGAATCAGAGGCAGGGAATTGGATGTGCGGAATCAGAGATGGGGAATCAGAGGTGGGGAATCAGAGGCGGTGAATCAGAGATGGGGAATCAGAGGCGGGGAATCAGAGGCAGGAAATCAGACACGGCTATTCAGAGGCTGGGAATCAGACGGGGGGAATCAAAGGTGGGGAATCAGAGCTGGGGAATCTGAGGCAGGGAATCAGAGTTGGGGATTCAGACGCAGGGAATCAGAGCTGGGGAATCAGAGGCGGGGAATCATAGTTGGGAATCAGAGGCGGGGAATTAGAGGCGGGGAAACAGAGGAGGGGAATCAGATATGGGGAATCGGATGCGGGGAATCAGAGGCGGGGAATCAGAGCTGGGGAATCAGAGGCGGGGAATCAGAGTTGGGGCATCAGAGGTGGGGAATTAGATATAGGGAAACAGAGGCGGGGAATCAGAGGCGGGGAAACAGAGGCGGGGAATCAGATATGGGGAATCAGAGGTGGGGAATCAGAGGCAGGGAATCAGATGTGCGGAATCAGAGATGGGGAATCAGAGGCAGGGAATCAGAATCAGAAGCGGGGAATCAGAGGCCTGGAATCAGAGGCCGGGAATCAGATGCTGGGAATAAGAGGCCGGGAATCAGAGGTGGGGAATCAGAGTCCGGGAATCAGAGATGGGGATTCAGAGGCGGGGAATGAGATATGGAGAATCAGAGGCGGGGAATCAGAGGCCGGGAAACAGGGGTGGGGAATCAGATATGGGGAATCAGAGGTGGCGAATCAAAGGCGGTGAATCAGATATGGGGAATCAGAGGTGGGGAATCAGAGATGGGGAATCAGAGGCGGGGAATCAGAGGCAGGGAATCGGACGCCGGGTATCAGAGTCGGGGAATCAGAGCTGGGGAATCAGAGGCGGGGAATCAGAGTTGGGGAATCAGAGGCGGGGATTCAGATATGTGGAAATAGAGGCGGGGAATCAGATATGGGGAATCAGAGGTGTGGAATCAGAGGTTGGGAATCAGAGGAAGGGAATCAGAGTCGGGGAAACAGAGGCGGGGAATCAGATATGTGGAATCAGAGGTGGCGAATCAAAGGCGGTGAAACAGAGATGGGGAATCAGGGCAGGGAATCAGAGGCAGGGAATCAAACACGGGGAATCAGAGCTGGGGAATCAGAGGCGGGGAATCAGAGTTGGGAATCAGAGGCGGGGAATCAGAGGCGGGGAAACAGAGGCGGGGAATCAGATATGGGGAATCAGAGGTGGGGAATCAGAGGTTGGGAATCAGAGGCAGGGAATCGGAGATGGGGAATCAGAGGCAGGGAATCAGAGGCGGGGAATCAGAGGCGGGGAATCAGAGGCCGGGAATCAGATATGGGGAAACTGAGGCGGGGAATCCGAGGCGGGGAAACAGAGGCGGGGAATCAGATATGGGGAATCAGAGGTGGGGAATCAGAGGTTGGGAATCAGAGGCAGGGCATCAGAGGCTTGGAATCAGATGCAGGGAATCAGATGCGGGGAATCAGAGGCGGGGAATCAGAGCTGGGGAATCAGAGGTGGGGAATCAGAGGCGGGGAATCAGAGGCGGGGAATCAGAGGCGGGCAATCAGATGCAGGGAATCAGAGGCAGGGAATCAGACGCAGGGAATCAAATGAAGGGAATCTGATGCAGGGAATCTGAGGCAGGGAATCTGAGGCAGGGAACCTGAGATGGCGAATATGAGGTGGTGAATCAGAGGCGGGGAAACAGTCGGGTAAACAGAGGCGGGGAATCAGAGGCAGGGAATCAGATGAAGGGAATCTGATGCAGTGAATCTGAGTCAGGGAATCTGAGGCGGGGAAACAGGCGGGTAAACAGAGGCGGGTAAACATAGGCTGGGAATCAGAGGCGGGGAATCAGAGGCGGGGAATCAGAGGCGGGGAATCAGAGGCGGGGAATCAGAGGCGGGGAATCAGATGTGGGGAATCAGATGCGGGGATTCAGAGGTGGGGAATCAGAAGCAGGGTATCAGAGGAGGGGAATCAGAGGCGGGGAATCAGAGGTGGGGAATCAGAGGCGGGGAATCAGAGGCGTGGAATCAGAGGCGAGAATTCAGAGGCGGGGAAAGATATGTGGGGAAACGTAGGCCAGGAAAGTTGAGCGGAAATGGAGGCAGTGAATCAGAGGTGGGGAATCAGAGGTGGGGAATCAGAGGCGGGGAATCAGAGGCGGGGAATCAGAGGCGGGGAATCAGAAGTGGGGAATCAGAGGTGGGGAATCAGAGGCGGGGAATCAGAGGCGGGGAATCAGAGGCAGGGAATCAGAGGCAGGGAATCAGAGGCGGGCAATCAGATGCAGGGAATCAGAGGCAGGGAATCAGAGGCAGGGAATCAGAGGCGGGCAATCAGATGCAGGGAATCTGAGGCAGGGAATCTGATGCAGGGAATCTGAGGCAGGGAATCTGAGGCAGGGAATCAGATATGGGGAAACAGAGGTAGGGAATCAGAGGTGGGGAAACAGAGGCAGGGAATCAGATATGGGGAATCAGAGGCGGGGAATCAGAGGTGGGGAATCATAGGCAGGGAATCGGATGTGCGGAATCAGAGATGGGGAATCAGAGGCCGGGAATCAGAGGTGGTGAATCAGAGATGGGGAATCAGAGGCGGGGAATCAGAGGCAGGGTATCAGACGCGGGGAATCAGAGGTGGGCAATCAGAGGCGGGGAATCAGATATGGGGAATCAGAGGCGGGGAATCAGAGGCGGGGAAACAGAGGCGGGGAATCAGATATGGGGAATCAGAGGTGGGGCATCAGAGGTTGTGAATCACAGATGGGGAATCAGAGGCGGGGAATCAGAGGCAGGGAATCAGACGCTGGGAATCAGAGGCGGGGATTCAGAGCTGGGGAATCAGAAGCGGGGAATCAGAGTTGGGGAATCAGAGGCGGGGAATCAGATATGGGGAATCAGAGGCAGGGAATCAGAGGCGGGGAATCAGAGGCAGGGAATCAGACGCGGGGAATCTGAGGTGGGGAATCAGAGCTGGGGAATCAGAGGTGGGGAATCAGAGTTGGGGAATCAGAGGCAGGGAATTGGATGTGCGGAATCAGAGATGGGGAATCAGAGGTGGGGAATCAGAGGCGGTGAATTCGAGATGGGGAATCAGAGGCGGGGAATCAGAGGCAGGAAATCAGACACGGGGATTCAGAGGCTGGGAATCAGACGGGGGGAATCAAAGGTGGGGAATCAGAGCTGGGGAATCTGAGGCAGGGAATCAGAGTTGGGGATTCAGACGCAGGGAATCAGAGCTGGGGAATCAGAGGCGGGGAATCATAGTTGGGAATCAGAGGCGGGGAATCAGAGGCGGGGAAACAGAGGAGGGGAATCAGATATGGGGAATCGGATGCGGGGAATCAGAGGCGGGGAATCAGAGCTGGGGAATCAGAGGCGGGGAATCAGAGTTGGGGCATCAGAGGTGGGGAATTAGATATAGGGAAACAGAGGCGGGGAATCAGAGGCGGGGAAACAGAGGCGGGGAATCAGATATGGGGAATCAGAGGTGGGTAATCAGAGGCAGGGAATCAGATGTGCGGAATCAGAGATGGGGAATCAAAGGCAGGGAATCAGAATCAGAAGCGGGGAATCAGAGGCCGGGAATCAGAGGCCGGGAATCAGATGCTGGGAATAAGAGGCCGGGAATCAGAGGTGGGGAATCAGAGTCCGGGAATCAGAGATGGGGATTCAGAGGCGGGGAATGAGATATGGAGAATCAGAGGCGGGGAATCAGAGGCCGGGAAACAGGGGTGGGGAATCAGATATGGGGAATCAGAGGTGGCGAATCAAAGGCGGTGAATCAGAGATGGGGAATCAGAGGCGGGGAATCAGAGGCAGGGAATCAGATGCGGTGAATCAGAGGCGGGGAATCAGTGCTGGCGAATCAGAGGCGGGGAATCAGAGGTGGGCAATCAGAGGCGGGGAATCAGATATGGGGAATCAGAGGCGGGGAATCAGAGGCGGGGAAACAGAGGCGGGGAATCAAATATAGGGAATCAGAGGTGGGGAATCAGAGGTTGTGAATCAGAGATGGGGAATCAAGGCGGGGAATCAGAGGCAGGGAATCAGACACGGGGAATCAGAGGCGGGGATTCAGAGCTGGGGAATCAGAGGCGGGGAATCAGAGTTGGGGAATCAGAGGCAGGGAATCAGATATGGGGAATCAGAGGCGGGGAATCAGAGGCGGGGAAACAGAGGCGGGGAATCAGATATGGGGAATCAGAGGTGGGGAATCAGGGGCAGGGATTCAGTGTCAGGGAATCAGAGGCGGGGAATCAGAGGCGGGGAATCAGAGGCAGGGAATCAGACACGGGGAATCAGAGGCGGGGAATCAGAGATGGGGAATCAGAGGCGGGGAATCAGAGGCAGGGGATCGGACGCCGGGTATCAGAGTCGGGGAATCAGAGCTGGGGAATCAGAGGCGGGGAATCAGAGTTGGGGAATCAGAGGCGGGGATTCAGATATGTGGAAATAGAGGCGGGGAATCAGATATGGGGAATCAGAGGTGTGGAATCAGAGGTTGGGAATCAGAGGAAGGGAATCAGAGTCGGGGAAACAGAGGCGGGGAATCAGATATGTGGAATCAGAGGTGGCGAATCAAAGGCGGTGAAACAGAGATGGGGAATCAGGGCAGGGAATCAGAGGCAGGGAATCAAACACGGGGAATCAGAGCTGGGGAATCAGAGTCGGGGAATCAGAGTTGGGAATCAGAGGCGGGGAATCAGAGGCGGGGAAACAGAGGCGGGGAATCAGATATGGGGAATCAGAGGTGGGGAATCAGAGGTTGGGAATCAGAGGCAGGGAATCGGAGATGGGAAATCAGAGGCAGGGAATCAGAGGCGGGGAATCAGAGGCAGGGAATCAGAGGCCGGGAATCAGATATGGGGAAACTGAGGCGGGGAATCAGAGGCGGGGAAACAGAGGCGGGGAATCAGATATGGGGAATCAGAGGTGGGGAATCAGAGGTTGGGAATCAGAGGCAGGGCATCAGAGGCTTGGAATCAGATGCAGGGAATCAGATGCGGGGAATCAGAGGCGGGGAATCAGAGCTGGGGAATCAGAGGTGGGGAATCAGAGGCGGGGAATCAGACGCGGGGAATCAGAGGCGGGCAATCAGATGCAGGGAATCAGAGGCAGGGAATCAGACGCAGGGAATCAAATGAAGGGAATCTGATGCAGGGAATCTGAGGCAGGGAATCTGAGGCAGGGTACCTGAGATGGCGAATATGAGGTGGTGAATCAGAGGCGGGGAAACAGTCGGGTAAACAGAGGCGGGGAATCAGAGGCAGGGAATCAGATGAAGGGAATCTGATGCAGTGAATCTGAGGCAGGGAATCTGAGGCGGGGAAACAGGCGGGTAAACAGAGGCGGGTAAACATAGGCGGGGAATCAGAGGCGGGGAATCAGAGGCGGGGAATCAGAGGCGGGGAATCAGAGGCGGGGAATCAGAGGCGGGAATTCAGAGGCGGGGAAAGATATGTGGGGAAACGTAGGCCAGGAAAGTTGAGCGGAAGGAGGCAGTGAATCAGAGGTGGGGAATCCGAGGCGGGGAATCAGAGGCGGGGAATCAGAGGCGGGGAATCAGAGGAGGGGAATCAGAGGCGGGGAATCAGAGGTGGGGAATCAGAGGCGGGGAATCAGAGGCGTGGAATCAGAGGCGGGAATTCAGAGGCGGGGAAAGATATGTGGGGAAACGTAGGCCAGGAAAGTTGAGCGGAAATGGAGGCAGTGAATCAGAGGTGGGGAATCAGAGGCGGGGAATCAGAGGCGGGGAATCAGAGGCGGGGAATCAGAGGCGGGGAATCAGAAGTGGGGAATCAGAGGTGGGGAATCAGAGGCGGGGAATCAGAGGCGGGGAATCAGAGGCGGGGAATCAGAGGCAGGGAATCAGAGGCGGGCAATCAGATGCAGGGAATCAGAGGCAGGGAATCAGAGGCAGGGAATCAGAGGCGGGCAATCAGATGCAGGGAATCTGAGGCAGGGAATCTGATGCAGGGAATCAGAGGCAGGGAATCAGAGGCAGGGCATCAGAGGCTTGGAATCAGATGCAGGGAATCAGATGCGGGGAATCAGAGGCGGGGAATCAGAGCTGGGGAATCAGAGGTGGGGAATCAGAGGCGGGGAATCAGAGGCGGGGAATCAGAGGCGGGCAATCAGATGCAGGGAATCAGAGGCAGGGAATCAGACGCAGGGAATCAAATGAAGGGATTCTGATGCAGGGAATCTGAGGCAGGGAATCTGAGGCAGGGAACCTGAGATGGCGAATATGAGGTGGTGAATCAGAGGCGGGGAAACAGTCGGGTAAACAGAGGCGGGGAATCAGAGGCAGGGAATCAGATGAAGGGAATCTGATGCAGTGAATCTGAGTCAGGGAATCTGAGGCGGGGAAACAGGCGGGTAAACAGAGGCGGGTAAACATAGGCGGGGAATCAGAGGCGGGGAATCAGAGGCGGGGAATCAGAGGCGGGGAATCAGAAGCGGGGAATCAGAGGCGGGGAATCAGATGTGGGGAATCAGATGCGGGGATTCAGAGGTGGGGAATCAGAAGCAGGGTATCAGAGGAGGGGAATCAGAGGCGGGGAATCAGAGGTGGGGAATCAGAGGCGGGGAATCAGAGGCGTGGAATCAGAGGCGGGAATTCAGAGGCGGGGAAAGATATGTGGGGAAACGTAGGCCAGGAAAGTTGAGCGGAAATGGAGGCAGTGAATCAGAGGTGGGGAATCAGAGGCGGGGAATCAGAGGCGGGGAATCAGAGGCGGGGAATCAGAGGCGGGGAATCAGAAGTGGGGAATCAGAGGTGGGGAATCAGAGGCGGGGAATCAGAGGCGGGGAATCAGAGGCGGGGAATCAGAGGCGGGGAATCAGAGGCAGGGAATCAGAGGCGGGCAATCAGATGCAGGGAATCAGAGGCAGGGAATCAGAGGCAGGGAATCAGAGGCGGGCAATCAGATGCAGGGAATCTGAGGCAGGGAATCTGATGCAGGGAATCTGAGGCAGGGAATCTGAGGCAGGGAATCAGATATGGGGAAACAGAGGTAGGGAATCAGAGGTGGGGAAACAGAGGCAGGGAATCAGATATGGGGAATCAGAGGCGGGGAATCAGAGGTGGGGAATCATAGGCAGGGAATCGGATGTGCGGAATCAGTGATGGGGAATCAGAGGCCGGGAATCAGAGGTGGTGAATCAGAGATGGGGAATCAGAGGCGGGGAATCAGAGGCAGGGTATCAGACGCGGGGAATCAGAGGTGGGCAATCAGAGGCGGGGAATCAGATATGGGGAATCAGAGGCGGGGAATCAGAGGCGGGGAAACAGAGGCGGGGAATCAAATATAGGGAATCAGAGGTGGGGAATCAGAGGTTGTGAATCAGAGATGGGGAATCAAGGCGGGGAATCAGAGGCAGGGAATCAGACACGGGGAATCAGAGGCGGGGATTCAGAGCTGGGGAATCAGAGGCGGGGAATCAGAGTTGGGGAATCAGAGGCAGGGAATCAGATATGGGGAATCAGAGGCGGGGAATCAGAGGCGGGGAAACAGAGGCGGGGAATCACATATGGGGAATCAGAGGTGGGGAATCAGAGATGGGGAATCAGAGGCGGGGAATCAGAGGCAGGGAATCGGACGCCGGGTATCAGAGTCGGGGAATCAGAGCTGGGGAATCAGAGGCGGGGAATCAGAGTTGGGGAATCAGAGGCGGGGATTCAGATATGTGGAAATAGAGGCGGGGAATCAGATATGGGGAATCAGAGGTGTGGAATCAGAGGTTGGGAATCAGAGGAAGGGAATCAGAGTCGGGGAAACAGAGGCGGGGAATCAGATATGTGGAATCAGAGGTGGCGAATCAAAGGCGGTGAAACAGAGATGGGGAATCAGGGCAGGGAATCAGAGGCAGGGAATCAAACACGGGGAATCAGAGGCAGGGAATCAGAGGCGGGGAATCAGAGGCGGGGAATCAGAGGCCGGGAATCAGATATGGGGAAACTGAGGCGGGGAATCCGAGGCGGGGAAACAGAGGCGGGGAATCAGATATGGGGAATCAGAGGTGGGGAATCATAGGTTTGGAATCAGAGGCAGGGCATCAGAGGCTTGGAATCAGATGCAGGGAATCAGATGCGGGGAATCAGAGGCGGGGAATCAGAGCTGGGGAATCAGAGGTGGGGATTCAGAGGCGGGGAATCAGAGGCGGGGAATCAGAGGCGGGCAATCAGATGCAGGGAATCAGAGGCAGGGAATCAGACGCAGGGAATCAAATGAAGGGAATCTGATGCAGGGAATCTGAGGCAGGGAATCTGAGGCAGGGAACCTGAGATGGCGAATATGAGGTGGTGAATCAGAGGCGGGGAAACAGTCGGGTAAACAGAGGCGGGGAATCAGAGGCAGGGAATCAGATGAAGGGAATCTGATGCAGTGAATCTGAGTCAGGGAATCTGAGGCGGGGAAACAGGCGGGTAAACAGAGGCGGGTAAACATATGCGGGGAATCAGAGGCGGGGAATCAGAGGCGGGGAATCAGAGGCGGGGAATCAGAGGCGGGGAATCAGAAGCGGGGAATCAGATGTGGGGAATCAGATGCGGGGAATCAGAGGTGGGGAATCAGAAGCAGGGTATCAGAGGAGGGGAATCAGAGGCGGGGAATCAGAGGTGGGGAATCAGAAACGGGGAATCAGAGGCGTGGAATCAGAGGCGGGAATTCAGAGGCGGGGAAAGATATGTGGGGAAACGTAGGCCAGGAAAGTTGAGCGGAAATGGAGGCAGTGAATCAGAGGTGGGGAATCTGAGGCGGGGAATCAGAGGTGGGGAATCAGAGGCGGGGAATCAGAGGCGGGGAATCAGAAGTGGGGAATCAGAGGTGGGGAATCAGAGGCGGGGAATCAGAGGCGGGGAATCAGAGGCGGGGAATCAGAGGCAGGGAATCAGAAGTGGGGAATCAGAGGTGGGGAATCAGAGGCGGGGAATCAGAGGCGGGGAATCAGAGGCGGGGAATCAGAGGCAGGGAATCAGAGGCGGGCAATCAGATGCAGGGAATCAGAGGCAGGGAATCAGAGGCAGGGAATCAGAGGCGGGCAATCAGATGCAGGGAATCTGAGGCAGGGAATCTGATGCAGGGAATCTGAGGCAGGGAATCTGAGGCAGGGAATCAGATATGGGGAATCAGAGGTGGGGAAACAGAGGCAGGGAATCAGATATGGGGAATCAGAGGCGGGGAATCAGAGGTGGGGAATCATAGGCAGGGAATCGGATGTGCGGAATCAGAGATGGGGAATCAGAGGCCGGGAATCAGAGGTGGTGAATCAGAGATGGGGAATCAGAGGCGGGGAATCAGAGGCAGGCTATCAGACGCGGGGAATCAGAGGTGGGCAATCAGAGGCGGGGAATCAGATATGGGGAATCAGAGGCGGGGAATCAGAGGCGGGGAAACAGAGGCGGGGAATCAGATATGGGGAATCAGAGGTGGGGCATCAGAGGTTGTGAATCACAGATGGGGAATCAGAGGCGGGGAATCAGAGGCAGGGAATCAGACGCTGGGAATCAGAGGCGGGGATTCAGAGCTGGGGAATCAGAAGCGGGGAATCAGAGTTGGGGAATCAGAGGCAGGGAATCAGATATGGGGAATCAGAGGCAGGGAATCAGAGGCGGGGAATCAGAGGCAGGGAATCAGACGCGGGGAATCTGAGGTGGGGAATCAGAGCTGGGGAATCAGAGGTGGGGAATCAGAGTTGGGGAATCAGAGGCAGGGAATTGGATGTGCGGAATCAGAGATGGGGAATCAGAGGTGGGGAATCAGAGGCGGTGAATCAGAGATGGGGAATCAGAGGCGGGGAATCAGAGGCAGGAAATCAGACACGCGGATTCAGAGGCTGGGAATCAGACGGGGGGAATCAAAGGTGGGGAATCAGAGCTGGGGAATCTGAGGCAGGGAATCAGAGTTGGGGATTCAGACGCAGGGAATCAGAGCTGGGGAATCAGAGGCGGGGAATCATAGTTGGGAATCAGAGGCGGGGAATCAGAGGCGGGGAAACAGAGGAGGGGAATCAGATATGGGGAATCGGATGCGGGGAATCAGAGGCGGGGAATCAGAGCTGGGGAATCAGAGGCGGGGAATCAGAGTTGGGGCATCAGAGGTGGGGAATTAGATATAGGGAAACAGAGGCGGGGAATCAGAGGCGGGGAAACAGAGGCGGGGAATCAGATATGGGGAATCAGAGGTGGGGAATCAGAGGCAGGGAATCAGATGTGCGGAATCAGAGATGGGGAATCAGAGGCAGGGAATCAGAATCAGAAGCGGGGAATCAGAGGCCTGGAATCAGAGGCCGGGAATCAGATGCTGGGAATAAGAGGCCGGGAATCAGAGGTGGGGAATCAGAGTCCGGGAATCAGAGATGGGGATTCAGAGGCGGGGAATGAGATATGGAGAATCAGAGGCGGGGAATCAGAGGCCGGGAAACAGGGGTGGGGAATCAGATATGGGGAATCAGAGGTGGCGAATCAAAGGCGGTGAATCAGATATGGGGAATCAGAGGTGGGGAATCAGAGATGGGGAATCAGAGGCGGGGAATCAGAGGCAGGGAATCGGACGCCGGGTATCAGAGTCGGGGAATCAGAGCTGGGGAATCAGAGGCGGGGAATCAGAGCTGGGGAATCAGAGGTGGGGAATCAGAGGCGGGGAATCAGAGGCGGGGAATCAGAGGCGGGCAATCAGATGCAGGGAATCAGAGGCAGGGAATCAGACGCAGGGAATCAAATGAAGGGAATCTGATGCAGGGAATCTGAGGCAGGGAATCTGAGGCAGGGAACCTGAGATGGCGAATATGAGGTGGTGAATCAGAGGCGGGGAAACAGTCGGGTAAACAGAGGCGGGGAATCAGAGGCAGGGAATCAGATGAAGGGAATCTGATGCAGTGAATCTGAGTCAGGGAATCTGAGGCGGGGAAACAGGCGGGTAAACAGAGGCGGGTAAACATATGCGGGGAATCAGAGGCGGGGAATCAGAGGCGGGGAATCAGAGGCGGGGAATCAGAGGCGGGGAATCAGAAGCGGGGAATCAGATGTGGGGAATCAGATGCGGGGAATCAGAGGTGGGGAATCAGAAGCAGGGTATCAGAGGAGGGGAATCAGAGGCGGGGAATCAGAGGTGGGGAATCAGAGGCGGGGAATCAGAGGCGTGGAATCAGAGGCGGGAATTCAGAGGCGGGGAAAGATATGTGGGGAAACGTAGGCCAGGAAAGTTGAGCGGAAATGGAGGCAGTGAATCAGAGGTGGGGAATCAGAGGCGGGGAATCAGAGGCGGGGAATCAGAGGCGGGGAATCAGAGGCGGGGAATCAGAAGTGGGGAATCAGAGGTGGGGAATCAGAGGCGGGGAATCAGAGGCGGGGAATCAGAGGCGGGGAATCAGAGGCGGGGAATCAGAAGTGGGGAATCAGAGGTGGGGAATCAGAGGCGGGGAATCAGAGGCGGGGAATCAGAGGCGGGGAATCAGAGGCAGGGAATCAGAGGCGGGCAATCAGATGCAGGGAATCAGAGGCAGGGAATCAGAGGCAGGGAATCAGAGGCGGGCAATCAGATGCAGGGAATCTGAGGCAGGGAATCTGATGCAGGGAATCTGAGGCAGGGAATCTGAGGCAGTGAATCAGATATGGGGAAACAGTGGTAGGGAATCAGAGGTGGGGAAACAGAGGCAGGGAATCAGATATGGGGAATCAGAGGCGGGGAATCAGAGGTGGGGAATCATAGGCAGGGAATCGGATGTGCGGAATCAGAGATGGGGAATCAGAGGCCGGGAATCAGAGGTGGTGAATCAGAGATGGGGAATCAGAGGCGGGGAATCAGAGGCAGGGTATCAGACGCGGGGAATCAGAGGTGGGCAATCAGAGGCGGGGAATCAGATATGGGGAATCAGAGGCGGGGAATCAGAGGCGGGGAAACAGAGGCGGGGAATCAGATATGGGGAATCAGAGGTGGGGCATCAGAGGTTGTGAATCACAGATGGGGAATCAGAGGCGGGGAATCAGAGGCAGGGAATCAGACGCTGGGAATCAGAGGCGGGGATTCAGAGCTGGGGAATCAGAAGCGGGGAATCAGAGTTGGGGAATCAGAGGCGGGGAATCAGATATGGGGAATCAGAGGCAGGGAATCAGAGGCGGGGAATCAGAGGCAGGGAATCAGACGCGGGGAATCTGAGGTGGGGAATCAGAGCTGGGGAATCAGAGGTGGGGAATCAGAGTTGGGGAATCAGAGGCAGGGAATTGGATGTGCGGAATCAGAGATGGGGAATCAGAGGTGGGGAATCAGAGGCGGTGAATCAGAGATGGGGAATCAGAGGCGGGGAATCAGAGGCAGGAAATCAGACACGGGGATTCAGAGGCTGGGAATCAGACGGGGGGAATCAAAGGTGGGGAATCAGAGCTGGGGAATCTGAGGCAGGGAATCAGAGTTGGGGATTCAGACGCAGGGAATCAGAGCTGGGGAATCAGAGGCGGGGAATCATAGTTGGGAATCAGAGGCGGGGAATCAGAGGCGGGGAAACAGAGGAGGGGAATCAGATATGGGGAATCGGATGCGGGGAATCAGAGGCGGGGAATCAGAGCTGGGGAATCAGAGGCGGGGAATCAGAGTTGGGGCATCAGAGGTGGGGAATTAGATATAGGGAAACAGAGGCGGAGAATCAGAGGCGGGGAAACAGAGGCGGGGAATCAGATATGGGGAATCAGAGGTGGGGAATCAGAGGCAGGGAATCAGATGTGCGGAATCAGAGATGGGGAATCAGAGGCAGGGAATCAGAATCAGAAGCGGGGAATCAGAGGCCTGGAATCAGAGGCCGGGAATCAGATGCTGGGAATAAGAGGCCGGGAATCAGAGGTGGGGAATCAGAGTCCGGGAATCAGAGATGGGGATTCAGAGGCGGGGAATGAGATATGGAGAATCAGAGGCGGGGAATCAGAGGCCGGGAAACAGGGGTGGGGAATCAGATATGGGGAATCAGAGGTGGCGAATCAAAGGCGGTGAATCAGATATGGGGAATCAGAGGTGGGGAATCAGAGATGGGGAATCAGAGGCGGGGAATCAGAGGCAGGGAATCGGACGCCGGGTATCAGAGTCGGGGAATCAGAGCTGGGGAATCAGAGGCGGGGAATCAGAGTTGGGGAATCAGAGGCGGGGATTCAGATATGTGGAAATAGAGGCGGGGAATCAGATATGGGGAATCAGAGGTGTGGAATCAGAGGTTGGGAATCAGAGGAAGGGCATCAGAGTCGGGGAAACAGAGGCGGGGAATCAGATATGTGGAATCAGAGGTGGCGAATCAAAGGCGGTGAAACAGAGATGGGGAATCAGGGCAGGGAATCAGAGGCAGGGAATCAAACACGGGGAATCAGAGCTGGGGAATCAGAGGCGGGGAATCAGAGTTGGGAATCAGAGGCGGGGAATCAGAGGCGGGGAAACAGAGGCGGGGAATCAGATATGGGGAATCAGAGGTGGGGAATCAGAGGTTGGGAATCAGAGGCAGGGAATCGGAGATGGGGAATCAGAGGCAGGGAATCAGAGGCGGGGAATCAGAGGCGGGGAATCAGAGGCCGGGAATCAGATATGGGGAAACTGAGGCGGGGAATCCGAGGCGGGGAAACAGAGGCGGGGAATCAGATATGGGGAATCAGAGGTGGGGAATCAGAGGTTGGGAATCAGAGGCAGGGCATCAGAGGCTTGGAATCAGATGCAGGGAATCAGATGCGGTGAATCAGAGGCGGGGAATCAGAGCTGGGGAATCAGAGGTGGGGAATCAGAGGCGGGGAATCAGAGGCGGGGAATCAGAGGCGGGCAATCAGATGCAGGGAATCAGAGGCAGGGAATCAGACGCAGGGAATCAAATGAAGGGAATCTGATGCAGGGAATCTGAGGCAGGGAATCTGAGGCAGGGAACCTGAGATGGCGAATATGAGGTGGTGAATCAGAGGCGGGGAAACAGTCGGGTAAACAGAGGCGGGGAATCAGAGGCAGGGAATCAGATGAAGGGAATCTGATGCAGTGAATCTGAGTCAGGGAATCTGAGGCGGGGAAACAGGCGGGTAAACAGAGGCGGGTAAACATAGGCTGGGAATCAGAGGCGGGGAATCAGAGGCGGGGAATCAGAGGCGGGGAATCAGAGGCGGGGAATCAGAGGCGGGGAATCAGATGTGGGGAATCAGATGCGGGGATTCAGAGGTGTGGAATCAGAAGCAGGGTATCAGAGGAGGGGAATCAGAGGCGGGGAATCAGAGGTGGGGAATCAGAGGCGGGGAATCAGAGGCGTGGAATCAGAGGCGGGAATTCAGAGGCGGGGAAAGATATGTGGGGAAACGTAGGCCAGGAAAGTTGAGCGGAAATGGAGGCAGTGAATCAGAGGTGGGGAATCAGAGGTGGGGAATCAGAGGCGGGGAATCAGAGGCGGGGAATCAGAGGCGGGGAATCAGAAGTGGGGAATCAGAGGTGGGGAATCAGAGGCGGGGAATCAGAGGCGGGGAATCAGAGGCGGGGAATCAGAGGCAGGGAATCAGAGGCGGGAAATCAGATGCAGGGAATCAGAGGCAGGGAATCAGAGGCAGGGAATCAGAGGCGGGCAATCAGATGCAGGGAATCTGAGGCAGGGAATCTGATGCAGGGAATCTGAGGCAGGGAATCTGAGGCAGGGAATCAGATATGGGGAAACAGAGGTAGGGAATCAGAGGTGGGGAAACAGAGGCAGGGAATCAGATATGGGGAATCAGAGGCGGGGAATCAGAGGTGGGGAATCATAGGCAGGGAATCGGATGTGCGGAATCAGAGATGGGGAATCAGAGGCCGGGAATCAGAGGTGGTGAATCAGAGATGGGGAATCAGAGGCGGGGAATCAGAGGCAGGGTATCAGACGCGGGGAATCAGAGGTGGGCAATCAGAGGCGGGGAATCAGATATGGGGAATCAGAGGCGGGGAATCAGAGGCGGGGAAACAGAGGCGGGGAATCAGATATGGTGAATCAGAGATGGGGAATCAGAGGCGGGGAATCAGAGGCAGGGTATCAGACGCGGGGAATCAGAGGTGGGCAATCAGAGGCGGGGAATCAGATATGGGGAATCAGAGGCGGGGAATCAGAGGCGGGGAAACAGAGGCGGGGAATCAGATATGGGGAATCAGAGGTGGGGCATCAGAGGTTGTGAATCACAGATGGGGAATCAGAGGCGGGGAATCAGAGACAGGGAATCAGACGCTGGGAATCAGAGGCGGGGATTCAGAGCTGGGGAATCAGAAGCGGGGAATCAGAGTTGGGGAATCAGAGGCGGGGAATCAGATATGGGGAATCAGAGGCAGGGAATCAGAGGCGGGGAATCAGAGGCAGGGAATCAGACGCGGGGAATCTGAGGTGGGGAATCAGAGCTGGGGAATCAGAGGTGGGGAATCAGAGTTGGGGAATCAGAGGCAGGGAATTGGATGTGCGGAATCAGAGATGGGGAATCAGAGGTGGGGAATCAGAGGCGGTGAATCAGAGATGGGGAATCAGAGGCGGGGAATCAGAGGCAGGAAATCAGACACGGGGATTCAGAGGCTGGGAATCAGACGGGGGGAATCAAAGGTGGGGAATCAGAGCTGGGGAATCTGAGGCAGGGAATCAGAGTTGGGGATTCAGACGCAGGGAATCAGAGTTGGGGAATCAGAGGCGGGGAATCATAGTTGGGAATCAGAGGCGGGGAATCAGAGGCGGGGAAACAGAGGAGGGGAATCAGATATGGGGAATCGGATGCGGGGAATCAGAGGCGGGGAATCAGAGCTGGGGAATCAGAGGCGGGGAATCAGAGTTGGGGCATCAGAGGTGGGGAATTAGATATAGGGAAACAGAGGCGGGGAATCAGAGGCGGGGAAACAGAGGCGGGGAATCAGATATGGGGAATCAGAGGTGGGGAATCAGAGGCAGGGAATCAGATGTGCGGAATCAGAGATGGGGAATCAGAGGCAGGGAATCAGAATCAGAAGCGGGGAATCAGAGGCCTGGAATCAGAGGCCGGGAATCAGATGCTGGGAATAAGAGGCCGGGAATCCGAGGTGGGGAAACAGAGTCCGGGAATCAGAGATGGGGAATCAGAGGCAGGAAATCAGACACGGGGATTCAGAGGCTGGGAATCAGACGGGGGGAATCAAAGGTGGGGAATCAGAGCTGGGGAATCTGAGGCAGGGAATCAGAGTTGGGGATTCAGACGCAGGGAATCAGAGTTGGGGAATCAGAGGCGGGGAATCATAGTTGGGAATCAGAGGCGGGGAATCAGAGGCGGGGAAACAGAGGAGGGGAATCAGATATGGGGAATCGGATGCGGGGAATCAGAGGCGGGGAATCAGAGCTGGGGAATCAGAGGCGGGGAATCAGAGTTGGGGCATCAGAGGTGGGGAATTAGATATAGGGAAACAGAGGCGGGGAATCAGAGGCGGGGAAACAGAGGCGGGGAATCAGATATGGGGAATCAGAGGTGGGGAATCAGAGGCAGGGAATCAGATGTGCGGAATCAGAGATGGGGAATCAGAGGCAGGGAATCAGAATCAGAAGCGGGGAATCAGAGGCCTGGAATCAGAGGCCGGGAATCAGATGCTGGGAATAAGAGGCCGGGAATCCGAGGTGGGGAAACAGAGTCCGGGAATCAGAGATGGGGATTCAGAGGCGGGGAATGAGATATGGAGAATCAGAGGCGGGGAATCAGAGGCCGGGAAACAGGGGTGGGGAATCAGATATGGGGAATCAGAGGTGGCGAATCAAAGGCGGTGAATCAGATATGGGGAATCAGAGGTGGGGAATCAGAGATGGGGAATCAGAGGCGGGGAATCAGAGGCAGGGAATCGGACGCCGGGTATCAGAGTCGGGGAATCAGAGCTGGGGAATCAGAGGCGGGGAATCAGAGTTGGGGAATCAGAGGCGGGGATTCAGATATGTGGAAATAGAGGCGGGGAATCAGATATGGGGAATCAGAGGTGTGGAATCAGAGGTTGGGAATCAGAGGAAGGGAATCAGAGTCGGGGAAACAGAGGCGGGGAATCAGATATGTGGAATCAGAGGTGGCGAATCAAAGGCGGTGAAACAGAGATGGGGAATCAGGGCAGGGAATCAGAGGCAGGGAATCAAACACGGGGAATCAGAGCTGGGGAATCAGAGGCGGGGAATCAGAGTTGGGAATCAGAGGCGGGGAATCAGAGGCGGGGAAACAGAGGCGGGGAATCAGATATGGGGAATCAGAGGTGGGGAATCAGAGGTTGGGAATCAGAGGCAGGGAATCGGAGATGGGGAATCAGAGGCAGGCAATCAGAGGCGGGGAATCAGAGGCGGGGAATCAGAGGCCGGGAATCAGATATGGGGAAACTGAGGCGGGGAATCCGAGGCGGGGAAACAGAGGCGGGGAATCAGATATGGGGAATCAGAGGTGGGGAATCAGAGGTTGGGAATCAGAGGCAGGGCATCAGAGGCTTGGAATCAGATGCAGGGAATCAGATGCGGGGAATCAGAGGCGGGGAATCAGAGCTGGGGAATCAGAGGTGGGGAATCAGAGGCGGGGAATCAGAGGCGGGGAATCAGAGGCGGGCAATCAGATGCAGGGAATCAGAGGCAGGGAATCAGACGCAGGGAATCAAATGAAGGGAATCTGATGCAGGGAATCTGAGGCAGGGAATCTGAGGCAGGGAACCTGAGATGGCGAATATGAGGTGGTGAATCAGAGGCGGGGAAACAGTCGGGTAAACAGAGGCGGGGAATCAGAGGCAGGGAATCAGATGAAGGGAATCTGATGCAGTGAATCTGAGTCAGGGAATCTGAGGCGGGGAAACAGGCGGGTAAACAGAGGCGGGTAAACATAGGCTGGGAATCAGAGGCGGGGAATCAGAGGCGGGGAATCAGAGGCGGGGAATCAGAGGCGGGGAATCAGAGGCGGGGAATCAGATGTGGGGAATCAGATGCGGGGATTCAGAGGTGGGGAATC
Organism: Narcine bancroftii; assembly: GCF_036971445.1. NCBI lineage: Eukaryota > Metazoa > Chordata > Chondrichthyes > Torpediniformes > Narcinidae > Narcine > Narcine bancroftii. Next base: position 264,151,805 of record NC_091470.1, read on the forward strand.
AGAAGCAGGGTATCAGAGGAGGGGAATCAGAGGCGGGGAATCAGAGGTGGGGAATCAGAGGCGGGGAATCAGAGGCGTGGAATCAGAGGCGGGAATTCAGAGGCGGGGAAAGATATGTGGGGAAACGTAGGCCAGGAAAGTTGAGCGGAAATGGAGGCAGTGAATCAGAGGTGGGGAATCAGAGGTGGGGAATCAGAGGCGGGGAATCAGAGGCGGGGAATCAGAGGCGGGGAATCAGAAGTGGGGAATCAGAGGTGGGGAATCAGAGGCGGGGAATCAGAGGCGGGGAATCAGAGGCGGGGAATCAGAGGCAGGGAATCAGAGGCGGGCAATCAGATGCAGGGAATCACAGGCAGGGAATCAGAGGCAGGGAATCAGAGGCGGGCAATCAGATGCAGGGAATCTGAGGCAGTGAATCTGATGCAGGGAATCTGAGGCAGGGAATCTGAGGCAGGGAATCAGATATGGGGAAACAGAGGTAGGGAATCAGAGGTGGGGAAACAGAGGCAGGGAATCAGATATGGGGAATCAGAGGCGGGGAATCAGAGGTGGGGAATCATAGGCAGGGAATCGGATGTGCGGAATCAGAGATGGGGAATCAGTGGCCGGGAATCAGAGGTGGTGAATCAGAGATGGGGAATCAGAGGCGGGGAATCAGAGGCAGGGTATCAGACGCGGGGAATCAGAGGTGGGCAATCAGAGGCGGGGAATCAGATATGGGGAATCAGAGGCGGGGAATCAGAGGCGGGGAAACAGAGGCGGGGAATCAGATATGGGGAATCAGAGGTGGGGCATCAGAGGTTGTGAATCACAGATGGGGAATCAGAGGCGGGGAATCAGAGGCAGGGAATCAGACGCTGGGAATCAGAGGCGGGGATTCAGAGCTGGGGAATCAGAAGCGGGGAATCAGAGTTGGGGAATCAGAGGCGGGGAATCAGATATGGGGAATCAGAGGCAGGGAATCAGAGGCGGGGAATCAGAGGCAGGGAATCAGACGCGGGGAATCTGAGGTGGGGAATCAGAGCTGGGGAATCAGAGGTGGGGAATCAGAGTTGGGGAATCAGAGGCAGGGAATTGGATGTGCGGAATCAGAGATGGGGAATCAGAGGTGGGGAATCAGAGGCGGTGAATCAGAGATGGGGAATCAGAGGCGGGGAATCAGAGGCAGGAAATCAGACACGGGGATTAAGAGGCTGGGAATCAGACGGGGGGAATCAAAGGTGGGGAATCAGAGCTGGGGAATCTGAGGCAGGGAATCAGAGTTGGGGATTCAGACGCAGGGAATCAGAGCTGGGGAATCAGAGGCGGGGAATCATAGTTGGGAATCAGAGGCGGGGAATCAGAGGCGGGGAAACAGAGGAGGGGAATCAGATATGGGGAATCGGATGCGGGGAATCAGAGGCGGGGAATCAGAGCTGGGGAATCGGAGGCGGGGAATCAGAGTTGGGGCATCAGAGGTGGGGAATTAGATATAGGGAAACAGAGGCGGGGAATCAGAGGCGGGGAAACAGAGGCGGGGAATCAGATATGGGGAATCAGAGGTGGGGAATCAGAGGCAGGGAATCAGATGTGCGGAATCAGAGATGGGGAATCAAAGGCAGGGAATCAGAATCAGAAACGGGGAATCAGAGGCCGGGAATCAGAGGCCGGGAATCAGATGCTGGGAATAAGAGGCCGGGAATCAGAGGTGGGGAATCAGAGTCCGGGAATCAGAGATGGGGATTCAGAGGCGGGGAATGAGATATGGAGAATCAGAGGCGGGGAATCAGAGGCCGGGAAACAGGGGTGGGGAATCAGATATGGGGAATCAGAGGTGGCGAATCAAAGGCGGTGAATCAGAGATGGGGAATCAGAGGCGGGGAATCAGAGGCAGGGAATCAGATGCGGTGAATCAGAGGCGGGGAATCAGTGCTGGCGAATCAGAGGCGGGGAATCAGAGGTGGGCAATCAGAGGCGGGGAATCAGATATGGGGAATCAGAGGCGGGGAATCAGAGGCGGGGAAACAGAGGCGGGGAATCAAATATAGGGAATCAGAGGTGGGGAATCAGAGGTTGTGAATCAGAGATGGGGAATCAAGGCGGGGAATCAGAGGCAGGGAATCAGACACGGGGAATCAGAGGCGGGGATTCAGAGCTGGGGAATCAGAGGCGGGGAATCAGAGTTGGGGAATCAGAGGCAGGGAATCAGATATGGGGAATCAGAGGCGGGGAATCAGAGGCGGGGAAACAGAGGCGGGGAATCAGATATGGGGAATCAGAGGTGGGGAATCAGGGGCAGGGATTCAGTGTCAGGGAATCAGAGGCGGGGAATCAGAGGCGGGGAATCAGAGGCAGGGAATCAGACACGGGGAATCAGAGGCGGGGAATCAGAGATGGGGAATCAGAGGCGGGGAATCAGAGGCAGGGGATCGGACGCCGGGTATCAGAGTCGGGGAATCAGAGCTGGGGAATCAGAGGCGGGGAATCAGAGTTGGGGAATCAGAGGCGGGGATTCAGATATGTGGAAATAGAGGCGGGGAATCAGATATGGGGAATCAGAGGTGTGGAATCAGAGGTTGGGAATCAGAGGAAGGGAATCAGAGTCGGGGAAACAGAGGCGGGGAATCAGATATGTGGAATCAGAGGTGGCGAATCAAAGGCGGTGAAACAGAGATGGGGAATCAGGGCAGGGAATCAGAGGCAGGGAATCAAACACGGGGAATCAGAGCTGGGGAATCAGAGTCGGGGAATCAGAGTTGGGAATCAGAGGCGGGGAATCAGAGGCGGGGAAACAGAGGCGGGGAATCAGATATGGGGAATCAGAGGTGGGGAATCAGAGGTTGGGAATCAGAGGCAGGGAATCGGAGATGGGAAATCAGAGGCAGGGAATCAGAGGCGGGGAATCAGAGGCAGGGAATCAGAGGCCGGGAATCAGATATGGGGAAACTGAGGCGGGGAATCAGAGGCGGGGAAACAGAGGCGGGGAATCAGATATGGGGAATCAGAGGTGGGGAATCAGAGGTTGGGAATCAGAGGCAGGGCATCAGAGGCTTGGAATCAGATGCAGGGAATCAGATGCGGGGAATCAGAGGCGGGGAATCAGAGCTGGGGAATCAGAGGTGGGGAATCAGAGGCGGGGAATCAGACGCGGGGAATCAGAGGCGGGCAATCAGATGCAGGGAATCAGAGGCAGGGAATCAGACGCAGGGAATCAAATGAAGGGAATCTGATGCAGGGAATCTGAGGCAGGGAATCTGAGGCAGGGTACCTGAGATGGCGAATATGAGGTGGTGAATCAGAGGCGGGGAAACAGTCGGGTAAACAGAGGCGGGGAATCAGAGGCAGGGAATCAGATGAAGGGAATCTGATGCAGTGAATCTGAGGCAGGGAATCTGAGGCGGGGAAACAGGCGGGTAAACAGAGGCGGGTAAACATAGGCGGGGAATCAGAGGCGGGGAATCAGAGGCGGGGAATCAGAGGCGGGGAATCAGAGGCGGGGAATCAGAGGCGGGAATTCAGAGGCGGGGAAAGATATGTGGGGAAACGTAGGCCAGGAAAGTTGAGCGGAAATGGAGGCAGTGAATCAGAGGTGGGGAATCCGAGGCGGGGAATCAGAGGCGGGGAATCAGAGGCGGGGAATCAGAGGAGGGGAATCAGAGGCGGGGAATCAGAGGTGGGGAATCAGAGGCGGGGAATCAGAGGCGTGGAATCAGAGGCGGGAATTCAGAGGCGGGGAAAGATATGTGGGGAAACGTAGGCCAGGAAAGTTGAGCGGAAATGGAGGCAGTGAATCAGAGGTGGGGAATCAGAGGCGGGGAATCAGAGGCGGGGAATCAGAGGCGGGGAATCAGAGGCGGGGAATCAGAAGTGGGGAATCAGAGGTGGGGAATCAGAGGCGGGGAATCAGAGGCGGGGAATCAGAGGCGGGGAATCAGAGGCAGGGAATCAGAGGCGGGCAATCAGATGCAGGGAATCAGAGGCAGGGAATCAGAGGCAGGGAATCAGAGGCGGGCAATCAGATGCAGGGAATCTGAGGCAGGGAATCTGATGCAGGGAATCAGAGGCAGGGAATCAGAGGCAGGGCATCAGAGGCTTGGAATCAGATGCAGGGAATCAGATGCGGGGAATCAGAGGCGGGGAATCAGAGCTGGGGAATCAGAGGTGGGGAATCAGAGGCGGGGAATCAGAGGCGGGGAATCAGAGGCGGGCAATCAGATGCAGGGAATCAGAGGCAGGGAATCAGACGCAGGGAATCAAATGAAGGGAATCTGATGCAGGGAATCTGAGGCAGGGAATCTGAGGCAGGGAACCTGAGATGGCGAATATGAGGTGGTGAATCAGAGGCGGGGAAACAGTCGGGTAAACAGAGGCGGGGAATCAGAGGCAGGGAATCAGATGAAGGGAATCTGATGCAGTGAATCTGAGTCAGGGAATCTGAGGCGGGGAAACAGGCGGGTAAACAGAGGCGGGTAAACATAGGCGGGGAATCAGAGGCGGGGAATCAGAGGCGGGGAATCAGAGGCGGGGAATCAGAAGCGGGGAATCAGAGGCGGGGAATCAGATGTGGGGAATCAGATGCGGGGATTCAGAGGTGGGGAATCAGAAGCAGGGTATCAGAGGAGGGGAATCAGAGGCGGGGAATCAGAGGTGGGGAATCAGAGGCGGGGAATCAGAGGCGTGGAATCAGAGGCGGGAATTCAGAGGCGGGGAAAGATATGTGGGGAAACGTAGGCCAGGAAAGTTGAGCGGAAATGGAGGCAGTGAATCAGAGGTGGGGAATCAGAGGCGGGGAATCAGAGGCGGGGAATCAGAGGCGGGGAATCAGAGGCGGGGAATCAGAAGTGGGGAATCAGAGGTGGGGAATCAGAGGCGGGGAATCAGAGGCGGGGAATCAGAGGCGGGGAATCAGAGGCGGGGAATCAGAGGCAGGGAATCAGAGGCGGGCAATCAGATGCAGGGAATCAGAGGCAGGGAATCAGAGGCAGGGAATCAGAGGCGGGCAATCAGATGCAGGGAATCTGAGGCAGGGAATCTGATGCAGGGAATCTGAGGCAGGGAATCTGAGGCAGGGAATCAGATATGGGGAAACAGAGGTAGGGAATCAGAGGTGGGGAAACAGAGGCAGGGAATCAGATATGGGGAATCAGAGGCGGGGAATCAGAGGTGGGGAATCATAGGCAGGGAATCGGATGTGCGGAATCAGAGATGGGGAATCAGAGGCCGGGAATCAGAGGTGGTGAATCAGAGATGGGGAATCAGAGGCGGGGAATCAGAGGCAGGGTATCAGACGCGGGGAATCAGAGGTGGGCAATCAGAGGCGGGGAATCAGATATGGGGAATCAGAGGCGGGGAATCAGAGGCGGGGAAACAGAGGCGGGGAATCAGATATGGGGAATCAGAGGTGGGGCATCAGAGGTTGTGAATCACAGATGGGGAATCAGAGGCGGGGAATCAGAGGCAGGGAATCAGACGCTGGGAATCAGAGGCGGGGATTCAGAGCTGGGGAATCAGAAGCGGGGAATCAGAGTTGGGGAATCAGAGGCGGGGAATCAGATATGGGGAATCAGAGGCAGGGAATCAGAGGCGGGGAATCAGAGGCAGGGAATCAGACGCGGGGAATCTGAGGTGGGGAATCAGAGCTGGGGAATCAGAGGTGGGGAATCAGAGTTGGGGAATCAGAGGCAGGGAATTGGATGTGCGGAATCAGAGATGGGGAATCAGAGGTGGGGAATCAGAGGCGGTGAATCAGAGATGGGGAATCAGAGGCGGGGAATCAGAGGCAGGAAATCAGACACGGGGATTCAGAGGCTGGGAATCAGACGGGGGGAATCAAAGGTGGGGAATCAGAGCTGGGGAATCTGAGGCAGGGAATCAGAGTTGGGGATTCAGACGCAGGGAATCAGAGCTGGGGAATCAGAGGCTGGGAATCATAGTTGGGAATCAGAGGCGGGGAATCAGAGGCGGGGAAACAGAGGAGGGGAATCAGATATGGGGAATCGGATGCGGGGAATCAGAGGCGGGGAATCAGAGCTGGGGAATCAGAGGCGGGGAATCAGAGTTGGGGCATCAGAGGTGGGGAATTAGATATAGGGAAACAGAGGCGGGGAATCAGAGGCGGGGAAACAGAGGCGGGGAATCAGATATGGGGAATCAGAGGTGGGGAATCAGAGGCAGGGAATCAGATGTGCGGAATCAGAGATGGGGAATCAGAGGCAGGGAATCAGAATCAGAAACGGGGAATCAGAGGCCGGGAATCAGAGGCCGGGAATCAGATGCTGGGAATAAGAGGCCGGGAATCAGAGGTGGGGAATCAGAGTCCGGGAATCAGAGATGGGGATTCAGAGGCGGGGAATGAGATATGGAGAATCAGAGGTGGGGAATCAGAGGCCGGGAAACAGGGGTGGGGAATCAGATATGGGGAATCAGAGGTGGCGAATCAAAGGCGGTGAATCAGAGATGGGGAATCAGAGGTGGGGAATCAGAGGTAGGGAATCAGATGCGGGGAATCAGAGGCGGGGAATCAGTGCTGGCGAATCAGAGGCGGGGAATCAGAGGTGGGCAATCAGAGGCGGGGAATCAGATATGGGGAGTCAGAGGTGGGGAATCAGAGGCAGGGAATCAGAGGCGGGCAATCAGATGCAGGGAATCTGAGGCAGTGAATCTGATGCAGGGAATCTGAGGCAGGGAATCTGAGGCAGGGAATCAGATATGGGGAAACAGAGGTAGGGAATCAGAGGTGGGGAAACAGAGGCAGGGAATCAGATATGGGGAATCAGAGGCGGGGAATCAGAGGTGGGGAATCAGAGTCCGGGAATCAGAGATGGGGATTCAGAGGCGGGGAAAGATATGTGGGGAAACGTAGGCCAGGAAAGTTGAGCGGAAATGGAGGCAGTGAATCAGAGGTGGGGAATCAGAGGTGGGGAATCAGAGGCGGGGAATCAGAGGCGGGGAATCAGAGGCGGGGAATCAGAAGTGGGGAATCAGAGGTGGGGAATCAGAGGCGGGGAATCAGAGGCGTGGAATCAGAGGCGGGGAATCAGAGGCAGGGAATCAGAGGCGGGCAATCAGATGCAGGGAATCACAGGCAGGGAATCAGAGGCAGGGAATCAGAGGCGGGCAATCAGATGCAGGGAATCTGAGGCAGTGAATCTGATGCAGGGAATCTGAGGCAGGGAATCTGAGGCAGGGAATCAGATATGGGGAAACAGAGGTAGGGAATCAGAGGTGGGGAAACAGAGGCAGGGAATCAGATATGGGGAATCAGAGGCGGGGAATCAGAGGTGGGGAATCATAGGCAGGGAATCGGATGTGCGGAATCAGAGATGGGGAATCAGAGGCCGGGAATCAGAGGTGGTGAATCAGAGATGGGGAATCAGAGGCGGGGAATCAGAGGCAGGGTATCAGACGCGGGGAATCAGAGGTGGGCAATCAGAGGCGGGGAATCAGATATGGGGAATCAGAGGCGGGGAATCAGAGGCGGGGAAACAGAGGCGGGGAATCAGATATGGGGAATCAGAGGTGGGGCATCAGAGGTTGTGAATCACAGATGGGGAATCAGAGGCGGGGAATCAGAGGCAGGGAATCAGACGCTGGGAATCAGAGGCGGGGATTCAGAGCTGGGGAATCAGAAGCGGGGAATCAGAGTTGGGGAATCAGAGGCGGGGAATCAGATATGGGGAATCAGAGGCAGGGAATCAGAGGCGGGGAATCAGAGGCAGGGAATCAGACGCGGGGAATCTGAGGTGGGGAATCAGAGCTGGGGAATCAGAGGTGGGGAATCAGAGGCGGGGAATCAGATATGGGGAATCTGATGCAGGGAATCAGAGGCAGGGAATAAGAGGCAGGGCATCAGAGGCTTGGAATCACATGCGGGGAATCAGATGCGGGGAATCAGAGGCGGGGAATCAGAGCTGGGGAATCAGAGGTGGGGAATCAGAGGCGGGGAATCAGAGGCGGGGAATCAGAGGCGGGCAATCAGATGCAGGGAATCAGAGGCAGGGAATCAGACGCAGGGAATCAAATGAAGGGAATCTGATGCAGGGAATCTGAGGCAGGGAATCTGAGGCAGGGAACCTGAGATGGCGAATATGAGGTGGTGAATCAGAGGCGGGGAAACAGTCGGGTAAACAGAGGCGGGGAATCAGAGGCAGGGAATCAGATGAAGGGAATCTGATGCAGTGAATCTGAGTCAGGGAATCTGAGGCGGGGAAACAGGCGGGTAAACAGAGGCGGGTAAACATAGGCGGGGAATCAGAGGCGGGGAATCAGAGGCGGGGAATCAGAGGCGGGGAATCAGAAGCGGGGAATCAGAGGCGGGGAATCAGATGTGGGGAATCAGATGCGGGGATTCAGAGGTGGGGAATCAGAAGCAGGGTATCAGAGGAGGGGAATCAGAGGCGGGGAATCAGAGGTGGGGAATCAGAGGCGGGGAATCAGAGGCGTGGAATTAGAGGCGGGAATTCAGAGGCGGGGAAAGATATGTGGGGAAACGTAGGCCAGGAAAGTTGAGCGGAAATGGAGGCAGTGAATCAGAGGTGGGGAATCAGAGGCGGGGAATCAGAGGCGGGGAATCAGAGGCGGGGAATCAGAGGCGGGGAATCAGAAGTGGGGAATCAGAGGTGGGGAATCAGAGGCGGGGAATCAGAGGCGGGGAATCAGAGGCGGGGAATCAGAGGCGGGGAATCAGAGGCAGGGAATCAGAGGCGGGCAATCAGATGCAGGGAATCAGAGGCAGGGAATCAGAGGCAGGGAATCAGAGGCGGGCAATCAGATGCAGGGAATCTGAGGCAGGGAATCTGATGCAGGGAATCTGAGGCAGGGAATCTGAAACAGGGAATCAGATATGGGGAAACAGAGGTAGGGAATCAGAGGTGGGGAAACAGAGGCAGGGAATCAGATATGGGGAATCAGAGGCGGGGAATCAGAGGTGGGGAATCATAGGCAGGGAATCGGATGTGCGGAATCAGAGATGGGGAATCAGAGGCCGGGAATCAGAGGTGGTGAATCAGAGATGGGGAATCAGAGGCGGGGAATCAGAGGCAGGGTATCAGACGCGGGGAATCAGAGGTGGGCAATCAGAGGCGGGGAATCAGATATGGGGAATCAGAGGCGGGGAATCAGAGGCGGGGAAACAGAGGCGGGGAATCAGATATGGGGAATCAGAGGTGGGGCATCAGAGGTTGTGAATCACAGATGGGGAATCAGAGGCGGGGAATCAGAGGCAGGGAATCAGACGCTGGGAATCAGAGGCGGGGATTCAGAGCTGGGGAATCAGAAGCGGGGAATCAGAGTTGGGGAATCAGAGGCGGGGAATCAGATATGGGGAATCAGAGGCAGGGAATCAGAGGCGGGGAATCAGAGGCAGGGAATCAGACGCGGGGAATCTGAGGTGGGGAATCAGAGCTGGGGAATCAGAGGTGGGGAATCAGAGTTGGGGAATCAGAGGCAGGGAATTGGATGTGCGGAATCAGAGATGGGGAATCAGAGGTGGGGAATCAGAGGCGGTGAATCAGAGATGGGGAATCAGAGGCGGGGAATCAGAGGCAGGAAATCAGACACGGGGATTCAGAGGCTGGGAATCAGACGGGGGGAATCAAAGGTGGGGAATCAGAGCTGGGGAATCTGAGGCAGGGAATCAGAGTTGGGGATTCAGACGCAGGGAATCAGAGCTGGGGAATCAGAGGCTGGGAATCATAGTTGGGAATCAGAGGCGGGGAATCAGAGGCGGGGAAACAGAGGAGGGGAATCAGATATGGGGAATCGGATGCGGGGAATCAGAGGCGGGGAATCAGAGCTGGGGAATCAGAGGCGGGGAATCAGAGTTGGGGCATCAGAGGTGGGGAATTAGATATAGGGAAACAGAGGCGGGGAATCAGAGGCGGGGAAACAGAGGCGGGGAATCAGATATGGGGAATCAGAGGTGGGGAATCAGAGGCAGGGAATCAGATGTGCGGAATCAGAGATGGGGAATCAGAGGCAGGGAATCAGAATCAGAAACGGGGAATCAGAGGCCGGGAATCAGAGGCCGGGAATCAGATGCTGGGAATAAGAGGCCGGGAATCAGAGGTGGGGAATCAGAGTCCGGGAATCAGAGATGGGGATTCAGAGGCGGGGAATGAGATATGGAGAATCAGAGGTGGGGAATCAGAGGCCGGGAAACAGGGGTGGGGAATCAGATATGGGGAATCAGAGGTGGCGAATCAAAGGCGGTGAATCAGAGATGGGGAATCAGAGGTGGGGAATCAGAGGTAGGGAATCAGATGCGGGGAATCAGAGGCGGGGAATCAGTGCTGGCGAATCAGAGGCGGGGAATCAGAGGTGGGCAATCAGAGGCGGGGAATCAGATATGGGGAATCAGAGGCGGGGAATCAGAGGCGGGGAAACAGAGGCGGGGAATCAAATATAGGGAATCAGAGGTGGGGAATCAGAGGTTGTGAATCAGAGATGGGGAATCAAGGCGGGGAATCAGAGGCAGGGAATCAGACACGGGGAATCAGAGGCGGGGATTCAGAGCTGGGGAATCAGAGGCGGGAAATCAGAGTTGGGGAATCAGAGGCAGGGAATCAGATATGGGGAATCAGAGGCGGGGAATCAGAGGCGGGGAAACAGAGGCGGGGAATCAGATATGGGGAATCAGAGGTGGGGAATCAGGGGCAGGGATTCAGTGTCAGGGAATCAGAGGCGGGGAATCAGAGGCGGGGAATCAGAGGCAGGGAATCAGACACGGGGAATCAGAGGCGGGGAATCAGAGATGGGGAATCAGAGGCGGGGAATCAGAGGCAGGGGATCGGACGCCGGGTATCAGAGTCGGGGAATCAGAGCTGGGGAATCAGAGGCGGGGAATCAGAGTTGGGGAATCAGAGGCGGGGATTCAGATATGTGGAAATAGAGGCGGGGAATCAGATATGGGGAATCAGAGGTGTGGAATCAGAGGTTGGGAATCAGAGGAAGGGAATCAGAGTCGGGGAAACAGAGGCGGGGAATCAGATATGTGGAATCAGAGGTGGCGAATCAAAGGCGGTGAAACAGAGATGGGGAATAAGGGCAGGGAATCAGAGGCAGGGAATCAAACACGGGGAATCAGATATGGGGAATCAGAGGCGGGGAATCAGAGGCGGGGAAACAGAGGCGGGGAATCAGATATGGGGAATCAGAGGTGGGGCATCAGAGGTTGTGAATCACAGATGGGGAATCAGAGGCGGGGAATCAGAGGCAGGGAATCAGACGCTGGGAATCAGAGGCGGGGATTCAGAGCTGGGGAATCAGAAGCGGGGAATCAGAGTTGGGGAATCAGAGGCGGGGAATCAGATATGGGGAATCAGAGGCAGGGAATCAGAGGTGGGGAATCAGAGGCAGGGAATCAGACGCGGGGAATCTGAGGTGGGGAATCAGAGCTGGGGAATCAGAGGTGGGGAATCAGAGTTGGGGAATCAGAGGCAGGGAATTGGATGTGCGGAATCAGAGATGGGGAATCAGAGGTGGGGAATCAGAGGCGGTGAATCAGAGATGGGGAATCAGAGGCGGGGAATCAGAGGCAGGAAATCAGACACGGGGATTCAGAGGCTGGGAATCAGACGGGGGGAATCAAAGGTGGGGAATCAGAGCTGGGGAATCTGAGGCAGGGAATCAGAGTTGGGGATTCAGACGCAGGGAATCAGAGCTGGGGAATCAGAGGCTGGGAATCATAGTTGGGAATCAGAGGCGGGGAATCAGAGGCGGGGAAACAGAGGAGGGGAATCAGATATGGGGAATCGGATGCGGGGAATCAGAGGCGGGGAATCAGAGCTGGGGAATCAGAGGCGGGGAATCAGAGTTGGGGCATCAGAGGTGGGGAATTAGATATAGGGAAACAGAGGCGGGGAATCAGAGGCGGGGAAACAGAGGCGGGGAATCAGATATGGGGAATCAGAGGTGGGGAATCAGAGGCAGGGAATCAGATGTGCGGAATCAGAGATGGGGAATCAGAGGCAGGGAATCAGAATCAGAAACGGGGAATCAGAGGCCGGGAATCAGAGGCCGGGAATCAGATGCTGGGAATAAGAGGCCGGGAATCAGAGGTGGGGAATCAGAGTCCGGGAATCAGAGATGGGGATTCAGAGGCGGGGAATGAGATATGGAGAATCAGAGGTGGGGAATCAGAGGCCGGGAAACAGGGGTGGGGAATCAGATATGGGGAATCAGAGGTGGCGAATCAAAGGCGGTGAATCAGAGATGGGGAATCAGAGGTGGGGAATCAGAGGTAGGGAATCAGATGCGGGGAATCAGAGGCGGGGAATCAGTGCTGGCGAATCAGAGGCGGGGAATCAGAGGTGGGCAATCAGAGGCGGGGAATCAGATATGGGGAATCAGAGGCGGGGAATCAGAGGCGGGGAAACAGAGGCGGGGAATCAAATATAGGGAATCAGAGGTGGGGAATCAGAGGTTGTGAATCAGAGATGGGGAATCAAGGCGGGGAATCAGAGGCAGGGAATCAGACACGGGGAATCAGAGGCGGGGATTCAGAGCTGGGGAATCAGAGGCGGGAAATCAGAGTTGGGGAATCAGAGGCAGGGAATCAGATATGGGGAATCAGAGGCGGGGAATCAGAGGCGGGGAAACAGAGGCGGGGAATCAGATATGGGGAATCAGAGGTGGGGAATCAGGGGCAGGGATTCAGTGTCAGGGAATCAGAGGCGGGGAATCAGAGACGGGGAATCAGAAGCGGGGAATCAGAGGTGGGGAATCAGAGGCGGGGAATCAGATGAAGGGAATCTGATGCAGGGAATCTGAGGCAGGGAATCTGAGGCAGGGAATCGGAGGCAGGGAATCTGATGTGGGGAATCAGAGGCGGGGAATCAGAGGCGTGGAATCAGAGGTGTGGAAAGAGATGTGGGGAAACAGGCGGGTAAACAGAAGCGGGTAAACATAGGTGCACAAATAGAGGCGGCGATAGAGATGGGCAAAACATAGTGGTTGGAACTTGTATGTTGAAAATGAGTTACACAGAACAGATCAAACAGAGTTGTTGAAATTGAGGGAGGGAAAGAGAGGCACGGAAAGAGTGGAGGGGAAAGAGTGCAGGCAAAAGAGAGGCGTAGAGACAGTGGTGGGGAATCAGAGGCGGGGAATCAGAGGCGGGGAATCAGAGGCTGGGAATCAGAGGCGGGGAAAGATATGTGGGGAAACGTAGGCCAGGAAAGTTGAGCGGAAAGGGAGGCAGTGAATCAGAGGTGGGGAATCAGAGGCGGGGAATCAGAGGCGGGGAATCAGAGGCGGGGAATCAGAGGCTGGGAATCAGAGGCGGGGAAAGATATGTGGGGAAACGTAGGCCAGGAAAGTTGAGCGGAAAGGGAGGCAGTGAATCAGAGGTGGGGAATCAGAGGCGGGGAATCAGAGGCGGGGAATCAGAGGCGGGGAATCAGAGGCGGGGAATCAGAAGCGGGGAATCAGAGGTGGGGAATCAGAGGCGGGGTATCAGAGGTTGAGAATCAGAGATGGGCATTCAGATGCAGGGAATCAGAGGCAGGGATTCAGAGGCAGGGAATCAGAGTCACGGAATCTGAGGTAGGGAATCTGAGGTGGGGAATCAGAGGCGGGGAAACAGGCGGGTAAACAGAGGCGGGTAAACATAGGCGGGGAATCAGAGGCAGGGAATCAGAGGCGGGGAATCAGAGGCGGGGAATCAGAGGCGGGGAATCAGAGGCGGGGTATTAGATGAGGGGAATCAGAGGCGGGGAATCAGAGGCGGGGAATCAGAGGCGGGGAATCAGAGGTGTGGAATCAGAGGCGGGGAATCAGAGGCGGGGAATCAGAAGTGGGGAATCAGATGTGGGGAATCAGAGGCGGGGAATCAGAGGCAGGGAATCAGACGCGGGCAATCAGAAGTGGGGAATCAGAGGCGGGGAATGAGAGGCGGGGAAACAGAGGCGGTGAATCAGATGCGGGGAATCAGAAGTGGGGAATCAGAGGTGGGGAATCAGAGGCGGGGAATCAGAGGCGGGGAATCAGAGGCAGGCAATCAGATGCAGGGAATCAGAGGCAGGGAATCAGAGGCAGGGAATCAGAGGCAGGGAATCTGAGGCAGGGAATCTGTGTTGGGGAACCAGAGGCGGGAAAAGAGAGGCGGGGAATCTGAGGCAGGGAATCAGATGCAGGCAATCAGATGCGGGACATCAGAGGTGCGGTATCAAAGGCGGGGAATTAGAGGCGGGGAATCAGAGGCGGGGAATCAGAGGCGTGGAATCAGAGGCGGGGAATCAGAGGCGGGTAAACATAGGCGGGGAATCAGAGGCGGGGAATCAGAGGCGGGGAATCAGAGGCGGGTAATCAGAGGCGGGGAATCAGAGGCGTGGAATCAGATGCGGTGAATCTGTGGCGGAGAATCAGAGGCGGGGTATTAGACGAGGGGAATCGGAGATGGGGAATCAGATATGGTGAAACAGAGGCGGGGAATCCGAGGCGGAGAAACAGAGGCGGGGAATCAGATATGGGGAATCAGAGGTGGGGAATCAGAGGTTGGGAATCAGAGGCAGGGAATCAGAGGCTTGGAATCAGATGCAGGGAATCAGATGCGGGGAATCAGAGGCGGGGAATCAGAGCTGGGGAATCAGAGGTGGGGAATCAGATTTGGGGAATCAGAGGCGGGGACTTAGATATTGGGAAACAGAGGCGGGGAATCAGAGGCGGGGAAACCCAGGCGGGGAATCAGATATGGGGAATCAGAGGTGGGGAATCAGAGGCAAGGAATCAGATGTGTGGAATCAGAGATGGGGAATCAGAGGCAGGGAATCAGAATCAGAAGCAGGGAATCAGAGGCCGGGAATCAGAGGCCGGAATCAGATTCTGGGAATCAGAGGCCTGGAATCAGAGGTGGGGAATCAGAGGCAGGGAATCAGATGCGGGGAATCAGAGGCGGGGAATCAGAGCTGGGGAATCAGAGGCGGGGTATTAGAGTTGGGGAATCAGAGGCGGGGAATCAGATATGGGGAAACAGAGGTGGGGAATCAGAGGCGGGGAAACAGAGGCAGGGAATCAGATATGGGGAATCAGAGGTGGGGAATCAGAGATGGGGAATCAGAGGCGGTGAATCAAAGATGGGGAATCAGAGGCGGGGAATCAGAGGCAGGAAATCAGACACGGGGATTCAGAGGCTGGGAATCAGACGGGGGGAATCAAAGGCGGGGAATCAGAGCTGGGGAATCAGAGGCAGGGAATCAGAGGCGGGGAATCAGATATGGGGAATCAGAGGCTGGGATTCAGAGGCGGGGAATCAGAGGCAGGGAATCAGACACGGGGAATCAGACGTGGGGAATCAGAGATGGGGAATCAGAGGCGGGGAATCAGAGGCAGGGAATCAGACGCGGGGAATCTGAGGCGGGGAATCAGAGCTGGGGAATCAGAGGTGGGGAATCAGAGTTGGGGAATCAGAGGCAGGGAATCGGATGTGCGGAATCAGAGATGGGGAATCAGATGTGGGGAATCAGAGGAATCAGAGATGGGGAATCAGAGGCGGGGAATCAGAGGCAGGAAATCAGACACGGGGATTCAGAGGCTGGGAATCAGACGGGGGGAATCAAAGGCGGGGAATCAGAGCTGGGGAATCAGAGGCAGGGAATCAGAGTTGGGGATTCAGAGACGGGGAATCAGATATGGGGAAAGAGAGGCGGGGAATCAGAGGCGGGCAAACAGAGGCGGGGAATTAGATATGGGGAATCAGAGGTGGGGAATCAGAGGTGGTGAATCAGTGATGGGGAATCACAGGCGGGGAATCAGAGGCAGGGAATAGAACGCAGGGAATCAGACGCAGGGAATCAGAGCTGGGGAATCAGAGGCGGGGAATCATAGTTGGGAATCAGAGGCGGGGAATCAGATATGGGGAAACAGAGGCGGGGAATCAGAGGCGGGGAAACAGAGGAGGGGAATCAGATATGGGGAATCGGATGCGGGGAATCAGAGGCGGGGAATCAGAGCTGGGGAATCAGAGGCGGGGAATCAGAGTTGGGGCATCAGAGGTGGGGAATTAGATATAGGGAAACAGAGGCGGGGAATCAGAGGCGGGGAAACAGAGGCGGGGAATCAGATATGGGGAATCAGAGGTGGGGAATCAGAGGCAGGGAATCAGATGTGCGGAATCAGAGATGGGGAATCAGAGGCAGGGAATCAGAATCAGAAGCGGGGAATCAGAGGCCGGGAATCAGAGGCCGGGAATCAGATGCCCGGAATAAGAGGCCTGGAATCAGAGGTGGGGAATCAGAGTCCGGGAATCAGAGATGGGGATTCAGAGGCGGGGAATGAGATATGGAGAATCAGAGGCGGGGAATCAGAGGCCGGGAAACAGAGGTGGGGAATCAGATATGGGGAATCAGAGGTGGCGAATCAAAGGCGGTGAATCAGAGATGGGGAATCAGAGGCGGGGAATCAGAGGCAGGGAATCAGATGCGGGGAATCAGAGGCGGGGAATCAGAGCTGGCGAATCAGAGGCGGGGAATCAGAGGTGGGCAATCAGAGGCGGGGAATCAGATATGCGGAATCAGAGGCGGGGAATCAGAGGCGGGGAAACAGAGGCGGGGAATCAAATATAGGGAATCAGAGGTGGGGAATCAGAGGTTGTGAATCAGAGATGGGGAATCAAGGCGGGGAATCAGAGGCAGGGAATCAGACACGGGGAATCAGAGGCGGGGATTCAGAGCTGGGGAATCAGAGGCGGGGAATCAGAGTTGGGGAATCAGAGGCAGGGAATCAGATATGGGGAATCAGAGGCGGGGAATCAGAGGCGGGGAAACAGAGGCGGGGAATCAGATATGGGGAATCAGAGGTGGGGAATCAGGGGCAGGGATTCAGTGTCAGGGAATCAGAGGCGGGGAATCAGAGGCGGGGAATCAGAGGCAGGGAATCAGACACGGGGAATCAGAGGCGGGGAATCAGAGATGGGGAATCAGAGGCGGGGAATCAGAGGCAGGGAATCGGACGCCGGGAATCAGAGTCGGGGAATCAGAGCTGGGGAATCAGAGGCGGGGAATCAGAGTTGGGGAATCAGAGGCGGGGATTCAGATATGTGGAAATAGAGGCGGGGAATCAGATATGGGGAATCAGAGGTGTGGAATCAGAGGTTGGGAATCAGAGGAAGGGAATCAGAGTCGGGGAAACAGAGGCGGGGAATCAGATATGTGGAATCAGAGGTGGCGAATAAAAGGCGGTGAAACAGAGATGGGGAATCAGGGCAGGGAATCAGAGGCAGGGAATCAAACACGGGGAATCAGAGCTGGGGAATCAGAGGCGGGGAATCAGAGTTGGGAATCAGAGGCGGGGAATCAGAGGCGGGGAAACAGAGGCGGGGAATCAGATATGGGGAATCAGTGTTGGGGAATCAGAGGTTGGGAATCAGAGGCAGGGAATCGGAGATGGGGAATCAGAGGCAGGGAATCAGAGGTGGGGAATCAGAGGCGGGGAATCAGAGGCCGGGAATCAGATATAGGGAAACTGAGGCGGGGAATCCGAGGCGGGGAAACAGAGGCGGGGAATCAGATATGGGGAATCAGAGGTTGGGAATCAGAGGTTGGGAATCAGAGGCAGGGCATCAGAGGCTTGGAATCAGATGCAGGGAATCAGATGCGGGGAATCAGAGGCGGGGAATCAGAGCTGGGGAATCAGAGGTGGGGAATCAGAGGCGGGGAATCAGAGGCGGGGAATCAGAGGCGGGCAATCAGATGCAGGGAATCAGAGGCAGGGAATCAGACGCAGGGAATCAAATGAAGGGAATCTGATGCAGGGAATCTGAGGCAGGAAATCTGAGGCAGGGAACCTGAGATGGCGAATATGAGGTGGTGAATCAGAGGCGGGGAAACAGTCGGGTAAACAGAGGCGGGGAATCAGAGGCAGGGAATCAGATGAAGGGAATCTGATGCAGTGAATCTGAGGCAGGGAATCTGAGGCGGGGAAACAGGCGGGTAAACAGAGACGGGTAAACATAGGCGGGGAATCAGAGGCGGGGAATCAGAGGCGGGGAATCAGAGGCGGGGAATCAGAGGCGGGGAATCAGAGGCGGGGAATCAGATGTGGGGAATCAGATGCGGGGAATCAGAGGTGGGGAATCAGAAGCAGGGTATCAGAGGAGGGGAATCAGAGGCGGGGAATCAGAGGTGGGGAATCAGAGGCGGGGAATCAGAGGCGTGGAATCAGAGGCGGGAATTCAGAGGCGGGGAAAGATATGTGGGGATATTAGGCCAGGAAAGTTGAGCGGAAATGGAGGCAGTGAATCAGAGGTGGGGAATCAGAGGCGGGGAATCAGAGGCGGGGAATCAGAGGCGGGGAATCAGAGGCGGGGAATCAGAAGTGGGGAATCAGAGGTGGGGAATCAGAGCCGGGGAATCAGAGGCGGGGAATCAGAGGCGGGGAATCAGAGGCAGGGAATCAGAGGCGGGCAATCAGATGCAGGGAATCAGAGGCAGGGAATCAGAGGCAGGGAATCAGAGGCGGGCAATCAGATGCAGGGAATCTGAGGCAGGGAATCTGATGCAGGGAATCTGAGGCAGGGAATCTGAGGCAGGGAATCTGTGGCAGAAAATCTGATGCGGGTTATCAGAAGGGGGAAATGAGATGTGGGAAACGAGATGCAGAGAAAGAGGCACGGAAATAGAGGCAGGGAAAGAGAGGCAGGGTATCAGAGGCGGGTAATCAGAGGCATGGAATCAGAGGCGGGGAATCAGAGACACAGAAAGAGAGGCGTGGAATCAGAGGTGCGGAATCAGAGCCGGTGAATCTGAGCCGGGAAATCAGAAGCATAGCAACAGAGGCGGTGAAACATGGGTGCGGAATCGGACGCGGGGAATCAGAGGTGGGGACTCAGAGGCAGGGAATCAGAGGCAGGGAATCAGAGGCAGGTTATCAGAGGCAGGGAATCAGATGCGGGGAATCAGAGGCGGGGAATCAGAGGCGGGGAATCAGAGGCGGGGAATCAGAGGCGGGGAATCAGAGGCGGAGAATCATAGGCGGGCAATCAGATGCAGGAAATCAGAGGCAGGGAATCAGAGGCAGGGAATCAGAGGCAGGGAATCTGAGGCAGGGAGTCAGAGGTGGGGAATCAGAGGCGGGGAATCAGAGGCAGGGAATCAGATGAAGGGAATCTGATGCAGGGAATCTGAGGCAGGGAATCTGAGGCAGGGAATCTGTGGCAGGGAATCTGATGAGGGTTATCAGAAGGGGGAAATGAGATTTGGGAAACGAGATGCAGAGAAAGAGGCACGGAAATAGAGGCAGGGAAAGAGAGGCAGGGAATCAGAGGCGGGGAATCAGAGGTGGGGAATCAGAGGCGGGGAATCAGAGGGGGGAATCAGAGGCAGGGAATCAGAGGCGGGGAATCAGAGGCAGGGAATCAGAGGCGGGAAATCAGAGACGGCGAATCTGAGGCGTGGAATCAGAGGTGGGGAAAGAGATGTGGGGAAACGTAGGCCAGGAAAGTTGCGCGGAAAGGGAGGCGGTGAATCAGAGGCGGCGAATCAGAGGCGGGGAATCAGAGGCGGGGAATCAGAGGCAGGGAATCAGAGGCGGGCAATCAGATGCAGGGAATCAGAGGCAGGGAATCAGAGGCAGGGAATCAGAGGCAGGGAATCTGAGGGGGCAAATATGAGGTAGTGAATCAGAGGCGGGGAAACAGGCGGGTAAACAGAGGCTGGGAATCAGAGGCAGGGAATCAGATGAAGGGAATCTGATGCAATGAATCTGAGGCAGGGAATCTGAGGCAGGGAATCGGAGGCAGGGAATCTGATGTGGGGAATCAGAGGCGGGGAATCAGAGGCGTGGAATCAGAGGTGTGGAAAGAGATGTGGGGAAACAGGCGGGTAAACAGAAGCGGGTAAACATAGGTGCACAAATAGAGGCGGCGATAGAGATGGGCGAAACATAGTGGTTGGAACTTGTATGTTGAAAATGAGTTACACAGAACAGATCAAACAGAGTTGTTGAAATTGAGGGAGGGAAAGAGAGGCACGGAAAGAGTGGAGGGGAAAGAGTGCAGGCAAAATAGAGGCGTAGAGACAGAGGTGGCGAATCAGTGGTGGGGAATCAGAGGCGGGGAATCAGAGGCAGGGAATCAGATGAAGGGAATCTGATGCAGGGAATCTGAGGCAGGGAATCTGAGGCAGGGAATCGGAGGCAGGGAATCTGATGTGGGGAATCAGAGGCGGGGAATCAGAGGCGGGGAATCAGAGGGGGGATTCAGAGGCGGGGAATCAGAGGCGGGGAATCAGAGGCGGGGAATCAGAGGGGGGAATCTGAGGTGGGGAATCAGAGGCGGGGAATCAGAGGCGGGGAATCAGAGTCAGGGAATCAGAGGCAGGGAATCAGATGAAGGGAATCTGATGCAGGGAATCTGAGGCAGGGAATCTGAGGCGGGGAAACAGGCGGGTAAACAGAGGCGGGTAAACATAGGCGGGGAATCAGAGGCGGGGAATCAGAGGCGGGGAATCAGAGGCGGGGAATCAGAGGCGGGGAATCAGAGGCGGGGAATCAGATGCGGGGAATCAGATGCGGGGAATCAGAGGTGGGGAATCAGAAGCGGGGTATCAGAGGAGGGGAATCAGAGGCGGGGAATCAGAGGCGGGGAATCAGAGGCGGGGAATCAGAGGCGTGGAATCAGAGGCGGGAATTCAGAGGCGGGGAAAGATATGTGGGGAAACGTAGGCCAGGAAAGTTGAGCGGAAATGGAGGCAGTGAATCAGAGGTGGGGAATCAGAGGCGGGGAATCAGAGGCGGGGAATCAGAGGCGGGGAATCAGAGGTGGGGAATCAGAAGTGGGGAATCAGAGGTGGGGAATCAGAGGCGGGGAATCAGAGGCGGGGAATCAGAGGCGGGGAAACAGAGGAGGGGAATCAGATATGGGGAATCGGATGCGGGGAATCAGAGGCGGGGAATCAGAGCTGGGGAATCAGAGGCGGGGAATCAGAGTTGGGGCATCAGAGGTGGGGAATTAGATATAGGGAAACAGAGGCGGGGAATCAGAGGCGGGGAAACAGAGGCGGGGAATCAGATATGGGGAATCAGAGGTGGGGAATCAGAGGCAGGGAATCAGATGTGCGGAATCAGAGATGGGGAATCAGAGGCAGGGAATCAGAATCAGAAGCGGGGAATCAGAGGCCGGGAATCAGAGGCCGGGAATCAGATGCCCGGAATAAGAGGCCTGGAATCAGAGGTGGGGAATCAGAGTCCGGGAATCAGAGATGGGGATTCAGAGGCGGGGAATGAGATATGGAGAATCAGAGGCGGGGAATCAGAGGCCGGGAAACAGAGGTGGGGAATCAGATATGGGGAATCAGAGGTGGCGAATCAAAGGCGGTGAATCAGAGATGGGGAATCAGAGGCGGGGAATCAGAGGCAGGGAATCAGATGCGGGGAATCAGAGGCGGGGAATCAGAGCTGGCGAATCAGAGGCGGGGAATCAGAGGTGGGCAATCAGAGGCGGGGAATCAGATATGCGGAATCAGAGGCGGGGAATCAGAGGCGGGGA
Source organism: Narcine bancroftii (assembly GCF_036971445.1). NCBI lineage: Eukaryota > Metazoa > Chordata > Chondrichthyes > Torpediniformes > Narcinidae > Narcine > Narcine bancroftii. Next base: position 264,173,262 of record NC_091470.1, read on the forward strand.
AACAGAGGCGGGGAATCAAATATAGGGAATCAGAGGTGGGGAATCAGAGGTTGTGAATCAGAGATGGGGAATCAAGGCGGGGAATCAGAGGCAGGGAATCAGACACGGGGAATCAGAGGCGGGGATTCAGAGCTGGGGAATCAGAGGCGGGGAATCAGAGTTGGGGAATCAGAGGCAGGGAATCAGATATGGGGAATCAGAGGCGGGGAATCAGAGGCGGGGAAACAGAGGCGGGGAATCAGATATGGGGAATCAGAGGTGGGGAATCAGGGGCAGGGATTCAGTGTCAGGGAATCAGAGGCGGGGAATCAGAGGCGGGGAATCAGAGGCAGGGAATCAGACACGGGGAATCAGAGGCGGGGAATCAGAGATGGGGAATCAGAGGCGGGGAATCAGAGGCAGGGAATCGGACGCCGGGAATCAGAGTCGGGGAATCAGAGCTGGGGAATCAGAGGCGGGGAATCAGAGTTGGGGAATCAGAGGCGGGGATTCAGATATGTGGAAATAGAGGCGGGGAATCAGATATGGGGAATCAGAGGTGTGGAATCAGAGGTTGGGAATCAGAGGAAGGGAATCAGAGTCGGGGAAACAGAGGCGGGGAATCAGATATGTGGAATCAGAGGTGGCGAATAAAAGGCGGTGAAACAGAGATGGGGAATCAGGGCAGGGAATCAGAGGCAGGGAATCAAACACGGGGAATCAGAGCTGGGGAATCAGAGGCGGGGAATCAGAGTTGGGAATCAGAGGCGGGGAATCAGAGGCGGGGAAACAGAGGCGGGGAATCAGATATGGGGAATCAGTGTTGGGGAATCAGAGGTTGGGAATCAGAGGCAGGGAATCGGAGATGGGGAATCAGAGGCAGGGAATCAGAGGTGGGGAATCAGAGGCGGGGAATCAGAGGCCGGGAATCAGATATAGGGAAACTGAGGCGGGGAATCCGAGGCGGGGAAACAGAGGCGGGGAATCAGATATGGGGAATCAGAGGTTGGGAATCAGAGGTTGGGAATCAGAGGCAGGGCATCAGAGGCTTGGAATCAGATGCAGGGAATCAGATGCGGGGAATCAGAGGCGGGGAATCAGAGCTGGGGAATCAGAGGTGGGGAATCAGAGGCGGGGAATCAGAGGCGGGGAATCAGAGGCGGGCAATCAGATGCAGGGAATCAGAGGCAGGGAATCAGACGCAGGGAATCAAATGAAGGGAATCTGATGCAGGGAATCTGAGGCAGGAAATCTGAGGCAGGGAACCTGAGATGGCGAATATGAGGTGGTGAATCAGAGGCGGGGAAACAGTCGGGTAAACAGAGGCGGGGAATCAGAGGCAGGGAATCAGATGAAGGGAATCTGATGCAGTGAATCTGAGGCAGGGAATCTGAGGCGGGGAAACAGGCGGGTAAACAGAGACGGGTAAACATAGGCGGGGAATCAGAGGCGGGGAATCAGAGGCGGGGAATCAGAGGCGGGGAATCAGAGGCGGGGAATCAGAGGCGGGGAATCAGATGTGGGGAATCAGATGCGGGGAATCAGAGGTGGGGAATCAGAAGCAGGGTATCAGAGGAGGGGAATCAGAGGCGGGGAATCAGAGGTGGGGAATCAGAGGCGGGGAATCAGAGGCGTGGAATCAGAGGCGGGAATTCAGAGGCGGGGAAAGATATGTGGGGATATTAGGCCAGGAAAGTTGAGCGGAAATGGAGGCAGTGAATCAGAGGTGGGGAATCAGAGGCGGGGAATCAGAGGCGGGGAATCAGAGGCGGGGAATCAGAGGCGGGGAATCAGAAGTGGGGAATCAGAGGTGGGGAATCAGAGCCGGGGAATCAGAGGCGGGGAATCAGAGGCGGGGAATCAGAGGCAGGGAATCAGAGGCGGGCAATCAGATGCAGGGAATCAGAGGCAGGGAATCAGAGGCAGGGAATCAGAGGCGGGCAATCAGATGCAGGGAATCTGAGGCAGGGAATCTGATGCAGGGAATCTGAGGCAGGGAATCTGAGGCAGGGAATCTGTGGCAGAAAATCTGATGCGGGTTATCAGAAGGGGGAAATGAGATGTGGGAAACGAGATGCAGAGAAAGAGGCACGGAAATAGAGGCAGGGAAAGAGAGGCAGGGTATCAGAGGCGGGTAATCAGAGGCATGGAATCAGAGGCGGGGAATCAGAGACACAGAAAGAGAGGCGTGGAATCAGAGGTGCGGAATCAGAGCCGGTGAATCTGAGCCGGGAAATCAGAAGCATAGCAACAGAGGCGGTGAAACATGGGTGCGGAATCGGACGCGGGGAATCAGAGGTGGGGACTCAGAGGCAGGGAATCAGAGGCAGGGAATCAGAGGCAGGTTATCAGAGGCAGGGAATCAGATGCGGGGAATCAGAGGCGGGGAATCAGAGGCGGGGAATCAGAGGCGGGGAATCAGAGGCGGGGAATCAGAGGCGGAGAATCATAGGCGGGCAATCAGATGCAGGAAATCAGAGGCAGGGAATCAGAGGCAGGGAATCAGAGGCAGGGAATCTGAGGCAGGGAGTCAGAGGTGGGGAATCAGAGGCGGGGAATCAGAGGCAGGGAATCAGATGAAGGGAATCTGATGCAGGGAATCTGAGGCAGGGAATCTGAGGCAGGGAATCTGTGGCAGGGAATCTGATGAGGGTTATCAGAAGGGGGAAATGAGATTTGGGAAACGAGATGCAGAGAAAGAGGCACGGAAATAGAGGCAGGGAAAGAGAGGCAGGGAATCAGAGGCGGGGAATCAGAGGTGGGGAATCAGAGGCGGGGAATCAGAGGGGGGAATCAGAGGCAGGGAATCAGAGGCGGGGAATCAGAGGCAGGGAATCAGAGGCGGGAAATCAGAGACGGCGAATCTGAGGCGTGGAATCAGAGGTGGGGAAAGAGATGTGGGGAAACGTAGGCCAGGAAAGTTGCGCGGAAAGGGAGGCGGTGAATCAGAGGCGGCGAATCAGAGGCGGGGAATCAGAGGCGGGGAATCAGAGGCAGGGAATCAGAGGCGGGCAATCAGATGCAGGGAATCAGAGGCAGGGAATCAGAGGCAGGGAATCAGAGGCAGGGAATCTGAGGGGGCAAATATGAGGTAGTGAATCAGAGGCGGGGAAACAGGCGGGTAAACAGAGGCTGGGAATCAGAGGCAGGGAATCAGATGAAGGGAATCTGATGCAATGAATCTGAGGCAGGGAATCTGAGGCAGGGAATCGGAGGCAGGGAATCTGATGTGGGGAATCAGAGGCGGGGAATCAGAGGCGTGGAATCAGAGGTGTGGAAAGAGATGTGGGGAAACAGGCGGGTAAACAGAAGCGGGTAAACATAGGTGCACAAATAGAGGCGGCGATAGAGATGGGCGAAACATAGTGGTTGGAACTTGTATGTTGAAAATGAGTTACACAGAACAGATCAAACAGAGTTGTTGAAATTGAGGGAGGGAAAGAGAGGCACGGAAAGAGTGGAGGGGAAAGAGTGCAGGCAAAATAGAGGCGTAGAGACAGAGGTGGCGAATCAGTGGTGGGGAATCAGAGGCGGGGAATCAGAGGCAGGGAATCAGATGAAGGGAATCTGATGCAGGGAATCTGAGGCAGGGAATCTGAGGCAGGGAATCGGAGGCAGGGAATCTGATGTGGGGAATCAGAGGCGGGGAATCAGAGGCGGGGAATCAGAGGGGGGATTCAGAGGCGGGGAATCAGAGGCGGGGAATCAGAGGCGGGGAATCAGAGGGGGGAATCTGAGGTGGGGAATCAGAGGCGGGGAATCAGAGGCGGGGAATCAGAGTCAGGGAATCAGAGGCAGGGAATCAGATGAAGGGAATCTGATGCAGGGAATCTGAGGCAGGGAATCTGAGGCGGGGAAACAGGCGGGTAAACAGAGGCGGGTAAACATAGGCGGGGAATCAGAGGCGGGGAATCAGAGGCGGGGAATCAGAGGCGGGGAATCAGAGGCGGGGAATCAGAGGCGGGGAATCAGATGCGGGGAATCAGATGCGGGGAATCAGAGGTGGGGAATCAGAAGCGGGGTATCAGAGGAGGGGAATCAGAGGCGGGGAATCAGAGGCGGGGAATCAGAGGCGGGGAATCAGAGGCGTGGAATCAGAGGCGGGAATTCAGAGGCGGGGAAAGATATGTGGGGAAACGTAGGCCAGGAAAGTTGAGCGGAAATGGAGGCAGTGAATCAGAGGTGGGGAATCAGAGGCGGGGAATCAGAGGCGGGGAATCAGAGGCGGGGAATCAGAGGTGGGGAATCAGAAGTGGGGAATCAGAGGTGGGGAATCAGAGGCGGGGAATCAGAGGCGGGGAATCAGAGGCGGGGAATCAGAGGCAGGGAATCAGAGGCAGGCAATCAGATGCAGGGAATCAGAGGCAGGGAATCAGAGGCAGGGAATCAGAGGCAGGGAATCTGAGGGGGCAAATATGAGGTAGTGAATCAGAGGCGGGGAAACAGGCGGGTAAACAGAGGCTGGGAATCAGAGGCAGGGAATCAGCCGCGGGGAATCAGAGGCAGGGAATCAGATGAAGGGAATCTGATGCAGGGAATCTTAGGGAGGGAATCTGAGGCAGGGAATCTGTGGCAGAAAATCTGATGCGGGTTATCAGAAGGGGGAAATGAGATGTGGGAAACGAGATGCAGAGAAAGAGGCACGGAAATAGAGGCAGGGAAGGAGAGGCAGGGTATCAGAGGCGGGTAATCAGAGGCGTGGAATCAGAGGCGGGGAATCAGAGACACAGAAAGAGAGGCGTGGAATCAGAGGTGCGGAATCAGAGCCGGTGAATCTGAGCCGGGAAATCAGAAGCATAGCAACAGAGGCGGTGAAACATGGGTGCGGAATCGGACGCGGGGAATCAGAGGTGGGGACTCAGAGGCAGGGAATCAGAGGCAGGGAATCAGAGGCAGGTTATCAGAGGCAGGGAATCAGATGCGGGGAATCAGAGGCGTGGAATCAGAGGCGGAGAATGAGAGGTGAGGAATCAGAGGCGGGGAATCAGAGGAGGAGAATCATAGGCGGGCAATCAGATGCAGGAAATCAGAGGCAGGGAATCAGAGGCAGGGAATCAGAGGCAGGGAATCTGAGGCAGGGAGTCAGAGGTGGGGAATCAGAGGCGGGGAATCAGAGGCAGGGAATCAGATGAAGGGACTCTGATGCAGGGAATCTGAGGCAGGGAATCTGAGGCAGGGAATCTGTGGCAGGGAATCTGATGAGGGTTATCAGAAGGGAGAAATGAGATTTGGGAAACGAGATGCAGAGAAAGAGGCACGGAAATAGAGGCAGGGAAAGAGAGGCAGGGAATCAGAGGCGGGGAATCAGAGGTGGGGAATCAGAGGCGGGGAATCAGAGGCGGGGAATCAGAGGGGGAATCAGAGGCGGGGAATCAGAGGCGGGGAATCAGAGGCAGGGAATCAGAGGCGGGAAATCAGAGACGGCGAATCTGAGGCGTGGAATCAGAGGTGGGGAAAGAGATGTGGGGAAACGTAGGCCAGGAAAGATGCACGGAAAGGGAGGCGGTGAATCAGAGGCGGGGAATCAGAGGCGGGGAATTAGAGGCAGGGAATCAGAGGGGGGCAATCAGAGGCGGCGAATCAGAGGCGTGGAATCAGAGGTGGGGAAAGAGATGTGGGGAAACAGGCGGGTAAACAGAAGCGGGTAAACATAGGTGCATAAATAGAGGCGGCGAAAGAGATGGGCGAAACATAGTGGTTGGAACTTGTATGTTGAAAATGAGTTACACAGAACAGATCAAACAGAGTTGTTGAAATTGAGGGAGGGAAAGAGAGGCACGGAAAGAGTGGAGGGGAAAGAGTGCAGGCAAAAGAGAGGCGTAGAGACAGTGGTGGGGAATCAGAGGCGGGGAATCAGAGGCGGGGAATCAGAGGCAGGGAATCAGAGGCGGGGAAAGATATGTGGGGAAACGTAGGCCAGGAAAGTTGAGCGGAAAGGGAGGCAGTGAATCAGAGGTGGGGAATCAGAGGCGGGGAATCAGAGGCGGGGAATCAGAGGCGGGGAATCAGAGGCGGGGAATCAGAAGCGGGGAATCAGAGGTGGGGAATCAGAGGCGGGGTATCAGAGGTTGAGAATCAGAGATGGGCATTCAGATGCAGGGAATCAGAGGCAGGGAATCAGAGGCAGGGAATCAGAGTCACGGAATCTGAGGTAGGGAATCTGAGGTGGGGAATCAGAGGCGGGGAAACAGGCGGGTAAACAGAGGCGGGTAAACATAGGCGGGGAATCAGAGGCAGGGAATCAGAGGCGGGGAATCAGAGGCGGTGAATCAGAGGCGGGGAATCAGAGGCGGGGAATCAGATGCGGGGAATCAGAGGCGGGGAATCAGAGGTGGGGTATTAGATGAGGGGAATCAGAGGCGGGGAATCAGAGGCGGGGAATCAGAGGCGGGGAATCAGAGGCGTGGAATCAGAGGCGGGGAATCAGAGGCGGGGAATCAGAAGTGGGGAATCAGATGTGGGGAATCAGAGGCGGGGAATCAGAGGCAGGGAATCAGAGGCGGGCAATCAGAAGTGGGGAATCAGAGGCGGGGAATCAGAGGCGGGGAAACAGAGGCGGTGAATCAGAGGCGGGGAATCAGAAGTGGGGAATCAGAGGTGGGGAATCAGAGGTGGGGAATCAGAGGCGGGGAATCAGAGGCGGGCAATCAGATGCAGGGAATCAGAGGCAGGGAATCAGAGGCAGGGAATCAGAGGCAGGGAATCTGAGGCAGGGATTCTGTGTTGGGGAACCAGAGGCGGGAAAACAGGCGAGTAAACAGAGGCAGGTAAACATAGGTGGGGAATCAGAGGCGGGGAATCAGAGACGGGAAATCAGAGGCGGGGAATCTGAGGCGGGGAATCAGATGCAGGGAATCAGATGCGGGACATCAGAGGTGCGGTATCAGAGGCGGGGAATTAGAGGCGGGGAATCAGAGGCAGGGAATCAGAGGCGTGGAATCAGAGGCGGGGAATCAGAGGCGGGTAAACATAGGCGGGGAATCAGAGGCGGGGAATCAGAGGCGGGGAATCAGAGGCGGGGAATCAGAGTCGGGGAATCAGAGGCGTGGAATCAGATGCGGTGAATCAGTGGCGGAGAATCAGAGGCGGGGTATTAGACGAGGGGAATCGGAGATGGGGAATCAGAGGCAGTGAATCAGAGGCGGGGAATCAGAGGCGGGGAATCAGAGGCCGGGAATCAGATATGGGGAAACAGAGGCGGGGAATCCGAGGTGGGGAAACAGAGGCGGGGAATCAGATATGGGGAATCAGAGGTGGGGAATCAGAGGTTGGGAATCAGAGGCAGGGAATCAGAGGCTTGGAATCAGATGCAGGGAATCAGATTCGGGGAATCAGAGGCGGGGAATCAGAGCTGGGGAATCAGAGGTGGGGAATCAGATTTGGGGAATCAGAGGCGGGGACTTAGATATTGGGAAACAGAGGCGGGGAATCAGAGGCGGGGAAACCCAGGCGAGGAATCAGATATGGGGAATCAGAGGTGGGGAATCAGAGGCAAGGAATCAGATGTGCGGAATCAGAGATGGGGAATCAGAGTCAGGGAATCAGAATCAGAAGCAGGGAATCAGTGGCCGGGAATCAGAGGCCGGAATCAGATGCTGGGAATCAGAGGCCTGGAATCAGAGGCGGGGAATCAGAGGCAGGGAATCAGATGCGGGGAATCAGAGGCGGGGAATCAGAGTTGGGGAATCAGAGGCGGGGAATCAGATATGGGGAAACAGAGGTGGGGAATCAGAGGCGGGGAAACAGAGGCAGGGAATCAGATATGGGGAATCAGAGGTGGGGAATCAGAGATGGGGAATCAGAGGCAGTGAATCAGAGATGGGGAATCAGAGGCGGGGAATCAGAGGCAGGAAATCAGACACGGGGATTCAGAGGCTGGGAATCAGACGGGGGGAATCAAAGGCGGGGAATCAGAGCTGGGGAATCAGAGGCAGGGAATCAGAGGCGTGGAATCAGATATGGGGAATCAGAGGCTGGGATTCAGAGGCGGGGAATCAGAGGCAGGGAATCAGACACGGGGAATCAGAGGTGGGGAATCAGAGATGGGGAATCAGAGGCGGGGAATCAGAGGCAGGGAATCAGACGCGGGGAATCTGAGGCGGGGAATCACAGCTGGGGAATCAGAGGTGGGGAATCAGAGTTGGGGAATCAGAGGCAGGGAATCGGATGTGCGGAATCAGAGATGGGGAATCAGATGTGGGGAATCAGAAGAATCAGAGATGGGGAATCAGAGGCGGGGAATCAGAGGCAGGAAATCAGACACGGGGATTCAGAGGCTGGGAATCAGACGGGGGGAATCAAAGGCGGGGAATCAGAGCTGGGGAATCAGAGGCAGGGAATCAGAGTTGGGGATTCAGAGACGGGGAATCAGATATGGGGAAACAGAGGCGGGGAATCAGAGGCGGGGAAACAGAGGCGGGGAATTAGATATGGGGAATCAGAGGTGGGGAATCAGAGGTGGTGAATCAGTGATGGGGAATCACAGGCGGGGAATCAGAGGCAGGGAATAGAACGCAGGGAATCAGACGCAGGGAATCAGAGCTGTGGAATCAGAGGCGGGGAATCATAGTTGGGAATCAGAGGCGGGGAATCAGATATGGGGAAACAGAGGCGGGGAATCAGAGGCGGGGAAACAGAGGAGGGGATTCAGATATGGGGAATCGGATGCGGGGAATCAGAGGCGGGGAATCAGAGCTGGGGAATCAGAGGCGGGGAATCAGAGTTGGGGCATCAGAGGTGGGGAATTAGATATAGGGAAACAGAGGCGGGGAATCAGAGGCGGGGAAACAGAGGCGGGGAATCAGATATGGGGAATCAGAGGTGGGGAATCAGAGGCAGGGAATCAGATGTGCGGAATCAGAGATGGGGAATCAGAGGCAGGGAATCAGAATCAGAAGCGGGGAATCAGAGGCCGGGAATCAGAGGCCGGGAATCAGATGCTGGGAATAAGAGGCCGGGAATCAGAGGTGGGGAATCAGAGTCCGGGAATCAGAGATGGGGATTCAGAGGCGGGGAATGAGATATGGAGAATCAGAGGCGGGGAATCAGAGGCCGGGAAACAGAGGTGGGGAATCAGATATGGGGAATCAGAGGTGGCGAATCAAAAGCGGTGAATCAGAGATGGGGAATCAGAGGCGGGGAATCAGAGGCAGGGAATCAGATGCGGGGAATCAGAGGCGGGGAATCAGAGCTGGCGAATCAGAGGCGGGGAATCAGAGGTGGGCAATCAGAGGCGGGGAATCAGATATGGGGAATCAGAGGCGGGGAATCAGAGGCGGGGAAACAGAGGCGGGGAATCAAATATAGGGAATCAGAGGTGGGGAATCAGAGGTTGTGAATCAGAGATGGGGAATCAAGGCGGGGAATCAGAGGCAGGGAATCAGACACGGGGAATCAGAGGCGGGGATTCAGAGCTGGGGAATCAGAGGCGGGGAATCAGAGTTGGGGAATCAGAGGCAGGGAATCAGATATGGGGAATCAGAGGCGGGGAATCAGAGGCGGGGAAACAGAGGCGGGGAATCAGATATGGGGAATCAGAGGTGGGGAATCAGGGGCAGGGATTCAGTGTCAGGGAATCAGAGGCGGGGAATCAGAGGCGGGGAATCAGAGGCAGGGAATCAGACACGGGGAATCAGAGGCGGGGAATCAGAGATGGGGAATCAGAGGCGGGGAATCAGAGGCAGGGAATCGGACGCCGGGAATCAGAGTCGGGGAATCAGAGCTGGGGAATCAGAGGCGGGGAATCAGAGTTGGGGAATCAGAGGCGGGGATTCAGATATGGGGAAATAGAGGCGGGGAATCAGATATGGGGAATCAGAGGTGTGGAATCAGAGGTTGGGAATCAGAGGAAGGGAATCAGAGTCGGGGAAACAGAGGCGGGGAATCAGATATGTGGAATCAGAGGTGGCGAATCAAAGGCGGTGAAACAGAGATGGGGAATCAGGGCAGGGAATCAGAGGCAGGGAATCAAACACGGGGAATCAGAGCTGGGGAATCAGAGGCGGGGAATCAGAGTTGGGAATCAGAGGCGTGGAATCAGAGGCGGGGAAACAGAGGCGGGGAATCAGATATGGGGAATCAGAGGTGGGGAATCAGAGGTTGGGAATCAGAGGCAGGGAATCGGAGATGGGGAATCAGAGGCAGGGAATCAGAGGCGGGGAATCAGAGGCGGGGAATCAGAGGCCGGGAATCAGATATGGGGAAACTGATGCGGGGAATCCGAGGTGGGGAAACAGAGGCGGGGAATCAGATATGGGGAATCAGAGGTGGGGAATCAGAGGTTGGGAATCAGAGGCAGGGCATCAGATGCTTGGAATCAGATGCAGGGAATCAGATGCGGGGAATCAGAGGCGGGGAATCAGAGCTGGGGAATCAGAGGTGGGGAATCAGATTTGGGGAATCAGAGGTGGGGACTTAGATATTGGGAAACAGAGGCGGGGAATCAGAGGCGGGGAAACAGAGGCGGGGAATCAGATATGGGGAATCAGAGGTGGGGAATCAGAGGCAGGGAATCAGATGTGCGGAATCAGAGATGGGGAATCAGAGGCAGGGATTCAGAATCAGAAGCAGGGAATCAGAGGCCGGGAATCAGAGGCCGGAATCAGATGATGGGAATCAGAGGCCTGGAATCAGAGGCGGGGAATCAGAGGCAGGGAATCAGATGCGGGGAATCAGAGGCGGGGAATCAGAGCTGGGGAATCAGAGGCGGGGTATTAGAGTTGGGGAATCAGAGGCGGGGAATCAGATATGGGGAAACAGAGGTAGGGAATCAGAGGCGGGGAAACAGAGGCAGGGAATCAGATATGGGGAATCAGAGGCGGGGAATCAGAGGTGGGGAATCATAGGCAGGGAATCGGATGTGCGGAATCAGAGATGGGGAATCAGAGGCCGGGAATCAGAGGTGGTGAATCAGAGATGGGGAATCAGAGGCGGGGAATCAGAGGCAGGGTATCAGACGCGGGGAATCAGAGGCGGGGAATCAGAGGCGGGGAAACAGAGGCGGGGAATCAGATATGGGGAATCAGAGGTGGGGCATCAGAGGTTGTGAATCACAGATGGGGAATCAGAGGCGGGGAATCAGAGGCAGGGAATCAGACGCTGGGAATCAGAGGCGGGGATTCAGAGCTGGGGAATCAGAAGCGGGGAATCAGAGTTGGGGAATCAGAGGCGGGGAATCAGATATGGGGAATCAGAGGCAGGGAATCAGAGGCGGGGAATCAGAGGCAGGGAATCAGACGCGGGGAATCTGAGGCGGGGAATCAGAGCTGGGGAATCAGAGGTGGGGAATCAGAGTTGGGGAATCAGAGGCAGGGAATTGGATGTGCGGAATCAGAGATGGGGAATCAGATGCGGGGAATCAGAGGCGTGGAATCAGAGGCGGAGAATGAGAGGTGGGGAATCAGAGGCGGGGAATCAGAGGCGGAAAATCATAGGCGGGCAATCAGATGCAGGAAATCAGAGGCAGGGAATCAGAGGCAGGGAATCAGAGGCAGGGAATCTGAGGCAGGGAGTCAGAGGTGGGGAATCAGAGGCGGGGAATCAGAGGCAGGGAATCAGATGAAGGGACTCTGATGCAGGGAATCTGAGGCAGGGAATCTGAGGCAGGGAATCTGTGGCAGGGAATCTGATGAGGGTTATCAGAAGGGGGAAATGAGATTTGGGAAACGAGATGCAGAGAAAGAGGCACGGAAATAGAGGCAGGGAAAGAGAGGCAGGGAATCAGAGGCGGGGAATCAGAGGTGGGGAATCAGAGGCGGGGAATCAGAGGCGGGGAATCAGAGGGGGGAATCAGAGGCGGGGAGTCAGAGGCGGGGAATCAGAGGCAGGGAATCAGAGGCGGGAGATCAGAGACGGCGAATCTGAGGCGTGGAATCAGAGGTGGGGAAAGAGATGTGGGGAAACGTAGGCCAGGAAAGATGCACGGAAAGGGAGGCGGTGAATCAGAGGCGGGGAATCAGAGGCGGGGAATCAGAGGCAGGGAATCAGAGGGGGGCAATCAGAGGCGGCGAATCAGAGGCATGGAATCAGAGGTGGGGAAAGAGATGTGGGGAAACAGGCGGGTAAACAGAAGCGGGTAAACATAGGTGCATAAATAGAGGCGGCGAAAGAGATGGGCGAAACATAGTGGTTGGAACTTGTATGTTGAAAATGAGTTACACAGAACAGATCAAACAGAGATGTTGAAATTGAGGGAGGGAAAGAGAGGCAAGGAAAGAGTGGAGGGGAAAGAGTGCAGGCAAAAGAGAGGCGTAGAGACAGTGGTGGGGAATAAGAGGCGGGGAATCAGAGGCGGGGAATCAGAGGCAGGGAATCAGAGGCGGGGAAAGATATGTGGGGAAACGTAGGCCAGGAAAGTTGAGCGGAAAGGGAGGCAGTGAATCAGAGGTGGGGAATCAGAGGCGGGGAATCAGAGGCGGGGAATCAGAGGCGGGGAATCAGAGGCGGGGAATCAGAAGCGGGGAATCAGAGGTGGGGAATCAGAGGCGGGGTATCAGAGGTTGAGAATCAGAGATGGGCATTCAGATGCAGGGAATCAGAGGCAGGGATTCAGAGGCAGGGAATCAGAGTCACGGAATCTGAGGTAGGGAATCTGAGGTGGGGAATCAGAGGCGGGGAAACAGGCGGGTAAACAGAGGCGGGTAAACATAGGCGGGGAATCAGAGGCAGGGAATCAGAGGCGGGGAATCGGAGGCGGGGAATCAGAGGCGGGGAATCAGAGGCGGGGTATTAGATGAGGGGAATCAGAGGCGGGGAATCAGAGGCGGGGAATCAGAGGCGGGGAATCAGAGGTGTGGAATCAGAGGCGGGGAATCAGAGGCGGGGAATCAGAAGTGGGGAATCAGATGTGGGGAATCAGAGGCGGGGAATCAGAGGCAGGGAATCAGAGGCGGGCAATCAGAAGTGGGGAATCAGAGGCGGGGAATCAGAGGCGGGGAAACAGAGGCGGTGAATCAGATGCGGGGAATCAGAAGTGGGGAATCAGAGGTGGGGAATCAGAGGCGGGGAATCAGAGGCGGGGAATCAGAGGCAGGCAATCAGATGCAGGGAATCAGAGGCAGGGAATCAGAGGCAGGGAATCAGAGGCAGGGAATCTGAGGCAGGGAATCTGTGTTGGGGAACCAGAGGCGGGAAAACAGAGGCGCGGAATCTGAGGCGGGGAATCAGATGCAGGGAATCAGATGCGGGACATCAGAGGTGCGGTATCAAAGGCGGGGAATTAGAGGCGGGGAATCAGAGGCGGGGAATCAGAGGCGTGGAATCAGAGGCGGGGAATCAGAGGCGGGTAAACATAGGCGGGGAATCAGAGGCGGGGAATCAGAGGCGGGGAATCAGAGGCGGGTAATCAGAGGCGGGGAATCAGAGGCGTGGAATCAGATGCGGTGAATCTGTGGTGGAGAATCAGAGGCGGGGTATTAGACGAGGGGAATCGGAGATGGGGAATCAGATATGGTGAAACAGAGGCGGGGAATCCGAGGCGGAGAAACAGAGGCGGGGAATCAGATATGGGGAATCAGAGGTGGGGAATCAGAGGTTGGGAATCAGAAGCAGGGAATCAGAGGCTTGGAATCAGATGCAGGGAATCAGATGCGGGGAATCAGAGGCGGGGAATCAGAGCTGGGGAATCAGAGGTGGGGAATCAGATTTGGGGAATCAGAGGCGGGGACTTAGATATTGGGAAACAGAGGCGGGGAATCAGAGGCGGGGAAACCCAGGCGGGGAATCAGATATGGGGAATCAGAGGTGGGGAATCAGAGGCAAGGAATCAGATGTGTGGAATCAGAGATGGGGAATCAGAGGCAGGGAATCAGAATCAGAAGCAGGGAATCAGAGGCCGGGAATCAGAGGCCGGAATCAGATTCTGGGAATCAGAGGCCTGGAATCAGAGGCGGGGAATCAGAGGCAGGGAATCAGATGCGGGGAATCAGAGGCGGGGAATCAGAGCTGGGGAATCAGAGGCGGGGTATTAGAGTTGGGGAATCAGAGGCGGGGAATCAGATATGGGGAAACAGAGGTGGGGAATCAGAGGCGGGGAAACAGAGGCAGGGAATCAGATATGGGGAATCAGAGGTGGGGAATCAGAGATGGGGAATCAGAGGCGGTGAATCAGAGATGGGGAATCAGAGGCGGGGAATCAGAGGCAGGAAATCAGACACGGGGATTCAGAGGCTGGGAATCAGACGGGGGGAATCAAAGGCGGGGAATCAGAGCTGGGGAATCAGAGGCAGGGAATCAGAGGCGGGGAATCAGATATGGGGAATCAGAGGCTGGGATTCAGAGGCGGGGAATCAGAGGCAGGGAATCAGACACGGGGAATCAGAGGTCGGGAATCAGAGATGGGGAATCAGAGGCGGGGAATCAGAGGCAGGGAATCAGACGCGGGGAATCTGAGGCGGGGAATCAGAGCTGGGGAATCAGAGGTGGGGAATCAGAGTTGGGGAATCAGAGGCAGGGAATCGGATGTGCGGAATCAGAGATGGGGAATCAGATGTGGGGAATCAGAGGAATCAGAGATGGGGAATCAGAGGCGAGGAATCAGAGGCAGGAAATCAGACACGGGGATTCAGAGGCTGGGAATCAGACGGGGGGAATCAAAGGCGGGGAATCAGAGCTGGGGAATCAGAGGCAGGGAATCAGAGTTGGGGATTCAGAGACGGGGAATCAGATATGGGGAAAGAGAGGCGGGGAATCAGAGGCGGGCAAACAGAGGCGGGGAATTAGATATGGGGAATCAGAGGTGGGGAATCAGAGGTGGTGAATCAGTGATGGGGAATCACATGCGGGGAATCAGAGGCAGGGAATAGAACGCAGGGAATCAGACGCAGGGAATCAGAGCTGGGGAATCAGAGGCGGGGAATCATAGTTGGGAATCAGAGGCGGGGAATCAGATATGGGGAAACAGAGGCGGGGAATCAGAGGCGGGGAAACAGAGGAGGGGAATCAGATATGGGGAATCGGATGCGGGGAATCAGAGGCGGGGAATCAGAGCTGGGGAATCAGAGGCAGGGAATCAGAGTTGGGGCATCAGAGGTGGGGAATTAGATATAGGGAAACAGAGGCGGGGAATCAGAGGCGGGGAAACAGAGGCGGGGAATCAGATATGGGGAATCAGAGGTGGGGAATCAGAGGCAGGGAATCAGATGTGCGGAATCAGAGATGGGGAATCAGAGGCAGGGAATCAGAATCAGAAGCGGGGAATCAGAGGCCGGGAATCAGAGGCCGGGAATCAGATGCTGGGAATAAGAGGCCTGGAATCAGAGGTGGGGAATCAGAGTCCGGGAATCAGAGATGGGGATTCAGAGGCGGGGAATGAGATATGGAGAATCAGAGGCGGGGAATCAGAGGCCGGGAAACAGAGGTGGGGAATCAGATATGGGGAATCAGAGGTGGCGAATCAAAGGCGGTGAATCAGAGATGGGGAATCAGAGGCGGGGAATCAGAGGCAGGGAATCAGATGCGGGGAATCAGAGGCGGGGAATCAGAGGTGGGCAATCAGAGGCGGGGAATCAGATATGCGGAATCAGAGGCGGGGAATCAGAGGCGGGGAAACAGAGGCGGGGAATCAAATATAGGGAATCAGAGGTGGGGAATCAGAGGTTGTGAATCAGAGATGGGGAATCAAGGCGGGGAATCAGAGGCAGGGAATCAGACACGGGGAATCAGAGGCGGGGATTCAGAGCTGGGGAATCAGAGGCGGGGAATCAGAGTTGGGGAATCAGAGGCAGGGAATCAGATATGGGGAATCAGAGGCGGGGAATCAGAGGCGGGGAAACAGAGGCGGGGAATCAGATATGGGGAATCAGAGGTGGGGAATCAGGGGCAGGGATTCAGTGTCAGGGAATCAGAGGCGGGGAATCAGAGGCGGGGAATCAGAGGCAGGGAATCAGACACGGGGAATCAGAGGCGGGGAATCAGAGATGGGGAATCAGAGGCGGGGAATCAGAGTTGGGGATTCAGAGACGGGGAATCAGATATGGGGAAACAGAGGCGGGGAATCAGAGGCGGGGAAACAGAGGCGGGGAATTAGATATGGGGAATCAGAGGTGGGGAATCAGAGGTGGTGAATCAGTGATGGGGAATCACAGGCGGGGAATCAGAGGCAGGGAATAGAACGCAGGGAATCAGACGCAGGGAATCAGAGCTGTGGAATCAGAGGCGGGGAATCATAGTTGGGAATCAGAGGCGGGGAATCAGATATGGGGAAACAGAGGCGGGGAATCAGAGGCGGGGAAACAGAGGAGGGGATTCAGATATGGGGAATCGGATGCGGGGAATCAGAGGCGGGGAATCAGAGCTGGGGAATCAGAGGCGGGGAATCAGAGTTGGGGCATCAGAGGTGGGGAATTAGATATAGGGAAACAGAGGCGGGGAATCAGAGGCGGGGAAACAGAGGCGGGGAATCAGATATGGGGAATCAGAGGTGGGGAATCAGAGGCAGGGAATCAGATGTGCGGAATCAGAGATGGGGAATCAGAGGCAGGGAATCAGAATCAGAAGCGGGGAATCAGAGGCCGGGAATCAGAGGCCGGGAATCAGATGCTGGGAATAAGAGGCCGGGAATCAGAGGTGGGGAATCAGAGTCCGGGAATCAGAGATGGGGATTCAGAGGCGGGGAATGAGATATGGAGAATCAGAGGCGGGGAATCAGAGGCCGGGAAACAGAGGTGGGGAATCAGATATGGGGAATCAGAGGTGGCGAATCAAAAGCGGTGAATCAGAGATGGGGAATCAGAGGCGGGGAATCAGAGGCAGGGAATCAGATGCGGGGAATCAGAGGCGGGGAATCAGAGCTGGCGAATCAGAGGCGGGGAATCAGAGGTGGGCAATCAGAGGCGGGGAATCAGATATGGGGAATCAGAGGCGGGGAATCAGAGGCGGGGAAACAGAGGCGGGGAATCAAATATAGGGAATCAGAGGTGGGGAATCAGAGGTTGTGAATCAGAGATGGGGAATCAAGGCGGGGAATCAGAGGCAGGGAATCAGACACGGGGAATCAGAGGCGGGGATTCAGAGCTGGGGAATCAGAGGCGGGGAATCAGAGTTGGGGAATCAGAGGCAGGGAATCAGATATGGGGAATCAGAGGCGGGGAATCAGAGGCGGGGAAACAGAGGCGGGGAATCAGATATGGGGAATCAGAGGTGGGGAATCAGGGGCAGGGATTCAGTGTCAGGGAATCAGAGGCGGGGAATCAGAGGCGGGGAATCAGAGGCAGGGAATCAGACACGGGGAATCAGAGGCGGGGAATCAGAGATGGGGAATCAGAGGCGGGGAATCAGAGGCAGGGAATCGGACGCCGGGAATCAGAGTCGGGGAATCAGAGCTGGGGAATCAGAGGCGGGGAATCAGAGTTGGGGAATCAGAGGCGGGGATTCAGATATGGGGAAATAGAGGCGGGGAATCAGATATGGGGAATCAGAGGTGTGGAATCAGAGGTTGGGAATCAGAGGAAGGGAATCAGAGTCGGGGAAACAGAGGCGGGGAATCAGATATGTGGAATCAGAGGTGGCGAATCAAAGGCGGTGAAACAGAGATGGGGAATCAGGGCAGGGAATCAGAGGCAGGGAATCAAACACGGGGAATCAGAGCTGGGGAATCAGAGGCGGGGAATCAGAGTTGGGAATCAGAGGCGTGGAATCAGAGGCGGGGAAACAGAGGCGGGGAATCAGATATGGGGAATCAGAGGTGGGGAATCAGAGGTTGGGAATCAGAGGCAGGGAATCGGAGATGGGGAATCAGAGGCAGGGAATCAGAGGCGGGGAATCAGAGGCGGGGAATCAGAGGCCGGGAATCAGATATGGGGAAACTGATGCGGGGAATCCGAGGTGGGGAAACAGAGGCGGGGAATCAGATATGGGGAATCAGAGGTGGGGAATCAGAGGTTGGGAATCAGAGGCAGGGCATCAGATGCTTGGAATCAGATGCAGGGAATCAGATGCGGGGAATCAGAGGCGGGGAATCAGAGCTGGGGAATCAGAGGTGGGGAATCAGATTTGGGGAATCAGAGGTGGGGACTTAGATATTGGGAAACAGAGGCGGGGAATCAGAGGCGGGGAAACAGAGGCGGGGAATCAGATATGGGGAATCAGAGGTGGGGAATCAGAGGCAGGGAATCAGATGTGCGGAATCAGAGATGGGGAATCAGAGGCAGGGATTCAGAATCAGAAGCAGGGAATCAGAGGCCGGGAATCAGAGGCCGGAATCAGATGATGGGAATCAGAGGCCTGGAATCAGAGGCGGGGAATCAGAGGCAGGGAATCAGATGCGGGGAATCAGAGGCGGGGAATCAGAGCTGGGGAATCAGAGGCGGGGTATTAGAGTTGGGGAATCAGAGGCGGGGAATCAGATATGGGGAAACAGAGGTAGGGAATCAGAGGCGGGGAAACAGAGGCAGGGAATCAGATATGGGGAATCAGAGGCGGGGAATCAGAGGTGGGGAATCATAGGCAGGGAATCGGATGTGCGGAATCAGAGATGGGGAATCAGAGGCCGGGAATCAGAGGTGGTGAATCAGAGATGGGGAATCAGAGGCGGGGAATCAGAGGCAGGGTATCAGACGCGGGGAATCAGAGGCGGGGAATCAGAGGCGGGGAAACAGAGGCGGGGAATCAGATATGGGGAATCAGAGGTGGGGCATCAGAGGTTGTGAATCACAGATGGGGAATCAGAGGCGGGGAATCAGAGGCAGGGAATCAGACGCTGGGAATCAGAGGCGGGGATTCAGAGCTGGGGAATCAGAAGCGGGGAATCAGAGTTGGGGAATCAGAGGCGGGGAATCAGATATGGGGAATCAGAGGCAGGGAATCAGAGGCGGGGAATCAGAGGCAGGGAATCAGACGCGGGGAATCTGAGGCGGGGAATCAGAGCTGGGGAATCAGAGGTGGGGAATCAGAGTTGGGGAATCAGAGGCAGGGAATTGGATGTGCGGAATCAGAGATGGGGAATCAGATGCGGGGAATCAGAGGCGTGGAATCAGAGGCGGAGAATGAGAGGTGGGGAATCAGAGGCGGGGAATCAGAGGCGGAAAATCATAGGCGGGCAATCAGATGCAGGAAATCAGAGGCAGGGAATCAGAGGCAGGGAATCAGAGGCAGGGAATCTGAGGCAGGGAGTCAGAGGTGGGGAATCAGAGGCGGGGAATCAGAGGCAGGGAATCAGATGAAGGGACTCTGATGCAGGGAATCTGAGGCAGGGAATCTGAGGCAGGGAATCTGTGGCAGGGAATCTGATGAGGGTTATCAGAAGGGGGAAATGAGATTTGGGAAACGAGATGCAGAGAAAGAGGCACGGAAATAGAGGCAGGGAAAGAGAGGCAGGGAATCAGAGGCGGGGAATCAGAGGTGGGGAATCAGAGGCGGGGAATCAGAGGCGGGGAATCAGAGGGGGGAATCAGAGGCGGGGAGTCAGAGGCGGGGAATCAGAGGCAGGGAATCAGAGGCGGGAGATCAGAGACGGCGAATCTGAGGCGTGGAATCAGAGGTGGGGAAAGAGATGTGGGGAAACGTAGGCCAGGAAAGATGCACGGAAAGGGAGGCGGTGAATCAGAGGCGGGGAATCAGAGGCGGGGAATCAGAGGCAGGGAATCAGAGGGGGGCAATCAGAGGCGGCGAATCAGAGGCATGGAATCAGAGGTGGGGAAAGAGATGTGGGGAAACAGGCGGGTAAACAGAAGCGGGTAAACATAGGTGCATAAATAGAGGCGGCGAAAGAGATGGGCGAAACATAGTGGTTGGAACTTGTATGTTGAAAATGAGTTACACAGAACAGATCAAACAGAGATGTTGAAATTGAGGGAGGGAAAGAGAGGCAAGGAAAGAGTGGAGGGGAAAGAGTGCAGGCAAAAGAGAGGCGTAGAGACAGTGGTGGGGAATAAGAGGCGGGGAATCAGAGGCGGGGAATCAGAGGCAGGGAATCAGAGGCGGGGAAAGATATGTGGGGAAACGTAGGCCAGGAAAGTTGAGCGGAAAGGGAGGCAGTGAATCAGAGGTGGGGAATCAGAGGCGGGGAATCAGAGGCGGGGAATCAGAGGCGGGGAATCAGAGGCGGGGAATCAGAAGCGGGGAATCAGAGGTGGGGAATCAGAGGCGGGGTATCAGAGGTTGAGAATCAGAGATGGGCATTCAGATGCAGGGAATCAGAGGCAGGGATTCAGAGGCAGGGAATCAGAGTCACGGAATCTGAGGTAGGGAATCTGAGGTGGGGAATCAGAGGCGGGGAAACAGGCGGGTAAACAGAGGCGGGTAAACATAGGCGGGGAATCAGAGGCAGGGAATCAGAGGCGGGGAATCAGAGGCGGGGAATCAGAGGCGGGGAATCAGAGGCGGGGTATTAGATGAGGGGAATCAGAGGCGGGGAATCAGAGGCGGGGAATCAGAGGCGGGGAATCAGAGGTGTGGAATCAGAGGCGGGGAATCAGAGGCGGGGAATCAGAAGTGGGGAATCAGATGTGGGGAATCAGAGGCGGGGAATCAGAGGCAGGGAATCAGAGGCGGGCAATCAGAAGTGGGGAATCAGAGGCGGGGAATCAGAGGCGGGGAAACAGAGGCGGTGAATCAGATGCGGGGAATCAGAAGTGGGGAATCAGAGGTGGGGAATCAGAGGCGGGGAATCAGAGGCGGGGAATCAGAGGCAGGCAATCAGATGCAGGGAATCAGAGGCAGGGAATCAGAGGCAGGGAATCAGAGGCAGGGAATCTGAGGCAGGGAATCTGTGTTGGGGAACCAGAGGCGGAAAAACAGAGGCGCGGAATCTGAGGCGGGGAATCAGATGCAGGGAATCAGATGCGGGACATCAGAGGTGCGGTATCAAAGGCGGGGAATTAGAGGCGGGGAATCAGAGGCGGGGAATCAGAGGCGTGGAATCAGAGGCGGGGAATCAGAGGCGGGTAAACATAGGCGGGGAATCAGAGGCGGGGAATCAGAGGCGGGGAATCAGAGGCGGGTAATCAGAGGCGGGGAATCAGAGGCGTGGAATCAGATGCGGTGAATCTGTGGTGGAGAATCAGAGGCGGGGTATTAGACGAGGGGAATCGGAGATGGGGAATCAGATATGGTGAAACAGAGGCGGGGAATCCGAGGCGGAGAAACAGAGGCGGGGAATCAGATATGGGGAATCAGAGGTGGGGAATCAGAGGTTGGGAATCAGAAGCAGGGAATCAGAGGCTTGGAATCAGATGCAGGGAATCAGATGCGGGGAATCAGAGGCGGGGAATCAGAGCTGGGGAATCAGAGGTGGGGAATCAGATTTGGGGAATCAGAGGCGGGGACTTAGATATTGGGAAACAGAGGTGGGGAATCAGAGGCAAGGAATCAGATGTGTGGAATCAGAGATGGGGAATCAGAGGCAGGGAATCAGAATCAGAAGCAGGGAATCAGAGGCCGGGAATCAGAGGCCGGAATCAGATTCTGGGAATCAGAGGCCTGGAATCAGAGGCGGGGAATCAGAGGCAGGGAATCAGATGCGGGGAATCAGAGGCGGGGAATCAGAGCTGGGGAATCAGAGGCGGGGTATTAGAGTTGGGGAATCAGAGGCGGGGAATCAGATATGGGGAAACAGAGGTGGGGAATCAGAGGCGGGGAAACAGAGGCAGGGAATCAGATATGGGGAATCAGAGGTGGGGAATCAGAGATGGGGAATCAGAGGCGGTGAATCAGAGATGGGGAATCAGAGGCGGGGAATCAGAGGCAGGAAATCAGACACGGGGATTCAGAGGCTGGGAATCAGACGGGGGGAATCAAAGGCGGGGAATCAGAGCTGGGGAATCAGAGGCAGGGAATCAGAGGCGGGGAATCAGATATGGGGAATCAGAGGCTGGGATTCAGAGGCGGGGAATCAGAGGCAGGGAATCAGACACGGGGAATCAGAGGTGGGGAATCAGAGATGGGGAATCAGAGGCGGGGAATCAGAGGCAGGGAATCAGACGCGGGGAATCTGAGGCGGGGAATCAGAGCTGGGGAATCAGAGGTGGGGAATCAGAGTTGGGGAATCAGAGGCAGGGAATCGGATGTGCGGAATCAGAGATGGGGAATCAGATGTGGGGAATCAGAGGAATCAGAGATGGGGAATCAGAGGCGAGGAATCAGAGGCAGGAAATCAGACACGGGGATTCAGAGGCTGGGAATCAGACGGGGGGAATCAAAGGCGGGGAATCAGAGCTGGGGAATCAGAGGCAGGGAATCAGAGTTGGGGATTCAGAGACGGGGAATCAGATATGGGGAAAGAGAGGCGGGGAATCAGAGGCGGGCAAACAGAGGCGGGGAATTAGATATGGGGAATCAGAGGTGGGGAATCAGAGGTGGTGAATCAGTGATGGGGAATCACATGCGGGGAATCAGAGGCAGGGAATAGAACGCAGGGAATCAGACGCAGGGAATCAGAGCTGGGGAATCAGAGGCGGGGAATCATAGTTGGGAATCAGAGGCGGGGAATCAGATATGGGGAAACAGAGGCGGGGAATCAGAGGCGGGGAAACAGAGGAGGGGAATCAGATATGGGGAATCGGATGCGGGGAATCAGAGGCGGGGAATCAGAGCTGGGGAATCAGAGGCAGGGAATCAGAGTTGGGGCATCAGAGGTGGGGAATTAGATATAGGGAAACAGAGGCGGGGAATCAGAGGCGGGGAAACAGAGGCGGGGAATCAGATATGGGGAATCAGAGGTGGGGAATCAGAGGCAGGGAATCAGATGTGCGGAATCAGAGATGGGGAATCAGAGGCAGGGAATCAGAATCAGAAGCGGGGAATCAGAGGCCGGGAATCAGAGGCCGGGAATCAGATGCTGGGAATAAGAGGCCTGGAATCAGAGGTGGGGAATCAGAGTCCGGGAATCAGAGATGGGGATTCAGAGGCGGGGAATGAGATATGGAGAATCAGAGGCGGGGAATCAGAGGCCGGGAAACAGAGGTGGGGAATCAGATATGGGGAATCAGAGGTGGCGAATCAAAGGCGGTGAATCAGAGATGGGGAATCAGAGGCGGGGAATCAGAGGCAGGGAATCAGATGCGGGGAATCAGAGGCGGGGAATCAGAGGTGGGCAATCAGAGGCGGGGAATCAGATATGCGGAATCAGAGGCGGGGAATCAGAGGCGGGGAAACAGAGGCGGGGAATCAAATATAGGGAATCAGAGGTGGGGAATCAGAGGTTGTGAATCAGAGATGGGGAATCAAGGCGGGGAATCAGAGGCAGGGAATCAGACACGGGGAATCAGAGGCGGGAATTCAGAGCTGGGGAATCAGAGGCGGGGAATCAGAGTTGGGGAATCAGAGGCAGGGAATCAGATATGGGGAATCAGAGGTGGGGAATCAGAGGCGGGGAAACAGAGGCGGGGAATCAGATATGGGGAATCAGAGGTGGGGAATCAGGGGCAGGGATTCAGTGTCAGGGAATCAGAGGCGGGGAATCAGAGGCGGGGAATCAGAGGCAGGGAATCAGACACGGGGAATCAGAGGCGGGGAATCAGAGATGGGGAATCAGAGGCGGGGAATCAGAGGCAGGGAATCGGACGCCGGGTATCAGAGTCGGGGAATCAGAGCTGGGGAATCAGAGGCGGGGAATCAGAGTTGGGGAATCAGAGGCGGGGATTCAGATATGTGGAAATAGAGGCGGGGAATCAGATATGGGGAATCAGAGGTGTGGAATCAGAGGTTGGGAATCAGAGGAAGGGAATCAGAGTCGGGGAAACAGAGGCGGGGAATCAGATATGTGGAATCAGAGGTGGCGAATAAAAGGCGGTGAAACAGAGATGGGGAATCAGGGCAGGGAATCAGAGGCAGGGAATCAAACACGGGGAATCAGAGCTGGGGAATCAGAGGCGGGGAATCAGAGTTGGGAATCAGAGGCGGGGAATCAGAGGCGGGGAAACAGAGGCGGGGAATCAGATATGGGGAATCAGAGTTGGGGAATCAGAGGTTGGGAATCAGAGGCAGGGAATCGGAGATGGGGAATCAGAGGCAGGGAATCAGAGGTGGGGAATCAGAGGCGGGGAATCAGAGGCCGGGAATCAGATATGGGGAAACTGAGGCGGGGAATCCGAGGCGGGGAAACAGAGGCGGGGAATCAGATATGGGGAATCAGAGGTTGGGAATCAGAGGTTGGGAATCAGAGGCAGGGCATCAGAGGCTTGGAATCAGATGCAGGGAATCAGATGCGGGGAATCAGAGGCGGGGAATCAGAGCTGGGGAATCAGAGGTGGGGAATCAGAGGCGGGGAATCAGAGGCGGGGAATCAGAGGCGGGCAATCAGATGCAGGGAATCAGAGGCAGGGAATCAGACGTAGGGAATCAAATGAAGGGAATCTGATGCAGGGAATCTGAGGCAGGATATCTGAGGCAGGGAACCTGAGATGGCGAATATGAGGTGGTGAATCAGAGGCGGGGAAACAGTCGGGTAAACAGAGGCGGGGAATCAGAGGCAGGGAATCAGATGAAGGGAATCTGATGCAGTGAATCTGAGGCAGGGAATCTGAGGCGGGGAAACAGGCGGGTAAACAGAGATGGGTAAACATAGGCGGGGAATCAGAGGCGGGGAATCAGAGGCGGGGAATCAGAGGCGGGGAATCAGAGGCGGGGAATCAGATGTGGGGAATCAGATGCGGGGAATCAGAGGTGGGGAATCAGAAGCAGGGTATCAGAGGAGGGGAATCAGAGGCGGGGAATCAGAGGTGGGGAATCAGAGGCGGGGAATCAGAGGCGTGGAATCAGAGGCGGGAATTCAGAGGCGGGGAAAGATATGTGGGGAAATTAGGCCAGGAAAGTTGAGCGGAAATGGAGGCAGTGAATCAGAGGTGGGGAATCAGAGGCGGGGAATCAGAGGCGGGGAATCAGAGGCGGGGAATCAGAGGCGGGGAATCAGAAGTGGGGAATCAGAGGTGGGGAATCAGAGCCGGGGAATCAGAGGCGGGGAATCAGAGGCGGGGAATCAGAGGCAGGGAATCAGAGGCGGGCAATCAGATGCAGGGAATCAGAGGCAGGGAATCAGAGGCAGGGAATCAGAGGCGGGCAATCAGATGCAGGGAATCTGAGGCAGGGAATCTGATGCAGGGAATCTGAGGCAGGGAATCTGAGGCAGGGAATCTGTGGCAGAAAATCTGATGCGGGTTATCAGAAGGGGGAAATGAGATGTGGGAAACGAGATGCAGAGAAAGAGGCACGGAAATAGAGGCAGGGAAAGAGAGGCAGGGTATCAGAGGCGGGTAATCAGAGGCATGGAATCAGAGGCGGGGAATCAGAGACACAGAAAGAGAGGCGTGGAATCAGAGGTGCGGAATCAGAGCCGGTGAATCTGAGCCGGGAAATCAGAAGCATAGCAACAGAGGCGGTGAAACATGGGTGCGGAATCGGACGCGGGGAATCAGAGGTGGGGACTCAGAGGCAGGGAATCAGAGGCAGGGAATCAGAGGCAGGTTATCAGAGGCAGGGAATCAGATGCGGGGAATCAGAGGCGGGGAATCAGAGGCGGGGAATCAGAGGCGGGGAATCAAATATAGGGAATCAGAGGTGGGGAATCAGAGGTTGTGAATCAGAGATGGGGAATCAAGGCGGGGAATCAGAGGCAGGGAATCAGACACGGGGAATCAGAGGCGGGGATTCAGAGCTGGGGAATCAGAGGCGGGGAATCAGAGTTGGGGAATCAGAGGCAGGGAATCAGATATGGGGAATCAGAGGCGGGGAATCAGAGGCGGGGAAACAGAGGCGGGGAATCAGATATGGGGAATCAGAGGTGGGGAATCAGGGGCAGGGATTCAGTGTCAGGGAATCAGAGGCGGGGAATCAGAGGCGGGGAATCAGAGGCAGGGAATCAGACACGGGGAATCAGAGGCGGGGAATCAGAGATGGGGAATCAGAGGCGGGGAATCAGAGGAAGGGAATCGGACGCCGGGAATCAGAGTCGGGGAATCAGAGCTGGGGAATCAGAGGCGGGGAATCAGAGTTGGGGAATCAGAGGCGGGGATTCAGATATGTGGAAATAGAGGCGGGGAATCAGATATGGGGAATCAGAGGTGTGGAATCAGAGGTTGGGAATCAGAGGAAGGGAATCAGAGTCGGGGAAACAGAGGCGGGGAATCAGATATGTGGAATCAGAGGTGGCGAATAAAAGGCGGTGAAACAGAGATGGGGAATCAGGGCAGGGAATCAGAGGCAGGGAATCAAACACGGGGAATCAGAGCTGGGGAATCAGAGGTGGGGAATCAGAGTTTGGAATCAGAGGCGGGGAATCAGAGGCGGGGAAACAGAGGCGGGGAATCAGATATGGGGAATCAGAGTTGGGGAATCAGAGGTTGGGAATCAGAGGCAGGGAATCGGAGATGGGGAATCAGAGGCAGGGAATCAGAGGTGGGGAATCAGAGGCGGGGAATCAGAGGCCGGGAATCAGATATGGGGAAACTGAGGCGGGGAATCCGAGGCGGGGAAACAGAGGCGGGGAATCAGATATGGGGAATCAGAGGTTGGGAATCAGAGGTTGGGAATCAGAGGCAGGGCATCAGAGGCTTGGAATCAGATGCAGGGAACCAGATGCGGGGAATCAGAGGCGGGGAATCAGAGCTGGGGAATCAGAGGTGGGGAATCAGAGGCGGGGAATCAGAGGCGGGGAATCAGAGGCGGGCAATCAGATGCAGGGAATCAGAGGCAGGGAATCAGACGCAGGGAATCAAATGAAGGGAATCTGATGCAGGGAATCTGAGGCAGGATATCTGAGGCAGGGAACCTGAGATGGCGAATATGAGGTGGTGAATCAGAGGCGGGGAAACAGTCGGGTAAACAGAGGCGGGGAATCAGAGGCAGGGAATCAGATGAAGGGAATCTGATGCAGTGAATCTGAGGCAGGGAATCTGAGGCGGGGAAACAGGCGGGTAAACAGAGATGGGTAAACATAGGCGGGGAATCAGAGGCGGGGAATCAGAGGCGGGGAATCAGAGGCGGGGAATCAGAGGCGGGGAATCAGATGTGGGGAATCAGATGCGGGGAATCAGAGGTGGGGAATCAGAAGCAGGGTATCAGAGGAGGGGAATCAGAGGCGGGGAATCAGAGGTGGGGAATCAGAGGCGGGGAATCAGAGGCGTGGAATCAGAGGCGGGAATTCAGAGGCGGGGAAAGATATGTGGGGAAATTAGGCCAGGAAAGTTGAGCGGAAATGGAGGCAGTGAATCAGAGGTGGGGAATCAGAGGCGGGGAATCAGAGGCGGGGAATCAGAGGCGGGGAATCAGAGGCGGGGAATCAGAAGTGGGGAATCAGAGGTGGGGAATCAGAGCCGGGGATTCAGAGGCGGGGAATCAGAGGCGGGGAATCAGAGGCAGGGAATCAGAGGCGGGCAATCAGATGCAGGGAATCAGAGGCAGGGAATCAGAGGCAGGGAATCAGAGGCGGGCAATCAGATGCAGGGAATCTGAGGCAGGGAATCTGATGCAGGGAATCTGAGGCAGGGAATCTGAGGCAGGGAATCTGTGGCAGAAAATCTGATGCGGGTTATCAGAAGGGGGAAATGAGATGTGGGAAACGAGATGCAGAGAAAGAGGCACGGAAATAGAGGCAGGGAAAGAGAGGCAGGGTATCAGAGGCGGGTAATCAGAGGCATGGAATCAGAGGCGGGGAATCAGAGACACAGAAAGAGAGGCGTGGAATCAGAGGTGCGGAATCAGAGCCAGTGAATCTGAGCCGGGAAATCAGAAGCATAGCAACAGAGGCGGTGAAACATGGGTGCGGAATCGGACGCGGGGAATCAGAGGTGGGGACTCAGAGGCAGGGAATCAGAGGCAGGGAATCAGAGGCAGGTTATCAGAGGCAGGGAATCAGATGCGGGGAATCAGAGGCGGGGAATCAGAGGCGGGGAATCAGAGGCGGGGAATCAGAGGCGGGGAATCAGAGGCGGAGAATCATAGGCGGGCAATCAGATGCAGGAAATCAGAGGCAGGGAATCAGAGGCAGGGAATCAGAGGCAGGGAATCTGAGGCAGGGAGTCAGAGGTGGGGAATCACAGGCGGGGAATCAGAGGCAGGGAATCAGATGAAGGGAATCTGATGCAGGGAATCTGAGGCAGGGAATCTGAGGCAGGGAATCTGTGGCAGGGAATCTGATGAGGGTTATCAGAAGGGGGAAATGAGATTTGGGAAACGAGATGCAGAGAAAGAGGCACGGAAATAGAGGCAGGGAAAGAGAGGCAGGGAATCAGAGGCGGGGAATCAGAGGTGGGGAATCAGAGGCGGGGAATCAGAGGGGGGAATCAGAGGCAGGGAATCAGAGGCGGGGAATCAGAGGCAGGGAATCAGAGGCGGGAAATCAGAGACGGCGAATCTGAGGCGTGGAATCAGAGGTGGGGAAAGAGATGTGGGGAAACGTAGGCCAGGAAAGTTGCGCGGAATGGGAGGCGGTGAATCAGAGGCGGCGAATCAGAGGCGGGGAATCAGAGGCGGGGAATCAGAGGCAGGGAATCAGAGGCGGGCAATCAGATGCAGGGAATCAGAGGCAGGGAATCAGAGGCAGGGAATCAGAGGCAGGGAATCTGAGGGGGCAAATATGAGGTAGTGAATCAGAGGCGGGGAAACAGGCGGGTAAACAGAGGCTGGGAATCAGAGGCAGGGAATCAGATGAAGGGAATCTGATGCAGGGAATCTGAGGCAGGGAATCTGAGGCAGGGAATCGGAGGCAGGGAATCTGATGTGGGGAATCAGAGGCGGGGAATCAGAGGCGTGGAATCAGAGGTGTGGAAAGAGTTGTGGGGAAACAGGCGGGTAAACAGAAGCGGGTAAACATAGGTGCACAAATAGAGGCGGCGATAGAGATGGGCGAAACATAGTGGTTGGAACTTGTATGTTGAAAATGAGTTACACAGAACAGATCAAACAGAGTTGTTGAAATTGAGGGAGGGAAAGAGAGGCACGGAAAGAGTGGAGGGGAAAGAGTGCAGGCAAAATAGAGGCGTAGAGACAGAGGTGGCGAATCAGTGGTGGGGAATCAGAGGCGGGGAATCAGAGGCAGGGAATCAGATGAAGGGAATCTGATGCAGGGAATCTGAGGCAGGGAATCTGAGGCAGGGAATCGGAGGCAGGGAATCTGATGTGGGGAATCAGAGGCGGGGAATCAGAGGCGGGGAATCAGAGGGGGGATTCAGAGGCGGGGAATCAGAGGCGGGGAATCAGAGGCGGGGAATCAGAGGGGGGAATCTGAGGTGGGGAATCAGAGGCGGGGAATCAGAGGCGGGGAATCAGAGGCAGGGAATCAGAGGCAGGGAATCAGATGAAGGGAATCTGATGCAGGGAATCGAGGCAGGGAATCTGAGGCGGGGAAACAGGCGGGTAAACAGAGGCGGGTAAACATAGGCGGGGAATCAGAGGCGGGGAATCAGAGGCGGGGAATCAGAGGCGGGGAATCAGAGGCGGGGAATCAGAGGCGGGGAATCAGATGCGGGGAATCAGATGCGGGGAATCAGAGGTGGGGAATCAGAAGCGGGGTATCAGAGGAGGGGAATCAGAGGCGGGGAATCAGAGGCGGGGAATCAGAGGCGGGGAATCAGAGGCGTGGAATCAGAGGCGGGAATTCAGAGGCGGGGAAAGATATGTGGGGAAACGTAGGCCAGGAAAGTTGAGCGGAAATGGAGGCAGTGAATCAGAGGTGGGGAATCAGAGGCGGGGAATCAGAGGCGGGGAATCAGAGGCGGGGAATCAGAGGCAGGGAATCAGAAGTGGGGAATCAGAGGTGGGGAATCAGAGGCGGGGAATCAGAGGCGGGGAATCAGAGGCGTGGAATCAGAGGCAGGGAATCAGAGGCAGGCAATCAGATGCAGGGAATCAGAGGCAGGGAATCAGAGGCAGGGAATCAGAGGCAGGGAATCTGAGGGGGCAAATATGAGGTAGTGAATCAGAGGCGGGGAAACAGGCGGGTAAACAGAGGCTGGGAATCAGAGGCAGGGAATCAGCCGCGGGGAATCAGAGGCAGGGAATCAGATGAAGGGAATCTGATGCAGGGAATCTTAGGCAGGGAATCTGAGGCAGGGAATCTGTGGCAGAAAATCTGATGCGCGTTATCAGAAGGGGGAAATGAGATGTGGGAAACGAGATGCAGAGAAAGAGGCACGGAAATAGAGGCAGGGAAGGAGAGGCAGGGTATCAGAGGCGGGTAATCAGAGGCGTGGAATCAGAGGCGGGGAATCAGAGACACAGAAAGAGAGGCGTGGAATAAGAGGTGCGGAATCAGAGCCGGTGAATCTGAGCCGGGAAATCAGAAGTATAGCAACAGAGGCGGTGAAACATGGGTGCGGAATCGGACGCGGGGAATCAGAGGTGGGGACTCAGAGGCAGGGAATCAGAGGCAGGGAATCAGAGGCAGGTTATCAGAGGCAGGGAATCAGATGCGGGGAATCAGAGGCGTGGAATCAGAGGCGGAGAATGAGAGGTGGGGAATCAGAGGCGGGGAATCAGAGGAGGAGAATCATAGGCGGGCAATCAGATGCAGGGAATCAGAGGCAGGGAATCAGAGGCAGGGAATCAGAGGCAGGGAATCTGAGGCAGGGAGTCAGAGGTGGGGAATCAGAGGCGGGGAATCAGAGGCAGGGAATCAGATGAAGGGACTCTGATGCAGGGAATCTGAGGCAGGGAATCTGAGGCAGGGAATCTGTGGCAGGGAATCTGATGAGGGTTATCAGAAGGGAGAAATGAGATTTGGGAAACGAGATGCAGAGAAAGAGGCACGGAAATAGAGGCAGGGAAAGAGAGGCAGGGAATCAGAGGCGGGGAATCAGAGGTGGGGAATCAGAGGCGGGGAATCAGAGGCGGGGAATCAGAGGGGGGAATCAGAGGCGGGGAATCAGAGGCGGGGAATCAGAGGCAGGGAATCAGAGGCGGGAAATCAGAGACGGCGAATCTGAGGCGTGGAATCAGAGGTGGGGAAAGAGATGTGGGGAAACGTAGGTCAGGAAAGATGCACGGAAAGGGAGGCGGTGAATCAGAGGCGGGGAATCAGAGGCGGGGAATTAGAGGCAGGGAATCAGAGGGGGGCAATCAGAGGCGGCGAATCAGAGGCGTGGAATCAGAGGTGGGGAAAGAGATGTGGGGAAACAGGCGGGTAAACAGAAGCGGGTAAACATAGGTGCATAAATAGAGGCGGCGAAAGAGATGGGCGAAACATAGTGGTTGGAACTTGTATGTTGAAAATGAGTTACACAGAACAGATCAAACAGAGTTGTTGAAATTGAGGGAGGGAAAGAGAGGCACGGAAAGAGTGGAGGGGAAAGAGTGCAGGCAAAAGAGAGGCGTAGAGACAGTGGTGGGGAATCAGAGGCGGGGAATCAGAGGCGGGGAATCAGAGGCAGGGAATCAGAGGCGGGGAAAGATATGTGGGGAAACGTAGGCCAGGAAAGTTGAGCGGAAAGGGAGGCAGTGAATCAGAGGTGGGGAATCAGAGGCGGGGAATCAGAGGCGGGGAATCAGAGGCGGGGAATCAGAGGCGGGGAATCAGAAGCGGGGAATCAGAGGTGGGGAATCAGAGGCAGGGTATCAGAGGTTGAGAATCAGAGATGGGCATTCAGATGCAGGGAATCAGAGGCAGGGAATCAGAGGCAGGGAATCAGAGTCACGGAATCTGAGGTAGGGAATCTGAGGTGGGGAATCAGAGGCGGGGAAACAGGCGGGTAAACAGAGGCGGGTAAACATAGGCGGGGAATCAGAGGCAGGGAATCAGAGGCGGGGAATCAGAGGCGGTGAATCAGAGGCGGGGAATCAGAGGCGGGGAATCAGATGCGGGGAATCAGAGGCGGGGAATCAGAGGTGGGGTATTAGATGAGGGGAATCAGAGGCGGGGAATCAGAGGCGGGGAATCAGAGTCGGGGAATCAGAGGCGTGGAATCAGAGGCGGGGAATCAGAGGCGGGGAATCAGAAGTGGGGAATCAGATGTGGGGAATCAGAGGCGGGGAATCAGAGGCAGGGAATCAGAGGCGGGCAATCAGAAGTGGGGAATCAGAGGCGGGGAATCAGAGGCGGGGAAACAGAGGCGGTGAATCAGAGGCGGGGAATCAGAAGTGGGGAATCAGAGGTGGGGAATCAGAGGCGGGGAATCAGAGGCGGGGAATCAGAGGCGGGCAATCAGATGCAGGGAATCAGAGGCAGGGAATCAGAGGCAGGGAATCAGAGGCAGGGAATCTGAGGCAGGGATTCTGTGTTGGGGAACCAGAGGCGGGAAAACAGGCGAGTAAACAGAGGCAGGTAAACATAGGTGGGGAATCAGAGGCGGGGAATCAGAGCCGGGAAATCAGAGGCGGGGAATCTGAGGCGGGGAATCAGATGCAGGGAATCAGATGCGGGACATCAGAGGTGCGGTATCAGAGGCGGGGAATTAGAGGCGGGGAATCAGAGGCGGGGAATCAGAGGCGTGGAATCAGAGGCGGGGAATCATAGGCGGGTAAACATAGGCGGGGAATCAGAGGCGGGGAATCAGAGGCGGGGAATCAGAGGCGGGGAATCAGAGGCGGGGAATCAGAGGCGTGGAATCAGATGCGGTGAATCAGTGGCGGAGAATCAGAGGCGGGGTATTAGACGAGGGGAATCGGAGATGGGGAATCAGAGGCAGTGAATCAGAGGCGGGGAATCAGAGGCGGGGAATCAGAGGCCGGGAATCAGATATGGGGAAACAGAGGCGGGGAATCCGAGGCGGGGAAACAGAGGCGGGGAATCAGATATGGGGAATCAGAGGTGGGGAATCAGAGGTTGGGAATCAGAGGCAGGGAATCAGAGGCTTGGAATCAGATGCAGGGAATCAGATGCGGGGAATCAGAGGCGGGGAATCAGAGCTGGGGAATCAGAGGTGGGGAATCAGATTTGGGGAATCAGAGGCGGGGACTTAGATATTGGGAAACAGAGGCGGGGAATCAGAGGCGGGGAAACCCAGGCGAGGAATCAGATATGGGGAATCAGAGGTGGGGAATCAGAGGCAAGGAATCAGATGTGCGGAATCAGAGATGGGGAATCAGAGGCAGGGAATCAGAATCAGAAGCAGGGAATCAGTGGCCGGGAATCAGAGGCCGGAATCAGATGCTGGGAATCAGAGGCCTGGAATCAGAGGCGGGGAATCAGAGGCAGGGAATCAGATGCGGGGAATCAGAGGCGGGGAATCAGGGTTGGGGAATCAGAGGCGGGGAATCAGATATGGGGAAACAGAGGTGGGGAATCAGAGGCGGGGATACAGAGGCAGGGAATCAGATATGGGGAATCAGAGGTGGGGAATCAGAGATGGGGAATCAGAGGCGGTGAATCAGAGATGGGGAATCAGAGGCGGGGAATCAGAGGCAGGAAATCAGACACGGGGATTCAGAGGCTGGGAATCAGACGGGGGGAATCAAAGGCGGGGAATCAGAGCTGGGGAATCAGAGGCAGGGAATCAGAGGCGTGGAATCAGATATGGGGAATCAGAGGCTGGGATTCAGAGGCGGGGAATCAGAGGCAGGGAATCAGACACGGGGAATCAGAGGTGGGGAATCAGAGATGGGGAATCAGAGGCGGGGAATCAGAGGCAGGGAATCAGACGCGGGGAATCTGAGGCGGGGAATCACAGCTGGGGAATCAGAGGTGGGGAATCAGAGTTGGGGAATCAGAGGCAGGGAATCGGATGTGCGGAATCAGAGATGGGGAATCAGATGTGGGGAATCAGAGGAATCAGAGATGGGGAATCAGAGGCGGGGAATCAGAGGCAGGAAATCAGACACGGGGATTCAGAGGCTGGGAATCAGACGGGGGGAATCAAAGGCGGGGAATCAGAGCTGGGGAATCAGAGGCAGGGAATCAGAGTTGGGGATTCAGAGACGGGGAATCAGATATGGGGAAACAGAGGCGGGGAATCAGAGGCGGGCAAACAGAGGCGGGGAATTAGATATGGGGAATCAGAGGTGGGGAATCAGAGGTGGTGAATCAGTGATGGGGAATCACAGGCGGGGAATCAGAGGCAGGGAATAGAACGCAGGGAATCAGACGCAGGGAATCAGAGCTGGGGAATCAGAGGCGGGGAATCATAGTTGGGAATCAGAGGCGGGGAATCAGATATGGGGAAACAGAGGCGGGGAATCAGAGGCGGGGAAACAGAGGAGGGGATTCAGATATGGGGAATCGGATGCGGGGAATCAGAGGCGGGGAATCAGAGCTGGGGAATCAGAGGCGGGGAATCAGAGTTGGGGCATCAGAGGTGGGGAATTAGATATAGGGAAACAGAGGCGGGGAATCAGAGGCGGGGAAACAGAGGCGGGGAATCAGATATGGGGAATCAGAGGTGGGGAATCAGAGGCAGGGAATCAGATGTGCGGAATCAGAGATGGGGAATCAGAGGCAGGGAATCAGAATCAGAAGCGGGGAATCAGAGGCCGGGAATCAGAGGCCGGGAATCAGATGCTGGGAATAAGAGGCCGGGAATCAGAGGTGGGGAATCAGAGTCCGGGAATCAGAGATGGGGATTCAGAGGCGGGGAATGAGATATGGAGAATCAGAGGCGGGGAATCAGAGGCCGGGAAACAGAGGTGGGGAATCAGATATGGGGAATCAGAGGTGGCGAATCAAAGGCGGTGAATCAGAGATGGGGAATCAGAGGCGGGGAATCAGAGGCAGGGAATCAGATGCTGGGAATCAGAGGCGGGGAATCAGAGCTGGCGAATCAGAGGCGGGGAATCAGAGGTGGGCAATCAGAGGCGGGGAATCAGATATGGGGAATCAGAGGCGGGGAATCAGAGGCGGGGAAACAGAGGCGGGGAATCAAATATAGGGAATCAGAGGTGGGGAATCAGAGGTTGTGAATCAGAGATGGGGAATCAAGGCGGGGAATCAGAGGCAGGGAATCAGACACGGGGAATCAGAGGCGGGGATTCAGAGCTGGGGAATCAGAGGCGGGGAAACAGAGTTGGGGAATCAGAGGCAGGGAATCAGATATGGGGAATCAGAGGCGGGGAATCAGAGGTGGGGAAACAGAGGCGGGGAATCAGATATGGGGAATCAGAGGTGGGGAATCAGGGGCAGGGATTCAGTGTCAGGGAATCAGAGGCGGGGAATCAGAGGCGGGGAATCAGAGGCAGGGAATCAGACACGGGGAATCAGAGGCGGGGAATCAGAGATGGGGAATCAGAGGCGGGGAATCAGAGGCAGGGAATCGGACGCCGGGAATCAGAGTCGGGGAATCAGAGCTGGGGAATCAGAGGCGGGGAATCAGAGTTGGGGAATCAGAGGCGGGGATTCAGATATGGGGAAATAGAGGCGGGGAATCAGATATGGGGAATCAGAGGTGTGGAATCAGAGGTTGGGAATCAGAGGAAGGGAATCAGAGTCGGGGAAACAGAGGCGGGGAATCAGATATGTGGAATCAGAGGTGGCGAATCAAAGGCGGTGAAACAGAGATGGGGAATCAGGGCAGGGAATCAGAGGCAGGGAATCAAACACGGGGAATCAGAGCTGGGGAATCAGAGGCGGGGAATCAGAGTTGGGAATCAGAGGCGTGGAATCAGAGGCGGGGAAACAGAGGCGGGGAATCAGATATGGGGAATCAGAGGTGGGGAATCAGAGGTTGGGAATCAGAGGCAGGGAATCGGAGATGGGGAATCAGAGGCAGGGAATCAGAGGCGGGGAATCAGAGGCGGGGAATCAGAGGCCGGGAATCAGATATGGGGAAACTGATGCGGGGAATCCGAGGCGGGGAAACAGAGGCGGGGAATCAGATATGGGGAATCAGAGGTGGGGAATCAGAGGTTGGGAATCAGAGGCAGGGCATCAGAGGCTTGGAATCAGATGCAGGGAATCAGATGCGGGGAATCAGAGGTGGGGAATCAGAGCTGGGGAATCAGAGGTGGGGAATCAGATTTGGGGAATCAGAGGTGGGGACTTAGATATTGGGAAACAGAGGCGGGGAATCAGAGGCGGGGAAACAGAGGCGGGGAATCAGATATGGGGAATCAGAGGTGGGGAATCAGAGGCAGGGAATCAGATGTGCGGAATCAGAGATGGGGAATCAGAGGCAGGGATTCAGAATCAGAAGCAGGGAATCAGAGGCCGGGAATCAGAGGCCGGAATCAGATGATGGGAATCAGAGGCCTGGAATCAGAGGCGGGGAATCAGAGGCAGGGAATCAGATGCGGGGAATCAGAGGCTGGGAATCAGAGCTGGGGAATCAGAGGCGGGGTATTAGAGTTGGGGAATCAGAGGCGGGGAATCAGATATGGGGAAACAGAGGTAGGGAATCAGAGGCGGGGAAACAGAGGCAGGGAATCAGATATGGGGAATCAGAGGCGGGGAATCAGAGGTGGGGAATCATAGGCAGGGAATCGGATGTGCGGAATCAGAGATGGGGAATCAGAGGCCGGGAATCAGAGGTGGTGAATCAGAGATGGGGAATCAGAGGCGGGGAATCAGAGGCAGGGTATCAGACGCGGGGAATCAGAGGTGGGCAATCAGAGGCGGGGAATCAGATATGGGGAATCAGAGGCGGGGAATCAGAGGCGGGGAAACAGAGGCGGGGAATCAGATATGGGGAATCAGAGGTGGGGCATCAGAGGTTGTGAATCACAGATGGGGAATCAGAGGCGGGGAATCAGAGGCAGGGAATCAGACGCTGGGAATCAGAGGCGGGGATTCAGAGCTGGGGAATCAGAAGCGGGGAATCAGAGTTGGGGAATCAGAGGCGGGGAATCAGATATGGGGAATCAGAGGCAGGGAATCAGAGGCGGGGAATCAGAGGCAGGGAATCAGACGCGGGGAATCTGAGGCGGGGAATCAGAGCTGGGGAATCAGAGGTGGGGAATCAGAGTTGGGGAATCAGAGGCAGGGAATTGGATGTGCGGAATCAGAGATGGGGAATCAGAGGTGGGGAATCAGAGGCGGTGAATCAGAGATGGGGAATCAGAGGCGGGGAATCAGAGGCAGGAAATCAGACACGGGGATTCAGAGGCTGGGAATCAGACGTGGGGAATCAAAGGTGGGGAATCAGAGCTGGGGAATCTGAGGCAGGGAATCAGAGTTGGGGATTCAGAGGCGGGGAATCAGATATGGGGAAACAGAGGCGGGGAATCAGAGGTGGGCAAACAGAGGCGGGGAATTAGATATGGGGAATCAGAGGTAGGGAATCAGAGGTGGTGAATCAGTGATGGGGAATCACAGGCGGGGAATCAGAGGCGGGGAATCAGAGGCGGGGAATCAGAGGTGGGGAATCAGATGCGGGGAATCAGATGCGGGGAATCAGAGGTGGGGAATCAGAAGCGGGGTATCAGAGGAGGGGAATCAGAGGCGGGGAATCAGAGGCGGGGAATCAGAGGCGGGGAATCAGAGGCGTGGAATCAGAGGCGGGAATTCAGAGGCGGGGAAAGATATGTGGGGAAACGTAGGCCAGGAAAGTTGAGCAGAAATGGAGGCAGTGAATCAGAGGTGGGGAATCAGAGGCGGGGAATCAGAGGCGGGGAATCAGAGGCGGGGAATCAGAGGCGGGGAATCAGAAGTGGGGAATCAGAGGTGGGGAATCAGAGGCGGGGAATCAGAGGCGGGGAATCAGAGGGGGGGAATCAGAGGCAGGGAATCAGAGGCGGGCAATCAGATGCAGGGAATCAGAGGCAGGGAATCAGAGGCAGGGAATCAGAGGCAGGGAATCTGAGGGGGCAAATATGAGGTAGTGAATCAGAGGCGGGGAAACAGGCGGGTAAACAGAGGCTGGGAATCAGAGGCAGGGAATCAGCCGCGGGGAATAAGAGGC
This sequence comes from Narcine bancroftii, assembly GCF_036971445.1. Classification (NCBI taxonomy): domain Eukaryota; kingdom Metazoa; phylum Chordata; class Chondrichthyes; order Torpediniformes; family Narcinidae; genus Narcine; species Narcine bancroftii. The sequence goes on from NC_091470.1 coordinate 264,210,929, forward strand.
AGGGAATCAGATGAAGGGAATCTGATGCAGGGAATCTTAGGCAGGGAATCTGAGGCAGGGAATCTGTGGCAGAAAATCTGATGCGGGTTATCCGAAGGGGGAAATGAGATGTGGGAAACGAGATGCAGAGAAAGAGGCACGGAAATAGAGGCAGGGAAAGAGTGTCAGGGTATCAGAGGCGGGTAATCAGAGGCGTGGAATCAGAGGCGGGGAATCAGAGACACCGAAAGAGAGGCGTGGAATCAGAGGTGCGGAATCAGAGCCGGTGAATCTGAGCCGGGAAATCAGAAGCATAGCAACAGAGGCGGTGAAACATGGGTGCGGAATCGGACGCGGGGAATCAGAGGTGGGGACTCAGAGGCAGGGAATCAGAGGCAGGGAATCAGAGGCAGGTTATCAGAGGCAGGGAATCAGATGCGGGGAATCAGAGGCGTGGAATCAGAGGCGGAGAATGAGAGGTGGGGAATCAGAGGCGGGGAATCAGAGGCGGAAAATCATAGGCGGGCAATCAGATGCAGGAAATCAGAGGCAGGGAATCAGAGGCAGGGAATCAAAGGCAGGGAATCTGAGGCAGGGAGTCAGAGGTGGGGAATCAGAGGCGGGGAATCAGAGGCAGGGAATCAGATGAAGGGACTCTGATGCAGGGAATCTGAGGCAGGGAATCTGAGGCAGGGAATCTGAGGCAGGGAATCTGTGGCAGGGAATCTGATGAGGGTTATCAGAAGGGGGAAATGAGATTTGGGAAACGAGATGCAGAGAAAGAGGCACGGAAATAGAGGCAGGGAAAGAGAGGCAGGGAATCAGAGGCGGGGAATCAGAGGTGGGGAATCAGAGGAGGGGAATCAGAGGCGGGGAATCAGAGGGGGGAATCAGAGGCGGGGAATCAGAGGCGGGGAATCAGAGGCAGGGAATCAGAGGCGGGAAATCAGAGACGGCTAATCTGAGGCGTGGAATCAGAGGTGGGGAAAGAGATGTGGGGAAACGTAGGCCAGGAAAGATGCACGGAAAGGGAGGCGGTGAATCAGAGGCGGGGAATCAGAGGCGGGGAATCAGAGGCAGGGAATCAGAGGGGGGCAATCAGAGGCGGCGAATCAGAGGCGTGGAATCAGAGGTGGGGAAAGAGATGTGGGGAAACAGGCGGGTAAACAGAAGCGGGTAAACATAGGTGCATAAATAGAGGCGGCGAAAGAGATGGCGAAACATAGTGGTTGGAACTTGTATGTTGAAAATGAGTTACACAGAACAGATCAAACAGGGTTGTTGAAATTGAGGGAGGGAAAGAGAGGCACGGAAAGAGTGGAGGGGAAAGAGTGCAGGCAAAAGAGAGGCGTAGAGACAGTGGTGGGGAATCAGAGGCGGGGAATCAGAGGCGGGGAATCAGAGGCAGGGAATCAGAGGCGGGGAAAGATATGTGGGGAAACGTAGGCCAGGAAAGTTGAGCGGAAAGGGAGGCAGTGAATCAGAGGTGGGGAATCAGAGGCGGGGAATCAGAGGCGGGGAATCAGAGGCGGGGAATCAGAGGCGGGGAATCAGAAGCGGGGAATCAGAGGTGGGGAATCAGAGGCGGGGTATCAGAGGTTGAGAATCAGAGATGGGCATTCAGATGCAGGGAATCAGAGGCAGGGAATCAGAGGCAGGGAATCAGAGTCACGGAATCTGAGGTAGGGAATCTGAGGTGGGGAATCAGAGGCGGGGAAACAGGCGGGTAAACAGAGGCGGGTAAACATAGGCGGGGAATCAGAGGCAGGGAATCAGAGGCGGGGAATCAGAGGCGGGGAATCAGAGGCGGGGAATCAGAGGCGGGGTATTAGATGAGGGGAATCAGAGGCGGGGAATCAGAGGCGGGGAATCAGAGGCGGGGAATCAGAGGTGTGGAATCAGAGGCGGGGAATCAGAGGCGGGGAATCAGAAGTGGGGAATCAGATGTGGGGAATCAGAGGCGGGGAATCAGAGGCAGGGAATCAGAGGTGGGCAATCAGAAGTGGGGAATCAGAGGCGGGGAATCAGAGGCGGGGAAACAGAGGCGGTGAATCAGAGGCGGGGAATCAGAAGTGGGGAATCAGAGGTGGGGAATCAGAGGCGGGGAATCAGAGGCGGGGAATCAGAGGCGGGCAATCAGATGCAGGGAATCAGAGGCAGGGAATCAGAGGCAGGGAATCAGAGGCAGGGAATCTGAGGCAGGGAATCTGTGTTGGGGAACCAGAGGCGGGAAAACAGAGGCGGGGAATCTGAGGCGGGGAATCAGATGCAGGGAATCAGATGCGGGACATCAGAGGTGCGGTATCAAAGGCGGGGAATTAGAGGCGGGGAATCAGAGGCGGGGAATCAGAGGCGTGGAATCAGAGGCGGGGAATCAGAGGCGGGTAAACATAGGCGGGGAATCAGAGGCGGGGAATCAGAGGCGGGGAATCAGAGGCGGGGAATCAGAGGCGGGGAATCAGAGGCGTGGAATCAGATGCGGTGAATCTGTGGCGGAGAATCAGAGGCGGGGTATTAGACGAGGGGAATCGGAGATGGGGAATCAGAGGCAGTGAATCAGAGGCGGGGAATCAGAGGCGGGGAATCAGAGGCCGGGAATCAGATATGGTGAAACAGAGGCGGGGAATCCGAGGCGGGGAAACAGAGGCGGGGAATCAGATATGGGGAATCAGAGGTGGGGAATCAGAGGTTGGGAATCAGAGGCAGGGAATCAGAGGCTTGGAATCAGATGCAGGGAATCAGATGCGGGGAATCAGAGGCGGGGAATCAGAGCTGGGGAATCAGAGGTGGGGAATCAGATTTGGGGAATCAGAGGCGGGGACTTAGATATTGGGAAACAGAGGCGGGGAATCAGAGGCGGGGAAACCCAGGCGGGGAATCAGATATGGGGAATCAGAGGTGGGGAATCAGAGGCAAGGAATCAGATGTGTGGAATCAGAGATGGGGAATCAGAGGCAGGGAATCAGAATCAGAAGCAGGGAATCAGAGGCCGGGAATCAGAGGCCGGAATCAGATTCTGGGAATCAGAGGCCTGGAATCAGAGGCGGGGAATCAGAGGCAGGGAATCAGATGCGGGGAATCAGAGGCGGGGAATCAGAGGTGGGGAATCAGAGGCGGGGTATTAGAGTTGGGGAATCAGAGGCGGGGAATCAGATATGGGGAAACAGAGGTGGGGAATCAGAGGCGGGGAAACAGAGGCAGGGAATCAGATATGGGGAATCAGAGGTGGGGAATCAGAGATGGGGAATCAGAGGCGGTGAATCAGAGATGGGGAATCAGAGGCGGGGAATAAGAGGCAGGAAATCAGACACGGGGATTCAGAGGCTGGGAATCAGACGGGGGGGATCAAAGGCGGGGAATCAGAGCTGGGGAATCAGAGGCAGGGAATCAGAGGCGGGGAATCAGATATGGGGAATCAGAGGCTGGGATTCAGAGGCGGGGAATCAGAGGCAGGGAATCAGACACGGGGAATCAGAGGTGGGGAATCAGAGATGGGGAATCAGAGGCGGGGAATCAGAGGCAGGGAATCAGACGCGGGGAATCTGAGGCGGGGAATCACAGCTGGGGAATCAGAGGTGGGGAATCAGAGTTGGGGAATCAGAGGCAGGGAATCGGATGTGCGGAATCAGAGATGGGGAATCAGATGTGGGGAATCAGAGGAATCAGAGATGGGGAATCAGAGGCGGGGAATCAGAGGCAGGAAATCAGACACGGGGATTCAGAGGCTGGGAATCAGACGGGGGGAATCAAAGGCGGGGAATCAGAGCTGGGGAATCAGAGGCAGGGAATCAGAGTTGGGGATTCAGAGACGGGGAATCAGATATGGGGAAACAGAGGCGGGGAATCAGAGGCGGGCAAACAGAGGCGGGGAATTAGATATGGGGAATCAGAGGTGGGGAATCAGAGGTGGTGAATCAGTGATGGGGAATCACAGGCGGGGAATCAGAGGCAGGGAATAGAACACAGGGAATCAGACGCAGGGAATCAGAGCTGGGGAATCAGAGGCGGGGAATCATAGTTGGGAATCAGAGGCGGGGAATCAGATATGGGGAAACAGAGGCGGGGAATCAGAGGCGGGGAAACAGAGGAGGGGAATCAGATATGGGGAATCGGATGCGGGGAATCAGAGGCGGGGAATCAGAGCTGGGGAATCAGAGGCGGGGAATCAGAGTTGGGGCATCAGAGGTGGGGAATTAGATATAGGGAAACAGAGGCGGGGAATCAGAGGCGGGGAAACAGAGGCGGGGAATCAGATATGGGGAATCAGAGGTGGGGAATCAGAGGCAGGGAATCAGATGTGCGGAATCAGAGATGGGGAATCAGAGGCAGGGAATCAGAATCAGAAGCGGGGAATCAGAGGCCGGGAATCAGAGGCCGGGAATCAGATGCTGGGAATAAGAGGCCGGGAATCAGAGGTGGGGAATCAGAGTCCGGGAATCAGAGATGGGGATTCAGAGGCGGGGAATGAGATATGGAGAATCAGAGGCGGGGAATCAGAGGCCGGGAAACAGAGGTGGGGAATCAGATATGGGGAATCAGAGGTGGCGAATCAAAGGCGGTGAATCAGAGATGGGGAATCAGAGGCGGGGAATCAGAGGCAGGGAATCAGATGCGGGGAATCAGAGGCGGGGAATCAGAGCTGGCGAATCAGAGGCGGGGAATCAGAGGTGGGCAATCAGAGGCGGGGAATCAGATATGGGGAATCAGAGGCGGGGAATCAGAGGCGGGGAAACAGAGGCGTGGAATCAAATATAGGGAATCAGAGGTGGGGAATCAGAGGTTGTGAATCAGAGATGGGGAATCAAGGCGTGGAATCAGAGGCAGGGAATCAGACACGGGGAATCAGAGGCGGGGATTCAGAGCTGGGGAATCAGAGGCGGGGAATCAGAGTTGGGGAATCAGAGGCAGGGAATCAGATATGGGGAATTAGAGGCGGGGAATCAGAGGCGGGGAAACAGAGGCGGGGAATCAGATATGGGGAATCAGAGGTGGGGAATCAGGGGCAGGGAATCAGACACGGGGAATCAGAGGCGGGGAATCAGAGATGGGGAATCAGAGGCGGGGAATCAGAGGCAGGGAATCGGACGCCGGGAATCAGAGTCGGGGAATCAGAGCTGGGGAATCAGAGGCGGGGAATCCGAGTTGTGGAATCAGAGGCGGGGATTCAGATATGTGGAAATAGAGGCGGGGAATCAGATATGGGGAATCAGAGTTGTGGAATCAGAGGTTGGGAATCAGAGGAAGGGAATCAGAGTCGGGGAAACAGAGGCGGGGAATCAGATATGTGGAATCAGAGGTGGCGAATCAAAGGCGGTGAAACAGAGATGGGGAATCAGGGCAGGGAATCAGAGGCAGGGAATCAAACACGGGGAATCAGAGCTGGGGAATCAGAGGCGGGGAATCAGAGTTGGGAATCAGAGGCGGGGAATCAGAGGCGGGGAATCAGAGGCAGGGAATCGGAGATGGGGAATCAGAGGCAGGGAATTAGAGGTGGGGAATCAGAGGCGGGGAATCAGAGGCCGGGAATCAGATATGGGGAAACTGAGGCGGGGAATCCGAGGCGGGGAAACAGAGGCGGGGAATCAGATATGGGGAATCAGAGGTTGGGAATCAGAGGTTGGGAATCAGAGGCAGGGCATCAGAGGCTTGGAATCAGATGCAGGGAATCAGATGCGGGGAATCAGAGGCGGGGAATCAGAGCTGGGGAATCAGAGGTGGGGAATCAGAGGCGGGGAATCAGAGGCGGGGAATCAGAGGCGGGCAATCAGATGCAGGGAATCAGAGGCAGGGAATCAGACGCAGGGAATCAAATGAAGGGAATCTGATGCAGGGAATCTGAGGAAGGAAATCTGAGGCAGGGAACCTGAGATGGCGAATATGAGGTGGTGAATCAGAGGCGGGGAAACAGTCGGGTAAACAGAGGCGGGGAATCAGAGGCAGGGAATCAGATGAAGGGAATCTGATGCAGTGAATCTGAGGCAGGGAATCTGAGGCGGGGAAACAGGCGGGTAAACAGAGGCGGGTAAACATAGGCTGGGAATCAGAGGCGGGGAATCAGAGGCGGGGAATCAGAGGCGGGGAATCAGAGGCGGGGAATCAGAGGCGGGGAATCAGATGTGGGGAATCAGATGCGGGGAATCAGAGGTGGGGAATCAGAAGCAGGGTATCAGAGGAGGGGAATCAGAGGCGGGGAATCAGAGGTGGGGAATCAGAGGCGGGGAATCAGAGGCGTGGAATCAGAGGCGGGAATTCAGAGGCGGGGAAAGATATGTGGGGAAACGTAGGCCAGGAAAGTTGAGCGGAAATGGAGGCAGTGAATCAGAGGTGGGGAATCAGAGGCGGGGAATCAGAGGCGGGGAATCAGAGGCGGGGAATCAGAGGCGGGGCATCAGAAGTGGGGAATCAGAGGTGGGGAATCAGAGGCGGGGAATCAGAGGCGGGGAATCAGAGGCGGGGAATCAGAGGCAGGGAATCAGAGGCGGGCAATCAGATGCAGGGAATCAGAGGCAGGGAATCAGAGGCAGGGAATCAGAGGCGGGCAATCAGATGCAGGGAATCTGAGGCAGGGAATCTGATGCAGGGAATCTGAGGCAGGGAATCTGAGGCAGGGAATCTGTGGCAGAAAATCTGATGCGGGTTATCAGAAGGGGGAAATGAGATGTGGGAAACGAGATGCAGAGAAAGAGGCACGGAAATAGAGGCAGGGAAAGAGAGGCAGGGTATCAGAGGCGGGTAATCAGAGGCATGGAATCAGAGGCGGGGAATCAGAGACACAGAAAGAGAGGCGTGGAATCAGAGGTGCGGAATCAGAGCCGGTGAATCTGAGCCGGGAAATCAGAAGCATAGCAACAGAGGCGGTGAAACATGGGTGCGGAATCGGACGCGGGGAATCAGAGGTGGGGACTCAGAGGCAGGGAATCAGAGGCAGGGAATCAGAGGCAGGTTATCAGAGGCAGGGAATCAGATGCGGGGAATCAGAGGCGGGGAATCAGAGGCGGGGAATCAGAGGCGGGGAATCAGAGGCGGAGAATCATAGGCGGGCAATCAGATGCAGGAAATCAGAGGCAGGGAATCAGAGGCAGGGAATCAGAGGCAGGGAATCTGAGGCAGGGAGTCAGAGGTGGGGAATCAGAGGCGGGGAATCAGAGGCAGGGAATCAGATGAAGGGAATCTGATGCAGGGAATCTGAGGCAGGGAATCTGAGGCAGGGAATCTGTGGCAGGGAATCTGATGAGGGTTATCAGAAGGGGGAAATGAGATTTGGGAAACGAGATGCAGAGAAAGAGGCACGGAAATAGAGGCAGGGAAAGAGAGGCAGGGAATCAGAGGCGGGGAATCAGAGGTGGGGAATCAGAGGCGGGGAATCAGAGGGGGGAATCAGAGGCAGGGAATCAGAGGCGGGGAATCAGAGGCAGGGAATCAGAGGCGGGAAATCAGAGACGGCGAATCTGAGGCGTGGAATCAGAGGTGGGGAAAGAGATGTGGGGAAACGTAGGCCAGGAAAGTTGCGCGGAAAGGGAGGCGGTGAATCAGAGGCGGCGAATCAGAGGCGGGGAATCAGAGGCGGGGAATAAGAGGCAGGGAATCAGAGGCGGGCAATCAGATGCAGGGAATCAGAGGCAGGGAATCAGAGGCAGGGAATCAGAGGCAGGGAATCTGAGGTGGCAAATATGAGGTAGTGAATCAGAGGCGGGGAAACAGGCGGGTAAACAGAGGCTGGGAATCAGAGGCAGGGAATCAGATGAAGGGAATCTGATGCAGGGAATCTGAGGCAGGGAATCTGAGGCAGGGAATCGGAGGCAGGGAATCTGATGTGGGGAATCAGAGGCGGGGAATCTGAGGCGTGGAATCAGAGGTGGGGAAAGAGATGTGGGGAAACGTAGGCCAGGAAAGTTGCGCGGAAAGGGAGGCGGTGAATCAGAGGCGGGGATTCAGAGGCGGGGAATCAGAGGCGGGGAATCAGAGGCGTGGAATCAGAGGTGGGGAAAGAGATGTGGGGAAACAGGCGGGTAAACAGAAGCGGGTAAACATAGCTGCATAAATAGAGGCAGCGAAAGAGATGGGCGAAACATAGTGGTTGGAACTTGTGTGTTGAAAATTAGGTACACAGAACAGATCAAACAGGGTTGTTGAAATTGAGGGAGGGAAAGAGAGGCACGGAAAGAGTGGAGGGGAAAGAGTGCAGGCAAAAGAGAGGCGTAGAGACAGTGGTGGGGAATCAGAGGCGGGGAATCAGAGGCGGGGAATCAGAGGCAGGGAATCAGAGGCGGGGAAAGATATGTGGGGAAACGTAGGCCAGGAAAGTTGAGCGGAAAGGGAGGCAGTGAATCAGAGGTGGGGAATCAGAGGCGGGGAATCAGAGGCGGGGAATCAGAGGCGGGGAATCAGAGGCGGGGAATCAGAAGCGGGGAATCAGAGGTGGGGAATCAGAGGCGGGGTATCAGAGGTTGAGAATCAGAGATGGGCATTCAGATGCAGGGAATCAGAGGCAGGGAATCAGAGGCAGGGAATCAGAGTCACAGAATCTGAGGTAGGGAATCTGAGGTGGGGAATCAGAGGCGGGGAAACAGGCGGGTAAACAGAGGCGGGTAAACATAGGCGGGGAATCAGAGGCAGGGAATCAGAGGCGGGGAATCAGAGGCGGGGAATCAGAGGCGGGGAATCAGAGGCGGGGTATTAGATGAGGGGAATCAGAGGCGGGGAATCAGAGGCGGGGAATCAGAGGCGGGGAATCAGAGGTGTGGAATCAGAGGCGGGGAATCAGAGGCGGGGAATCAGAAGTGGGGAATCAGATGTGGGGAATCAGAGGCGGGGAATCAGAGGCAGGGAATCAGAGGTGGGCAATCAGAAGTGGGGAATCAGAGGCGGGGAATCAGAGGCGGGGAAACAGAGGCGGTGAATCAGAGGCGGGGAATCAGAAGTGGGGAATCAGAGGTGGGGAATCAGAGGCGGGGAATCAGAGGCGGGGAATCAGAGGCGGGCAATCAGATGCAGGGAATCAGAGGCAGGGAATCAGAGGCAGGGAATCAGAGGCAGGGAATCTGAGGCAGGGAATCTGTGTTGGGGAACCAGAGGCGGGAAAACAGAGGCGGGGAATCTGAGGCGGGGAATCAGATGCAGGGAATCAGATGCGGGACATCAGAGGTGCGGTATCAAAGGCGGGGAATTAGAGGCGGGGAATCAGAGGCGGGGAATCAGAGGCGTGGAATCAGAGGCGGGGAATCAGAGGCGGGTAAACATAGGCGGGGAATCAGAGGCGGGGAATCAGAGGCGGGGAATCAGAGGCGGGGAATCAGAGGCGGGGAATCAGAGGCGTGGAATCAGATGCGGTGAATCTGTGGCGGAGAATCAGAGGCGGGGTATTAGACGAGGGGAATCGGAGATGGGGAATCAGAGGCAGTGAATCAGAGGCGGGGAATCAGAGGCGGGGAATCAGAGGCCGGGAATCAGATATGGTGAAACAGAGGCGGGGAATCCGAGGCGGGGAAACAGAGGCGGGGAATCAGATATGGGGAATCAGAGGTGGGGAATCAGAGGTTGGGAATCAGAGGCAGGGAATCAGAGGCTTGGAATCAGATGCAGGGAATCAGATGCGGGGAATCAGAGGCGGGGAATCAGAGCTGGGGAATCAGAGGTGGGGAATCAGATTTGGGGAATCAGAGGCGGGGACTTAGATATTGGGAAACAGAGGCGGGGAATCAGAGGCGGGGAAACCCAGGCGGGGAATCAGATATGGGGAATCAGAGGTGGGGAATCAGAGGCAAGGAATCAGATGTGTGGAATCAGAGATGGGGAATCAGAGGCAGGGAATCAGAATCAGAAGCAGGGAATCAGAGGCCGGGAATCAGAGGCCGGAATCAGATTCTGGGAATCAGAGGCCTGGAATCAGAGGCGGGGAATCAGAGGCAGGGAATCAGATGCGGGGAATCAGAGGCGGGGAATCAGAGGTGGGGAATCAGAGGCGGGGTATTAGAGTTGGGGAATCAGAGGCGGGGAATCAGATATGGGGAAACAGAGGTGGGGAATCAGAGGCGGGGAAACAGAGGCAGGGAATCAGATATGGGGAATCAGAGGTGGGGAATCAGAGATGGGGAATCAGAGGCGGTGAATCAGAGATGGGGAATCAGAGGCGGGGAATAAGAGGCAGGAAATCAGACACGGGGATTCAGAGGCTGGGAATCAGACGGGGGGGATCAAAGGCGGGGAATCAGAGCTGGGGAATCAGAGGCAGGGAATCAGAGGCGGGGAATCAGATATGGGGAATCAGAGGCTGGGATTCAGAGGCGGGGAATCAGAGGCAGGGAATCAGACACGGGGAATCAGAGGTGGGGAATCAGAGATGGGGAATCAGAGGCGGGGAATCAGAGGCAGGGAATCAGACGCGGGGAATCTGAGGCGGGGAATCACAGCTGGGGAATCAGAGGTGGGGAATCAGAGTTGGGGAATCAGAGGCAGGGAATCGGATGTGCGGAATCAGAGATGGGGAATCAGATGTGGGGAATCAGAGGAATCAGAGATGGGGAATCAGAGGCGGGGAATCAGAGGCAGGAAATCAGACACGGGGATTCAGAGGCTGGGAATCAGACGGGGGGAATCAAAGGCGGGGAATCAGAGCTGGGGAATCAGAGGCAGGGAATCAGAGTTGGGGATTCAGAGACGGGGAATCAGATATGGGGAAACAGAGGCGGGGAATCAGAGGCGGGCAAACAGAGGCGGGGAATTAGATATGGGGAATCAGAGGTGGGGAATCAGAGGTGGTGAATCAGTGATGGGGAATCACAGGCGGGGAATCAGAGGCAGGGAATAGAACACAGGGAATCAGACGCAGGGAATCAGAGCTGGGGAATCAGAGGCGGGGAATCATAGTTGGGAATCAGAGGCGGGGAATCAGATATGGGGAAACAGAGGCGGGGAATCAGAGGCGGGGAAACAGAGGAGGGGAATCAGATATGGGGAATCGGATGCGGGGAATCAGAGGCGGGGAATCAGAGCTGGGGAATCAGAGGCGGGGAATCAGAGTTGGGGCATCAGAGGTGGGGAATTAGATATAGGGAAACAGAGGCGGGGAATCAGAGGCGGGGAAACAGAGGCGGGGAATCAGATATGGGGAATCAGAGGTGGGGAATCAGAGGCAGGGAATCAGATGTGCGGAATCAGAGATGGGGAATCAGAGGCAGGGAATCAGAATCAGAAGCGGGGAATCAGAGGCCGGGAATCAGAGGCCGGGAATCAGATGCTGGGAATAAGAGGCCGGGAATCAGAGGTGGGGAATCAGAGTCCGGGAATCAGAGATGGGGATTCAGAGGCGGGGAATGAGATATGGAGAATCAGAGGCGGGGAATCAGAGGCCGGGAAACAGAGGTGGGGAATCAGATATGGGGAATCAGAGGTGGCGAATCAAAGGCGGTGAATCAGAGATGGGGAATCAGAGGCGGGGAATCAGAGGCAGGGAATCAGATGCGGGGAATCAGAGGCGGGGAATCAGAGCTGGCGAATCAGAGGCGGGGAATCAGAGGTGGGCAATCAGAGGCGGGGAATCAGATATGGGGAATCAGAGGCGGGGAATCAGAGGCGGGGAAACAGAGGCGTGGAATCAAATATAGGGAATCAGAGGTGGGGAATCAGAGGTTGTGAATCAGAGATGGGGAATCAAGGCGTGGAATCAGAGGCAGGGAATCAGACACGGGGAATCAGAGGCGGGGATTCAGAGCTGGGGAATCAGAGGCGGGGAATCAGAGTTGGGGAATCAGAGGCAGGGAATCAGATATGGGGAATTAGAGGCGGGGAATCAGAGGCGGGGAAACAGAGGCGGGGAATCAGATATGGGGAATCAGAGGTGGGGAATCAGGGGCAGGGAATCAGACACGGGGAATCAGAGGCGGGGAATCAGAGATGGGGAATCAGAGGCGGGGAATCAGAGGCAGGGAATCGGACGCCGGGAATCAGAGTCGGGGAATCAGAGCTGGGGAATCAGAGGCGGGGAATCCGAGTTGTGGAATCAGAGGCGGGGATTCAGATATGTGGAAATAGAGGCGGGGAATCAGATATGGGGAATCAGAGTTGTGGAATCAGAGGTTGGGAATCAGAGGAAGGGAATCAGAGTCGGGGAAACAGAGGCGGGGAATCAGATATGTGGAATCAGAGGTGGCGAATCAAAGGCGGTGAAACAGAGATGGGGAATCAGGGCAGGGAATCAGAGGCAGGGAATCAAACACGGGGAATCAGAGCTGGGGAATCAGAGGCGGGGAATCAGAGTTGGGAATCAGAGGCGGGGAATCAGAGGCGGGGAATCAGAGGCAGGGAATCGGAGATGGGGAATCAGAGGCAGGGAATTAGAGGTGGGGAATCAGAGGCGGGGAATCAGAGGCCGGGAATCAGATATGGGGAAACTGAGGCGGGGAATCCGAGGCGGGGAAACAGAGGCGGGGAATCAGATATGGGGAATCAGAGGTTGGGAATCAGAGGTTGGGAATCAGAGGCAGGGCATCAGAGGCTTGGAATCAGATGCAGGGAATCAGATGCGGGGAATCAGAGGCGGGGAATCAGAGCTGGGGAATCAGAGGTGGGGAATCAGAGGCGGGGAATCAGAGGCGGGGAATCAGAGGCGGGCAATCAGATGCAGGGAATCAGAGGCAGGGAATCAGACGCAGGGAATCAAATGAAGGGAATCTGATGCAGGGAATCTGAGGAAGGAAATCTGAGGCAGGGAACCTGAGATGGCGAATATGAGGTGGTGAATCAGAGGCGGGGAAACAGTCGGGTAAACAGAGGCGGGGAATCAGAGGCAGGGAATCAGATGAAGGGAATCTGATGCAGTGAATCTGAGGCAGGGAATCTGAGGCGGGGAAACAGGCGGGTAAACAGAGGCGGGTAAACATAGGCTGGGAATCAGAGGCGGGGAATCAGAGGCGGGGAATCAGAGGCGGGGAATCAGAGGCGGGGAATCAGAGGCGGGGAATCAGATGTGGGGAATCAGATGCGGGGAATCAGAGGTGGGGAATCAGAAGCAGGGTATCAGAGGAGGGGAATCAGAGGCGGGGAATCAGAGGTGGGGAATCAGAGGCGGGGAATCAGAGGCGTGGAATCAGAGGCGGGAATTCAGAGGCGGGGAAAGATATGTGGGGAAACGTAGGCCAGGAAAGTTGAGCGGAAATGGAGGCAGTGAATCAGAGGTGGGGAATCAGAGGCGGGGAATCAGAGGCGGGGAATCAGAGGCGGGGAATCAGAGGCGGGGCATCAGAAGTGGGGAATCAGAGGTGGGGAATCAGAGGCGGGGAATCAGAGGCGGGGAATCAGAGGCGGGGAATCAGAGGCAGGGAATCAGAGGCGGGCAATCAGATGCAGGGAATCAGAGGCAGGGAATCAGAGGCAGGGAATCAGAGGCGGGCAATCAGATGCAGGGAATCTGAGGCAGGGAATCTGATGCAGGGAATCTGAGGCAGGGAATCTGAGGCAGGGAATCTGTGGCAGAAAATCTGATGCGGGTTATCAGAAGGGGGAAATGAGATGTGGGAAACGAGATGCAGAGAAAGAGGCACGGAAATAGAGGCAGGGAAAGAGAGGCAGGGTATCAGAGGCGGGTAATCAGAGGCATGGAATCAGAGGCGGGGAATCAGAGACACAGAAAGAGAGGCGTGGAATCAGAGGTGCGGAATCAGAGCCGGTGAATCTGAGCCGGGAAATCAGAAGCATAGCAACAGAGGCGGTGAAACATGGGTGCGGAATCGGACGCGGGGAATCAGAGGTGGGGACTCAGAGGCAGGGAATCAGAGGCAGGGAATCAGAGGCAGGTTATCAGAGGCAGGGAATCAGATGCGGGGAATCAGAGGCGGGGAATCAGAGGCGGGGAATCAGAGGCGGGGAATCAGAGGCGGAGAATCATAGGCGGGCAATCAGATGCAGGAAATCAGAGGCAGGGAATCAGAGGCAGGGAATCAGAGGCAGGGAATCTGAGGCAGGGAGTCAGAGGTGGGGAATCAGAGGCGGGGAATCAGAGGCAGGGAATCAGATGAAGGGAATCTGATGCAGGGAATCTGAGGCAGGGAATCTGAGGCAGGGAATCTGTGGCAGGGAATCTGATGAGGGTTATCAGAAGGGGGAAATGAGATTTGGGAAACGAGATGCAGAGAAAGAGGCACGGAAATAGAGGCAGGGAAAGAGAGGCAGGGAATCAGAGGCGGGGAATCAGAGGTGGGGAATCAGAGGCGGGGAATCAGAGGGGGGAATCAGAGGCAGGGAATCAGAGGCGGGGAATCAGAGGCAGGGAATCAGAGGCGGGAAATCAGAGACGGCGAATCTGAGGCGTGGAATCAGAGGTGGGGAAAGAGATGTGGGGAAACGTAGGCCAGGAAAGTTGCGCGGAAAGGGAGGCGGTGAATCAGAGGCGGCGAATCAGAGGCGGGGAATCAGAGGCGGGGAATAAGAGGCAGGGAATCAGAGGCGGGCAATCAGATGCAGGGAATCAGAGGCAGGGAATCAGAGGCAGGGAATCAGAGGCAGGGAATCTGAGGTGGCAAATATGAGGTAGTGAATCAGAGGCGGGGAAACAGGCGGGTAAACAGAGGCTGGGAATCAGAGGCAGGGAATCAGATGAAGGGAATCTGATGCAGGGAATCTGAGGCAGGGAATCTGAGGCAGGGAATCGGAGGCAGGGAATCTGATGTGGGGAATCAGAGGCGGGGAATCTGAGGCGTGGAATCAGAGGTGGGGAAAGAGATGTGGGGAAACGTAGGCCAGGAAAGTTGCGCGGAAAGGGAGGCGGTGAATCAGAGGCGGGGATTCAGAGGCGGGGAATCAGAGGCGGGGAATCAGAGGCGTGGAATCAGAGGTGGGGAAAGAGATGTGGGGAAACAGGCGGGTAAACAGAAGCGGGTAAACATAGCTGCATAAATAGAGGCAGCGAAAGAGATGGGCGAAACATAGTGGTTGGAACTTGTGTGTTGAAAATTAGGTACACAGAACAGATCAAACAGAGTTGTTGAAATTGAGGGAGGGAAAGAGAGGCACAGAAAGAGTGGAGGGGAAAGAGTGCAGTCAAAATAGAGGCGTAGAGACAGAGGTTGGGAATCAGAGGCGGGGATTCAGAGGCGGGGAATAAGAGGCAGGGAATCAGATGAAGGGAATCTGATGCAGGGAATCTGAGGCAGGGAATCTGAGGCAGGGAATCGGAGGCAGGGAATCTGAGGCAGGGAATCAGTAAAAAGTTATCAGAGGCAGGGTATCAGAGGCGGAGAATCAGAGGTGGGGATTCAGAAGTGGGGAATCAGAGGTGGGGAATCAGAGGCGTGGAATCAGAGGCGGGGAATCAGAGGTGGGGAATCAGAAGTGGGGAATCAGAGGTGGGGAATCAGAGGCGGGGAATCAGAGGCGTGGAATCAGAGGCGGGCAATCAGAAGTGGGGAATCAGAGGCGGGGAATCAGAGGCGGGGAATCAGAGGCGGTGAATCAGAGGTGGGGAATCAGAGGCGGGGAATCAGAGGCGGGGAGTCAGAAGTGGGGAATCAGACGTGGGGAATCAGAGGCGGGGAATCAGAGGCGGGGAATCAGAGGCGGGCAATCAGATGCAGGGAATCAGAGGCAGGGAATCAGACGCAGGGAATCAAATGAAGGGAATCTGATGCAGGGAATCTGAGGCAGGGAATCTGAGGCAGGGAATCTGTGGTGGGGAATCAGAGGAGGGAAAACAGGCGGGTAGACAGAGGCGGGTAAACATAGGCGGGGAATCAGAGGCGTGGAATCAGAGGCGGGAAATCAGAGGCGGGGAAAGATATGTGGGGAAAAGTAGGCCAGGAAAGTTGAGCGGAAAGGGAGGCACTGAATCAGAGGTGGGGAATCAGAGGCGAGGAATCAGATGCGGGGAATCAGAGGCGGGGAATCAGAGGCGGGGAATCATAAGTGGGGAATCAGAGGTGGGGAATCAGAGGCGGGGATTCAGAGGCAGAGAATCAGAGGCGGGGAATCTGAGGCAGGAAATCTGAGGTGCGGAATCAGAGGCGGGGAAACAGGTGGGAAAACAGAGGTGGGTAAACATAGGCGGGGAATCAGAGGCGCGGAATCAGAGGCGCGGAATCAGAGGCAGGGAATCAGAGGAGGGGAATCAGAGGCGGGGAATCAGATGCGGGGAATCAGAGGTGGGGAATCAGAGGCGAGGTATCAGAGGAGGGGAATCAGAGGCGGGGAATCAGAGGCGGGGAATCAGAGGAGGGGAATCAGAGGCGTGGAATCAGAGGCGGGGAATCAGAGGCGGGGAATCAAAAGTGGGGAATCAGAGGTGGGGAATCAGAGGCGGGGAATCAGAATCAGCGAATCAGAGGCGGGGCAATCAGAGGTGGGGAATCAGAGGCGGGGAATCAGAGGCGGGGAATCAGAGGCGGTGAATCAGAGGCGGGGAATCAGACGCGGGGAATCAGAGGCGGGAAATCAGAGGCGGGGAAAGATATGTGGGGAAAAGTAGGCCAGGAAAGTTGAGCGGAAAGGGAGGCACTGAATCAGAGGTGGGGAATCAGAGGCGGGGAATCAGAGGCGGGGAATCAGAGGCGGGGAATCAGAGGCGGGGAATCAGAAGTGGGGAATCAGAGGTGGGGAATCAGAGGCGGGGATTCAGAGGCAGAGAATCAGAGGCGGGGAATCTGAGGCAGGGAATCTGAGGTGCGGAATCAGAGGCGGGGAAACAGGTGGGAAAACAGAGGTGGGTAAACATAGGCGGGGAATCAGAGGCGCGGAATCAGAGGCGCGGAATCAGAGGCATGGAATCAGAGGCGGGGAATCAGAGGCGGGGAATCAGATGCGGGGAATCAGAGGTGGGGAATCAGAGGCGAGGTATCAGAGGAGGGGAATCAGAGGCGGGGAATCAGAGGCGGGGAATCAGAATCAGCGAATCAGAGGCGGGGCAATCAGAGGTGGGGAATCAGAGGCGGGGAATCAGAGGCGGGGAATCAGAGGCGGTGAATCAGAGGCGGGGAATCAGACGCGGGGAATCAGAGGCGGGGAATCAGAAGTGGGGAATCAGAGGTGGGGAATCAGAGGCGGGGAATCAGAGGCAGGTAATCGGAGGCGGGCAATCAGATGCAGGGAATCAGAGGCAGGGAATCAGAGTCGGGGAATCAGAGGCGGGGAATCTGAGGCAGGGAATCAGATGCAGGGAATCAGAGGCGGGGAATCAGAGGCGGGGTATCAGAGGCGGGGAATCAGAGGCACTGAATCAGAGGCGGGGAATCAGAGGCGTGGAATCAGAGACGGGGAATCAGAGGCGGGGAATCAGAAGTGGGGAATCAGAGGTGGGAAATCAGAGGCGGGGAATCAGAGGCGGGGAATCAGAGGTGGGGAATCAGAGGCTGGGAATCAGAGGCGGGGAATCAGAGGGGGGAATCAGAGGTGGGGAATCAGAGGCAGGGAATGAGAGGCATGGAATCAGAGGCGGGAAATCAGAGGCGGTGAATCTGAGGCGTGGAATCAGAGGTGGGGAAAGAGATGTGGGGAAACGTAGGCCAGGAAAGTTGCGCGGAAAGGGAGGCGGTGAATCAGAGGCGGGGATTCAGAGGCGGGGAATCAGAGGCGGGGAATCAGAGGCGGGGAATCAGAGGCGGGGAATCATAAGTGGGGAATCAGAGGTGGGGAATCAGAGGCGGGGATTCAGAGGCAGAGAATCAGAGGCGGGGAATCTGAGGCAGGGAATCTGAGGTGCGGAATCAGAGGCGGGGAAACAGGTGGGAAAACAGAGGTGGGTAAACATAGGCGGGGAATCAGAGGCGCGGAATCAGAGGTGCGGAATCAGAGGCAGGGAATCAGAGGCGGGGAATCAGAGGCGGGGAATCAGATGCGGGGAATCAGAGGTGGGGAATCAGAGGCGAGGTATCAGAGGAGGGGAATCAGAGGCGGGGAATCAGAGGCGGGGAATCAGAGGAGGGGAATCAGAGGCGTGGAATCAGAGGCGGGGAATCAGAGGCGGGGAATCAGAAGTGGGGAATCAGAGGTGGGGAATCAGAGGCGGGGAATCAGAATCAGCGAATCAGAGGCGGGGCAATCAGAGGTGGGGAATCAGAGGCGGGGAATCAGAGGCGGGGAATCAGAGGCGGGGAATCAGAGTCGGGGAATCAGAGGCGGGGAATCTGAGGCGGGGAATCAGATGCAGGGAATCAGAGGCGGGGAATCAGAGGCGGGGTATCAGAGGCGGGGAATCAGAGGCACTGAATCAGAGGCGGGGAATCAGAGGCGTGGAATCAGAGACGGGGAATCAGAGGCGGGGAATCAGAAGTGGGGAATCAGAGGTGGGAAATCAGAGGCGGGGAATCAGAGGCGGGGAATCAGAGGTGGGGAATCAGAGGCTGGGAATCAGAGGCGGGGAATCAGAGGGGGGAATCAGAGGTGGGGAATCAGAGGCAGGGAATCAAAGGCATGGAATCAGAGGCGGGAAATCAGAGGCGGTGAATCTGAGGCGTGGAATCAGAGGTGGGGAAAGAGATGTGGGGAAACGTAGGCCAGGAAAGTTGCGCGGAAAGGGAGGCGGTGAATCAGAGGCGGGGATTCAGAGGCGGGGAATCAGAGGCGGGGAATCAGAGGCGTGGAATCAGAGGTGGGGAAAGAGATGTGGGGAATCAGGCGGGTAAACAGAAGCGGGTAAACATAGCTGCATAAATAGAGGCAGCGAAAGAGATGGGCGAAACATAGTGGTTGGAACTTGTGTGTTGAAAATTAGGTACACAGAACAGATCAAACAGAGTTGTTGAAATTGAGGGAGGGAAAGAGAGGCACAGAAAGAGTGGAGGGGAAAGAGTGCAGTCAAAATAGAGGCGTAGAGACAGAGGTGGGGAATCAGAGGCGGGGATTCAGAGGCGGGGAATCAGAGGCAGGGAATCAGATGAAGAGAATCTGATGCAGGGAATCTGAGGCAGGGAATCTGAGGCAGGGAATCGGAGGCAGGGAATCTGAGGCAGGGAATCAGTAAAAAGTTATCAGAGGCAGGGTATCAGAGGAGGAGAATCAGAGGTGGGGATTCAGAAGTGGGGAATCAGAGGTGGGGAATCAGAGGCGTGGAATCAGAGGCGGGGAATCAGAGGTGGGGAATCAGAAGTGGGGAATCAGAGGTGGGGAATCAGAGGCAGGGAATCAGAGGCGTGGAATCAGAGGCGGGCAATCTGAAGTGGGGAATCAGAGGCGGGGAATCAGAGGCGGGGAATCAGAGGCGGTGAATCAGAGGTGGGGAATCAGAGGCGGGGAATCAGAGGCGGGGAATCAGAAGTGGGGAATCAGACGTGGGGAATCAGAGGCGGGCAATCAGATGCAGGGAATCAGAGGCAAGGAATCAGACGCAGGGAATCAAATGAAGGGAATCTGATGCAGGGAATCTGAGGCAGGGAATCTGAGGCAGGGAATCTGTGGTGGGGAATCAGAGGAGGGAAAACAGGCGGGTAGACAGAGGCGGGTAAACATAGGCGGGGAATCAGAGGCGTGGAATCAGAGGCGGGAAATCAGAGGCGGGGAAAGATATGTGGGGAAAAGTAGGCCAGGAAAGTTGAGCCGAAAGGGAGGCACTGAATCAGAGGTGGGGAATCAGAGGCGGGGAATCAGAGGCGGGGAATCAGAGGCGGGGAATCAGAGGCGGGGAATCAGAAGTGGGGAATCAGAGGTGGGGAATCAGAGGCGGGGATTCAGAGGCAGAGAATCAGAGGCGGGGAATCTGAGGCAGGGAATCTGAGGTGCGGAATCAGAGGCGGGGAAACAGGTGGGAAAACAGAGGTGGGTAAACATAGGCGGGGAATCAGAGGCGCGTAATCAGAGGCGCGGAATCAGAGGCAGGCAATCAGAGGCGGGGAATCAGAGGCGGGGAATCAGATGCGGGGAATCAGAGGTGGGGAATCAGAGGCGAGGTATCAGAGGAGGGGAATCAGAGGCGGGGAATCAGAGGCGGGGAATCAGAGGCGGGGAATCAGAGGCGTGGAATCAGAGGCGGGGAATCAGAGGCGGGGAATCAGAAGTGGGGAATCAGAGGTGGGGAATCAGAGGCGGGGAATCAGAATCAGCGAATCAGAGGCGGGGCAATCAGAGGTGGGGAATCAGAGGCGGGGAATCAGAGGCGGGGTATCAGAGGCGGTGAATCAGAGGCGGGGAATCAGACGCGGGGAATCAGAGGCGGGGAATCAGAAGTGGGTATCAGAGGTGGGGAATCAGAGGCGGGGAATCAGAGGCAGGTAATCGGAGGCGGGCAATCAGATGCAGGGAATCAGAGGCAGGGAATCAGAGGCAGGGAATCTGAGGCAGGGAATCTGAGGCAGGGATTCTGAGGTGGGCAATCAGAGGCGGGAAAACAGGCGGGTAAACAGAGGCGGGTAAACATAGGCGGGGAATCAGAGGCGGGGAATCAGAGGCGGGGAATCAGAGGCGGGGAATCAGAGGCGGGGAATCAGAGTCGGGGAATCAGAGGCGGGGAATCTGAGGCGGGGAATCAGATGCAGGGAATCAGAGGCGGGGAATCAGAGGCGGGGTATCAGAGGCGGGGAATCAGAGGTGCTGAATCAGAGGCGGGGAATCAGAGGCGTGGAATCAGAGACGGGGAATCAGAGGCGGGGAATCAGAGGCGGGGAATCAGAAGTGGGGAATCAGAGGTGGGGAATCAGAGGCGGGGATTCAGAGGCAGAGAATCAGAGGCGGGGAATCTGAGGCAGGGAATCTGAGGTGCGGAATCAGAGGCGGGGAAACAGGTGGGAAAACAGAGGTGGGTAAACATAGGCGGGGAATCAGAGGCGCGGAATCAGAGGCGGTGAATCAGAGGCGGGGAATCAGACGCGGGGAATCAGAGGCAGGTAATCGGAGGCGGGCAATCAGATGCAGGGAATCAGAGGCAGGGAATCAGAGGCAGGGAATCTGAGGCAGGGAATCTGAGGCAGGGAATCTGAGGTGGGCAATCAGAGGCGGGAAAACAGGCGGGTAAACAGAGGCGGGTAAACATAGGCGGGGAATCAGAGGCGGGGAATCAGAGGCGGGGAATCAGAGGCGGGGAATCAGAGGCGGGGAATCAGAGTCGGGGAATCAGAGGCGGGGAATCTGAGGCGGGGAATCAGATGCAGGGAATCAGAGGCGGGGAATCAGAGGCGGGGTATCAGAGGCGGGGAATCAGAGGCACTGAATCAGAGGCGGGGAATCAGAGGCGTGGAATCAGAGACGGGGAATCAGAGGCGGGGAATCAGAAGTGGGGAATCAGAGGTGGGAAATCAGAGGCGGGGAATCAGAGGCGGGGAATCAGAGGTGGGGAATCAGAGGCTGGGAATCAGAGGCGGGGAATCAGAGGGGGGAATCAGAGGTGGGGAATCAGAGGCAGGGAATCAGAGGCATGGAATCAGAGGCGGGAAATCAGAGGCGGTGAATCTGAGGCGTGGAATCAGAGGTGGGGAAAGAGATGTGGGGAAACGTAGGCCAGGAAAGTTGCGCGGAAAGGGAGGCGGTGAATCAGAGGCGGGGATTCAGAGGCGGGGAATCAGAGGCGGGGAATCAGAGGCGTGGAATCAGAGGTGGGGAAAGAGATGTGGGGAATCAGGCGGGTAAACAGAAGCGGGTAAACATAGCTGCATAAATAGAGGCAGCGAAAGAGATGGGCGAAACATAGTGGTTGGAACTTGTGTGTTGAAAATTAGGTACACAGAACAGATCAAACAGAGTTGTTGAAATTGAGGGAGGGAAAGAGAGGCACAGAAAGAGTGGAGGGGAAAGAGTGCAGTCAAAATAGAGGCGTAGAGACAGAGGTGGGGAATCAGAGGCGGGGATTCAGAGGCGGGGAATCAGAGGCAGGGAATCAGATGAAGAGAATCTGATGCAGGGAATCTGAGGCAGGGAATCTGAGGCAGGGAATCGGAGGCAGGGAATCTGAGGCAGGGAATCAGTAAAAAGTTATCAGAGGCAGGGTATCAGAGGAGGAGAATCAGAGGTGGGGATTCAGAAGTGGGGAATCAGAGGTGGGGAATCAGAGGCGTGGAATCAGAGGCGGGGAATCAGAGGTGGGGAATCAGAAGTGGGGAATCAGAGGTGGGTAATCAGAGGCAGGGAATCAGAGGCGTGGAATCAGAGGCGGGCAATCAGAAGTGGGGAATCAGAGGCGGGGAATCAGAGGCGGGGAATCAGAGGCGGTGAATCAGAGGTGGGGAATCAGAGGCGGGGAATCAGAGGCGGGGAATCAGAAGTGGGGAATCAGACGTGGGGAATCAGAGGCGGGCAATCAGATGCAGGGAATCAGAGGCAGGGAATCAGACGCAGGGAATCAAATGAAGGGAATCTGATGCAGGGAATCTGAGGCAGGGAATCTGAGGCAGGGAATCTGTGGTGGGGAATCAGAGGAGGGAAAACAGGCGGGTAGACAGAGGCGGGTAAACATAGGCGGGGAATCAGAGGCGTGGAATCAGAGGCGGGAAATCAGAGGCGGGGAAAGATATGTGGGGAAAAGTAGGCCAGGAAAGTTGAGCCGAAAGGGAGGCACTGAATCAGAGGTGGGGAATCAGAGGCGGGGAATCAGAGGCGGGGAATCAGAGGCGGGGAATCAGAGGCGGGGAATCAGAAGTGGGGAATCAGAGGTGGGGAATCAGAGGCGGGGATTCAGAGGCAGAGAATCAGAGGCGGGGAATCTGAGGCAGGGAATCTGAGGTGCGGAATCAGAGGCGGGGAAACAGGTGGGAAAACAGAGGTGGGTAAACATAGGCGGGGAATCAGAGGCGCGTAATCAGAGGCGCGGAATCAGAGGCAGGGAATCAGAGGCGGGGAATCAGAGGCGGGGAATCAGATGCGGGGAATCAGAGGTGGGGAATCAGAGGCGAGGTATCAGAGGAGGGGAATCAGAGGCGGGGAATCAGAGGCGGGGAATCAGAGGCGGGGAATCAGAGGCGTGGAATCAGAGGCGGGGAATCAGAGGCGGGGAATCAGAAGTGGGGAATCAGAGGTGGGGAATCAGAGGCGGGGAATCAGAATCAGCGAATCAGAGGCGGGGCAATCAGAGGTGGGGAATCAGAGGCGGGGAATCAGAGGCGGGGTATCAGAGGCGGTGAATCAGAGGCGGGGAATCAGACGCGGGGAATCAGAGGCGGGGAATCAGAAGTGGGGAATCAGAGGTGGGGAATCAGAGGCGGGGAATCAGAGGCAGGTAATCGGAGGCGGGCAATCAGATGCAGGGAATCAGAGGCAGGGAATCAGAGGCAGGGAATCTGAGGCAGGGAATCTGAGGCAGGGATTCTGAGGTGGGCAATCAGAGGCGGGAAAACAGGCGGGTAAACAGAGGCGGGTAAACATAGGCGGGGAATCAGAGGCGGGGAATCAGAGGCGGGGAATCAGAGGCGGGGAATCAGAGGCGGGGAATCAGAGTCGGGGAATCAGAGGCGGGGAATCTGAGGCGGGGAATCAGATGCAGGGAATCAGAGGCGGGGAATCAGAGGCGGGGTATCAGAGGCGGGGAATCAGAGGCGCTGAATCAGAGGCGGGGAATCAGAGGCGTGGAATCAGAGACGGGGAATCAGAGGCGGGGAATCAGAAGTGGGGAATCAGAGGTGGGAAATCAGAGGCGGGGAATCAGAGGCGGGGAATCAGAGGCGGGGAATCAGAGGCAGGGTATCAGAGGCGGGCAATCAGATGCAGGGAATCAGAGGCAGGGAATCAGAGGCAGGGAATCAGAGGCAGGGAACCTGAGGTGGCGAATATGAGGTGGTGAATCAGAGGCGGGGAAACAGGCGGGTAAACAGAGGCGGGGAATCAGATGCAGGGAATCAGCCGCGGGGAATCAGAGGCAGGGAATCAGATGAAGGGAATCTCATGCAGGGAATCTGAGGCAGGGTATCTGAGGCAGGGAATCTGTGGCAGGGAATCTGATGCGGGTTATCAGAAGGGGGAAATGAGATGTGGGAAACGAGATGCAGAGAAAGAGGCACGGATATAGAGGCAGGGAAAGAGAGGCAGGGTATCAGAGGCGGGTAATCAGAGGCGTGGAATCAGAGGCGGGGAATCAGAGACACAGAAAGAGAGGCGTGGAATCAGAGGTGCGGAATAAGAGCCGGTGAATCTGAGCCGGGAAATCAGAAGCAGAGCAACAGAGGTGGTGAAACATGGGTGCGGAATCGGACACGGTGAATCAGAGGTGGGGATTCAGAGGCCGGGAATCAGAGGCAGGGAATCAGAGGCAGGTTATCAGAGGCAGGGAATCAGAGGTGGGGAATCAGAGGCGGGGAATCAAGAGGCGGGGAATCAGAGGCGGGGAATCAGAGGCGGGGAATCAGAGGCGGAGAATCAGAGGCGGGGAATCTGATGCAGGAAATCAGAGGCAGGGAATCAGAGGCAGGGAATCAGAGGCAGGGAATCTGAGGCAGGGAATCAGAGGTGGGGAATCAGAGCCGTGGAATCAGAGGCAGGGAATCATATGAAGGGAATCTGATGCAGGGAATCTGAGGCAGGGAATCTGAGGCAGGGTATCTGTGTCAGGGAATCTGATGCGGGTTATCAGAAGGGGGAAATGAGATGTGGGAAACGAGATGCAGAGAAAGAGACACGGAAATAGAGGCAGGGAAAGACAGGCAGGGAATCAGAGGCGGGGAATCAGAGGTGGGGAATCAGAGGCTGGGAATCAGAGGCGGGGAAACAGAGGGGGGAATCAGAGGTGGGGAATCAGAGGCAGGGAATCAGAGGCAGGGAATCAGAGGCGGGAAATCAGATGCGGCGAATCTGAGGCGTGGAATCAGAGGTGGGGAAAGAGATGTGGGGAAACGTAGGCCAGGAAAGGTGCGCGGAAAGGGAGGCGGTGAATCAGAGGCGGGGTTTCAGAGGCGGGGAATCAAAGGCGGGGAATCAGAGGCGTGGAATCAGAGGTGGGGAAAGAGATGTGGGGAAACAGGCGGGTAAACAGAAGCGGGCAAACATAGCTGCATAAATAGAGGCAGCGAAAGAGATGGGCGAAACATAGTGGTTGGAACTTGTGTGTTGAAAATTAGGTACACAGAACAGATCAAACAGAGTTGTTGAAATTGAGGGAGGGAAAGAGAGGCACAGAAAGAGTGGAGGGGAAAGAGTGCAGTCAAAATAGAGGCGTAGAGACAGAGGTGGGGAATCAGAGGCGGGGATTCAGAGGCGGGGAATCAGAGGCAGGGAATCAGATGAAGGGAATCTGATGCAGGGAATCTGAGGCAGGGAATCTGAGGCAGGGAATCGGAGGCAGGGAATCTGAGGCAGGGAATCAGTAAAAAGTTATCAGAGGCAGGGTATCAGAGGCGGAGAATCAGAGGTGTGGATTCAGAAGTGGGGAATCGGAGGTGGGGAATCAGAGGCGTGGAATCAGAGGCGGGGAATCAGAGGTGGGGAATCAGAAGTGGGGAATCAGAGGTGGGGAATCAGAGGCGGGGAATCAGAGGCGTGGAATCAGAGGCGGGCAATCAGAAGTGGGGAATCAGAGGCGGGGAATCAGAGGCGGGGAATCAGAGGCGGTGAATCAGAGGTGGGGAATCAGAGGCGGGGAATCAGAGGCGGGGAATCAGAAGTGGGGAATCAGACGTGGGGAATCAGAGGCGGGGAATCAGAGGCGGGGAATCAGAGGCGGGCAATCAGATGCAGGGAATCAGAGGCAGGGAATCAGACGCAGGGAATCAAATGAAGGGAATCTGATGCAGGGAATCTGAGGCAGGGAATCTGAGGCAGGGAATCTGTGGTGGGGAATCAGAGGAGGGAAAACAGGCGTGTAAACAGAGGCGGGTAAACATAGGCGGGGAATCAGAGGCGTGGAATCAGAGGCGGGAAATCAGAGGCGGGGAAAGATATGTGGGGAAAAGTAGGCCAGGAAAGTTGAGCGGAAAGGGAGGCACTGAATCAGAGGTGGGGAATCAGAGGCGGGGAATCAGAGGCGGGGAATCAGAGGCGGGGAATCAGAGGCGGGGAATCAGAAGTGGGGAATCAGAGGTGGGGAATCAGAAGTGGGGAATCAGAGGTGGGGAATCAGAGGCGGGGAATCAGGGGCAGGGAATCAGACACGGGGAATCAGAGGCGGGGAATCAGAGATGGGGAATCAGAGGCGGGGAATCAGAGGCAGGGAATCGGACGCCGGGAATCAGAGTCGGGGAATCAGAGCTGGGGAATCAGAGGCGGGGAATCCGAGTTGTGGAATCAGAGGCGGGGATTCAGATATGTGGAAATAGAGGCGGGGAATCAGATATGGGGAATCAGAGTTGTGGAATCAGAGGTTGGGAATCAGAGGAAGGGAATCAGAGTCGGGGAAACAGAGGCGGGGAATCAGATATGTGGAATCAGAGGTGGCGAATCAAAGGCGGTGAAACAGAGATGGGGAATCAGGGCAGGGAATCAGAGGCAGGGAATCAAACACGGGGAATCAGAGCTGGGGAATCAGAGGCGGGGAATCAGAGTTGGGAATCAGAGGCGGGGAATCAGAGGCGGGGAATCAGAGGCAGGGAATCGGAGATGGGGAATCAGAGGCAGGGAATTAGAGGTGGGGAATCAGAGGCGGGGAATCAGAGGCCGGGAATCAGATATGGGGAAACTGAGGCGGGGAATCCGAGGCGGGGAAACAGAGGCGGGGAATCAGATATGGGGAATCAGAGGTTGGGAATCAGAGGTTGGGAATCAGAGGCAGGGCATCAGAGGCTTGGAATCAGATGCAGGGAATCAGATGCGGGGAATCAGAGGCGGGGAATCAGAGCTGGGGAATCAGAGGTGGGGAATCAGAGGCGGGGAATCAGAGGCGGGGAATCAGAGGCGGGCAATCAGATGCAGGGAATCAGAGGCAGGGAATCAGACGCAGGGAATCAAATGAAGGGAATCTGATGCAGGGAATCTGAGGAAGGAAATCTGAGGCAGGGAACCTGAGATGGCGAATATGAGGTGGTGAATCAGAGGCGGGGAAACAGTCGGGTAAACAGAGGCGGGGAATCAGAGGCAGGGAATCAGATGAAGGGAATCTGATGCAGTGAATCTGAGGCAGGGAATCTGAGGCGGGGAAACAGGCGGGTAAACAGAGGCGGGTAAACATAGGCTGGGAATCAGAGGCCGGGAATCAGAGGCGGGGAATCAGAGGCGGGGAATCAGAGGCGGGGAATCAGAGGCGGGGAATCAGATGTGGGGAATCAGATGCGGGGAATCAGAGGTGGGGAATCAGAAGCAGGGTATCAGAGGAGGGGAATCAGAGGCGGGGAATCAGAGGTGGGGAATCAGAGGCGGGGAATCAGAGGCGTGGAATCAGAGGCGGGAATTCAGAGGCGGGGAAAGATATGTGGGGAAACGTAGGCCAGGAAAGTTGAGCGGAAATGGAGGCAGTGAATCAGAGGTGGGGAATCAGAGGCGGGGAATCAGAGGCGGGGAATCAGAGGCGGGGAATCAGAGGCGGGGCATCAGAAGTGGGGAATCAGAGGTGGGGAATCAGAGGCGGGGAATCAGAGGCGGGGAATCAGAGGCGGGGAATCAGAGGCAGGGAATCAGAGGCGGGCAATCAGATGCAGGGAATCAGAGGCAGGGAATCAGAGGCAGGGAATCAGAGGCGGGCAATCAGATGCAGGGAATCTGAGGCAGGGAATCTGATGCAGGGAATCTGAGGCAGGGAATCTGAGGCAGGGAATCTGTGGCAGAAAATCTGATGCGGGTTATCAGAAGGGGGAAATGAGATGTGGGAAACGAGATGCAGAGAAAGAGGCACGGAAATAGAGGCAGGGAAAGAGAGGCAGGGTATCAGAGGCGGGTAATCAGAGGCATGGAATCAGAGGCGGGGAATCAGAGACACAGAAAGAGAGGCGTGGAATCAGAGGTGCGGAATCAGAGCCGGTGAATCTGAGCCGGGAAATCAGAAGCATAGCAACAGAGGCGGTGAAACATGGGTGCGGAATCGGACGCGGGGAATCAGAGGTGGGGACTCAGAGGCAGGGAATCAGAGGCAGGGAATCAGAGGCAGGTTATCAGAGGCAGGGAATCAGATGCGGGGAATCAGAGGCGGGGAATCAGAGGCGGGGAATCAGAGGCGGGGAATCAGAGGCGGAGAATCATAGGCGGGCAATCAGATGCAGGAAATCAGAGGCAGGGAATCAGAGGCAGGGAATCAGAGGCAGGGAATCTGAGGCAGGGAGTCAGAGGTGGGGAATCAGAGGCGGGGAATCAGAGGCAGGGAATCAGATGAAGGGAATCTGATGCAGGGAATCTGAGGCAGGGAATCTGAGGCAGGGAATCTGTGGCAGGGAATCTGATGAGGGTTATCAGAAGGGGGAAATGAGATTTGGGAAACGAGATGCAGAGAAAGAGGCACGGAAATAGAGGCAGGGAAAGAGAGGCAGGGAATCAGAGGCGGGGAATCAGAGGTGGGGAATCAGAGGCGGGGAATCAGAGGGGGGAATCAGAGGCAGGGAATCAGAGGCGGGGAATCAGAGGCAGGGAATCAGAGGCGGGAAATCAGAGACGGCGAATCTGAGGCGTGGAATCAGAGGTGGGGAAAGAGATGTGGGGAAACGTAGGCCAGGAAAGTTGCGCGGAAAGGGAGGCGGTGAATCAGAGGCGGCGAATCAGAGGCGGGGAATCAGAGGCGGGGAATAAGAGGCAGGGAATCAGAGGCGGGCAATCAGATGCAGGGAATCAGAGGCAGGGAATCAGAGGCAGGGAATCAGAGGCAGGGAATCTGAGGTGGCAAATATGAGGTAGTGAATCAGAGGCGGGGAAACAGGCGGGTAAACAGAGGCTGGGAATCAGAGGCAGGGAATCAGATGAAGGGAATCTGATGCAGGGAATCTGAGGCAGGGAATCTGAGGCAGGGAATCGGAGGCAGGGAATCTGATGTGGGGAATCAGAGGCGGGGAATCTGAGGCGTGGAATCAGAGGTGGGGAAAGAGATGTGGGGAAACGTAGGCCAGGAAAGTTGCGCGGAAAGGGAGGCGGTGAATCAGAGGCGGGGATTCAGAGGCGGGGAATCAGAGGCGGGGAATCAGAGGCGTGGAATCAGAGGTGGGGAAAGAGATGTGGGGAAACAGGCGGGTAAACAGAAGCGGGTAAACATTGCTGCATAAATAGA
The DNA here is from genome assembly GCF_036971445.1 of Narcine bancroftii. Classification (NCBI taxonomy): domain Eukaryota; kingdom Metazoa; phylum Chordata; class Chondrichthyes; order Torpediniformes; family Narcinidae; genus Narcine; species Narcine bancroftii. Next base: position 264,239,916 of record NC_091470.1, read on the forward strand.
GGCAGCGAAAGAGATGGGCGAAACATAGTGGTTGGAACTTGTGTGTTGAAAATTAGGTACACAGAACAGATCAAACAGAGTTGTTGAAATTGAGGGAGGGAAAGAGAGGCACAGAAAGAGTGGAGGGGAAAGAGTGCAGTCAAAATAGAGGCGTAGAGACAGAGGTTGGGAATCAGAGGCGGGGATTCAGAGGCGGGGAATAAGAGGCAGGGAATCAGATGAAGGGAATCTGATGCAGGGAATCTGAGGCAGGGAATCTGAGGCAGGGAATCGGAGGCAGGGAATCTGAGGCAGGGAATCAGTAAAAAGTTATCAGAGGCAGGGTATCAGAGGCGGAGAATCAGAGGTGGGGATTCAGAAGTGGGGAATCAGAGGTGGGGAATCAGAGGCGTGGAATCAGAGGCGGGGAATCAGAGGTGGGGAATCAGAAGTGGGGAATCAGAGGTGGGGAATCAGAGGCGGGGAATCAGAGGCGTGGAATCAGAGGCGGGCAATCAGAAGTGGGGAATCAGAGGCGGGGAATCAGAGGCGGGGAATCAGAGGCGGTGAATCAGAGGTGGGGAATCAGAGGCGGGGAATCAGAGGCGGGGAGTCAGAAGTGGGGAATCAGACGTGGGGAATCAGAGGCGGGGAATCAGAGGCAGGTAATCGGAGGCGGGCAATCAGATGCAGGGAATCAGAGGCAGGGAATCAGAGGCAGGGAATCTGAGGCAGGGAATCTGAGGCAGGGATTCTGAGGTGGGCAATCAGAGGCGGGAAAACAGGCGGGTAAACAGAGGCGGGTAAACATAGGCGGGGAATCAGAGGCGGGGAATCAGAGGCGGGGAATCAGAGGCGGGGAATCAGAGGCGGGGAATCAGAGTCGGGGAATCAGAGGCGGGGAATCTGAGGCGGGGAATCAGATGCAGGGAATCAGAGGCGGGGAATCAGAGGCGGGGTATCAGAGGCGGGGAATCAGAGGCGCTGAATCAGAGGCGGGGAATCAGAGGCGTGGAATCAGAGACGGGGAATCAGAGGCGGGGAATCAGAAGTGGGGAATCAGAGGTGGGAAATCAGAGGCGGGGAATCAGAGGCGGGGAATCAGAGGCGGGGAATCAGAGGCAGGGTATCAGAGGCGGGCAATCAGATGCAGGGAATCAGAGGCAGGGAATCAGAGGCAGGGAATCAGAGGCAGGGAACCTGAGGTGGCGAATATGAGGTGGTGAATCAGAGGCGGGGAAACAGGCGGGTAAACAGAGGCGGGGAATCAGATGCAGGGAATCAGCCGCGGGGAATCAGAGGCAGGGAATCAGATGAAGGGAATCTCATGCAGGGAATCTGAGGCAGGGTATCTGAGGCAGGGAATCTGTGGCAGGGAATCTGATGCGGGTTATCAGAAGGGGGAAATGAGATGTGGGAAACGAGATGCAGAGAAAGAGGCACGGATATAGAGGCAGGGAAAGAGAGGCAGGGTATCAGAGGCGGGTAATCAGAGGCGTGGAATCAGAGGCGGGGAATCAGAGACACAGAAAGAGAGGCGTGGAATCAGAGGTGCGGAATAAGAGCCGGTGAATCTGAGCCGGGAAATCAGAAGCAGAGCAACAGAGGTGGTGAAACATGGGTGCGGAATCGGACACGGTGAATCAGAGGTGGGGATTCAGAGGCCGGGAATCAGAGGCAGGGAATCAGAGGCAGGTTATCAGAGGCAGGGAATCAGAGGTGGGGAATCAGAGGCGGGGAATCAAGAGGCGGGGAATCAGAGGCGGGGAATCAGAGGCGGGGAATCAGAGGCGGAGAATCAGAGGCGGGGAATCTGATGCAGGAAATCAGAGGCAGGGAATCAGAGGCAGGGAATCAGAGGCAGGGAATCTGAGGCAGGGAATCAGAGGTGGGGAATCAGAGCCGTGGAATCAGAGGCAGGGAATCATATGAAGGGAATCTGATGCAGGGAATCTGAGGCAGGGAATCTGAGGCAGGGTATCTGTGTCAGGGAATCTGATGCGGGTTATCAGAAGGGGGAAATGAGATGTGGGAAACGAGATGCAGAGAAAGAGACACGGAAATAGAGGCAGGGAAAGACAGGCAGGGAATCAGAGGCGGGGAATCAGAGGTGGGGAATCAGAGGCTGGGAATCAGAGGCGGGGAAACAGAGGGGGGAATCAGAGGTGGGGAATCAGAGGCAGGGAATCAGAGGCAGGGAATCAGAGGCGGGAAATCAGATGCGGCGAATCTGAGGCGTGGAATCAGAGGTGGGGAAAGAGATGTGGGGAAACGTAGGCCAGGAAAGGTGCGCGGAAAGGGAGGCGGTGAATCAGAGGCGGGGTTTCAGAGGCGGGGAATCAAAGGCGGGGAATCAGAGGCGTGGAATCAGAGGTGGGGAAAGAGATGTGGGGAAACAGGCGGGTAAACAGAAGCGGGCAAACATAGCTGCATAAATAGAGGCAGCGAAAGAGATGGGCGAAACATAGTGGTTGGAACTTGTGTGTTGAAAATTAGGTACACAGAACAGATCAAACAGAGTTGTTGAAATTGAGGGAGGGAAAGAGAGGCACAGAAAGAGTGGAGGGGAAAGAGTGCAGTCAAAATAGAGGCGTAGAGACAGAGGTGGGGAATCAGAGGCGGGGATTCAGAGGCGGGGAATCAGAGGCAGGGAATCAGATGAAGGGAATCTGATGCAGGGAATCTGAGGCAGGGAATCTGAGGCAGGGAATCGGAGGCAGGGAATCTGAGGCAGGGAATCAGTAAAAAGTTATCAGAGGCAGGGTATCAGAGGCGGAGAATCAGAGGTGTGGATTCAGAAGTGGGGAATCGGAGGTGGGGAATCAGAGGCGTGGAATCAGAGGCGGGGAATCAGAGGTGGGGAATCAGAAGTGGGGAATCAGAGGTGGGGAATCAGAGGCGGGGAATCAGAGGCGTGGAATCAGAGGCGGGCAATCAGAAGTGGGGAATCAGAGGCGGGGAATCAGAGGCGGGGAATCAGAGGCGGTGAATCAGAGGTGGGGAATCAGAGGCGGGGAATCAGAGGCGGGGAATCAGAAGTGGGGAATCAGACGTGGGGAATCAGAGGCGGGGAATCAGAGGCGGGGAATCAGAGGCGGGCAATCAGATGCAGGGAATCAGAGGCAGGGAATCAGACGCAGGGAATCAAATGAAGGGAATCTGATGCAGGGAATCTGAGGCAGGGAATCTGAGGCAGGGAATCTGTGGTGGGGAATCAGAGGAGGGAAAACAGGCGTGTAAACAGAGGCGGGTAAACATAGGCGGGGAATCAGAGGCGTGGAATCAGAGGCGGGAAATCAGAGGCGGGGAAAGATATGTGGGGAAAAGTAGGCCAGGAAAGTTGAGCGGAAAGGGAGGCACTGAATCAGAGGTGGGGAATCAGAGGCGGGGAATCAGAGGCGGGGAATCAGAGGCGGGGAATCAGAGGCGGGGAATCAGAAGTGGGGAATCAGAGGTGGGGAATCAGAAGTGGGGAATCAGAGGTGGGGAATCAGAGGCGGGGAATCAGGGGCAGGGAATCAGACACGGGGAATCGGAGGCGGGTTATCAGAGATGGGGAATCAGAGGCGGGGAATCAGAGGCAGGGAATCGGACGCCGGGAATCAGAGTCGGGGAATCAGAGCTGGGGAATCAGAGGCGGGGAATCCGAGTTGTGGAATCAGAAGCGGGGATTCAGATATGTGGAAATAGAGGCGGGGAATCAGATATGGGGAATCAGAGGCGGGGAATCAGAGGCGGGGAATCAGAGGCGGGGAATCAGAGGCGGGGAATCAGAGTCGGGGAATCAGAGGCGGGGAATCTGAGGCGGGGAATCAGATGCAGGGAATCAGAGGCGGGGAATCAGAGGCGGGGTATCAGAGGCGGGGAATCAGAGGCACTGAATCAGAGGCGGGGAATCAGAGGCGTGGAATCAGAGACGGGGAATCAGAGGCGGGGAATCAGAAGTGGGGAATCAGAGGTGGGAAATCAGAGGCGGGGAATCAGAGGCGGGGAATCAGAGGTGGGGAATCAGAGGCTGGGAATCAGAGGCGGGGAATCAGAGGGGGGAATCAGAGGTGGGGAATCAGAGGCAGGGAATCAGAGGCATGGAATCAGAGGCGGGAAATCAGAGGCGGTGAATCTGAGGCGTGGAATCAGAGGTGGGGAAAGAGATGTGGGGAAACGTAGGCCAGGAAAGTTGCGCGGAAAGGGAGGCGGTGAATCAGAGGCGGGGATTCAGAGGCGGGGAATCAGAGGCGGGGAATCAGAGGCGTGGAATCAGAGGTGGGGAAAGAGATGTGGGGAATCAGGCGGGTAAACAGAAGCGGGTAAACATAGCTGCATAAATAGAGGCAGCGAAAGAGATGGGCGAAACATAGTGGTTGGAACTTGTGTGTTGAAAATTAGGTACACAGAACAGATCAAACAGAGTTGTTGAAATTGAGGGAGGGAAAGAGAGGCACAGAAAGAGTGGAGGGGAAAGAGTGCAGTCAAAATAGAGGCGTAGAGACAGAGGTGGGGAATCAGAGGCGGGGATTCAGAGGCGGGGAATCAGAGGCAGGGAATCAGATGAAGAGAATCTGATGCAGGGAATCTGAGGCAGGGAATCTGAGGCAGGGAATCGGAGGCAGGGAATCTGAGGCAGGGAATCAGTAAAAAGTTATCAGAGGCAGGGTATCAGAGGCGGAGAATCAGAGGTGGGGATTCAGAAGTGGGGAATCAGAGGTGGGGAATCAGAGGCGTGGAATCAGAGGCGGGGAATCAGAGGTGGGGAATCAGAAGTGGGGAATCAGAGGTGGGGAATCAGAGGCGGGGAATCAGAGGCGTGGAATCAGAGGCGGGCAATCAGAAGTGGGGAATCAGAGGCGGGGAATCAGAGGCGGGGAATCAGAGGCGGTGAATCAGAGGTGGGGAATCAGAGGCGGGGAATCAGAGGCGGGGAGTCAGAAGTGGGGAATCAGACGTGGGGAATCAGAGGCGGGGAATCAGAGGCAGGTAATCGGAGGCGGGCAATCAGATGCAGGGAATCAGAGGCAGGGAATCAGAGGCAGGGAATCTGAGGCAGGGAATCTGAGGCAGGGATTCTGAGGTGGGCAATCAGAGGCGGGAAAACAGGCGGGTAAACAGAGGCGGGTAAACATAGGCGGGGAATCAGAGGCGGGGAATCAGAGGCGGGGAATCAGAGGCGGGGAATCAGAGGCGGGGAATCAGAGTCGGGGAATCAGAGGCGGGGAATCTGAGGCGGGGAATCAGATGCAGGGAATCAGAGGCGGGGAATCAGAGGCGGGGTATCAGAGGCGGGGAATCAGAGGCGCTGAATCAGAGGCGGGGAATCAGAGGCGTGGAATCAGAGACGGGGAATCAGAGGCGGGGAATCAGAAGTGGGGAATCAGAGGTGGGAAATCAGAGGCGGGGAATCAGAGGCGGGGAATCAGAGGCGGGGAATCAGAGGCAGGGTATCAGAGGCGGGCAATCAGATGCAGGGAATCAGAGGCAGGGAATCAGAGGCAGGGAATCAGAGGCAGGGAACCTGAGGTGGCGAATATGAGGTGGTGAATCAGAGGCGGGGAAACAGGCGGGTAAACAGAGGCGGGGAATCAGATGCAGGGAATCAGCCGCGGGGAATCAGAGGCAGGGAATCAGATGAAGGGAATCTCATGCAGGGAATCTGAGGCAGGGTATCTGAGGCAGGGAATCTGTGGCAGGGAATCTGATGCGGGTTATCAGAAGGGGGAAATGAGATGTGGGAAACGAGATGCAGAGAAAGAGGCACGGATATAGAGGCAGGGAAAGAGAGGCAGGGTATCAGAGGCGGGTAATCAGAGGCGTGGAATCAGAGGCGGGGAATCAGAGACACAGAAAGAGAGGCGTGGAATCAGAGGTGCGGAATAAGAGCCGGTGAATCTGAGCCGGGAAATCAGAAGCAGAGCAACAGAGGTGGTGAAACATGGGTGCGGAATCGGACACGGTGAATCAGAGGTGGGGATTCAGAGGCCGGGAATCAGAGGCAGGGAATCAGAGGCAGGTTATCAGAGGCAGGGAATCAGAGGTGGGGAATCAGAGGCGGGGAATCAAGAGGCGGGGAATCAGAGGCGGGGAATCAGAGGCGGGGAATCAGAGGCGGAGAATCAGAGGCGGGGAATCTGATGCAGGAAATCAGAGGCAGGGAATCAGAGGCAGGGAATCAGAGGCAGGGAATCTGAGGCAGGGAATCAGAGGTGGGGAATCAGAGCCGTGGAATCAGAGGCAGGGAATCATATGAAGGGAATCTGATGCAGGGAATCTGAGGCAGGGAATCTGAGGCAGGGTATCTGTGTCAGGGAATCTGATGCGGGTTATCAGAAGGGGGAAATGAGATGTGGGAAACGAGATGCAGAGAAAGAGACACGGAAATAGAGGCAGGGAAAGACAGGCAGGGAATCAGAGGCGGGGAATCAGAGGTGGGGAATCAGAGGCTGGGAATCAGAGGCGGGGAAACAGAGGGGGGAATCAGAGGTGGGGAATCAGAGGCAGGGAATCAGAGGCAGGGAATCAGAGGCGGGAAATCAGATGCGGCGAATCTGAGGCGTGGAATCAGAGGTGGGGAAAGAGATGTGGGGAAACGTAGGCCAGGAAAGGTGCGCGGAAAGGGAGGCGGTGAATCAGAGGCGGGGTTTCAGAGGCGGGGAATCAAAGGCGGGGAATCAGAGGCGTGGAATCAGAGGTGGGGAAAGAGATGTGGGGAAACAGGCGGGTAAACAGAAGCGGGCAAACATAGCTGCATAAATAGAGGCAGCGAAAGAGATGGGCGAAACATAGTGGTTGGAACTTGTGTGTTGAAAATTAGGTACACAGAACAGATCAAACAGAGTTGTTGAAATTGAGGGAGGGAAAGAGAGGCACAGAAAGAGTGGAGGGGAAAGAGTGCAGTCAAAATAGAGGCGTAGAGACAGAGGTGGGGAATCAGAGGCGGGGATTCAGAGGCGGGGAATCAGAGGCAGGGAATCAGATGAAGGGAATCTGATGCAGGGAATCTGAGGCAGGGAATCTGAGGCAGGGAATCGGAGGCAGGGAATCTGAGGCAGGGAATCAGTAAAAAGTTATCAGAGGCAGGGTATCAGAGGCGGAGAATCAGAGGTGTGGATTCAGAAGTGGGGAATCGGAGGTGGGGAATCAGAGGCGTGGAATCAGAGGCGGGGAATCAGAGGTGGGGAATCAGAAGTGGGGAATCAGAGGTGGGGAATCAGAGGCGGGGAATCAGAGGCGTGGAATCAGAGGCGGGCAATCAGAAGTGGGGAATCAGAGGCGGGGAATCAGAGGCGGGGAATCAGAGGCGGTGAATCAGAGGTGGGGAATCAGAGGCGGGGAATCAGAGGCGGGGAATCAGAAGTGGGGAATCAGACGTGGGGAATCAGAGGCGGGGAATCAGAGGCGGGGAATCAGAGGCGGGCAATCAGATGCAGGGAATCAGAGGCAGGGAATCAGACGCAGGGAATCAAATGAAGGGAATCTGATGCAGGGAATCTGAGGCAGGGAATCTGAGGCAGGGAATCTGTGGTGGGGAATCAGAGGAGGGAAAACAGGCGTGTAAACAGAGGCGGGTAAACATAGGCGGGGAATCAGAGGCGTGGAATCAGAGGCGGGAAATCAGAGGCGGGGAAAGATATGTGGGGAAAAGTAGGCCAGGAAAGTTGAGCGGAAAGGGAGGCACTGAATCAGAGGTGGGGAATCAGAGGCGGGGAATCAGAGGCGGGGAATCAGAGGCGGGGAATCAGAGGCGGGGAATCAGAAGTGGGGAATCAGAGGTGGGGAATCAGAAGTGGGGAATCAGAGGTGGGGAATCAGAGGCGGGGAATCAGGGGCAGGGAATCAGACACGGGGAATCGGAGGCGGGTTATCAGAGATGGGGAATCAGAGGCGGGGAATCAGAGGCAGGGAATCGGACGCCGGGAATCAGAGTCGGGGAATCAGAGCTGGGGAATCAGAGGCGGGGAATCCGAGTTGTGGAATCAGAGGCGGGGATTCAGATATGTGGAAATAGAGGCGGGGAATCAGATATGGGGAATCAGAGGCGGGGAATCAGAGGCGGGGAATCAGAGGCGGGGAATCAGAGGCGGGGAATCAGAGTCGGGGAATCAGAGGCGGGGAATCTGAGGCGGGGAATCAGATGCAGGGAATCAGAGGCGGGGAATCAGAGGCGGGGTATCAGAGGCGGGGAATCAGAGGCACTGAATCAGAGGCGGGGAATCAGAGGCGTGGAATCAGAGACGGGGAATCAGAGGCGGGGAATCAGAAGTGGGGAATCAGAGGTGGGAAATCAGAGGCGGGGAATCAGAGGCGGGGAATCAGAGGTGGGGAATCAGAGGCTGGGAATCAGAGGCGGGGAATCAGAGGGGGGAATCAGAGGTGGGGAATCAGAGGCAGGGAATCAGAGGCATGGAATCAGAGGCGGGAAATCAGAGGCGGTGAATCTGAGGCGTGGAATCAGAGGTGGGGAAAGAGATGTGGGGAAACGTAGGCCAGGAAAGTTGCGCGGAAAGGGAGGCGGTGAATCAGAGGCGGGGATTCAGAGGCGGGGAATCAGAGGCGGGGAATCAGAGGCGTGGAATCAGAGGTGGGGAAAGAGATGTGGGGAATCAGGCGGGTAAACAGAAGCGGGTAAACATAGCTGCATAAATAGAGGCAGCGAAAGAGATGGGCGAAACATAGTGGTTGGAACTTGTGTGTTGAAAATTAGGTACACAGAACAGATCAAACAGAGTTGTTGAAATTGAGGGAGGGAAAGAGAGGCACAGAAAGAGTGGAGGGGAAAGAGTGCAGTCAAAATAGAGGCGTAGAGACAGAGGTGGGGAATCAGAGGCGGGGATTCAGAGGCGGGGAATCAGAGGCAGGGAATCAGATGAAGAGAATCTGATGCAGGGAATCTGAGGCAGGGAATCTGAGGCAGGGAATCGGAGGCAGGGAATCTGAGGCAGGGAATCAGTAAAAAGTTATCAGAGGCAGGGTATCAGAGGAGGAGAATCAGAGGTGGGGATTCAGAAGTGGGGAATCAGAGGTGGGGAATCAGAGGCGTGGAATCAGAGGCGGGGAATCAGAGGTGGGGAATCAGAAGTGGGGAATCAGAGGTGGGTAATCAGAGGCAGGGAATCAGAGGCGTGGAATCAGAGGCGGGCAATCAGAAGTGGGGAATCAGAGGCGGGGAATCAGAGGCGGGGAATCAGAGGCGGTGAATCAGAGGTGGGGAATCAGAGGCGGGGAATCAGAGGCGGGGAATCAGAAGTGGGGAATCAGACGTGGGGAATCAGAGGCGGGCAATCAGATGCAGGGAATCAGAGGCAGGGAATCAGACGCAGGGAATCAAATGAAGGGAATCTGATGCAGGGAATCTGAGGCAGGGAATCTGAGGCAGGGAATCTGTGGTGGGGAATCAGAGGAGGGAAAACAGGCGGGTAGACAGAGGCGGGTAAACATAGGCGGGGAATCAGAGGCGTGGAATCAGAGGCGGGAAATCAGAGGCGGGGAAAGATATGTGGGGAAAAGTAGGCCAGGAAAGTTGAGCCGAAAGGGAGGCACTGAATCAGAGGTGGGGAATCAGAGGCGGGGAATCAGAGGCGGGGAATCAGAGGCGGGGAATCAGAGGCGGGGAATCAGAAGTGGGGAATCAGAGGTGGGGAATCAGAGGCGGGGATTCAGAGGCAGAGAATCAGAGGCGGGGAATCTGAGGCAGGGAATCTGAGGTGCGGAATCAGAGGCGGGGAAACAGGTGGGAAAACAGAGGTGGGTAAACATAGGCGGGGAATCAGAGGCGCGTAATCAGAGGCGCGGAATCAGAGGCAGGGAATCAGAGGCGGGGAATCAGAGGCGGGGAATCAGATGCGGGGAATCAGAGGTGGGGAATCAGAGGCGAGGTATCAGAGGAGGGGAATCAGAGGCGGGGAATCAGAGGCGGGGAATCAGAGGCGGGGAATCAGAGGCGTGGAATCAGAGGCGGGGAATCAGAGGCGGGGAATCAGAAGTGGGGAATCAGAGGTGGGGAATCAGAGGCGGGGAATCAGAATCAGCGAATCAGAGGCGGGGCAATCAGAGGTGGGGAATCAGAGGCGGGGAATCAGAGGCGGGGTATCAGAGGCGGTGAATCAGAGGCGGGGAATCAGACGCGGGGAATCAGAGGCGGGGAATCAGAAGTGGGGAATCAGAGGTGGGGAATCAGAGGCGGGGAATCAGAGGCAGGTAATCGGAGGCGGGCAATCAGATGCAGGGAATCAGAGGCAGGGAATCAGAGGCAGGGAATCTGAGGCAGGGAATCTGAGGCAGGGATTCTGAGGTGGGCAATCAGAGGCGGGAAAACAGGCGGGTAAACAGAGGCGGGTAAACATAGGCGGGGAATCAGAGGCGGGGAATCAGAGGCGGGGAATCAGAGGCGGGGAATCAGAGGCGGGGAATCAGAGTCGGGGAATCAGAGGCGGGGAATCTGAGGCGGGGAATCAGATGCAGGGAATCAGAGGCGGGGAATCAGAGGCGGGGTATCAGAGGCGGGGAATCAGAGGCGCTGAATCAGAGGCGGGGAATCAGAGGCGTGGAATCAGAGACGGGGAATCAGAGGCGGGGAATCAGAAGTGGGGAATCAGAGGTGGGAAATCAGAGGCGGGGAATCAGAGGCGGGGAATCAGAGGCGGGGAATCAGAGGCAGGGTATCAGAGGCGGGCAATCAGATGCAGGGAATCAGAGGCAGGGAATCAGAGGCAGGGAATCAGAGGCAGGGAACCTGAGGTGGCGAATATGAGGTGGTGAATCAGAGGCGGGGAAACAGGCGGGTAAACAGAGGCGGGGAATCAGATGCAGGGAATCAGCCGCGGGGAATCAGAGGCAGGGAATCAGATGAAGGGAATCTCATGCAGGGAATCTGAGGCAGGGTATCTGAGGCAGGGAATCTGTGGCAGGGAATCTGATGCGGGTTATCAGAAGGGGGAAATGAGATGTGGGAAACGAGATGCAGAGAAAGAGGCACGGATATAGAGGCAGGGAAAGAGAGGCAGGGTATCAGAGGCGGGTAATCAGAGGCGTGGAATCAGAGGCGGGGAATCAGAGACACAGAAAGAGAGGCGTGGAATCAGAGGTGCGGAATAAGAGCCGGTGAATCTGAGCCGGGAAATCAGAAGCAGAGCAACAGAGGTGGTGAAACATGGGTGCGGAATCGGACACGGTGAATCAGAGGTGGGGATTCAGAGGCCGGGAATCAGAGGCAGGGAATCAGAGGCAGGTTATCAGAGGCAGGGAATCAGAGGTGGGGAATCAGAGGCGGGGAATCAAGAGGCGGGGAATCAGAGGCGGGGAATCAGAGGCGGGGAATCAGAGGCGGAGAATCAGAGGCGGGGAATCTGATGCAGGAAATCAGAGGCAGGGAATCAGAGGCAGGGAATCAGAGGCAGGGAATCTGAGGCAGGGAATCAGAGGTGGGGAATCAGAGCCGTGGAATCAGAGGCAGGGAATCATATGAAGGGAATCTGATGCAGGGAATCTGAGGCAGGGAATCTGAGGCAGGGTATCTGTGTCAGGGAATCTGATGCGGGTTATCAGAAGGGGGAAATGAGATGTGGGAAACGAGATGCAGAGAAAGAGACACGGAAATAGAGGCAGGGAAAGACAGGCAGGGAATCAGAGGCGGGGAATCAGAGGTGGGGAATCAGAGGCTGGGAATCAGAGGCGGGGAAACAGAGGGGGGAATCAGAGGTGGGGAATCAGAGGCAGGGAATCAGAGGCAGGGAATCAGAGGCGGGAAATCAGATGCGGCGAATCTGAGGCGTGGAATCAGAGGTGGGGAAAGAGATGTGGGGAAACGTAGGCCAGGAAAGGTGCGCGGAAAGGGAGGCGGTGAATCAGAGGCGGGGTTTCAGAGGCGGGGAATCAAAGGCGGGGAATCAGAGGCGTGGAATCAGAGGTGGGGAAAGAGATGTGGGGAAACAGGCGGGTAAACAGAAGCGGGCAAACATAGCTGCATAAATAGAGGCAGCGAAAGAGATGGGCGAAACATAGTGGTTGGAACTTGTGTGTTGAAAATTAGGTACACAGAACAGATCAAACAGAGTTGTTGAAATTGAGGGAGGGAAAGAGAGGCACAGAAAGAGTGGAGGGGAAAGAGTGCAGTCAAAATAGAGGCGTAGAGACAGAGGTGGGGAATCAGAGGCGGGGATTCAGAGGCGGGGAATCAGAGGCAGGGAATCAGATGAAGGGAATCTGATGCAGGGAATCTGAGGCAGGGAATCTGAGGCAGGGAATCGGAGGCAGGGAATCTGAGGCAGGGAATCAGTAAAAAGTTATCAGAGGCAGGGTATCAGAGGCGGAGAATCAGAGGTGTGGATTCAGAAGTGGGGAATCGGAGGTGGGGAATCAGAGGCGTGGAATCAGAGGCGGGGAATCAGAGGTGGGGAATCAGAAGTGGGGAATCAGAGGTGGGGAATCAGAGGCGGGGAATCAGAGGCGTGGAATCAGAGGCGGGCAATCAGAAGTGGGGAATCAGAGGCGGGGAATCAGAGGCGGGGAATCAGAGGCGGTGAATCAGAGGTGGGGAATCAGAGGCGGGGAATCAGAGGCGGGGAATCAGAAGTGGGGAATCAGACGTGGGGAATCAGAGGCGGGGAATCAGAGGCGGGGAATCAGAGGCGGGCAATCAGATGCAGGGAATCAGAGGCAGGGAATCAGACGCAGGGAATCAAATGAAGGGAATCTGATGCAGGGAATCTGAGGCAGGGAATCTGAGGCAGGGAATCTGTGGTGGGGAATCAGAGGAGGGAAAACAGGCGTGTAAACAGAGGCGGGTAAACATAGGCGGGGAATCAGAGGCGTGGAATCAGAGGCGGGAAATCAGAGGCGGGGAAAGATATGTGGGGAAAAGTAGGCCAGGAAAGTTGAGCGGAAAGGGAGGCACTGAATCAGAGGTGGGGAATCAGAGGCGGGGAATCAGAGGCGGGGAATCAGAGGCGGGGAATCAGAGGCGGGGAATCAGAAGTGGGGAATCAGAGGTGGGGAATCAGAAGTGGGGAATCAGAGGTGGGGAATCAGAGGCGGGGAATCAGAATCAGCGAATCAGAGGCGGGGCAATCAGAGGTGGGGAATCAGAGGCGGGGAATCAGAGGCGGGGAATCAGAGGCGGTGAATCAGAGGCGGGGAATCAGACGCGGGGAATCAGAGGCGGGAAATCAGAGGCGGGGAAAGATATGTGGGGAAAAGTAGGCCAGGAAAGTTGAGCGGAAAGGGAGGCACTGAATCAGAGGTGGGGAATCAGAGGCGGGGAATCAGAGGCGGGGAATCAGAGGCGGGGAATCAGAGGCGGGGAATCAGAAGTGGGGAATCAGAGGTGGGGAATCAGAGGCGGGGATTCAGAGGCAGAGAATCAGAGGCGGGGAATCTGAGGCAGGGAATCTGAGGTGCGGAATCAGAGGCGGGGAAACAGGTGGGAAAACAGAGGTGGGTAAACATAGGCGGGGAATCAGAGGCGCGGAATCAGAGGCGCGGAATCAGAGGCATGGAATCAGAGGCGGGGAATCAGAGGCGGGGAATCAGATGCGGGGAATCAGAGGTGGGGAATCAGAGGCGAGGTATCAGAGGAGGGGAATCAGAGGCGGGGAATCAGAGGCGGGGAATCAGAGGCGGGGAATCAGAGGCGTGGAATCAGGGGCGGGGAATCAGAGGCGGGGAATCAGAAGTGGGGAATCAGAGGTGGGGAATCAGAGGCGGAGAATCAGAATCAGCGAATCAGAGGCGGGGCAATCAGAGGTGGGGAATCAGAGGCGGGGAATCAGAGGCGGGGAATCAGAGGCGGTGAATCAGAGGCGGGGAATCAGACGCGGGGAATCAGAGGCGGGGAATCAGAAGTGGGGAATCAGAGGTGGGGAATCAGAGGCGGGGAATCAGAGGCAGGTAATCGGAGGCGGGCAATCAGATGCAGGGAATCAGAGGCAGGGAATCAGAGTCGGGGAATCAGAGGCGGGGAATCTGAGGCAGGGAATCAGATGCAGGGAATCAGAGGCGGGGAATCAGAGGCGGGGTATCAGAGGCGGGGAATCAGAGGCACTGAATCAGAGGCGGGGAATCAGAGGCGTGGAATCAGAGACGGGGAATCAGAGGCGGGGAATCAGAAGTGGGGAATCAGAGGTGGGAAATCAGAGGCGGGGAATCAGAGGCGGGGAATCAGAGGTGGGGAATCAGAGGCTGGGAATCAGAGGCGGGGAATCAGAGGGGGGAATCAGAGGTGGGGAATCAGAGGCAGGGAATGAGAGGCATGGAATCAGAGGCGGGAAATCAGAGGCGGTGAATCTGAGGCGTGGAATCAGAGGTGGGGAAAGAGATGTGGGGAAACGTAGGCCAGGAAAGTTGCGCGGAAAGGGAGGCGGTGAATCAGAGGCGGGGATTCAGAGGCGGGGAATCAGAGGCGGGGAATCAGAGGCGGGGAATCAGAGGCGGGGAATCATAAGTGGGGAATCAGAGGTGGGGAATCAGAGGCGGGGATTCAGAGGCAGAGAATCAGAGGCGGGGAATCTGAGGCAGGGAATCTGAGGTGCGGAATCAGAGGCGGGGAAACAGGTGGGAAAACAGAGGTGGGTAAACATAGGCGGGGAATCAGAGGCGCGGAATCAGAGGTGCGGAATCAGAGGCAGGGAATCAGAGGCGGGGAATCAGAGGCGGGGAATCAGATGCGGGGAATCAGAGGTGGGGAATCAGAGGCGAGGTATCAGAGGAGGGGAATCAGAGGCGGGGAATCAGAGGCGGGGAATCAGAGGAGGGGAATCAGAGGCGTGGAATCAGAGGCGGGGAATCAGAGGCGGGGAATCAGAAGTGGGGAATCAGAGGTGGGGAATCAGAGGCGGGGAATCAGAATCAGCGAATCAGAGGCGGGGCAATCAGAGGTGGGGAATCAGAGGCGGGGAATCAGAGGCGGGGAATCAGAGGCGGGGAATCAGAGTCGGGGAATCAGAGGCGGGGAATCTGAGGCGGGGAATCAGATGCAGGGAATCAGAGGCGGGGAATCAGAGGCGGGGTATCAGAGGCGGGGAATCAGAGGCACTGAATCAGAGGCGGGGAATCAGAGGCGTGGAATCAGAGACGGGGAATCAGAGGCGGGGAATCAGAAGTGGGGAATCAGAGGTGGGAAATCAGAGGCGGGGAATCAGAGGCGGGGAATCAGAGGTGGGGAATCAGAGGCTGGGAATCAGAGGCGGGGAATCAGAGGGGGGAATCAGAGGTGGGGAATCAGAGGCAGGGAATCAGAGGCATGGAATCAGAGGCGGGAAATCAGAGGCGGTGAATCTGAGGCGTGGAATCAGAGGTGGGGAAAGAGATGTGGGGAAACGTAGGCCAGGAAAGTTGCGCGGAAAGGGAGGCGGTGAATCAGAGGCGGGGATTCAGAGGCGGGGAATCAGAGGCGGGGAATCAGAGGCGTGGAATCAGAGGTGGGGAAAGAGATGTGGGGAATCAGGCGGGTAAACAGAAGCGGGTAAACATAGCTGCATAAATAGAGGCAGCGAAAGAGATGGGCGAAACATAGTGGTTGGAACTTGTGTGTTGAAAATTAGGTACACAGAACAGATCAAACAGAGTTGTTGAAATTGAGGGAGGGAAAGAGAGGCACAGAAAGAGTGGAGGGGAAAGAGTGCAGTCAAAATAGAGGCGTAGAGACAGAGGTGGGGAATCAGAGGCGGGGATTCAGAGGCGGGGAATCAGAGGCAGGGAATCAGATGAAGAGAATCTGATGCAGGGAATCTGAGGCAGGGAATCTGAGGCAGGGAATCGGAGGCAGGGAATCTGAGGCAGGGAATCAGTAAAAAGTTATCAGAGGCAGGGTATCAGAGGAGGAGAATCAGAGGTGGGGATTCAGAAGTGGGGAATCAGAGGTGGGGAATCAGAGGCGTGGAATCAGAGGCGGGGAATCAGAGGTGGGGAATCAGAAGTGGGGAATCAGAGGTGGGGAATCAGAGGCAGGGAATCAGAGGCGTGGAATCAGAGGCGGGCAATCAGAAGTGGGGAATCAGAGGCGGGGAATCAGAGGCGGGGAATCAGAGGCGGTGAATCAGAGGTGGGGAATCAGAGGCGGGGAATCAGAGGCGGGGAATCAGAAGTGGGGAATCAGACGTGGGGAATCAGAGGCGGGCAATCAGATGCAGGGAATCAGAGGCAAGGAATCAGACGCAGGGAATCAAATGAAGGGAATCTGATGCAGGGAATCTGAGGCAGGGAATCTGAGGCAGGGAATCTGTGGTGGGGAATCAGAGGAGGGAAAACAGGCGGGTAGACAGAGGCGGGTAAACATAGGCGGGGAATCAGAGGCGTGGAATCAGAGGCGGGAAATCAGAGGCGGGGAAAGATATGTGGGGAAAAGTAGGCCAGGAAAGTTGAGCCGAAAGGGAGGCACTGAATCAGAGGTGGGGAATCAGAGGCGGGGAATCAGAGGCGGGGAATCAGAGGCGGGGAATCAGAGGCGGGGAATCAGAAGTGGGGAATCAGAGGTGGGGAATCAGAGGCGGGGATTCAGAGGCAGAGAATCAGAGGCGGGGAATCTGAGGCAGGGAATCTGAGGTGCGGAATCAGAGGCGGGGAAACAGGTGGGAAAA
This sequence comes from Narcine bancroftii, assembly GCF_036971445.1. NCBI lineage: Eukaryota > Metazoa > Chordata > Chondrichthyes > Torpediniformes > Narcinidae > Narcine > Narcine bancroftii. Next base: position 264,256,457 of record NC_091470.1, read on the forward strand.
CAGAGGTGGGTAAACATAGGCGGGGAATCAGAGGCGCGTAATCAGAGGCGCGGAATCAGAGGCAGGCAATCAGAGGCGGGGAATCAGAGGCGGGGAATCAGATGCGGGGAATCAGAGGTGGGGAATCAGAGGCGAGGTATCAGAGGAGGGGAATCAGAGGCGGGGAATCAGAGGCGGGGAATCAGAGGCGGGGAATCAGAGGCGTGGAATCAGAGGCGGGGAATCAGAGGCGGGGAATCAGAAGTGGGGAATCAGAGGTGGGGAATCAGAGGCGGGGAATCAGAATCAGCGAATCAGAGGCGGGGCAATCAGAGGTGGGGAATCAGAGGCGGGGAATCAGAGGCGGGGTATCAGAGGCGGTGAATCAGAGGCGGGGAATCAGACGCGGGGAATCAGAGGCGGGGAATCAGAAGTGGGTATCAGAGGTGGGGAATCAGAGGCGGGGAATCAGAGGCAGGTAATCGGAGGCGGGCAATCAGATGCAGGGAATCAGAGGCAGGGAATCAGAGGCAGGGAATCTGAGGCAGGGAATCTGAGGCAGGGATTCTGAGGTGGGCAATCAGAGGCGGGAAAACAGGCGGGTAAACAGAGGCGGGTAAACATAGGCGGGGAATCAGAGGCGGGGAATCAGAGGCGGGGAATCAGAGGCGGGGAATCAGAGGCGGGGAATCAGAGTCGGGGAATCAGAGGCGGGGAATCTGAGGCGGGGAATCAGATGCAGGGAATCAGAGGCGGGGAATCAGAGGCGGGGTATCAGAGGCGGGGAATCAGAGGTGCTGAATCAGAGGCGGGGAATCAGAGGCGTGGAATCAGAGACGGGGAATCAGAGGCGGGGAATCAGAGGCGGGGAATCAGAAGTGGGGAATCAGAGGTGGGGAATCAGAGGCGGGGATTCAGAGGCAGAGAATCAGAGGCGGGGAATCTGAGGCAGGGAATCTGAGGTGCGGAATCAGAGGCGGGGAAACAGGTGGGAAAACAGAGGTGGGTAAACATAGGCGGGGAATCAGAGGCGCGGAATCAGAGGCGGTGAATCAGAGGCGGGGAATCAGACGCGGGGAATCAGAGGCAGGTAATCGGAGGCGGGCAATCAGATGCAGGGAATCAGAGGCAGGGAATCAGAGGCAGGGAATCTGAGGCAGAGAATCTGAGGCAGGGAATCTGAGGTGGGCAATCAGAGGCGGGGAATCAGAGGTGGGGAATCAGAGGCTGGGAATCAGAGGCGGGGAATCAGAGGGGGGAATCAGAGGTGGGGAATCAGAGGCAGGGAATCAGAGGCATGGAATCAGAGGCGGGAAATCAGAGGCGGTGAATCTGAGGCGTGGAATCAGAGGTGGGGAAAGAGATGTGGGGAAACGTAGGCCAGGAAAGTTGCGCGGAAAGGGAGGCGGTGAATCAGAGGCGGGGATTCAGAGGCGGGGAATCAGAGGCGGGGAATCAGAGGCGTGGAATCAGAGGTGGGGAAAGAGATGTGGGGAATCAGGCGGGTAAACAGAAGCGGGTAAACATAGCTGCATAAATAGAGGCAGCGAAAGAGATGGGCGAAACATAGTGGTTGGAACTTGTGTGTTGAAAATTAGGTACACAGAACAGATCAAACAGAGTTGTTGAAATTGAGGGAGGGAAAGAGAGGCACAGAAAGAGTGGAGGGGAAAGAGTGCAGTCAAAATAGAGGCGTAGAGACAGAGGTGGGGAATCAGAGGCGGGGATTCAGAGGCGGGGAATCAGAGGCAGGGAATCAGATGAAGAGAATCTGATGCAGGGAATCTGAGGCAGGGAATCTGAGGCAGGGAATCGGAGGCAGGGAATCTGAGGCAGGGAATCAGTATAAAGTTATCAGAGGCAGGGTATCAGAGGAGGAGAATCAGAGGTGGGGATTCAGAAGTGGGGAATCAGAGGTGGGGAATCAGAGGCGTGGAATCAGAGGCGGGGAATCAGAGGTGGGGAATCAGAAGTGGGGAATCAGAGGTGGGTAATCAGAGGCAGGGAATCAGAGGCGTGGAATCAGAGGCGGGCAATCAGAAGTGGGGAATCAGAGGCGGGGAATCAGAGGCGGGGAATCAGAGGCGGTGAATCAGAGGTGGGGAATCAGAGGCGGGGAATCAGAGGCGGGGAATCAGAAGTGGGGAATCAGACGTGGGGAATCAGAGGCGGGCAATCAGATGCAGGGAATCAGAGGCAGGGAATCAGACGCAGGGAATCAAATGAAGGGAATCTGATGCAGGGAATCTGAGGCAGGGAATCTGAGGCAGGGAATCTGTGGTGGGGAATCAGAGGAGGGAAAACAGGCGGGTAGACAGAGGCGGGTAAACATAGGCGGGGAATCAGAGGCGTGGAATCAGAGGCGGGAAATCAGAGGCGGGGAAAGATATGTGGGGAAAAGTAGGCCAGGAAAGTTGAGCCGAAAGGGAGGCACTGAATCAGAGGTGGGGAATCAGAGGCGGGGAATCAGAGGCGGGGAATCAGAGGCGGGGAATCAGAGGCGGGGAATCAGAAGTGGGGAATCAGAGGTGGGGAATCAGAGGCGGGGATTCAGAGGCAGAGAATCAGAGGCGGGGAATCTGAGGCAGGGAATCTGAGGTGCGGAATCAGAGGCGGGGAAACAGGTGGGAAAACAGAGGTGGGTAAACATAGGCGGGGAATCAGAGGCGCGTAATCAGAGGCGCGGAATCAGAGGCAGGGAATCAGAGGCGGGGAATCAGAGGCGGGGAATCAGATGCGGGGAATCAGAGGTGGGGAATCAGAGGCGAGGTATCAGAGGAGGGGATTCAGAGGCGGGGAATCAGAGGCGGGGAATCAGAGGCGGGGAATCAGAGGCGTGGAATCAGAGGCGGGGAATCAGAGGCGGGGAATCAGAAGTGGGGAATCAGAGGTGGGGAATCAGAGGCGGGGAATCAGAATCAGCGAATCAGAGGCGGGGCAATCAGAGGTGGGGAATCAGAGGCGGGGAATCAGAGGCGGGGTATCAGAGGCGGTGAATCAGAGGCGGGGAATCAGACGCGGGGAATCAGAGGCGGGGAATCAGAAGTGGGGAATCAGAGGTGGGGAATCAGAGGCGGGGAATCAGAGGCAGGTAATCGGAGGCGGGCAATCAGATGCAGGGAATCAGAGGCAGGGAATCAGAGGCAGGGAATCTGAGGCAGGGAATCTGAGGCAGGGATTCTGAGGTGGGCAATCAGAGGCGGGAAAACAGGCGGGTAAACAGAGGCGGGTAAACATAGGCGGGGAATCAGAGGCGGGGAATCAGAGGCGGGGAATCAGAGGCGGGGAATCAGAGGCGGGGAATCAGAGTCGGGGAATCAGAGGCGGGGAATCTGAGGCGGGGAATCAGATGCAGGGAATCAGAGGCGGGGAATCAGAGGCGGGGTATCAGAGGCGGGGAATCAGAGGCGCTGAATCAGAGGCGGGGAATCAGAGGCGTGGAATCAGAGACGGGGAATCAGAGGCGGGGAATCAGAAGTGGGGAATCAGAGGTGGGAAATCAGAGGCGGGGAATCAGAGGCGGGGAATCAGAGGCGGGGAATCAGAGGCAGGGTATCAGAGGCGGGCAATCAGATGCAGGGAATCAGAGGCAGGGAATCAGAGGCAGGGAATCAGAGGCAGGGAACCTGAGGTGGCGAATATGAGGTGGTGAATCAGAGGCGGGGAAACAGGCGGGTAAACAGAGGCGGGGAATCAGATGCAGGGAATCAGCCGCGGGGAATCAGAGGCAGGGAATCAGATGAAGGGAATCTCATGCAGGGAATCTGAGGCAGGGTATCTGAGGCAGGGAATCTGTGGCAGGGAATCTGATGCGGGTTATCAGAAGGGGGAAATGAGATGTGGGAAACGAGATGCAGAGAAAGAGGCACGGATATAGAGGCAGGGAAAGAGAGGCAGGGTATCAGAGGCGGGTAATCAGAGGCGTGGAATCAGAGGCGGGGAATCAGAGACACAGAAAGAGAGGCGTGGAATCAGAGGTGCGGAATAAGAGCCGGTGAATCTGAGCCGGGAAATCAGAAGCAGAGCAACAGAGGTGGTGAAACATGGGTGCGGAATCGGACACGGTGAATCAGAGGTGGGGATTCAGAGGCCGGGAATCAGAGGCAGGGAATCAGAGGCAGGTTATCAGAGGCAGGGAATCAGAGGTGGGGAATCAGAGGCGGGGAATCAAGAGGCGGGGAATCAGAGGCGGGGAATCAGAGGCGGGGAATCAGAGGCGGAGAATCAGAGGCGGGGAATCTGATGCAGGAAATCAGAGGCAGGGAATCAGAGGCAGGGAATCAGAGGCAGGGAATCTGAGGCAGGGAATCAGAGGTGGGGAATCAGAGCCGTGGAATCAGAGGCAGGGAATCATATGAAGGGAATCTGATGCAGGGAATCTGAGGCAGGGAATCTGAGGCAGGGTATCTGTGTCAGGGAATCTGATGCGGGTTATCAGAAGGGGGAAATGAGATGTGGGAAACGAGATGCAGAGAAAGAGACACGGAAATAGAGGCAGGGAAAGACAGGCAGGGAATCAGAGGCGGGGAATCAGAGGTGGGGAATCAGAGGCTGGGAATCAGAGGCGGGGAAACAGAGGGGGGAATCAGAGGTGGGGAATCAGAGGCAGGGAATCAGAGGCAGGGAATCAGAGGCGGGAAATCAGATGCGGCGAATCTGAGGCGTGGAATCAGAGGTGGGGAAAGAGATGTGGGGAAATGTAGGCCAGGAAAGGTGCGCGGAAAGGGAGGCGGTGAATCAGAGGCGGGGTTTCAGAGGCGGGGAATCAAAGGCGGGGAATCAGAGGCGTGGAATCAGAGGTGGGGAAAGAGATGTGGGGAAACAGGCGGGTAAACAGAAGCGGGCAAACATAGCTGCATAAATAGAGGCAGCGAAAGAGATGGGCGAAACATAGTGGTTGGAACTTGTGTGTTGAAAATTAGGTACACAGAACAGATCAAACAGAGTTGTTGAAATTGAGGGAGGGAAAGAGAGGCACAGAAAGAGTGGAGGGGAAAGAGTGCAGTCAAAATAGAGGCGTAGAGACAGAGGTGGGGAATCAGAGGCGGGGATTCAGAGGCGGGGAATCAGAGGCAGGGAATCAGATGAAGGGAATCTGATGCAGGGAATCTGAGGCAGGGAATCTGAGGCAGGGAATCGGAGGCAGGGAATCTGAGGCAGGGAATCAGTAAAAAGTTATCAGAGGCAGGGTATCAGAGGCGGAGAATCAGAGGTGTGGATTCAGAAGTGGGGAATCGGAGGTGGGGAATCAGAGGCGTGGAATCAGAGGCGGGGAATCAGAGGTGGGGAATCAGAAGTGGGGAATCAGAGGTGGGGAATCAGAGGCGGGGAATCAGAGGCGTGGAATCAGAGGCGGGCAATCAGAAGTGGGGAATCAGAGGCGGGGAATCAGAGGCGGGGAATCAGAGGCGGTGAATCAGAGGTGGGGAATCAGAGGCGGGGAATCAGAGGCGGGGAATCAGAAGTGGGGAATCAGACGTGGGGAATCAGAGGCGGGGAATCAGAGGCGGGGAATCAGAGGCGGGCAATCAGATGCAGGGAATCAGAGGCAGGGAATCAGACGCAGGGAATCAAATGAAGGGAATCTGATGCAGGGAATCTGAGGCAGGGAATCTGAGGCAGGGAATCTGTGGTGGGGAATCAGAGGAGGGAAAACAGGCGTGTAAACAGAGGCGGGTAAACATAGGCGGGGAATCAGAGGCGTGGAATCAGAGGCGGGAAATCAGAGGCGGGGAAAGATATGTGGGGAAAAGTAGGCCAGGAAAGTTGAGCGGAAAGGGAGGCACTGAATCAGAGGTGGGGAATCAGAGGCGGGGAATCAGAGGCGGGGAATCAGAGGCGGGGAATCAGAGGCGGGGAATCAGAAGTGTGGAATCAGAGGTGGGGAATCAGAGGCGGGGATTCAGAGGCAGAGAATCAGAGGCGGGGAATCTGAGGCAGGGAATCTGAGGTGCGGAATCAGAGGCGGGGAAACAGGTGGGTAAACAGAGGTGGGTAAACATAGGCGGGGAATCAGAGGCGCGGAATCAGAGGCGCGGAATCAGAGGCATTGAATCAGAGGCGGGAAATCAGAGGCGGGGAATCAGATGCGGGGAATCAGAGGTGGGGAATCAGAGGCGGGGTATCAGAGGAGGGGAATCAGAGGCGGGGAATCAGAGGCGTGGAATCAGAGGCGGGGAATCAGAGGCGTGGAATCAGAGGCGGGGAATCAGAGGCGGGGAATCAGAAGTGGGGAATCAGAGGTGGGGAATCAGAGGCGGGGAATCAGAATCAGCGAATCAGAGGCGGGGCAATCAGAGGTGGGGAATCAGAGGCGGGGAATCAGAGGCGGGGAATCAGAGGCGGTGAATCAGAGGCGGGGAATCAGACGCGGGGAATCAGAGGAGGGGAATCAGAAGTGGGGAATCAGAGGTGGGGAATCAGAGGCGGGGAATCAGAGGCAGGGAATCTGAGGCAGGGATTCTGAGGTGGGCAATCAGAGGCGGGAAAACAGGCGGGTAAACAGAGGCGGGTAAACATAGGCGGGGAATCAGAGGCGGGGAATCAGAGGCGGGGAATCAGAGGCGGGGAATCAGAGGCGGGGAATCAGAGTCGGGGAATCAGAGGCGGGGAATCTGAGGCGGGGAATCAGATGCAGGGAATCAGAGGCGGGGAATCAGAGGCGGGGTATCAGAGGCGGGGAATCAGAGGCGCTGAATCAGAGGCGGGGAATCAGAGGCGTGGAATCAGAGACGGGGAATCAGAGGCGGGGAATCAGAAGTGGGGAATCAGAGGTGGGAAATCAGAGGCGGGGAATCAGAGGCGGGGAATCAGAGGCGGGGAATCAGAGGCAGGGTATCAGAGGCGGGCAATCAGATGCAGGGAATCAGAGGCAGGGAATCAGAGGCAGGGAATCAGAGGCAGGGAACCTGAGGTGGCGAATATGAGGTGGTGAATCAGAGGCGGGGAAACAGGCGGGTAAACAGAGGCGGGGAATCAGATGCAGGGAATCAGCCGCGGGGAATCAGAGGCAGGGAATCAGATGAAGGGAATCTCATGCAGGGAATCTGAGGCAGGGTATCTGAGGCAGGGAATCTGTGGCAGGGAATCTGATGCGGGTTATCAGAAGGGGGAAATGAGATGTGGGAAACGAGATGCAGAGAAAGAGGCACGGATATAGAGGCAGGGAAAGAGAGGCAGGGTATCAGAGGCGGGTAATCAGAGGCGTGGAATCAGAGGCGGGGAATCAGAGACACAGAAAGAGAGGCGTGGAATCAGAGGTGCGGAATCAGAGCCGGTGAATCTGATCCGGGAAATCAGAAGCAGAGCAACAGAGGTGGTGAAACATGGGTGCGGAATCGGACACGGTGAATCAGAGGTGGGGATTCAGAGGCCGGGAATCAGAGGCAGGGAATCAGAGGCAGGTTATCAGAGGCAGGGAATCAGAGGTGGGGAATCAGAGGCGGGGAATCAAGAGGCGGGGAATCAGAGGCGGGGAATCAGAGGCGGGGAATCAGAGGCGGAGAATCAGAGGCGGGGAATCTGATGCAGGAAATCAGAGGCAGGGAATCAGAGGCAGGGAATCAGAGGCAGGGAATCTGAGGCAGGGAATCAGAGGTGGGGAATCAGAGCCGTGGAATCAGAGGCAGGGAATCATATGAAGGGAATCTGATGCAGGGAATCTGAGGCAGGGAATCTGAGGCAGGGAATCTGTGTCAGGGAATCTGATGCGGGTTATCAGAAGGGGGAAATGAGATGTGGGAAACGAGATGCAGAGAAAGAGACACGGAAATAGAGGCAGGGAAAGACAGGCAGGGAATCAGAGGCGGGGAATCAGAGGTGGGGAATCAGAGGCTGGGAATCAGAGGCGGGGAAACAGAGGGGGGAATCAGAGGTGGGGAATCAGAGGCAGGGAATCAGAGGCAGGGAATCAGAGGCGGGAAATCAGATGCGGCGAATCTGAGGCGTGGAATCAGAGGTGGGGAAAGAGATGTGGGGAAACGTAGGCCAGGAAAGGTGCGCGGAAAGGGAGGCGGTGAATCAGAGGCGGGGTTTCAGAGGCGGGGAATCAGAGGCGGGGAATCAGAGGCGTGGAATCAGAGGTGGGGAAAGAGATGTGGGGAAACAGGCGGGTAAACAGAAGCGGGCAAACATAGCTGCATAAATAGAGGCAGCGAAAGAGATGGGCGAAACATAGTGGTTGGAACTTGTGTGTTGAAAATTAGGTACACAGAACAGATCAAACAGAGTTGTTGAAATTGAGGGAGGGAAAGAGAGGCACAGAAAGAGTGGAGGGGAAAGAGTGCAGTCAAAATAGAGGCGTAGAGACAGAGGTGGGGAATCAGAGGCGGGGATTCAGAGGCGGGGAATCAGAGGCAGGGAATCAGATGAAGGGAATCTGATGCAGGGAATCTGAGGCAGGGAATCTGAGGCAGGGAATCGGAGGCAGGGAATCTGAGGCAGGGAATCAGTAAAAAGTTATCAGAGGCAGGGTATCAGAGGCGGAGAATCAGAGGTGTGGATTCAGAAGTGGGGAATCGGAGGTGGGGAATCAGAGGCGTGGAATCAGAGGCGGGGAATCAGAGGTGGGGAATCAGAAGTGGGGAATCAGAGGTGGGGAATCAGAGGCGGGGAATCAGAGGCGTGGAATCAGAGGCGGGCAATCAGAAGTGGGGAATCAGAGGTGGGGAATCAGAGGCGGGGAATCAGAGGCGGTGAATCAGAGGTGGGGAATCAGAGGCGGGGAATCAGAGGCGGGGAATCAGAAGTGGGGAATCAGACGTGGGGAATCAGAGGCGGGGAATCAGAGGCGGGGAATCAGAGGCGGGCAATCAGATGCAGGGAATCAGAGGCAGAGAATCAGACGCAGGGAATCAAATGAAGGGAATCTGATGCAGGGAATCTGAGGCAGGGAATCTGAGGCAGGGAATCTGTGGTGGGGAATCAGAGGAGGGAAAACAGGCGTGTAAACAGAGGCGGGTAAACATAGGCGGGGAATCAGAGGCGTGGAATCAGAGGCGGGAAATCAGAGGCGGGGAAAGATATGTGGGGAAAAGTAGGCCAGGAAAGTTGAGCGGAAAGGGAGGCACTGAATCAGAGGTGGGGAATCAGAGGCGGGGAATCAGAGGCGGGGAATCAGAGGCGGGGAATCAGAGGCGGGGAATCAGAAGTGGGGAATCAGAGGTGGGGAATCAGAGGCGGGGATTCAGAGGCAGAGAATCAGAGGCGGGGAATCTGAGGCAGGGAATCTGAGGTGCGGAATCAGAGGCGGGGAAACAGGTGGGTAAACAGAGGTGGGTAAACATAGGCGGGGAATCAGAGGCGCGGAATCAGAGGCGCGGAATCAGAGGCAGGGAATCAGAGGCGGGAAATCAGAGTCGGGGAATCAGATGCGGGGAATCAGAGGTGGGGAATCAGAGGCGGGGTATCAGAGGAGGGGAATCAGAGGCGGGGAATCAGAGGCGTGGAATCAGAGGCGGGGAATCAGAGGCGTGGAATCAGAGGCGGGGAATCAGAGGCAGGGAATCAGAAGTGGGGAATCAGAGGTGGGGAATCAGAGGCGGGGAATCAGAATCAGCGAATCAGAGGCGGGGCAATCAGAGGTGGGGAATCAGAGGCGGGGAATCAGAGGCGGGGAATCAGAGGCGGTGAATCAGAGGCGGGGAATCAGACGCGGGGAATCAGAGGAGGGGAATCAGAAGTGGGGAATCAGAGGTGGGGAATCAGAGGCGGGGAATCAGAGGCAGGTAATCGGAGGCGGGCAATCAGATGCAGGGAATCAGAGGCAGGGAATCAGAGGCAGGGAATCTGAGGCAGGGAATCTGAGGCAGGGAATCTGAGGTGGGCAATCAGAGGCGGGAAAACAGGCGGGTAAACAGAGGCGGGTAAACATAGGCGGGGAATCAGAGGCGGGGAATCAGAGGCGGGGAATCAGAGGCGGGGAATCAGAGGCGGGGAATCAGAGCCGGGGAATCAGAGGCGGGGAATCTGAGGCGGGGAATCAGATGCAGGGAATCAGAGGCGGGGAATCAGAGGCGGGGTATCAGAGGCGGGGAATCAGAGGCGGGGAATCAGAGGCGTGGAATCAGAGACGGGGAATCAGAGGCGGGGAATCAGAAGTGGGGAATCAGAGGTGGGAAATCAGAGGCGGGGAATCAGAGGCGGGGAATCAGAGGCGGGGAATCAGAGGCAGGGTATCAGAGGCGGGCAATCAGATGCAGGGAATCAGAGGCAGGGAATCAGAGGCAGGGAATCAGAGGCAGGGAACCTGAGGTGGCGAATATGAGGTGGTGAATCAGAGGCGGGGAAACAGGCGGGTAAACAGAGGCGGGGAATCAGATGCAGGGAATCAGAGGCAGGAAATCAGAGGCGGCAAATCTGAGGCGTGGAATCAGAGGTGGGGAAAGAGATGTGGGGAAACGTAGGCCAGGAAAGTTGCGCGGAAAGGGAGGCGGTGAATCAGAGGCGGGGAATCAGAGGCGGGGAATCAGAGGCGGGGAATCAGAGGCGTGGAATCAGAGGTGGGGAAAGAGATGTGGGGAAACAGGCGGGTAAACAGAAGCGGGTAAACATAGCTGCATAAATAGAGGCAGCGAAAGAGATGGGCGAAACATAGTGGTTGGAACTTGTGTGTTGAAAATTAGGTACACAGAACAGATCAAACAGAGTTGTTGAAATTGAGGGAGGGAAAGAGAGGCAAAGAAAGAGTGGAGGGGAAAGAGTGCAGGCAAAATAGAGGCGTAGAGACAGAGGTGGGGAATCAGAGGCGGGGAATCAGAGGCGGGGAATCAGAGGCAGGGAATCAGATGAAGGGAATCTGATGCAGGGAATCTGAGGCAGGGAATCTGAGGCAGGGAATCGGAGGCAGAGAATCTGAGGCAGGGAATCAGTAAAAAGTTATCAGAGGCAGGGTATCAGAGGCGGAGAATCAGAGGTGGGGAATCAGAAGTGGAGAATCAGAGGTGGGGAATCAGAGGCGTGGAATCAGAGGCGGGGAATCAGAGGTGGGGAATCAGAAGTGGGGAATCAGAGGTGGGGAATCAGAGGCGGGGAATCAGAGGCGTGGAATCAGAGGCGGGCAATCAGAAGTGGGGAATCAGAGGCGGGGAATCAGAGGCGGGGAATCAGAGGCGGTGAATCAGAGGCGGGGAATAAGAGGCGGGGAATCAGAGGCGGGGAATCAGAAGTGGGGAATCAGAGGTGGGGAATCAGAGGCGGGGAATCAGAGGTGGGGAATCAGAGGCGGGCAATCAGATGCAGGGAATCAGAGGCAGGGAATCAGACGCAGGGAATCAAATGAAGGGAATCTGATGCAGGGAATCTGAGGCAGGGAATCTGAGGCAGGGAATCTGTGGTGGGGAATCAGAGGCGGGAAAATAGGCGGGTAAACAGAGGCGGGTAAACATAGGCGGGGAATCAGAGGCGTGGAATCAGAGGTGGGAAATCAGAGGCGGGGAAAGATATGTGGGGAAATGTAGGCCAGGAAAGTTGAGCGGAAAGGGAGGCAGTGAATCAGAGGTGGGGAATCAGAGGCGGGGAATCAGAGGAGGGGAATCAGAGACGGGGAATCAGAGGCGGGGAATCAGAAGTGGGGAATCAGAGGTGGGGAATCAGAGGCGGGGAATCAGAGGTGGAGAATCAGAGGCGGGGAATCTGAGGCAGGGAATCTGAGGTGGGGAATCAGAGGCGGGGAAACAGGTGGGTAAACAGAGGTGGGTAAACATAGGCGGGGAATCAGAGGCGCGGAATCAGAGGCGGGGAATCAGAGGCAGGGAATCAGAGGCGGGGAATCAGAGGCAGGGAATCAGATGAAGGGAATCTGATGCAGGGAATCTGAGGCAGGGAATCTGAGGCAGGGAATCGGAGGCAGGGAATCTGAGGCAGGGAATCAGTAAAAAGTTATCAGAGGCAGGGTATCAGAGGCGGAGAATCAGAGGTGGGGAATCAGAAGTGGAGAATCAGAGGTGGGGAATCAGAGGCGTGGAATCAGAGGCGGGGAATCAGAGGTGGGGAATCAGAAGTGGGGAATCAGAGGTGGGGAATCAGAGGCGGGGAATCAGAGGCGTGGAATCAGAGGCGGGCAATCAGAAGTGGGGAATCAGAGGCGGGGAATCAGAGGCGGGGAATCAGAGGCGGTGAATCAGAGGCGGGGAATCAGAGGCGGGGAATCAGAGGCGGGGAATCAGAAGTGGGGAATCAGAGGTGGGGAATCAGAGGCGGGGAATCAGAGGCGGGGAATCAGAGGCGGGCAATCAGATGCAGGGAATCAGAGGCAGGGAATCAGACGCTGGGAATCAAATGAAGGGAATCTGATGCAGGGAATCTGAGGCAGGGAATCTGAGGCAGGGAATCTGTGGTGGGGAATCAGAGGCGGGAAAACAGGCGGGTAAACAGAGGCGGGTAAACATAGGCGGGGAATCAGAGGCGTGGAATCAGAGGCGGGAAATCAGAGGCGGGGAAAGATATGTGGGGAAATGTAGGCCAGGAAAGTTGAGCGGAAAGGGAGGCAGTGAATCAGAGGTGGGGAATCAGAGGCGGGGAATCAGAGGCGGGGAATCAGAGACGGGGAATCAGAGGCGGGGAATCAGAAGTGGGGAATCAGATGTGGGGAATCAGAGGCGGGGAATCAGAGGCGGAGAATCAGAGGCGGGGAATCTGAGGCAGGGAATCTGAGGTGGGGAATCAGAGGCGGGGAAACAGGTGGGTAAACAGAGGTGGGTAAACATAGGCGGGGAATCAGAGGCGCGGAATCAGAGGCGGGGAATCAGAGGCAGGGAATCAGAGGCGGGGAATCAGAGGTGGGGAATCAGAGGCGGGGTATCAGAGGAGGGGAATCAGAGGCGTGGAATCAGAGGCGGGGAATCAGAGGCGGGGAATCAGAGGCGTGGAATCAGAGGCGGGGAATCAGAGGCGGGGAATCAGAAGTGGGGAATCAGAGGTGGGGAATCAGAGGCGGGGAATCAGAATCAGCGAATCAGAGGCGGGGCAATCAGAGGTGGGGAATCAGAGGCGGGGAATCAGAGGCGGGGAATCAGAGGCGGTGAATCAGAGGCGGGGAATCAGACGCGGGGAATCAGAGGCGGAGAATCAGAAGTGGGGAATCAGAGGTGGGGAATCAGAGGCGGGGAATCAGAGGCAGGTAATCAGAGGCGGGCAATCAGATGCAGGGAATCAGAGGCAGGGAATCAGAGGCAGGGAATCTGAGGCAGGGAATCTGAGGCAGGGAATCTGAGGTGGGCAATCAGAGGCGGGAAAACAGGCGGGTAAACAGAGGCGGGTAAACATAGGCGGGGAATCAGAGGCGGGGAATCAGAGGCGGGGAATCAGAGTCGGGGAATCAGAGGCGGGGAATCAGAGTCGGGGAATCAGAGGCGGGGAATCTGAGGCGGGGAATCAGATGCAGAGAATCAGAGGCGGGGAATCAGAGGCGGGGTATAAGAGGCGGGGAATCAGAGGCGCGGAATCAGAGGCGGGGAATCAGAGGCGTGGAATCACAGACGGGGAATCAGAGGCGGGGAATCAGAAGTGGGGAATCAGAGGTGGGAAATCAGAGGCGGGGAATCAGAGCGGGGAATCAGAGGCGGGGAATCAGAGGCAGGGTATCAGAGGCGGGCAATCAGATGCAGGGAATCAGAGGCAGGGAATCAGAGGCAGGGAATCAGAGGCAGGGAACCTGAGGTGGCGAATATGAGGTGGTGAATCAGAGGCGGGGAAACAGGCGGGTAAACAGAGGCTGGGAATCAGATGCAGGGAATCAGAGGCGGGGAATCAGAGGCAGGGAATCAGATGAAGGGAATCTGATGCAGGGAATCTGAGGCAGGGAATCTGAGGCAGGGAATCTGTGGCAGGGAATCTGATGCGGGTTATCAGAAGGGGGAAATGAGATGTGGGAAACGAGATGCAGAGAAAGAGGCACGGAAATAGAGGCAGGGAAAGAGAGGCTGGGTATCAGAGGCGGGTAATCAGAGGCGTGGAATCAGAGGCGGGGAATCAGAGGCGGGAAATAAGAGAGTGGAATCAGAGGTGGGGAATCAGAGGCGGGGAATCAGAGGCAGGGAATCAGAGGCAGGAAATCAGAGGCGGCGAATCTGAGGCGTGGAATCAGAGGTGGGGAAAGAGATGTGGGGAAACGTAGGCCAGGAAAGTTGCTCGGAAAGGGAGGCGGTGAATCAGAGGCGGGGAATCAGAGGCGGGGAATCAGAGGCGGGGAATCAGAGGCGTGGAATCAGAGGTGGGGAAAGAGATGTGGGGAAACAGGCGGGTAAACAGAAGCGGGTAAACATAGCTGCATCAATAGATGCAGCGAAAGAGATGGGCGAAACATAGTGGTTGGAACTTTTGTGTTGAAAATTAGTTACACAGAACAGATCAAACAGTGTTGTTGAAATTGAGGGAGGGAAAGAGAGGCACGGAAAGAGTGGAGGGGAAAGAGTGCAGGCAAAATAGAGGCGTAGAGACAGAGGTGGGGAATCAGATGCGGGGAATCAGAGGCGGGGAATCAGAGGCAGGGAATCAGATGAAGGGAATCTAATGCAGGGAAACTGAGGCAGGGAATCTGAGGCAGGGAATCGGAGGCAGGGAATCTGAGGCAGGGAATCAGAGGCGGGGAATCAGAGGCGGGGAATCAGATGCGGGGAATCAGAGGTGGGGAATCAGAGGCGAGGTATCAGAGGAGGGGAATCAGAGGCGGGGAATCAGAGGCGGGGAATCAGAGGCGGGGAATCAGAGGCGTGGAATCAGAGGCGGGGAATCAGAGGCGGGGAAACAGAAGTGGGGAATCAGAGGTGGGGAATCAGAGGCGGGGAATCAGAATCAGCGAATCAGAGGCGGGGCAATCAGAGGTGGGGAATCAGAGGCGGGGAATCAGAGGCGGGGAATCAGAGGCGGTGAATCAGAGGCGGGGAATCAGACGCGGGGAATCAGAGGCGGGGAATCAGAAGTGGGGAATCAGAGGTGGGGAATCAGAGGCGGGGAATCAGAGGCAGGTAATCGGAGGCGGGCAATCAGATGCAGGGAATCAGAGGCAGGGAATCAGAGGCAGGGATTCTGAGGCAGGGAATCTGAGGCAGGGAATCTGAGGTGGGCAATCAGAGGCGGGAAAACAGGCGGGTAAACAGAGGCGGGTAAACATTGGCGGGGAATCAGAGGCGGGGAATCAGAGGCGGGGAATCAGAGGCGGGGAATCAGAGGCGGGGAATCAGAGTCGGGGAATCAGAGGCGGGGAATCTGAGGCGGGGAATCAGATGCAGGGAATCAGAGGCGGGGAATCAGAGGCGGGGTATCAGAGGCGGGGAATCAGAGGCGCTGAATCAGAGGCGGGGAATCAGAGGCGTGGAATCAGAGACGGGGAATCAGAGGCGGGGAATCAGAAGTGGGGAATCAGAGGTTGGAAATCAGAGGCGGGGAATCAGAGGCGGGGAATCAGAGGCGGGGAATCAGAGGCAGGGTATCAGAGGCGGGCAATCAGATGCAGGGAATCAGAGGCAGGGAATCAGAGGCAGGGAATCAGAGGCAGGGAACCTGAGGTGGCGAATATGAGGTGGTGAATCAGAGGGGGGGAAACAGGCGGGTAAACAGAGGCGGGGAATCAGATGCAGGGAATCAGCCGTGGGGAATCAGAGGCAGGGAATCAGATGAAGGGAATCTCATGCAGGGAATCTGAGGCAGGGTATCTGAGGCAGGGAATCTGTGGCAGGGAATCTGATGCGGGTTATCAGAAGGGGGAAATGAGATGTGGGAAACGGGATGCAGAGAAAGAGGCACGGATATAGAGGCAGGGAAAGAGAGGCAGGGTATCAGAGGCGGGTAATCAGAGGCGTGGAATCAGAGGCGGGGAATCAGAGACACAGAAAGAGAGGCGTGGAATCAGAGGTGCGGAATCAGAGCCGGTGAATCTGAGCCGGGAAATCAGAAGCAGAGCAACAGAGGTGGTGAAACATGGGAGCGGAATCGGACACGGGGAATCAGAGGTGGGGATTCAGAGGCCGGGAATCAGAGGCAGGGAATCAGAGGCAGGTTATCAGAGGCAGGGAATCAGAGGTGGGGAATCAGAGGCGGGGAATCAAGAGGCGGGGAATCAGAGGCGGGGAATCAGAGGCGGGGAATCAGAGGCGGAGAATCAGAGGCGGGGAATCTGATGCAGGAAATCAGAGGCAGGGAATCAGAGGCAGGGAATCAGAGGCAGGGAATCTGAGGCAGGGAATCAGAGGTGGGGAATCAGAGCCGTGGAATCAGAGGCAGGGAATCATATGAAGGGAATCTGATGCAGGGAATCTGAGGCAGGGAATCTGAGGCAGGGAATCTGTGTCAGGGAATCTGATGCGGGTTATCAGAAGGGGGAAATGAGATGTGGGAAACGAGATGCAGAGAAAGAGACACGGAAATAGAGGCAGGGAAAGGCAGGCAGGGAATCAGAGGCGGGGAATCAGAGGTGGGGAATCAGAGGCTGGGAATCAGAGGCGGGGAATCAGAGGGGGGAATCAGAGGTGGGGAATCAGAGGCAGGGAATCAGAGGCAGGGAATCAGAGGCGGGAAATCAGATGCGGCGAATCTGAGGCGTGGAATCAGAGGTGGGGAAAGAGATGTGGGGAAACGTAGGCCAGGAAAGGTGCGCGGAAAGGGAGGCGGTGAATCAGAGGCGGGGATTCAGAGGCTTGGAATCAGAGGCGGGGAATCTGAGGCGTGGAATCAGAGGTGGGGAAAGAGATGTGGGGAAACAGGCGGGTAAACAGAAGCGGGCAAACATAGCTGCATAAATAGAGGCAGCGAAAGAGATGGGCGAAACATAGTGGTTGGAACTTGTGTGTTGAAAATTAGGTACACAGAACAGATCAAACACAGTTGTTGAAATTGAGGGAGGGAAAGAGAGGCACAGAAAGAGTGGAGGGGAAAGAGTGCAGTCAAAATAGAGGCGTAGAGACAGAGGTGGGGAATCAGAGGCGGGGATTCAGAGGCGGGGAATCAGAGGCAGGGAATCAGATGAAGGGAATCTGATGCAGGGAATCTGAGGCAGGGAATCTGAGGCAGGGAATCGGAGGCAGGGAATCTGAGGCAGGGAATCAGTAAAAAGTTATCAGAGGCAGGGTATCAGAGGCGGAGAATCAGAGGTGTGGATTCAGAAGTGGGGAATCGGAGGTGGGGAATCAGAGGCGTGGAATCAGAGGCGGGGAATCAGAGGTGGGGAATCAGAAGTGGGGAATCAGAGGTGGGGAATCAGAGGCGGGGAATCAGAGGCGTGGAATCAGAGGCGGGCAATCAGAAGTGGGGAATCAGAGGCGGGGAATCAGAGGCGGGGAATCAGAGGCGGTGAATCAGAGGTGGGGAATCAGAGGCGGGGAATCAGAGGCGGGGAATCAGAAGTGGGGAATCAGACGTGGGGAATCAGAGGCGGGGTATCAGAGGCGGGGAATCAGAGGCGGGCAATCAGATGCAGGGAATCAGAGGCAGGGAATCAGACGCAGGGAATCAAATGAAGGGAATCTGATGCAGGGAATCTGAGGCAGGGAATCTGAGGCAGGGAATCTGTGGTGGGGAATCAGAGGAGGGAAAACAGGCGTGTAAACAGAGGCGGGTAAACATAGGCGGGGAATCAGAGGCGTGGAATCAGAGGCGGGAAATCAGAGGCGGGGAAAGATATGTGGGGAAAAGTAGGCCAGGAAAGTTGAGCGGAAAGGGAGGCACTGAATCAGAGGTGGGGAATCAGAGGCGGGGAATCAGAGGCGGGGAATCAGAGGCGGGGAATCAGAGGCGGGGAATCAGAAGTGGGGAATCAGAGGTGGGGAATCAGAGGCGGGGATTCAGAGGCAGAGAATCAGAGGCGGGGAATCTGAGGCAGGGAATCTGAGGTGCGGAATCAGAGGCGGGGAAACAGGTGGGTAAACAGAGGTGGGTAAACATAGGCGGGGAATCAGAGGCGCGGAATCAGAGGCGCGGAATCAGAGGCAGGGAATCAGAGGCGGGAAATCAGAGGCGGGGAATCAGATGCGGGGAATCAGAGGTGGGGAATCAGAGGCGGGGTATCAGAGGAGGGGAATCAGAGGCGGGGAATCAGAGGCGTGGAATCAGAGGCGGGGAATCAGAGGCGTGGAATCAGAGGCGGGGAATCAGAGGCGGGGAATCAGAAGTGGGGAATCAGAGGTGGGGAATCAGAGGCGGGGAATCAGAATCAGCGAATCAGAGGCGGGGCAATCAGAGGTGGGGAATCAGAGGCGGGGAATCAGAGGCGGGGAATCAGAGGCGGTGAATCAGAGGCGGGGAATCAGACGCGGGGAATCAGAGGCGGGGAATCAGAAGTGGGGAATCAGAGGTGGGGAATCAGAGGCGGGGAATCAGAGGCAGGTAATCGGAGGCGGGCAATCAGATGCAGGGAATCAGAGGCAGGGAATCAGAGGCAGGGAATCTGAGGCAGGGAATCTGAGGCAGGGAATCTGAGGTGGGCAATCAGAGGCGGGAAAACAGGCGGGTAAACAGAGGCGGGTAAACATAGGCGGGGAATCAGAGGCGGGGAATCAGAGGCGGGGAATCAGAGGCGGGGAATCAGAGGCGGGGAATCAGAGCCGGGGAATCAGAGGCGGGGAATCTGAGGCGGGGAATCAGATGCAGGGAATCAGAGGCGGGGAATCAGAGGCGGGGTATCAGAGGCGGGGAATCAGAGGCGCTGAATCAGAGGCGGGGAATCAGAGGCGTGGAATCAGAGACGGGGAATCAGAGGCGGGGAATCAGAAGTGGGGAATCAGAGGTGGGAAATCAGAGGCGGGGAATCAGAGGCGGGGAATCAGAGGCGGGGAATCAGAGGCTGGGTATCAGAGGCGGGCAATCAGATGCAGGGAATCAGAGGCAGGGAATCAGAGGCAGGGAATCAGAGGCAGGGAACCTGAGGTGGCGAATATGAGGTGGTGAATCAGAGGCGGGGAAACAGGCGGGTAAACAGAGGCGGGGAATCAGATGCAGGGAATCAGCCGCGGGGAATCAGAGGCAGGGAATCAGATGAAGGGAATCTCATGCAGGGAATCTGAGGCAGGGTATCTGAGGCAGGGAATCTGTGGCAGGGAATCTGATGCGGGTTATCAGAAGGGGGAAATGAGATGTGGGAAACGAGATGCAGAGAAAGAGGCACGGATATAGAGGCAGGGAAAGAGAGGCAGGGTATCAGAGGCGGGTAATCAGAGGTGTGGAATCAGAGGCGGGGAATCAGAGACACAGAAAGAGAGGCGTGGAATCAGAGGTGCGAAATCAGAGCCGGTGAATCTGAGCCGGGAAATCAGAAGCAGAGCAACAGAGGTGGTGAAACATGGGTGCGGAATCGGACACGGGGAATCAGAGGTGGGGATTCAGAGGCCGGGAATCAGAGGCAGGGAATCAGAGGCAGGTTATCAGAGGCAGGGAATCAGAGGTGGGGAATCAGAGGCGGGGAATCAAGAGGCGGGGAATCAGAGGCGGGGAATCAGAGGCGGGGAATCAGAGGCGGAGAATCAGAGGCGGGCAATCAGATGCAGGAAATCAGAGGCAGGGAATCAGAGGCAGGGAATCAGAGGCAGGGAATCTGAGGCAGGGAATCAGAGGTGGGGAATCAGAGGCGTGGAATCAGAGGCAGGGAATCATATGAAGGGAATCTGATGCAGGGAATCTGAGGCAGGGAATCTGAGGCAGGGAATCTGTGGCAGGGAATCTGATGCGGGTTATCAGAAGGGGGAAATGAGATGTGGGAAACGAGATGCAGAGAAAGAGGCACGGAAATAGAGGTAGGGAAAGAGAGGCAGGGAATCAGAGGCGGGGAATCAGAGGTGGGGAATCAGAGGCTGGGAATCAGAGGCGGGGAATCAGAGGGGGGAATCAGAGGTGGGGAATCAGAGGCAGGGAATCAGAGGCAGGGAATCAGAGGCAGGAAATCAGAGGCGGCAAATCTGAGGCGTGGAATCAGTGGGGAAAGAGATGTGGGGAAACGTAGGCCAGGAAAGTTGCGCGGAAAGGGAGGCGGTGAATCAGAGGCGGGGAATCAGAGGCAGGGAATCAGAGGCGGGGAATCAGAGGCGTGGAATCAGAGGTGGGGAAAGAGATGTGGGGAAACAGGCGGGTAAACAGAAGCGGGTAAACATAGCTGCATAAATAGAGGCAGCGAAAGAGATGGGCGAAACATAGTGGTTGGAACTTGTGTGTTGAAAATTAGGTACACAGAACAGATCAAACAGAGTTGTTGAAATTGAGGGAGGGAAAGAGAGGCACAGAAAGAGTGGAGGAGAAAGAGTGCAGGCAAAATAGAGGCGTAGAGACAGAGGTGGGGAATCAGAGGCGGGGAATCAGAGGCGGGGAATCAGAGGCAGGGAATCAGATGAAGGGAATCTGATGCAGGGAATCTGAGGCAGGGAATCTGAGGCAGGGAATCGGAGGCAGGGAATCTGAGGCAGGGAATCAGTAAAAAGTTATCAGAGGCAGGGTATCAGAGGCGGAGAATCAGAGGTGGGGAATCAGAAGTGGAGAATCAGAGGTGGGGAATCAGAGGCGTGGAATCAGAGGCGGGGAATCAGAGGTGGGGAATCAGAAGTGGGGAATCAGAGGTGGGGAATCAGAGGCGGGGAATCAGAGGCGTGGAATCAGAGGCGGGCAATCAGAAGTGGGGAATCAGAGGCGGGGAATCAGAGGTGGGGAATCAGAGGCGGGGAATCAGAGGCGGGGAATCAGAGGCGGGCAATCAGATGCAGGGAATCAGAGGCAGGGAATCAGACGCAGGGAATCAAATGAAGGGAATCTGATGCAGGGAATCTGAGGCAGGGAATCTGAGGCAGGGAATCTGTGGTGGGGAATCAGAGGCGGGAAAACAGGCGGGTAAACAGAGGCGGGTAAACATAGGCGGGGAATCAGAGGCGTGGAATCAGAGGCGGGAAATCAGAGGCGGGGAAAGATATGTGGGGAAATGTAGGCCAGGAAAGTTGAGCGGAAAGGGAGGCAGTGAATCAGAGGTGGGGAATCAGAGGCGGGGAATCAGAGGCGGGGAATCAGAGACGGGGATTCAGAGGCGGGGAATCAGAAGTGGGGAATCAGAGGTGGGGAATCAGAGGCGGGAAAACAGGCGGGTAAACAGAGGCGGGTAAACATAGGCGGGGAATCAGAGGCGTGGAATCAGAGGCGGGAAATCAGAGGCGGGGAAAGATATGTGGGGAAATGTAGGCCAGGAAAGTTGAGCGGAAAGGGAGGCAGTGAATCAGAGGTGGGGAATCAGAGGCGGGGAATCAGAGGCGGGGAATCAGAGACGGGGAATCAGAGGCGGGGAATGAGAAGTGGGGAATCAGAGGTGGGGAATCAGAGGCGGGGAATCAGAGGCGGAGAATCAGAGGCGGGGAATCTGAGGCAGGGAATCTGAGGTGGGGAATCAGAGGCGGGGAAACAGGTGGGTAAACAGAGGTGGGTAAACATAGGCGGGGAATCAGAGGCGCGGAATCAGAGGCGGGGAATCAGAGGCAGGGAATCAGAGGCGGGGAATCAGAGGTGGAGAATCAGAGGCGGGGTATCAGAGGAGGGGAATCAGAGGCGTGGAATCAGAGGCGGGGAATCAGAGGCGGGGAATCAGAGGCGTGGAATCAGAGGCGGGGAATCAGAGGCGGGGAATCAGAAGTGGGGAATCAGAGGTGGGGAATCAGAGGCGGGGAATCAGAATCAGCGAATCAGAGGCGGGGCAATCAGAGGTGGGGTATCAGAGGCGGGGAATCAGAGGCGGGGAATCAGAGGCGGTGAATCAGAGGCGGGGAATCAGACGCGGGGAATCAGAGGCGGGGAATCAGAAGTGGGGAATCAGAGGTGGGGAATCAGAGGCGGGGAATCAGAGGCAGGTAATCAGAGGCGGGCAATCAGATGCAGGGAATCAGAGGCAGGGAATCAGAGGCAGGGAATCTGAGGCAGGGAATCTGAGGCAGGGAATCTGAGGTGGGCAATCAGAGGCGGGAAAACAGGCGGGTAAACAGAGGCGGGTAAACATAGGCGGGGAATCAGAGGCGGGGAATCAGAGGCGGGGAATCAGAGTCGGGGAATCAGAGGCGGGGAATCAGAGTCGGGGAATCAGAGGCGGGGAATCTGAGGCGGGGAATCAGATGCAGAGAATCAGAGGCGGGGAATCAGAGGCGGGGTATAAGAGGCGGGGAATCAGAGGCGCGGAATCAGAGGCGGGGAATCAGAGGCGTGGAATCACAGACGGGGAATCAGAGGCGGGGAATCAGAAGTGGGGAATCAGAGGTGGGAAATCAGAGGCGGGGAATCAGAGCGGGGAATCAGAGGCGGGGAATCAGAGGCAGGGTATCAGAGGCGGGCAATCAGATGCAGGGAATCAGAGGCAGGGAATCAGAGGCAGGGAATCAGAGGCAGGGAACCTGAGGTGGCGAATATGAGGTGGTGAATCAGAGGCGGGGAAACAGGCGGGTAAACAGAGGCTGGGAATCAGATGCAGGGAATCAGAGGCGGGGAATCAGAGGCAGGGAATCAGATGAAGGGAATCTGATGCAGGGAATCTGAGGCAGGGAATCTGAGGCAGGGAATCTGTGGCAGGGAATCTGATGCGGGTTATCAGAAGGGGGAAATGAGATGTGGGAAACGAGATGCAGAGAAAGAGGCACGGAAATAGAGGCAGGGAAAGAGAGGCAGGGTATCAGAGGCGGGTAATCAGAGGCGTGGAATCAGAGGCGGGGAATCAGAGGCGGGAAATAAGAGAGTGGAATCAGAGGTGGGGAATCAGAGGCGGGGAATCAGAGGCAGGGAATCAGAGGCAGGAAATCAGAGGCGGCGAATCTGAGGCGTGGAATCAGAGGTGGGGAAAGAGATGTGGGGAAACGTAGGCCAGGAAAGTTGCTCGGAAAGGGAGGCGGTGAATCAGAGGCGGGGAATCAGAGGCGGGGAATCAGAGGCGGGGAATCAGAGGCGTGGAATCAGAGGTGGGGAAAGAGATGTGGGGAAACAGGCGGGTAAACAGAAGCGGGTAAACATAGCTGCATCAATAGATGCAGCGAAAGAGATGGGCGAAACATAGTGGTTGGAACTTTTGTGTTGAAAATTAGTTACACAGAACAGATCAAACAGTGTTGTTGAAATTGAGGGAGGGAAAGAGAGGCACGGAAAGAGTGGAGGGGAAAGAGTGCAGGCAAAATAGAGGCGTAGAGACAGAGGTGGGGAATCAGATGCGGGGAATCAGAGGCGGGGAATCAGAGGCAGGGAATCAGATGAAGGGAATCTAATGCAGGGAAACTGAGGCAGGGAATCTGAGGCAGGGAATCGGAGGCAGGGAATCTGAGGCAGGGAATCAGTAAAAAGTTATCAGAGGCAGGGTATCAGAGGCGGAGAATCAGAGGTGGGGAATCAGAAGTGGGGAATCAGAGGTGGGGAATCAGAGGCGTGGAATCAGAGGCGGGGAATCAGAGGTGGGGAATCAGAAGTGGGGAATCAGAGGTGGGGAATCAGAGGCGGGGAATCAGAGGCGTGGAATCAGAGGCGGGCAATCAGAAGTGGGGAATCAGAGGCGGGGAATCAGAGGCGGGGATTCAGAGGTGGTGAATCAGAGGCGGGGAATCAGAGGCGGGGAATCAGAGGCGGGGAATCAGAAGTGGGGAATCAGAGGTGGGGAATCAGAGGCGGGGAATCAGAGGCGGGCAATCAGATGCAGGGAATCAGAGGCAGGGAATCAGAGGCAGGGAACCAGACGCAGGGAATCAAATGAAGGGAATCTGATGCAGGGAATCTGAGGCAGGGAATCTGAGGCAGGGAATCTGTGGTGGGGAATCAGAGGCGGGAAAACAGGCGGTTAAACAGAGGCGGGTAAACATAGGCGGGGATTCAGAGGCGTGGAATCAGAGGCGGGAAATCAGAGGCTGGGAAAGATATGTGGGGAAAAGTAGGCCAGGAAAGTTGAGCGGAAAGGGAGGCATTGAATCAGAGGTGGGGAATCAGAGGCGGGGAATCAGAGGCGGGGAATCAGAGGCGGGGAATCAGAGGCAGGGAATCAGAAGCGGGGAATCAGAGGTTGGGAATCAGAGGCGGGGAATCAGAGGCGGAGAATCAGAGGCGGGCAATCAGATGCAGGGAATCAGATGCAGGGAATCAGAGGCAGGGAATCTGAGGCAGGGAATCTGAGGTGGGGAATCAGAGGCGGGGAAACAGGTGGGTAAACAGAGGCGGGTAAACATAGGCGGGGAATCAGAGGCGCGAAATCAGAGGTGGGGACTCAGAGGCAGGGAATCAGAGGCGGGGAATCAGAGGCGGGGAATCAGATGCGGGGAATCAGAGGTGGGGAATCAGAGGCGGGGTATCAGAGGAGGGGAATCAGAGGCGGGGAATCAGAGGCGGGGAATCAGAGGCGGGGAATTAGAGGCGTGCAATCAGAGGCGGGGAATCAGAGGTGGGGAATCAGAAGTGGGGAATCAGAGATGGGGAATCAGAGCCGGGGCATCAGAATCAGCGAATCAGAGGCGGGGAATCAGAGGCGGAGAATCAGAGGCGGGGAATCTGAGGCAGGGAATCTGAGGTGGGGAATCAGAGGCGGGGAAACAGGTGGGTAAACAGAGGTGGGTAAACATAGGCGGGGAATCAGAGGCGCGGAATCAGAGGCGGGGAATCAGAGGCAGGGAATCAGAGGCGGGGAATCAGAGGTGGAGAATCAGAGGCGGGGTATCAGAGGAGGGGAATCAGAGGCGTGGAATCAGAGGCGGGGAATCAGAGGCGGGGAATCAGAGGCGTGGAATCAGAGGCGGGGAATCAGAGGCGGGGAATCAGAAGTGGGGAATCAGAGGTGGGGAATCAGAGGCGGGGAATCAGAATCAGCGAATCAGAGGCGGGGCAATCAGAGGTGGGGTATCAGAGGCGGGGAATCAGAGGCGGGGAATCAGAGGCGGTGAATCAGAGGCGGGGAATCAGACGCGGGGAATCAGAGGCGGGGAATCAGAAGTGGGGAATCAGAGGTGGGGAATCAGAGGCGGGGAATCAGAGGCAGGTAATCAGAGGCGGGCAATCAGATGCAGGGAATCAGAGGCGGGGAATCAGAGGCAGGGAATCAGAGGCGGGGAATCAGAGGTAGGGAATCTGAGGTGGGCAATCAGAGGCGGGAAAACAGGCGGGTAAACAGAGGCGGGTAAACATAGGCGGGGAATCAGAGGCGGGGAATCAGAGGCGGGGAATCAGAGGCGGGGAATAAGAGTCGGGGAATCAGAGGCTGGGAATCTGAGGCAGGGAATCAGATGCAGGGAATCAGAGGCGGGGAATCAGAGGCGGGGTATCAGAGGCGGGGAATCAGAGGCGCGGAATCAGAGGCGGGGAATCAGAGGCGTGGAATCAGAGACGGGGAATCAGAGGCGGGGAATCAGAAGTGGGGAATCAGAGGTGGGAAATCAGAGGCTGGGAATCAGAGGCGGGGAATCAGAGTCGGGAAATCAGAGGCAGGGTATCAGAGGCGGGCAATCAGATGCAGGGAATCAGAGGCAGGGAATCAGAGGCAGGGAATCAGAGGCAGGGAACCTGAGATGGCGAATATGATGTGGTGAATCAGAGGCGGGGAAACAGTCGGGTAAACAAAGGCGGGGAATCAGAGGCAGGGAATCAGCCGCGGGGAATCAGAGGCAGGGAATCAGATGAAGGGAATCTGATGCAGGGAATCTGAGGCAGGGTATCTGAGGCAGGGAATCTGTGGCAGGGAATCTGATGCGGGTTATCAGAAGGGGGAAATGAGATGTGGGAAACGAGATGCAGAGAAAGAGGCACGGAAATAGAGGCAGGGAAAGAGAGGCAGGGTATCAGAGGCGGGTAATCAGAGGCGTGGAATCAGAGGCGGGGAATCAGAGACACAGAAAGAGAGGCGTGGAATCAGAGGTGCGGAATTAGAGCCGGTGAATCTGATCCGGGAAATCAGAAGCAGAGCAACAGAGGTGGTGTAACATGGGTGCGGAATCGGACACGGGGAATCAGAGGTTGGGACTCATCGGCCGGGAATCAGAGGCAGGGAATCAGAGGCAGGTTATCAGAGGCAGGGAATCAGAGGTGGGAAATCAGAGGCTGGGAATCAGAGGCGTGGAATCAGAGGCGGGCAATCAGAAGTGGGGAATCAGAGGCGGGGAATCAGAGGCGGGGAATCAGAGGCGGTGAATCAGAGGCGGGGAATCAGAGGCGGGGAATCAGAGGCGGGGAATCAGAAGTGGGGAATCAGAGGTGGGGAATCAGAGGCGGGGAATCAGAGGCGGGGAATCAGAGGCGGGCAATCAGATGCAGGGAATCAGAGGCAGGGAATCAGACGCAGGGAATCAAATGAAGGGAATCTGATGCAGGGAATCTGAGGCAGGGAATCTGAGGCAGGGAATCTGTGGTGGGGAATCAGAGGAGGGAAAACAGGCGAGTAAACAGAGGCGGGTAAACATAGGCGGGGAATCAGAGGCGTGGAATCAGAGGCGGGAAATCAGAGGCGGGGAAAGATATGTGGGGAAAAGTAGGCCAGGAAAGTTGAGCGGAAAGGGAGGCACTGAATCAGAGGTGGGGAATCAGAGGCGTGGAATCAGAGGCGGGGAATCAGAGGTGGGGAATCAGAGGCGGGGAATCAGAAGTGGGGAATCAGAGGTGGGGAATCAGAGGCGGGGATTCAGAGGCAGAGAATCAGAGGCGGGGAATCTGAGGCAGGGAATCTGAGGTGCGGAATCAGAGGCGGGGAAACAGGTGGGTAAACAGAGGTGGGTAAACATAGGCGGGGAATCAGAGGCGCGGAATCAGAGGCGGGGAATCAGAAGTGGGGAATCGGAGGTGGGGAATCAGAGGCGGGGAATCAGAATCAGCGAATCAGAGGCGGGGCAATCAGAGGTGGGGAATCAGAGGCGGGGAATCAGAGGCAAAGAATCAGAGGCGGTGAATCAGAGGCGGGGAATCAGACGCGGGGAATCAGAGGCGGGGAATCAGAAGTGGGGAATCAGAGGTGGGGAATCAGAGGCGGGGAATCAGAGGCAGGTAATCGGAGGCGGGCAATCAGATGCAGGGAATCAGAGGCAGGGAATCAGAGGCAGGGAATCTGAGGCAGGGAATCTGAGGCAGGGAATCTGAGGTGGGCAATCAGAGGCGGGAAAACAGGCGGGTAAACAGAGGCGGGTAAACATAGGCGGGGAATCAGAGGCGGGGAATCAGAGGCGGGGAATCAGAGGCGGGGAATCAGAGGCGGGGAATCAGAGTCGGGGAATCAGAGGCGGGGAATCTGAGGCGGGGAATCAGATGCAGGGAATCAGAGGCGGGGAATCAGAGGCGGGGTATCAGAGGCGGGGAATCAGAGGCGCTGAATCAGAGGCGGGGAATCAGAGGCGTGGAATCAGATACGGGGAATCAGAGGCGGGGAATCAGAAGTGGGGAATCAGAGGTGGGAAATCAGAGGCGGGGAATCAGAGGCGGGGAATCAGAGGCGGGGAATCAGAGGCAGGGTATCAGAGGCGGGCAATCAGATGCAGGGAATCAGAGGCAGGGAATCAGAGGCAGGGAATCAGAGGCAGGGAACCTGAGGTGGCGAATATGAGGTGGTGAATCAGAGGCGGGGAAACAGGCGGGTAAACAGAGGCGGGGAATCAGATGAAGGGAATCTCATGCAGGGAATCTGAGGCAGGGTATCTGAGGCAGGGAATCTGTGGCAGGGAATCTGATGTGGGTTATCAGAAGGGGGAAATGAGATGTGGGAAACGAGATGCAGAGAAAGAGGCACGGATATAGAGGCAGGGAAAGAGAGGCAGGGTATCAGAGGCGGGTAATCAGAGGCGTGGAATCAGAGGCGGGGAATCAGAGACACAGAAAGAGAGGCGTGGAATCAGAGGTGCGGAATCAGAGCCGGTGAATCTGAGCCGGGAAATCAGAAGCAGAGCAACAGAGGTGGTGAAACATGGGTGCTGAATCGGACACGGGGAATCAGAGGTGGGGATTCAGAGGCCGGGAATCAGAGGCAGGGAATCAGAGGCAGGTTATCAGAGGCAGGGAATCAGAGGTGGGGAATCAGAGGCGGGGAATCAAGAGGCGGGGAATCAGAGGCGGGGAATCAGAGGCGGGGAATCAGAGGCGGAGAATCAGAGGCGGGCAATCAGATGCAGGAAATCAGAGGCAGGGAATCAGAGGCAGGGAATCAGAGGCAGGGAATCTGAGGCAGGGAATCAGAGGTGGGGAATCAGAGGCGTGGAATCAGAGGCAGGGAATCATATGAAGGGAAGCTGATGCATGGAATCTGAGGCAGGGAATCTGAGGCAGGGAATCTGTGGCAGGGAATCTGATGCGGGTTATCAGAAGGGGGAAATGAGATGTGGGAAACGAGATGCAGAGAAAGAGGCACGGAAATAGAGGTAGGGAAAGAGAGGCAGGGAATCAGAGGCGGGGAATCAGAGGTGGGGAATCAGAGGCTGGGAATCAGAGGCGGGGAATCAGAGGGGGGAATCAGAGGTGGGGAATCAGAGGCAGGGAATCAGAAGCAGGGAATCAGAGGCAGGAAATCAGAGGCGGCAAATCTGAGGCGTGGAATCAGAGGTGGGGAAAGAGATGTGGGGAAACGTAGGCCAGGAAAGTTGCGCGGAAAGGGAGGCGGTGAATCAGAGGCGGGGAATCAGAGGCGGGGAATCAGAGGCGGGGAATCAGAGGCCTGGAATCAGAGGTGGGGAAAGAGATGTGGGGAAACAGGCGGGTAAACAGAAGCGGGTAAACATAGCTGCATAAATAGAGGCAGCGAAAGAGATGGGCGAAACATAGTGGTTGGAACTTGTGTGTTGAAAATTAGGTACACAGAACAGATCAAACAGAGTTGTTGAAATTGAGGGAGGGAAAGAGAGGCACAGAAAGAGTGGAGGGGAAAGAGTGCAGGCAAAATAGAGGCGTAGAGACAGAGGTGGGGAATCAGAGGCGGGGAATCAGAGGCGGGGAATCAGAGGCAGGGAATCAGAGGTGGGGAATCAGAAGTGGGGAATCAGAGGTGGGGAATCAGAGGCGGGGATTCAGAGGCAGAGAATCAGAGGCGGGGAATCTGAGGCAGGGAATCTGAGGTGCGGAATCAGAGGCGGGGAATCTGTGGCAGGGAATCTGATGTGGGTTATCAGAAGGGGGAAATGAGATGTGGGAAACGAGATGCAGAGAAAGAGGCACGGATATAGAGGCAGGGAAAGAGAGGCAGGGTATCAGAGGCGGGTAATCAGAGGCGTGGAATCAGAGGCGGGGAATCAGAGACACAGAAAGAGAGGCGTGGAATCAGAGGTGCGGAATCAGAGCCGGTGAATCTGAGCCGGGAAATCAGAAGCAGAGCAACAGAGGTGGTGAAACATGGGTGCTGAATCGGACACGGGGAATCAGAGGTGGGGATTCAGAGGCCGGGAATCAGAGGCAGGGAATCAGAGGCAGGTTATCAGAGGCAGGGAATCAGAGGTGGGGAATCAGAGGCGGGGAATCAAGAGGCGGGGAATCAGAGGCGGGGAATCAGAGGCGGGGAATCAGAGGCGGAGAATCAGAGGCGGGCAATCAGATGCAGGAAATCAGAGGCAGGGAATCAGAGGCAGGGAATCAGAGGCAGGGAATCTGAGGCAGGGAATCAGAGGTGGGGAATCAGAGGCGTGGAATCAGAGGCAGGGAATCATATGAAGGGAATCTGATGCAGGGAATCTGAGGCAGGGAATCTGAGGCAGGGAATCTGTGGCAGGGAATCTGATGCGGGTTATCAGAAGGGGGAAATGAGATGTGGGAAACGAGATGCAGAAAAAGAGGCACGGAAATAGAGGTAGGGAAAGAGAGGCAGGGAATCAGAGGCGGGGAATCAGAGGTGGGGAATCAGAGGCTGGGAATCAGAGGCGGGGAATCAGAGGGGGGAATCAGAGGTGGGGAATCAGAGGCAGGGAATCAGAAGCAGGGAATCAGAGGCAGGAAATCAGAGGCGGCAAATCTGAGGCGTGGAATCAGAGGTGGGGAAAGAGATGTGGGGAAACGTAGGCCAGGAAAGTTGCGCGGAAAGGGAGGCGGTGAATCAGAGGCGGGGAATCAGAGGCGGGGAACCAGAGGCGGGGAATCAGAGGCCTGGAATCAGAGGTGGGGAAAGAGATGTGGGGAAACAGGCGGGTAAACAGAAGCGGGTAAACATAGCTGCATAAATAGAGGCAGCGAAAGAGATGGGCGAAACATAGTGGTTGGAACTTGTGTGTTGAAAATTAGGTACACAGAACAGATCAAACAGAGTTGTTGAAATTGAGGGAGGGAAAGAGAGGCACAGAAAGAGTGGAGGGGAAAGAGTGCAGGCAAAATAGAGGCGTAGAGACAGAGGTGGGGAATCAGAGGCGGGGAATCAGAGGCGGGGAATCAGAGGCAGGGAATCAGAGGTGGGGAATCAGAAGTGGGGAATCAGAGGTGGGGAATCAGAGGCGGGGATTCAGAGGCAGAGAATCAGAGGCGGGGAATCTGAGGCAGGGAATCTGAGGTGAGGAATCAGAGGCGGGGAAACAGGTGGGTAAACAGAGGTGGGTAAACATAGGCGGGGAATCAGAGGCGCGGAATCAGAGGCGGGGAATCAGAAGTGGGGAATCGGAGGTGGGGAATCAGAGGCGGGGAATCAGAATCAGCGAATCAGAGGCGGGGCAATCAGAGGTGGGGAATCAGAGGCGGGGAATCAGAGGCAAAGAATCAGAGGCGGTGAATCAGAGGCGGGGAATCAGACGCGGGGAATCAGAGGCGGGGAATCAGAAGTGGGGAATCAGAGGTGGGGAATCAGAGGCGGGGAATCAGAGGCAGGTAATCGGAGGCGGGCAATCAGATGCAGGGAATCAGAGGCAGGGAATCAGAGGCAGGGAATCTGAGGCAGGGAATCTGAGGCAGGGAATCTGAGGTGGGAAATCAGAGGCGGGAAAACAGGCGGGTAAACAGAGGCGGGTAAACATAGGCGGGGAATCAGAGGCGGGGAATCAGAGGCGGGGAATCAGAGGCGGGGAATCAGAGGCGGGGAATCAGAGTCGGGGAAGCAGAGGCGGGGAATCTGAGGCGGGGAATCAGATGCAGGGAATCAGAGGCGGGGAATCAGAGGCGGGGTATCAGAGGCGGGGAATCAGAGGCGCTGAATCAGAGGCGGGGAATCAGAGGCGTGGAATCAGATACAGGGAATCAGAGGCGGGGAATCAGAAGTGGGGAATCAGAGGTGGGAAATCAG
This sequence comes from Narcine bancroftii, assembly GCF_036971445.1. Classification (NCBI taxonomy): domain Eukaryota; kingdom Metazoa; phylum Chordata; class Chondrichthyes; order Torpediniformes; family Narcinidae; genus Narcine; species Narcine bancroftii. The sequence goes on from NC_091470.1 coordinate 264,287,556, forward strand.
AGGCGGGGAATCAGAGGCGGGGAATCAGAGGCGGGGAATCAGAGGCAGGGTATCAGAGGCGGGCAATCAGATGCAGGGAATCAGAGGCAGGGAATCAGAGGCAGGGAATCAGAGGCAGGGAACCTGAGGTGGCGAATATGAGGTGGTGAATCAGAGGCGGGGAAACAGGCGGGTAAACAGAGGCGGGGAATCAGATGAAGGGAATCTCATGCAGGGAATCTGAGGCAGGGTATCTGAGGCAGGGAATCTGTGGCAGGGAATCTGATGTGGGTTATCAGAAGGGGGAAATGAGATGTGGGAAACGAGATGCAGAGAAAGAGGCACGGATATAGAGGCAGGGAAAGAGAGGCAGGGTATCAGAGGCGGGTAATCAGAGGCGTGGAATCAGAGGCGGGGAATCAGAGACACAGAAAGAGAGGCGTGGAATCAGAGGTGCGGAATCAGAGCCGGTGAATCTGAGCCGGGAAATCAGAAGCAGAGCAACAGAGGTGGTGAAACATGGGTGCTGAATCGGACACGGGGAATCAGAGGTGGGGATTCAGAGGCCGGGAATCAGAGGCAGGGAATCAGAGGCAGGTTATCAGAGGCAGGGAATCAGAGGTGGGGAATCAGAGGCGGGGAATCAAGAGGCGGGGAATCAGAGGCGGGGAATCAGAGGCGGGGAATCAGAGGCGGAGAATCAGAGGCGGGCAATCAGATGCAGGAAATCAGAGGCAGGGAATCAGAGGCAGGGAATCAGAGGCAGGGAATCTGAGGCAGGGAATCAGAGGTGGGGAATCAGAGGCGTGGAATCAGAGGCAGGGAATCATATGAAGGGAATCTGATGCAGGGAATCTGAGGCAGGGAATCTGAGGCAGGGAATCTGTGGCAGGGAATCTGATGCGGGTTATCAGAAGGGGGAAATGAGATGTGGGAAACGAGATGCAGAGAAAGAGGCACGGAAATAGAGGTAGGGAAAGAGAGGCAGGGAATCAGAGGCGGGGAATCAGAGGTGGGGAATCAGAGGCTGGGAATCAGAGGCGGGGAATCAGAGGGGGGAATCAGAGGTGGGGAATCAGAGGCAGGGAATCAGAAGCAGGGAATCAGAGGCAGGAAATCAGAGGCGGCAAATCTGAGGCGTGGAATCAGAGGTGGGGAAAGAGATGTGGGGAAACGTAGGCCAGGAAAGTTGCGCGGAAAGGGAGGCGGTGAATCAGAGGCGGGGATTCAGAGGCGGGGAATCAGAGGCGGGGAATCAGAGGCCTGGAATCAGAGGTGGGGAAAGAGATGTGGGGAAACAGGCGGGTAAACAGAAGCGGGTAAACATAGCTGCATAAATAGAGGCAGCGAAAGAGATGGGCGAAACATAGTGGTTGGAACTTGTGTGTTGAAAATTAGGTACACAGAACAGATCAAACAGAGTTGTTGAAATTGAGGGAGGGAAAGAGAGGCACAGAAAGAGTGGAGGGGAAAGAGTGCAGGCAAAATAGAGGCGTAGAGACAGAGGTGGGGAATCAGAGGCGGGGAATCAGAGGCGGGGAATCAGAGGCAGGGAATCAGATGAAGGGAATCTGATGCAGGGAATCTGAGGCAGGGAATCTGAGGCAGGGAATCGGAGGCAGGGAATCTGAGGCAGGGAATCAGTAAAAAGTTACAGAGGCAGGGTATCAGAGGCGGAGAATCAGAGGTGGGGAATCAGAAGTGGGGAATCAGAGGTGGGGAATCAGAGGCGTGGAATCAGAGGCGGGGAATAAGAGGTGGGGAATCAGAAGTGGGGAATCAGAGGTGGGGAATCAGAGGCGGGGAATCAGAGGCGTGGAATCAGAGGCGGGCAATCAGAAGTGGGGAATCAGAGGCGGGGAATCAGAGGTGGGGAATCAGAGGCGGTGAATCAGAGGCGGGGAATCAGAGGCGGGGAATCAGAGGCGGGGAATCAGAAGTGGGGAATCAGAGGTGGGGTATCAGAGGCGGGGAATCAGAGGCGGGGATTCAGAGGCGGGCAATCAGATGCAGGGAATCAGAGGCAGGGAATCAGACGCAGGGAATCAAATGAAGGGAATCTGATGCAGGGTTTCTGAGGCAGGGAATCTGAGGCAGGGAATCTGTGGTGGGGAATCAGAGGCGGGACAACAGGCGGGTAAACAGAGGCGGGTAAACATAGGCGGGGAATCAGAGGCGTGGAATCAGAGGCGGGAAATCAGAGGCAGTGAAAGATATGTGGGGAAAAGTAGGCCAGGAAAGTTGAGCGGAAAGGGAGGCAGTGAATCAGAGGTGGGGAATCAGAGGCGGGGAATCAGAGGCGGGGAATCAGAGGCGGGGAATCAGAGGCGGGGAATCAGAAGTGGGGAATCAGAGGTGGGGAATCAGAGGCGGGGAATCAGAGCGGGGAATCAGAGGCGGGGAATCAGAGGCAGGGTATCAGAGGCGGGCAATCAGATGCAGGGAATCAGAGGCAGGGAATCAGAGGCAGGGAATCAGAGGCAGGGAACCTGAGGTGGCGAATATGAGGTGGTGAATCAGAGGCGGGGAAACAGGCGGGTAAACAGAGGCTGGGAATCAGATGCAGGGAATCAGAGGCGGGGAATCAGAGGCAGGGAATCAGATGAAGGGAATCTGATGCAGGGAATCTGAGGCAGGGAATCTGAGGCAGGGAATCTGTGGCAGGGAATCTGATGCGGGTTATCAGAAGGGGGAAATGAGATGTGGGAAACGAGATGCAGAGAAAGAGGCACGGAAATAGAGGCAGGGAAAGAGAGGCAGGGTATCAGAGGCGGGTAATCAGAGGCGTGGAATCAGAGGCGGGGAATCAGAGGCGGGAAATAAGAGAGTGGAATCAGAGGTGGGGAATCAGAGGCGGGGAATCAGAGGCAGGGAATCAGAGGCAGGAAATCAGAGGCGGCGAATCTGAGGCGTGGAATCAGAGGTGGGGAAAGAGATGTGGGGAAACGTAGGCCAGGAAAGTTGCTCGGAAAGGGAGGCGGTGAATCAGAGGCGGGGAATCAGAGGCGGGGAATCAGAGGCGGGGAATCAGAGGCGTGGAATCAGAGGTGGGGAAAGAGATGTGGGGAAACAGGCGGGTAAACAGAAGCGGGTAAACATAGCTGCATCAATAGATGCAGCGAAAGAGATGGGCGAAACATAGTGGTTGGAACTTTTGTGTTGAAAATTAGTTACACAGAACAGATCAAACAGTGTTGTTGAAATTGAGGGAGGGAAAGAGAGGCACGGAAAGAGTGGAGGGGAAAGAGTGCAGGCAAAATAGAGGCGTAGAGACAGAGGTGGGGAATCAGATGCGGGGAATCAGAGGCGGGGAATCAGAGGCAGGGAATCAGATGAAGGGAATCTAATGCAGGGAAACTGAGGCAGGGAATCTGAGGCAGGGAATCGGAGGCAGGGAATCTGAGGCAGGGAATCAGTAAAAAGTTATCAGAGGCAGGGTATCAGAGGCGGAGAATCAGAGGTGGGGAATCAGAAGTGGGGAATCAGAGGTGGGGAATCAGAGGCGTGGAATCAGAGGCGGGGAATCAGAGGTGGGGAATCAGAAGTGGGGAATCAGAGGTGGGGAATCAGAGGCGGGGAATCAGAGGCGTGGAATCAGAGGCGGGCAATCAGAAGTGGGGAATCAGAGGCGGGGAATCAGAGGCGGGGATTCAGAGGTGGTGAATCAGAGGCGGGGAATCAGAGGCGGGGAATCAGAGGCGGGGAATCAGAAGTGGGGAATCAGAGGTGGGGAATCAGAGGCGGGGAATCAGAGGCGGGCAATCAGATGCAGGGAATCAGAGGCAGGGAATCAGAGGCAGGGAACCAGACGCAGGGAATCAAATGAAGGGAATCTGATGCAGGGAATCTGAGGCAGGGAATCAGAGGCAGGGAATCAGAGGCAGGGAACCTGAGATGGCGAATATGATGTGGTGAATCAGAGGCGGGGAAACAGTCGGGTAAACAAAGGCGGGGAATCAGAGGCAGGGAATCAGCCGCGGGGAATCAGAGGCAGGGAATCAGATGAAGGGAATCTGATGCAGGGAATCTGAGGCAGGGTATCTGAGGCAGGGAATCTGTGGCAGGGAATCTGATGCGGGTTATCAGAAGGGGGAAATGAGATGTGGGAAACGAGATGCAGAGAAAGAGGCACGGAAATAGAGGCAGGGAAAGAGAGGCAGGGTATCAGAGGCGGGTAATCAGAGGCGTGGAATCAGAGGCGGGGAATCAGAGACACAGAAAGAGAGGCGTGGAATCAGAGGTGCGGAATTAGAGCCGGTGAATCTGATCCGGGAAATCAGAAGCAGAGCAACAGAGGTGGTGAAACATGGGTGCGGAATCGGACACGGGGAATCAGAGGTTGGGACTCATCGGCCGGGAATCAGAGGCAGGGAATCAGAGGCAGGTTATCAGAGGCAGGGAATCAGAGGTGGGAAATCAGAGGCTGGGAATCAGAGGCGTGGAATCAGAGGCGGGCAATCAGAAGTGGGGAATCAGAGGCGGGGAATCAGAGGCGGGGAATCAGAGGCGGTGAATCAGAGGCGGGGAATCAGAGGCGGGGAATCAGAGGCGGGGAATCAGAAGTGGGGAATCAGAGGTGGGGAATCAGAGGCGGGGAATCAGAGGCGGGGAATCAGAGGCGGGCAATCAGATGCAGGGAATCAGAGGCAGGGAATCAGACGCAGGGAATCAAATGAAGGGAATCTGATGCAGGGAATCTGAGGCAGGGAATCTGAGGCAGGGAATCTGTGGTGGGGAATCAGAGGAGGGAAAACAGGCGAGTAAACAGAGGCGGGTAAACATAGGCGGGGAATCAGAGGCGTGGAATCAGAGGCGGGAAATCAGAGGCGGGGAAAGATATGTGGGGAAAAGTAGGCCAGGAAAGTTGAGCGGAAAGGGAGGCACTGAATCAGAGGTGGGGAATCAGAGGCGGGGAATCAGAGGCGGGGAATCAGAGGTGGGGAATCAGAGGCGGGGAATCAGAAGTGGGGAATCAGAGGTGGGGAATCAGAGGCGGGGATTCAGAGGCAGAGAATCAGAGGCGGGGAATCTGAGGCAGGGAATCTGAGGTGCGGAATCAGAGGCGGGGAAACAGGTGGGTAAACAGAGGTGGGTAAACATAGGCGGGGAATCAGAGGCGCGGAATCAGAGGCGGGGAATCAGAAGTGGGGAATCGGAGGTGGGGAATCAGAGGCGGGGAATCAGAATCAGCGAATCAGAGGCGGGGCAATCAGAGGTGGGGAATCAGAGGCGGGGAATCAGAGGCAAAGAATCAGAGGCGGTGAATCAGAGGCGGGGAATCAGACGCGGGGAATCAGAGGCGGGGAATCAGAAGTGGGGAATCAGAGGTGGGGAATCAGAGGCGGGGAATCAGAGGCAGGTAATCGGAGGCGGGCAATCAGATGCAGGGAATCAGAGGCAGGGAATCAGAGGCAGGGAATCTGAGGCAGGGAATCTGAGGCAGGGAATCTGAGGTGGGCAATCAGAGGCGGGAAAACAGGCGGGTAAACAGAGGTGGGTAAACATAGGCGGGGAATCAGAGGCGGGGAATCAGAGGCGGGGAATCAGAGGCGGGGAATCAGAGGCGGGGAATCAGAGTCGGGGAATCAGAGGCGGGGAATCTGAGGCGGGGAATCAGATGCAGGGAATCAGAGGCGGGGAATCAGAGGCGGGGTATCAGAGGCGGGGAATCAGAGGCGCTGAATCAGAGGCGGGGAATCAGAGGCGTGGAATCAGATACGGGGAATCAGAGGCGGGGAATCAGAAGTGGGGAATCAGAGGTGGGAAATCAGAGGCGGGGAATCAGAGGCGGGGAATCAGAGGCGGGGAATCAGAGGCAGGGTATCAGAGGCGGGCAATCAGATGCAGGGAATCAGAGGCAGGGAATCAGAGGCAGGGAATCAGAGGCAGGGAACCTGAGGTGGCGAATATGAGGTGGTGAATCAGAGGCGGGGAAACAGGCGGGTAAACAGAGGCGGGGAATCAGATGAAGGGAATCTCATGCAGGGAATCTGAGGCAGGGTATCTGAGGCAGGGAATCTGTGGCAGGGAATCTGATGTGGGTTATCAGAAGGGGGAAATGAGATGTGGGAAACGAGATGCAGAGAAAGAGGCACGGATATAGAGGCAGGGAAAGAGAGGCAGGGTATCAGAGGCGGGTAATCAGAGGCGTGGAATCAGAGGCGGGGAATCAGAGACACAGAAAGAGAGGCGTGGAATCAGAGGTGCGGAATCAGAGCCGGTGAATCTGAGCCGGGAAATCAGAAGCAGAGCAACAGAGGTGGTGAAACATGGGTGCTGAATCGGACACGGGGAATCAGAGGTGGGGATTCAGAGGCCGGGAATCAGAGGCAGGGAATCAGAGGCAGGTTATCAGAGGCAGGGAATCAGAGGTGGGGAATCAGAGGCGGGGAATCAAGAGGCGGGGAATCAGAGGCGGGGAATCAGAGGCGGGGAATCAGAGGCGGAGAATCAGAGGCGGGCAATCAGATGCAGGAAATCAGAGGCAGGGAATCAGAGGCAGGGAATCAGAGGCAGGGAATCTGAGGCAGGGAATCAGAGGTGGGGAATCAGAGGCGTGGAATCAGAGGCAGGGAATCATATGAAGGGAATCTGATGCAGGGAATCTGAGGCAGGGAATCTGAGGCAGGGAATCTGTGGCAGGGAATCTGATGCGGGTTATCAGAAGGGGGAAATGAGATGTGGGAAACGAGATGCAGAGAAAGAGGCACGGAAATAGAGGTAGGGAAAGAGAGGCAGGGAATCAGAGGCGGGGAATCAGAGGTGGGGAATCAGAGGCTGGGAATCAGAGGCGGGGAATCAGAGGGGGGAATCAGAGGTGGGGAATCAGAGGCAGGGAATCAGAAGCAGGGAATCAGAGGCAGGAAATCAGAGGCGGCAAATCTGAGGCGTGGAATCAGAGGTGGGGAAAGAGATGTGGGGAAACGTAGGCCAGGAAAGTTGCGCGGAAAGGGAGGCGGTGAATCAGAGGCGGGGAATCAGAGGCGGGGAATCAGAGGCGGGGAATCAGAGGCCTGGAATCAGAGGTGGGGAAAGAGATGTGGGGAAACAGGCGGGTAAACAGAAGCGGGTAAACATAGCTGCATAAATAGAGGCAGCGAAAGAGATGGGCGAAACATAGTGGTTGGAACTTGTGTGTTGAAAATTAGGTACACAGAACAGATCAAACAGAGTTGTTGAAATTGAGGGAGGGAAAGAGAGGCACAGAAAGAGTGGAGGGGAAAGAGTGCAGGCAAAATAGAGGCGTAGAGACAGAGGTGGGGAATCAGAGGCGGGGAATCAGAGGCGGGGAATCAGAGGCAGGGAATCAGAGGTGGGGAATCAGAAGTGGGGAATCAGAGGTGGGGAATCAGAGGCGGGGATTCAGAGGCAGAGAATCAGAGGCGGGGAATCTGAGGCAGGGAATCTGAGGTGCGGAATCAGAGGCGGGGAATCTGTGGCAGGGAATCTGATGTGGGTTATCAGAAGGGGGAAATGAGATGTGGGAAACGAGATGCAGAGAAAGAGGCACGGATATAGAGGCAGGGAAAGAGAGGCAGGGTATCAGAGGCGGGTAATCAGAGGCAGGGAATCTGAGGTGAGGAATCAGAGGCGGGGAAACAGGTGGGTAAACAGAGGTGGGTAAACATAGGCGGGGAATCAGAGGCGCGGAATCAGAGGCGGGGAATCAGAAGTGGGGAATCGGAGGTGGGGAATCAGAGGCGGGGAATCAGAATCAGCGAATCAGAGGCGGGGCAATCAGAGGTGGGGAATCAGAGGCGGGGAATCAGAGGCAAAGAATCAGAGGCGGTGAATCAGAGGCGGGGAATCAGACGCGGGGAATCAGAGGCGGGGAATCAGAAGTGGGGAATCAGAGGTGGGGAATCAGAGGCGGGGAATCAGAGGCAGGTAATCGGAGGCGGGCAATCAGATGCAGGGAATCAGAGGCAGGGAATCAGAGGCAGGGAATCTGAGGCAGGGAATCTGAGGCAGGGAATCTGAGGTGGGAAATCAGAGGCGGGAAAACAGGCGGGTAAACAGAGGCGGGTAAACATAGGCGGGGAATCAGAGGCGGGGAATCAGAGGCGGGGAATCAGAGGCGGGGAATCAGAGGCGGGGAATCAGAGTCGGGGAAGCAGAGGCGGGGAATCTGAGGCGGGGAATCAGATGCAGGGAATCAGAGGCGGGGAATCAGAGGCGGGGTATCAGAGGCGGGGAATCAGAGGCGCTGAATCAGAGGCGGGGAATCAGAGGCGTGGAATCAGATACAGGGAATCAGAGGCGGGGAATCAGAAGTGGGGAATCAGAGGCGGGGAATCAGAGGCGGGGAATCAGAGGCGGGGAATCAGAGGCGGGGAATCAGAGGCAGGGTATCAGAGGCGGGCAATCAGATGCAGGGAATCAGAGGCAGGGAATCAGAGGCAGGGAATCAGAGGCAGGGAACCTGAGGTGGCGAATATGAGGTGGTGAATCAGAGGCGGGGAAACAGGCGGGTAAACAGAGGCGGGGAATCAGATGAAGGGAATCTCATGCAGGGAATCTGAGGCAGGGTATCTGAGGCAGGGAATCTGTGGCAGGGAATCTGATGTGGGTTATCAGAAGGGGGAAATGAGATGTGGGAAACGAGATGCAGAGAAAGAGGCACGGATATAGAGGCAGGGAAAGAGAGGCAGGGTATCAGAGGCGGGTAATCAGAGGCGTGGAATCAGAGGCGGGGAATCAGAGACACAGAAAGAGAGGCGTGGAATCAGAGGTGCGGAATCAGAGCCGATGAATCTGAGCCGGGAAATCAGAAGCAGAGCAACAGAGGTGGTGAAACATGGGTGCTGAATCGGACACGGGGAATCAGAGGTGGGGATTCAGAGGCCGGGAATCAGAGGCAGGGAATCAGAGGCAGGTTATCAGAGGCAGGGAATCAGAGGTGGGGAATCAGAGGCGGGGAATCAAGAGGCGGGGAATCAGAGGCGGGGAATCAGAGGCGGGGAATCAGAGGCGGAGAATCAGAGGCGGGCAATCAGATGCAGGAAATCAGAGGCAGGGAATCAGAGGCAGGGAATCAGAGGCAGGGAATCTGAGGCAGGGAATCAGAGGTGGGGAATCAGAGGCGTGGAATCAGAGGCAGGGAATCATATGAAGGGAATCTGATGCAGGGAATCTGAGGCAGGGAATCTGAGGCAGGGAATCTGTGGCAGGGAATCTGATGCGGGTTATCAGAAGGGGGAAATGAGATGTGGGAAACGAGATGCAGAGAAAGAGGCACGGAAATAGAGGTAGGGAAAGAGAGGCAGGGAATCAGAGGCGGGGAATCAGAGGTGGGGAATCAGAGGCTGGGAATCAGAGGCGGGGAATCAGAGGGGGGAATCAGAGGTGGGGAATCAGAGGCAGGGAATCAGAAGCAGGGAATCAGAGGCAGGAAATCAGAGGCGGCAAATCTGAGGCGTGGAATCAGAGGTGGGGAAAGAGATGTGGGGAAACGTAGGCCAGGAAAGTTGCGCGGAAAGGGAGGCGGTGAATCAGAGGCGGGGATTCAGAGGCGGGGAATCAGAGGCGGGGAATCAGAGGCCTGGAATCAGAGGTGGGGAAAGAGATGTGGGGAAACAGGCGGGTAAACAGAAGCGGGTAAACATAGCTGCATAAATAGAGGCAGCGAAAGAGATGGGCGAAACATAGTGGTTGGAACTTGTGTGTTGAAAATTAGGTACACAGAACAGATCAAACAGAGTTGTTGAAATTGAGGGAGGGAAAGAGAGGCACAGAAAGAGTGGAGGGGAAAGAGTGCAGGCAAAATAGAGGCGTAGAGACAGAGGTGGGGAATCAGAGGCGGGGAATCAGAGGCGGGGAATCAGAGGCAGGGAATCAGATGAAGGGAATCTGATGCAGGGAATCTGAGGCAGGGAATCTGAGGCAGGGAATCGGAGGCAGGGAATCTGAGGCAGGGAATCAGTAAAAAGTTACAGAGGCAGGGTATCAGAGGCGGAGAATCAGAGGTGGGGAATCAGAAGTGGGGAATCAGAGGTGGGGAATCAGAGGCGTGGAATCAGAGGCGGGGAATAAGAGGTGGGGAATCAGAAGTGGGGAATCAGAGGTGGGGAATCAGAGGCGGGGAATCAGAGGCGTGGAATCAGAGGCGGGCAATCAGAAGTGGGGAATCAGAGGCGGGGAATCAGAGGTGGGGAATCAGAGGCGGTGAATCAGAGGCGGGGAATCAGAGGCGGGGAATCAGAGGCGGGGAATCAGAAGTGGGGAATCAGAGGTGGGGTATCAGAGGCGGGGAATCAGAGGCGGGGATTCAGAGGCGGGCAATCAGATGCAGGGAATCAGAGGCAGGGAATCAGACGCAGGGAATCAAATGAAGGGAATCTGATGCAGGGTTTCTGAGGCAGGGAATCTGAGGCAGGGAATCTGTGGTGGGGAATCAGAGGCGGGAAAACAGGCGGGTAAACAGAGGCGGGTAAACATAGGCGGGGAATCAGAGGCGTGGAATCAGAGGCGGGAAATCAGAGGCAGTGAAAGATATGTGGGGAAAAGTAGGCCAGGAAAGTTGAGCGGAAAGGGAGGCAGTGAATCAGAGGTGGGGAATCAGAGGCGGGGAATCAGAGGCGGGGAATCAGAGGCGGGGAATCAGAGGCGGGGAATCAGAAGTGGGGAATCAGAGGTGGGGAATCAGAGGCGGGGAATCAGAGGCGGAGAATCAGAGGCGGGGAATCTGAGGCAGGGAATCTGAGGTGGGGAATCAGAGGCGGGGAAACAGGTGGGTAAACAGAGGTGGGTAAACATAGGCGGGGAATCAGAGGCGCGGAATCAGAGGCGGGGAATCAGAGGCAGGGAATCAGAGGCGGGGAATCAGAGGCGGGGAATCAGATGCGGGGAATCAGAGGTGGGGAATCAGAGGCGGGGTATCAGAGGAGGGGAATCAGAGGTGTGGAATCAGAGGCGGGGAATCAGAGGCGGGGAATCAGAGGCGTGGAATCAGAGGCGGGGAATCAGAGGCGGGGAATCAGAAGTGGGGAATCAGAGGTGGGGAATCAGAGGCGGGGAATCAGAATCAGCGAATCAGAGGTGTGGAATCACAGACGGGGAATCAGAGGCGGGGAATCAGAAGTGGAGAATCAGAGGCGGGGAATCAGAGGCGGGGTATAAGAGGCGGGGAATCAGAGGCGCGGAATCAGAGGCGGGGAATCAGAGGCGTGGAATCACAGACGGGGAATCAGAGGCGGGGAATCAGAAGTGGGGAATCAGAGGTGGGAAATCAGAGGCGGGGAATCAGAGCGGGGAATCAGAGGCGGGGAATCAGAGGCAGGGTATCAGAGGCGGGCAATCAGATGCAGGGAATCAGAGGCAGGGAATCAGAGGCAGGGAATCAGAGGCAGGGAACCTGAGGTGGCGAATATGAGGTGGTGAATCAGAGGCGGGGAAACAGGCGGGTAAACAGAGGCTGGGAATCAGATGCAGGGAATCAGAGGCGGGGAATCAGAGGCAGGGAATCAGATGAAGGGAATCTGATGCAGGGAATCTGAGGCAGGGAATCTGAGGCAGGGAATCTGTGGCAGGGAATCTGATGCGGGTTATCAGAAGGGGGAAATGAGATGTGGGAAACGAGATGCAGAGAAAGAGGCACGGAAATAGAGGCAGGGAAAGAGAGGCAGGGTATCAGAGGCGGGTAATCAGAGGCGTGGAATCAGAGGCGGGGAATCAGAGGCGGGAAATAAGAGAGTGGAATCAGAGGTGGGGAATCAGAGGCGGGGAATCAGAGGCAGGGAATCAGAGGCAGGAAATCAGAGGCGGCGAATCTGAGGCGTGGAATCAGAGGTGGGGAAAGAGATGTGGGGAAACGTAGGCCAGGAAAGTTGCTCGGAAAGGGAGGCGGTGAATCAGAGGCGGGGAATCAGAGGCGGGGAATCAGAGGCGGGGAATCAGAGGCTTGGAATCAGAGGTGGGGAAAGAGATGTGGGGAAACAGGCGGGTAAACAGAAGCGGGTAAACATAGCTGCATCAATAGATGCAGCGAAAGAGATGGGCGAAACATAGTGGTTGGAACTTTTGTGTTGAAAATTAGTTACACAGAACAGATCAAACAGTGTTGTTGAAATTGAGGGAGGGAAAGAGAGGCACGGAAAGAGTGGAGGGGAAAGAGTGCAGGCAAAATAGAGGCGTAGAGACAGAGGTGGGGAATCAGATGCGGGGAATCAGAGGCGGGGAATCAGAGGCAGGGAATCAGATGAAGGGAATCTAATGCAGGGAAACTGAGGCAGGGAATCTGAGGCAGGGAATCGGAGGCAGGGAATCTGAGGCAGGGAATCAGTAAAAAGTTATCAGAGGCAGGGTATCAGAGGCGGAGAATCAGAGGTGGGGAATCAGAAGTGGGGAATCAGAGGTGGGGAATCAGAGGCGTGGAATCAGAGGCGGGGAATCAGAGGTGGGGAATCAGAAGTGGGGAATCAGAGGTGGGGAATCAGAGGCGGGGAATCAGAGGCGTGGAATCAGAGGCGGGCAATCAGAAGTGGGGAATCAGAGGCGGGGAATCAGAGGCGGGGAATCAGAGGTGGTGAATCAGAGGCGGGGAATCAGAGGCGGGGAATTAGAGGCGGGGAATCAGAAGTGGGGAATCAGAGGTGGGGAATCAGAGGCGGGGAATCAGAGGCGGGCAATCGGAGGCAGGGAATCTGAGGCAGGGAAACAGGTGGGTAAACAGAGGTGGGTAAACATAGGCGGGGAATCAGAGGCGCGGAATCAGAGGCGGGGAATCAGAAGTGGGGAATCGGAGGTGGGGAATCAGAGGCGGGGAATCAGAATCAGCGAATCAGAGGCGGGGCAATCAGAGGTGGGGAATCAGAGGCGGGGAATCAGAGGCAAAGAATCAGAGGCGGTGAATCAGAGGCGGGGAATCAGACGCGGGGAATCAGAGGCGGGGAATCAGAAGTGGGGAATCAGAGGTGGGGAATCAGAGGCGGGGAATCAGAGGCAGGTAATCGGAGGCGGGCAATCAGATGCAGGGAATCAGAGGCAGGGAATCAGAGGCAGGGAATCTGAGGCAGGGAATCTGAGGCAGGGAATCTGAGGTGGGCAATCAGAGGCGGGAAAACAGGCGGGTAAACAGAGGCGGGTAAACATAGGCGGGGAATCAGAGGCGGGGAATCAGAGGCGGGGAATCAGAGGCGGGGAATCAGAGGCGGGGAATCAGAGTCGGGGAATCAGAGGCGGGGAATCTGAGGCGGGGAATCAGATGCAGGGAATCAGAGGCGGGGAATCAGAGGCGGGGTATCAGAGGCGGGGAATCAGAGGCGCTGAATCAGAGGCGGGGAATCAGAGGCGTGGAATCAGATACGGGGAATCAGAGGCGGGGAATCAGAAGTGGGGAATCAGAGGTGGGAAATCAGAGGCGGGGAATCAGAGGCGGGGAATCAGAGGCGGGGAATCAGAGGCAGGTAATCGGAGGCAGGGAATCAGAGGCAGGGAATCAGAGGCAGGGAATCTGAGGCAGGGAATCAGAGGTGGGGAATCAGAGGCGTGGAATCAGAGGCAGGGAATCATATGAAGGGAATCTGATGCAGGGAATCTGAGGCAGGGAATCTGAGGCAGGGAATCTGTGGCAGGGAATCTGATGCGGGTTATCAGAAGGGGGAAATGAGATGTGGGAAACGAGATGCAGAGAAAGAGGCACGGAAATAGAGGTAGGGAAAGAGAGGCAGGGAATCAGAGGCGGGGAATCAGAGGTGGGGAATCAGAGGCTGGGAATCAGAGGCGGGGAATCAGAGGGGGGAATCAGAGGTGGGGAATCAGAGGCAGGGAATCAGAAGCAGGGAATCAGAGGCAGGAAATCAGAGGCGGCAAATCTGAGGCGTGGAATCAGAGGTGGGGAAAGAGATGTGGGGAAACGTAGGCCAGGAAAGTTGCGCGGAAAGGGAGGCGGTGAATCAGAGGCGGGGAATCAGAGGCGGGGAATCAGAGGCGGGGAATCAGAGGCCTGGAATCAGAGGTGGGGAAAGAGATGTGGGGAAACAGGCGGGTAAACAGAAGCGGGTAAACATAGCTGCATAAATAGAGGCAGCGAAAGAGATGGGCGAAACATAGTGGTTGGAACTTGTGTGTTGAAAATTAGGTACACAGAACAGATCAAACAGAGTTGTTGAAATTGAGGGAGGGAAAGAGAGGCACAGAAAGAGTGGAGGGGAAAGAGTGCAGGCAAAATAGAGGCGTAGAGACAGAGGTGGGGAATCAGAGGCGGGGAATCAGAGGCGGGGAATCAGAGGCAGGGAATCAGATGAAGGGAATCTGATGCAGGGAATCTGAGGCAGGGAATCTGAGGCAGGGAATCGGAGGCAGGGAATCTGAGGCAGGGAATCAGTAAAAAGTTATCAGAGGCAGGGTATCAGAGGCGGAGAATCAGAGGTGGGGAATCAGAAGTGGGGAATCAGAGGTGGGGAATCAGAGGCGTGGAATCAGAGGCGGGGAATAAGAGGTGGGGAATCAGAAGTGGGGAATCAGAGGTGGGGAATCAGAGGCGGGGAATCAGAGGCGTGGAATCAGAGGCGGGCAATCAGAAGTGGGGAATCAGAGGCGGGGAATCAGAGGTGGGGAATCAGAGGCGGTGAATCAGAGGCGGGGAATCAGAGGCGGGGAATCAGAGGCGGGGAATCAGAAGTGGGGAATCAGAGGTGGGGAATCAGAGGCGGGGAATCAGAGGCGGGGATTCAGAGGCGGGCAATCAGATGCAGGGAATCAGAGGCAGGGAATCAGACGCAGGGAATCAAATGAAGGGAATCTGATGCAGGGTTTCTGAGGCAGGGAATCTGAGGCAGGGAATCTGTGGTGGGGAATCAGAGGCGGGAAAACAGGCGGGTAAACAGAGGCGGGTAAACATAGGCGGGGAATCAGAGGCATGGAATCAGAGGCGGGAAATCAGAGGCGGGGAAAGATATGTGGGGAAAAGTAGGCCAGGAAAGTTGAGCGGAAAGGGAGGCAGTGAATCAGAGGTGGGGAATCAGAGGCGGGGAATCAGAGGCGGGGAATCAGAGGCGGGGAATCAGAGGCGGGGAATCAGAAGTGGGGAATCAGAGGTGGGGAATCAGAGGCGGGGAATCAGAGGCGGAGAATCAGAGGCGGGGAATCTGAGGCAGGGAATCTGAGGTGGAGAATCAGAGGCGGGGAAACAGGTGGGTAAACAGAGGTTGGTAAACATAGGCGGGGAATCAGAGGCGCGGAATCAGAGGCGGGGAATCAGAGGCAGGGAATCAGAGGCGGGGAATCAGAGGCGGGGAATCAGATGCGGGGAATCAGAGGTGGGGATTCAGAGGCGGGGTATCAGAGGAGGGGAATCAGAGGTGTGGAATCAGAGGCGGGGAATCAGAGGCGGGGAATCAGAGGCGTGGAATCAGAGGCGGGGAATCAGAGGCGGGGAATCAGAAGTGGGGAATCAGAGGTGGGGAATCAGAGGCGGGGAATCAGAATCAGCGAATCAGAGGTGTGGAATCACAGACGGGGAATCAGAGGCGGGGAATCAGAAGTGGAGAATCAGAGGCGGGGAATCAGAGGCGGGGTATAAGAGGCGGGGAATCAGAGGCGCGGAATCAGAGGCGGGGAATCAGAGGCGTGGAATCACAGACGGGGAATCAGAGGCGGGGAATCAGAAGTGGGGAATCAGAGGTGGGAAATCAGAGGCGGGGAATCAGAGCGGGGAATCAGAGGCGGGGAATCAGAGGCAGGGTATCAGAGGCGGGCAATCAGATGCAGGGAATCAGAGGCAGGGAATCAGAGGCAGGGAATCAGAGGCAGGGAACCTGAGGTGGCGAATATGAGGTGGTGAATCAGAGGCGGGGAAACAGGCGGGTAAACAGAGGCTGGGAATCAGATGCAGGGAATCAGAGGCGGGGAATCAGAGGCAGGGAATCAGATGAAGGGAATCTGATGCAGGGAATCTGAGGCAGGGAATCTGAGGCAGGGAATCTGTGGCAGGGAATCTGATGCGGGTTATCAGAAGGGGGAAATGAGATGTGGGAAACGAGATGCAGAGAAAGAGGCACGGAAATAGAGGCAGGGAAAGAGAGGCAGGGTATCAGAGGCGGGTAATCAGAGGCGTGGAATCAGAGGCGGGGAATCAGAGGCGGGAAATAAGAGAGTGGAATCAGAGGTGGGGAATCAGAGGCGGGGAATCAGAGGCAGGGAATCAGAGGCAGGAAATCAGAGGCGGCGAATCTGAGGCGTGGAATCAGAGGTGGGGAAAGAGATGTGGGGAAACGTAGGCCAGGAAAGTTGCTCGGAAAGGGAGGCGGTGAATCAGAGGCGGGGAATCAGAGGCGGGGAATCAGAGGCGGGGAATCAGAGGCGTGGAATCAGAGGTGGGGAAAGAGATGTGGGGAAACAGGCGGGTAAACAGAAGCGGGTAAACATAGCTGCATCAATAGATGCAGCGAAAGAGATGGGCGAAACATAGTGGTTGGAACTTTTGTGTTGAAAATTAGTTACACAGAACAGATCAAACAGTGTTGTTGAAATTGAGGGAGGGAAAGAGAGGCACGGAAAGAGTGGAGGGGAAAGAGTGCAGGCAAAATAGAGGCGTAGAGACAGAGGTGGGGAATCAGATGCGGGGAATCAGAGGCGGGGAATCAGAGGCAAGGAATCAGATGAAGGGAATCTAATGCAGGGAAACTGAGGCAGGGAATCTGAGGCAGGGAATCGGAGGCAGGGAATCTGAGGCAGGGAATCAGTAAAAAGTTATCAGAGGCAGGGTATCAGAGGCGGAGAATCAGAGGTGGGGAATCAGAAGTGGGGAATCAGAGGTGGGGAATCAGAGGCGTGGAATCAGAGGCGGGGAATCAGAGGTGGGGAATCAGAAGTGGGGAATCAGAGGTGGGGAATCAGAGGCGGGGAATCAGAGGCGTGGAATCAGAGGCGGGCAATCAGAAGTGGGGAATCAGAGGCGGGGAATCAGAGGCGGGGAATCAGAGGTGGTGAATCAGAGGCGGGGAATCAGAGGCGGGGAATTAGAGGCGGGGAATCAGAAGTGGGGAATCAGAGGTGGGGAATCAGAGGCGGGGAATCAGAGGCGGGCAATCAGATGCAGGGAATCAGAGGCAGGGAATCAGAGGCAGGGAACCAGACGCAGGGAATCAAATGAAGGGAATCTGATGCAGGGAATCTGAGGCAGGGAATCTGAGGCAGGGAATCTGTGGTGGGGAATCAGAGGCGGGAAAACAGGCGGTTAAACAGAGGCGGGTAAACATAGGCGGGGATTCAGAGGCGTGGAATCAGAGGCGGGAAATCAGAGGCTGGGAAAGATATGTGGGGAAAAGTAGGCCAGGAAAGTTGAGCGGAAAGGGAGGCATTGAATCAGAGGTGGGGAATCAGAGGCGGGGAATCAGAGGCGGGGAATCAGAGGCGGGGAATCAGAGGCAGGGAATCAGAAGCGGGGAATCAGAGGTTGGGAATCAGAGGCGGGGAATCAGAGGCGGAGAATCAGAGGCGGGCAATCAGATGCAGGGAATCAGAGGCAGGGTATCAGAGGCAGGGAATCAGAGGCAGGGAATCTGAGGCAGGGAATCTGAGGTGGGGAATCAGAGGCGGGGAAACAGGTGGGTAAACAGAGGCGGGTAAACATAGGCGGGGAATCAGAGGCGCGAAATCAGAGGTGGGGACTCAGAGGCAGGGAATCAGAGGCGGGGAATCAGAGGCGGGGAATCAGATGCGGGGAATCAGAGGTGGGGAATCAGAGGCGGGGTATCAGAGGAGGGGAATCAGAGGCGGGGAATCAGAGGCGGGGAATCAGAGGCGGGGAATCAGAGGCGTGCAATCAGAGGCGGGGAATCAGAGGTGGGGAATCAGAAGTGGGGAATCAGAGATGGGGAATCAGAGCCGGGGAATCAGAATCAGCGAATCAGAGGCGGGGCAATCAGAGGTGGGGAATCAGAGGCGGGGAATCAGAGGCGGGGAATCAGAGGAGGTGAATCAGAGGCGGGGAATCAGACGCTGGGAATCAGAGGCGGGGAATCAGAAGTGGGGAATCAGAGGTGGGGAATCAGAGGCGGGGAATCAGAGGCAGGTAATCAGAGGCGGGCAATCAGATGCAGGGAATCAGAGGCAGGGAATCAGAGGCAGGGAATCTGAGGCAGGGAATCTGAGGCAGGGAATCTGAGGTGGGCAATCAGAGGCGGGAAAACAGGCGGGTAAACAGAGGCGGGTAAACATAGGCGGGGAATCAGAGGCGGGGAATCAGAGGCGGGGAATCAGAGGCGGGGAATCAGAGTCGGGGAATCAGAGGCGGGGAATCTGAGGCAGGGAATCAGATGCAGGGAATCAGAGGCGGGGAATCAGAGGCGGGGTATCAGAGGCGGGGAATCAGAGGCGCGGAATCAGAGGCGGGGAATCAGAGGCGTGGAATCAGAGACGGGGAATCAGAGGCGGGGAATCAGAAGTGGGGAATCAGAGGTGGGAAATCAGAGGCTGGGAATCAGAGGCGGGGAATCAGAGTCGGGAAATCAGAGGCAGGGTATAAGAGGCGGGCAATCAGATGCAGGGAATCAGAGGCAGGGAATCAGAGGCAGGGAATCAGAGGCAGGGAACCTGAGATGGCGAATATGAGGTGGTGAATCAGAGGCGGGGAAACAGTCGGGTAAACAAAGGCGGGGAATCAGAGGCAGGGAATCAGCCGCGGGGAATCAGAGGCAGGGAATCAGATGAAGGGAATCTGATGCAGGGAATCTGAGGCAGGGTATCTGAGGCAGGGAATCTGTGGCAGGGAATCTGATGCGGGTTATCTGAAGGGGGAAATGAGATGTGGGAAACGAGATGCAGAGAAAGAGGCACGGAAATAGAGGCAGGGAAAGAGAGGCAGGGTATCAGAGGCGGGTTATCAGAGGCGTGGAATCAGAGGCGGGGAATCAGAGACACAGAAAGAGAGGCGTGGAATCAGAGGTGCGGAATCAGAGCCGGTGAATCTGATCCGGGAAATCAGAAGCAGAGCAACAGAGGTGGTGAAACATGGGTGCGGAATCGGACACGGGGAATCAGAGCTTGGGACTCAGAGGCCGGGAATCAGAGGCAGGGAATCAGAGGCAGGTTATCAGAGGCAGGGAATCAGAGGTGGGAAATCAGAGGCTGGGAATCAGAGGCGTGGAATCAGAGGCGGGCAATCAGAAGTGGGGAATCAGAGGCGGGGAATCAGAGGCGGGGAATCAGAGGTGGTGAATCAGAGGCGGGGAATCAGAGGCGGGGAATCAGAAGTGGGGAATCAGAGGTGGGGAATCAGAGGCGGGGAATCAGAGGCGGGGAATCAGAGGCGGGCAATCAGATGCAGGGAATCAGAGGCAGGGAATCAGACGCAGGGAATCAAATGAAGGGAATCTGATGCAGGGAATCTGAGGCAGGGAATCTGAGGCAGGGAATCTGTGGTGGGGAATCAGAGGAGGGAAAACAGGCGAGTAAACAGAGGCGGGTAAACATAGGCGGGGAATCAGAGGCGTGGAATCAGAGGCGGGAAATCAGAGGCGGGGAAAGATATGTGGGGAAAAGTAGGCCAGGAAAGTTGAGCGGAAAGGGAGGCACTGAATCAGAGGTGGGGAATCAGAGGCGGGGAATCAGAAGTGGGGAATCAGAGGTGGGGAATCAGAGGCGGGGAATCAGAGGCAGGTTATCTGAGGCGGGCAATCAGATGCAGGGAATCAGAGGCAGGGAATCAGAGGCAGGGAATCTGAGGCAGGGAATCTGAGGCAGGGAATCTGAGGTGGGCAATCAGAGGCGGGAAAACAGGCGGGTAAACAGAGGCGGGTAAACATAGGCGGGGAATCAGAGGCGGGGAATCAGAGGCGGGGAATCTGAGGCAGGGAATCAGATGCAGGGAATCAGAGGCGGGGAATCAGAGGCGGGGTATCAGAGGCGGGGAATCAGAGGCGCGGAATCAGAGGCGGGGAATCAGAGGCGTGGAATCAGAGACGGGGAATCAGAGGCGGGGAATCAGAAGTGGGGAATCAGAGGTGGGAAATCAGAGGCTGGGAATCAGAGGCGGGGAATCAGAGTAGGGAAATCAGAGGCAGGGTATAAGAGGCGGGCAATCAGATGCAGGGAATCAGAGGCAGGGAATCAGAGGCAGGGAATCAGAGGCAGGGAACCTGAGATGGCGAATATGAGGTGGTGAATCAGAGGCGGGGAAACAGTCGGGTAAACAAAGGCGGGGAATCAGAGGCAGGGAATCAGCCGCGGGGAATCAGAGGCAGGGAATCAGATGAAGGGAATCTGATGCAGGGAATCTGAGGCAGGGTATCTGAGGCAGGGAATCTGTGGCAGGGAATCTGATGCGGGTTATCAGAAGGGGGAAATGAGATGTGGGAAACGAGATGCCGAGAAAGAGGCACGGAAATAGAGGCAGGGAAAGAGAGGCAGGGTATCAGAGGCGGGTTATCAGAGGCGTGGAATAAGAGGCGGGGAATCAGAGACACAGAAAGAGAGGCGTGGAATCAGAGGTGCGGAATCAGAGCCGGTGAATCTGATCCGGGAAATCAGAAGCAGAGCAACAGAGGTGGTGAAACATGGGTGCGGAATCGGACACGGGGAATCAGAGGTTGGGACTCAGAGGCCGGGAATCAGAGGCAGGGAATCAGAGGCAGGTTATCAGAGGCAGGGAATCAGAGGTGGGAAATCAGAGGCTGGGAATCAGAGGCGTGGAATCAGAGGCGGGCAATCAGAAGTGGGGAATCAGAGGCGGGGAATCAGAGGCGGGGAATCAGAGGCGGTGAATCAGAGGCGGGGAATCAGAGGCGGGGAATCAGAGGCGGGGAATCAGAAGTGGGGAATCAGATTTGGGGAATCAGAGGCGGGGAATCAGAGGCGGGGAATCAGAGGCGGGCAATCAGATGCAGGGAATCAGAGGCAGGGAATCAGACGCAGGGAATCAAATGAAGGGAATCTGATGCAGGGAATCTGAGGCAGGGAATCTGAGGCAGGGAATCTGTGGTGGGGAATCAGAGGAGGGAAAACAGGCGAGTAAACAGAGGCGGGTAAACATAGGCGGGGAATCAGAGGCGTGGAATCAGAGGCGGGAAATCAGAGGCGGGGAAAGATATGTGGGGAAAAGTAGGCCAGGAAAGTTGAGCGGAAAGGGAGGCAGTGAATCAGAGGTGGGGAATCAGAGGCGGGGAATCAGAGGCGGGGAATCAGAGGCGGGGAATCAGAGGCGGGGAATCAGAAGTGGGGAATCAGAGGTGGGGAATCAGAGGCGGGGAATCAGAGGCGGAGAATCAGAGGCGGGGAATCTGAGGCAGGGAATCTGAGGTGGGGAATCAGAGGCGGGGAAACAGGTTGGTAAACAGAGGTGGGTAAACATAGGCGGGGAATCAGAGGCGCGGAATCAGAGGCGGGGAATCAGAGGCAGGGAATCAGAGGCGGGGAATCAGAGGCGGGGAATCAGATGCGGGGAATCAGAGGTGGGGAATCAGAGGCGGGGTATCAGAGGAGGGGAATCAGAGGTGTGGAATCAGAGGCGGGGAATCAGAGGCGGGGAATCAGAGGCGTGGAATCAGAGGCGGGGAATCAGAGGCGGGGAATCAGAAGTGGGGAATCAGAGGTGGGGAATCAGAGGCGGGGAATCAGAATCAGCGAATCAGAGGTGTGGAATCACAGACGGGGAATCAGAGGCGGGGAATCAGAAGTGGAGAATCAGAGGCGGGGAATCAGAGGCGGGGTATAAGAGGCGGGGAATCAGAGGCGCGGAATCAGAGGCGGGGAATCAGAGGCGTGGAATCACAGACGGGGAATCAGAGGCGGGGAATCAGAAGTGGGGAATCAGAGGTGGGAAATCAGAGGCGGGGAATCAGAGCGGGGAATCAGAGGCGGGGAATCAGAGGCAGGGTATCAGAGGCGGGCAATCAGATGCAGGGAATCAGAGGCAGGGAATCAGAGGCAGGGAATCAGAGGCAGGGAACCTGAGGTGGCGAATATGAGGTGGTGAATCAGAGGCGGGGAAACAGGCGGGTAAACAGAGGTTGGGAATCAGATGCAGGGAATCAGAGGCGGGGAATCAGAGGCAGGGAATCAGATGAAGGGAATCTGATGCAGGGAATCTGAGGCAGGGAATCTGAGGCAGGGAATCTGTGGCAGGGAATCTGATGCGGGTTATCAGAAGGGGGAAATGAGATGTGGGAAACGAGATGCAGAGAAAGAGGCACGGAAATAGAGGCAGGGTAAGAGAGGCAGGGTATCAGAGGCGGGTAATCAGAGGCGTGGAATCAGAGGCGGGGAATCAGAGGCGGGAAATAAGAGAGTGGAATCAGAGGTGGGGAATCAGAGGCGGGGAATCAGAGGCAGGGAATCAGAGGCAGGAAATCAGAGGCGGCGAATCTGAGGCGTGGAATCAGAGGTGGGGAAAGAGATGTGGGGAAACGTAGGCCAGGAAAGTTGCTCGGAAAGGGAGGCGGTGAATCAGAGGCGGGGAATGAGAGGCGGGGAATCAGAGGCGGGGAATCAGAGGCGTGGAATCAGAGGTGGGGAAAGAGATGTGGGGAAACAGGCGGGTAAACAGAAGCGGGTAAACATAGCTGCATCAATAGATGCAGCGAAAGAGATGGGCGAAACATAGTGGTTGGAACTTTTGTGTTGAAAATTAGTTACACAGAACAGATCAAACAGTGTTGTTGAAATTGAGGGAGGGAAAGAGAGGCACGGAAAGAGTGGAGGGGAAAGAGTGCAGGCAAAATAGAGGCGTAGAGACAGAGGTGGGGAATCAGATGCGGGGAATCAGAGGCGGGGAATCAGAGGCAGGGAATCAGATGAAGGGAATCTAATGCAGGGAAACTGAGGCAGGGAATCTGAGGCAGGGAATCGGAGGCAGGGAATCTGAGGCAGGGAATCAGTAAAAAGTTATCAGAGGCAGGGTATCAGAGGCGGAGAATCAGAGGTGGGGAATCAGAAGTGGGGAATCAGAGGTGGGGAATCAGAGGCGTGGAATCAGAGGCGGGGAATCAGAGGTGGGGAATCAGAAGTGGGGAATCAGAGGTGGGGAATCAGAGGCGGGGAATCAGAGGCGTGGAATCAGAGGCGGGCAATCAGAAGTGGGGAATCAGAGGCGGGGAATCAGAGGCGGGGAATCAGAGGTGGTGAATCAGAGGCGGGGAATCAGAGGCGGGGAATTAGAGGCGGGGAATCAGAAGTGGGGAATCAGAGGTGGGGAATCAGAGGCGGGGAATCAGAGGCGGGCAATCAGATGCAGGGAATCAGAGGCAGGGAATCAGAGGCAGGGAACCAGACGCAGGGAATCAAATGAAGGGAATCTGATGCAGGGTTTCTGAGGCAGGGAATCTGAGGCAGGGAATCTGTGGTGGGGAATCAGAGGCGGGAAAACAGGCGGTTAAACAGAGGCGGGTAAACATAGGCGGGGATTCAGAGGCGTGGAATCAGAGGCGGGAAATCAGAGGCTGGGAAAGATATGTGGGGAAAAGTAGGCCAGGAAAGTTGAGCGGAAAGGGAGGCATTGAATCAGAGGTGGGGAATCAGAGGCGGGGAATCAGAGGCGGGGAATCAGAGGCGGGGAATCAGAGGCAGGGAATCAGAAGCGGGGAATCAGAGGTTGGGAATCAGAGGCGGGGAATCAGAGGCGGAGAATCAGAGGCGGGCAATCAGATGCAGGAAATCAGAGGCAGGGAATCAGAGGCAGGGAATCAGAGGCAGGGAATCTGAGGCAGGGAATCTGAGGTGGGGAATCAGAGGCGGGGAAACAGGTGGGTAAACAGAGGCGGGTAAACATAGGCGGGGAATCAGAGGCGCGAAATCAGAGGTGGGGACTCAGAGGCAGGGAATCAGAGGCGGGGAATCAGAGGCGGGGAATCAGATGCGGGGAATCAGAGGTGGGGAATCAGAGGCGGGGTATCAGAGGAGGGGAATCAGAGGCGGGGAATCAGAGGCGGGGAATCAGAGGCGGGGAATCAGAGGCGTGCAATCAGAGGCGGGGAATCAGAGGTGGGGAATCAGAAGTGGGGAATCAGAGATGGGGAATCAGAGCCGGGGAATCAGAATCAGCGAATCAGAGGCGGGGCAATCAGAGGTGGGGAATCAGAGGCGGGGAATCAGAGGCGGGGAATCAGAGGAGGTGAATCAGAGGCGGGGAATCAGACGCGGGGAATCAGAGGCGGGGAATCAGAAGTGGGGAATCAGAGGTGGGGAATCAGAGGCGGGGAATCAGAGGCAGGTAATCAGAGGCGGGCAATCAGATGCAGGGAATCAGAGGCAGGGAATCAGAGGCAGGGAATCTGAGGCAGGGAATCTGAGGCAGGGAATCTGAGGTGGGCAATCAGAGGCGGGAAAACAGGCGGGTAAACAGAGGCGGGTAAACATAGGCGGGGAATCAGATGCGGGGAATCAGAGGCGGGGAATCAGAGGCGGGGAATCAGAGTCGGGGAATCAGAGGCGGGGAATCTGAGGCAGGGAATCAGATGCAGGGAATCAGAGGCGGGGAATCAGAGGCGGGGTATCAGAGGCGGGGAATCAGAGGCGCGGAATCAGAGGCGGGGAATCAGAGGCGTGGAATCAGAGACGGGGAATCAGAGGCGGGGAATCAGAAGTGGGGAATCAGAGGTGGGAAATCAGAGGCTGGGAATCAGAGGCGGGGAATCAGAGTCGGGAAATCAGAGGCAGGGTATAAGAGGCGGGCAATCAGATGCAGGGAATCAGAGGCAGGGAATCAGAGGCAGGGAATCAGAGGCAGGGAACCTGAGATGCCGAATATGAGGTGGTGAATCAGAGGCGGGGAAACAGTCGGGTAAACAAAGGCGGGGAATCAGAGGCAGGGAATCAGCCGCGGGGAATCAGAGGCAGGGAATCAGATGAAGGGAATCTGATGCAGGGAATCTGAGGCAGGGTATCTGAGGCAGGGAATCTGTGGCAGGGAATCTGATGCGGGTTATCAGAAGGGGGAAATGAGATGTGGGAAACGAGATGCAGAGAAAGAGGCACGGAAATAGAGGCAGGGAAAGAGAGGCAGGGTATCAGAGGCGGGTTATCAGAGGCGTGGAATCAGAGGCGGGGAATCAGAGACACAGAAAGAGAGGCGTGGAATCAGAGGTGCGGAATCAGAGCCGGTGAATCTGATCCGGGAAATCAGAAGCAGAGCAACAGAGGTGGTGAAACATGGGTGCGGAATCGGACACGGGGAATCAGAGCTTGGGACTCAGAGGCCGGGAATCAGAGGCAGGGAATCAGAGGCAGGTTATCAGAGGCAGGGAATCAGAGGTGGGAAATCAGAGGCTGGGAATCAGAGGCGTGGAATCAGAGGCGGGCAATCAGAAGTGGGGAATCAGAGGCGGGGAATCAGAGGCGGGGAATCAGAATGCGTGAATCAGAGGCGGGGAATCAGAGGCGGGGAATCAGAGGCGGGGAATCAGAAGTGGGGAATCAGAGGTGGGGAATCAGAGGCGGGGAATCAGAGGCGGGGAATCAGAGGCGGGCAATCAGATGCAGGGAATCAGAGGCAGGGAATCAGACGCAGGGAATCAAATGAAGGGAATCTGATGCAGGGAATCTGAGGCAGGGAATCTGAGGCAGGGAATCTGTGGTGGGGAATCAGAGGAGGGAAAACAGGCGAGTAAACAGAGGCGGGTAAACATAGGCGGGGAATCAGAGGCGTGGAATCAGAGGCGGGAAATCAGAGGCGGGGAAAGATATGTGGGGAAAAGTAGGCCAGGAAAGTTGAGCGGAAAGGGAGGCACTGAATCAGAGGTGGGGAATCAGAGGCGGGGAATCAGAAGTGGGGAATCAGAGGTGGGGAATCAGAGGCGGGGAATCAGAGGCAGGTAATCAGAGGCGGGCAATCAGATGCAGGGAATCAGAGGCAGGGAATCAGAGGCAGGGAATCTGAGGCAGGGAATCTGAGGCAGGGAATCTGAGGTGGGCAATCAGAGGCGGGAAAACAGGCGGGTAAACAGAGGCGGGTAAACATAGGCGGGGAATCAGAGGCGGGGAATCAGAGGCGGGGAATCAGAGGCGGGGAATCAGAGTCGGGGAATCAGAGGCGGGGAATCTGAGGCAGGGAATCAGATGCAGGGAATCAGAGGCGGGGAATCAGAGGCGGGGTATCAGAGGCGGGGAATCAGAGGCGCGGAATCAGAGGCGGGGAATCAGAGGCGTGGAATCAGAGACGGGGAATCAGAGGCGGGGAATCAGAAGTGGGGAATCAGAGGTGGGAAATCAGAGGCTGGGAATCAGAGGCGGGGAATCAGAGTCGGGAAATCAGAGGCAGGGTATAAGAGGCGGGCAATCAGATGCAGGGAATCAGAGGCAGGGAATCAGAGGCAGGGAATCAGAGGCAGGGAACCTGAGATGGCGAATATGAGGTGGTGAATCAGAGGCGGGGAAACAGTCGGGTAAACAAAGGCGGGGAATCAGAGGCAGGGAATCAGCCGCGGGGAATCAGAGGCAGGGAATCAGATGAAGGGAATCTGATGCAGGGAATCTGAGGCAGGGTATCTGAGGCAGGGAATCTGTGGCAGGGAATCTGATGCGGGTTATCAGAAGGGGGAAATGAGATGTGGGAAACGAGATGCAGAGAAAGAGGCACGGAAATAGAGGCAGGGAAAAAGAGGCAGGGTATCAGAGGCGGGTTATCAGAGGCGTGGAATCAGAGGCGGGGAATCAGAGACACAGAAAGAGAGGCGTGGAATCAGAGGTGCGGAATCAGAGCCGGTGAATCTGCTCCGGGAAATCAGAAGCAGAGCAACAGAGGTGGTGAAACATGGGTGCGGAATCGGACACGGGGAATCAGAGGTTGGGACTCAGAGGCCGGGAATCAGAGGCAGGGAATCAGAGGCGGGGAATCAGAGGCGGTGAATCAGAGGCGGGGAATCAGAGGCGGGGAATCAGAGGCGGGGAATCAGAAGTGGGGAATCAGAGGTGGGGAATCAGAGGCGGGGAATCAGAGGCGGGGAATCAGAGGCGGGCAATCAGATGCAGGGAATCAGAGGCAGGGAATCAGACGCAGGGAATCAAATGAAGGGAATCTGATGCAGGGAATCTGAGGCAGGGAATCTGAGGCAGGGAATCTGTGGTGGGGAATCAGAGGAGGGAAAACAGGCGAGTAAACAGAGGCGGGTAAACATAGGCGGGGAATAAGAGGCGTGGAATCAGAGGCGGGAAATCAGAGGCGGGGAAAGATATGTGGGGAAAAGTAGGCCATGAAAGTTGAGCGGAAAGGGAGGCACTGAATCAGAGGTGGGGAATCAGAGGCGGGGAATCAGAGGCGGGGAATCAGAGGTGGGTAATCAGAGGCGGGGAATCAGAAGTGGGGAATCAGAGGTGGGGAATCAGAGGCGGGGATTCAGAGGCAGAGAATCAGAGGCGGGGAATCTGAGGCAGGGAATCTGAGGTGCGGAATCAGAGGCGGGGAAACAGGTGGGTAAACAGAGGTGGGTAAACATAGGCGGGGAATCAGAGAAGCGGAATCAGAGGCGGGGAATCAGAAGTGGGGAATCGGAGGTGGGGAATCAGAGGCGGGGAATCAGAATCAGCGAATCAGAGGCGGGGCAATCAGAGGTGGGGAATCAGAGGCGGGGAATCAGAGGCAAAGAATCAGAGGCGGTGAATCAGAGGCGGGGAATCAGACGCGGGGAATCAGAGGCGGGGAATCAGAAGTGGGGAATCAGAGGTGGGGAATCAGAGGCGGGGAATCAGAGGCAGGTAATCGGAGGCGGGCAATCAGATGCAGGGAATCAGAGGCAGGGAATCAGAGGCAGGGAATCTGAGGCAGGGAATCTGAGGCAGGGAATCTGAGGTGGGCAATCAGAGGCGGGAAAACAGGCGGGTAAACAGAGGCGGGTAAACATAGGCGGGGAATCAGAGGCAGGGAATCAGAGGCGGGGAATCAGAGGCGGGGAATCAGAGGCGGGGAATCAGAGTCGGGGAATCAGAGGCGGGGAATCTGAGGCGGGGAATCAGATGCAGGGAATCAGAGGCGGGGAATCAGAGGCGGGGTATCAGAGGCGGGGAATCAGAGGCGCTGAATCAGAGGCGGGGAATCAGAGGCGTGGAATCAGATACGGGGAATCAGAGGCGGGGAATCAGAAGTGGGGAATCAGAGGTGGGAAATCAGAGGCGGGGAATCAGAGGCGGGGAATCAGAGGCAGGGAATCAGAGGCAGGGTATCAGAGGCGGGCAATCAGATGCAGGGAATCAGAGGCAGGGAATCAGAGGCAGGGAATCAGAGGCAGGGAACCTGAGGTGGCGAATATGAGGTGGTGAATCAGAGGCGGGGAAACAGGCGGGTAAACAGAGGCGGGGAATCAGATGAATGGAATCTCATGCAGGGAATCTGAGGCAGGGTATCTGAGGCAGGGAATCTGTGGCAGGGAATCTGATGTGGGTTATCAGAAGGGGGAAATGAGATGTGGGAAACGAGATGCAGAGAAAGAGGCACGGATATAGAGGCAGGGAAAGAGAGGCAGGGTATCAGAGGCGGGTAATCAGAGGCGTGGAATCAGAGGCGGGGAATCAGAGACACAGAAAGAGAGGCGTGGAATCAGAGTTGCGGAATCAGAGCCGGTGAATCTGAGCCGGGAAATCAGAAGCAGAGCAACAGAGGTGGTGAAACATGGGTGCTGAATCGGACACGGGGAATCAGAGGTGGGGATTCAGAGGCCGGGAATCAGAGGCAGGGAATCAGAGGCAGGTCATCAGAGGCAGGGAATCAGAGGTGGGGAATCAGAGGCGGGGAATCAAGAGGCGGGGAATCAGAGGCGGGGAATCAGAGGCGGGGAATCAGAGGCGGAGAATCAGAGGCGGGCAATCAGATGCAGGAAATCAGAGGCAGGGAATCAGAGGCAGGGAATCATATGAAGGGAATCTGATGCAGGGAATCTGAGGCAGGGAATCTGAGGCAGGGAATCTGTGGCAGGGAATCTGATGCGGGTTATCAGAAGGGGGAAATGAGATGTGGGAAACGAGATGCAGAGAAAGAGGCACGGAAATAGAGGTAGGGAAAGAGAGGCAGGGAATCAGAGGCGGGGAATCAGAGGTGGGGAATCAGAGGCTGGGAATCAGAGGCGGGGAATCAGAGGGGGGAATCAGAGGTGGGGAATCAGAGGCAGGGAATCAGAAGCAGGGAATCAGAGGCAGGAAATCAGAGGCGGCAAATCTGAGGCGTGGAATCAGAGGTGGGGAAAGAGATGTGGGGAAACGTAGGCCAGGAAAGTTGCGCGGAAAGGGAGGCGGTGAATCAGAGGCAGGGAATCAGAGGCGGGAAATCAGAGGTGGGGAATCAGAGGCCTGGAATCAGAGGTGGGGAAAGAGATGTGGGGAAACAGGCGGGTAAACAGAAGCGGGTAAACATAGCTGCATAAATAGAGGCAGCGAAAGAGATGGGCGAAACATAGTGGTTGGAACTTGTGTGTTGAAAATTAGGTACACAGAACAGATCAAACAGAGTTGTTGAAATTGAGGGAGGGAAAGAGAGGCACAGAAAGAGTGGAGGGGAAAGAGTGCAGGCAAAATAGAGGCGTAGAGACAGAGGTGGGGAATCAGAGGCGGGGAATCAGAGGCGGGGAATCAGAGGCAGGGAATCAGATGAAGGGAATCTGATGCAGGGAATCTGAGGCAGGGAATCTGAGGCAGGGAATCGGAGGCAGGGAATCTGAGGGAGGGAATCAGTAAAAAGTTATCAGAGGCAGGGTATCAGAGGCGGAGAATCAGAGGTGGGGAATCAGAAGTGGGGAATCAGAGGTGGGGAATCAGAGGCGTGGAATCAGAGGCGGGGAATAAGAGGTGGGGAATCAGAAGTGGGGAATCAGAGGTGGGCAATCAGAGGCGGGGAATCAGAGGCGTGGAATCAGAGGCGGGCAATCAGAAGTGGGGAATCAGAGGCGGGGAATCAGAGGCGGGGAATCAGAGGCGGTGAATCAGAGGCGGGGAATCAGAGGCGGGGAATCAGAGGCGGGGAATCAGAAGTGGGGAATCAGAGGTGGGGAATCAGAGGCGGGGAATCAGAGGCGGGGATTCAGAGGCGGGCAATCAGATGCAGGGAATCAGAGGCAGGGAATCAGACGCAGGGAATCAAATGAAGGGAATCTGATGCAGGGTTTCTGAGGCAGGGAATCTGAGGCAGGGAATCTGTGGTGGGGAATCAGAGGCGGGAAAACAGGCGGGTAAACAGAGGCGGGTAAACATAGGCGGGGAATCAGAGGCGTGGAATCAGAGGCGGGAAATCAGAGGCGGGGAAAGATATGTGGGGAAAAGTAGGCCAGGAAAGTTGAGCGGAAAGGGAGGCAGTGAATCAGAGGTGGGGAATCAGAGGCGGGGAATCAGAGGCGGGGAATCAGAGGCGGGGAATAAGAGGCGGGGAATCAGAAGTGGGGAATCAGAGGTGGGGAATCAGAGGCGGGGAATCAGAGGCGGAGAATCAGAGGCGGGGAATCTGAGGCAGGGAATCTGAGGTGGGGAATCAGAGGCGGGGAAACAGGTGGGTAAACAGAGGTGGGTAAACATAGGCGGGGAATCAGAGGCGCGGAATCAGAGGCGGGGAATCAGAGGCAGGGAATCAGAGGCGGGGAATCAGAGGCGGGGAATCAGATGCGGGGAATCAGAGGTGGGGAATCAGAGGCGGGGTATCAGAGGAGGGGAATCAGAGGTGTGGAATCAGAGGCGAGGAATCAGAGGCGGGGAATCAGAGGCGTGGAATCAGAGGCGGGGAATCAGAGGCGGGGAATCAGAAGTGGGGAATCAGAGGTGGGGAATCAGAGGCGGGGAATCAGAATCAGCGAATCAGAGGTGTGGAATCACAGACGGGGAATCAGAGGCGGGGAATCAGAAGTGGGGAATCAGAGGTGGGAAATCAGAGGCGGGGAATCAGAGGCGGGGAATCAGAGGCGGGGAATCAGAGGCAGGGTATCAGAGGCGGGCAATCAGATGCAGGGAATCAGAGGCAGGGAATCAGAGGCAGGGAATCAGAGGCAGGGAACCTGAGGTGGCGAATATGAGGTGGTGAATCAGAGGCGGGGAAACAGGCGGGTAAACAGAGGCTGGGAATCAGATGCAGGGAATCAGAGGCGGGGAATCAGAGGCAGGGAATCAGATGAAGGGAATCTGATGCAGGGAATCTGAGGCAGGGAATCTGAGGCAGGGAATCTGTGGCAGGGAATCTGATGCGGGTTATCAGAAGGGGGAAATGAGATGTGGGAAACGAGATGCAGAGAAAGAGATACGGAAATAGAGGCAGGGAAAGAGAGGCAGGGTATCAGAGGCGGGTAATCAGAGGCGTGGAATCAGAGGCGGGGAATCAGAGGCGGGAATTCAGAGAGTGGAATCAGAGGTGGGGAATCAGAGGCGGGGAATCAGAGGCAGGGAATCAGAGGCAGGAAATCAGAGGCGGCGAATCTGAGGCGTGGAATCAGAGGTGGGGAAAGAGATGTGGGGAAACGTAGGCCAGGAAAGTTGCTCGGAAAGGGAGGCGGTGAATCAGAGGCGGGGAATCAGAGACGGGGAATCAGAGGCGGGGAATCAGAGGCGTGGAATCAGAGGTGGGGAAAGAGATGTGGGGAAACAGGCGGGTAAACAGAAGCGGGTAAACATAGCTGCATCAATAGATGCAGCGAAAGAGATGGGCGAAACATAGTGGTTGGAACTTTTGTGTTGAAAATTAGTTACACAGAACAGATCAAACAGAGTTGTTGAAATTGAGGGAGGGAAAGAGAGGCACGGAAAGAGTGGAGGGGAAAGAGTGCAGGCAAAATAGAGGCGTAGAGACAGAGGTGGGGAATCAGATGCGGGGAATGAGAGGCGGGGAATCAGAGGCAGGGAATCAGATGAAGGGAATCTAATGCAGGGAAACTGAGGAAGGGAATCTGAGGCAGAGAATCGGAGGCAGGGAATCTGAGGCAGGGAATCAGTAAAAAGTTATCAGAGGCAGGGTATCAGAGGCGGAGAATCAGAGGTGGGGAATCAGAAGTGGGGAATCAGAGGTGGGGAATCAGAGGCGTGGAATCAGAGGCGGGGAATCAGAGGTGGGGAATCAGAAGTGGGGAATCAGAGGTGGGGAATCAGAGGCGGGGAATCAGAGGCGTGGAATCAGAGGCGGGCAATCAGAAGTGGGGAATCAGAGGCGGGGAATCAGAGGCGGGGAATCAGAGGTGGAGAATCAGAGGCGGGGAATCAGAGGCGGGGAATCAGAGGCGGGGAATCAGAAGTGGGGAATCAGAGGTGGGGAATCAGAGGCGGGGAATCAGAGGCGGGCAATCAGATGCAGGGAATCAGAGGCAGGGAATCAGAGGCAGGGAACCAGACGCAGGGAATCAAATGAAGGGAATCTGATGCAGGGAATCTGAGGCAGGGAATCTGAGGCAGGGAATCTGTGGTGGGGAATCAGAGGCGGGAAAACAGGCGGTTAAACAGAGGCGGGTAAACATAGGCGGGGATTCAGAGGCATGGAATCAGAGGCGGGAAATCAGAGGCGGGGAAAGATATGTGGGGAAAAGTAGGCCAGGAAAGTTGAGCGGAAAGGGAGGCATTGAATCAGAGGTGGGGAATCAGAGGCGGGGAATCAGAGGCGGGGAATCAGAGGCGGGGAATCAGAGGCAGGGAATCAGAAGCGGGGAATCAGAGGTTGGGAATCAGAGGCGGGGAATCAGAGGCGGAGAATCAGAGGCGGGCAATCAGATGCAGGGAATCAGAGGCAGGGAATCAGAGGCAGGGAATCAGGGGCAGGGAATCTGAGGCAGGGAATCTGAGGTGGGGAATCAGAGGCGGGGAAACAGGTGGGTAAACAGAGGCGGGTAAACATAGGCGGGGAATCAGAGGCACGAAATCAGAGGTGGGGAATCAGAGGCAGGGAATCAGAGGCGGGGAATCAGAGGCGGGGAATCAGATGCGGGGAATCAGAGGTGTGGAATCAGAGGCGGGGTATCAGAGGAGGGGAATCAGAGGCGGGGAATCAGAGGTGGGGAATCAGAGGCGGGGAATCAGAGGCGTGCAATCAGAGGCGGGGCATCAGAGGTGGGGAATCAGAAGTGGGGAATCAGAGGTGGGGAATCAGAGCCGGGGAATCAGAATCAGCGAATCAGAGGCGGGGCAATCAGAGGTGGGGAATCAGAGGCGGGGAATCAGAGGCGGGGAATCAGAGGAGGTGAATCAGAGGCGGGGAATCAGACGCGGGGAATCAGAGGCGGGGAATCAGAAGTGGGGAATCAGAGGTGGGGAATCAGAGGCGGGGAATCAGAGGCAGGTAATCAGAGGCGGGCAATCAGATGCAGGGAATCAGAGGCAGGGAATCAGAGGCAGGGAATCTGAGGCAGGGAATCTGAGGCAGGGAATCTGAGGTGGGCAATCAGAGGCGGGAAAACAGGCGGGTAAACAGAGGCGGGTAAACATAGGCGGGGAATCAGAGGCGGGGAATCAGATGCAGGGAATCAGAGGCGGGGAATCAGAGGCGGGGTATCAGAGGCGGGGAATCAGAGGCGCGGAATCAGAGGCGGGGAATCAGAGGCGTGGAATCAGAGACGGGGAATCTGAGGCGGGGAATCAGATGCAGGGAATCAGAGGCGGGGAATCAGATGCGGGGTATCAGAGGCGGGGATTCAGAGGCGCTGAATCAGAGGCGGGGAATCAGAGGCGTGTAATCAGAGACGGGGAATCAGAGGCGGGGAATCAGAATTGGGGAATCAGAGGTGGGAAATCAGAGGCGGGGAATCAGAGGCGGGGAATCAGAGGCGGGGAATCAGAGGCAGGGTATCAGAGGCGGGCAATCAGATGCAGGGAATCAGAGGCAGGGAATCAGAGGCAGGGAATCAGAGGCAGGGAACCTGAGGTGGCGAATATGAGGTGGTGAATCAGAGGCGGGGAAACAGGCGGGTAAACAGAGGCGGGGAATCAGATGAAGGGAATCTCATGCAGGGAATCTGAGGCAGGGTATCTGAGACAGGGAATCTGTGGCAGGGAATCTGATGTGGGTTATCAGAAGGGGGAAATGAGATGTGGGAAACGAGATGCAGAGAAAGAGGCACGGATATAGAGGCAGGGAAAGAGAGGCAGGGTATCAGAGGCGGGTAATCAGAGGCGTGGAATCAGAGGCGGGGAATCAGAGACACAGAAAGAGAGGCGTGGAATCAGAGGTGCGGAATCAGAGC
This sequence comes from Narcine bancroftii, assembly GCF_036971445.1. Taxonomy (NCBI): domain Eukaryota; kingdom Metazoa; phylum Chordata; class Chondrichthyes; order Torpediniformes; family Narcinidae; genus Narcine; species Narcine bancroftii. Next base: position 264,321,590 of record NC_091470.1, read on the forward strand.
CGGTGAATCTGAGCCGGGAAATCAGAAGCAGAGCAACAGAGGTGGTGAAACATGGGTGCTGAATCGGACACGGGGAATCAGAGGTGGGGATTCAGAGGCCGGGAATCAGAGGCAGGGAATCAGAGGCAGGTTATCAGAGGCAGGGAATCAGAGGTGGGGAATCAGAGGCGGGGAATCAAGAGGCGGGGAATCAGAGGCGGGGAATCAGAGGCGGGGAATCAGAGGCGGAGAATCAGAGGCGTGCAATCAGATGCAGGAAATCAGAGGCAGGGAATCAGAGGCAGGGAATCAGAGGCAGGGAATCTGCGGCAGGGAATCAGAGGTGGGGAATCAGAGGCGTGGAATCAGAGGCAGGGAATCATATGAAGGGAATCTGATGCAGGGAATCTGAGGCAGGGAATCTGAGGCAGGGAATCTGTGGCAGGGAATCTGATGCGGGTTATCAGAAGGGGGAAATGAGATGTGGGAAACGAGATGCAGAGAAAGAGGCACGGAAATAGAGGCAGGGAAAGAGAGGCAGGGTATCAGAGGCGGGTAATCAGAGGCGTGGAATCAGAGGCGGGGAATCAGAGGCGGGAATTCAGAGAGTGGAATCAGAGGTGGGGAATCAGAGGCGGGGAATCAGAGGCAGGGAATCAGAGGCAGGAAATCAGAGGCGGCGAATCTGAGGCGTGGAATCAGAGGTGGGGAAAGAGATGTGGGGAAACGTAGGCCAGGAAAGTTGCTCGGAAAGGGAGGCGGTGAATCAGAGGCGGGGAATCAGAGGCGGGGAATCAGAGGCGGGGAATCAGAGGCGTGGAATCAGAGGTGGGGAAAGAGATGTGGGGAAACAGGCGGGTAAACAGAAGCGGGTAAACATAGCTGCATCAATAGATGCAGCGAAAGAGATGGGCGAAACATAGTGGTTGGAACTTTTGTGTTGAAAATTAGTTACACAGAACAGATCAAACAGAGTTGTTGAAATTGAGGGAGGGAAAGAGAGGCACGGAAAGAGTGGAGGGGAAAGAGTGCAGGCAATATAGAGGCGTAGAGACAGAGGTGGGGAATCAGATGCGGGGAATGAGAGGCGGGGAATCAGAGGCAGGGAATCAGATGAAGGGAATCTAATGCAGGGAAACTGAGGCAGGGAATCTGAGGCAGGGAATCGGAGGCAGGGAATCTGAGGCAGGGAATCAGTAAAAAGTTATCAGAGGCAGGGTATCAGAGGCGGAGAATCAGAGGTGGGGAATCAGAAGTGGGGAATCAGAGGTGGGGAATCAGAGGCGTGGAATCAGAGGCGGGGAATAAAAGGTGGGGAATCAGAAGTGGGGAATCAGAGGTGGGGAATCAGAGGCGGGGAATCAGAGGCGTGGAATCAGAGGCGGGCAATCAGAAGTGGGGAATCAGAGGCGGGGAATCAGAGGCGGGGAATCAGAGGTGGTGAATCAGAGGCGGGGAATCAGAGGCGGGGAATCAGAGGCGGGGAATCAGAAGTGGGGAATCAGAGGTGGGGAATCAGAGGCGGGGAATCAGAGGCGGGCAATCAGATGCAGGGAATCAGAGGCAGGGAATCAGAGGCAGGGAACCAGACGCAGGGAATCAAATGAAGGGAATCTGATGCAGGGAATCTGAGGCAGGGAATCTGAGGCAGGGAATCTGTGGTGGGGAATCAGAGGCGGGAAAACAGGCGGTTAAACAGAGGCGGGTAAACATAGGCGGGGATTCAGAGGCGTGGAATCAGAGGCGGGAAATCAGAGGCGGGGAAAGATATGTGGGGAAAAGTAGGCCAGGAAAGTTGAGCGGAAAGGGAGGCAGTGAATCAGAGGTGGGGAATCAGAGGCGGGGAATCAGAGGCGGGGAATCAGAGGCGGGGAATCAGAGGCGGGGAATCAGAAGTGGGGAATCAGAGGTGGGGAATCAGAGGCGGGGAATCAGAGGCGGAGAATCAGAGGCGGGGAATCTGAGGCAGGGAATCGGAGGTGGGGAATCAGAGGCGGGGAAACAGGTGGGTAAACAGAGGTGGGTAAACATAGGCGGGGAATCAGAGGCGCGGAATCAGAGGCGGGGAATCAGAGGCAGGGAATCAGAGGCGGGGAATCAGAGGCGGGGAATCAGATGCGGGGAATCAGAGGTGGGGAATCAGAGGCGGGGTATCAGAGGAGGGGAACCAGAGGCGTGGAATCAGAGGCGGGGAATCAGAGGTGGGGAATCAGAGGCGTGGAATCAGAGGCGGGGAATCAGAGGCGGGGAATCAGAAGTGGGGAATCAGAGGTGGGGAATCAGAGGCGGGGAATCAGAATCAGCGAATCAGAGGCGGGGCAATCAGAGGTGGGGAATCAGAGGCGGGGAATCAGAGGCGGGGTATCAGAGGCGGTGAATCAGAGGCAGGGAACCAGACGCAGGGAATCAAATGAAGGGAATCTGATGCAGGGAATCTGAGGCAGGGAATCTGAGGCAGGGAATCTGTGGTGGGGAATCAGAGGCGGGAAAACAGGCGGTTAAACAGAGGCGGGTAAACATAGGCGGGGATTCAGAGGCGTGGAATCAGAGGCGGGAAATCAGAGGCGGGGAAAGATATGTGGGGAAAAGTAGGCCAGGAAAGTTGAGCGGAAAGGGAGGCAGTGAATCAGAGGTGGGGAATCAGAGGCGGGGAATCAGAGGCGGGGAATCAGAGGCGGGGAATCAGAGGCGGGGAATCAGAAGTGTGGAATCAGAGGTGGGGAATCAGAGGCGGGGAATCAGAGGCGGAGAATCAGAGGCGGGGAATCTTAGGCAGGGAATCGGAGGTGGGGAATCAGAGGCGGGGAAACAGGTGGGTAAACAGAGGTGGGTAAACATAGGCGGGGAATCAGAGGCGCGGAATCAGAGGCGGGGAATCAGAGGCAGGGAATCAGAGGCGGGGAATCAGAGGCGGGGAATCAGATGCGGGGAATCAGAGGTGGGGAATCAGAGGCGGGGTATCAGAGCAGGGGAACCAGAGGCGTGGAATCAGAGGCGGGGAATCAGAGGTGGGGAATCAGAGGCGTGGAATCAGAGGCGGGGAATCAGAGGCGGGGAATCAGAAGTGGGGAATCAGAGGTGGGGAATCAGAGGCGGGGAATCAGAATCAGCGAATCAGAGGCGGGGCAATCAGAGGTGGGGAATCAGAGGCGGGGAATCAGAGGCGGGGAATCAGAGGCGGTGAATCAGAGGCGGGGAATCAGACGCGGGGAATCAGAGGCGGGGAATCAGAAGTGGGGAATCAGAGGTGGGGAATCAGAGGCGGGATATCAGAGGCAGGTAATCAGAGGCGGGCAATCAGATGCAGGGAATCAGAGGCAGGGAATCAGAGGCAGGGAATCTGAGGCAGGGAATCTGAGGCAGGGAATCTGAGGTGGGCAATCAGAGGCGGGAAAACAGGCGGGTAAACAGAGGCGGGTAAACATAGGCGGGGAATCAGAGGCGGGGAATCAGAGGCGGGGAATCAGAGTCGGGGAATCAGAGGTGTGGAATCAGAGGCGAGGAATCAGAGGCGGGGAATCAGAGGCGTGGAATCAGAGGCGGGGAATCAGAGGCGGGGAATCAGAAGTGGGGAATCAGAGGTGGGGAATCAGAGGCGGGGAATCAGAATCAGCGAATCAGAGGTGTGGAATCACAGACGGGGAATCAGAGGCGGGGAATCAGAAGTGGGGAATCAGAGGTGGGAAATCAGAGGCGGGGAATCAGAGGCGGGGAATCAGAGGCGGGGAATCAGAGGCAGGGTATCAGAGGCGGGCAATCAGATGCAGGGAATCAGAGGCAGGGAATCAGAGGCAGGGAATCAGAGGCAGGGAACCTGAGGTGGCGAATATGAGGTGGTGAATCAGAGGCGGGGAAACAGGCGGGTAAACAGAGGCTGGGAATCAGATGCAGGGAATCAGAGGCGGGGAATCAGAGGCAGGGAATCAGATGAAGGGAATCTGATGCAGGGAATCTGAGGCAGGGAATCTGAGGCAGGGAATCTGTGGCAGGGAATCTGATGCGGGTTATCAGAAGGGGGAAATGAGATGTGGGAAACGAGATGCAGAGAAAGAGATACGGAAATAGAGGCAGGGAAAGAGAGGCAGGGTATCAGAGGCGGGTAATCAGAGGCGTGGAATCAGAGGCGGGGAATCAGAGGCGGGAATTCAGAGAGTGGAATCAGAGGTGGGGAATCAGAGGCGGGGAATCAGAGGCAGGGAATCAGAGGCAGGAAATCAGAGGCGGCGAATCTGAGGCGTGGAATCAGAGGTGGGGAAAGAGATGTGGGGAAACGTAGGCCAGGAAAGTTGCTCGGAAAGGGAGGCGGTGAATCAGAGGCGGGGAATCAGAGACGGGGAATCAGAGGCGGGGAATCAGAGGCGTGGAATCAGAGGTGGGGAAAGAGATGTGGGGAAACAGGCGGGTAAACAGAAGCGGGTAAACATAGCTGCATCAATAGATGCAGCGAAAGAGATGGGCGAAACATAGTGGTTGGAACTTTTGTGTTGAAAATTAGTTACACAGAACAGATCAAACAGAGTTGTTGAAATTGAGGGAGGGAAAGAGAGGCACGGAAAGAGTGGAGGGGAAAGAGTGCAGGCAAAATAGAGGCGTAGAGACAGAGGTGGGGAATCAGATGCGGGGAATGAGAGGCGGGGAATCAGAGGCAGGGAATCAGATGAAGGGAATCTAATGCAGGGAAACTGAGGAAGGGAATCTGAGGCAGAGAATCGGAGGCAGGGAATCTGAGGCAGGGAATCAGTAAAAAGTTATCAGAGGCAGGGTATCAGAGGCGGAGAATCAGAGGTGGGGAATCAGAAGTGGGGAATCAGAGGTGGGGAATCAGAGGCGTGGAATCAGAGGCGGGGAATCAGAGGTGGGGAATCAGAAGTGGGGAATCAGAGGTGGGGAATCAGAGGCGGGGAATCAGAGGCGTGGAATCAGAGGCGGGCAATCAGAAGTGGGGAATCAGAGGCGGGGAATCAGAGGCGGGGAATCAGAGGTGGTGAATCAGAGGCGGGGAATCAGAGGCGGGGAATCAGAGGCGGGGAATCAGAAGTGGGGAATCAGAGGTGGGGAATCAGAGGCGGGGAATCAGAGGCGGGCAATCAGATGCAGGGAATCAGAGGCAGGGAATCAGAGGCAGGGAACCAGACGCAGGGAATCAAATGAAGGGAATCTGATGCAGGGAATCTGAGGCAGGGAATCTGAGGCAGGGAATCTGTGGTGGGGAATCAGAGGCGGGAAAACAGGCGGTTAAACAGAGGCGGGTAAACATAGGCGGGGATTCAGAGGCATGGAATCAGAGGCGGGAAATCAGAGGCGGGGAAAGATATGTGGGGAAAAGTAGGCCAGGAAAGTTGAGCGGAAAGGGAGGCATTGAATCAGAGGTGGGGAATCAGAGGCGGGGAATCAGAGGCGGGGAATCAGAGGCGGGGAATCAGAGGCAGGGAATCAGAAGCGGGGAATCAGAGGTTGGGAATCAGAGGCGGGGAATCAGAGGCGGAGAATCAGAGGCGGGCAATCAGATGCAGGGAATCAGAGGCAGGGAATCAGAGGCAGGGAATCAGGGGCAGGGAATCTGAGGCAGGGAATCTGAGGTGGGGAATCAGAGGCGGGGAAACAGGTGGGTAAACAGAGGCGGGTAAACATAGGCGGGGAATCAGAGGCACGAAATCAGAGGTGGGGAATCAGAGGCAGGGAATCAGAGGCGGGGAATCAGAGGCGGGGAATCAGATGCGGGGAATCAGAGGTGTGGAATCAGAGGCGGGGTATCAGAGGAGGGGAATCAGAGGCGGGGAATCAGAGGTGGGGAATCAGAGGCGGGGAATCAGAGGCGTGCAATCAGAGGCGGGGCATCAGAGGTGGGGAATCAGAAGTGGGGAATCAGAGGTGGGGAATCAGAGCCGGGGAATCAGAATCAGCGAATCAGAGGCGGGGCAATCAGAGGTGGGGAATCAGAGGCGGGGAATCAGAGGCGGGGAATCAGAGGAGGTGAATCAGAGGCGGGGAATCAGACGCGGGGAATCAGAGGCGGGGAATCAGAAGTGGGGAATCAGAGGTGGGGAATCAGAGGCGGGGAATCAGAGGCAGGTAATCAGAGGCGGGCAATCAGATGCAGGGAATCAGAGGCAGGGAATCAGAGGCAGGGAATCTGAGGCAGGGAATCTGAGGCAGGGAATCTGAGGTGGGCAATCAGAGGCGGGAAAACAGGCGGGTAAACAGAGGCGGGTAAACATAGGCGGGGAATCAGAGGCGGGGAATCAGATGCAGGGAATCAGAGGCGGGGAATCAGAGGCGGGGTATCAGAGGCGGGGAATCAGAGGCGCGGAATCAGAGGCGGGGAATCAGAGGCGTGGAATCAGAGACGGGGAATCTGAGGCGGGGAATCAGATGCAGGGAATCAGAGGCGGGGAATCAGATGCGGGGTATCAGAGGCGGGGATTCAGAGGCGCTGAATCAGAGGCGGGGAATCAGAGGCGTGTAATCAGAGACGGGGAATCAGAGGCGGGGAATCAGAATTGGGGAATCAGAGGTGGGAAATCAGAGGCGGGGAATCAGAGGCGGGGAATCAGAGGCGGGGAATCAGAGGCAGGGTATCAGAGGCGGGCAATCAGATGCAGGGAATCAGAGGCAGGGAATCAGAGGCAGGGAATCAGAGGCAGGGAACCTGAGGTGGCGAATATGAGGTGGTGAATCAGAGGCGGGGAAACAGGCGGGTAAACAGAGGCGGGGAATCAGATGAAGGGAATCTCATGCAGGGAATCTGAGGCAGGGTATCTGAGACAGGGAATCTGTGGCAGGGAATCTGATGTGGGTTATCAGAAGGGGGAAATGAGATGTGGGAAACGAGATGCAGAGAAAGAGGCACGGATATAGAGGCAGGGAAAGAGAGGCAGGGTATCAGAGGCGGGTAATCAGAGGCGTGGAATCAGAGGCGGGGAATCAGAGACACAGAAAGAGAGGCGTGGAATCAGAGGTGCGGAATCAGAGCCGGTGAATCTGAGCCGGGAAATCAGAAGCAGAGCAACAGAGGTGGTGAAACATGGGTGCTGAATCGGACACGGGGAATCAGAGGTGGGGATTCAGAGGCCGGGAATCAGAGGCAGGGAATCAGAGGCAGGTTATCAGAGGCAGGGAATCAGAGGTGGGGAATCAGAGGCGGGGAATCAAGAGGCGGGGAATCAGAGGCGGGGAATCAGAGGCGGGGAATCAGAGGCGGAGAATCAGAGGCGTGCAATCAGATGCAGGAAATCAGAGGCAGGGAATCAGAGGCAGGGAATCAGAGGCAGGGAATCTGCGGCAGGGAATCAGAGGTGGGGAATCAGAGGCGTGGAATCAGAGGCAGGGAATCATATGAAGGGAATCTGATGCAGGGAATCTGAGGCAGGGAATCTGAGGCAGGGAATCTGTGGCAGGGAATCTGATGTGGGTTATCAGAAGGGGGAAATGAGATGTGGGAAACGAGATGCAGAGAAAGAGGCACGGATATAGAGGCAGGGAAAGAGAGGCAGGGTATCAGAGGCGGGTAATCAGAGGCGTGGAATCAGAGGCGGGGAATCAGAGACACAGAAAGAGAGGCGTGGAATCAGAGGTGCGGAATCAGAGCCGGTGAATCTGAGCCGGGAAATCAGAAGCAGAGCAACAGAGGTGGTGAAACATGGGTGCTGAATCGGACACGGGGAATCAGAGGTGGGGATTCAGAGGCCGGGAATCAGAGGCAGGGAATCAGAGGCAGGTTATCAGAGGCAGGGAATCAGAGGTGGGGAATCAGAGGCGGGGAATCAAGAGGCGGGGAATCAGAGGCGGGGAATCAGAGGCGGGGAATCAGAGGCGGAGAATCAGAGGCGGGCAATCAGATGCAGGAAATCAGAGGCAGGGAATCAGAGGCAGGGAATCATATGAAGGGAATCTGATGCAGGGAATCTGAGGCAGGGAATCTGAGGCAGGGAATCTGTGGCAGGGAATCTGATGCGGGTTATCAGAAGGGGGAAATGAGATGTGGGAAACGAGATGCAGAGAAAGAGGCACGGAAATAGAGGTAGGGAAAGAGAGGCAGGGAATCAGAGGCGGGGAATCAGAGGTGGGGAATCAGAGGCTGGGAATCAGAGGCGGGGAATCAGAGGGGGGAATCAGAGGTGGGGAATCAGAGGCAGGGAATCAGAAGCAGGGAATCAGAGGCAGGAAATCAGAGGCGGCAAATCTGAGGCGTGGAATCAGAGGTGGGGAAAGAGATGTGGGGAAACGTAGGCCAGGAAAGTTGCGCGGAAAGGGAGGCGGTGAATCAGAGGCAGGGAATCAGAGGCGGGAAATCAGAGGCGGGGAATCAGAGGCCTGGAATCAGAGGTGGGGAAAGAGATGTGGGGAAACAGGCGGGTAAACAGAAGCGGGTAAACATAGCTGCATAAATAGAGGCAGCGAAAGAGATGGGCGAAACATAGTGGTTGGAACTTGTGTGTTGAAAATTAGGTACACAGAACAGATCAAACAGAGTTGTTGAAATTGAGGGAGGGAAAGAGAGGCACAGAAAGAGTGGAGGGGAAAGAGTGCAGGCAAAATAGAGGCGTAGAGACAGAGGTGGGGAATCAGAGGCGGGGAATCAGAGGCGGGGAATCAGAGGCAGGGAATCAGATGAAGGGAATCTGATGCAGGGAATCTGAGGCAGGGAATCTGAGGCAGGGAATCGGAGGCAGGGAATCTGAGGGAGGGAATCAGTAAAAAGTTATCAGAGGCAGGGTATCAGAGGCGGAGAATCAGAGGTGGGGAATCAGAAGTGGGGAATCAGAGGTGGGGAATCAGAGGCGTGGAATCAGAGGCGGGGAATAAGAGGTGGGGAATCAGAAGTGGGGAATCAGAGGTGGGCAATCAGAGGCGGGGAATCAGAGGCGTGGAATCAGAGGCGGGCAATCAGAAGTGGGGAATCAGAGGCGGGGAATCAGAGGCGGGGAATCAGAGGCGGTGAATCAGAGGCGGGGAATCAGAGGCGGGGAATCAGAGGCGGGGAATCAGAAGTGGGGAATCAGAGGTGGGGAATCAGAGGCGGGGAATCAGAGGCGGGGATTCAGAGGCGGGCAATCAGATGCAGGGAATCAGAGGCAGGGAATCAGACGCAGGGAATCAAATGAAGGGAATCTGATGCAGGGTTTCTGAGGCAGGGAATCTGAGGCAGGGAATCTGTGGTGGGGAATCAGAGGCGGGAAAACAGGCGGGTAAACAGAGGCGGGTAAACATAGGCGGGGAATCAGAGGCGTGGAATCAGAGGCGGGAAATCAGAGGCGGGGAAAGATATGTGGGGAAAAGTAGGCCAGGAAAGTTGAGCGGAAAGGGAGGCAGTGAATCAGAGGTGGGGAATCAGAGGCGGGGAATCAGAGGCGGGGAATCAGAGGCGGGGAATAAGAGGCGGGGAATCAGAAGTGGGGAATCAGAGGTGGGGAATCAGAGGCGGGGAATCAGAGGCGGAGAATCAGAGGCGGGGAATCTGAGGCAGGGAATCTGAGGTGGGGAATCAGAGGCGGGGAAACAGGTGGGTAAACAGAGGTGGGTAAACATAGGCGGGGAATCAGAGGCGCGGAATCAGAGGCGGGGAATCAGAGGCAGGGAATCAGAGGCGGGGAATCAGAGGCGGGGAATCAGATGCGGGGAATCAGAGGTGGGGAATCAGAGGCGGGGTATCAGAGGAGGGGAATCAGAGGTGTGGAATCAGAGGCGAGGAATCAGAGGCGGGGAATCAGAGGCGTGGAATCAGAGGCGGGGAATCAGAGGCGGGGAATCAGAAGTGGGGAATCAGAGGTGGGGAATCAGAGGCGGGGAATCAGAATCAGCGAATCAGAGGTGTGGAATCACAGACGGGGAATCAGAGGCGGGGAATCAGAAGTGGGGAATCAGAGGTGGGAAATCAGAGGCGGGGAATCAGAGGCGGGGAATCAGAGGCGGGGAATCAGAGGCAGGGTATCAGAGGCGGGCAATCAGATGCAGGGAATCAGAGGCAGGGAATCAGAGGCAGGGAATCAGAGGCAGGGAACCTGAGGTGGCGAATATGAGGTGGTGAATCAGAGGCGGGGAAACAGGCGGGTAAACAGAGGCTGGGAATCAGATGCAGGGAATCAGAGGCGGGGAATCAGAGGCAGGGAATCAGATGAAGGGAATCTGATGCAGGGAATCTGAGGCAGGGAATCTGAGGCAGGGAATCTGTGGCAGGGAATCTGATGCGGGTTATCAGAAGGGGGAAATGAGATGTGGGAAACGAGATGCAGAGAAAGAGATACGGAAATAGAGGCAGGGAAAGAGAGGCAGGGTATCAGAGGCGGGTAATCAGAGGCGTGGAATCAGAGGCGGGGAATCAGAGGCGGGAATTCAGAGAGTGGAATCAGAGGTGGGGAATCAGAGGCGGGGAATCAGAGGCAGGGAATCAGAGGCAGGAAATCAGAGGCGGCGAATCTGAGGCGTGGAATCAGAGGTGGGGAAAGAGATGTGGGGAAACGTAGGCCAGGAAAGTTGCTCGGAAAGGGAGGCGGTGAATCAGAGGCGGGGAATCAGAGACGGGGAATCAGAGGCGGGGAATCAGAGGCGTGGAATCAGAGGTGGGGAAAGAGATGTGGGGAAACAGGCGGGTAAACAGAAGCGGGTAAACATAGCTGCATCAATAGATGCAGCGAAAGAGATGGGCGAAACATAGTGGTTGGAACTTTTGTGTTGAAAATTAGTTACACAGAACAGATCAAACAGAGTTGTTGAAATTGAGGGAGGGAAAGAGAGGCACGGAAAGAGTGGAGGGGAAAGAGTGCAGGCAAAATAGAGGCGTAGAGACAGAGGTGGGGAATCAGATGCGGGGAATGAGAGGCGGGGAATCAGAGGCAGGGAATCAGATGAAGGGAATCTAATGCAGGGAAACTGAGGAAGGGAATCTGAGGCAGAGAATCGGAGGCAGGGAATCTGAGGCAGGGAATCAGTAAAAAGTTATCAGAGGCAGGGTATCAGAGGCGGAGAATCAGAGGTGGGGAATCAGAAGTGGGGAATCAGAGGTGGGGAATCAGAGGCGTGGAATCAGAGGCGGGGAATCAGAGGTGGGGAATCAGAAGTGGGGAATCAGAGGTGGGGAATCAGAGGCGGGGAATCAGAGGCGTGGAATCAGAGGCGGGCAATCAGAAGTGGGGAATCAGAGGCGGGGAATCAGAGGCGGGGAATCAGAGGTGGAGAATCAGAGGCGGGGAATCAGAGGCGGGGAATCAGAGGCGGGGAATCAGAAGTGGGGAATCAGAGGTGGGGAATCAGAGGCGGGGAATCAGAGGCGGGCAATCAGATGCAGGGAATCAGAGGCAGGGAATCAGAGGCAGGGAACCAGACGCAGGGAATCAAATGAAGGGAATCTGATGCAGGGAATCTGAGGCAGGGAATCTGAGGCAGGGAATCTGTGGTGGGGAATCAGAGGCGGGAAAACAGGCGGTTAAACAGAGGCGGGTAAACATAGGCGGGGATTCAGAGGCATGGAATCAGAGGCGGGAAATCAGAGGCGGGGAAAGATATGTGGGGAAAAGTAGGCCAGGAAAGTTGAGCGGAAAGGGAGGCATTGAATCAGAGGTGGGGAATCAGAGGCGGGGAATCAGAGGCGGGGAATCAGAGGCGGGGAATCAGAGGCAGGGAATCAGAAGCGGGGAATCAGAGGTTGGGAATCAGAGGCGGGGAATCAGAGGCGGAGAATCAGAGGCGGGCAATCAGATGCAGGGAATCAGAGGCAGGGAATCAGAGGCAGGGAATCAGGGGCAGGGAATCTGAGGCAGGGAATCTGAGGTGGGGAATCAGAGGCGGGGAAACAGGTGGGTAAACAGAGGCGGGTAAACATAGGCGGGGAATCAGAGGCACGAAATCAGAGGTGGGGAATCAGAGGCAGGGAATCAGAGGCGGGGAATCAGAGGCGGGGAATCAGATGCGGGGAATCAGAGGTGTGGAATCAGAGGCGGGGTATCAGAGGAGGGGAATCAGAGGCGGGGAATCAGAGGTGGGGAATCAGAGGCGGGGAATCAGAGGCGTGCAATCAGAGGCGGGGCATCAGAGGTGGGGAATCAGAAGTGGGGAATCAGAGGTGGGGAATCAGAGCCGGGGAATCAGAATCAGCGAATCAGAGGCGGGGCAATCAGAGGTGGGGAATCAGAGGCGGGGAATCAGAGGCGGGGAATCAGAGGAGGTGAATCAGAGGCGGGGAATCAGACGCGGGGAATCAGAGGCGGGGAATCAGAAGTGGGGAATCAGAGGTGGGGAATCAGAGGCGGGGAATCAGAGGCAGGTAATCAGAGGCGGGCAATCAGATGCAGGGAATCAGAGGCAGGGAATCAGAGGCAGGGAATCTGAGGCAGGGAATCTGAGGCAGGGAATCTGAGGTGGGCAATCAGAGGCGGGAAAACAGGCGGGTAAACAGAGGCGGGTAAACATAGGCGGGGAATCAGAGGCGGGGAATCAGATGCAGGGAATCAGAGGCGGGGAATCAGAGGCGGGGTATCAGAGGCGGGGAATCAGAGGCGCGGAATCAGAGGCGGGGAATCAGAGGCGTGGAATCAGAGACGGGGAATCTGAGGCGGGGAATCAGATGCAGGGAATCAGAGGCGGGGAATCAGATGCGGGGTATCAGAGGCGGGGATTCAGAGGCGCTGAATCAGAGGCGGGGAATCAGAGGCGTGTAATCAGAGACGGGGAATCAGAGGCGGGGAATCAGAATTGGGGAATCAGAGGTGGGAAATCAGAGGCGGGGAATCAGAGGCGGGGAATCAGAGGCGGGGAATCAGAGGCAGGGTATCAGAGGCGGGCAATCAGATGCAGGGAATCAGAGGCAGGGAATCAGAGGCAGGGAATCAGAGGCAGGGAACCTGAGGTGGCGAATATGAGGTGGTGAATCAGAGGCGGGGAAACAGGCGGGTAAACAGAGGCGGGGAATCAGATGAAGGGAATCTCATGCAGGGAATCTGAGGCAGGGTATCTGAGACAGGGAATCTGTGGCAGGGAATCTGATGTGGGTTATCAGAAGGGGGAAATGAGATGTGGGAAACGAGATGCAGAGAAAGAGGCACGGATATAGAGGCAGGGAAAGAGAGGCAGGGTATCAGAGGCGGGTAATCAGAGGCGTGGAATCAGAGGCGGGGAATCAGAGACACAGAAAGAGAGGCGTGGAATCAGAGGTGCGGAATCAGAGCCGGTGAATCTGAGCCGGGAAATCAGAAGCAGAGCAACAGAGGTGGTGAAACATGGGTGCTGAATCGGACACGGGGAATCAGAGGTGGGGATTCAGAGGCCGGGAATCAGAGGCAGGGAATCAGAGGCAGGTTATCAGAGGCAGGGAATCAGAGGTGGGGAATCAGAGGCGGGGAATCAAGAGGCGGGGAATCAGAGGCGGGGAATCAGAGGCGGGGAATCAGAGGCGGAGAATCAGAGGCGTGCAATCAGATGCAGGAAATCAGAGGCAGGGAATCAGAGGCAGGGAATCAGAGGCAGGGAATCTGCGGCAGGGAATCAGAGGTGGGGAATCAGAGGCGTGGAATCAGAGGCAGGGAATCATATGAAGGGAATCTGATGCAGGGAATCTGAGGCAGGGAATCTGAGGCAGGGAATCTGTGGCAGGGAATCTGATGCGGGTTATCAGAAGGGGGAAATGAGATGTGGGAAACGAGATGCAGAGAAAGAGGCACGGAAATAGAGGCAGGGAAAGAGAGGCAGGGTATCAGAGGCGGGTAATCAGAGGCGTGGAATCAGAGGCGGGGAATCAGAGGCGGGAATTCAGAGAGTGGAATCAGAGGTGGGGAATCAGAGGCGGGGAATCAGAGGCAGGGAATCAGAGGCAGGAAATCAGAGGCGGCGAATCTGAGGCGTGGAATCAGAGGTGGGGAAAGAGATGTGGGGAAACGTAGGCCAGGAAAGTTGCTCGGAAAGGGAGGCGGTGAATCAGAGGCGGGGAATCAGAGGCGGGGAATCAGAGGCGGGGAATCAGAGGCGTGGAATCAGAGGTGGGGAAAGAGATGTGGGGAAACAGGCGGGTAAACAGAAGCGGGTAAACATAGCTGCATCAATAGATGCAGCGAAAGAGATGGGCGAAACATAGTGGTTGGAACTTTTGTGTTGAAAATTAGTTACACAGAACAGATCAAACAGAGTTGTTGAAATTGAGGGAGGGAAAGAGAGGCACGGAAAGAGTGGAGGGGAAAGAGTGCAGGCAATATAGAGGCGTAGAGACAGAGGTGGGGAATCAGATGCGGGGAATGAGAGGCGGGGAATCAGAGGCAGGGAATCAGATGAAGGGAATCTAATGCAGGGAAACTGAGGCAGGGAATCTGAGGCAGGGAATCGGAGGCAGGGAATCTGAGGCAGGGAATCAGTAAAAAGTTATCAGAGGCAGGGTATCAGAGGCGGAGAATCAGAGGTGGGGAATCAGAAGTGGGGAATCAGAGGTGGGGAATCAGAGGCGTGGAATCAGAGGCGGGGAATAAAAGGTGGGGAATCAGAAGTGGGGAATCAGAGGTGGGGAATCAGAGGCGGGGAATCAGAGGCGTGGAATCAGAGGCGGGCAATCAGAAGTGGGGAATCAGAGGCGGGGAATCAGAGGCGGGGAATCAGAGGTGGTGAATCAGAGGCGGGGAATCAGAGGCGGGGAATCAGAGGCGGGGAATCAGAAGTGGGGAATCAGAGGTGGGGAATCAGAGGCGGGGAATCAGAGGCGGGCAATCAGATGCAGGGAATCAGAGGCAGGGAATCAGAGGCAGGGAACCAGACGCAGGGAATCAAATGAAGGGAATCTGATGCAGGGAATCTGAGGCAGGGAATCTGAGGCAGGGAATCTGTGGTGGGGAATCAGAGGCGGGAAAACAGGCGGTTAAACAGAGGCGGGTAAACATAGGCGGGGATTCAGAGGCGTGGAATCAGAGGCGGGAAATCAGAGGCGGGGAAAGATATGTGGGGAAAAGTAGGCCAGGAAAGTTGAGCGGAAAGGGAGGCAGTGAATCAGAGGTGGGGAATCAGAGGCGGGGAATCAGAGGCGGGGAATCAGAGGCGGGGAATCAGAGGCGGGGAATCAGAAGTGGGGAATCAGAGGTGGGGAATCAGAGGCGGGGAATCAGAGGCGGAGAATCAGAGGCGGGGAATCTGAGGCAGGGAATCGGAGGTGGGGAATCAGAGGCGGGGAAACAGGTGGGTAAACAGAGGTGGGTAAACATAGGCGGGGAATCAGAGGCGCGGAATCAGAGGCGGGGAATCAGAGGCAGGGAATCAGAGGCGGGGAATCAGAGGCGGGGAATCAGATGCGGGGAATCAGAGGTGGGGAATCAGAGGCGGGGTATCAGAGGAGGGGAACCAGAGGCGTGGAATCAGAGGCGGGGAATCAGAGGTGGGGAATCAGAGGCGTGGAATCAGAGGCGGGGAATCAGAGGCGGGGAATCAGAAGTGGGGAATCAGAGGTGGGGAATCAGAGGCGGGGAATCAGAATCAGCGAATCAGAGGCGGGGCAATCAGAGGTGGGGAATCAGAGGCGGGGAATCAGAGGCGGGGTATCAGAGGCGGTGAATCAGAGGCAGGGAACCAGACGCAGGGAATCAAATGAAGGGAATCTGATGCAGGGAATCTGAGGCAGGGAATCTGAGGCAGGGAATCTGTGGTGGGGAATCAGAGGCGGGAAAACAGGCGGTTAAACAGAGGCGGGTAAACATAGGCGGGGATTCAGAGGCGTGGAATCAGAGGCGGGAAATCAGAGGCGGGGAAAGATATGTGGGGAAAAGTAGGCCAGGAAAGTTGAGCGGAAAGGGAGGCAGTGAATCAGAGGTGGGGAATCAGAGGCGGGGAATCAGAGGCGGGGAATCAGAGGCGGGGAATCAGAGGCGGGGAATCAGAAGTGTGGAATCAGAGGTGGGGAATCAGAGGCGGGGAATCAGAGGCGGAGAATCAGAGGCGGGGAATCTTAGGCAGGGAATCGGAGGTGGGGAATCAGAGGCGGGGAAACAGGTGGGTAAACAGAGGTGGGTAAACATAGGCGGGGAATCAGAGGCGCGGAATCAGAGGCGGGGAATCAGAGGCAGGGAATCAGAGGCGGGGAATCAGAGGCGGGGAATCAGATGCGGGGAATCAGAGGTGGGGAATCAGAGGCGGGGTATCAGAGCAGGGGAACCAGAGGCGTGGAATCAGAGGCGGGGAATCAGAGGTGGGGAATCAGAGGCGTGGAATCAGAGGCGGGGAATCAGAGGCGGGGAATCAGAAGTGGGGAATCAGAGGTGGGGAATCAGAGGCGGGGAATCAGAATCAGCGAATCAGAGGCGGGGCAATCAGAGGTGGGGAATCAGAGGCGGGGAATCAGAGGCGGGGAATCAGAGGCGGTGAATCAGAGGCGGGGAATCAGACGCGGGGAATCAGAGGCGGGGAATCAGAAGTGGGGAATCAGAGGTGGGGAATCAGAGGCGGGATATCAGAGGCAGGTAATCAGAGGCGGGCAATCAGATGCAGGGAATCAGAGGCAGGGAATCAGAGGCAGGGAATCTGAGGCAGGGAATCTGAGGCAGGGAATCTGAGGTGGGCAATCAGAGGCGGGAAAACAGGCGGGTAAACAGAGGCGGGTAAACATAGGCGGGGAATCAGAGGCGGGGAATCAGAGGCGGGGAATCAGAGTCGGGGAATCAGAGGTGTGGAATCAGAGGCGAGGAATCAGAGGCGGGGAATCAGAGGCGTGGAATCAGAGGCGGGGAATCAGAGGCGGGGAATCAGAAGTGGGGAATCAGAGGTGGGGAATCAGAGGCGGGGAATCAGAATCAGCGAATCAGAGGTGTGGAATCACAGACGGGGAATCAGAGGCGGGGAATCAGAAGTGGGGAATCAGAGGTGGGAAATCAGAGGCGGGGAATCAGAGGCGGGGAATCAGAGGCGGGGAATCAGAGGCAGGGTATCAGAGGCGGGCAATCAGATGCAGGGAATCAGAGGCAGGGAATCAGAGGCAGGGAATCAGAGGCAGGGAACCTGAGGTGGCGAATATGAGGTGGTGAATCAGAGGCGGGGAAACAGGCGGGTAAACAGAGGCTGGGAATCAGATGCAGGGAATCAGAGGCGGTGAATCAGAGGCAGGGAATCAGAGGCGGGAAATCAGAGGCGGGGAATCAGAGGCCTGGAATCAGAGGTGGGGAAAGAGATGTGGGGAAACAGGCGGGTAAACAGAAGCGGGTAAACATAGCTGCATAAATAGAGGCAGCGAAAGAGATGGGCGAAACATAGTGGTTGGAACTTGTGTGTTGAAAATTAGGTACACAGAACAGATCAAACAGAGTTGTTGAAATTGAGGGAGGGAAAGAGAGGCACAGAAAGAGTGGAGGGGAAAGAGTGCAGGCAAAATAGAGGCGTAGAGACAGAGGTGGGGAATCAGAGGCGGGGAATCAGAGGCGGGGAATCAGAGGCAGGGAATCAGATGAAGGGAATCTGATGCAGGGAATCTGAGGCAGGGAATCTGAGGCAGGGAATCGGAGGCAGGGAATCTGAGGGAGGGAATCAGTAAAAAGTTATCAGAGGCAGGGTATCAGAGGCGGAGAATCAGAGGTGGGGAATCAGAAGTGGGGAATCAGAGGTGGGGAATCAGAGGCGTGGAATCAGAGGCGGGGAATAAGAGGTGGGGAATCAGAAGTGGGGAATCAGAGGTGGGCAATCAGAGGCGGGGAATCAGAGGCGTGGAATCAGAGGCGGGCAATCAGAAGTGGGGAATCAGAGGCGGGGAATCAGAGGCGGGGAATCAGAGGCGGTGAATCAGAGGCGGGGAATCAGAGGCGGGGAATCAGAGGCGGGGAATCAGAAGTGGGGAATCAGAGGTGGGGAATCAGAGGCGGGGAATCAGAGGCGGGGATTCAGAGGCGGGCAATCAGATGCAGGGAATCAGAGGCAGGGAATCAGACGCAGGGAATCAAATGAAGGGAATCTGATGCAGGGTTTCTGAGGCAGGGAATCTGAGGCAGGGAATCTGTGGTGGGGAATCAGAGGCGGGAAAACAGGCGGGTAAACAGAGGCGGGTAAACATAGGCGGGGAATCAGAGGCGTGGAATCAGAGGCGGGAAATCAGAGGCGGGGAAAGATATGTGGGGAAAAGTAGGCCAGGAAAGTTGAGCGGAAAGGGAGGCAGTGAATCAGAGGTGGGGAATCAGAGGCGGGGAATCAGAGGCGGGGAATCAGAGGCGGGGAATAAGAGGCGGGGAATCAGAAGTGGGGAATCAGAGGTGGGGAATCAGAGGCGGGGAATCAGAGGCGGAGAATCAGAGGCGGGGAATCTGAGGCAGGGAATCTGAGGTGGGGAATCAGAGGCGGGGAAACAGGTGGGTAAACAGAGGTGGGTAAACATAGGCGGGGAATCAGAGGCGCGGAATCAGAGGCGGGGAATCAGAGGCAGGGAATCAGAGGCGGGGAATCAGAGGCGGGGAATCAGATGCGGGGAATCAGAGGTGGGGAATCAGAGGCGGGGTATCAGAGGAGGGGAATCAGAGGTGTGGAATCAGAGGCGAGGAATCAGAGGCGGGGAATCAGAGGCGTGGAATCAGAGGCGGGGAATCAGAGGCGGGGAATCAGAAGTGGGGAATCAGAGGTGGGGAATCAGAGGCGGGGAATCAGAATCAGCGAATCAGAGGTGTGGAATCACAGACGGGGAATCAGAGGCGGGGAATCAGAAGTGGGGAATCAGAGGTGGGAAATCAGAGGCGGGGAATCAGAGGCGGGGAATCAGAGGCGGGGAATCAGAGGCAGGGTATCAGAGGCGGGCAATCAGATGCAGGGAATCAGAGGCAGGGAATCAGAGGCAGGGAATCAGAGGCAGGGAACCTGAGGTGGCGAATATGAGGTGGTGAATCAGAGGCGGGGAAACAGGCGGGTAAACAGAGGCTGGGAATCAGATGCAGGGAATCAGAGGCGGGGAATCAGAGGCAGGGAATCAGATGAAGGGAATCTGATGCAGGGAATCTGAGGCAGGGAATCTGAGGCAGGGAATCTGTGGCAGGGAATCTGATGCGGGTTATCAGAAGGGGGAAATGAGATGTGGGAAACGAGATGCAGAGAAAGAGATACGGAAATAGAGGCAGGGAAAGAGAGGCAGGGTATCAGAGGCGGGTAATCAGAGGCGTGGAATCAGAGGCGGGGAATCAGAGGCGGGAATTCAGAGAGTGGAATCAGAGGTGGGGAATCAGAGGCGGGGAATCAGAGGCAGGGAATCAGAGGCAGGAAATCAGAGGCGGCGAATCTGAGGCGTGGAATCAGAGGTGGGGAAAGAGATGTGGGGAAACGTAGGCCAGGAAAGTTGCTCGGAAAGGGAGGCGGTGAATCAGAGGCGGGGAATCAGAGACGGGGAATCAGAGGCGGGGAATCAGAGGCGTGGAATCAGAGGTGGGGAAAGAGATGTGGGGAAACAGGCGGGTAAACAGAAGCGGGTAAACATAGCTGCATCAATAGATGCAGCGAAAGAGATGGGCGAAACATAGTGGTTGGAACTTTTGTGTTGAAAATTAGTTACACAGAACAGATCAAACAGAGTTGTTGAAATTGAGGGAGGGAAAGAGAGGCACGGAAAGAGTGGAGGGGAAAGAGTGCAGGCAAAATAGAGGCGTAGAGACAGAGGTGGGGAATCAGATGCGGGGAATGAGAGGCGGGGAATCAGAGGCAGGGAATCAGATGAAGGGAATCTAATGCAGGGAAACTGAGGAAGGGAATCTGAGGCAGAGAATCGGAGGCAGGGAATCTGAGGCAGGGAATCAGTAAAAAGTTATCAGAGGCAGGGTATCAGAGGCGGAGAATCAGAGGTGGGGAATCAGAAGTGGGGAATCAGAGGTGGGGAATCAGAGGCGTGGAATCAGAGGCGGGGAATCAGAGGTGGGGAATCAGAAGTGGGGAATCAGAGGTGGGGAATCAGAGGCGGGGAATCAGAGGCGTGGAATCAGAGGCGGGCAATCAGAAGTGGGGAATCAGAGGCGGGGAATCAGAGGCGGGGAATCAGAGGTGGAGAATCAGAGGCGGGGAATCAGAGGCGGGGAATCAGAGGCGGGGAATCAGAAGTGGGGAATCAGAGGTGGGGAATCAGAGGCGGGGAATCAGAGGCGGGCAATCAGATGCAGGGAATCAGAGGCAGGGAATCAGAGGCAGGGAACCAGACGCAGGGAATCAAATGAAGGGAATCTGATGCAGGGAATCTGAGGCAGGGAATCTGAGGCAGGGAATCTGTGGTGGGGAATCAGAGGCGGGAAAACAGGCGGTTAAACAGAGGCGGGTAAACATAGGCGGGGATTCAGAGGCATGGAATCAGAGGCGGGAAATCAGAGGCGGGGAAAGATATGTGGGGAAAAGTAGGCCAGGAAAGTTGAGCGGAAAGGGAGGCATTGAATCAGAGGTGGGGAATCAGAGGCGGGGAATCAGAGGCGGGGAATCAGAGGCGGGGAATCAGAGGCAGGGAATCAGAAGCGGGGAATCAGAGGTTGGGAATCAGAGGCGGGGAATCAGAGGCGGAGAATCAGAGGCGGGCAATCAGATGCAGGGAATCAGAGGCAGGGAATCAGAGGCAGGGAATCAGGGGCAGGGAATCTGAGGCAGGGAATCTGAGGTGGGGAATCAGAGGCGGGGAAACAGGTGGGTAAACAGAGGCGGGTAAACATAGGCGGGGAATCAGAGGCACGAAATCAGAGGTGGGGAATCAGAGGCAGGGAATCAGAGGCGGGGAATCAGAGGCGGGGAATCAGATGCGGGGAATCAGAGGTGTGGAATCAGAGGCGGGGTATCAGAGGAGGGGAATCAGAGGCGGGGAATCAGAGGTGGGGAATCAGAGGCGGGGAATCAGAGGCGTGCAATCAGAGGCGGGGCATCAGAGGTGGGGAATCAGAAGTGGGGAATCAGAGGTGGGGAATCAGAGCCGGGGAATCAGAATCAGCGAATCAGAGGCGGGGCAATCAGAGGTGGGGAATCAGAGGCGGGGAATCAGAGGCGGGGAATCAGAGGAGGTGAATCAGAGGCGGGGAATCAGACGCGGGGAATCAGAGGCGGGGAATCAGAAGTGGGGAATCAGAGGTGGGGAATCAGAGGCGGGGAATCAGAGGCAGGTAATCAGAGGCGGGCAATCAGATGCAGGGAATCAGAGGCAGGGAATCAGAGGCAGGGAATCTGAGGCAGGGAATCTGAGGCAGGGAATCTGAGGTGGGCAATCAGAGGCGGGAAAACAGGCGGGTAAACAGAGGCGGGTAAACATAGGCGGGGAATCAGAGGCGGGGAATCAGATGCAGGGAATCAGAGGCGGGGAATCAGAGGCGGGGTATCAGAGGCGGGGAATCAGAGGCGCGGAATCAGAGGCGGGGAATCAGAGGCGTGGAATCAGAGACGGGGAATCTGAGGCGGGGAATCAGATGCAGGGAATCAGAGGCGGGGAATCAGATGCGGGGTATCAGAGGCGGGGATTCAGAGGCGCTGAATCAGAGGCGGGGAATCAGAGGCGTGTAATCAGAGACGGGGAATCAGAGGCGGGGAATCAGAATTGGGGAATCAGAGGTGGGAAATCAGAGGCGGGGAATCAGAGGCGGGGAATCAGAGGCGGGGAATCAGAGGCAGGGTATCAGAGGCGGGCAATCAGATGCAGGGAATCAGAGGCAGGGAATCAGAGGCAGGGAATCAGAGGCAGGGAACCTGAGGTGGCGAATATGAGGTGGTGAATCAGAGGCGGGGAAACAGGCGGGTAAACAGAGGCGGGGAATCAGATGAAGGGAATCTCATGCAGGGAATCTGAGGCAGGGTATCTGAGACAGGGAATCTGTGGCAGGGAATCTGATGTGGGTTATCAGAAGGGGGAAATGAGATGTGGGAAACGAGATGCAGAGAAAGAGGCACGGATATAGAGGCAGGGAAAGAGAGGCAGGGTATCAGAGGCGGGTAATCAGAGGCGTGGAATCAGAGGCGGGGAATCAGAGACACAGAAAGAGAGGCGTGGAATCAGAGGTGCGGAATCAGAGCCGGTGAATCTGAGCCGGGAAATCAGAAGCAGAGCAACAGAGGTGGTGAAACATGGGTGCTGAATCGGACACGGGGAATCAGAGGTGGGGATTCAGAGGCCGGGAATCAGAGGCAGGGAATCAGAGGCAGGTTATCAGAGGCAGGGAATCAGAGGTGGGGAATCAGAGGCGGGGAATCAAGAGGCGGGGAATCAGAGGCGGGGAATCAGAGGCGGGGAATCAGAGGCGGAGAATCAGAGGCGTGCAATCAGATGCAGGAAATCAGAGGCAGGGAATCAGAGGCAGGGAATCAGAGGCAGGGAATCTGCGGCAGGGAATCAGAGGTGGGGAATCAGAGGCGTGGAATCAGAGGCAGGGAATCATATGAAGGGAATCTGATGCAGGGAATCTGAGGCAGGGAATCTGAGGCAGGGAATCTGTGGCAGGGAATCTGATGCGGGTTATCAGAAGGGGGAAATGAGATGTGGGAAACGAGATGCAGAGAAAGAGGCACGGAAATAGAGGCAGGGAAAGAGAGGCAGGGTATCAGAGGCGGGTAATCAGAGGCGTGGAATCAGAGGCGGGGAATCAGAGGCGGGAATTCAGAGAGTGGAATCAGAGGTGGGGAATCAGAGGCGGGGAATCAGAGGCAGGGAATCAGAGGCAGGAAATCAGAGGCGGCGAATCTGAGGCGTGGAATCAGAGGTGGGGAAAGAGATGTGGGGAAACGTAGGCCAGGAAAGTTGCTCGGAAAGGGAGGCGGTGAATCAGAGGCGGGGAATCAGAGGCGGGGAATCAGAGGCGGGGAATCAGAGGCGTGGAATCAGAGGTGGGGAAAGAGATGTGGGGAAACAGGCGGGTAAACAGAAGCGGGTAAACATAGCTGCATCAATAGATGCAGCGAAAGAGATGGGCGAAACATAGTGGTTGGAACTTTTGTGTTGAAAATTAGTTACACAGAACAGATCAAACAGAGTTGTTGAAATTGAGGGAGGGAAAGAGAGGCACGGAAAGAGTGGAGGGGAAAGAGTGCAGGCAATATAGAGGCGTAGAGACAGAGGTGGGGAATCAGATGCGGGGAATGAGAGGCGGGGAATCAGAGGCAGGGAATCAGATGAAGGGAATCTAATGCAGGGAAACTGAGGCAGGGAATCTGAGGCAGGGAATCGGAGGCAGGGAATCTGAGGCAGGGAATCAGTAAAAAGTTATCAGAGGCAGGGTATCAGAGGCGGAGAATCAGAGGTGGGGAATCAGAAGTGGGGAATCAGAGGTGGGGAATCAGAGGCGTGGAATCAGAGGCGGGGAATAAAAGGTGGGGAATCAGAAGTGGGGAATCAGAGGTGGGGAATCAGAGGCGGGGAATCAGAGGCGTGGAATCAGAGGCGGGCAATCAGAAGTGGGGAATCAGAGGCGGGGAATCAGAGGCGGGGAATCAGAGGTGGTGAATCAGAGGCGGGGAATCAGAGGCGGGGAATCAGAGGCGGGGAATCAGAAGTGGGGAATCAGAGGTGGGGAATCAGAGGCGGGGAATCAGAGGCGGGCAATCAGATGCAGGGAATCAGAGGCAGGGAATCAGAGGCAGGGAACCAGACGCAGGGAATCAAATGAAGGGAATCTGATGCAGGGAATCTGAGGCAGGGAATCTGAGGCAGGGAATCTGTGGTGGGGAATCAGAGGCGGGAAAACAGGCGGTTAAACAGAGGCGGGTAAACATAGGCGGGGATTCAGAGGCGTGGAATCAGAGGCGGGAAATCAGAGGCGGGGAAAGATATGTGGGGAAAAGTAGGCCAGGAAAGTTGAGCGGAAAGGGAGGCAGTGAATCAGAGGTGGGGAATCAGAGGCGGGGAATCAGAGGCGGGGAATCAGAGGCGGGGAATCAGAGGCGGGGAATCAGAAGTGGGGAATCAGAGGTGGGGAATCAGAGGCGGGGAATCAGAGGCGGAGAATCAGAGGCGGGGAATCTGAGGCAGGGAATCGGAGGTGGGGAATCAGAGGCGGGGAAACAGGTGGGTAAACAGAGGTGGGTAAACATAGGCGGGGAATCAGAGGCGCGGAATCAGAGGCGGGGAATCAGAGGCAGGGAATCAGAGGCGGGGAATCAGAGGCGGGGAATCAGATGCGGGGAATCAGAGGTGGGGAATCAGAGGCGGGGTATCAGAGGAGGGGAACCAGAGGCGTGGAATCAGAGGCGGGGAATCAGAGGTGGGGAATCAGAGGCGTGGAATCAGAGGCGGGGAATCAGAGGCGGGGAATCAGAAGTGGGGAATCAGAGGTGGGGAATCAGAGGCGGGGAATCAGAATCAGCGAATCAGAGGCGGGGCAATCAGAGGTGGGGAATCAGAGGCGGGGAATCAGAGGCGGGGTATCAGAGGCGGTGAATCAGAGGCAGGGAACCAGACGCAGGGAATCAAATGAAGGGAATCTGATGCAGGGAATCTGAGGCAGGGAATCTGAGGCAGGGAATCTGTGGTGGGGAATCAGAGGCGGGAAAACAGGCGGTTAAACAGAGGCGGGTAAACATAGGCGGGGATTCAGAGGCGTGGAATCAGAGGCGGGAAATCAGAGGCGGGGAAAGATATGTGGGGAAAAGTAGGCCAGGAAAGTTGAGCGGAAAGGGAGGCAGTGAATCAGAGGTGGGGAATCAGAGGCGGGGAATCAGAGGCGGGGAATCAGAGGCGGGGAATCAGAGGCGGGGAATCAGAAGTGTGGAATCAGAGGTGGGGAATCAGAGGCGGGGAATCAGAGGCGGAGAATCAGAGGCGGGGAATCTTAGGCAGGGAATCGGAGGTGGGGAATCAGAGGCGGGGAAACAGGTGGGTAAACAGAGGTGGGTAAACATAGGCGGGGAATCAGAGGCGCGGAATCAGAGGCGGGGAATCAGAGGCAGGGAATCAGAGGCGGGGAATCAGAGGCGGGGAATCAGATGCGGGGAATCAGAGGTGGGGAATCAGAGGCGGGGTATCAGAGCAGGGGAACCAGAGGCGTGGAATCAGAGGCGGGGAATCAGAGGTGGGGAATCAGAGGCGTGGAATCAGAGGCGGGGAATCAGAGGCGGGGAATCAGAAGTGGGGAATCAGAGGTGGGGAATCAGAGGCGGGGAATCAGAATCAGCGAATCAGAGGCGGGGCAATCAGAGGTGGGGAATCAGAGGCGGGGAATCAGAGGCGGGGAATCAGAGGCGGTGAATCAGAGGCGGGGAATCAGACGCGGGGAATCAGAGGCGGGGAATCAGAAGTGGGGAATCAGAGGTGGGGAATCAGAGGCGGGATATCAGAGGCAGGTAATCAGAGGCGGGCAATCAGATGCAGGGAATCAGAGGCAGGGAATCAGAGGCAGGGAATCTGAGGCAGGGAATCTGAGGCAGGGAATCTGAGGTGGGCAATCAGAGGCGGGAAAACAGGCGGGTAAACAGAGGCGGGTAAACATAGGCGGGGAATCAGAGGCGGGGAATCAGAGGCGGGGAATCAGAGTCGGGGAATCAGAGGTGTGGAATCAGAGGCGAGGAATCAGAGGCGGGGAATCAGAGGCGTGGAATCAGAGGCGGGGAATCAGAGGCGGGGAATCAGAAGTGGGGAATCAGAGGTGGGGAATCAGAGGCGGGGAATCAGAATCAGCGAATCAGAGGTGTGGAATCACAGACGGGGAATCAGAGGCGGGGAATCAGAAGTGGGGAATCAGAGGTGGGAAATCAGAGGCGGGGAATCAGAGGCGGGGAATCAGAGGCGGGGAATCAGAGGCAGGGTATCAGAGGCGGGCAATCAGATGCAGGGAATCAGAGGCAGGGAATCAGAGGCAGGGAATCAGAGGCAGGGAACCTGAGGTGGCGAATATGAGGTGGTGAATCAGAGGCGGGGAAACAGGCGGGTAAACAGAGGCTGGGAATCAGATGCAGGGAATCAGAGGCGGGGAATCAGAGGCAGGGAATCAGATGAAGGGAATCTGATGCAGGGAATCTGAGGCAGGGAATCTGAGGCAGGGAATCTGTGGCAGGGAATCTGATGCGGGTTATCAGAAGGGGGAAATGAGATGTGGGAAACGAGATGCAGAGAAAGAGATACGGAAATAGAGGCAGGGAAAGAGAGGCAGGGTATCAGAGGCGGGTAATCAGAGGCGTGGAATCAGAGGCGGGGAATCAGAGGCGGGAATTCAGAGAGTGGAATCAGAGGTGGGGAATCAGAGGCGGGGAATCAGAGGCAGGGAATCAGAGGCAGGAAATCAGAGGCGGCGAATCTGAGGCGTGGAATCAGAGGTGGGGAAAGAGATGTGGGGAAACGTAGGCCAGGAAAGTTGCTCGGAAAGGGAGGCGGTGAATCAGAGGCGGGGAATCAGAGACGGGGAATCAGAGGCGGGGAATCAGAGGCGTGGAATCAGAGGTGGGGAAAGAGATGTGGGGAAACAGGCGGGTAAACAGAAGCGGGTAAACATAGCTGCATCAATAGATGCAGCGAAAGAGATGGGCGAAACATAGTGGTTGGAACTTTTGTGTTGAAAATTAGTTACACAGAACAGATCAAACAGAGTTGTTGAAATTGAGGGAGGGAAAGAGAGGCACGGAAAGAGTGGAGGGGAAAGAGTGCAGGCAAAATAGAGGCGTAGAGACAGAGGTGGGGAATCAGATGCGGGGAATGAGAGGCGGGGAATCAGAGGCAGGGAATCAGATGAAGGGAATCTAATGCAGGGAAACTGAGGAAGGGAATCTGAGGCAGAGAATCGGAGGCAGGGAATCTGAGGCAGGGAATCAGTAAAAAGTTATCAGAGGCAGGGTATCAGAGGCGGAGAATCAGAGGTGGGGAATCAGAAGTGGGGAATCAGAGGTGGGGAATCAGAGGCGTGGAATCAGAGGCGGGGAATCAGAGGTGGGGAATCAGAAGTGGGGAATCAGAGGTGGGGAATCAGAGGCGGGGAATCAGAGGCGTGGAATCAGAGGCGGGCAATCAGAAGTGGGGAATCAGAGGCGGGGAATCAGAGGCGGGGAATCAGAGGTGGTGAATCAGAGGCGGGGAATCAGAGGCGGGGAATCAGAGGCGGGGAATCAGAAGTGGGGAATCAGAGGTGGGGAATCAGAGGCGGGGAATCAGAGGCGGGCAATCAGATGCAGGGAATCAGAGGCAGGGAATCAGAGGCAGGGAACCAGACGCAGGGAATCAAATGAAGGGAATCTGATGCAGGGAATCTGAGGCAGGGAATCTGAGGCAGGGAATCTGTGGTGGGGAATCAGAGGCGGGAAAACAGGCGGTTAAACAGAGGCGGGTAAACATAGGCGGGGATTCAGAGGCATGGAATCAGAGGCGGGAAATCAGAGGCGGGGAAAGATATGTGGGGAAAAGTAGGCCAGGAAAGTTGAGCGGAAAGGGAGGCATTGAATCAGAGGTGGGGAATCAGAGGCGGGGAATCAGAGGCGGGGAATCAGAGGCGGGGAATCAGAGGCAGGGAATCAGAAGCGGGGAATCAGAGGTTGGGAATCAGAGGCGGGGAATCAGAGGCGGAGAATCAGAGGCGGGCAATCAGATGCAGGGAATCAGAGGCAGGGAATCAGAGGCAGGGAATCAGGGGCAGGGAATCTGAGGCAGGGAATCTGAGGTGGGGAATCAGAGGCGGGGAAACAGGTGGGTAAACAGAGGCGGGTAAACATAGGCGGGGAATCAGAGGCACGAAATCAGAGGTGGGGAATCAGAGGCAGGGAATCAGAGGCGGGGAATCAGAGGCGGGGAATCAGATGCGGGGAATCAGAGGTGTGGAATCAGAGGCGGGGTATCAGAGGAGGGGAATCAGAGGCGGGGAATCAGAGGTGGGGAATCAGAGGCGGGGAATCAGAGGCGTGCAATCAGAGGCGGGGCATCAGAGGTGGGGAATCAGAAGTGGGGAATCAGAGGTGGGGAATCAGAGCCGGGGAATCAGAATCAGCGAATCAGAGGCGGGGCAATCAGAGGTGGGGAATCAGAGGCGGGGAATCAGAGGCGGGGAATCAGAGGAGGTGAATCAGAGGCGGGGAATCAGACGCGGGGAATCAGAGGCGGGGAATCAGAAGTGGGGAATCAGAGGTGGGGAATCAGAGGCGGGGAATCAGAGGCAGGTAATCAGAGGCGGGCAATCAGATGCAGGGAATCAGAGGCAGGGAATCAGAGGCAGGGAATCTGAGGCAGGGAATCTGAGGCAGGGAATCTGAGGTGGGCAATCAGAGGCGGGAAAACAGGCGGGTAAACAGAGGCGGGTAAACATAGGCGGGGAATCAGAGGCGGGGAATCAGATGCAGGGAATCAGAGGCGGGGAATCAGAGGCGGGGTATCAGAGGCGGGGAATCAGAGGCGCGGAATCAGAGGCGGGGAATCAGAGGCGTGGAATCAGAGACGGGGAATCTGAGGCGGGGAATCAGATGCAGGGAATCAGAGGCGGGGAATCAGATGCGGGGTATCAGAGGCGGGGATTCAGAGGCGCTGAATCAGAGGCGGGGAATCAGAGGCGTGTAATCAGAGACGGGGAATCAGAGGCGGGGAATCAGAATTGGGGAATCAGAGGTGGGAAATCAGAGGCGGGGAATCAGAGGCGGGGAATCAGAGGCGGGGAATCAGAGGCAGGGTATCAGAGGCGGGCAATCAGATGCAGGGAATCAGAGGCAGGGAATCAGAGGCAGGGAATCAGAGGCAGGGAACCTGAGGTGGCGAATATGAGGTGGTGAATCAGAGGCGGGGAAACAGGCGGGTAAACAGAGGCGGGGAATCAGATGAAGGGAATCTCATGCAGGGAATCTGAGGCAGGGTATCTGAGACAGGGAATCTGTGGCAGGGAATCTGATGTGGGTTATCAGAAGGGGGAAATGAGATGTGGGAAACGAGATGCAGAGAAAGAGGCACGGATATAGAGGCAGGGAAAGAGAGGCAGGGTATCAGAGGCGGGTAATCAGAGGCGTGGAATCAGAGGCGGGGAATCAGAGACACAGAAAGAGAGGCGTGGAATCAGAGGTGCGGAATCAGAGCCGGTGAATCTGAGCCGGGAAATCAGAAGCAGAGCAACAGAGGTGGTGAAACATGGGTGCTGAATCGGACACGGGGAATCAGAGGTGGGGATTCAGAGGCCGGGAATCAGAGGCAGGGAATCAGAGGCAGGTTATCAGAGGCAGGGAATCAGAGGTGGGGAATCAGAGGCGGGGAATCAAGAGGCGGGGAATCAGAGGCGGGGAATCAGAGGCGGGGAATCAGAGGCGGAGAATCAGAGGCGTGCAATCAGATGCAGGAAATCAGAGGCAGGGAATCAGAGGCAGGGAATCAGAGGCAGGGAATCTGCGGCAGGGAATCAGAGGTGGGGAATCAGAGGCGTGGAATCAGAGGCAGGGAATCATATGAAGGGAATCTGATGCAGGGAATCTGAGGCAGGGAATCTGAGGCAGGGAATCTGTGGCAGGGAATCTGATGCGGGTTATCAGAAGGGGGAAATGAGATGTGGGAAACGAGATGCAGAGAAAGAGGCACGGAAATAGAGGCAGGGAAAGAGAGGCAGGGTATCAGAGGCGGGTAATCAGAGGCGTGGAATCAGAGGCGGGGAATCAGAGGCGGGAATTCAGAGAGTGGAATCAGAGGTGGGGAATCAGAGGCGGGGAATCAGAGGCAGGGAATCAGAGGCAGGAAATCAGAGGCGGCGAATCTGAGGCGTGGAATCAGAGGTGGGGAAAGAGATGTGGGGAAACGTAGGCCAGGAAAGTTGCTCGGAAAGGGAGGCGGTGAATCAGAGGCGGGGAATCAGAGGCGGGGAATCAGAGGCGGGGAATCAGAGGCGTGGAATCAGAGGTGGGGAAAGAGATGTGGGGAAACAGGCGGGTAAACAGAAGCGGGTAAACATAGCTGCATCAATAGATGCAGCGAAAGAGATGGGCGAAACATAGTGGTTGGAACTTTTGTGTTGAAAATTAGTTACACAGAACAGATCAAACAGAGTTGTTGAAATTGAGGGAGGGAAAGAGAGGCACGGAAAGAGTGGAGGGGAAAGAGTGCAGGCAATATAGAGGCGTAGAGACAGAGGTGGGGAATCAGATGCGGGGAATGAGAGGCGGGGAATCAGAGGCAGGGAATCAGATGAAGGGAATCTAATGCAGGGAAACTGAGGCAGGGAATCTGAGGCAGGGAATCGGAGGCAGGGAATCTGAGGCAGGGAATCAGTAAAAAGTTATCAGAGGCAGGGTATCAGAGGCGGAGAATCAGAGGTGGGGAATCAGAAGTGGGGAATCAGAGGTGGGGAATCAGAGGCGTGGAATCAGAGGCGGGGAATAAAAGGTGGGGAATCAGAAGTGGGGAATCAGAGGTGGGGAATCAGAGGCGGGGAATCAGAGGCGTGGAATCAGAGGCGGGCAATCAGAAGTGGGGAATCAGAGGCGGGGAATCAGAGGCGGGGAATCAGAGGTGGTGAATCAGAGGCGGGGAATCAGAGGCGGGGAATCAGAGGCGGGGAATCAGAAGTGGGGAATCAGAGGTGGGGAATCAGAGGCGGGGAATCAGAGGCGGGCAATCAGATGCAGGGAATCAGAGGCAGGGAATCAGAGGCAGGGAACCAGACGCAGGGAATCAAATGAAGGGAATCTGATGCAGGGAATCTGAGGCAGGGAATCTGAGGCAGGGAATCTGTGGTGGGGAATCAGAGGCGGGAAAACAGGCGGTTAAACAGAGGCGGGTAAACATAGGCGGGGATTCAGAGGCGTGGAATCAGAGGCGGGAAATCAGAGGCGGGGAAAGATATGTGGGGAAAAGTAGGCCAGGAAAGTTGAGCGGAAAGGGAGGCAGTGAATCAGAGGTGGGGAATCAGAGGCGGGGAATCAGAGGCGGGGAATCAGAGGCGGGGAATCAGAGGCGGGGAATCAGAAGTGGGGAATCAGAGGTGGGGAATCAGA
Source organism: Narcine bancroftii (assembly GCF_036971445.1). Classification (NCBI taxonomy): domain Eukaryota; kingdom Metazoa; phylum Chordata; class Chondrichthyes; order Torpediniformes; family Narcinidae; genus Narcine; species Narcine bancroftii. The sequence goes on from NC_091470.1 coordinate 264,352,367, forward strand.
GGCGGGGAATCAGAGGCGGAGAATCAGAGGCGGGGAATCTGAGGCAGGGAATCGGAGGTGGGGAATCAGAGGCGGGGAAACAGGTGGGTAAACAGAGGTGGGTAAACATAGGCGGGGAATCAGAGGCGCGGAATCAGAGGCGGGGAATCAGAGGCAGGGAATCAGAGGCGGGGAATCAGAGGCGGGGAATCAGATGCGGGGAATCAGAGGTGGGGAATCAGAGGCGGGGTATCAGAGGAGGGGAACCAGAGGCGTGGAATCAGAGGCGGGGAATCAGAGGTGGGGAATCAGAGGCGTGGAATCAGAGGCGGGGAATCAGAGGCGGGGAATCAGAAGTGGGGAATCAGAGGTGGGGAATCAGAGGCGGGGAATCAGAATCAGCGAATCAGAGGCGGGGCAATCAGAGGTGGGGAATCAGAGGCGGGGAATCAGAGGCGGGGTATCAGAGGCGGTGAATCAGAGGCAGGGAACCAGACGCAGGGAATCAAATGAAGGGAATCTGATGCAGGGAATCTGAGGCAGGGAATCTGAGGCAGGGAATCTGTGGTGGGGAATCAGAGGCGGGAAAACAGGCGGTTAAACAGAGGCGGGTAAACATAGGCGGGGATTCAGAGGCGTGGAATCAGAGGCGGGAAATCAGAGGCGGGGAAAGATATGTGGGGAAAAGTAGGCCAGGAAAGTTGAGCGGAAAGGGAGGCAGTGAATCAGAGGTGGGGAATCAGAGGCGGGGAATCAGAGGCGGGGAATCAGAGGCGGGGAATCAGAGGCGGGGAATCAGAAGTGGGGAATCAGAGGTGGGGAATCAGAGGCGGGGAATCAGAGGCGGAGAATCAGAGGCGGGGAATCTTAGGCAGGGAATCGGAGGTGGGGAATCAGAGGCGGGGAAACAGGTGGGTAAACAGAGGTGGGTAAACATAGGCGGGGAATCAGAGGCGCGGAATCAGAGGCGGGGAATCAGAGGCAGGGAATCAGAGGCGGGGAATCAGAGGCGGGGAATCAGATGCGGGGAATCAGAGGTGGGGAATCAGAGGCGGGGTATCAGAGCAGGGGAACCAGAGGCGTGGAATCAGAGGCGGGGAATCAGAGGTGGGGAATCAGAGGCGTGGAATCAGAGGCGGGGAATCAGAGGCGGGGAATCAGAAGTGGGGAATCAGAGGTGGGGAATCAGAGGCGGGGAATCAGAATCAGCGAATCAGAGGCGGGGCAATCAGAGGTGGGGAATCAGAGGCGGGGAATCAGAGGCGGGGAATCAGAGGCGGTGAATCAGAGGCGGGGAATCAGACGCGGGGAATCAGAGGCGGGGAATCAGAAGTGGGGAATCAGAGGTGGGGAATCAGAGGCGGGGAATCAGAGGCAGGTAATCAGAGGCGGGCAATCAGATGCAGGGAATCAGAGGCAGGGAATCAGAGGCAGGGAATCTGAGGCAGGGAATCTGAGGCAGGGAATCTGAGGTGGGCAATCAGAGGCGGGAAAACAGGCGGGTAAACAGAGGCGGGTAAACATAGGCGGGGAATCAGAGGCGGGGAATCAGAGGCGGGGAATCAGAGTCGGGGAATCAGAGGCGGGGAATCAGAGTCGGGGAATCAGAGGCGGGGAATCTGAGGCGGGGAATCAGATGCAGGGAATCAGAGGCGGGGAATCAGAGGCGGGGTATCAGAGGCGGGGAATAAGAGGCGCGGAATCAGAGGCGGGGAATCAGAGGCGTGGAATCACAGACGGGGAATCAGAGGCGTGGAATCAGAAGTGGGGAATCAGAGGTGGGAAATCAGAGGCGGGGAATCAGAGGCGGGGAATCAGAGGCGGGGAATCAGAGGCAGGGTATCAGAGGCGGGCAATCAGATGCAGGGAATCAGAGGCAGGGAATCAGAGGCAGGGAATCAGAGGCAGGGAACCTGAGGTGGCGAATATGAGGTGGTGAATCAGAGGCGGGGAAACAGGCGGGTAAACAGAGGCTGGGAATCAGATGCAGGGAATCAGAGGCGGGGAATCAGAGGCAGGGAATCAGATGAAGGGAATCTGATGCAGGGAATCTGAGGCAGGGAATCTGAGGCAGGGAATCTGTGGCAGGGAATCTGATGCGGGTTATCAGAAGGGGGAAATGAGATGTGGGAAACGAGATGCAGAGAAAGAGGCACGGAAATAGAGGCAGGGAAAGAGAGGCAGGGTATCAGAGGCGGGTAATCAGAGGCGTGGAATCAGAGGCGGGGAATCAGAGGCGGGAATTCAGAGAGTGGAATCAGAGGTGGGGAATCAGAGGCGGGGAATCAGAGGCAGGGAATCAGAGGCAGGAAATCAGAGGCGGCGAATCTGAGGCGTGGAATCAGAGGTGGGGAAAGAGATGTGGGGAAACGTAGGCCAGGAAAGTTGCTCGGAAAGGGAGGCGGTGAATCAGAGGCGGGGAATCAGAGGCGGGGAATCAGAGGCGGGGAATCAGAGGCGTGGAATCAGAGGTGGGGAAAGAGATGTGGGGAAACAGGCGGGTAAACAGAAGCGGGTAAACATAGCTGCATCAATAGATGCAGCGAAAGAGATGGGCGAAACATAGTGGTTGGAACTTTTGTGTTGAAAATTAGTTACACAGAACAGATCAAACTGAGTTGTTGAAATTGAGGGAGGGAAAGAGAGGCACGGAAAGAGTGGAGGGGAAAGAGTGCAGGCAATATAGAGGCGTAGAGACAGAGGTGGGGAATCAGATGCGGGGAATGAGAGGCGGGGAATCAGAGGCAGGGAATCAGATGAAGGGAATCTAATGCAGGGAAACTGAGGCAGGGAATCTGAGGCAGGGAATCAGTAAAAAGTTATCAGAGGCAGGGTATCAGAGGCGGAGAATCAGAGGTGGGGAATCAGAAGTGGGGAATCAGAGGTGGGGAATCAGAGGCGTGGAATCAGAGGCGGGGAATCAGAGGTGGGGAATCAGAAGTGGGGAATCAGAGGTGGGGAATCAGAGGCGGGGAATCAGAGGCGTGGAATCAGAGGCGGGCAATCAGAAGTGGGGAATCAGAGGCGGGGAATCAGAGGCGGGGAATCAGAGGTGGTGAATCAGAGGCGGGGAATCAGAGGCGGGGAATCAGAGGCGGGGAATCAGAAGTGGGGAATCAGAGGTGGGGAATCAGAGGCGGGGAATCAGAGGCGGGCAATCAGATGCAGGGAATCAGAGGCAGGGAATCAGAGGCAGGGAACCAGACGCAGGGAATCAAATGAAGGGAATCTGATGCAGGGAATCTGAGGCAGGGAATCTGAGGCAGGGAATCTGTGGTGGGGAATCAGAGGCGGGAAAACAGGCGGTTAAACAGAGGCGGGTAAACATAGGCGGGGATTCAGAGGCGTGGAATCAGAGGCGGGAAATCAGAGGCGGGGAAAGATATGTGGGGAAAAGTAGGCCAGGAAAGTTGAGCGGAAAGGGAGGCATTGAATCAGAGGTGGGGAATCAGAGGCGGGGAATCAGAGGCGGTGAATCAGAGGCGGGGAATCAGAGGCAGGGAATCAGAAGCGGGGAATCAGAGGTTGGGAATCAGAGGCGGGGTATCAGAGGAGGGGAATCAGAGGCGGGGAATCAGAGGCGGGGAATCAGAGGCGGGGAATCAGAGGCGTGCAATCAGAGGCGGGGAATCAGAGGTGGGGAATCAGAAGTGGGGAATCAGAGATGGGGAATCAGAGCCGGGGAATCAGAATCAGCGAATCAGAGGCGGGGCAATCAGAGGTGGGGAATCAGAGGCGGGGAATCAGAGGCGGGGAATCAGAGGAGGTGAATCAGAGGCGGGGAATCAGATGCTGGGAATCAGAGGCGGGGAATCAGAAGTGGGGAATCAGAGGTGGGGAATCAGAGGCGGGGAATCAGAGGCAGGTAATCAGAGGCGGGCAATCAGATGCAGGGAATCAGAGGCAGGGAATCAGAGGCAGGGAATCTGAGGCAGGGAATCTGAGGCAGGGAATCTGAGGTGGGCAATCAGAGGCGGGAAAACAGGCGGGTAAACAGAGGCGGGTAAACATAGGCGGGGAATCAGAGGCGGGGAATCAGAGGCGGGGAATCAGAGGCGGGGAATCAGAGTCGGGGAATCAGAGGCGGGGAATCTGAGGCAGGGAATCAGATGCAGGGAATCAGAGGCGGGGAATCAGAGGCGGGGTATCAGAGGCGGGGAATCAGAGGCGCGGAATCAGAGGCGGGGAATCAGAGGCGTGGAATCAGAGACGGGGAATCAGAGGCGGGGAATCAGAAGTGGGGAATCAGAGGTGGGAAATCAGAGGCTGGGAATCAGAGGCGGGGAATCAGAGTCGGGAAATCAGGGGCAGGGTATAAGAGGCGGGCAATCAGATGCAGGGAATCAGAGGCAGGGAATCAGAGGCAGGGAATCAGAGGCAGGGAACCTGAGATGGCGAATATGAGGTGGTGAATCAGAGGCGGGGAAACAGTCGGGTAAACAAAGGCGGGGAATCAGAGGCAGGGAATCAGCCGCGGGGAATCAGAGGCAGGGAATCAGATGAAGGGAATCTGATGCAGGGAATCTGAGGCAGGGTATCTGAGGCAGGGAATCTGTGGCAGGGAATCTGATGCGGGTTATCAGAAGGGGGAAATGAGATGTGGGAAACGAGATGCAGAGAAAGAGGCACGGAAATAGAGGCAGGGAAAGAGAGGCAGGGTATCAGAGGCGGGTTATCAGAGGTGTGGAATCAGAGGCGGGGAATCAGAGACACAGAAAGAGAGGCGTGGAATCAGAGGTGCGGAATCAGAGCCGGTGAATCTGATCCGGGAAATCAGAAGCAGAGCAACAGAGGTGGTGAAACATGGGTGCGGAATCGGACACGGGGAATCAGAGCTTGGGACTCAGAGGCCGGGAATCAGAGGCAGGGAATCAGAGGCAGGTTATCAGAGGCAGGGAATCAGAGGTGGGAAATCAGAGGCTGGGAATCAGAGGCGTGGAATCAGAGGCGGGCAATCAGAAGTGGGGAATCAGAGGCGGGGAATCAGAGGCGGGGAATCAGAGGTGGTGAATCAGAGGCGGGGAATCAGAGGCGGGGAATCAGAGGCGGGGAATCAGAAGTGGGGAATCAGAGGTGGGGAATCAGAGGCGGGGAATCAGAGGCGGGGAATCAGAGGCGGGCAATCAGATGCAGGGAATCAGAGGCAGGGAATCAGACGCAGGGAATCAAATGAAGGGAATCTGATGCAGGGAATCTGAGGCAGGGAATCTGAGGCAGGGAATCTGTGGTGGGGAATCAGAGGAGGGAAAACAGGCGAGTAAACAGAGGCGGGTAAACATAGGCGGGGAATCAGAGGCGTGGAATCAGAGGCGGGAAATCAGAGGCGGGGAAAGATATGTGGGGAAAAGTAGGCCAGGAAAGTTGAGCGGAAAGGGAGGCACTGAATCAGAGGTGGGGAATCAGAGGCGGGGAATCAGAAGTGGGGAATCAGAGGTGGGGAATCAGAGGCGGGGAATCAGAGGCAGGTAATCAGAGGCGGGCAATCAGATGCAGGGAATCAGAGGCAGGGAATCAGAGGCAGGGAATCTGAGGCAGGGAATCTGAGGCAGGGAATCTGAGGTGGGCAATCAGAGGCGGGAAAACAGGCGGGTAAACAGAGGCGGGTAAACATAGGCGGGGAATCAGAGGCGGGGAATCAGAGGCGGGGAATCAGAGGCGGGGAATCAGAGTCGGGGAATCAGAGGCGGGGAATCTGAGGCAGGGAATCAGATGCAGGGAATCAGAGGCGGGGAATCAGAGGCGGGGTATCAGAGGCGGGGAATCAGAGGCGCGGAATCAGAGGCGGGGAATCAGAGGCGTGGAATCAGAGACGGGGAATCAGAGGCGGGGAATCAGAAGTGGGGAATCAGAGGTGGGAAATCAGAGGCTGGGAATCAGAGGCGGGGAATCAGAGTCGGGAAATCAGAGGCAGGGTATAAGAGGCGGGCAATCAGATGCAGGGAATCAGAGGCAGGGAATCAGAGGCAGGGAATCAGAGGCAGGGAACCTGAGATGGCGAATATGAGGTGGTGAATCAGAGGCGGGGAAACAGTCGGGTAAACAAAGGCGGGGAATCAGAGGCAGGGAATCAGCCGCGGGGAATCAGAGGCAGGGAATCAGATGAAGGGAATCTGATGCAGGGAATCTGAGGCAGGGTATCTGAGGCAGGGAATCTGTGGCAGGGAATCTGATGCGGGTTATCAGAAGGGGGAAATGAGATGTGGGAAACGAGATGCAGAGAAAGAGGCACGGAAATAGAGGCAGGGAAAGAGAGGCAGGGTATCAGAGGCGGGTTATCAGAGGCGTGGAATCAGAGGCGGGGAATCAGAGACACAGAAAGAGAGGCGTGGAATCAGAGGTGCGGAATCAGAGCCGGTGAATCTGATCCGGGAAATCAGAAGCAGAGCAACAGAGGTGGTGAAACATGGGTGCGGAATCGGACACGGGGAATCAGAGGTTGGGACTCAGAGGCCGGGAATCAGAGGCAGGGAATCAGAGGCGGGGAATCAGAGGCGGTGAATCAGAGGCGGGGAATCAGAGGCGGGGAATCAGAGGCGGGGAATCAGAAGTGGGGAATCAGAGGTGGGGAATCAGAGGCGGGGAATCAGAGGCGGGGAATCAGAGGCGGGCAATCAGATGCAGGGAATCAGAGGCAGGGAATCAGACGCAGGGAATCAAATGAAGGGAATCTGATGCAGGGAATCTGAGGCAGGGAATCTGAGGCAGGGAATCTGTGGTGGGGAATCAGAGGAGGGAAAACAGGCGAGTAAACAGAGGCGGGTAAACATAGGCGGGGAATCAGAGGCGTGGAATCAGAGGCGGGAAATCAGAGGCGGGGAAAGATATGTGGGGAAAAGTAGGCCAGGAAAGTTGAGCGGAAAGGGAGGCACTGAATCAGAGGTGGGGAATCAGAGGCGGGGAATCAGAGGCGGGGAATCAGAGGTGGGTAATCAGAGGCGGGGAATCAGAAGTGGGGAATCAGAGGTGGGGAATCAGAGGCGGGGATTCAGAGGCAGAGAATCAGAGGCGGGGAATCTGAGGCAGGGAATCTGATGTGCGGAATCAGAGGCGGGGAAACAGGTGGGTAAACAGAGGTGGGTAAACATAGGCGGGGAATCAGAGGCGCGGAATCAGAGGCGGGGAATCAGAAGTGGGGAATCGGAGGTGGGGAATCAGAGGCGGGGAATCAGAATCAGCGAATCAGAGGCGGGGCAATCAGAGGTGGGGAATCAGAGGCGGGGAATCAGAGGCAAAGAATCAGAGGCGGTGAATCAGAGGCGGGGAATCAGACGCGGGGAATCAGAGGCGGGGAATCAGAAGTGGGGAATCAGAGGTGGGGAATCAGAGGCGGGGAATCAGAGGCAGGTAATCGGAGGCGGTCAATCAGATGCAGGGAATCAGAGGCAGGGAATCAGAGGCAGGGAATCTGAGGCAGGGAATCTGATGCAGGGAATCTGAGGTGGGCAATCAGAGGCGGGAAAACAGGCGGGTAAACAGAGGCGGGTAAACATAGGCGGGGAATCAGAGGCAGGGAATCAGAGGCGGGGAATCAGAGGCGGGGAATCAGAGGCGGGGAATCAGAGTCGGGGAATCAGAGGCGGGGAATCTGAGGCGGGGAATCAGATGCAGGGAATCAGAGGCGGGGAATCAGAGGCGGGGTATCAGAGGCGGGGAATCAGAGGCGCTGAATCAGAGGCGGGGAATCAGAGGCGTGGAATCAGATACGGGGAATCAGAGGCGGGGAATCAGAAGTGGGGAATCAGAGGTGGGAAATCAGAGGCGGGGAATCAGAGGCGGGGAATCAGAGGCAGGGAATCAGAGGCAGGGTATCAGAGGCGGGCAATCAGATGCAGGGAATCAGAGGCAGGGAATCAGAGGCAGGGAATCAGAGGCAGGGAACCTGAGGTGGCGAATATGAGGTGGTGAATCAGAGGCGGGGAAACAGGCGGGTAAACAGAGGCGGGGAATGAGATGAATGGAATCTCATGCAGGGAATCTGAGGCAGGGTATCTGAGGCAGGGAATCTGTGGCAGGGAATCTGATGTGGGTTATCAGAAGGGGGAAATGAGATGTGGGAAACGAGATGCAGAGAAAGAGGCACGGATATAGAGGCAGGGAAAGAGAGGCAGGGTATCAGAGGCGGGTAATCAGAGGCGTGGAATCAGAGGCGGGGAATCAGAGACACAGAAAGAGAGGCGTGGAATCAGAGTTGCGGAATCAGAGCCGGTGAATCTGAGCCGGGAAATCAGAAGCAGAGCAACAGAGGTGGTGAAACATGGGTGGTGAATCGGACACGGGGAATCAGAGGTGGGGATTCAGAGGCCGGGAATCAGAGGCAGGGAATCAGAGGCAGGTTATCAGAGGCAGGGAATCAGAGGTGGGGAATCAGAGGCGGGGAATCAAGAGGCGGGGAATCAGAGGCGGGGAATCAGAGGCGGGGAATCAGAGGCGGAGAATCAGAGGCGGGCAATCAGATGCAGGAAATCAGAGGCAGGGAATCAGAGGCAGGGAATCATATGAAGGGAATCTGATGCAGGGAATCTGAGGCAGGGAATCTGAGGCAGGGAATCTGTGGCAGGGAATCTGATGCGGGTTATCAGAAGGGGGAAATGAGATGTGGGAAACGAGATGCAGAGAAAGAGGCACGGAAATAGAGGTAGGGAAAGAGAGGCAGGGAATCAGAGGCGGGGAATCAGAGGTGGGGAATCAGAGGCTGGGAATCAGAGGCGGGGAATCAGAGGGGGGAATCAGAGGTGGGGAATCAGAGGCAGGGAATCAGAAGCAGGGAATCAGAGGCAGGAAATCAGAGGCGGCAAATCTGAGGCGTGGAATCAGAGGTGGGGAAAGAGATGTGGGGAAACGTAGGCCAGGAAAGTTGCGCGGAAAGGGAGGCGGTGAATCAGAGGCAGGGAATCAGAGGCGGGAAATCAGAGGCGGGGAATCAGAGGCCTGGAATCAGAGGTGGGGAAAGAGATGTGGGGAAACAGGCGGGTAAACAGAAGCGGGTAAACATAGCTGCATAAATAGAGGCAGCGAAAGAGATGGGCGAAACATAGTGGTTGGAACTTGTGTGTTGAAAATTAGGTACACAGAACAGATCAAACAGAGTTGTTGAAATTGAGGGAGGGAAAGAGAGGCACAGAAAGAGTGGAGGGGAAAGAGTGCAGGCAAAATAGAGGCGTAGAGACAGAGGTGGGGAATCAGAGGCGGGGAATCAGAGGCGGGGAATCAGAGGCAGGGAATCAGATGAAGGGAATCTGATGCAGGGAATCTGAGGCAGGGAATCTGAGGCAGGGAATCGGAGGCAGGGAATCTGAGGGAGGGAATCAGTAAAAAGTTATCAGAGGCAGGGTATCAGAGGCGGAGAATCAGAGGTGGGGAATCAGAAGTGGGGAATCAGAGGTGGGGAATCAGAGGCGTGGAATCAGAGGCGGGGAATAAGAGGTGGGGAATCAGAAGTGGGGAATCAGAGGTGGGGAATCAGAGGCGGGGAATCAGAGGCGTGGAATCAGAGGCGGGCAATCAGAAGTGGGGAATCAGAGGCGGGGAATCAGAGGCGGGGAATCAGAGGCGGTGAATCAGAGGCGGGGAATCAGAGGCGGGGAATCAGAGGCGGGGAATCAGAAGTGGGGAATCAGAGGTGGGGAATCAGAGGCGGGGAATCAGAGGCGGGGATTCAGAGGCGGGCAATCAGATGCAGGGAATCAGAGGCAGGGAATCAGACGCAGGGAATCAAATGAAGGGAATCTGATGCAGGGTTTCTGAGGAAGGGAATCTGAGGCAGGGAATCTGTGGTGGGGAATCAGAGGCGGGAAAACAGGCGGGTAAACAGAGGCGGGTAAACATAGGCGGGGAATCAGAGGCGTGGAATCAGAGGCGGGAAATCAGAGGCGGGGAAAGATATGTGGGGAAAAGTAGGCCAGGAAAGTTGAGCGGAAAGGGAGGCAGTGAATCAGAGGTGGGGAATCAGAGGCGGGGAATCAGAGGCGGGGAATCAGAGGCGGGGAATCAGAGGCGGGGAATCAGAAGTGGGGAATCAGAGGTGGGGAATCAGAGGCGGGGAATCAGAGGCGGAGAATCAGAGGCGGGGAATCTGAGGCAGGGAATCTGAGGTGGGGAATCAGAGGCGGGGAAACAGGTGGGTAAACAGAGGTGGGTAAACATAGGCGGGGAATCAGAGGCGCGGAATCAGAGGCGGGGAATCAGAGGCAGGGAATCAGAGGCGGGGAATCAGAGGCGGGGAATCAGATGCGGGGAATCAGAGGTGGGGAATCAGAGGCGGGGTATCAGAGGAGGGGAATCAGAGGTGTGGAATCAGAGGCGGGGAATCAGAGGCGGGGAATCAGAGGCGTGGAATCAGAGGCGGGGAATCAGAGGCGGGGAATCAGAAGAGGGGAATCAGAGGTGGGGAATCAGAGGCGGGGAATCAGAATCAGCGAATCAGAGGTGTGGAATCACAGACGGGGAATCAGAGGCGGGGAATCAGAAGTGGGGAATCAGAGGTGGGAAATCAGAGGCGGGGAATCAGAGGCGGGGAATCAGAGGCAGGGTATCAGAGGCGGGCAATCAGATGCAGGGAATCAGAGGCAGGGAATCAGAGGCAGGGAATCAGAGGCAGGGAACCTGAGGTTGCGAATATGAGGTGGTGAATCAGAGGCGGGGAAACAGGCGGGTAAACAGAGGCTGGGAATCAGATGCAGGGAATCAGAGGCGGGGAATCAGAGGCAGGGAATCAGATGAAGGGAATCTGATGCAGGGAATCTGAGGCAGGGAATCTGAGGCAGGGAATCTGTGGCAGGGAATCTGATGCGGGTTATCAGAAGGGGGAAATGAGATGTGGGAAACGAGATGCAGAGAAAGAGGCACGGAAATAGAGGCAGGGAAAGAGAGGCAGGGTATCAGAGGCGGGTAATCAGAGGCGTGGAATCAGAGGCGGGGAATCAGAGGCGGGAATTCAGAGAGTGGAATCAGAGGTGGGGAATCAGAGGCGGGGAATCAGAGGCAGGGAATCAGAGGCAGGAAATCAGAGGCGGCGAATCTGAGGCGTGGAATCAGAGGTGGGGAAAGAGATGTGGGGAAACGTAGGCCAGGAAAGTTGCTCGGAAAGGGAGGCGGTGAATCAGAGGCGGGGAATCAGAGACGGGGAATCAGAGGCGGGGAATCAGAGGCGTGGAATCAGAGGTGGGGAAAGAGATGTGGGGAAACAGGCGGGTAAACAGAAGTGGGTAAACATAGCTGCATCAATAGATGCAGCGAAAGAGATGGGCGAAACATAGTGGTTGGAACTTTTGTGTTGAAAATTAGTTACACAGAACAGATCAAACAGAGTTGTTGAAATTGAGGGAGGGAAAGAGAGGCACGGAAAGAGTGGAGGGGAAAGAGTGCAGGCAAAATAGAGGCGTAGAGACAGAGGTGGGGAATCAGATGCGGGGAATGAGAGGCGGGGAATCAGAGGCAGGGAATCAGATGAAGGGAATCTAATGCAGGGAAACTGAGGCAGGGAATCTGAGGCAGGGAATCGGAGGCAGGGAATCTGAGGCAGGGAATCAGTAAAAAGTTATCAGAGGCAGGGTATCAGAGGCGGAGAATCAGAGGTGGGGAATCAGAAGTGGGGAATCAGAGGTGGGGAATCAGAGGCGTGGAATCAGAGGCGGGGAATCAGAGGTGGGGAATCAGAAGTGGGGAATCAGAGGTGGGGAATCAGAGGCGGGGAATCAGAGGCGTGGAATCAGAGGCGGGCAATCAGAAGTGGGGAATCAGAGGCGGGGAATCAGAGGCGGGGAATCAGAGGTGGTGAATCAGAGGCGGGGAATCAGAGGCGGGGAATCAGAGGCGGGGAATCAGAAGTGGGGAATCAGAGGTGGGGAATCAGAGGCGGGGAATCAGAGGCGGGCAATCAGATGCAGGGAATCAGAGGCAGGGAATCAGAGGCAGGGAACCAGACGCAGGGAATCAAATGAAGGGAATCTGATGCAGGGAATCTGAGGCAGGGAATCTGAGGCAGGGAATCTGTGGTGGGGAATCAGAGGCGGGAAAACAGGCGGTTAAACAGAGGCGGGTAAACATAGGCGGGGATTCAGAGGCGTGGAATCAGAGGCGGGAAATCAGAGGCGGGGAAAGATATGTGGGGAAAAGTAGGCCAGGAAAGTTGAGCGGAAAGGGAGGCATTGAATCAGAGGTGGGGAATCAGAGGCGGGGAATCAGAGGCGGGGAATCAGAGGCGGGGAATCAGAGGCAGGGAATCAGAAGCGGGGAATCAGAGGTTGGGAATCAGAGGCGGGGAATCAGAGGCGGAGAATCAGAGGCGGGCAATCAGATGCAGGGAATCAGAGGCAGGGAATCAGAGGCAGGGAATCAGGGGCAGGGAATCTGAGGCAGGGAATCTGAGGTGGGGAATCAGAGGCGGGGAAACAGGTGGGTAAACAGAGGCGGGTAAACATAGGCGGGGAATCAGAGGCACGAAATCAGAGGTGGGGAATCAGAGGCAGGGAATCAGAGGCGGGGAATCAGAGGCGGGGAATCAGATGCGGGGAATCAGAGGTGTGGAATCAGAGGCGGGGTATCAGAGGAGGGGAATCAGAGGCGGGGAATCAGAGGTGGGGAATCAGAGGCGGGGAATCAGAGGCGTGCAATCAGAGGCGGGGCATCAGAGGTGGGGAATCAGAAGTGGGGAATCAGAGGTGGGGAATCAGAGCCGGGGAATCAGAATCAGCGAATCAGAGGCGGGGCAATCAGAGGTGGGGAATCAGAGGCGGGGAATCAGAGGCGGGGAATCAGAGGAGGTGAATCAGAGGCGGGGAATCAGACGCGGGGAATCAGAGGCGGGGAATCAGAAGTGGGGAATCAGAGGTGGGGAATCAGAGGCGGGGAATCAGAGGCAGGTAATCAGAGGCGGGCAATCAGATGCAGGGAATCAGAGGCAGGGAATCAGAGGCAGGGAATCTGAGGCAGGGAATCTGAGGCAGGGAATCTGAGGTGGGCAATCAGAGGCGGGAAAACAGGCGGGTAAACAGAGGCGGGTAAACATAGGCGGGGAATCAGAGGCGGGGAATCAGATGCAGGGAATCAGAGGCGGGGAATCAGAGGCGGGGTATCAGAGGCGGGGAATCAGAGGCGCGGAATCAGAGGCGGGGAATCAGAGGCGTGGAATCAGAGACGGGGAATCTGAGGCGGGGAATCAGATGCAGGGAATCAGAGGCGGGGAATCAGATGCGGGGTATCAGAGGCGGGGATTCAGAGGCGCTGAATCAGAGGCGGGGAATCAGAGGCGTGTAATCAGAGACGGGGAATCAGAGGCGGGAAATCAGAGGCGGGGAATCAGAGGCGGGGAATCAGAGGCGGGGAATCAGAGGCAGGGTATCAGAGGCGGGCAATCAGATGCAGGGAATCAGAGGCAGGGAATCAGAGGCAGGGAATCAGAGGCAGGGAACCTGAGGTGGCGAATATGAGGTGGTGAATCAGAGGCGGGGAAACAGGCGGGTAAACAGAGGCGGGGAATCAGATGAAGGGAATCTCATGCAGGGAATCTGAGGCAGGGTATCTGAGACAGGGAATCTGTGGCAGGGAATCTGATGTGGGTTATCAGAAGGGGGAAATGAGATGTGGGAAACGAGATGCAGAGAAAGAGGCACGGATATAGAGGCAGGGAAAGAGAGGCAGGGTATCAGAGGCGGGTAATCAGAGGCGTGGAATCAGAGGCGGGGAATCAGAGACACAGAAAGAGAGGCGTGGAATCAGAGGTGCGGAATCAGAGCCGGTGAATCTGAGCCGGGAAATCAGAAGCAGAGCAACAGAGGTGGTGAAACATGGGTGCTGAATCGGACACGGGGAATCAGAGGTGGGGATTCAGAGGCCGGGAATCAGAGGCAGGGAATCAGAGGCAGGTTATCAGAGGCAGGGAATCAGAGGTGGGGAATCAGAGGCGGGGAATCAAGAGGCGGGGAATCAGAGGCGGGGAATCAGAGGCGGGGAATCAGAGGCGGAGAATCAGAGGCGTGCAATCAGATGCAGGAAATCAGAGGCAGGGAATCAGAGGCAGGGAATCAGAGGCAGGGAATCTGCGGCAGGGAATCAGAGGTGGGGAATCAGAGGCGTGGAATCAGAGGCAGGGAATCATATGAAGGGAATCTGATGCAGGGAATCTGAGGCAGGGAATCTGAGGCAGGGAATCTGTGGCAGGGAATCTGATGCGGGTTATCAGAAGGGGGAAATGAGATGTGGGAAACGAGATGCAGAGAAAGAGGCACGGAAATAGAGGCATGGAAAGAGAGGCAGGGTATCAGAGGCGGGTAATCAGAGGCGTGAATCAGAGGCGGGGAATCAGAGGCGGGAATTCAGAGAGTGGAATCAGAGGTGGGGAATCAGAGGCGGGGAATCAGAGGCAGGGAATCAGAGGCAGGAAATCAGAGGCGGCGAATCTGAGGCGTGGAATCAGAGGTGGGGAAAGAGATGTGGGGAAACGTAGGCCAGGAAAGTTGCTCGGAAAGGGAGGCGGTGAATCAGAGGCGGGGAATCAGAGGCGGGGAATCAGAGGCGGGGAATCAGAGGCGTGGAATCAGAGGTGGGGAAAGAGATGTGGGGAAACAGGCGGGTAAACAGAAGCGGGTAAACATAGCTGCATCAATAGATGCAGCGAAAGAGATGGGCGAAACATAGTGGTTGGAACTTTTGTGTTGAAAATTAGTTACACAGAACAGATCAAACAGAGTTGTTGAAATTGAGGGAGGGAAAGAGAGGCACGGAAAGAGTGGAGGGGAAAGAGTGCAGGCAATATAGAGGCGTAGAGACAGAGGTGGGGAATCAGATGCGGGGAATGAGAGGCGGGGAATCAGAGGCAGGGAATCAGATGAAGGGAATCTAATGCAGGGAAACTGAGGCAGGGAATCTGAGGCAGGGAATCGGAGGCAGGGAATCTGAGGCAGGGAATCAGTAAAAAGTTATCAGAGGCAGGGTATCAGAGGCGGAGAATCAGAGGTGGGGAATCAGAAGTGGGGAATCAGAGGTGGGGAATCAGAGGCGTGGAATCAGAGGCGGGGAATAAGAGGTGGGGAATCAGAAGTGGGGAATCAGAGGTGGGGAATCAGAGGCGGGGAATCAGAGGCGTGGAATCAGAGGCGGGCAATCAGAAGTGGGGAATCAGAGGCGGGGAATCAGAGGCGGGGAATCAGAGGTGGTGAATCAGAGGCGGGGAATCAGAGGCGGGGAATCAGAGGCGGGGAATCAGAAGTGGGGAATCAGAGGTGGGGAATCAGAGGCGGGGAATCAGAGGCGGGCAATCAGATGCAGGGAATCAGAGGCAGGGAATCAGAGGCAGGGAACCAGACGCAGGGAATCAAATGAAGGGAATCTGATGCAGGGAATCTGAGGCAGGGAATCTGAGGCAGGGAATCTGTGGTGGGGAATCAGAGGCGGGAAAACAGGCGGTTAAACAGAGGCGGGTAAACATAGGCGGGGATTCAGAGGCGTGGAATCAGAGTCGGGAAATCAGAGGCGGGGAAAGATATGTGGGGAAAAGTAGGCCAGGAAAGTTGAGCGGAAAGGGAGGCAGTGAATCAGAGGTGGGGAATCAGAGGCGGGGAATCAGAGGCGGGGAATCAGAGGCGGGGAATCAGAGGCGGGGAATCAGAAGTGGGGAATCAGAGGTGGGGAATCAGAGGCGGGGAATCAGAGGCGGAGAATCAGAGGCGGGGAATCTGAGGCAGGGAATCGGAGGTGGGGAATCAGAGGCGGGGAAACAGGTGGGTAAACAGAGGTGGGTAAACATAGGCGGGGAATCAGAGGCGCGGAATCAGAGGCGGGGAATCAGAGGCAGGGAATCAGAGGCGGGGAATCAGAGGCGGGGAATCAGATGCGGGGAATCAGAGGTGGGGAATCAGAGGCGGGGTATCAGAGGAGGGGAACCAGAGGCGTGGAATCAGAGGCGGGGAATCAGAGGTGGGGAATCAGAGGCGTGGAATCAGAGGCGGGGAATCAGAGGCGGGGAATCAGAAGTGGGGAATCAGAGGTGGGGAATCAGAGGCGGGGAATCAGAATCAGCGAATCAGAGGCGGGGCAATCAGAGGTGGGGAATCAGAGGCGGGGAATCAGAGGCGGGGAATCAGAGGCGGTGAATCAGAGGCGGGGAATCAGACGCGGGGAATCAGAGGCGGGGAATCAGAAGTGGGGAATCAGAGGTGGGGAATCAGAGGCGGGGAATCAGAGGCAGGTAATCAGAGGCGGGCAATCAGATGCAGGGAATCAGAGGCAGGGAATCAGAGGCAGGGAATCTGAGGCAGGGAATCTGAGGCAGGGAATCTGAGGTGGGCAATCAGAGGCGGGAAAACAGGCGGGTAAACAGAGGCGGGTAAACATAGGCGGGGAATCAGAGGCGGGGAATCAGAGGCGGGGAATCAGAGTCGGGGAATCAGAGGCGGGGAATCAGAGTCGGGGAATCAGAGGCGGGGAATCTGAGGCGGGGAATCAGATGCAGGGAATCAGAGGCGGGGAATCAGAGGCGGGGTATCAGAGGCGGGGAATAAGAGGCGCGGAATCAGAGGCGGGGAATCAGAGGCGTGGAATCACAGACGGGGAATCAGAGGTGTGGAATCAGAAGTGGGGAATCAGAGGTGGGAAATCAGAGGCGGGGAATCAGAGGCGGGGAATCAGAGGCGGGGAATCAGAGGCAGGGTATCAGAGGCGGGCAATCAGATGCAGGGAATCAGAGGCAGGGAATCAGAGGCAGGGAATCAGAGGCAGGGAACCTGAGGTGGCGAATATGAGGTGGTGAATCAGAGGCGGGGAAACAGGCGGGTAAACAGAGGCTGGGAATCAGATGCAGGGAATCAGAGGCGGGGAATCAGAGGCAGGGAATCAGATGAAGGGAATCTGATGCAGGGAATCTGAGGCAGGGAATCTGAGGCAGGGAATCTGTGGCAGGGAATCTGATGCGGGTTATCAGAAGGGGGAAATGAGATGTGGGAAACGAGATGCAGAGAAAGAGGCACGGAAATAGAGGCAGGGAAAGAGAGGCAGGGTATCAGAGGCGGGTAATCAGAGGCGTGGAATCAGAGGCGGGGAATCAGAGGCGGGAATTCAGAGAGTGGAATCAGAGGTGGGGAATCAGAGGCGGGGAATCAGAGGCAGGGAATCAGAGGCAGGAAATCAGAGGCGGCGAATCTGAGGCGTGGAATCAGAGGTGGGGAAAGAGATGTGGGGAAACGTAGGCCAGGAAAGTTGCTCGGAAAGGGAGGCGGTGAATCAGAGGCGGGGAATCAGAGGCGGGGAATCAGAGGCGGGGAATCAGAGGCGTGGAATCAGAGGTGGGGAAAGAGATGTGGGGAAACAGGCGGGTAAACAGAAGCGGGTAAACATAGCTGCATCAATAGATGCAGCGAAAGAGATGGGCGAAACATAGTGGTTGGAACTTTTGTGTTGAAAATTAGTTACACAGAACAGATCAAACTGAGTTGTTGAAATTGAGGGAGGGAAAGAGAGGCACGGAAAGAGTGGAGGTGAAAGAGTGCAGGCAATATAGAGGCGTAGAGACAGAGGTGGGGAATCAGATGCGGGGAATGAGAGGCGGGGAATCAGAGGCAGGGAATCAGATGAAGGGAATCTAATGCAGGGAAACTGAGGCAGGGAATCTGAGGCAGGGAATCAGTAAAAAGTTATCAGAGGCAGGGTATCAGAGGCGGAGAATCAGAGGTGGGGAATCAGAAGTGGGGAATCAGAGGTGGGGAATCAGAGGCGTGGAATCAGAGGCGGGGAATCAGAGGTGGGGAATCAGAAGTGGGGAATCAGAGGTGGGGAATCAGAGGCGGGGAATCAGAGGCGTGGAATCAGAGGCGGGCAATCAGAAGTGGGGAATCAGAGGCGGGGAATCAGAGGCGGGGAATCAGAGGTGGTGAATCAGAGGCGGGGAATCAGAGGCGGGGAATCAGAGGCGGGGAATCAGAAGTGGGGAATCAGAGGTGGGGAATCAGAGGCGGGGAATCAGAGGCGGGCAATCAGATGCAGGGAATCAGAGGCAGGGAATCAGAGGCAGGGAACCAGACGCAGGGAATCAAATGAAGGGAATCTGATGCAGGGAATCTGAGGCAGGGAATCTGAGGCAGGGAATCTGTGGTGGGGAATCAGAGGCGGGAAAACAGGCGGTTAAACAGAGGCGGGTAAACATAGGCGGGGATTCAGAGGCGTGGAATCAGAGGCGGGAAATCAGAGGCGGGGAAAGATATGTGGGGAAAAGTAGGCCAGGAAAGTTGAGCGGAAAGGGAGGCATTGAATCAGAGGTGGGGAATCAGAGGCGGGGAATCAGAGGCGGGGAATCAGAGGCGGGGAATCAGAGGCAGGGAATCAGAAGCGGGGAATCAGAGGTTGGGAATCAGAGGCGGGGTATCAGAGGAGGGGAATCAGAGGCGGGGAATCAGAGGCGTGGAATCAGAGGCGGGGAATCAGAGGCGTGCAATCAGAGGCGGGGAATCAGAGGTGGGGAATCAGAAGTGGGGAATCAGAGATGGGGAATCAGAGCCGGGGAATCAGAATCAGCGAATCAGAGGCGGGGCAATCAGAGGTGGGGAATCAGAGGCGGGGAATCAGAGGCGGGGAATCAGAGGAGGTGAATCAGAGGCGGGGAATCAGACGCGGGGAATCAGAGGCGGGGAATCAGAAGTGGGGAATCAGAGGTGGGGTATCAGAGGCGGGGAATCAGAGGCAGGTAATCAGAGGCGGGCAATCAGATGCAGGGAATCAGAGGCAGGGAATCAGAGGCAGGGAATCTGAGGCAGGGAATGTGAGGCAGGGAATCTGAGGTGGGCAATCAGAGGCGGGAAAACAGGCGGGTAAACAGAGGCGGGTAAACATAGGCGGGGAATCAGAGGCGGGGAATCAGAGGCGGGAATCAGAGGCGGGGAATCAGAGTCGGGGAATCAGAGGCGGGGAATCTGAGGCAGGGAATCAGATGCAGGGAATCAGAGGCGGGGAATCAGAGGCGGGGTATCAGAGGCGGGGAATCAGAGGCGCGGAATCAGAGGCGGGGAATCAGAGGCGTGGAATCAGAGACGGGGAATCAGAGGCGGGGAATCAGAAGTGGGGAATCAGAGGTGGGAAATCAGAGGCTGGGAATCAGAGGCGGGGAATCAGAGTCGGGAAATCAGAGGCAGGGTATAAGAGGCGGGCAATCAGATGCAGGGAATCAGAGGCAGGGAATCAGAGGCAGGGAATCAGAGGCAGGGAACCTGAGATGGCGAATATGACGTGGTGAATCAGAGGCGGGGAAACAGTCGGGTAAACAAAGGCGGGGAATCAGAGGCAGGGAATCAGCCGCGGGGAATCAGAGGCAGGGAATCAGATGAAGGGAATCTGATGCAGGGAATCTGAGGCAGGGTATCTGAGGCAGGGAATCTGTGGCAGGGAATCTGATGCGGGTTATCAGAAGGGGGAAATGAGATGTGGGAAACGAGATGCAGAGAAAGAGGCACGGAAATAGAGGCAGGGAAAGAGAGGCAGGGTATCAGAGGCGGGTTATCAGAGGCGTGGAATCAGAGGCGGGGAATCAGAGACACAGAAAGAGAGGCGTGGAATCAGAGGTGCGGAATCAGAGCCGGTGAATCTGATCCGGGAAATCAGAAGCAGAGCAACAGAGGTGGTGAAACATGGGTGCGGAATCGGACACGGGGAATCAGAGCTTGGGACTCAGAGGCCGGGAATCAGAGGCAGGGAATCAGAGGCAGGTTATCAGAGGCAGGGAATCAGAGGTGGGAAATCAGAGGCTGGGAATCAGAGGCGCGGAATCAGAGGCGGGGAATCAGAGGCGTGGAATCACAGACGGGGAATCAGAGGCGTGGAATCAGAAGTGGGGAATCAGAGGTGGGAAATCAGAGGCGGGGAATCAGAGGCGGGGAATCAGAGGCGGGGAATCAGAGGCAGGGTATCAGAGGCGGGCAATCAGATGCAGGGAATCAGAGGCAGCGAATCAGAGGCAGGGAATCAGAGGCAGGGAACCTGAGGTGGCGAATATGAGGTGGTGAATCAGAGGCGGGGAAACAGGCGGGTAAACAGAGGCTGGGAATCAGATGCAGGGAATCAGAGGCGGGGAATCAGAGGCAGGGAATCAGATGAAGGGAATCTGATGCAGGGAATCTGAGGCAGGGAATCTGAGGCAGGGAATCTGTGGCAGGGAATCTGATGCGGGTTATCAGAAGGGGGAAATGAGATGTGGGAAACGAGATGCAGAGAAAGAGGCACGGAAATAGAGGCAGGGAAAGAGAGGCAGGGTATCAGAGGCGGGTAATCAGAGGCGTGGAATCAGAGGCGGGGAATCAGAGGCGGGAATTCAGAGAGTGGAATCAGAGGTGGGGAATCAGAGGCGGGGAATCAGAGGCAGGGAATCAGAGGCAGGAAATCAGAGGCGGCGAATCTGAGGCGTGGAATCAGAGGTGGGGAAAGAGATGTGGGGAAACGTAGGCCAGGAAAGTTGCTCGGAAAGGGAGGCGGTGAATCAGAGGCGGGGAATCAGAGGCGGGGAATCAGAGGCGGGGAATCAGAGGCGTGGAATCAGAGGTGGGGAAAGAGATGTGGGGAAACAGGCGGGTAAACAGAAGCGGGTAAACATAGCTGCATCAATAGATGCAGCGAAAGAGATGGGCGAAACATAGTGGTTGGAACTTTTGTGTTGAAAATTAGTTACACAGAACAGATCAAACTGAGTTGTTGAAATTGAGGGAGGGAAAGAGAGGCACGGAAAGAGTGGAGGGGAAAGAGTGCAGGCAATATAGAGGCGTAGAGACAGAGGTGGGGAATCAGATGCGGGGAATGAGAGGCGGGGAATCAGAGGCAGGGAATCAGATGAAGGGAATCTAATGCAGGGAAACTGAGGCAGGGAATCTGAGGCAGGGAATCAGTAAAAAGTTATCAGAGGCAGGGTATCAGAGGCGGAGAATCAGAGGTGGGGAATCAGAAGTGGGGAATCAGAGGTGGGGAATCAGAGGCGTGGAATCAGAGGCGGGGAATCAGAGGTGGGGAATCAGAAGTGGGGAATCAGAGGTGGGGAATCAGAGGCGGGGAATCAGAGGCGTGGAATCAGAGGCGGGCAATCAGAAGTGGGGAATCAGAGGCGGGGAATCAGAGGCGGGGAATCAGAGGTGGTGAATCAGAGGCGGGGAATCAGAGGCGGGGAATCAGAGGCGGGGAATCAGAAGTGGGGAATCAGAGGTGGGGAATCAGAGGCGGGGAATCAGAGGCGGGCAATCAGATGCAGGGAATCAGAGGCAGGGAATCAGAGGCAGGGAACCAGACGCAGGGAATCAAATGAAGGGAATCTGATGCAGGGAATCTGAGGCAGGGAATCTGAGGCAGGGAATCTGTGGTGGGGAATCAGAGGCGGGAAAACAGGCGGTTAAACAGAGGCGGGTAAACATAGGCGGGGATTCAGAGGCGTGGAATCAGAGGCGGGAAATCAGAGGCGGGGAAAGATATGTGGGAAAAAGTAGGCCAGGAAAGTTGAGCGGAAAGGGAGGCATTGAATCAGAGGTGGGGAATCAGAGGCGGGGAATCAGAGGCGGGGAATCAGAGGCGGGGAATCAGAGGCAGGGAATCAGAAGCGGGGAATCAGAGGTTGGGAATCAGAGGCGGGGTATCAGAGGAGGGGAATCAGAGGCGGGGAATCAGAGGCGGGGAATCAGAGGCGGGGAATCAGAGGCGTGCAATCAGAGGCGGGGAATCAGAGGTGGGGAATCAGAAGTGGGGAATCAGAGATGGGGAATCAGAGCCGGGGAATCAGAATCAGCGAATCAGAGGCGGGGCAATCAGAGGTGGGGAATCAGAGGCGGGGAATCAGAGGCGGGGAATCAGAGGAGGTGAATCAGAGGCGGGGAATCAGACGCGGGGAATCAGAGGCGGGGAATCAGAAGTGGGGAATCAGAGGTGGGGAATCAGAGGCGGGGAATCAGAGGCAGGTAATCAGAGGCGGGCAATCAGATGCAGGGAATCAGAGGCAGGGAATCAGAGGCAGGGAATCTGAGGCAGGGAATCTGAGGCAGGGAATCTGAGGTGGGCAATCAGAGGCGGGAAAACAGGCGGGTAAACAGAGGCGGGTAAACATAGGCGGGGAATCAGAGGCGGGGAATCAGAGGCGGGGAATCAGAGGCGGGGAATCAGAGTCGGGGAATCAGAGGCGGGGAATCTGAGGCAGGGAATCAGATGCAGGGAATCAGAGGCGGGGAATCAGAGGCGGGGTATCAGAGGCGGGGAATCAGAGGCGCGGAATCAGAGGCGGGGAATCAGAGGCGTGGAATCAGAGACGGGGAATCAGAGGCGGGGAATCAGAAGTGGGGAATCAGAGGTGGGAAATCAGAGGCTGGGAATCAGAGGCGGGGAATCAGAGTCGGGAAATCAGAGGCAGGGTATAAGAGGCGGGCAATCAGATGCAGGGAATCAGAGGCAGGGAATCAGAGGCAGGGAATCAGAGGCAGGGAACCTGAGATGGCGAATATGAGGTGGTGAATCAGAGGCGGGGAAACAGTCGGGTAAACAAAGGCGGGGAATCAGAGGCAGGGAATCAGCCGCGGGGAATCAGAGGCAGGGAATCAGATGAAGGGAATCTGATGCAGGGAATCTGAGGCAGGGTATCTGAGGCAGGGAATCTGTGGCAGGGAATCTGATGCGGGTTATCAGAAGGGGGAAATGAGATGTGGGAAACGAGATGCAGAGAAAGAGGCACGGAAATAGAGGCAGGGAAAGAGAGGCAGGGTATCAGAGGCGGGTTATCAGAGGCGTGGAATCAGAGGCGGGGAATCAGAGACACAGAAAGAGAGGCGTGGAATCAGAGGTGCGGAATCAGAGCCGGTGAATCTGATCCGGGAAATCAGAAGCAGAGCAACAGAGGTGGTGAAACATGGGTGCGGAATCGGACACGGGGAATCAGAGCTTGGGACTCAGAGGCCGGGAATCAGAGGCAGGGAATCAGAGGCAGGTTATCAGAGGCAGGGAATCAGAGGTGGGAAATCAGAGGCTGGGAATCAGAGGCGTGGAATCAGAGGCGGGCAATCAGAAGTGGGGAATCAGAGGCGGGGAATCAGAGGCGGGGAATCAGAGGTGGTGAATCAGAGGCGGGGAATCAGAGGCGGGGAATCAGAGGCGGGGAATCAGAAGTGGGGAATCAGAGGTGGGGAATCAGAGGCGGGGAATCAGAGGCGGGGAATCAGAGGCGGGCAATCAGATGCAGGGAATCAGAGGCAGGGAATCAGACGCAGGGAATCAAATGAAGGGAATCTGATGCAGGGAATCTGAGGCAGGGAATCTGAGGCAGGGAATCTGTGGTGGGGAATCAGAGGAGGGAAAACAGGCGAGTAAACAGAGGCGGGTAAACATAGGCGGGGAATCAGAGGCGTGGACTCAGAGGCGGGAAATCAGAGGCGGGGAAAGATATGTGGGGAAAAGTAGGCCAGGAAAGTTGAGCGGAAAGGGAGGCAGTGAATCAGAGGTGGGGAATCAGAGGCGGGGAATCAGAGGCGGGGAATCAGAGGCGGGGAATCAGAGGCGGGGAATCAGAAGTGGGGAATCAGAGGTGGGGAATCAGAGGCGGGGAATCAGAGGCGGAGAATCAGAGGCGGGGAATCTGAGGCAGGGAATCTGAGGTGGGGAATCAGAGGCGGGGAAACAGGTTGGTAAACAGAGGTGGGTAAACATAGGCGGGGAATCAGAGGCGCGGAATCAGAGGCGGGGAATCAGAGGCAGGGAATCAGAGGCGGGGAATCAGAGGCGGGGAATCAGATGCGGGGAATCAGAGGTGGGGAATCAGAGGCGGGGTATCAGAGGAGGGGAATCAGAGGTGTGGAATCAGAGGCGGGGAATCAGAGGCGGGGAATCAGAGGCGTGGAATCAGAGGCGGGGAATCAGAGGCGGGGAATCAGAAGTGGGGAATCAGAGGTGGGGAATCAGAGGCGGGGAATCAGAATCAGCGAATCAGAGGTGTGGAATCACAGACGGGGAATCAGAGGCGGGGAATCAGAAGTGGAGAATCAGAGGCGGGGAATCAGAGGCGGGGTATAAGAGGCGGGGAATCAGAGGCGCGGAATCAGAGGCGGGGAATCAGAGGCGTGGAATCACAGATGGGGAATCAGAGGCGGGGAATCAGAAGTGGGGAATCAGAGGTGGGAAATCAGAGGCGGGGAATCAGAGCGGGGAATCAGAGGCGGGGAATCAGAGGCAGGGTATCAGAGGCGGGCAATCAGATGCAGGGAATCAGAGGCAGGGAATCAGAGGCAGGGAATCAGAGGCAGGGAACCTGAGGTGGCGAATATGAGGTGGTGAATCAGAGGCGGGGTAACAGGCGGGTAAACAGAGGTTGGGAATCAGATGCAGGGAATCAGAGGCGGGGAATCAGAGGCAGGGAATCAGATGAAGGGAATCTGATGCAGGGAATCTGAGGCAGGGAATCTGAGGCAGGGAATCTGTGGCAGGGAATCTGATGCGGGTTATCAGAAGGGGGAAATGAGATGTGGGAAACGAGATGCAGAGAAAGAGGCACGGAAATAGAGGCAGGGAAAGAGAGGCAGGGTATCAGAGGCGGGTAATCAGAGGCGTGGAATCAGAGGCGGGGAATCAGAGGCGGGAATTCAGAGAGTGGAATCAGAGGTGGGGAATCAGAGGCGGGGAATCAGAGGCAGGGAATCAGAGGCAGGAAATCAGAGGCGGCGAATCTGAGGCGTGGAATCAGAGGTGGGGAAAGAGATGTGGGGAAACGTAGGCCAGGAAAGTTGCTCGGAAAGGGAGGCGGTGAATCAGAGGCGGGGAATCAGAGGCGGGGAATCAGAGGCGGGGAATCAGAGGCGTGGAATCAGAGGTGGGGAAAGAGATGTGGGGAAACAGGCGGGTAAACAGAAGCGGGTAAACATAGCTGCATCAATAGATGCAGCGAAAGAGATGGGCGAAACATAGTGGTTGGAACTTTTGTGTTGAAAATTAGTTACACAGAACAGATCAAACAGAGTTGTTGAAATTGAGGGAGGGAAAGAGAGGCACGGAAAGAGTGGAGGGGAAAGAGTGCAGGCAATATAGAGGCGTAGAGACAGAGGTGGGGAATCAGATGCGGGGAATGAGAGGCGGGGAATCAGAGGCAGGGAATCAGATGAAGGGAATCTAATGCAGGGAAACTGAGGCAGGGAATCTGAGGCAGGGAATCGGAGGCAGGGAATCTGAGGCAGGGAATCAGTAAAAAGTTATCAGAGGCAGGGTATCAGAGGCGGAGAATCAGAGGTGGGGAATCAGAAGTGGGGAATCAGAGGTGGGGAATCAGAGGCGTGGAATCAGAGGCGGGGAATAAGAGGTGGGGAATCAGAAGTGGGGAATCAGAGGTGGGGAATCAGAGGCGGGGAATCAGAGGCGTGGAATCAGAGGCGGGCAATCAGAAGTGGGGAATCAGAGGCGGGGAATCAGAGGCGGGGAATCAGAGGTGGTGAATCAGAGGCGGGGAATCAGAGGCGGGGAATCAGAGGCGGGGAATCAGAAGTGGGGAATCAGAGGTGGGGAATCAGAGGCGGGGAATCAGAGGCGGGCAATCAGATGCAGGGAATCAGAGGCAGGGAATCAGAGGCAGGGAACCAGACGCAGGGAATCAAATGAAGGGAATCTGATGCAGGGAATCTGAGGCAGGGAATCTGAGGCAGGGAATCTGTGGTGGGGAATCAGAGGCGGGAAAACAGGCGGTTAAACAGAGGCGGGTAAACATAGGCGGGGATTCAGAGGCGTGGAATCAGAGGCGGGAAATCAGAGGCGGGGAAAGATATGTGGGGAAAAGTAGGCCAGGAAAGTTGAGCGGAAAGGGAGGCAGTGAATCAGAGGTGGGGAATCAGAGGCGGGGAATCAGAGGCGGGGAATCAGAGGCGGGGAATCAGAGGCGGGGAATCAGAAGTGGGGAATCAGAGGTGGGGAATCAGAGGCGGGGAATCAGAGGCGGAGAATCAGAGGCGGGGAATCTGAGGCAGGGAATCGGAGGTGGGGAATCAGAGGCGGGGAAACAGGTGGGTAAACAGAGGTGGGTAAACATAGGCGGGGAATCAGAGGCGCGGAATCAGAGGCGGGGAATCAGAGGCAGGGAATCAGAGGCGGGGAATCAGAGGCGGGGAATCAGATGCGGGGAATCAGAGGTGGGGAATCAGAGGCGGGGTATCAGAGGAGGGGAACCAGAGGCGTGGAATCAGAGGCGGGGAATCAGAGGTGGGGAATCAGAGGCGTGGAATCAGAGGCGGGGAATCAGAGGCGGGGAATCAGAAGTGGGGAATCAGAGGTGGGGAATCAGAGGCGGGGAATCAGAATCAGCGAATCAGAGGCGGGGCAATCAGAGGTGGGGAATCAGAGGCGGGGAATCAGAGGCGGGGAATCAGAGGCGGTGAATCAGAGGCGGGGAATCAGACGCGGGGAATCAGAGGCGGGGAATCAGAAGTGGGGAATCAGAGGTGGGGAATCAGAGGCGGGGAATCAGAGGCAGGTAATCAGAGGCGGGCAATCAGATGCATGGAATCAGAGGCAGGGAATCAGAGGCAGGGAATCTGAGGCAGGGAATCTGAGGCAGGGAATCTGAGGTGGGCAATCAGAGGCGGGAAAACAGGCGGGTAAACAGAGGCGGGTAAACATAGGCGGGGAATCAGAGGCGGGGAATCAGAGGCGGGGAATCAGAGTCGGGGAATCAGAGGCGGGGAATCAGAGTCGGGGAATCAGAGGCGGGGAATCTGAGGCGGGGAATCAGATGCAGGGAATCAGAGGCGGGGAATCAGAGGCGGGGTATCAGAGGCGGGGAATAAGAGGCGCGGAATCAGAGGCGGGGAATCAGAGGCGTGGAATCACAGACGGGGAATCAGAGGCGTGGAATCAGAAGTGGGGAATCAGAGGTGGGAAATCAGAGGCGGGGAATCAGAGGCGGGGAATCAGAGGCGGGGAATCAGAGGCAGGGTATCAGAGGCGGGCAATCAGATGCAGGGAATCAGAGGCAGGGAATCAGAGGCAGGGAATCAGAGGCAGGGAACCTGAGGTGGCGAATATGAGGTGGTGAATCAGAGGCGGGGAAACAGGCGGGTAAACAGAGGCTGGGAATCAGATGCAGGGAATCAGAGGCGGGGAATCAGAGGCAGGGAATCAGATGAAGGGAATCTGATGCAGGGAATCTGAGGCAGGGAATCTGAGGCAGGGAATCTGTGGCAGGGAATCTGATGCGGGTTATCAGAAGGGGGAAATGAGATGTGGGAAACGAGATGCAGAGAAAGAGGCACGGAAATAGAGGCAGGGAAAGAGAGGCAGGGTATCAGAGGCGGGTAATCAGAGGCATGGAATCAGAGGCGGGGAATCAGAGGCGGGGAAACAGGCGGGTAAACAGAGGCTGGGAATCAGATGCAGGGAATCAGAGGCGGGGAATCAGAGGCAGGGAATCAGATGAAGGGAATCTGATGCAGGGAATCTGAGGCAGGGAATCTGAGGCAGGGAATCTGTGGCAGGGAATCTGATGCGGGTTATCAGAAGGGGGAAATGAGATGTGGGAAACGAGATGCAGAGAAAGAGGCACGGAAATAGAGGCAGGGAAAGAGAGGCAGGGTATCAGAGGCGGGTAATCAGAGGCGTGGAATCAGAGGCGGGGAATCAGAGGCGGGAATTCAGAGAGTGGAATCAGAGGTGGGGAATCAGAGGCGGGGAATCAGAGGCAGGGAATCAGAGGCAGGAAATCAGAGGCGGCGAATCTGAGGCGTGGAATCAGAGGTGGGGAAAGAGATGTGGGGAAACGTAGGCCAGGAAAGTTGCTCGGAAAGGGAGGCGGTGAATCAGAGGCGGGGAATCAGAGGCGGGGAATCAGAGGCGGGGAATCAGAGGCGTGGAATCAGAGGTGGGGAAAGAGATGTGGGGAAACAGGCGGGTAAACAGAAGCGGGTAAACATAGCTGCATCAATAGATGCAGCGAAAGAGATGGGCGAAACATAGTGGTTGGAACTTTTGTGTTGAAAATTAGTTACACAGAACAGATCAAACTGAGTTGTTGAAATTGAGGGAGGGAAAGAGAGGCACGGAAAGAGTGGAGGGGAAAGAGTGCAGGCAATATAGAGGCGTAGAGACAGAGGTGGGGAATCAGAGGTGGGGAATCAGAGGCGGGGAATCAGAGGCGTGGAATCAGAGGCGGGCAATCAGAAGTGGGGAATCAGAGGCGGGGAATCAGAGGCGGGGAATCAGAGGTG
This sequence comes from Narcine bancroftii, assembly GCF_036971445.1. Classification (NCBI taxonomy): domain Eukaryota; kingdom Metazoa; phylum Chordata; class Chondrichthyes; order Torpediniformes; family Narcinidae; genus Narcine; species Narcine bancroftii. The sequence goes on from NC_091470.1 coordinate 264,380,515, forward strand.
GTGAATCAGAGGCGGGGAATCAGAGGTGGGGAATCAGAGGCGGGGAATCAGAAGTGGGGAATCAGAGGTGGGGAATCAGAGGCGGGGAATCAGAGGCGGGCAATCAGATGCAGGGAATCAGAGGCAGGGAATCAGAGGCAGGGAACCAGACGCAGGGAATCAAATGAAGGGAATCTGATGCAGGGAATCTGAGGCAGGGAATCTGAGGCAGGGAATCTGTGGTGGGGAATCAGAGGCGGGAAAACAGGCGGTTAAACAGAGGCGGGTAAACATAGGCGGGGATTCAGAGGCGTGGAATCAGAGGCGGGAAATCAGAGGCGGGGAAAGATATGTGGGGAAAAGTAGGCCAGGAAAGTTGAGCGGAAAGGGAGGCATTGAATCAGAGGTGGGGAATCAGAGGCGGGGAATCAGAGGCGGGGAATCAGAGGCGGGGAATCAGAGGCAGGGAATCAGAAGCGGGGAATCAGAGGTTGGGAATCAGAGGCGGGGTATCAGAGGAGGGGAATCAGAGGCGGGGAATCAGAGGCGGGGAATCAGAGGCGGGGAATCAGAGGCGTGCAATCAGAGGCGGGGAATCAGAGGTGGGGAATCAGAAGTGGGGAATCAGAGATGGGGAATCAGAGCCGGGGAATCAGAATCAGCGAATCAGAGGCGGGGCAATCAGAGGTGGGGAATCAGAGGCGGGGAATCAGAGGCGGGGAATCAGAGGAGGTGAATCAGAGGCGGGGAATCAGACGCGGGGAATCAGAGGCGGGGAATCAGAAGTGGGGAATCAGAGGTGGGGAATCAGAGGCGGGGAATCAGAGGCAGGTAATCAGAGGCGGGCAATCAGATGCAGGGAATCAGAGGCAGGGAATCAGAGGCAGGGAATCTGAGGCAGGGAATCTGAGGCAGGGAATCTGAGGTGGGCAATCAGAGGCGGGAAAACAGGCGGGTAAACAGAGGCGGGTAAACATAGGCGGGGAATCAGAGGCGGGGAATCAGAGGCGGGGAATCAGAGGCGGGGAATCAGAGTCGGGGAATCAGAGGCGGGGAATCTGAGGCAGGGAATCAGATGCAGTGAATCAGAGGCGGGGAATCAGAGGCGGGGTATCAGAGGCGGGGAATCAGAGGCGCGGAATCAGAGGCGGGGAATCAGAGGCGTGGAATCAGAGACGGGGAATCAGAGGCGGGGAATCAGAAGTGGGGAATCAGAGGTGGGAAATCAGAGGCTGGGAATCAGAGGCGGGGAATCAGAGTCGGGAAATCAGAGGCAGGGTATAAGAGGCGGGCAATCAGATGCAGGGAATCAGAGGCAGGGAATCAGAGGCAGGGAATCAGAGGCAGGGAACCTGAGATGGCGAATATGAGGTGGTGAATCAGAGGCGGGGAAACAGTCGGGTAAACAAAGGCGGGGAATCAGAGGCAGGGAATCAGCCGCGGGGAATCAGAGGCAGGGAATCAGATGAAGGGAATCTGATGCAGGGAATCTGAGGCAGGGTATCTGAGGCAGGGAATCTGTGGCAGGGAATCTGATGCGGGTTATCAGAAGGGGGAAATGAGATGTGGGAAACGAGATGCAGAGAAAGAGGCACGGAAATAGAGGCAGGGAAAGAGAGGCAGGGTATCAGAGGCGGGTTATCAGAGGCGTGGAATCAGAGGCGGGGAATCAGAGACACAGAAAGAGAGGCGTGGAATCAGAGGTGCGGAATCAGAGCCGGTGAATCTGATCCGGGAAATCAGAAGCAGAGCAACAGAGGTGGTGAAACATGGGTGCGGAATCGGACACGGGGAATCCGAGCTTGGGACTCAGAGGCCGGGAATCAGAGGCAGGGAATCAGAGGCAGGTTATCAGAGGCAGGGAATCAGAGGTGGGAAATCAGAGGCTGGGAATCAGAGGCGCGGAATCAGAGGCGGGGAATCAGAGGCGTGGAATCACAGACGGGGAATCAGAGGCGTGGAATCAGAAGTGGGGAATCAGAGGTGGGAAATCAGAGGCGGGGAATCAGAGGCGGGGAATCAGAGGCGGGGAATCAGAGGCAGGGTATCAGAGGCGGGCAATCAGATGCAGGGAATCAGAGGCAGGGAATCAGAGGCAGGGAATCAGAGGCAGGGAACCTGAGGTGGCGAATATGAGGTGGTGAATCAGAGGCGGGGAAACAGGCGGGTAAACAGAGGCTGGGAATCAGATGCAGGGAATCAGAGGCGGGGAATCAGAGGCAGGGAATCAGATGAAGGGAATCTGATGCAGGGAATCTGAGGCAGGGAATCTGAGGCAGGGAATCTGTGGCAGGGAATCTGATGCGGGTTATCAGAAGGGGGAAATGAGATGTGGGAAACGAGATGCAGAGAAAGAGGCACGGAAATAGAGGCAGGGAAAGAGAGGCAGGGTATCAGAGGCGGGTAATCAGAGGCGTGGAATCAGAGGCGGGGAATCAGAGGCGGGAATTCAGAGAGTGGAATCAGAGGTGGGGAATCAGAGGCGGGGAATCAGAGGCAGGGAATCAGAGGCAGGAAATCAGAGGCGGCGAATCTGAGGCGTGGAATCAGAGGTGGGGAAAGAGATGTGGGGAAACGTAGGCCAGGAAAGTTGCTCGGAAAGGGAGGCGGTGAATCAGAGGCGGGGAATCAGAGGCGGGGAATCAGAGGCGGGGAATCAGAGGCGTGGAATCAGAGGTGGGGAAAGAGATGTGGGGAAACAGGCGGGTAAACAGAAGCGGGTAAACATAGCTGCATCAATAGATGCAGCGAAAGAGATGGGCGAAACATAGTGGTTGGAACTTTTGTGTTGAAAATTAGTTACACAGAACAGATCAAACTGAGTTGTTGAAATTGAGGGAGGGAAAGAGAGGCACGGAAAGAGTGGAGGGGAAAGAGTGCAGGCAATATAGAGGCGTAGAGACAGAGGTGGGGAATCAGATGCGGGGAATGAAAGGCGGGGAATCAGAGGCAGGGAATCAGATGAAGGGAATCTAATGCAGGGAAACTGAGGCAGGGAATCTGAGGCAGGGAATCAGTAAAAAGTTATCAGAGGCAGGGTATCAGAGGCGGAGAATCAGAGGTGGGGAATCAGAAGTGGGGAATCAGAGGTGGGGAATCAGAGGCGTGGAATCAGAGGCGGGGAATCAGAGGTGGGGAATCAGAAGTGGGGAATCAGAGGTGGGGAATCAGAGGCGGGGAATCAGAGGCGTGGAATCAGAGGCGGGCAATCAGAAGTGGGGAATCAGAGGCGGGGAATCAGAGGCGGGGAATCAGAGGTGGTGAATCAGAGGCGGGGAATCAGAGGCGGGGAATCAGAGGCGGGGAATCAGAAGTGGGGAATCAGAGGTGGGGAATCAGAGGCGGGGAATCAGAGGCGGGCAATCAGATGCAGGGAATCAGAGGCAGGGAATCAGAGGCAGGGAACCAGACGCAGGGAATCAAATGAAGGGAATCTGATGCAGGGAATCTGAGGCAGGGAATCTGAGGCAGGGAATCTGTGGTGGGGAATCAGAGGCGGGAAAACAGGCGGTTAAACAGAGGCGGGTAAACATAGGCGGGGATTCAGAGGCGTGGAATCAGAGGCGGGAAATCAGAGGCGGGGAAAGATATGTGGGGAAAAGTAGGCCAGGAAAGTTGAGCGGAAAGGGAGGCATTGAATCAGAGGTGGGGAATCAGAGGCGGGGAATCAGAGGCGGGGAATCAGAGGCGGGGAATCAGAGGCAGGGAATCAGAAGCGGGGAATCAGAGGTTGGGAATCAGAGGCGGGGTATCAGAGGAGGGGAATCAGAGGCGGGGAATCAGAGGCGGGGAATCAGAGGCGGGGAATCAGAGGCGTGCAATCAGAGGCGGGGAATCAGAGGTGGGGAATCAGAAGTGGGGAATCAGAGATGGGGAATCAGAGCCGGGGAATCAGAATCAGCGAATCAGAGGCGGGGCAATCAGAGGTGGGGAATCAGAGGCGGGGAATCAGAGGCGGGGAATCAGAGGAGGTGAATCAGAGGCGGGGAATCAGACGCGGGGAATCAGAGGCGGGGAATCAGAAGTGGGGAATCAGAGGTGGGGAATCAGAGGCGGGGAATCAGAGGCAGGTAATCAGAGGCGGGCAATCAGATGCAGGGAATCAGAGGCAGGGAATCAGAGGCAGGGAATCTGAGGCAGGGAATCTGAGGCAGGGAATCTGAGGTGGGCAATCAGAGGCGGGAAAACAGGCGGGTAAACAGAGGCGGGTAAACATAGGTGGGGAATCAGAGGCGGGGAATCAGAGGCGGGGAATCAGAGGCGGGGAATCAGAGTCGGGGAATCAGAGGCGGGGAATCTGAGGCAGGGAATCAGATGCAGGGAATCAGAGGCGGGGAATCAGAGGCGGGGTATCAGAGGCGGGGAATCAGAGGCGCGGAATCAGAGGCGGGGAATCAGAGGCGTGGAATCAGAGACGGGGAATCAGAGGCGGGGAATCAGAAGTGGGGAATCAGAGGTGGGAAATCAGAGGCTGGGAATCAGAGGCGGGGAATCAGAGTCGGGAAATCAGAGGCAGGGTATAAGAGGCGGGCAATCAGATGCAGGGAATCAGAGGCAGGGAATCAGAGGCAGGGAATCAGAGGCAGGGAACCTGAGATGGCGAATATGAGGTGGTGAATCAGAGGCGGGGAAACAGTCGGGTAAACAAAGGCGGGGAATCAGAGGCAGGGAATCAGCCGCGGGGAATCAGAGGCAGGGAATCAGATGAAGGGAATCTGATGCAGGGAATCTGAGGCAGGGTATCTGAGGCAGGGAATCTGTGGCAGGGAATCTGATGCGGGTTATCAGAAGGGGGAAATGAGATGTGGGAAACGAGATGCAGAGAAAGAGGCACGGAAATAGAGGCAGGGAAAGAGAGGCAGGGTATCAGAGGCGGGTTATCAGAGGCGTGGAATCAGAGGCGGGGAATCAGAGACACAGAAAGAGAGGCGTGGAATCAGAGGTGCGGAATCAGAGCCGGTGAATCTGATCCGGGAAATCAGAAGCAGAGCAACAGAGGTGGTGAAACATGGGTGCGGAATCGGACACGGGGAATCAGAGCTTGGGACTCAGAGGCCGGGAATCAGAGGCAGGGAATCAGAGGCAGGTTATCAGAGGCAGGGAATCAGAGGTGGGAAATCAGAGGCTGGGAATCAGAGGCGTGGAATCAGAGGCGGGCAATCAGAAGTGGGGAATCAGAGGCGGGGAACCAGAGGCGGGGAATCAGAGGTGGTGAATCAGAGGCGGGGAATCAGAGGCGGGGAATCAGAGGCGGGGAATCAGAAGTGGGGAATCAGAGGTGGGGAATCAGAGGCGGGGAATCAGAGGCGGGGAATCAGAGGCGGGCAATCAGATGCAGGGAATCAGAGGCAGGGAATCAGACGCAGGGAATCAAATGAAGGGAATCTGATGCAGGGAATCTGAGGCAGGGAATCTGAGGCAGGGAATCTGTGGTGGGGAATCAGAGGAGGGAAAACAGGCGAGTAAACAGAGGCGGGTAAACATAGGCGGGGAATCAGAGGCGTGGAATCAGAGGCGGGAAATCAGAGGCGGGGAAAGATATGTGGGGAAAAGTAGGCCAGGAAAGTTGAGCGGAAAGGGAGGCACTGAATCAGAGGTGGGGAATCAGAGGCGGGGAATCAGAAGTGGGGAATCAGAGGTGGGGAATCAGAGGCGGGGAATCAGAGGCAGGTAATCTGAGGCGGGCAATCAGATGCAGGGAATCAGAGGCAGGGAATCAGAGGCAGGGAATCTGAGGCAGGGAATCTGAGGCAGGGAATCTGAGGTGGGCAATCAGAGGCGGGAAAACAGGCGGGTAAACAGAGGCGGGTAAACATAGGCGGGGAATCAGAGGCGGGGAATCAGAGGCGGGGAATCAGAGGCGGGGAATCAGAGTCGGGGAATCAGAGGCGGGGAATCTGAGGCAGGGAATCAGATGCAGGGAATCAGAGGCGGGGAATCAGAGGCGGGGTATCAGAGGCGGGGAATCAGAGGCGCGGAATCAGAGGCGGGGAATCAGAGGCGTGGAATCAGAGACGGGGAATCAGAGGCGGGGAATCAGAAGTGGGGAATCAGAGGTGGGAAATCAGAGGCTGGGAATCAGAGGCGGGGAATCAGAGTCGGGAAATCAGAGGCAGGGTATAAGAGGCGGGCAATCAGATGCAGGGAATCAGAGGCAGGGAATCAGAGGCAGGGAATCAGAGGCAGGGAACCTGAGATGGCGAATATGAGGTGGTGAATCAGAGGCGGGGAAACAGTCGGGTAAACAAAGGCGGGGAATCAGAGGCAGGGAATCAGCCGCGGGGAATCAGAGGCAGGGAATCAGATGAAGGGAATCTGATGCAGGGAATCTGAGGCAGGGTATCTGAGGCAGGGAATCTGTGGCAGGGAATCTGATGCGGGTTATCAGAAGGGGGAAATGAGATGTGGGAAACGAGATGCCGAGAAAGAGGCACGGAAATAGAGGCAGGGAAAGAGAGGCAGGGTATCAGAGGCGGGTTATCAGAGGCGTGGAATCAGAGGCGGGGAATCAGAGACACAGAAAGAGAGGCGTGGAATCAGAGGTGCGGAATCAGAGCCGGTGAATCTGATCCGGGAAATCAGAAGCAGAGCAACAGAGGTGGTGAAACATGGGTGCGGAATCGGACACGGGGAATCAGAGGTTGGGACTCAGAGGCCGGGAATCAGAGGCAGGGAATCAGAGGCAGGTTATCAGAGGCAGGGAATCAGAGGTGGGAAATCAGAGGCTGGGAATCAGAGGCGTGGAATCAGAGGCGGGCAATCAGAAGTGGGGAATCAGAGGCGGGGAATCAGAGGCGGGGAATCAGAGGCGGTGAATCAGAGGCGGGGAATCAGAGGCGGGGAATCAGAGGCGGGGAATCAGAAGTGGGGAATCAGAGGTGGGGAATCAGAGGCGGGGAATCAGAGGCGGGGAATCAGAGGCGGGCAATCAGATGCAGGGAATCAGAGGCAGGGAATCAGACGCAGGGAATCAAATGAAGGGAATCTGATGCAGGGAATCTGAGGCAGGGAATCTGAGGCAGGGAATCTGTGGTGGGGAATCAGAGGAGGGAAAACAGGCGAGTAAACAGAGGCGGGTAAACATAGGCGGGGAATCAGAGGCGTGGAATCAGAGGCGGGAAATCAGAGGCGGGGAAAGATATGTGGGGAAAAGTAGGCCAGGAAAGTTGAGCGGAAAGGGAGGCAGTGAATCAGAGGTGGGGAATCAGAGGCGGGGAATCAGAGGCGGGGAATCAGAGGCGGGGAATCAGAGGCGGGGAATCAGAAGTGGGGAATCAGAGGTGGGGAATCAGAGGCGGGGAATCAGAGGCGGAGAATCAGAGGCGGGGAATCTGAGGCAGGGAATCTGAGGTGGGGAATCAGAGGCGGGGAAACAGGTTGGTAAACAGAGGTGGGTAAACATAGGCGGGGAATCAGAGGCGCGGAATCAGAGGCGGGGAATCAGAGGCAGGGAATCAGAGGCGGGGAATCAGAGGCGGGGAATCAGATGCGGGGAATCAGAGGTGGGGAATCAGAGGCGGGGTATCAGAGGAGGGGAATCAGAGGTGTGGAATCAGAGGCGGGGAATCAGAGGCGGGGAATCAGAGGCGTGGAATCAGAGGCGGGGAATCAGAGGCGGGGAATCAGAAGTGGGGAATCAGAGGTGGGGAATCAGAGGCGGGGAATCAGAATCAGCGAATCAGAGGTGTGGAATCACAGACGGGGAATCAGAGGCGGGGAATCAGAAGTGGAGAATCAGAGGCGGGGAATCAGAGGCGGGGTATAAGAGGCGGGGAATCAGAGGCGCGGAATCAGAGGCGGGGAATCAGAGGCGTGGAATCACAGACGGGGAATCAGAGGCGGGGAATCAGAGGCGTGGAATCAGAGGCGGGGAATCAGAGGCGGGAATTCAGAGAGTGGAATCAGAGGTGGGGAATCAGAGGCGGGGAATCAGAGGCAGGGAATCAGAGGCAGGAAATCAGAGGCGGCGAATCTGAGGCGTGGAATCAGAGGTGGGGAAAGAGATGTGGGGAAACGTAGGCCAGGAAAGTTGCTCGGAAAGGGAGGCGGTGAATCAGAGGCGGGGAATCAGAGGCGGGGAATCAGAGGCGGGGAATCAGAGGCGTGGAATCAGAGGTGGGGAAAGAGATGTGGGGAAACAGGCGGGTAAACAGAAGCGGGTAAACATAGCTGCATCAATAGATGCAGCGAAAGAGATGGGCGAAACATAGTGGTTGGAACTTTTGTGTTGAAAATTAGTTACACAGAACAGATCAAACAGAGTTGTTGAAATTGAGGGAGGGAAAGAGAGGCACGGAAAGAGTGGAGGGGAAAGAGTGCAGGCAATATAGAGGCGTAGAGACAGAGGTGGGGAATCAGATGCGGGGAATGAGAGGCGGGGAATCAGAGGCAGGGAATCAGATGAAGGGAATCTAATGCAGGGAAACTGAGGCAGGGAATCTGAGGCAGGGAATCGGAGGCAGGGAATCTGAGGCAGGGAATCAGTAAAAAGTTATCAGAGGCAGGGTATCAGAGGCGGAGAATCAGAGGTGGGGAATCAGAAGTGGGGAATCAGAGGTGGGGAATCAGAGGCGTGGAATCAGAGGCGGGGAATAAGAGGTGGGGAATCAGAAGTGGGGAATCAGAGGTGGGGAATCAGAGGCGGGGAATCAGAGGCGTGGAATCAGAGGCGGGCAATCAGAGGTGGTGAATCAGAGGCGGGGAATCAGAGGCGGGGAATCAGAGGTGGTGAATCAGAGGCGGGGAATCAGAGGCGGGGAATCAGAGGCGGGGAATCAGAAGTGGGGAATCAGAGGTGGGGAATCAGAGGCGGGGAATCAGAGGCGGGCAATCAGATGCAGGGAATCAGAGGCAGGGAATCAGAGGCAGGGAACCAGACGCAGGGAATCAAATGAAGGGAATCTGATGCAGGGAATCTGAGGCAGGGAATCTGAGGCAGGGAATCTGTGGTGGGGAATCAGAGGCGGGAAAACAGGCGGTTAAACAGAGGCGGGTAAACATAGGCGGGGATTCAGAGGCGTGGAATCAGAGGCGGGAAATCAGAGGCGGGGAAAGATATGTGGGGAAAAGTAGGCCAGGAAAGTTGAGCGGAAAGGGAGGCAGTGAATCAGAGGTGGGGAATCAGAGGCGGGGAATCAGAGGCGGGGAATCAGAGGCGGGGAATCAGAGGCGGGGAATCAGAAGTGGGGAATCAGAGGTGGGGAATCAGAGGCGGGGAATCAGAGGCGGAGAATCAGAGGCGGGGAATCTGAGGCAGGGAATCGGAGGTGGGGAATCAGAGGCGGGGAAACAGGTGGGTAAACAGAGGTGGGTAAACATAGGCGGGGAATCAGAGGCGCGGAATCAGAGGCGGGGAATCAGAGGCAGGGAATCAGAGGCGGGGAATCAGAGGTGGGGAATCAGATGCGGGGAATCAGAGGTGGGGAATCAGAGGCGGGGTATCAGAGGAGGGGAACCAGAGGCGTGGAATCAGAGGCGGGGAATCAGAGGTGGGGAATCAGAGGCGTGGAATCAGAGGCGGGGAATCAGAGGCGGGGAATCAGAAGTGGGGAATCAGAGGTGGGGAATCAGAGGCGGGGAATCAGAATCAGCGAATCAGAGGCGGGGCAATCAGAGGTGGGGAATCAGAGGCGGGGAATCAGAGGCGGGGAATCAGAGGCGGTGAATCAGAGGCGGGGAATCAGACGCGGGGAATCAGAGGCGGGGAATCAGAAGTGGGGAATCAGAGGTGGGGAATCAGAGGCGGGGAATCAGAGGCAGGTAATCAGAGGCGGGCAATCAGATGCAGGGAATCAGAGGCAGGGAATCAGAGGCAGGGAATCTGAGGCAGGGAATCTGAGGCAGGGAATCTGAGGTGGGCAATCAGAGGCGGGAAAACAGGCGGGTAAACAGAGGCGGGTAAACATAGGCGGGGAATCAGAGGCGGGGAATCAGAGGCGGGGAATCAGAGTCGGGGAATCAGAGGCGGGGAATCAGAGTCGGGGAATCAGAGGCGGGGAATCTGAGGCGGGGAATCAGATGCAGGGAATCAGAGGCGGGGAATCAGAGGCGGGGTATCAGAGGCGGGGAATAAGAGGCGCGGAATCAGAGGCGGGGAATCAGAGGCGTGGAATCACAGACGGGGAATCAGAGGCGTGGAATCAGAAGTGGGGAATCAGAGGTGGGAAATCAGAGGCGGGGAATCAGAGGCGGGGAATCAGAGGCGGGGAATCAGAGGCAGGGTATCAGAGGCGGGCAATCAGATGCAGGGAATCAGAGGCAGGGAATCAGAGGCAGGGAATCAGAGGCAGGGAACCTGAGGTGGCGAATATGAGGTGGTGAATCAGAGGCGGGGAAACAGGCGGGTAAACAGAGGCTGGGAATCAGATGCAGGGAATCAGAGGCGGGGAATCAGAGGCAGGGAATCAGATGAAGGGAATCTGATGCAGGGAATCTGAGGCAGGGAATCTGAGGCAGGGAATCTGTGGCAGGGAATCTGATGCGGGTTATCAGAAGGGGGAAATGAGATGTGGGAAACGAGATGCAGAGAAAGAGGCACGGAAATAGAGGCAGGGAAAGAGAGGCAGGGTATCAGAGGCGGGTAATCAGAGGCGTGGAATCAGAGGCGGGGAATCAGAGGCGGGAATTCAGAGAGTGGAATCAGAGGTGGGGAATCAGAGGCGGGGAATCAGAGGCAGGGAATCAGAGGCAGGAAATCAGAGGCGGCGAATCTGAGGCGTGGAATCAGAGGTGGGGAAAGAGATGTGGGGAAACGTAGGCCAGGAAAGTTGCTCGGAAAGGGAGGCGGTGAATCAGAGGCGGGGAATCAGAGGCGGGGAATCAGAGGCGGGGAATCAGAGGCGTGGAATCAGAGGTGGGGAAAGAGATGTGGGGAAACAGGTGGGTAAACAGAAGCGGGTAAACATAGCTGCATCAATAGATGCAGCGAAAGAGATGGGCGAAACATAGTGGTTGGAACTTTTGTGTTGAAAATTAGTTACACAGAACAGATCAAACTGAGTTGTTGAAATTGAGGGAGGGAAAGAGAGGCACGGAAAGAGTGGAGGGGAAAGAGTGCAGGCAATATAGAGGCGTAGAGACAGAGGTGGGGAATCAGATGCGGGGAATGAGAGGCGGGGAATCAGAGGCAGGGAATCAGATGAAGGGAATCTAATGCAGGGAAACTGAGGCAGGGAATCTGAGGCAGGGAATCAGTAAAAAGTTATCAGAGGCAGGGTATCAGAGGCGGAGAATCAGAGGTGGGGAATCAGAAGTGGGGAATCAGAGGTGGGGAATCAGAGGCGTGGAATCAGAGGCGGGGAATCAGAGGTGGGGAATCAGAAGTGGGGAATCAGAGGTGGGGAATCAGAGGCGGGGAATCAGAGGCGTGGAATCAGAGGCGGGCAATCAGAAGTGGGGAATCAGAGGCGGGGAATCAGAGGCGGGGAATCAGAGGTGGTGAATCAGAGGCGGGGAATCAGAGGCGGGGAATCAGAGGCGGGGAATCAGAAGTGGGGAATCAGAGGTGGGGAATCAGAGGCGGGGAATCAGAGGTGGGCAATCAGATGCAGGGAATCAGAGGCAGGGAATCAGAGGCAGGGAACCAGACGCAGGGAATCAAATGAAGGGAATCTGATGCAGGGAATCTGAGGCAGGGAATCTGAGGCAGGGAATCTGTGGTGGGGAATCAGAGGCGGGAAAACAGGCGGTTAAACAGAGGCGGGTAAACATAGGCGGGGATTCAGAGGCGTGGAATCAGAGGCGGGAAATCAGAGGCGGGGAAAGATATGTGGGGAAAAGTAGGCCAGGAAAGTTGAGCGGAAAGGGAGGCATTGAATCAGAGGTGGGGAATCAGAGGCGGGGAATCAGAGGCGGGGAATCAGAGGCGGGGAATCAGAGGCAGGGAATCAGAAGCGGGGAATCAGAGGTTGGGAATCAGAGGCGGGGAATCAGAGGAGGAGAATCAGAGGCGGGCAATCAGATGCAGGGAATCAGAGGCAGGGAATCAGAGGCAGGGAATCAGGGGCAGGGAATCTGAGGCAGGGAATCTGAGGTGGGGAATCAGAGGCGGGGAAACAGGTGGGTAAACAAAGGCGGGTAAACATAGGCGGGGAATCAGAGGCACGAAATCAGAGGTGGGGAATCAGAGGCAGGGAATCAGAGGCGGGGAATCAGAGGCGGGGAATCAGATGCGGGGAATCAGAGGTGGGGAATCAGAGGCGGGGTATCAGAGGAGGGGAATCAGAGGCGGGGAATCAGAGGCGGGGAATCAGAGGCGGGGAATCAGAGGCGTGCAATCAGAGGCGGGGAATCAGAGGTGGGGAATCAGAAGTGGGGAATCAGAGGTGGGGAATCAGAGCCGGGGAATCAGAATCAGCGAATCAGAGGCGGGGCAATCAGAGGTGGGGAATCAGAGGCGGGGAATCAGATGCGGGGAATCAGAGGAGGTGAATCAGAGGCGGGGAATCAGACGCGGGGAATCAGAGGCGGGGAATCAGAAGTGGGGAATCAGAGGTGGGGAATCAGAGGCGGGGAATCAGAGGCAGGTAATCAGAGGCGGGCAATCAGATGCAGGGAATCAGAGGCAGGGAATCAGAGGCAGGGAATCTGAGGCAGGGAATCTGAGGCAGGGAATCTGAGGTGGGCAATCAGAGGTGGGAAAACAGGCGGGTAAACAGAGGCGGGTAAACATAGGCGGGGAATCAGAGGCGGGGAATCAGAGGCGGGGAATCAGAGGCGGGGAATCAGAGTCGGGGAATCAGAGGCGGGGAATCTGAGGCGGGGAATCAGATGCAGGGAATCAGAGGCGGGGAATCAGAGGCGGGGTATCAGAGGCGGGGAATCAGAGGCGCGGAATCAGAGGCGGGGAATCAGAGGCGTGGAATCAGAGACGGGGAATCAGAGGCGGGGAATCAGAAGTGGGGAATCAGAGGTGGGAAATCAGAGGCTGGGAATCAGAGGCGGGGAATCAGAGGCGGGGAATCAGAGGCAGGGTATCAGAGGCGGGCAATCAGATGCAGGGAATCAGAGGAAGGGAATCAGAGGCAGGGAATCAGAGGCAGGGAAACTGAGATGGCGAATATGAGGTGGTGAATCAGAGGCGGGGAAACAGTCGGGTAAACAGAGGCGGGGAATCAGAGGCAGGGAATCAGCCGCGGGGAATCAGAGGCAGGGAATCAGATGAAGGGAATCTGATGCAGGGAATCTGAGGCAGGGTATCTGAGGCAGGGAATCTGTGGCAGGGAATCTGATGCGGGTTATCAGAAGGGGGAAATGAGATGTGGGAAACGAGATGCAGAGAAAGAGGCACGGAAATAGAGGCAGGGAAAGAGAGGCAGGGTATCAGAGGCGGGTAATCAGAGGCGTGGAATCAGAGGCGGGGAATCAGAGACACAGAAAGAGAGGCGTGGAATCAGAGGTGCGGAATCAGAGCCGGTGAATCTGAGCCGGGAAATCAGAAGCAGAGCAACAGAGGTGGTGAAACATGGGTGCGGAATCGGACACGGAGAATCAGAGGTGGGGACTCAGAGGCCGGGAATCAGAGGCAGGGAATCAGAGGCAGGTTATCAGAGGCAGGGAATCAGAGGTGGGAAATCAGAGGCGGGGTATCAGAGGCGGAGAATCAGAGGTGGGGAATCAGAAGTGGGGAATCAGAGGTGGGGAATCAGAGGCGTGGAATCAGAGGCGGGGAATAAGAGGTGGGGAATCAGAAGTGGGGAATCAGAGGTGGGGAATCAGAGGCGGGGAATCAGAGGCGTGGAATCAGAGGCGGGCAATCAGAAGTGGGGAATCAGAGGCGGGGAATCAGAGGCGGGGAATCAGAGGTGGTGAATCAGAGGCGGGGAATCAGAGGCGGGGAATCAGAGGCGGGGAATCAGAAGTGGGGAATCAGAGGTGGGGAATCAGAGGCGGGGAATCAGAGGCGGGCAATCAGATGCAGGGAATCAGAGGCAGGGAATCAGAGGCAGGGAACCAGACGCAGGGAATCAAATGAAGGGAATCTGATGCAGGGAATCTGAGGCAGGGAATCTGAGGCAGGGAATCTGTGGTGGGGAATCAGAGGCGGGAAAACAGGCGGTTAAACAGAGGCGGGTATACATAGGCGGGGTTTCAGAGGCGTGGAATCAGAGGCGGGAAATCAGAGGCGGGGAAAGATATGTGGGGAAAAGTAGGCCAGGAAAGTTGAGCGGAAAGGGAGGCAGTGAATCAGAGGTGGGGAATCAGAGGCGGGGAATCAGAGGCGGGGAATCAGAGGCGGGGAATCAGAGGCGGGGAATCAGAAGTGGGGAATCAGAGGTGGGGAATCAGAGGCGGGGAATCAGAGGCGGAGAATCAGAGGCGGGGAATCTGAGGCAGGGAATCTGAGGTGGGGAATCAGAGGCGGGGAAACAGGTGGGTAAACAGAGGGTGGTAAACATAGGCGGGGAATCAGATACGCGGAATCAGAGGCGGGGAATCAGAGGCAGGGAATCAGAGGCGGGGAATCAGAGGCGGGGAATCAGATGCGGGGAATCAGAGGTGGGGAATCAGAGGCGGCGTATCAGAGGAGGGGAACCAGAGGCGTGGAATCAGAGGCGGGGAATCAGAGGTGGGGAATCAGAGGCGTGGAATCAGAGGCGGGGAATCAGAGGCTGGGAATCAGAAGTGGGGAATCAGAGGTGGGGAATCAGAGGCGGGGAATCAGAATCAGCGAATCAGAGGCGGGGCAATCAGAGGTGGGGAATCAGAGGCGGGGAATCAGAGGCGGGGAATCAGAGGCGGTGAATCAGAGGCGGGGAATCAGACGCGGGGAATCAGAGGCGGGGAATCAGAAGTGGGGAATCAGAGGTGGGGAATCAGAGGCGGGGAATCAGAGGCAGGTAATCAGAGGCGGGCAATCAGATGCAGGGAATCAGAGGCAGGGAATCAGAGGCAGGGAATCTGAGGCAGGGAATCTGAGGCAGGGAATCTGAGGTGGGCAATCAGAGGCAGGAAAACAGGCGGGTAAACAGAGGCGGGTAAACATAGGCGGGGAATCAGAGGCGGGGAATCAGAGGCGGGGATTCAGAGTCGGGGAATCAGAGGCGGGGAATCAGAGTCGGGGAATCAGAGGCGGGGAATCTGAGGCGGGGAATCAGATGCAGGGAATCAGAGGCGGGGAATCAGAGGCGGGGTATCAGAGGCGGGGAATAAGAGGCGCGGAATCAGAGGCGGGGAATCAGAGGCGTGGAATCACAGACGGGGAATCAGAGGCGTGGAATCAGAAGTGGGGAATCAGAGGTGGGAAATCAGAGGCGGGGAATCAGAGGCGGGGAATCAGAGGCGGGGAATCAGAGGCAGGGTTTCAGAGGCGGGCAATCAGATGCAGGGAATCAGAGGCAGGGAGTCAGAGGCAGGGAATCAGAGGCAGGGAACCTGAGGTGGCGAATATGAGGTGGTGAATCAGAGGCGGGGAAACAGGCGGGTAAACAGAGGCTGGGAATCAGATGCAGGGAATCAGAGGCGGGGAATCAGAGGCAGGGAATCAGATGAAGGGAATCTGATGCAGGGAATCTGAGGCAAGGAATCTGAGGCAGGGAATCGGAGGCAGGGAATCTGATGCGGGTTATCAGAAAGGGGAAATGAGATGTTGGAAACGAGATGCAGAGAAAGAGGCACGGAAATAGAGGCAGGGAAAGAGAGGCAGGGTATCAGAGGCAGGTAATCAGAGGCGTGGAATCAGAGGTGGGGAATCAGAGGCGGTGAATCAGAGGCGGGGAATCAGAGGTGGGGAATCAGAGGCGGGGAATCAGAAGTGGGGAATCAGAGGCGGGGAATCAGAGGCGGGGAATCAGAAGTGGGGAATCAGAGGTGGGGAATCAGACGCAGGGAATCAAATGAAGGGAATCTGATGCAGGGAATCTGAGGCAGGGAATCTGAAGCAGGGAATCTGTGGTGGGGATCAGAGGCGGGAAAACAGGCGGGTAAACAGAGGCGGGTAAACATAGGCGGGGAATCAGAGGCGTGGAATCAGAGGCGGGAAATCAGAGGCGGGGAAAGATATGTGGGGAAAAGTAGGCCAGGAAAGTTGAGCGGAAAGGGAGGCAGTGTATCAGAGGTGGGGAATCAGAGGCGGGGAATCAGAGGCGGGGAATCAGAGGCGGGGAATCAGAGGCGGGGAATCAGAAGTGGGGAATCAGAGGTGGGGAATCAGAGGCGGGGAATCAGAGGCGGAGAATCAGAGGCGGGGAATCTGAGGCAGGGAATCTGAGGTGGGGAATCAGAGGCGGGGAAACAGGTGGGTAAACAGAGGTGGGTAAACATAGTCGGGGAATCAGAGGCGCGGAATCAGAGGCGGGGAATCAGAGGCAGGGAATCAGAGGCGGGGAATCAGAGGCGGGGAATCAGATGCGGGGAATCAGAGGTGGGGAATCAGAGGCGGGGTATCAGAGGAGGGGAATCAGAGGCATGGAATCAGAGGCGGGGAATCAGAGGCGGGGAATCAGAGGCGTGGAATCAGAGGCGGGGAATCAGAGGCGGGGAATCAGAAGTGGGGAATCAGAGGTGGGGAATCAGAGGCGGGGAATCAGAATCAGCGAATCAGAGGCGGGGCAATCAGAGGTGGGGATTCAGAGGCGGGGAATCAGAGGCGGGGAATCAGAGGCGGTGAATCGGAGGCGGGGAATCAGACGCGGGGAATCAGAGGCGGGGAATCAGAAGTGGGGATTCAGAGGTGGGGAATCAGAGGCGGGGAATCAGAGGCAGGTAATCAGAGGCGGGCAATCAGATGCAGGGAATCAGAGGCAGGGAATCAGAGGTAGGGAATCTGAGGCAGGGAATCTGAGGCAGGGAATCTGAGGTGGGCAATCAGAGGCGGGAAAACAGGCGGGTAAACAGAGGCGGGTAAACATAGGCGGGGAATCAGAGGCGGGGAATCAGAGGCGGGGAATCAGAGTCGGGGAATCAGAGGCGGGGAATCTGAGGCAGGGAATCAGATGCAGGGAATCAGAGGCGGGGAATCAGAGGCGGGGTATCAGAGGCGGGGAATCAGAGGCGCGGAATCAGAGGCGGGGAATCAGAGGCGTGGAATCACAGACGGGGAATCAGAGGCGGGGAATCAGAAGTGGGGAATCAGAGGTGGGAAATCAGAGGCGGGGAATCAGAGGCGGGGAATCAGAGGCGGGGAATCAGAGGCAGGGTATCAGAGGCGGGCAATCAGATGCAGGGAATCAGAGGCAGGGAATCAGAGGCAGGGAATCAGAGGCAGGGAACCTGAGGTGGCGAATATGAGGTGGTGAATCAGAGGCGGGGAAACAGGCGGGTAAACCGAGGCTGGGAATCAGATGCAGGGAATCAGAGGCAGGGAATCAGATGAAGGGAATCTGATGCAGGGAATCTGAGGCAGGGAATCTGAGGCAGGGAATCTGTGGCAGGGAATCTGATGCGGGTTATCAGAAGGGGGAAATGAGATGTGGGAAACGAGATGCAGAGAAAGAGGCACGGAAATAGAGGCAGGGAAAGAGAGGCAGGGTATCAGAGGCGGGTAATCAGAGGCGTGGAATCAGAGGCGGGGAATCAGAGGCGGGAAATCAGAGAGGGGAATCAGAGGTGGGGAATCAGAGGCGGGGAATCAGAGGCAGGGAATCGGAGGCGGGCAATCAGATGCAGGGAATCAGATGCAGGGAATCAGAGGCAGGGAATCTGAGGCAGGGAATCTGAGGCAGGGAATCTGAGGTGGGCAATCAGAGGCGGGAAAACAGGCGGGTAAACAGAGGCGGGTAAACATAGGCGGGGAATCAGAGGCGGGGAATCAGAGGCGGGGAATCAGAGGCGGGGAATCAGAGGCGGGGAATCAGAGTCGGGGAATCAGAGGCGGGGAATCTGAGGCGGGGAATCAGATGCAGGGAATCAGAGGCGGGGAATCAGAGGCGGGGTATTAGAGGCGGGGAATCAGAGGCGCTGAATCAGAGACGGGGAATCAGAGGCGTGGAATCAGAGACGGGGAATCAGAGGCGTGGAATCAGACGCGGGGAATCAGAGGAGGGGAATCAGAAGTGGGGAATCAGAGGTGGGGAATCAGAGGCGGGGAATCAGAGGCAGGTAATCAGAGGCGGGCAATCAGATGCAGGGAATCAGAAGCAGGGAATCAGAGGCAGGGAATCTGAGGCAGGGAATCTGAGGCAGGGAATATGAGGTGGGCAATCAGAGGCGGGAAAACAGGCGGGTAAACAGAGGCGGGTAAACATAGGCGGGGAATCAGAGGCGGGGAATCAGAGGCAGGGAATCAGAGTCGGGGAATCAGAGGCGGGGAATCAGAGTCGGGGAATCAGAGGCGGGGAATCTGAGGCGGGGAATCAGATGCAGGGAATCAGAGGCGGGGAATCAGAGGCGGGGTATCAGAGGCGGGGAATCAGAGGCGCGGAATCAGAGGCGGGGAATCAGAAGTGGGGAATCAGAGGTGGGGAATCAGAGGCGGGGAATCAGAGGCAGGTAATCAGAGGCGGGCAATCAGATGCAGGGAATCAGAGGCAGGGAATCAGAGGCAGGGAATCTGAGGCAGGGAATCTGAGGCAGGGAATCTGAGGTGGGCAATCAGAGGCGGGAAAACAGGCGGGTAAACAGAGGCGGGTAAACATAGGCGGGGAATCAGAGGCGGGGAATCAGAGGCGGGGAATCAGAGTCGGGGAATCAGAGGCGGGGAATCAGAGTCGGGGAATCAGAGGCGGGGAATCTGAGGCGGGGAATCAGATGCAGGGAATCAGAGGCGGGGAATCAGAGGCGGGGTATCAGAGGCGGGGAATAAGAGGCGCGGAATCAGAGGCGGGGAATCAGAGGCGTGGAATCACAGACGGGGAATCAGAGGCGTGGAATCAGAAGTGGGGAATCAGAGGTGGGAAATCAGAGGCGGGGAATCAGAGGCGGGGAATCAGAGGCGGGGAATCAGAGGCAGGGTATCAGAGGCGGGCAATCAGATGCAGGGAATCAGAGGCAGGGAATCAGAGGCAGGGAATCAGAGGCAGGGAACCTGAGGTGGCGAATATGAGGTGGTGAATCAGAGGCGGGGAAACAGGCGGGTAAACAGAGGCTGGGAATCAGATGCAGGGAATCAGAGGCGGGGAATCAGAGGCATGGAATCAGATGAAGGGAATCTGATGCAGGGAATCTGAGGCAAGGAATCTGAGGCAGGGAATCGGAGGCAGGGAATCTGATGCGGGTTATCAGAAAGGGGAAATGAGATGTTGGAAACGAGATGCAGAGAAAGAGGCACAGAAATAGAGGCAGGGAAAGAGAGGCAGGGTATCAGAGGCAGGTAATCAGAGGCGTGGAATCAGAGGTGGGGAATCAGAGGCGGTGAATCAGAGGCGGGGAATCAGAGGCGGGGAATCAGAGGCGGGGAATCAGAAGTGGGGAATCAGAGGTGGGGAATCAGAGGCGGGGAATCAGAGGCGGGCAATCAGATGCAGGGAATCAGAGTCAGGGAATCAGACGCAGGGAATCAAATGAAGGGAATCTGATGCAGGGAATCTGAGGCAGGGAATCTGAAGCAGGGAATCTGTGGTGGGGATCAGAGGCGGGAAAACAGGCGGGTAAACAGAGGCGGGTAAACATAGGCGGGGAATCAGAGGCGTGGAATCAGAGGCGGGAAATCAGAGGCGGGGAAAGGTATGTGGGGAAAAGTAGGCCAGGAAAGTTGAGCGGAAAGGGAGGCAGTGTATCAGAGGTGGGGAATCAGAGGCGGGGAATCAGAGGCGGGGAATCAGAGGCGGGGAATCAGAGGCGGGGAATCAGAAGTGGGGAATCAGAGGTGGGGAATCAGAGGCGGGGAATCAGAGGCGGAGAATCAGAGGCGGGGAATCTGAGGCAGGGAATCTGAGGTGGGGAATCAGAGGCGGGGAAACAGGTGGGTAAACAGAGGTGGGTAAACATAGGCGGGGAATCAGAGGCGCGGAATCAGAGGCGGGGAATCAGAGGCAGGGAATCAGAGGCGGGGAATCAGAGGCGGGGAATCAGATGCGGGGAATCAGAGGTGGGGAATCAGAGGCGGGGTATCAGAGGAGGGGAATCAGAGGCATGGAATCAGAGGCGGGGAATCAGAGGCGGGGAATCAGAGGCGTGGAATCAGAGGCGGGGAATCAGAGGCGGGGAATCAGAAGTGGGGAATCAGAGGTGGGGAATCAGAGGCGGGGAATCAGAATCAGCGAATCAGAGGCGGGGCAATCAGAGGTGGGGATTCAGAGGCGGGGAATCAGAGGCGGGGAATCAGAGGCGGTGAATCAGAGGCGGGGAATCAGACGCGGGGAATCAGAGGCGGGGAATCAGAAGTGGGGATTCAGAGGTGGGGAATCAGAGGCGGGGAATCAGAGGCAGGTAATCAGAGGCGGGCAATCAGATGCAGGGAATCAGAGGCAGGGAATCAGAGGTAGGGAATCTGAGGCAGGGAATCTGAGGCAGGGAATCTGAGGTGGGCAATCAGAGGCGGGAAAACAGGCGGGTAAACAGAAGCGGGTAAACATAGGCGGGGAATCAGAGGCGGGGAATCAGAGGCGGGGAATCAGAGTCGGGGAATCAGAGGCGGGGAATCTGAGGCAGGGAATCAGATGCAGGGAATCAGAGGCGGGGAATCAGAGGCGGGGTATCAGAGGCGGGGAATCAGAGGCGCGGAATCAGAGGCGGGGAATCAGAGGCGTGGAATCACAGACGGGGAATCAGAGGCGGGGAATCAGAAGTGGGGAATCAGAGGTGGGAAATCAGAGGCGGGGAATCAGAGGCGGGGAATCAGAGGCGGGGAATCAGAGGCAGGGTATCAGAGGCGGGCAATCAGATGCAGGGAATCAGAGGCAGGGAATCAGAGGCAGGGAATCAGAGGCAGGGAACCTGAGGTGGCGAATATGAGGTGGTGAATCAGAGGCGGGGAAACAGGCGGGTAAACCGAGGCTGGGAATCAGATGCAGGGAATCAGAGGCGGGGAATCAGAGGCAGGGAATCAGATGAAGGGAATCTGATGCAGGGAATCTGAGGCAGGGAATCTGAGGCAGGGAATCTGTGGCAGGGAATCTGATGCGGGTTATCAGAAGGGGGAAATGAGATGTGGGAAACGAGATGCAGAGAAAGAGGCACGGAAATAGAGGCAGGGAAAGAGAGGCAGGGTATCAGAGGCGGGTAATCAGAGGCGTGGAATCAGAGGCGGGGAATCAGAGGCGGGAAATCAGAGAGGGGAATCAGAGGTGGGGAATCAGAGGCGGGGAATCAGAGGCAGGGAATCGGAGGCGGGCAATCAGATGCAGGGAATCAGAGGCAGGGAATCAGAGGCAGGGAATCTGAGGCAGGGAATCTGAGGCAGGGAATCTGAGGTGGGCAATCAGAGGCGGGAAAACAGGCGGGTAAACAGAGGCGGGTAAACATAGGCGGGGAATCAGAGGCAGGGAATCAGATGCGGGGAATCAGAGGCGGGGAATCAGAGGCGGGGAATCAGAGTCGGGGAATCAGAGGCGGGGAATCTGAGGCGGGGAATCAGATGCAGGGAATCAGAGGCGGGGAATCAGAGGCGGGGTATTAGAGGCGGGGAATCAGAGGCGCTGAATCAGAGACGGGGAATCAGAGGCGTGGAATCAGAGACGGGGAATCAGAGGCGTGGAATCAGACGCGGGGAATCAGAGGAGGGGAATCAGAAGTGGGGAATCAGAGGTGGGGAATCAGAGGCGGGGAATCAGAGGCAGGTAATCAGAGGCGGGCAATCAGATGCAGGGAATCAGAAGCAGGGAATCAGAGGCAGGGAATCTGAGGCAGGGAATCTGAGGCAGGGAATATGAGGTGGGCAATCAGAGGCGGGAAAACAGGCGGGTAAACAGAGGCGGGTAAACATAGGCGGGGAATCAGAGGCGGGGAATCAGAGGCGGGGAATCAGAGTCGGGGAATCAGAGGCTGGGAATCAGAGTCGGGGAATCAGAGGCGGGGAATCTGAGGCGGGGAATCAGATGCAGGGAATCAGAGGCGGGGAATCAGAGGCGGGGTATCAGAGGCGGGGAATCAGAGGCGCGGAATCAGAGGCGGGGAATCAGAGGCGTGGAATCACAGGCGGGGAATCAGAGGCGGGGAATCAGAAGTGGGGAATCAGAGGTGGGGAATCAGAGGCGGGGAATCAGAATCAGCGAATCAGAGGCGGGGCAATCAGAGGTGGGGATTCAGAGGCGGGGAATCAGAGGCGGGGAATCAGAGGCGGTGAATCAGAGGCGGGGAATCAGACGCGGGGAATCAGAGGCGGGGAATCAGAAGTGGGGATTCAGAGGTGGGGAATCAGAGGCGGGGAATCAGAGGCAGGTAATCAGAGGCGGGCAATCAGATGCAGGGAATCAGAGGCAGGGAATCAGAGGTAGGGAATCTGAGGCAGGGAATCTGAGGCAGGGAATCTGAGGTGGGCACTCAGAGGCGGGAAAACAGGCGGGTAAACAGAGGCGGGTAAACATAGGCGGGGAATCAGAGGAGGGGAATCAGAGGCGGGGAATCAGAGTCGGGGAATCAGAGGCGGGGAATCTGAGGCGGGGAATCAGATGCAGGGAATCAGAGGCGGGGAATCAGAGGCGGGGTATCAGAGGCGGGGAATCAGAGGCGCGGAATCAGAGGCGGGGAATCAGAGGCGTGGAATCACAGACGGGGAATCAGAGGCGGGGAATCAGAAGTGGGGAATCAGAGGTGGGAAATCAGAGGCGGGGAATTAGAGGCGGGGAATCAGAGGCGGGGAATCAGAGGCAGGGTATCAGAGGCGGGCAATCAGATGCAGGGAATCAGAGGCAGGGAATCAGAGGCAGGGAATCAGAGGTAGGGAACCTGAGGTGGCGAATATGAGGTGGTGAATCAGAGGCGGGGAAACAGGCGGGTAAACAGAGGCTGGGAATCAGATGCAGGGAATCAGAGGCGGGGAATCAGAGGCAGGGAATCAGATGAAGGGAATCTGAGGCAGGGAATCTGAGGTGGGCAATCAGAGGCGGGAAAACAGGCGGGTAAACAGAGGCGGGTAAACATAGGCGGGGAATCAGAGGCGGGGAATCAGAGGCTGGGAATCAGAGTCGGGGAATCAGAGGCGGGGAATCAGAGTCGGGGAATCAGAGGCGGGGAATCTGAGGCGGGGAATCAGATGCAGGGAATCAGAGGCGGGGAATCAGAGGCGGGGTATCAGAGGCGGGGAATAAGAGGCGCGGAATCAGAGGCGGGGAATCAGAGGCGTGGAATCACAGACGGGGAATCAGAGGCGTGGAATCAGAAGTGGGGAATCAGAGGTGGGAAATCAGAGGCGGGGAATCAGAGGCGGGGAATCAGAGGCGGGGAATCAGAGGCAGGGTATCAGAGGCGGGCAATCAGATGCAGGGAATCAGAGGCAGGGAATCAGAGGCAGGGAATCAGAGGCAGGGAACCTGAGGTGGCGAATATGAGGTGGTGAATCAGAGGCGGGGAAACAGGCGGGTAAACAGAGGCTGGGAATCAGATGCAGGGAATCAGAGGCGGGGAATCAGAGGCATGGAATCAGATGAAGGGAATCTGATGCAGGGAATCTGAGGCAAGGAATCTGAGGCAGGGAATCGGAGGCAGGGAATCTGATGCGGGTTATCAGAAAGGGGAAATGAGATGTTGGAAACGAGATGCAGAGAAAGAGGCACAGAAATAGAGGCAGGGAAAGAGAGGCAGGGTATCAGAGGCAGGTAATCAGAGGCGTGGAATCAGAGGTGGGGAATCAGAGGCGGTGAATCAGAGGCGGGGAATCAGAGGCGGGGAATCAGAGGCGGGGAATCAGAAGTGGGGAATCAGAGGTGGGGAATCAGAGGCGGGGAATCAGAGGCGGGCAATCAGATGCAGGGAATCAGAGTCAGGGAATCAGACGCAGGGAATCAAATGAAGGGAATCTGATGCAGGGAATCTGAGGCAGGGAATCTGAAGCAGGGAATCTGTGGTGGGGATCAGAGGCGGGAAAACAGGCGGGTAAACAGAGGCGGGTAAACATAGGCGGGGAATCAGAGGCGTGGAATCAGAGGCGGGAAATCAGAGGCGGGGAAAGGTATGTGGGGAAAAGTAGGCCAGGAAAGTTGAGCGGAAAGGGAGGCAGTGTATCAGAGGTGGGGAATCAGAGGCGGGGAATCAGAGGCGGGGAATCAGAGGCGGGGAATCAGAGGCGGGGAATCAGAAGTGGGGAATCAGAGGTGGGGAATCAGAGGCGGGGAATCAGAGGCGGAGAATCAGAGGCGGGGAATCTGAGGCAGGGAATCTGAGGTGGGGAATCAGAGGCGGGGAAACAGGTGGGTAAACAGAGGTGGGTAAACATAGGCGGGGAATCAGAGGAGCGGAATCAGAGGCGGGGAAACAGAGGCAGGGAATCAGAGGCGGGGAATCAGAGGCGGGGAATCAGATGCGGGGAATCAGAGGTGGGGAATCAGAGGCGGGGTATCAGAGGAGGGGAATCAGAGGCATGGAATCAGAGGCGGGGAATCAGAGGCGGGGAATCAGAGGCGTGGAATCAGAGGCGGGGAATCAGAGGTGGGGAATCAGAAGTGGGGAATCAGAGGTGGGGAATCAGAGGCGGGGAATCAGAATCAGCGAATCAGAGGCGGGGCAATCAGAGGTGGGGATTCAGAGGCGGGGAATCAGAGGCGGGGAATCAGAGGCGGTGAATCAGAGGCGGGGAATCAGACGCGGGGAATCAGAGGCGGGGAATCAGAAGTGGGGATTCAGAGGTGGGGAATCAGAGGCGGGGAATCAGAGGCAGGTAATCAGAGGCGGGCAATCAGATGCAGGGAATCAGAGGCAGGGAATCAGAGGTAGGGAATCTGAGGCAGGGAATCTGAGGCAGGGAATCTGAGGTGGGCAATCAGAGGCGGGAAAACAGGCGGGTAAACAGAGGCGGGTAAACATAGGTGGGGAATCAGAGGCGGGGAATCAGAGGCGGGGAATCAGAGTCGGGGAATCAGAGGCGGGGAATCTGAGGCAGGGAATCAGATGCAGGGAATCAGAGGCGGGGAATCAGAGGCGGGGTATCAGAGGCGGGGAATCAGAGGCGCGGAATCAGAGGCGGGGAATCAGAGGCGTGGAATCACAGACGGGGAATCAGAGGCGGGGAATCAGAAGTGGGGAATCAGAGGTGGGAAATCAGAGGCGGGGAATCAGAGGCGGGGAATCAGAGGCGGGGAATCAGAGGCAGGGTATCAGAGGCGGGCAATCAGATGCAGGGAATCAGAGGCAGGGAATCAGAGGCAGGGAATCAGAGGCAGGGAACCTGAGGTGGCGAATATGAGGTGGTGAATCAGAGGCGGGGAAACAGGCGGGTAAACCGAGGCTGGGAATCAGATGCAGGGAATCAGAGGCGGGGAATCAGAGGCAGGGAATCAGATGAAGGGAATCTGATGCAGGGAATCTGAGGCAGGGAATTTGAGGCAGGGAATCTGTGGCAGGGAATCTGATGCGGGTTATCAGAAGGGGGAAATGAGATGTGGGAAACGAGATGCAGAGAAAGAGGCACGGAAATAGAGGCAGGGAAAGAGAGGCAGGGTATCAGAGGCGGGTAATCAGAGGCGTGGAATCAGAGGCGGGGAATCAGAGGCGGGAAATCAGAGAGGGGAATCAGAGGTGGGGAATCAGAGGCGGGGAATCAGAGGCAGGGAATCGGAGGCGGGCAATCAGATGCAGGGAATCAGAGGCAGGGAATCAGAGGCAGGGAATCTGAGGCAGGGAATCTGAGGCAGGGAATCTGAGGTGGGCAATCAGAGGCGGGAAAACAGGCGGGTAAACAGAGGCGGGTAAACATAGGCGGGGAATCAGAGGCAGGGAATCAGAGGCGGGGAATCAGAGGCGGGGAATCAGAGGCGGGGAATCAGAGTCGGGGAATCAGAGGCGGGGAATCTGAGGCGGGGAATCAGATGCAGGGAATCAGAGGCGGGGAATCAGAGGCGGGGTATTAGAGGCGGGGAATCAGAGGCGCTGAATCAGAGACGGGGAATCAGAGGCGTGGAATCAGAGACGGGGAATCAGAGGCGTGGAATCAGACGCGGGGAATCAGAGGAGGGGAATCAGAAGTGGGGAATCAGAGGTGGGGAATCAGAGGCGAGGAATCAGAGGCAGGTAATCAGAGGCGGGCAATCAGATGCAGGGAATCAGAAGCAGGGAATCAGAGGCAGGGAATCTGAGGCAGGGAATCTGAGGCAGGGAATATGAGGTGGGCAATCAGAGGCGGGAAAACAGGCGGGTAAACAGAGGCGGGTAAACATAGGCGGGGAATCAGAGGCGGGGAATCAGAGGCGGGGAATCAGAGGCGTGGAATCACAGACGGGGAATCAGAGGCGGGGAATCAGAAGTGGGGAATCAGAGGTGGGAAATCAGAGGCGGGGAATCAGAGGCGGGGAATCAGAGGCGGGGAATCAGAGGCAGGGTATCAGAGGCGGGCAATCAGATGCAGGGAATCAGAGGCAGGGAATCAGAGGCAGGGAATCAGAGGCAGGGAACCTGAGGTGGCGAATATGAGGTGGTGAATCAGAGGCGGGGAAACAGGCGGGTAAACCGAGGCTGGGAATCAGATGCAGGGAATCAGAGGCGGGGAATCAGAGGCAGGGAATCAGATGAAGGGAATCTGATGCAGGGAATCTGAGGCAGGGAATCTGAGGCAGGGAATCTGTGGCAGGGAATCTGATGCGGGTTATCAGAAGGGGGAAATGAGATGTGGGAAACGAGATGCAGAGAAAGAGGCACGGAAATAGAGGCAGGGAAAGAGAGGCAGGGTATCAGAGGCGGGTAATCAGAGGCGTGGAATCAGAGGCGGGGAATCAGAGGCGGGAAATCAGAGAGGGGAATCAGAGGTGGGGAATCAGAGGCGGGGAATCAGAGGCAGGGAATCGGAGGCGGGCAATCAGATGCAGGGAATCAGAGGCAGGGAATCAGAGGCAGGGAATCTGAGGCAGGGAATCTGAGGCAGGGAATCTGAGGTGGGCAATCAGAGGCGGGAAAACAGGCGGGTAAACAGAGGCGGGTAAACATAGGCGGGGAATCAGAGGCAGGGAATCAGATGCGGGGAATCAGAGGCGGGGAATCAGAGGCGGGGAATCAGAGGCGGGGAATCAGAGTCGGGGAATCAGAGGCGGGGAATCTGAGGCGGGGAATCAGATGCAGGGAATCAGAGGCGGGGAATCAGAGGCGGGGTATTAGAGGCGGGGAATCAGAGGCGCTGAATCAGAGACGGGGAATCAGAGGCGTGGAATCAGAGACGGGGAATCAGAGGCGTGGAATCAGACGCGGGGAATCAGAGGAGGGGAATCAGAAGTGGGGAATCAGAGGTGGGGAATCAGAGGCGGGGAATCAGAGGCAGGTAATCAGAGGCGGGCAATCAGATGCAGGGAATCAGAAGCAGGGAATCAGAGGCAGGGAATCTGAGGCAGGGAATCTGAGGCAGGGAATATGAGGTGGGCAATCAGAGGCGGGAAAACAGGCGGGTAAACAGAGGCGGGTAAACATAGGCGGGGAATCAGAGGCGGGGAATCAGAGGCGGGGAATCAGAGTCGGGGAATCAGAGGCTGGGAATCAGAGTCGGGGAATCAGAGGCGGGGAATCTGAGGCGGGGTATCAGATGCAGGGAATCAGAGGCGGGGAATCAGAGGCGGGGTATCAGAGGCGGGGAATCAGAGGCGCGGAATCAGAGGCGGGGAATCAGAGGCGTGGAATCACAGGCGGGGAATCAGAGGCGGGGAATCAGAAGTGGGGAATCAGAGGTGGGGAATCAGAGGCGGGGAATCAGAATCAGCGAATCAGAGGCGGGGCAATCAGAGGTGGGGATTCAGAGGCGGGGAATCAGAGGCGGGGAATCAGAGGCGGTGAATCAGAGGCGGGGAATCAGACGCGGGGAATCAGAGGCGGGGAATCAGAAGTGGGGATTCAGAGGTGGGGAATCAGAGGCGGGGAATCAGAGGCAGGTAATCAGAGGCGGGCAATCAGATGCAGGGAATCAGAGGCAGGGAATCAGAGGTAGGGAATCTGAGGCAGGGAATCTGATGCAGGGAATCTGAGGTGGGCAATCAGAGGCGGGAAAACAGGCGGGTAAACAGAGGCGGGTAAACATAGGCGGGGAATCAGAGGCGGGGAATCAGAGGCGGGGAATCAGAGTCGGGGAATCAGAGGCGGGGAATCTGAGGCGGGGAATCAGATGCAGGGAATCAGAGGCGGGGAATCAGAGGCGGGGTATCAGAGGCGGGGAATCAGAGGCGCGGAATCAGAGGCGGGGAATCAGAGGCGTGGAATCACAGACGGGGAATCAGAGGCGGGGAATCAGAAGTGGGGAATCAGAGGTGGGAAATCAGAGGCGGGGAATCAGAGGCGGGGAATCAGAGGCGGGGAATCAGAGGCAGGGTATCAGAGGCGGGCAATCAGATGCAGGGAATCAGAGGCAGGGAATCAGAGGCAGGGAATCAGAGGTAGGGAACCTGAGGTGGCGAATATGAGGTGGTGAATCAGAGGCGGGGAAACAGGCGGGTAAACAGAGGCTGGGAATCAGATGCAGGGAATCAGAGGCGGGGAATCAGAGGCAGGGAATCAGATGAAGGGAATCTGAGGCAGGGAATCTGAGGTGGGCAATCAGAGGCGGGAAAACAGGCGGGTAAACAGAGGCGGGTAAACATAGGCGGGGAATCAGAGGCGGGGAATCAGAGGCGGGGAATCAGAGTCGGGGAATCAGAGGCGGGGAATCAGAGTCGGGGAATCAGAGGCGGGGAATCTGAGGCGGGGAATCAGATGCAGGGAATCAGAGGCGGGGAATCAGAGGCGGGGTATCAGAGGCGGGGAATAAGAGGCGCGGAATCAGAGGCGGGGAATCAGAGGCGTGGAATCACAGACGGGGAATCAGAGGCGTGGAATCAGAAGTGGGGAATCAGAGGTGGGAAATCAGAGGCGGGGAATCAGAGGCGGGGAATCAGAGGCGGGGAATCAGAGGCAGGGTATCAGAGGCGGGCAATCAGATGCAGGGAATCAGAGGCAGGGAATCAGAGGCAGGGAATCAGAGGCAGGGAACCTGAGGTGGCGAATATGAGGTGGTGAATCAGAGGCGGGGAAACAGGCGGGTAAACAGAGGCTGGGAATCAGATGCAGGGAATCAGAGGCGGGGAATCAGAGGCATGGAATCAGATGAAGGGAATCTGATGCAGGGAATCTGAGGCAAGGAATCTGAGGCAGGGAATCGGAGGCAGGGAATCTGATGCGGGTTATCAGAAAGGGGAAATGAGATGTTGGAAACGAGATGCAGAGAAAGAGGCACAGAAATAGAGGCAGGGAAAGAGAGGCAGGGTATCAGAGGCAGGTAATCAGAGGCGTGGAATCAGAGGTGGGGAATCAGAGGCGGTGAATCAGAGGCGGGGAATCACAGGCGGGGAATCAGAGGCGGGGAATCAGAAGTGGGGAATCAGAGGTGGGGAATCAGAGGCGGGGAATCAGAGGCGGGCAATCAGATGCAGGGAATCAGAGTCAGGGAATCAGACGCAGGGAATCAAATGAAGGGAATCTGATGCAGGGAATCTGAGGCAGGGAATCTGAAGCAGGGAATCTGTGGTGGGGATCAGAGGCGGGAAAACAGGCGGGTAAACAGAGGCGGGTAAACATAGGCGGGGAATCAGAGGCGTGGAATCAGAGGCGGGAAATCAGAGGCGGGGAAAGGTATGTGGGGAAAAGTAGGCCAGGAAAGTTGAGCGGAAAGGGAGGCAGTGTATCAGAGGTGGGGAATCAGAGGCGGGGAATCAGAGGCGGGGAATCAGAGGCGGGGAATCAGAGGCGGGGAATCAGAAGTGGGGAATCAGAGGTGGGGAATCAGAGGCGGGGAATCAGAGGCGGAGAATCAGAGGCGGGGAATCTGAGGCAGGGAATCTGAGGTGGGGAATCAGAGGCGGGGAAACAGGTGGGTAAACAGAGGTGGGTAAACATAGGCGGGGAATCAGAGGCGCGGAATCAGAGGCGGGGAATCAGAGGCAGGGAATCAGAGGCGGGGAATCAGAGGCGGGGAATCATATGCGGGGAATCAGAGGTGGGGAATCAGAGACGGGGTATCAGAGGAGGGGAATCAGAGGCATGGAATCAGAGGCGGGGAATCAGAGGCGGGGAATCAGAGGCGTGGAATCAGAGGCGGGGAATCAGAGGCGGGGAATCAGAAGTGGGGAATCAGAGGTGGGGAATCAGAGGCGGGGAATCAGAATCAGCGAATCAGAGGCGGGGCAATCAGAGGTGGGGATTCAGAGGCGGGGAATCAGAGGCGGGGAATCAGAGGCGGTGAATCAGAGGCGGGGAATCAGACGCGGGGAATCAGAGGCGGGGAATCAGAAGTGGGGATTCAGAGGTGGGGAATCAGAGGCGGGGAATCAGAGGCAGGTAATCAGAGGCGGGCAATCAGATGCAGGGAATCAGAGGCAGGGAATCAGAGGTAGGGAATCTGAGGCAGGGAATCTGAGGCAGGGAATCTGAGGTGGGCAATCAGAGGCGGGAAAACAGGCGGGTAAACAGAGGCGGGTAAACATAGGCGGGGAATCAGAGGCGGGGAATCAGAGGCGGGGAATCAGAGTCGGGGAATCAGAGGCGGGGAATCTGAGGCAGGGAATCAGATGCAGGGAATCAGAGGCGGGGAATCAGAGGCGGGGTATCAGAGGCGGGGAATCAGAGGCGCGGAATCAGAGGCGGGGAATCAGAGGCGTGGAATCACAGACGGGGAATCAGAGGCGGGGAATCAGAAGTGGGGAATCAGAGGTGGGAAATCAGAGGCGGGGAATCAGAGGCGGGGAATCAGAGGCGGGGAATCAGAGGCAGGGTATCAGAGGCGGGCAATCAGATGCAGGGAATCAGAGGCAGGGAATCAGAGGCAGGGAATCAGAGGCAGGGAACCTGAGGTGGCGAATATGAGGTGGTGAATCAGAGGCGGGGAAACAGGCGGGTAAACCGAGGCTGGGAATCAGATGCAGGGAATCAGAGGCGGGGAATCAGAGGCAGGGAATCAGATGAAGGGAATCTGATGCAGGGAATCTGAGGCAGGGAATCTGAGGCAGGGAATCTGTGGCAGGGAATCTGATGCGGGTTATCAGAAGGGGGAAATGAGATGTGGGAAACGAGATGCAGAGAAAGAGGCAGGGAAATAGAGGCAGGGAAAGAGAGGCAGGGTATCAGAGGCGGGTAATCAGAGGCGTGGAATCAGAGGCGGGGAATCAGAGGCGGGAAATCAGAGAGGGGAATCAGAGGTGGGGAATCAGAGGCGGGGAATCAGAGGCAGGGAATCGGAGGCGGGCAATCAGATGCAGGGAATCAGAGGCAGGGAATCAGAGGCAGGGAATCTGAGGCAGGGAATCTGAGGCAGGGAATCTGAGGTGGGCAATCAGAGGCGGGAAAACAGGCGGGTAAACAGAGGCGGGTAAACATAGGCGGGGAATCAGAGGCAGGGAATCAGAGGCGGGGAATCAGAGGCGGGGAATCAGAGGCGGGGAATCAGAGTCGGGGAATCAGAGGCGGGGAATCTGAGGCGGGGAATCAGATGCAGGGAATCAGAGGCGGGGAATCAGAGGCGGGGTATTAGAGGCGGGGAATCAGAGGCGCTGAATCAGAGACGGGGAATCAGAGGCGTGGAATCAGAGACGGGGAATCAGAGGCGTGGAATCAGACGCGGGGAATCAGAGGAGGGGAATCAGAAGTGGGAAATCAGAGGTGGGGAATCAGAGGCGGGGAATCAGAGGCAGGTAATCAGAGGCGGGCAATCAGATGCAGGGAATCAGAAGCAGGTAATCAGAGGCAGGGAATCTGAGGCAGGGAATCTGAGGCAGGGAATATGAGGTGGGCAATCAGAGGCGGGAAAACAGGCGGGTAAACAGAGGCAGGTAAACATAGGCGGGGAATCAGAGGCGGGGAATCAGAGGCGGGGAATCAGAGTCGGGGAATCAGAGGCTGGGAATCAGAGTCGGGGAATCAGAGGCGGGGAATCTGAGGCGGGGAATCAGATGCAGGGAATCAGAGGCGGGGAATCAGAGGCGGGGTATCAGAGGCGGGGAATCAGAGGCGCGGAATCAGAGGCGGGGAATCAGAGGCGTGGAATCACAGGCGGGGAATCAGAGGCGGGGAATCAGAAGTGGGGAATCAGAGGTGGGGAATCAGAGGCGGGGAATCAGAATCAGCGAATCAGAGGCGGGGCAATCAGAGGTGGGGATTCAGAGGCGGGGAATCAGAGGCGGGGAATCAGAGGCGGTGAATCAGAGGCGGGGAATCAGACGCGGGGAATCAGAGGCGGGGAATCAGAAGTGGGGATTCAGAGGTGGGGAATCAGAGGCGGGGAATCAGAGGCAGGTAATCAGAGGCGGGCAATCAGATGCAGGGAATCAGAGGCAGGGAATCAGAGGTAGGGAATCTGAGGCAGGGAATCTGAGGCAGGGAATCTGAGGTGGGCAATCAGAGGCGGGAAAACAGGCGGGTAAACAGAGGCGGGTAAACATAGGCGGGGAATCAGAGGCGGGGAATCAGAGGCGGGGAATCAGAGTCGGGGAATCAGAGGCGGGGAATCTGAGGCGGGGAATCAGATGCAGGGAATCAGAGGCGGGGAATCAGAGGCGGGGTATCAGAGGCGGGGAATCAGAGGCGCGGAATCAGAGGCGGGGAATCAGAGGCGTGGAATCACAGACGGGGAATCAGAGGCGGGGAATCAGAAGTGGGGAATCAGAGGTGGGAAATCAGAGGCGGGGAATCAGAGGCGGGGAATCAGAGGCGGGGAATCAGAGGCAGGGTATCAGAGGCGGGCAATCAGATGCAGGGAATCAGAGGCAGGGAATCAGAGGCAGGGAATCAGAGGTAGGGAACCTGAGGTGGCGAATATGAGGTGGTGAATCAGAGGCGGGGAAACAGGCGGGTAAACAGAGGCTGGGAATCAGATGCAGGGAATCAGAGGCGGGGAATCAGAGGCAGGGAATCAGATGAAGGGAATCTGATGCAGGGAATCTGAGGCAGGGAATCTGAGGCAGGGAATCTGTGGCAGGGAATCTGATGCGGGTTATCAGAAGGGGGAAATGAGATGTGGGAAACGAGATGCAGAGAAAGAGGCACGGAAATAGATGCAGGGAATCAGAGGCGGGGAATCCGAGGCGGGGTATTAGAGGCGGGGAATCAGAGGCGCCTAATCAGA
Source organism: Narcine bancroftii (assembly GCF_036971445.1). Classification (NCBI taxonomy): domain Eukaryota; kingdom Metazoa; phylum Chordata; class Chondrichthyes; order Torpediniformes; family Narcinidae; genus Narcine; species Narcine bancroftii. The sequence goes on from NC_091470.1 coordinate 264,413,582, forward strand.
GACGGGGAATCAGAGGCGTGGAATCAGAGACGGGGAATCAGAGGCGTGGAATCAGACGCGGGGAATCAGAGGAGGGGAATCAGAAGTGGGGAATCAGAGGTGGGGAATCAGAGGCGGGGAATCAGAGGCGGGTAATCAGAGGCGGGCAATCAGATGCAGGGAATCAGAGGCAGGGAATCAGAGGCAGGGAATCTGAGGCAGGGAATCTGAGGCAGGGAATATGAGGTGGGCAATCAGAGGCGGGAAAACAGGCGGGTAAACAGAGGCGGGTAAACATAGGCGGGGAATCAGAGGCGGGGAATCAGAGGCGGGGAATCAGAGTTGGGGAATCAGAGGCGGGGAATCAGAGTCGGGGAATCAGAGGCGGGGAATCTGAGGCGGGGAATCAGATGCAGGGAATCAGAGGCGGGGAATCAGAGGCGGGGTATCAGAGGCGGGGAATCAGAGGCGCGGAATCAGAGGCGGGGAATCAGAGGCGTGGAATCACAGACGGGGAATCAGAGGCGGGGAATCAGAAGTGGGGAATCAGAAGTGGGGAATCAGAGGTGGGGAATCAGAGGCGTGGAATCAGCGGCGGGGAATCAGAGGTGGGGAATCAGAAGTGGGGAATCAGAGGTGGGGAATCAGAGGCGGGGAATCAGAGGCGCGGAATCAGAGGCGGGCAATCAGAAGTGGGGAATCAGAGGCGGGGAATCAGAGGCGGGGAATCAGAGGTGGTGAATCAGAGGCGGGGAATCAGAGGCGGGGAATCAGAGGCGGGGAATCAGAAGTGGGGAATCAGAGGTGGGGAATCAGAGGCGGGGAATCAGAGGCGGGCAATCAGATGCAGGGAATCAGAGGCAGGGAATCAGAGGCAGGGAACCAGACGCAGGGAATCAAATGAAGGGAATCTGATGCAGGGAATCTGAGGCAGGGAATCTGAGGCAGGGAATCTGTGGTGGGGAATCAGAGGCGGGAAAACAGGCGGTTAAACAGAGGCGGGTATACATAGGCGGGGTTTCAGAGGCGTGGAATCAGAGGCGGGAAATCAGAGGCGGGGAAAGATATGTGGGGAAAAGTAGGCCAGGAAAGTTGAGCGGAAAGGGAGGCAGTGAATCAGAGGTGGGGAATCAGAGGCGGGGAATCAGAGGCGGGGAATCAGAGGCGGGGAATCAGAGGCGGGGAATCAGAAGTGGGGAATCAGAGGTGGGGAATCAGAGGCGGGGAATCAGAGGCGGAGAATCAGAGGCGGGGAATCTGAGGCAGGGAATCTGAGGTGGGGAATCAGAGGCGGGGAAACAGGTGGGTAAACAGAGGTGGGTAAACATAGGCGGGGAATCAGAGGCGCAGAATCAGAGGCGGGGAATCAGAGGCAGGGAATCAGAGGCGGGGAATCAGAGGCGGGGAATCAGATGCGGGGAATCAGAGGTGGGGAATCAGAGGCGGGGTATCAGAGGAGGGGAACCAGAGGCGTGGAATCAGAGGCGGGGAATCAGAGGTGGGGAATCAGAGGCGTGGAATCAGAGGCGGGGAATCAGAGGCGGGGAATCAGAAGTGGGGAATCAGAGGTGGGGAATCAGAGGCGGGGAATCAGAATCAGCGAATCAGAGGCGGGGCAATCAGAGGTGGGGAATCAGAGGCGGGGAATCAGAAGCGGGGAATCAGAGGCGGTGAATCAGAGGCGGGGAATCAGACGCGGGGAATCAGAGGCGGGGAATCAGAAGTGGGGAATCAGAGGTGGGGAATCAGAGGCGGGGAATCAGAGGCAGGTAATCAGAGGCGGGCAATCAGATGCAGGGAATCAGAGGCAGGGAATCAGAGGCAGGGAATCTGAGGCAGGGAATCTGAGGCAGGGAATCTGAGGCAGGGAATCTGAAGCAGGGAATCTGTGGTGGGGATCAGAGGCGGGAAAACAGGCGGGTAAACAGAGGCGGGTAAACATAGGCGGGGAATCAGAGGCGTGGAATCAGAGGCGGGAAATCAGAGGCGGGGAAAGGTATGTGGGGAAAAGTAGGCCAGGAAAGTTGAGCGGAAAGGGAGGCAGTGTATCAGAGGTGGGGAATCAGAGGCGGGGAATCAGAGGCGGGGAATCAGAGGCGGGGAATCAGAGGCGGGGAATCAGAAGTGGGGAATCAGAGGTGGGGAATCAGAGGCGGGGAATCAGAGGCGGAGAATCAGAGGCGGGGAATCTGAGGCAGGGAATCTGAGGTGGGGAATCAGAGGCGGGGAAACAGGTGGGTAAACAGAGGTGGGTAAACATAGGCGGGGAATCAGAGGCGCGGAATCAGAGGCGGGGAATCAGAGGCAGGGAATCAGAGGCGGGGAATCAGAGGCGGGGAATCATATGCGGGGAATCAGAGGTGGGGAATCAGAGGCGGGGTATCAGAGGAGGGGAATCAGAGGCATGGAATCAGAGGCGGGGAATCAGAGGCGGGGAATCAGAGGCGTGGAATCAGAGGCGGGGAATCAGAGGCGGGGAATCAGAAGTGGGGAATCAGAGGTGGGGAATCAGAGGCGGGGAATCAGAATCAGCGAATCAGAGGCGGGGCAATCAGAGGTGGGGATTCAGAGGCGGGGAATCAGAGGCGGGGAATCAGAGGCGGTGAATCAGAGGCGGGGAATCAGACGCGGGGAATCAGAGGCGGGGAATCAGAAGTGGGGATTCAGAGGTGGGGAATCAGAGGCGGGGAATCAGAGGCAGGTAATCAGAGGCGGGCAATCAGATGCAGGGAATCAGAGGCAGGGAATCAGAGGTAGGGAATCTGAGGCAGGGAATCTGAGGCAGGGAATCTGAGGTGGGCAATCAGAGGCGGGAAAACAGGCGGGTAAACAGAGGCGGGTAAACATAGGCGGGGAATCAGAGGCGGGGAATCAGAGGCGGGGAATCAGAGTCGGGGAATCAGAGGCGGGGAATCTGAGGCAGGGAATCAGATGCAGGGAATCAGAGGCGGGGAATCAGAGGCGGGGTATCAGAGGCGGGGAATCAGAGGCGCGGAATCAGAGGCGGGGAATCAGAGGCGTGGAATCACAGACGGGGAATCAGAGGCGGGGAATCAGAAGTGGGGAATCAGAGGTGGGAAATCAGAGGCGGGGAATCAGAGGCGGGGAATCAGAGGCGGGGAATCAGAGGCAGGGTATCAGAGGCGGGCAATCAGATGCAGGGAATCAGAGGCAGGGAATCAGAGGCAGGGAATCAGAGGCAGGGAACCTGAGGTGGCGAATATGAGGTGGTGAATCAGAGGCGGGGAAACAGGCGGGTAAACCGAGGCTGGGAATCAGATGCAGGGAATCAGAGGCGGGGAATCAGAGGCAGGGAATCAGATGAAGGGAATCTGATGCAGGGAATCTGAGGCAGGGAATCTGAGGCAGGGAATCTGTGGCAGGGAATCTGATGCGGGTTATCAGAAGGGGGAAATGAGATGTGGGAAACGAGATGCAGAGAAAGAGGCAGGGAAATAGAGGCAGGGAAAGAGAGGCAGGGTATCAGAGGCGGGTAATCAGAGGCGTGGAATCAGAGGCGGGGAATCAGAGGCGGGAAATCAGAGAGGGGAATCAGAGGTGGGGAATCAGAGGCGGGGAATCAGAGGCAGGGAATCGGAGGCGGGCAATCAGATGCAGGGAATCAGAGGCAGGGAATCAGAGGCAGGGAATCTGAGGCAGGGAATCTGAGGCAGGGAATCTGAGGTGGGCAATCAGAGGCGGGAAAACAGGCGGGTAAACAGAGGCGGGTAAACATAGGCGGGGAATCAGAGGCAGGGAATCAGAGGCGGGGAATCAGAGGCGGGGAATCAGAGGCGGGGAATCAGAGTCGGGGAATCAGAGGCGGGGAATCTGAGGCGGGGAATCAGATGCAGGGAATCAGAGGCGGGGAATCAGAGGCGGGGTATTAGAGGCGGGGAATCAGAGGCGCTGAATCAGAGACGGGGAATCAGAGGCGTGGAATCAGAGACGGGGAATCAGAGGCGTGGAATCAGACGCGGGGAATCAGAGGAGGGGAATCAGAAGTGGGAAATCAGAGGTGGGGAATCAGAGGCGGGGAATCAGAGGCAGGTAATCAGAGGCGGGCAATCAGATGCAGGGAATCAGAAGCAGGTAATCAGAGGCAGGGAATCTGAGGCAGGGAATCTGAGGCAGGGAATATGAGGTGGGCAATCAGAGGCGGGAAAACAGGCGGGTAAACAGAGGCGGGTAAACATAGGCGGGGAATCAGAGGCGGGGAATCAGAGGCGGGGAATCAGAGTCGGGGAATCAGAGGCTGGGAATCAGAGTCGGGGAATCAGAGGCGGGGAATCTGAGGCGGGGAATCAGATGCAGGGAATCAGAGGCGGGGAATCAGAGGCGGGGTATCAGAGGCGGGGAATCAGAGGCGCGGAATCAGAGGCGGGGAATCAGAGGCGTGGAATCACAGGCGGGGAATCAGAGGCGGGGAATCAGAAGTGGGGAATCAGAGGTGGGGAATCAGAGGCGGGGAATCAGAATCAGCGAATCAGAGGCGGGGCAATCAGAGGTGGGGATTCAGAGGCGGGGAATCAGAGGCGGGGAATCAGAGGCGGTGAATCAGAGGCGGGGAATCAGACGCGGGGAATCAGAGGCGGGGAATCAGAAGTGGGGATTCAGAGGTGGGGAATCAGAGGCGGGGAATCAGAGGCAGGTAATCAGAGGCGGGCAATCAGATGCAGGGAATCAGAGGCAGGGAATCAGAGGTAGGGAATCTGAGGCAGGGAATCTGAGGCAGGGAATCTGAGGTGGGCAATCAGAGGCGGGAAAACAGGCGGGTAAACAGAGGCGGGTAAACATAGGCGGGGAGTCAGAGGCGGGGAATCAGAGGCGGGGAATCAGAGTCGGGGAATCAGAGGCGGGGAATCTGAGGCGGGGAATCAGATGCAGGGAATCAGAGGCGGGGAATCAGAGGCGGGGTATCAGAGGCGGGGAATCAGAGGCGCGGAATCAGAGGCGGGGAATCAGAGGCGTGGAATCACAGACGGGGAATCAGAGGCGGGGAATCAGAAGTGGGGAATCAGAGGTGGGAAATCAGAGGCGGGGAATCAGAGGCGGGGAATCAGAGGCGGGGAATCAGAGGCAGGGTATCAGAGGCGGGCAATCAGATGCAGGGAATCAGAGGCAGGGAATCAGAGGCAGGGAATCAGAGGTAGGGAACCTGAGGTGGCGAATATGAGGTGGTGAATCAGAGGCGGGGAAACAGGCGGGTAAACAGAGGCTGGGAATCAGATGCAGGGAATCAGAGGCGGGGAATCAGAGGCAGGGAATCAGATGAAGGGAATCTGATGCAGGGAATCTGAGGCAGGGAATCTGAGGCAGGGAATCTGTGGCAGGGAATCTGATGCGGGTTATCAGAAGGGGGAAATGAGATGTGGGAAACGAGATGCAGAGAAAGAGGCACGGAAATAGATGCAGGGAATCAGAGGCGGGGAATCCGAGGCGGGGTATTAGAGGCGGGGAATCAGAGGCGCCTAATCAGAGACGGGGAATCAGAGGCGTGGAATCAGAGACGGGGAATCAGAGGCGTGGAATCAGACGCGGGGAATCAGAGGAGGGGAATCAGAAGTGGGGAATCAGAGGTGGGGAATCAGAGGCGGGGAATCAGAGGCGGGTAATCAGAGGCGGGCAATCAGATGCAGGGAATCAGAGGCAGGGAATCAGAGGCAGGGAATCTGAGGCAGGGAATCTGAGGCAGGGAATATGAGGTGGGCAATCAGAGGCGGGAAAACAGGCGGGTAAACAGAGGCGGGTAAACATAGGCGGGGAATCAGAGGCGGGGAATCAGAGGCGGGGAATCAGAGTCGGGGAATCAGAGGCGGGGAATCAGAGTCGGGGAATCAGAGGCGGGGAATCTGAGGCGGGGAATCAGATGCAGGGAATCAGAGGCGGGGAATCAGAGGCGGGGTATCAGAGGCGGGGAATCAGAGGCGCGGAATCAGAGGCGGGGAATCAGAGGCGTGGAATCACAGACGGGGAATCAGAGGCGGGGAATCAGAAGTGGGGAATCAGAAGTGGGGAATCAGAGGTGGGGAATCAGAGGCGTGGAATCAGCGGCGGGGAATCAGAGGTGGGGAATCAGAAGTGGGGAATCAGAGGTGGGGAATCAGAGGCGGGGAATCAGAGGCGCGGAATCAGAGGCGGGCAATCAGAAGTGGGGAATCAGAGGCGGGGAATCAGAGGCGGGGAATCAGAGGTGGTGAATCAGAGGCGGGGAATCAGAGGCGGGGAATCAGAGGCGGGGAATCAGAAGTGGGGAATCAGAGGTGGGGAATCAGAGGCGGGGAATCAGAGGCGGGCAATCAGATGCAGGGAATCAGAGGCAGGGAATCAGAGGCAGGGAACCAGACGCAGGGAATCAAATGAAGGGAATCTGATGCAGGGAATCTGAGGCAGGGAATCTGAGGCAGGGAATCTGTGGTGGGGAATCAGAGGCGGGAAAACAGGCGGTTAAACAGAGGCGGGTATACATAGGCGGGGTTTCAGAGGCGTGGAATCAGAGGCGGGAAATCAGAGGCGGGGAAAGATATGTGGGGAAAAGTAGGCCAGGAAAGTTGAGCGGAAAGGGAGGCAGTGAATCAGAGGTGGGGAATCAGAGGCGGGGAATCAGAGGCGGGGAATCAGAGGCGGGGAATCAGAGGCGGGGAATCAGAAGTGGGGAATCAGAGGTGGGGAATCAGAGGCGGGGAATCAGAGGCGGAGAATCAGAGGCGGGGAATCTGAGGCAGGGAATCTGAGGTGGGGAATCAGAGGCGGGGAAACAGGTGGGTAAACAGAGGTGGGTAAACATAGGCGGGGAATCAGAGGCGCAGAATCAGAGGCGGGGAATCAGAGGCAGGGAATCAGAGGCGGGGAATCAGAGGCGGGGAATCAGATGCGGGGAATCAGAGGTGGGGAATCAGAGGCGGGGTATCAGAGGAGGGGAACCAGAGGCGTGGAATCAGAGGCGGGGAATCAGAGGTGGGGAATCAGAGGCGTGGAATCAGAGGCGGGGAATCAGAGGCGGGGAATCAGAAGTGGGGAATCAGAGGTGGGGAATCAGAGGCGGGGAATCAGAATCAGCGAATCAGAGGCGGGGCAATCAGAGGTGGGGAATCAGAGGCGGGGAATCAGAGGCGGGGAATCAGAGGCGGTGAATCAGAGGCGGGGAATCAGACGCGGGGAATCAGAGGCGGGGAATCAGAAGTGGGGAATCAGAGGTGGGGAATCAGAGGCGGGGAATCAGAGGCAGGTAATCAGAGGCGGGCAATCAGATGCAGGGAATCAGAGGCAGGGAATCAGAGGCAGGGAATCTGAGGCAGGGAATCTGAGGCAGGGAATCTGAGGTGGGCAATCAGAGGCGGGAAAACAGGCGGGTAAACAGAGGCGGGTAAACATAGGCGGGGAATCAGAGGCGGGGAATCAGAGGCGGGGAATCAGAGTCGGGGAATCAGAGGCGGGGAATCAGAGTCGGGGAATCAGAGGCGGGGAATCTGAGGCGGGGAATCAGATGCAGGGAATCAGAGGCGGGGAATCAGAGGCGGGGTATCAGAGGTGGGGAATAAGAGGCGCGGAATCAGAGGCGGGGAATCAGAGGCGTGGAATCACAGACGGGGAATCAGAGGCGTGGAATCAGAAGTGGGGAATCAGAGGTGGGAAATCAGAGGCGGGGAATCAGAGGCGGGGAATCAGAGGCGGGGAATCAGAGGCGGGGAATCAGAGGCAGGGTATCAGAGGCGGGCAATCAGATGCAGGGAATCAGAGGCAGGGAGTCAGAGGCAGGGAATCAGAGGCAGGGAACCTGAGGTGGCGAATATGAGGTGGTGAATCAGAGGCGGGGAAACAGGCGGGTAAACAGAGGCTGGGAATCAGATGCAGGGAATCAGAGGCGGGGAATCAGAGGCAGGGAATCAGATGAAGGGAATCTGATGCAGGGAATCTGAGGCAAGGAATCTGAGGCAGGGAATCGGAGGCAGGGAATCTGATGCGGGTTATCAGAAAGGGGAAATGAGATGTTGGAAACGAGATGCAGAGAAAGAGGCACGGAAATAGAGGCAGGGAAAGAGAGGCAGGGTATCAGAGGCAGGTAAACAGAGGCGTGGAATCAGAGGTGGGGAATCAGAGGCGGTGAATCAGAGGCGGGGAATCAGAGGCGGGGAATCAGAGGCGGGGAATCAGAAGTGGGGAATCAGAGGCGGGGAATCAGAGGCGGGGAATCAGAAGTGGGGAATCAGAGGTGGGGAATCAGACGCAGGGAATCAAATGAAGGGAATCTGATGCAGGGAATCTGAGGCAGGGAATCTGAAGCAGGGAATCTGTGGTGGGGATCAGAGGCGGGAAAACAGGCGGGTAAACAGAGGCGGGTAAACATAGGCGGGGAATCAGAGGCGTGGAATCAGAGGCGGGAAATCAGAGGCGGGGAAAGATATGTGGGGAAAAGTAGGCCAGGAAAGTTGAGCGGAAAGGGAGGCAGTGTATCAGAGGTGGGGAATCAGAGGCGGGGAATCAGAGGCGGGGAATCAGAGGCGGGGAATCAGAGGCGGGGAATCAGAAGTGGGGAATCAGAGGTGGGGAATCAGAGGCGGGGAATCAGAGGCGGAGAATCAGAGGCGGGGAATCTGAGGCAGGGAATCTGAGGTGGGGAATCAGAGGCGGGGAAACAGGTGGGTAAACAGAGGTGGGTAAACATAGGCGGGGAATCAGAGGCGCGGAATCAGAGGCGGGGAATCAGAGGCAGGGAATCAGAGGCGGGGAATCAGAGGCGGGGAATCAGATGCGGGGAATCAGAGGTGGGGAATCAGAGGCGGGGTATCAGAGGAGGGGAATCAGAGGCATGGAATCAGAGGCGGGGAATCAGAGGCGGGGAATCAGAGGCGTGGAATCAGAGGCGGGGAATCAGAGGCGGGGAATCAGAAGTGGGGAATCAGAGGTGGGGAATCAGAGGCGGGGAATCAGAATCAGCGAATCAGAGGCGGGGCAATCAGAGGTGGGGATTCAGAGGCGGGGAATCAGAGGCGGGGAATCAGAGGCGGTGAATCAGAGGCGGGGAATCAGACGCGGGGAATCAGAGGCGGGGAATCAGAAGTGGGGATTCAGAGGTGGGGAATCAGAGGCGGGGAATCAGAGGCAGGTAATCAGAGGCGGGCAATCAGATGCAGGGAATCAGAGGCAGGGAATCAGAGGTAGGGAATCTGAGGCAGGGAATCTGAGGCAGGGAATCTGAGGTGGGCAATCAGAGGCGGGAAAACAGGCGGGTAAACAGAGGCGGGTAAACATAGGCGGGGAATCAGAGGCGGGGAATCAGAGGTGGGGAATCAGAGTCGGGGAATCAGAGGCGGGGAATCTGAGGCAGGGAATCAGAGGCAGGGAATCAGAGGCGGGGAATCAGAGGCGGGGTATCAGAGGCGGGGAATCAGAGGCGCGGAATCAGAGGCGGGGAATCAGAGGCGTGGAATCACAGACTGGGAATCAGAGGCGTGGAATCAGAAATGGGGAATCAGAGGTGGGAAATCAGAGGCGGGGAATCAGAGGCGGGGAATCAGAGGCGGGGAATCAGAGGCAGGGTATCAGAGGCGGGCAATCAGATGCAGGGAATCAGAGGCAGGGAATCAGAGGCAGGGAATCAGAGGCAGGGAACCTGAGGTGGCGAATATGAGGTGGTGAATCAGAGGCGGGGAAACAGGCGGGTAAACAGAGGCTGGGAATCAGATGCAGGGAATCAGAGGCGGGGAATCAGAGGCATGGAATCAGATGAAGGGAATCTGATGCAGGGAATCTGAGGCAAGGAATCTGAGGCAGGGAATCGGAGGCAGGGAATCTGATGCGGGTTATCAGAAAGGGGAAATGAGATGTTGGAAACGAGATGCAGAGAAAGAGGCACAGAAATAGAGGCAGGGAAAGAGAGGCAGGGTATCAGAGGCAGGTAATCAGAGGCGGGGAATCAGAGTCGGGGAATCAGAGGCGGGGAATCAGAGTCGGGGAATCAGAGGCGGGGAATCTGAGGCGGGGAATCAGATGCAGGGAATCAGAGGCGGGGAATCAGAGGCGGGGTATCAGAGGCGGGGAATCAGAGGCGCGGAATCAGAGGCGGGGAATCAGAGGCGTGGAATCACAGACGGGGAATCAGAGGCGGGGAATCAGAAGTGGGGAATCAGAAGTGGGGAATCAGAGGTGGGGAATCAGAGGCGTGGAATCAGCGGCGGGGAATCAGAGGTGGGGAATCAGAAGTGGGGAATCAGAGGTGGGGAATCAGAGGCGGGGAATCAGAGGCGCGGAATCAGAGGCGGGCAATCAGAAGTGGGGAATCAGAGGCGGGGAATCAGAGGCGGGGAATCAGAGGTGGTGAATCAGAGGCGGGGAATCAGAGGCGGGGAATCAGAGGCGGGGAATCAGAAGTGGGGAATCAGAGGTGGGGAATCAGAGGCGGGGAATCAGAGGCGGGCAATCAGATGCAGGGAATCAGAGGCAGGGAATCAGAGGCAGGGAACCAGACGCAGGGAATCAAATGAAGGGAATCTGATGCAGGGAATCTGAGGCAGGGAATCTGAGGCAGGGAATCTGTGGTGGGGAATCAGAGGCGGGAAAACAGGCGGTTAAACAGAGGCGGGTATACATAGGCGGGGTTTCAGAGGCGTGGAATCAGAGGCGGGAAATCAGAGGCGGGGAAAGATATGTGGGGAAAAGTAGGCCAGGAAAGTTGAGCGGAAAGGGAGGCAGTGAATCAGAGGTGGGGAATCAGAGGCGGGGAATCAGAGGCGGGGAATCAGAGGCGGGGAATCAGAGGCGGGGAATCAGAAGTGGGGAATCAGAGGTGGGGAATCAGAGGCGGGGAATCAGAGGCGGAGAATCAGAGGCGGGGAATCTGAGGCAGGGAATCTGAGGTGGGGAATCAGAGGCGGGGAAACAGGTGGGTAAACAGAGGTGGGTAAACATAGGCGGGGAATCAGAGGCGCAGAATCAGAGGCGGGGAATCAGAGGCAGGGAATCAGAGGCGGGGAATCAGAGGCGGGGAATCAGATGCGGGGAATCAGAGGTGGGGAATCAGAGGCGGGGTATCAGAGGAGGGGAACCAGAGGCGTGGAATCAGAGGCGGGGAATCAGAGGTGGGGAATCAGAGGCGTGGAATCAGAGGCGGGGAATCAGAGGCGGGGAATCAGAAGTGGGGAATCAGAGGTGGGGAATCAGAGGCGGGGAATCAGAATCAGCGAATCAGAGGCGGGGCAATCAGAGGTGGGGAATCAGAGGCGGGGAATCAGAGGCGGGGAATCAGAGGCGGTGAATCAGAGGCGGGGAATCAGACGCGGGGAATCAGAGGCGGGGAATCAGAAGTGGGGAATCAGAGGTGGGGAATCAGAGGCGGGGAATCAGAGGCAGGTAATCAGAGGCGGGCAATCAGATGCAGGGAATCAGAGGCAGGGAATCAGAGGCAGGGAATCTGAGGCAGGGAATCTGAGGCAGGGAATCTGAGGTGGGCAATCAGAGGCGGGAAAACAGGCGGGTAAACAGAGGCGGGTAAACATAGGCGGGGAATCAGAGGCGGGGAATCAGAGGCGGGGAATCAGAGTCGGGGAATCAGAGGCGGGGAATCAGAGTCGGGGAATCAGAGGCGGGGAATCTGAGGCGGGGAATCAGATGCAGGGAATCAGAGGCGGGGAATCAGAGGCGGGGTATCAGAGGTGGGGAATAAGAGGCGCGGAATCAGAGGCGGGGAATCAGAGGCGTGGAATCACAGACGGGGAATCAGAGGCGTGGAATCAGAAGTGGGGAATCAGAGGTGGGAAATCAGAGGCGGGGAATCAGAGGCGGGGAATCAGAGGCGGGGAATCAGAGGCGGGGAATCAGAGGCAGGGTATCAGAGGCGGGCAATCAGATGCAGGGAATCAGAGGCAGGGAGTCAGAGGCAGGGAATCAGAGGCAGGGAACCTGAGGTGGCGAATATGAGGTGGTGAATCAGAGGCGGGGAAACAGGCGGGTAAACAGAGGCTGGGAATCAGATGCAGGGAATCAGAGGCGGGGAATCAGAGGCAGGGAATCAGATGAAGGGAATCTGATGCAGGGAATCTGAGGCAAGGAATCTGAGGCAGGGAATCGGAGGCAGGGAATCTGATGCGGGTTATCAGAAAGGGGAAATGAGATGTTGGAAACGAGATGCAGAGAAAGAGGCACGGAAATAGAGGCAGGGAAAGAGAGGCAGGGTATCAGAGGCAGGTAAACAGAGGCGTGGAATCAGAGGTGGGGAATCAGAGGCGGTGAATCAGAGGCGGGGAATCAGAGGCGGGGAATCAGAGGCGGGGAATCAGAAGTGGGGAATCAGAGGCGGGGAATCAGAGGCGGGGAATCAGAAGTGGGGAATCAGAGGTGGGGAATCAGACGCAGGGAATCAAATGAAGGGAATCTGATGCAGGGAATCTGAGGCAGGGAATCTGAAGCAGGGAATCTGTGGTGGGGATCAGAGGCGGGAAAACAGGCGGGTAAACAGAGGCGGGTAAACATAGGCGGGGAATCAGAGGCGTGGAATCAGAGGCGGGAAATCAGAGGCGGGGAAAGATATGTGGGGAAAAGTAGGCCAGGAAAGTTGAGCGGAAAGGGAGGCAGTGTATCAGAGGTGGGGAATCAGAGGCGGGGAATCAGAGGCGGGGAATCAGAGGCGGGGAATCAGAGGCGGGGAATCAGAAGTGGGGAATCAGAGGTGGGGAATCAGAGGCGGGGAATCAGAGGCGGAGAATCAGAGGCGGGGAATCTGAGGCAGGGAATCTGAGGTGGGGAATCAGAGGCGGGGAAACAGGTGGGTAAACAGAGGTGGGTAAACATAGGCGGGGAATCAGAGGCGCGGAATCAGAGGCGGGGAATCAGAGGCAGGGAATCAGAGGCGGGGAATCAGAGGCGGGGAATCAGATGCGGGGAATCAGAGGTGGGGAATCAGAGGCGGGGTATCAGAGGAGGGGAATCAGAGGCATGGAATCAGAGGCGGGGAATCAGAGGCGGGGAATCAGAGGCGTGGAATCAGAGGCGGGGAATCAGAGGCGGGGAATCAGAAGTGGGGAATCAGAGGTGGGGAATCAGAGGCGGGGAATCAGAATCAGCGAATCAGAGGCGGGGCAATCAGAGGTGGGGATTCAGAGGCGGGGAATCAGAGGCGGGGAATCAGAGGCGGTGAATCAGAGGCGGGGAATCAGACGCGGGGAATCAGAGGCGGGGAATCAGAAGTGGGGATTCAGAGGTGGGGAATCAGAGGCGGGGAATCAGAGGCAGGTAATCAGAGGCGGGCAATCAGATGCAGGGAATCAGAGGCAGGGAATCAGAGGTAGGGAATCTGAGGCAGGGAATCTGAGGCAGGGAATCTGAGGTGGGCAATCAGAGGCGGGAAAACAGGCGGGTAAACAGAGGCGGGTAAACATAGGCGGGGAATCAGAGGCGGGGAATCAGAGGTGGGGAATCAGAGTCGGGGAATCAGAGGCGGGGAATCTGAGGCAGGGAATCAGAGGCAGGGAATCAGAGGCGGGGAATCAGAGGCGGGGTATCAGAGGCGGGGAATCAGAGGCGCGGAATCAGAGGCGGGGAATCAGAGGCGTGGAATCACAGACTGGGAATCAGAGGCGTGGAATCAGAAATGGGGAATCAGAGGTGGGAAATCAGAGGCGGGGAATCAGAGGCGGGGAATCAGAGGCGGGGAATCAGAGGCAGGGTATCAGAGGCGGGCAATCAGATGCAGGGAATCAGAGGCAGGGAATCAGAGGCAGGGAATCAGAGGCAGGGAACCTGAGGTGGCGAATATGAGGTGGTGAATCAGAGGCGGGGAAACAGGCGGGTAAACAGAGGCTGGGAATCAGATGCAGGGAATCAGAGGCGGGGAATCAGAGGCATGGAATCAGATGAAGGGAATCTGATGCAGGGAATCTGAGGCAAGGAATCTGAGGCAGGGAATCGGAGGCAGGGAATCTGATGCGGGTTATCAGAAAGGGGAAATGAGATGTTGGAAACGAGATGCAGAGAAAGAGGCACAGAAATAGAGGCAGGGAAAGAGAGGCAGGGTATCAGAGGCAGGTAATCAGAGGCGTGGAATCAGAGGTGGGGAATCAGAGGCGGTGAATCAGAGGCGGGGAATCAGAGGCGGGGAATCAGAGGCGGGGAATCAGAAGTGGGGAATCAGAGGTGGGGAATCAGAGGCGGGGAATCAGAGGCGGGCAATCAGATGCAGGGAATCAGAGTCAGGGAATCAGACGCAGGGAATCAAATGAAGGGAATCTGATGCAGGGAATCTGAGGCAGGGAATCTGAAGCAGGGAATCTGTGGTGGGGATCAGAGGCGGGAAAACAGGCGGGTAAACAGAGGCGGGTAAACATAGGCGGGGAATCAGAGGCGTGGAATCAGAGGCGGGAAATCAGAGGCGGGGAAAGGTATGTGGGGAAAAGTAGGCCAGGAAAGTTGAGCGGAAAGGGAGGCAGTGTATCAGAGGTGGGGAATCAGAGGCGGGGAATCAGAGGCGGGGAATCAGAGGCGGGGAATCAGAGGCGGGGAATCAGAAGTGGGGAATCAGAGGTGGGGAATCAGAGGCGGGGAATCAGAGGCGGAGAATCAGAGGCGGGGATTCTGAGGCAGGGAATCTGAGGTGGGGAATCAGAGGCGGGGAAACAGGTGGGTAAACAGAGGTGGGTAAACATAGGCGGGGAATCAGAGTCGCGGAATCAGAGGCGGGGAATCAGAGGCAGGGAATCAGAGGCGGGGAATCAGAGGCGGGGAATCAGATGCGGGGAATCAGAGGTGGGGAATTAGAGGCGGGGTATCAGAGGAGGGGAATCAGAGGCATGGAATCAGAGGCGGGGAATCAGAGGCGGGGAATCAGAGGCGTGGAATCAGAGGCGGGGAATCAGAGGCGGGGAATCAGAAGTGGGGAATCAGAGGTGGGGAATCAGAGGCGGGGAATCAGAATCAGCGAATCAGAGGCGGGGCAATCAGAGGTGGGGATTCAGAGGCGGGGAATCAGAGGCGGGGAATCAGAGGCGGGGAATCAGACGCGGGGAATCAGAGGCGGGGAATCAGAAGTGGGGATTCAGAGGTGGGGAATCAGAGGCGGGGAATCAGAGGCAGGTAATCAGAGGCGGGCAATCAGATGCAGGGAATCAGAGGCAGGGAATCAGAGGTAGGGAATCTGAGGCAGGGAATCTGAGGCAGGGAATCTGAGGTGGGCAATCAGAGGCGGGAAAACAGGCGGGTAAACAGAGGCGGGTAAACATAGGCGGGGAATCAGAGGCGGGGAATCAGAGGCGGGGAATCAGAGTCGGGGAATCAGAGGCGGGGAATCTGAGGCAGGGAATCAGATGCAGGGAATCAGAGGCGGGGAATCAGAGGCGGGGTATCAGAGGCGGGGAATCAGAGGCGCGGAATCAGAGGCGGGGAATCAGAGGCGTGGAATCACAGACGGGGAATCAGAGGCGGGGAATCAGAAGTGGGGAATCAGAGGTGGGAAATCAGAGGCGGGGAATCAGAGGCGGGGAATCAGAGGCGGGGAATCAGAGGCAGGGTATCAGAGGCGGGCAATCAGATGCAGGGAATCAGAGGCAGGGAATCAGAGGCAGGGAATCAGAGGCAGGGAACCTGAGGTGGCGAATATGAGGTGGTGAATCAGAGGCGGGGAAACAGGCGGGTAAACCGAGGCTGGGAATCAGATGCAGGGAATCAGAGGCGGGGAATCAGAGGCAGGGAATCAGATGAAGGGAATCTGATGCAGGGAATCTGAGGCAGGGAATCTGAGGCAGGGAATCTGTGGCAGGGAATCTGATGCGGGTTATCAGAAGGGGGAAATGAGATGTGGGAAACGAGATGCAGAGAAAGAGGCACGGAAATAGAGGCAGGGAAAGAGAGGCAGGGTATCAGAGGCGGGTAATCAGAGGCGTGGAATCAGAGGCGGGGAATCAGAGGCGGGAAATCAGAGAGGGGAATCAGAGGTGGGGAATCAGAGGCGGGGAATCAGAGGCAGGGAATCGGAGGCGGGCAATCAGATGCAGGGAATCAGAGGCAGGGAATCAGAGGCAGGGAATCTGAGGCAGGGAATCTGAGGCAGGGAATCTGAGGTGGGCAATCAGAGGCGGGAAAACAGGCGGGTAAACAGAGGCGGGTAAACATAGGCGGGGAATCAGAGGCAGGGAATCAGAGGGGGGGAATCAGAGGCGGGGAATCAGAGGCGGGGAATCAGAGTCGGGGAATCAGAGGCGGGGAATCTGAGGCGGGGAATCAGAGGCGGGGAATCAGAGGCAGGGTATCAGAGGCGGGCAATCAGATGCAGGGAATCAGAGGCAGGGAATCAGAGGCAGGGAATCAGAGGCAGGGAACCTGAGGTGGCGAATATGAGGTGGTGAATCAGAGGCGGGGAAACAGGCGGGTAAACAGAGGCTGGGAATCAGATGGCAGGGAATCAGAGGCGGGGAATCAGAGGCGGGGAATCAGAGTCGGGGAATCAGAGGCGGGGAATCTGAGGCGGGGAATCAGATGCAGGGAATCAGAGGCGGGGAATCAGAGGCGGGGTATTAGAGGCGGGGAATCAGAGGCGCTGAATCAGAGACGGGGAATCAGAGGCGTGGAATCAGAGACGGGGAATCAGAGGCGTGGAATCAGACGCGGGGAATCAGAGGAGGGGAATCAGAAGTGGGGAATCAGAGGTGGGGAATCAGAGGCGGGGAATCAGAGGCAGGTAATCAGAGGCGGGCAATCAGATGCAGGGAATCAGAGGCGGTGAATCAGAGGCAGGGAATCAGAGGCAGGGAATCTGAGGCAGGGAATATGAGGTGGGCAATCAGAGGCGGGAAAACAGGCGGGTAAACAGAGGCGGGTAAACATAGGCGGGGAATCAGAAGCGGGGAATCAGAGGCGGGGAATCAGAGTCGGGGAATCAGAGGCTGGGAATCAGAGTCGGGGAATCAGAGGCGGGGAATCTGAGGCGGGGAATCAGATGCAGGGAATCAGAGGCGGGGAATCAGAGGCGGGGTATCAGAGGCGGGGAATCAGAGGCGCGGAATCAGAGGCGGGGAATCAGAGGCGTGGAATCACAGGCGGGGAATCAGAGGCGGGGAATCAGAAGTGGGGAATCAGAGGTGGGGAATCAGAGGCGGGGAATCAGAATCAGCGAATCAGAGGCGGGGCAATCAGAGGTGGGGATTCAGAGGCGGGGAATCAGAGGCGGGGAATCAGAGGCGGTGAATCAGAGGCGGGGAATCAGACGCGGGGAATCAGAGGCGGGGAATCAGAAGTGGGGATTCAGAGGTGGGGAATCAGAGGCGGGGAATCAGAGGCAGGTAATCAGAGGCGGGCAATCAGATGCAGGGAATCAGAGGCAGGGAATCAGAGGTAGGGAATCTGAGGCAGGGAAAACAGGCGGGTAAACAGAGGCGGGTAAACATAGGCGGGGAATCAGAGGCGGGGAATCAGAGGCGGGCAATCAGATGCAGGGAATCAGAGGCAGGGAATCAGAGGCAGGGAATCAGAGGTAGGGAACCTGAGGTGGCGAATATGAGGTGGTGAATCAGAGGCGGGGAAACAGGCGGGTAAACAGAGGCTGGGAATCAGATGCAGGGAATCAGAGGCGGGGAATCAGAGGCAGGGAATCAGATGAAGTGAATCTGATGCAGGGAATCTGAGGCAGGGAATCTGAGGCAGGGAATCTGTGGCAGGGAATCTGATGCGGGTTATCAGAAGGGGGAAATGAGATGTGGGAAACGAGATGCAGAGAAAGAGGCACGGAAATAGAGGCAGGGAAAGAGAGGCAGGGTATCAGAGGCGGGTAATCAGAGGCGTGGAATCAGAGGCGGGGAATCAGAGGCGGGAAATCAGAGAGGGGAATCAGAGGTGGGGAATCAGAGGCGGGGAATCAGAGGCAGGGAATCGGAGGCGGGCAATCAGATGCAGGGAATCAGAGGCAGGGAATCAGAGGCAGGGAATCTGAGGCAGGGAATCTGAGGCAGGGAATCTGAGGTGGGCAATCATAGGCGGGAAAACAGGCGGGTAAACAGAGGCGGGTAAACATAGGCGGGGAATCAGAGGCGGGGAATCAGAGGCGGGGAATCAGAGGCGGGGAATCAGAGGCGGGGAATCAGAGTCGGGGAATCAGAGGCGGGGAATCTGAGGCGGGGAATCAGATGCAGGGAATCAGAGGCGGGGAATCCGAGGCGGGGTATTAGAGGCGGGGAATCAGAGGCGCCTAATCAGAGACGGGGAATCAGAGGCGTGGAATCAGAGACGGGGAATCAGAGGCGTGGAATCAGACGCGGGGAATCAGAGGAGGGGAATCAGAAGTGGGGAATCAGAGGTGGGGAATCAGAGGCGGGGAATCAGAGGCAGGTAATCAGAGGCGGGCAATCAGATGCAGGGAATCAGAGGCAGGGAATCAGAGGCAGGGAATCTGAGGCAGGGAATCTGAGGCAGGGAATATGAGGTGGGCAATCAGAGGCGGGAAAACAGGCGGGTAAACAGAGGCGGGTAAACATAGGCGGGGAATCAGAGGCGGGGAATCAGAGGCGGGGAATCAGAGTCGGGGAATCAGAGGCGGGGAAAGATATGTGGGGAAAAGTAGGCCAGGAAAGTTGAGCGGAAAGGGAGGCATTGAATCAGAGGTGGGGAATCAGAGGCGGGGAATCAGAGGCGGGGAATCAGAGGCGGGGAATCAGAGGCAGGGAATCAGAAGCGGGGAATCAGAGGTTGGGAATCAGAGGCGGGGAATCAGAGGCGGAGAATCAGAGGCGGGCAATCAGATGCAGGGAATCAGAGGCAGGGAATCAGAGGCAGGGAATCAGGGGCAGGGAATCTGAGGCAGGGAATCTGAGGTGGGGAATCAGAGGCGGGGAAACAGGTGGGTAAACAGAGGCGGGTAAACATAGGCGGGGAATCAGAGGCACGAAATCAGAGGTGGGGAATCAGAGGCAGGGAATCAGAGGCGGGGAATCAGAGGCGGGGAATCAGATGCGGGGAATCAGAGGTGGGGAATCAGAGGCGGGGTATCAGAGGAGGGGAATCAGAGGCGGGGAATCAGAGGCGGGGAATCAGAGGCGGGGAATCAGAGGCGTGCAATCAGAGGCGGGGAATCAGAAGTGGGGAATCAGAAGTGGGGAATCAGAGGTGGGGAATCAGAGCCGGGGAATCAGAATCAGCGAATCAGAGGCGGGGCAATCAGAGGTGGGGAATCAGAGGCGGGGAATCAGAGGCGGGGAATCAGAGGAGGTGAATCAGAGGCGGGGAATCAGACGCGGGGAATCAGAGGCGGGGAATCAGAAGTGGGGAATCAGAGGTGGGGAATCAGAGGCGGGGAATCAGAGGCAGGTAATCAGAGGCGGGCAATCAGATGCAGGGAATCAGAGGCAGGGAATCAGAGGCAGGGAATCTGAGGCAGGGAATCTGAGGCAGGGAATCTGAGGTGGGCAATCAGAGGCGGGAAAACAGGCGGGTAAACAGAGGCGGGTAAACATAGGCGGGGAATCAGAGGCGGGGAATCAGAGGCGGGGAATCAGAGGCGGGGAATCAGAGTCGGGGAATCAGAGGCGGGGAATCTGAGGCGGGGAATCAGATGCAGGGAATCAGAGGCGGGGAATCAGAGGTGGGGTATCAGAGGCGGGGAATCAGAGGCGCGGAATCAGAGGCGGGGAATCAGAGGCGTGGAATCAGAGACGGGGAATCAGAGTCGGGGAATCAGAGGCGGGGAATCTGAGGCGGGGAATCAGATGCAGGGAATCAGAGGCGGGGAATCCGAGGCGGGGTATTAGAGGCGGGGAATCAGAGGCGCCTAATCAGAGACGGGGAATCAGAGGCGTGGAATCAGAGACGGGGAATCAGAGGCGTGGAATCAGACGCGGGGAATCAGAGGAGGGGAATCAGAAGTGGGGAATCAGAGGTGGGGAATCAGAGGCGGGGAATCAGAGGCAGGTAATCAGAGGCGGGCAATCAGATGCAGGGAATCAGAGGCAGGGAATCAGAGGCAGGGAATCTGAGGCAGGGAATCTGAGGCAGGGAATATGAGGTGGGCAATCAGAGGCGGGAAAACAGGCGGGTAAACAGAGGCGGGTAAACATAGGCGGGGAATCAGAGGCGGGGAATCAGAGGCGGGGAATCAGAGTCGGGGAATCAGAGGCGGGGAATCAGAGTCGGGGAATCAGAGGCGGGGAATCTGAGGCGGGGAATCAGATGCAGGGAATCAGAGGCGGGGAATCAGAGGCGGGGTATCAGAGGCGGGGAATCAGAGGCGCGGAATCAGAGGCAGGGAATCAGAGGCGTGGAATCACAGACGGGGAATCAGAGGCGGGGAATCAGAAGTGGGGAATCAGAAGTGGGGAATCAGAGGTGGGGAATCAGAGGCGTGGAATCAGAGGCGGGGAATCAGAGGTGGGGAATCAGAAGTGGGGAATCAGAGGTGGGGAATCAGAGGCGGGGAATCAGAGGCGCGGAATCAGAGGCGGGCAATCAGAAGTGGGGAATCAGAGGCGGGGAATCAGAGGCGAGGAATCAGAGGTGGTGAATCAGAGGCGGGGAATCAGAGGCGGGGAATCAGAGGCGGGGAATCAGAAGTGGGGAATCAGAGGTGGGGAATCAGAGGCGGGGAATCAGAGGCGGGCAATCAGATGCAGGGAATCAGAGGCAGGGAATCAGAGGCAGGGAACCAGACGCAGGGAATCAAATGAAGGGAATCTGATGCAGGGAATCTGAGGCAGGGAATCTGAGGCAGGGAATCTGTGGTGGGGAATCAGAGGCGGGAAAACAGGCGGTTAAACAGAGGCGGGTAAACATAGGCGGGGATTCAGAGGCGTGGAATCAGAGGCGGGAAATCAGAGGCGGGCAAAGATATGTGGGGAAAAGTAGGCCAGGAAAGTTGAGCGGAAAGGGAGGCATTGAATCAGAGGTGGGGAATCAGAGGCGGGGAATCAGAGGCGGGGAATCAGAGGTGGGGAATCAGAGGCAGGGAATCAGAAGCGGGGAATCAGAGGTTGGGAATCAGAGGCGGGGAATCAGAGGCGGAGAATCAGAGGCGGGCAATCAGATGCAGGGAATCAGAGGCAGGGAATCAGAGGCAGGGAATCAGGGGCAGGGAATCTGAGGCAGGGAATCTGAGGTGGGGAATCAGAGGCGGGGAAACAGGTGGGTAAACAGAGGCGGGTAAACATAGGCGGGGAATCAGAGGCACGAAATCAGAGGTGGGGAATCAGAAGCAGGGAATCAGAGGCGGGGAATCAGAGGCGGGGAATCAGATGCGGGGAATCAGAGGTGGGGAATCAGAGGCGGGGTATCAGAGGAGGGGAATCAGAGGCGGGGAATCAGAGGCGGGGAATCAGAGGCGGGGAATCAGAGGCGTGCAATCAGAGGCGGGGAATCAGAAGTGGGGAATCAGAAGTGGGGAATCAGAGGTGGGGAATCAGAGCCGGGGAATCAGAATCAGCGAATCAGAGGCGGGGCAATCAGAGGTGGGGAATCAGAGGCGGGGAATCAGAGGCGGGGAATCAGAGGAGGTGAATCAGAGGCGGGGAATCAGACGCGGGGAATCAGAGGCGGGGAATCAGAAGTGGGGAATCAGAGGTGGGGAATCAGAGGCGGGGAATCAGAGGCAGGTAATCAGAGGCGGGCAATCAGATGCAGGGAATCAGAGGCAGGGAATCAGAGGCAGGGAATCTGAGGCAGGGAATCTGAGGCAGGGAATCTGAGGTGGGCAATCAGAGGCGGGAAAACAGGCGGGTAAACAGAGGCGGGTAAACATAGGCGGGGAATCAGAGGCGGGGAATCAGAGGCGGGGAATCAGAGGCGGGGAATCAGAGTCGGGGAATCAGAGGCGGGGAATCTGAGGCGGGGAATCAGATGCAGGGAATCAGAGGCGGGGAATCAGAGGTGGGGTATCAGAGGCGGGGAATCAGAGGCGCGGAATCAGAGGCGGGGAATCAGAGGCGTGGAATCAGAGAAGGGGAATCAGAGGCGGGGAATCAGAAGTGGGGAATCAGAGGTGGGAAATCAGAGGCTGGGAATCAGAGGCGGGGAATCAGAGGCGGGGAATCAGAGGCAGGGTATCAGAGGCGGGCAATCAGATGCAGGGAATCAGAGGCAGGGAATCAGAGGCAGGGAATCAGAGGCAGGGAAACTGAGATGGCGAATATGAGGTGGTGAATCAGAGGCGGGGAAACAGTCGGGTAAACAGAGGCGGGGAATCAGAGGCAGGGAATCAGAGGCAGGGAATCAGAGGTAGGGAATCTGAGGCAGGGAATCTGAGGCAGGGAATATGAGGTGGGCAATCAGAGGCGGGAAAACAGGCGGGTAAACAGAGGCGGGTAAACATAGGCGGGGAATCAGAGGCGGGGAATCAGAGGCGGGGAATCAGAGTCGGGGAATCAGAGGCGGGGAATCAGAGTCGGGGAATCAGAGGCGGGGAATCTGAGGCGGGGAATCAGATGCAGGGAATCAGAGGCGGGGAATCAGAGGCGGGGTATCAGAGGCGGGGAATCAGAGGCGCGGAATCAGAGGCGGGGAATCAGAGGCGTGGAATCACAGACGGGGAATCAGAGGCGGGGAATCAGAAGTGGGGAATCAGAAGTGGGGAATCAGAGGTGGGGAATCAGAGGCGTGGAATCAGAGGCGGGGAATCAGAGGTGGGGAATCAGAAGTGGGGAATCAGAGGTGGGGAATCAGAGGCGGGGAATCAGAGGCGCGGAATCAGAGGCGGGCAATCAGAAGTGGGGAATCAGAGGCGGGGAATCAGAGGCGGGGAATCAGAGGTGGTGAATCAGAGGCGGGGAATCAGAGGCGGGGAATCAGAGGCGGGGAATCAGAAGTGGGGAATCAGAGGTGGGGAATCAGAGGCGGGGAATCAGAGGCGGGCAATCAGATGCAGGGAATCAGAGGCAGGGAATCAGAGGCAGGGAACCAGACGCAGGGAATCAAATGAAGGGAATCTGATGCAGGGAATCTGAGGCAGGGAATCTGAGGCAGGGAATCTGTGGTGGGGAATCAGAGGCGGGAAAACAGGCGGTTAAACAGAGGCGGGTATACATAGGCGGGGTTTCAGAGGCGTGGAATCAGAGGCGGGAAATCAGAGGCGGGGAAAGATATGTGGGGAAAAGTAGGCCAGGAAAGTTGAGCGGAAAGGGAGGCATTGAATCAGAGGTGGGGAATCAGAGGCGGGGAAACAGGCGGGTAAACAGAGGCTGGGAATCAGATGCAGGGAATCAGAGGCGGGGAATCAGAGGCAGGGAATCAGATGAAGGGAATCTGAGGCAGGGAATCTGAGGTGGGCAATCAGAGGCGGGAAAACAGGCGGGTAAACAGAGGCGGGTAAACATAGGCGGGGAATCAGAGGCGGGGAATCAGAGGCGGGGAATCAGAGTCGGGGAATCAGAGGCGGGGAATCAGAGTCGGGGAATCAGAGGCGGGGAATCTGAGGCGGGGAATCAGATGCAGGGAATCAGAGGCGGGGAATCAGAGGCGGGGTATCAGAGGCGGGGAATAAGAGGCGCGGAATCAGAGGCGGGGAATCAGAGGCGTGGAATCACAGACGGGGAATCAGAGGCGTGGAATCAGAAGTGGGGAATCAGAGGTGGGAAATCAGAGGCGGGGAATCAGAGGCGGGGAATCAGAGGCGGGGAATCAGAGGCAGGGTATCAGAGGCGGGCAATCAGATGCAGGGAATCAGAGGCAGGGAATCAGAGGCAGGGAATCAGAGGCAGGGAACCTGAGGTGGCGAATATGAGGTGGTGAATCAGAGGCGGGGAAACAGGCGGGTAAACAGAGGCTGGGAATCAGATGCAGGGAATCAGAGGCGGGGAATCAGAGGCATGGAATCAGATGAAGGGAATCTGATGCAGGGAATCTGAGGCAAGGAATCTGAGGCAGGGAATCGGAGGCAGGGAATCTGATGCGGGTTATCAGAAAGGGGAAATGAGATGTTGGAAACGAGATGCAGAGAAAGAGGCACAGAAATAGAGGCAGGGAAAGAGAGGCAGGGTATCAGAGGCAGGTAATCAGAGGCGTGGAATCAGAGGTGGGGAATCAGAGGCGGTGAATCAGAGGCGGGGAATCAGAGGCGGGGAATCAGAGGCGGGGAATCAGAAGTGGGGAATCAGAGGTGGGGAATCAGAGGCGGGGAATCAGAGGCGGGCAATCAGATGCAGGGAATCAGAGTCAGGGAATCAGACGCAGGGAATCAAATGAAGGGAATCTGATGCAGGGAATCTGAGGCAGGGAATCTGAAGCAGGGAATCTGTGGTGGGGATCAGAGGCGGGAAAACAGGCGGGTAAACAGAGGCGGGTAAACATAGGCGGGGAATCAGAGGCGTGGAATCAGAGGCGGGAAATCAGAGGCGGGGAAAGGTATGTGGGGAAAAGTAGGCCAGGAAAGTTGAGCGGAAAGGGAGGCAGTGTATCAGAGGTGGGGAATCAGAGGCGGGGAATCAGAGGCGGGGAATCAGAGGCGGGGAATCAGAGGCGGGGAATCAGAAGTGGGGAATCAGAGGTGTGGAATCAGAGGCGGGGAATCAGAGGCGGAGAATCAGAGGCGGGGAATCTGAGGCAGGGAATCTGAGGTGGGGAATCAGAGGCGGGGAAACAGGTGGGTAAACAGAGGTGGGTAAACATAGGCGGGGAATCAGAGGCGCGGAATCAGAGGCGGGGAATCAGAGGCAGGGAATCAGAGGCGGGGAATCAGAGGCGGGGAATCAGATGCGGGGAATCAGAGGTGGGGAATCAGAGGCGGGGTATCAGAGGAGGGGAATCAGAGGCATGGAATCAGAGGCGGGGAATCAGAGGCGGGGAATCAGAGGCGTGGAATCAGAGGCGGGGAATCAGAGGCGGGGAATCAGAAGTGGGGAATCAGAGGTGGGGAATCAGAGGCGGGGAATCAGAATCAGCGAATCAGTGGCGGGGCAATCAGAGGTGGGGATTCAGAGGCGGGGAATCAGAGGCGGGGAATCAGAGGCGGTGAATCAGAGGCGGGGAATCAGACGCGGGGAATCAGAGGCGGGGAATCAGAAGTGGGGATTCAGAGGTGGGGAATCAGAGGCGGGGAATCAGAGGCAGGTAATCAGAGGCGGGCAATCAGATGCAGGGAATCAGAGGCAGGGAATCAGAGGTAGGGAATCTGAGGCAGGGAATCTGAGGCAGGGAATCTGAGGTGGGCAATCAGAGGCGGGAAAACAGGCGGGTAAACAGAGGCGGGTAAACATAGGCGGGGAATCAGAGGCGGGGAATCAGAGGCGGGGAATCAGAGTCGGGGAATCAGAGGCGGGGAATCTGAGGCAGGGAATCAGATGCAGGGAATCAGAGGCGGGGAATCAGAGGCGGGGTATCAGAGGCGGGGAATCAGAGGCGCGGAATCAGAGGCGGGGAATCAGAGGCGTGGAATCACAGACGGGGAATCAGAGGCGGGGAATCAGAAGTGGGGAATCAGAGGTGGGAAATCAGAGGCGGGGAATCAGAGGCGGGGAATCAGAGGCGGGGAATCAGAGGCAGGGTATCAGAGGCGGGCAATCAGATGCAGGGAATCAGAGGCAGGGAATCAGAGGCAGGGAATCAGAGGCAGGGAACCTGAGGTGGCGAATATGAGGTGGTGAATCAGAGGCGGGGAAACAGGCGGGTAAACCGAGGCTGGGAATCAGATGCAGGGAATCAGAGGCGGGGAATCAGAGGCAGGGAATCAGATGAAGGGAATCTGATGCAGGGAATCTGAGGCAGGGAATCTGAGGCAGGGAATCTGTGGCAGGGAATCTGATGCGGGTTATCAGAAGGGGGAAATGAGATGTGGGAAACGAGATGCAGAGAAAGAGGCAGGGAAATAGAGGCAGGGAAAGAGAGGCAGGGTATCAGAGGCGGGTAATCAGAGGCGTGGAATCAGAGGCGGGGAATCAGAGGCGGGAAATCAGAGAGGGGAATCAGAGGTGGGGAATCAGAGGCGGGGAATCAGAGGCAGGGAATCGGAGGCGGGCAATCAGATGCAGGGAATCAGAGGCAGGGAATCAGAGGCAGGGAATCTGAGGCAGGGAATCTGAGGCAGGGAATCTGAGGTGGGCAATCAGAGGCGGGAAAACAGGCGGGTAAACAGAGGCGGGTAAACATAGGCGGGGAATCAGAGGCAGGGAATCAGAGGCGGGGAATCAGAGGCGGGGAATCAGAGGCGGGGAATCAGAGTCGGGGAATCAGAGGCGGGGAATCTGAGGCGGGGAATCAGATGCAGGGAATCAGAGGCGGGGAATCAGAGGCGGGGTATTAGAGGCGGGGAATCAGAGGCGCTGAATCAGAGACGGGGAATCAGAGGCGTGGAATCAGAGACGGGGAATCAGAGGCGTGGAATCAGACGCGGGGAATCAGAGGAGGGGAATCGGAAGTGGGAAATCAGAGGTGGGGAATCAGAGGCGGGGAATCAGAGGCAGGTAATCAGAGGCGGGCAATCAGATGCAGGGAATCAGAAGCAGGTAATCAGAGGCAGGGAATCTGAGGCAGGGAATCTGAGGCAGGGAATATGAGGTGGGCAATCAGAGGCGGGAAAACAGGCGGGTAAACAGAGGCGGGTAAACATAGGCGGGGAATCAGAGGCGGGGAATCAGAGGCGGGGAATCAGAGTCGGGGAATCAGAGGCTGGGAATCAGAGTCGGGGAATCAGAGGCGGGGAATCTGAGGCGGGGAATCAGATGCAGGGAATCAGAGGCGGGGAATCAGAGGCGGGGTATCAGAGGCGGGGAATCAGAGGCGCGGAATCAGAGGCGGGGAATCAGAGGCGTGGAATCACAGGCGGGGAATCAGAGGCGGGGAATCAGAAGTGGGGAATCAGAGGTGGGGAATCAGAGGCGGGGAATCAGAATCAGCAAATCAGAGGCGGGGCAATCAGAGGTGGGGATTCAGAGGCGGGGAATCAGAGGCGGGGAATCAGAGGCGGTGAATCAGAGGCGGGGAATCAGACGCGGGGAATCAGAGGCGGGGAATCAGAAGTGGGGATTCAGAGGTGGGGAATCAGAGGCGGGGAATCAGAGGCAGGTAATCAGAGGCGGGCAATCAGATGCAGGGAATCAGAGGCAGGGAATCAGAGGTAGGGAATCTGAGGCAGGGAATCTGAGGCAGGGAATCTGAGGTGGGCAATCAGAGGCGGGAAAACAGGCGGGTAAACAGAGGCGGGTAAACATAGGCGGGGAATCAGAGGCGGGGAATCAGAGGCGGGGAATCAGAGTCGGGGAATCAGAGGCGGGGAATCTGAGGCGGGGAATCAGATGCAGGGAATCAGAGGCGGGGAATCAGAGGCGGGGTATCAGAGGCGGGGAATCAGAGGCGCGGAATCAGAGGCGGGGAATCAGAGGCGTGGAATCACAGACGGGGAATCAGAGGCGGGGAATCAGAAGTGGGGAATCAGAGGTGGGAAATCAGAGGCGGGGAATCAGAGGCGGGGAATCAGAGGCGGGGAATCAGAGGCAGGGTATCAGAGGCGGGCAATCAGATGCAGGGAATCAGAGGCAGGGAATCAGAGGCAGGGAATCAGAGGTAGGGAACCTGAGGTGGCGAATATGAGGTGGTGAATCAGAGGCGGGGAAACAGGCGGGTAAACAGAGGCTGGGAATCAGATGCAGGGAATCAGAGGCGGGGAATCAGAGGCAGGGAATCAGATGAAGGGAATCTGATGCAGGGAATCTGAGGCAGGGAATCTGAGGCAGGGAATCTGTGGCAGGGAATCTGATGCGGGTTATCAGAAGGGGGAAATGAGATGTGGGAAACGAGATGCAGAGAAAGAGGCACGGAAATAGATGCAGGGAATCAGAGGCGGGGAATCCGAGGCGGGGTATTAGAGGCGGGGAATCAGAGGCGCCTAATCAGAGACGGGGAATCAGAGGCGTGGAATCAGAGACGGGGAATCAGAGGCGTGGAATCAGACGTGGGGAATCAGAGGAGGGGAATCAGAAGTGGGGAATCAGAGGTGGGGAATCAGAGGCGGGGAATCAGAGGCGGGTAATCAGAGGCGGGCAATCAGATGCAGGGAATCAGAGGCAGGGAATCAGAGGCAGGGAATCTGAGGCAGGGAATCTGAGGCAGGGAATATGAGGTGGGCAATCAGAGGCGGGAAAACAGGCGGGTAAACAGAGGCGGGTAAACATAGGCGGGGAATCAGAGGCGGGGAATCAGAGGCGGGGAATCAGAGTCGGGGAATCAGAGGCGGGGAATCAGAGTCGGGGAATCAGAGGCGGGGAATCTGAGGCGGGGAATCAGATGCAGGAAATCAGAGGCGGGGAATCAGAGGCGGGGTATCAGAGGCGGGGAATCAGAGGCGCGGAATCAGAGGCGGGGAATCAGAGGCGTGGAATCACAGACGGGGAATCAGAGGCGGGGAATCAGAAGTGGGGAATCAGAAGTGGGGAATCAGAGGTGGGGAATCAGAGGCGTGGAATCAGCGGCGGGGAATCAGAGGTGGGGAATCAGAAGTGGGGAATCAGAGGTGGGGAATCAGAGGCGGGGAATCAGAGGCGCGGAATCAGAGGCGGGCAATCAGAAGTGGGGAATCAGAGGCGGGGAATCAGAGGCGGGGAATCAGAGGTGGTGAATCAGAGGCGGGGAATCAGAGGCGGGGAATCAGAGGCGGGGAATCAGAAGTGGGGAATCAGAGGTGGGGAATCAGAGGCGGGGAATCAGAGGCGGGCAATCAGATGCAGGGAATCAGAGGCAGGGAATCAGAGGCAGGGAACCAGACGCAGGGAATCAAATGAAGGGAATCTGATGCAGGGAATCTGAGGCAGGGAATCTGAGGCAGGGAATCTGTGGTGGGGAATCAGAGGCGGGAAAACAGGCGGTTAAACAGAGGCGGGTATACATAGGCGGGGTTTCAGAGGCGTGGAATCAGAGGCGGGAAATCAGAGGCGGGGAAAGATATGTGGGGAAAAGTAGGCCAGGAAAGTTGAGCGGAAAGGGAGGCAGTGAATCAGAGGTGGGGAATCAGAGGCGGGGAATCAGAGGCGGGGAATCAGAGGCGGGGAATCAGAGGCGGGGAATCAGAAGTGGGGAATCAGAGGTGGGGAATCAGAGGCGTGGAATCAGAGGCGGAGAATCAGAGGCGGGGAATCTGAGGCAGGGAATCTGAGGTGGGGAATCAGAGGCGGGGAAACAGGTGGGTAAACAGAGGTGGGTAAACATAGGCGGGGAATCAGAGGCGCAGAATCAGAGGCGGGGAATCAGAGGCAGGGAATCAGAGGCGGGGAATCAGAGGCGGGGAATCAGATGCGGGGAATCAGAGGTGGGGAATCAGAGGCGGGGTATCAGAGGAGGGGAACCAGAGGCGTGGAATCAGAGGCGGGGAATCAGAGGTGGGGAATCAGAGGCGTGGAATCAGAGGCGGGGAATCAGAGGCGGGGAATCAGAAGTGGGGAATCAGAGGTGGGGAATCAGAGGCGGGGAATCAGAATCAGCGAATCAGAGGCGGGGCAATCAGAGGTGGGGAATCAGAGGCGGGGAATCAGAGGCGGGGAATCAGAGGCGGTGAATCAGAGGCGGGGAATCAGACGCGGGGAATCAGAGGCGGGGAATCAGAAGTGGGGAATCAGAGGTGGGGAATCAGAGGCGGGGAATCAGAGGCAGGTAATCAGAGGCGGGCAATCAGATGCAGGGAATCAGAGGCAGGGAATCTGAGGCAGGGAATCTGAGGTGGGCAATCAGAGGCGGGAAAACAGGCGGGTAAACAGAGGCGGGTAAACATAGGCGGGGAATCAGAGGCGGGGAATCAGAGGCGGGGAATCAGAGTCGGGGAATCAGAGGCGGGGAATCAGAGTCGGGGAATCAGAGGCGGGGAATCTGAGGCGGGGAATCAGATGCAGGGAATCAGAGGCGGGGAATCAGAGGCGGGGTATCAGAGGTGGGGAATAAGAGGCGCGGAATCAGAGGCGGGGAATCAGAGGCGTGGAATCACAGACGGGGAATCAGAGGCGTGGAATCAGAAGTGGGGAATCAGAGGTGGGAAATCAGAGGCGGGGAATCAGAGGCGGGGAATCAGAGGCGGGGAATCAGAGGCAGGGTATCAGAGGCGGGCAATCAGATGCAGGGAATCAGAGGCAGGGAGTCAGAGGCAGGGAATCAGAGGCAGGGAACCTGAGGTGGCGAATATGAGGTGGTGAATCAGAGGCGGGGAAACAGGCGGGTAAACAGAGGCTGGGAATCAGATGCAGGGAATCAGAGGCGGGGAATCAGAGGCAGGGAATCAGATGAAGGGAATCTGATGCAGGGAATCTGAGGCAAGGAATCTGAGGCAGGGAATCGGAGGCAGGGAATCTGATGCGGGTTATCAGAAAGGGGAAATGAGATGTTGGAAACGAGATGCAGAGAAAGAGGCACGGAAATAGAGGCAGGGAAAGAGAGGCAGGGTATCAGAGGCAGGTAAACAGAGGCGTGGAATCAGAGGTGGGGAATCAGAGGCGGTGAATCAGAGGCGGGGAATCAGAGGCGGGGAATCAGAGGCGGGGAATCAGAAGTGGGGAATCAGAGGCGGGGAATCAGAGGCGGGGAATCAGAAGTGGGGAATCAGAGGTGGGGAATCAGACGCAGGGAATCAAATGAAGGGAATCTGATGCAGGGAATCTGAGGCAGGGAATCTGAAGCAGGGAATCTGTGGTGGGGATCAGAGGCGGGAAAACAGGCGGGTAAACAGAGGCGGGTAAACATAGGCGGGGAATCAGAGGCGTGGAATCAGAGGCGGGAAATCAGAGGCGGGGAAAGATATGTGGGGAAAAGTAGGCCAGGAAAGTTGAGCGGAAAGGGAGGCAGTGTATCAGAGGTGGGGAATCAGAGGCGGGGAATCAGAGGCGGGGAATCAG
This sequence comes from Narcine bancroftii, assembly GCF_036971445.1. Taxonomy (NCBI): domain Eukaryota; kingdom Metazoa; phylum Chordata; class Chondrichthyes; order Torpediniformes; family Narcinidae; genus Narcine; species Narcine bancroftii. Next base: position 264,444,319 of record NC_091470.1, read on the forward strand.
AGGCGGGGAATCAGAGGCGGGGAATCAGAAGTGGGGAATCAGAGGTGGGGAATCAGAGGCGGGGAATCAGAGGCGGAGAATCAGAGGCGGGGAATCTGAGGAAGGGAATCTGAGGTGGGGAATCAGAGGCGGGGAAACAGGTGGGTAAACAGAGGTGGGTAAACATAGGCGGGGAATCAGAGGCGCGGAATCAGATGCAGGGAATCAGAGGCGGGGAATCAGAGGCGGGGTATCAGAGGCGGGGAATCAGAGGCGCGGAATCAGAGGCGGGGAATCAGAGGCGTGGAATCACAGGCGGGGAATCAGAGGCGGGGAATCAGAAGTGGGGAATCAGAGGTGGGGAATCAGAGGCGGGGAATCAGAATCAGCGAATCAGAGGCGGGGCAATCAGAGGTGGGGATTCAGAGGCGGGGAATCAGAGGCGGGGAATCAGAGGCGGTGAATCAGAGGCGGGGAATCAGACGCGGGGAATCAGAGGCGGGGAATCAGAAGTGGGGATTCAGAGGTGGGGAATCAGAGGCGGGGAATCAGAGGCAGGTAATCAGAGGCGGGCAATCAGATGCAGGGAATCAGAGGCAGGGAATCAGAGGTAGGGAATCTGAGGCAGGGAATCTGAGGCAGGGAATCTGAGGTGGGCAATCAGAGGCGGGAAAACAGGCGGGTAAACAGAGGCGGGTAAACATAGGCGGGGAATCAGAGGCGGGGAATCAGAGGCGGGGAATCAGAGTCGGGGAATCAGAGGCGGGGAATCTGAGGCGGGGAATCAGATGCAGGGAATCAGAGGCGGGGAATCAGAGGCGGGGTATCAGAGGCGGGGAATCAGAGGCGCGGAATCAGAGGCGGGGAATCAGAGGCGTGGAATCACAGACGGGGAATCAGAGGCGGGGAATCAGAAGTGGGGAATCAGAGGTGGGAAATCAGAGGCGGGGAATCAGAGGCGGGGAATCAGAGGCGGGGAATCAGAGGCAGGGTATCAGAGGCGGGCAATCAGATGCAGGGAATCAGAGGCAGGGAATCAGAGGCAGGGAATCAGAGGTAGGGAACCTGAGGTGGCGAATATGAGGTGGTGAATCAGAGGCGGGGAAACAGGCGGGTAAACAGAGGCTGGGAATCAGATGCAGGGAATCAGAGGCGGGGAATCAGAGGCAGGGAATCAGATGAAGGGAATCTGATGCAGGGAATCTGAGGCAGGGAATCTGAGGCAGGGAATCTGTGGCAGGGAATCTGATGCGGGTTATCAGAAGGGGGAAATGAGATGTGGGAAACGAGATGCAGAGAAAGAGGCACGGAAATAGATGCAGGGAATCAGAGGCGGGGAATCCGAGGCGGGGTATTAGAGGCGGGGAATCAGAGGCGCCTAATCAGAGACGGGGAATCAGAGGCGTGGAATCAGAGACGGGGAATCAGAGGCGTGGAATCAGACGTGGGGAATCAGAGGAGGGGAATCAGAAGTGGGGAATCAGAGGTGGGGAATCAGAGGCGGGGAATCAGAGGCGGGTAATCAGAGGCGGGCAATCAGATGCAGGGAATCAGAGGCAGGGAATCAGAGGCAGGGAATCTGAGGCAGGGAATCTGAGGCAGGGAATATGAGGTGGGCAATCAGAGGCGGGAAAACAGGCGGGTAAACAAAGGCGGGTAAACATAGGCGGGGAATCAGAGGCGGGGAATCAGAGGCGGGGAATCAGAGTCGGGGAATCAGAGGCGGGGAATCAGAGTCGGGGAATCAGAGGCGGGGAATCTGAGGCGGGGAATCAGATGCAGGGAATCAGAGGCGGGGAATCAGAGGCGGGGTATCAGAGGCGGGGAATCAGAGGCGCGGAATCAGAGGCGGGGAATCAGAGGCGTGGAATCACAGACGGGGAATCAGAGGCGGGGAATCAGAAGTGGGGAATCAGAAGTGGGGAATCAGAGGTGGGGAATCAGAGGCGTGGAATCAGCGGCGGGGAATCAGAGGTGGGGAATCAGAAGTGGGGAATCAGAGGTGGGGAATCAGAGGCGGGGAATCAGAGGCGCGGAATCAGAGGCGGGCAATCAGAAGTGGGGAATCAGAGGCGGGGAATCAGAGGCGGGGAATCAGAGGTGGTGAATCAGAGGCGGGGAATCAGAGGCGGGGAATCAGAGGCGGGGAATCAGAAGTGGGGAATCAGAGGTGGGGAATCAGAGGCGGGGAATCAGAGGCGGGCAATCAGATGCAGGGAATCAGAGGCAGGGAATCAGAGGCAGGGAACCAGACGCAGGGAATCAAATGAAGGGAATCTGATGCAGGGAATCTGAGGCAGGGAATCTGAGGCAGGGAATCTGTGGTGGGGAATCAGAGGCGGGAAAACAGGCGGTTAAACAGAGGCGGGTATACATAGGCGGGGTTTCAGAGGCGTGGAATCAGAGGCGGGAAATCAGAGGCGGGGAAAGATATGTGGGGAAAAGTAGGCCAGGAAAGTTGAGCGGAAAGGGAGGCAGTGAATCAGAGGTGGGGAATCAGAGGCGGGGAATCAGAGGCGGGGAATCAGAGGCGGGGAATCAGAGGCGGGGAATCAGAAGTGGGGAATCAGAGGTGGGGAATCAGAGGCGTGGAATCAGAGGCGGAGAATCAGAGGCGGGGAATCTGAGGCAGGGAATCTGAGGTGGGGAATCAGAGGCGGGGAAACAGGTGGGTAAACAGAGGTGGGTAAACATAGGCGGGGAATCAGAGGCGCAGAATCAGAGGCGGGGAATCAGAGGCAGGGAATCAGAGGCGGGGAATCAGAGGCGGGGAATCAGATGCGGGGAATCAGAGGTGGGGAATCAGAGGCGGGGTATCAGAGGAGGGGAACCAGAGGCGTGGAATCAGAGGCGGGGAATCAGAGGTGGGGAATCAGAGGCGTGGAATCAGAGGCGGGGAATCAGAGGCGGGGAATCAGAAGTGGGGAATCAGAGGTGGGGAATCAGAGGCGGGGAATCAGAATCAGCGAATCAGAGGCGGGGCAATCAGAGGTGGGGAATCAGAGGCGGGGAATCAGAGGCGGGGAATCAGAGGCGGTGAATCAGAGGCGGGGAATCAGACGCGGGGAATCAGAGGCGGGGAATCAGAAGTGGGGAATCAGAGGTGGGGAATCAGAGGCGGGGAATCAGAGGCAGGTAATCAGAGGCGGGCAATCAGATGCAGGGAATCAGAGGCAGGGAATCTGAGGCAGGGAATCTGAGGTGGGCAATCAGAGGCGGGAAAACAGGCGGGTAAACAGAGGCGGGTAAACATAGGCGGGGAATCAGAGGCGGGGAATCAGAGGCGGGGAATCAGAGTCGGGGAATCAGAGGCGGGGAATCAGAGTCGGGGAATCAGAGGCGGGGAATCTGAGGCGGGGAATCAGATGCAGGGAATCAGAGGCGGGGAATCAGAGGCGGGGTATCAGAGGTGGGGAATAAGAGGCGCGGAATCAGAGGCGGGGAATCAGAGGCGTGGAATCACAGACGGGGAATCAGAGGCGTGGAATCAGAAGTGGGGAATCAGAGGTGGGAAATCAGAGGCGGGGAATCAGAGGCGGGGAATCAGAGGCGGGGAATCAGAGGCAGGGTATCAGAGGCGGGCAATCAGATGCAGGGAATCAGAGGCAGGGAGTCAGAGGCAGGGAATCAGAGGCAGGGAACCTGAGGTGGCGAATATGAGGTGGTGAATCAGAGGCGGGGAAACAGGCGGGTAAACAGAGGCTGGGAATCAGATGCAGGGAATCAGAGGCGGGGAATCAGAGGCAGGGAATCAGATGAAGGGAATCTGATGCAGGGAATCTGAGGCAAGGAATCTGAGGCAGGGAATCGGAGGCAGGGAATCTGATGCGGGTTATCAGAAAGGGGAAATGAGATGTTGGAAACGAGATGCAGAGAAAGAGGCACGGAAATAGAGGCAGGGAAAGAGAGGCAGGGTATCAGAGGCAGGTAAACAGAGGCGTGGAATCAGAGGTGGGGAATCAGAGGCGGTGAATCAGAGGCGGGGAATCAGAGGCGGGGAATCAGAGGCGGGGAATCAGAAGTGGGGAATCAGAGGCGGGGAATCAGAGGCGGGGAATCAGAAGTGGGGAATCAGAGGTGGGGAATCAGACGCAGGGAATCAAATGAAGGGAATCTGATGCAGGGAATCTGAGGCAGGGAATCTGAAGCAGGGAATCTGTGGTGGGGATCAGAGGCGGGAAAACAGGCGGGTAAACAGAGGCGGGTAAACATAGGCGGGGAATCAGAGGCGTGGAATCAGAGGCGGGAAATCAGAGGCGGGGAAAGATATGTGGGGAAAAGTAGGCCAGGAAAGTTGAGCGGAAAGGGAGGCAGTGTATCAGAGGTGGGGAATCAGAGGCGGGGAATCAGAGGCGGGGAATCAGAGGCGGGGAATCAGAGGCGGGGAATCAGAAGTGGGGAATCAGAGGTGGGGAATCAGAGGCGGGGAATCAGAGGCGGAGAATCAGAGGCGGGGAATCTGAGGAAGGGAATCTGAGGTGGGGAATCAGAGGCGGGGAAACAGGTGGGTAAACAGAGGTGGGTAAACATAGGCGGGGAATCAGAGGCGCGGAATCAGAGGCGGGGAATCAGAGGCAGGGAATCAGAGGCGGGGAATCAGAGGCGGGGAATCAGATGCGGGGAATCAGAGGTGGGGAATCAGAGGCGGGGTATCAGAGGAGGGGAATCAGAGGCATGGAATCAGAGGCGGGGAATCAGAGGCGGGGAATCAGAGGCGTGGAATCAGAGGCGGGGAATCAGAGGCGGGGAATCAGAAGTGGGGAATCAGAGGTGGGGAATCAGAGGCGGGGAATCAGAATCAGCGAATCAGAGGCGGGGCAATCAGAGGTGGGGATTCAGAGGCGGGGAATCAGAGGCGGGGAATCAGAGGCGGTGAATCAGAGGCGGGGAATCAGACGCGGGGAATCAGAGGCGGGGAATCAGAAGTGGGGATTCAGAGGTGGGGAATCAGAGGCGGGGAATCAGAGGCAGGTAATCAGAGGCGGGCAATCAGATGCAGGGAATCAGAGGCAGGGAATCAGAGGTAGGGAATCTGAGGCAGGGAATCTGAGGCAGGGAATCTGAGGTGGGCAATCAGAGGCGGGAAAACAGGCGGGTAAACAGAGGCGGGTAAACATAGGCGGGGAATCAGAGGCGGGGAATCAGAGGTGGGGAATCAGAGTCGGGGAATCAGAGGCGGGGAATCTGAGGCAGGGAATCAGAGGCAGGGAATCAGAGGCGGGGAATCAGAGGCGGGGTATCAGAGGCGGGGAATCAGAGGCGCGGAATCAGAGGCGGGGAATCAGAGGCGTGGAATCACAGACGGGGAATCAGAGGCGTGGAATCAGAAGTGGGGAATCAGAGGTGGGAAATCAGAGGCGGGGAATCAGAGGCGGGGAATCAGAGGCGGGGAATCAGAGGCAGGGTATCAGAGGCGGGCAATCAGATGCAGGGAATCAGAGGCAGGGAATCAGAGGCAGGGAATCAGAGGCAGGGAACCTGAGGTGGCGAATATGAGGTGGTGAATCAGAGGCGGGGAAACAGGCGGGTAAACAGAGGCTGGGAATCAGATGCAGGGAATCAGAGGCGGGGAATCAGAGGCATGGAATCAGATGAAGGGAATCTGATGCAGGGAATCTGAGGCAAGGAATCTGAGGCAGGGAATCGGAGGCAGGGAATCTGATGCGGGTTATCAGAAAGGGGAAATGAGATGTTGGAAACGAGATGCAGAGAAAGAGGCACAGAAATAGAGGCAGGGAAAGAGAGGCAGGGTATCAGAGGCAGGTAATCAGAGGCGTGGAATCAGAGGTGGGGAATCAGAGGCGGTGAATCAGAGGCGGGGAATCAGAGGCGGGGAATCAGAGGCGGGGAATCAGAAGTGGGGAATCAGAGGTGGGGAATCAGAGGCGGGGAATCAGAGGCGGGCAATCAGATGCAGGGAATCAGAGTCAGGGAATCAGACGCAGGGAATCAAATGAAGGGAATCTGATGCAGGGAATCTGAGGCAGGGAATCTGAAGCAGGGAATCTGTGGTGGGGATCAGAGGCGGGAAAACAGGCGGGTAAACAGAGGCGGGTAAACATAGGCGGGGAATCAGAGGCGTGGAATCAGAGGCGGGAAATCAGAGGCGGGGAAAGGTATGTGGGGAAAAGTAGGCCAGGAAAGTTGAGCGGAAAGGGAGGCAGTGTATCAGAGGTGGGGAATCAGAGGCGGGGAATCAGAGGCGGGGAATCAGAGGCGGGGAATCAGAGGCGGGGAATCAGAAGTGGGGAATCAGAGGTGGGGAATCAGAGGCGGGGAATCAGAGGCGGAGAATCAGAGGCGGGGAATCTGAGGCAGGGAATCTGAGGTGGGGAATCAGAGGCGGGGAAACAGGTGGGTAAACAGAGGTGGGTAAACATAGGCGGGGAATCAGAGTCGCGGAATCAGAGGCGGGGAATCAGAGGCAGGGAATCAGAGGCGGGGAATCAGAGGCGGGGAATCAGATGCGGGGAATCAGAGGTGGGGAATCAGAGGCGGGGTATCAGAGGAGGGGAATCAGAGGCATGGAATCAGAGGCGGGGAATCAGAGGCGGGGAATCAGAGGCGTGGAATCAGAGGCGGGGAATCAGAGGCGGGGAATCAGAAGTGGGGAATCAGAGGTGGGGAATCAGAGGCGGGGAATCAGAATCAGCGAATCAGAGGCGGGGCAATCAGAGGTGGGGATTCAGAGGCGGGGAATCAGAGGCGGGGAATCAGAGGCGGGGAATCAGACGCGGGGAATCAGAGGCGGGGAATCAGAAGTGGGGATTCAGAGGTGGGGAATCAGAGGCGGGGAATCAGAGGCAGGTAATCAGAGGCGGGCAATCAGATGCAGGGAATCAGAGGCAGGGAATCAGAGGTAGGGAATCTGAGGCAGGGAATCTGAGGCAGGGAATCTGAGGTGGGCAATCAGAGGCGGGAAAACAGGCGGGTAAACAGAGGCGGGTAAACATAGGCGGGGAATCAGAGGCGGGGAATCAGAGGCGGGGAATCAGAGTCGGGGAATCAGAGGCGGGGAATCTGAGGCAGGGAATCAGATGCAGGGAATCAGAGGCGGGGAATCAGAGGCGGGGTATCAGAGGCGGGGAATCAGAGGCGCGGAATCAGAGGCGGGGAATCAGAGGCGTGGAATCACAGACGGGGAATCAGAGGCGGGGAATCAGAAGTGGGGAATCAGAGGTGGGAAATCAGAGGCGGGGAATCAGAGGCGGGGAATCAGAGGCGGGGAATCAGAGGCAGGGTATCAGAGGCGGGCAATCAGATGCAGGGAATCAGAGGCAGGGAATCAGAGGCAGGGAATCAGAGGCAGGGAACCTGAGGTGGCGAATATGAGGTGGTGAATCAGAGGCGGGGAAACAGGCGGGTAAACCGAGGCTGGGAATCAGATGCAGGGAATCAGAGGCGGGGAATCAGAGGCAGGGAATCAGATGAAGGGAATCTGATGCAGGGAATCTGAGGCAGGGAATCTGAGGCAGGGAATCTGTGGCAGGGAATCTGATGCGGGTTATCAGAAGGGGGAAATGAGATGTGGGAAACGAGATGCAGAGAAAGAGGCACGGAAATAGAGGCATGGAAAGAGAGGCAGGGTATCAGAGGCGGGTAATCAGAGGCGTGGAATCAGAGGCGGGGAATCAGAGGCGGGAAATCAGAGAGGGGAATCAGAGGTGGGGAATCAGAGGCGGGGAATCAGAGGCAGGGAATCGGAGGCGGGCAATCAGATGCAGGGAATCAGAGGCAGGGAATCAGAGGCAGGGAATCTGAGGCAGGGAATCTGAGGCAGGGAATCTGAGGTGGGCAATCAGAGGCGGGAAAACAGGCGGGTAAACAGAGGCGGGTAAACATAGGCGGGGAATCAGAGGCAGGGAATCAGAGGGGGGGAATCAGAGGCGGGGAATCAGAGGCGGGGAATCAGAGGCGTGGAATCAGAGGCGGGGAATCTGAGGCGGGGAATCAGAGGCGGGGAATCAGAGGCAGGGTATCAGAGGCGGGCAATCAGATGCAGGGAATCAGAGGCAGGGAATCAGAGGCAGGGAATCAGAGGCAGGGAACCTGAGGTGGCGAATATGAGGTGGTGAATCAGAGGCGGGGAAACAGGCGGGTAAACAGAGGCTGGGAATCAGATGGCAGGGAATCAGAGGCGGGGAATCAGAGGCGGGGAATCAGAGTCGGGGAATCAGAGGCGGGGAATCTGTGGCGGGGAATCAGATGCAGGGAATCAGAGGCGGGGAATCAGAGGCGGGGTATTAGAGGCGGGGAATCAGAGGCGCTGAATCAGAGACGGGGAATCAGAGGCGTGGAATCAGAGACGGGGAATCAGAGGCGTGGAATCAGACGCGGGGAATCAGAGGAGGGGAATCAGAAGTGGGGAATCAGAGGTGGGGAATCAGAGGCGGGGAATCAGAGGCAGGTAATCAGAGGCGGGCAATCAGATGCAGGGAATCAGAAGCAGGGAATCAGAGGCAGGGAATCTGAGGCAGGGAATCTGAGGCAGGGAATATGAGGTGGGCAATCAGAGGCGGGAAAACAGGCGGGTAAACAGAGGCGGGTAAACATAGGCGGGGAATCAGAAGCGGGGAATCAGAGGCGGGGAATCAGAGTCGGGGAATCAGAGGCTGGGAATCAGAGTCGGGGAATCAGAGGCGGGGAATCTGAGGCGGGGAATCAGATGCAGGGAATCAGAGGCGGGGAATCAGAGGCGGGGTATCAGAGGCGGGGAATCAGAGGCGCGGAATCAGAGGCGGGGAATCAGAGGCGTGGAATCACAGGCGGGGAATCAGAGGCGGGGAATCAGAAGTGGGGAATCAGAGGTGGGGAATCAGAGGCGGGGAATCAGAATCAGCGAATCAGAGGCGGGGCAATCAGAGGTGGGGATTCAGAGGCGGGGAATCAGAGGCGGGGAATCAGAGGCGGTGAATCAGAGGCGGGGAATCAGACGCGGGGAATCAGAGGCGGGGAATCAGAAGTGGGGATTCAGAGGTGGGGAATCAGAGGCGGGGAATCAGAGGCAGGTAATCAGAGGCGGGCAATCAGATGCAGGGAATCAGAGGCAGGGAATCAGAGGTAGGGAATCTGAGGCAGGGAAAACAGGCGGGTAAACAGAGGCGGGTAAACATAGGCGGGGAATCAGAGGCGGGGAATCAGAGGCGGGCAATCAGATGCAGGGAATCAGAGGCAGGGAATCAGAGGCAGGGAATCAGAGGTAGGGAACCTGAGGTGGCGAATATGAGGTGGTGAATCAGAGGCGGGGAAACAGGCGGGTAAACAGAGGCTGGGAATCAGATGCAGGGAATCAGAGGCGGGGAATCAGAGGCAGGGAATCAGATGAAGTGAATCTGATGCAGGGAATCTGAGGCAGGGAATCTGAGGCAGGGAATCTGTGGCAGGGAATCTGATGCGGGTTATCAGAAGGGGGAAATGAGATGTGGGAAACGAGATGCAGAGAAAGAGGCACGGAAATAGAGGCAGGGAAAGAGAGGCAGGGTATCAGAGGCGGGTAATCAGAGGCGTGGAATCAGAGGCGGGGAATCAGAGGCGGGAAATCAGAGAGGGGAATCAGAGGTGGGGAATCAGAGGCGGGGAATCAGAGGCAGGGAATCGGAGGCGGGCAATCAGATGCAGGGAATCAGAGGCAGGGAATCAGAGGCAGGGAATCTGAGGCAGGGAATCTGAGGCAGGGAATCTGAGGTGGGCAATCATAGGCGGGAAAACAGGCGGGTAAACAGAGGCGGGTAAACATAGGCGGGGAATCAGAGGCGGGGAATCAGAGGCGGGGAATCAGAGGCGGGGAATCAGAGGCGGGGAATCAGAGTCGGGGAATCAGAGGCGGGGAATCTGAGGCGGGGAATCAGATGCAGGGAATCAGAGGCGGGGAATCCGAGGCGGGGTATTAGAGGCGGGGAATCAGAGGCGCCTAATCAGAGACGGGGAATCAGAGGCGTGGAATCAGAGACGGGGAATCAGAGGCGTGGAATCAGACGCGGGGAATCAGAGGAGGGGAATCAGAAGTGGGGAATCAGAGGTGGGGAATCAGAGGCGGGGAATCAGAGGCAGGTAATCAGAGGCGGGCAATCAGATGCAGGGAATCAGAGGCAGGGAATCAGAGGCAGGGAATCTGAGGCAGGGAATCTGAGGCAGGGAATATGAGGTGGGCAATCAGAGGCGGGAAAACAGGCGGGTAAACAGAGGCGGGTAAACATAGGCGGGGAATCAGAGGCGGGGAATCAGAGGCGGGGAATCAGAGTCGGGGAATCAGAGGCGGGGAAAGATATGTGGGGAAAAGTAGGCCAGGAAAGTTGAGCGGAAAGGGAGGCATTGAATCAGAGGTGGGGAATCAGAGGCGGGGAATCAGAGGCGGGGAATCAGAGGCGGGGAATCAGAGGCAGGGAATCAGAAGCGGGGAATCAGAGGTTGGGAATCAGAGGCGGGGAATCAGAGGCGGAGAATCAGAGGCGGGCAATCAGATGCAGGGAATCAGAGGCAGGGAATCAGAGGCAGGGAATCAGGGGCAGGGAATCTGAGGCAGGGAATCTGAGGTGGGGAATCAGAGGCGGGGAAACAGGTGGGTAAACAGAGGCGGGTAAACATAGGCGGGGAATCAGAGGCACGAAATCAGAGGTGGGGAATCAGAGGCAGGGAATCAGAGGCGGGGAATCAGAGGCGGGGAATCAGATGCGGGGAATCAGAGGTGGGGAATCAGAGGCGGGGTATCAGAGGAGGGGAATCAGAGGCGGGGAATCAGAGGCGGGGAATCAGAGGCGGGGAATCAGAGGCGTGCAATCAGAGGCGGGGAATCAGAAGTGGGGAATCAGAAGTGGGGAATCAGAGGTGGGGAATCAGAGCCGGGGAATCAGAATCAGCGAATCAGAGGCGGGGCAATCAGAGGTGGGGAATCAGAGGCGGGGAATCAGAGGCGGGGAATCAGAGGAGGTGAATCAGAGGCGGGGAATCAGACGCGGGGAATCAGAGGCGGGGAATCAGAAGTGGGGAATCAGAGGTGGGGAATCAGAGGCGGGGAATCAGAGGCAGGTAATCAGAGGCGGGCAATCAGATGCAGGGAATCAGAGGCAGGGAATCAGAGGCAGGGAATCTGAGGCAGGGAATCTGAGGCAGGGAATCTGAGGTGGGCAATCAGAGGCGGGAAAACAGGCGGGTAAACAGAGGCGGGTAAACATAGGCGGGGAATCAGAGGCGGGGAATCAGAGGCGGGGAATCAGAGGCGGGGAATCAGAGTCGGGGAATCAGAGGCGGGGAATCTGAGGCGGGGAATCAGATGCAGGGAATCAGAGGCGGGGAATCAGAGGTGGGGTATCAGAGGCGGGGAATCAGAGGCGCGGAATCAGAGGCGGGGAATCAGAGGCGTGGAATCAGAGACGGGGAATCTGAGGCGGGGAATCAGATGCAGGGAATCAGAGGCGGGGAATCCGAGGCGGGGTATTAGAGGCGGGGAATCAGAGGCGCCTAATCAGAGACGGGGAATCAGAGGCGTGGAATCAGAGACGGGGAATCAGAGGCGTGGAATCAGACGCGGGGAATCAGAGGAGGGGAATCAGAAGTGGGGAATCAGAGGTGGGGAATCAGAGGCGGGGAATCAGAGGCAGGTAATCAGAGGCGGGCAATCAGATGCAGGGAATCAGAGGCAGGGAATCAGAGGCAGGGAATCTGAGGCAGGGAATCTGAGGCAGGGAATATGAGGTGGGCAATCAGAGGCGGGAAAACAGGCGGGTAAACAGAGGCGGGTAAACATAGGCGGGGAATCAGAGGCGGGGAATCAGAGGCGGGGAATCAGAGTCGGGGAATCAGAGGCGGGGAATCAGAGTCGGGGAATCAGAGGCGGGGAATCTGAGGCGGGGAATCAGATGCAGGGAATCAGAGGCGGGGAATCAGAGGCGGGGTATCAGAGGCGGGGAATCAGAGGCGCGGAATCAGAGGCAGGGAATCAGAGGCGTGGAATCACAGACGGGGAATCAGAGGCGGGGAATCAGAAGTGGGGAATCAGAAGTGGGGAATCAGAGGTGGGGAATCAGAGGCGTGGAATCAGAGGCGGGGAATCAGAGGTGGGGAATCAGAAGTGGGGAATCAGAGGTGGGGAATCAGAGGCGGGGAATCAGAGGCGCGGAATCAGAGGCGGGCAATCAGAAGTGGGGAATCAGAGGCGGGGAATCAGAGGCGAGGAATCAGAGGTGGTGAATCAGAGGCGGGGAATCAGAGGCGGGGAATCAGAGGCGGGGAATCAGAAGTGGGGAATCAGAGGTGGGGAATCAGAGGCGGGGAATCAGAGGCGGGCAATCAGATGCAGGGAATCAGAGGCAGGGAATCAGAGGCAGGGAACCAGACGCAGGGAATCAAATGAAGGGAATCTGATGCAGGGAATCTGAGGCAGGGAATCTGAGGCAGGGAATCTGTGGTGGGGAATCAGAGGCGGGAAAACAGGCGGTTAAACAGAGGCGGGTAAACATGGGCGGGGATTCAGAGGCGTGGAATCAGAGGCGGGAAATCAGAGGCGGGGAAAGATATGTGGGGAAAAGTAGGCCAGGAAAGTTGAGCGGAAAGGGAGGCATTGAATCAGAGGTGGGGAATCAGAGGCGGGGAATCAGAGGCGGGGAATCAGAGGTGGGGAATCAGAGGCAGGGAATCAGAAGCGGGGAATCAGAGGTTGGGAATCAGAGGCGGGGAATCAGAGGCGGAGAATCAGAGGCGGGCAATCAGATGCAGGGAATCAGAGGCAGGGAATCAGAGGCAGGGAATCAGGGGCAGGGAATCTGAGGCAGGGAATCTGAGGTGGGGAATCAGAGGCGGGGAAACAGGTGGGTAAACAGAGGCGGGTAAACATAGGCGGGGAATCAGAGGCACGAAATTAGAGGTGGGGAATCAGAAGCAGGGAATCAGAGGCGGGGAATCAGAGGCGGGGAATCAGATGCGGGGAATCAGAGGTGGGGAATCAGAGGCGGGGTATCAGAGGAGGGGAATCAGAGGCGGGGAATCAGAGGCGGGGAATCAGAGGCGGGGAATCAGAGGCGTGCAATCAGAGGCGGGGAATCAGAAGTGGGGAATCAGAAGTGGGGAATCAGAGGTGGGGAATCAGAGCCGGGGAATCAGAATCAGCGAATCAGAGGCGGGGCAATCAGAGGTGGGGAATCAGAGGCGGGGAATCAGAGGCGGGGAATCAGAGGAGGTGAATCAGAGGCGGGGAATCAGACGCGGGGAATCAGAGGCGGGGAATCAGAAGTGGGGAATCAGAGGTGGGGAATCAGAGGCGGGGAATCAGAGGCAGGTAATCAGAGGCGGGCAATCAGATGCAGGGAATCAGAGGCAGGGAATCAGAGGCAGGGAATCTGAGGCAGGGAATCTGAGGCAGGGAATCTGAGGTGGGCAATCAGAGGCGGGAAAACAGGCGGGTAAACAGAGGCGGGTAAACATAGGCGGGGAATCAGAGGCGGGGAATCAGAGGCGGGGAATCAGAGGCGGGGAATCAGAGTCGGGGAATCAGAGGCGGGGAATCTGAGGCGGGGAATCAGATGCAGGGAATCAGAGGCGGGGAATCAGAGGTGGGGTATCAGAGGCGGGGAATCAGAGGCGCGGAATCAGAGGCGGGGAATCAGAGGCGTGGAATCAGAGAAGGGGAATCAGAGGCGGGGAATCAGAAGTGGGGAATCAGAGGTGGGAAATCAGAGGCTGGGAATCAGAGGCGGGGAATCAGAGGCGGGGAATCAGAGGCAGGGTATCAGAGGCGGGCAATCAGATGCAGGGAATCAGAGGCAGGGAATCAGAGGCAGGGAATCAGAGGCAGGGAAACTGAGATGGCGAATATGAGGTGGTGAATCAGAGGCGGGGAAACAGTCGGGTAAACAGAGGCGGGGAAACAGAGGCAGGGAATCAGAGGCAGGGAATCAGAGGTAGGGAATCTGAGGCAGGGAATCTGAGGCAGGGAATATGAGGTGGGCAATCAGAGGCGGGAAAACAGGCGGGTAAACAGAGGCGGGTAAACATAGGCGGGGAATCAGAGGCGGGGAATCAGAGGCGGGGAATCAGAGTCGGGGAATCAGAGGCGGGGAATCAGAGTCGGGGAATCAGAGGCGGGGAATCTGAGGCGGGGAATCAGATGCAGGGAATCAGAGGCGGGGAATCAGAGGCGGGGTATCAGAGGCGGGGAATCAGAGGCGCGGAATCAGAGGCGGGGAATCAGAGGCGTGGAATCACAGACGGGGAATCAGAGGCGGGGAATCAGAAGTGGGGAATCAGAAGTGGGGAATCAGAGGTGGGGAATCAGAGGCGTGGAATCAGAGGCGGGGAATCAGAGGTGGGGAATCAGAAGTGGGGAATCAGAGGTGGGGAATCAGAGGCGGGGAATCAGAGGCGCGGAATCAGAGGCGGGCAATCAGAAGTGGGGAATCAGAGGCGGGGAATCAGAGGCGGGGAATCAGAGGTGGTGAATCAGAGGCGGGGAATCAGAGGCGGGGAATCAGAGGCGGGGAATCAGAAGTGGGGAATCGGAGGTGGGGAATCAGAGGCGGGGAATCAGAGGCGGGCAATCAGATGCAGGGAATCAGAGGCAGGGAATCAGAGGCAGGGAACCAGACGCAGGGAATCAAATGAAGGGAATCTGATGCAGGGAATCTGAGGCAGGGAATCTGAGGCAGGGAATCTGTGGTGGGGAATCAGAGGCGGGAAAACAGGCGGTTAAACAGAGGCGGGTATACATAGGCGGGGTTTCAGAGGCGTGGAATCAGAGGCGGGAAATCAGAGGCGGGGAAAGATATGTGGGGAAAAGTAGGCCAGGAAAGTTGAGCGGAAAGGGAGGCAGTGAATCAGAGGTGGGGAATCAGAGGCGGGGAATCAGAGGCGGGGAATCAGAGGCGGGGAATCAGAGGCGGGGAATCAGAAGTGGGGAATCAGAGGTGGGGAATCAGAGGCGGGGAATCAGAGGCGGAGAATCAGAGGCGCGGAATCTGAGGCAGGGAATCTGAGGTGGGGAATCAGAGGCGGGGAAACAGGTGGGTAAACAGAGGTGGGTAAACATAGGCGGGGAATCAGAGGCGCAGAATCAGAGGCGGGGAATCAGAGGCAGGGAATCAGAGGCGGGGAATCAGAGGCGGGGAATCAGATGCGGGGAATCAGAGGTGGGGAATCAGAGGCGGGGTATCAGAGGAGGGGAACCAGAGGCGTGGAATCAGAGGCGGGGAATCAGAGGTGGGGAATCAGAGGCGTGGAATCAGAGGCGGGGAATCAGAGGCGGGGAATCAGAAGTGGGGAATCAGAGGTGGGGAATCAGAGGCGGGGAATCAGAATCAGCGAATCAGAGGCGGGGCAATCAGAGGTGGGGAATCAGAGGCGGGGAATCAGAGGCGGGGAATCAGAGGCGGTGAATCAGAGGCGGGGAATCAGACGCGGGGAATCAGAGGCGGGGAATCAGAAGTGGGGAATCAGAGGTGGGGAATCAGAGGCGGGGAATCAGAGGCAGGTAATCAGAGGCGGGCAATCAGATGCAGGGAATCAGAGGCAGGGAATCAGAGGCAGGGAATCTGAGGCAGGGAATCTGAGGCAGGGAATCTGAGGTGGGCAATCAGAGGCGGGAAAACAGGCGGGTAAACAGAGGCGGGTAAACATAGGCGGGGAATCAGAGGCGGGGAATCAGAGGCGGGGAATCAGAGTCGGGGAATCAGAGGCGGGGAATCAGAGTCGGGGAATCAGAGGCGGGGAATCTGAGGCGGGGAATCAGATGCAGGGAATCAGAGGCGGGGAATCAGAGGCGGGGTATCAGAGGCGGGGAATAAGAGGCGCGGAATCAGAGGCGGGGAATCAGAGGCGTGGAATCACAGACGGGGAATCAGAGGCGTGGAATCAGAAGTGGGGAATCAGAGGTGGGAAATCAGAGGCGGGGAATCAGAGGCGGGGAATCAGAGGCGGGGAATCAGAGGCAGGGTATCAGAGGCGGGCAATCAGATGCAGGGAATCAGAGGCAGGGAGTCAGAGGCAGGGAATCAGAGGCAGGGAACCTGAGGTGGCGAATATGAGGTGGTGAATCAGAGGCGGGGAAACAGGCGGGTAAACAGAGGCTGGGAATCAGATGCAGGGAATCAGAGGCGGGGAATCAGAGGCAGGGAATCAGATGAAGGGAATCTGATGCAGGGAATCTGAGGCAAGGAATCTGAGGCAGGGAATCGGAGGCAGGGAATCTGATGCGGGTTATCAGAAAGAGGAAATGAGATGTTGGAAACGAGATGCAGAGAAAGAGGCACGGAAATAGAGGCAGGGAAAGAGAGGCAGGGTATCAGAGGCAGGTAATCAGAGGCGTGGAATCAGAGGTGGGGAATCAGAGGCGGTGAATCAGAGGCGGGGAATCAGAGGCGGGGAATCAGAGGCGGGGAATCAGAAGTGGGGAATCAGAGGCGGTGAATCAGAGGCGGGGAATCAGAAGTGGGGAATCAGAGGTGGGGAATCAGACGCAGGGAATCAAATGAAGGGAATCTGATGCAGGGAATCTGAGGCAGGGAATCTGAAGCAGGGAATCTGTGGTGGGGATCAGAGGCGGGAAAACAGGCGGGTAAACAGAGGCGGGTAAACATAGGCGGGGAATCAGAGGCGTGGAATCAGAGGCGGGAAATCAGAGGCGGGGAAAGATATGTGGGGAAAAGTAGGCCAGGAAAGTTGAGCGGAAAGGGAGGCAGTGTATCAGAGGTGGGGAATCAGAGGCGGGGAATCAGAGGCGGGGAATCAGAGGCGGGGAATCAGAGGCGGGGAATCAGAAGTGGGGAATCAGAGGTGGGGAATCAGAGGCGGGGAATCAGAGGCGGAGAATCAGAGGCGGGGAATCTGAGGCAGGGAATCTGAGGTGGGGAATCAGAGGCGGGAAAACAGGCGGTTAAACAGAGGCGGGTAAACATGGGCGGGGATTCAGAGGCGTGGAATCAGAGGCGGGAAATCAGAGGCGGGGAAAGATATGTGGGGAAAAGTAGGCCAGGAAAGTTGAGCGGAAAGGGAGGCATTGAATCAGAGGTGGGGAATCAGAGGCGGGGAATCAGAGGCGGGGAATCAGAGGTGGGGAATCAGAGGCAGGGAATCAGAAGCGGGGAATCAGAGGTTGGGAATCAGAGGCGGGGAATCAGAGGCGGAGAATCAGAGGCGGGCAATCAGATGCAGGGAATCAGAGGCAGGGAATCAGAGGCAGGGAATCAGGGGCAGGGAATCTGAGGCAGGGAATCTGAGGTGGGGAATCAGAGGCGGGGAAACAGGTGGGTAAACAGAGGCGGGTAAACATAGGCGGGGAATCAGAGGCACGAAATCAGAGGTGGGGAATCAGAAGCAGGGAATCAGAGGCGGGGAATCAGAGGCGGGGAATCAGATGCGGGGAATCAGAGGTGGGGAATCAGAGGCGGGGTATCAGAGGAGGGGAATCAGAGGCGGGGAATCAGAGGCGGGGAATCAGAGGCGGGGAATCAGAGGCGTGCAATCAGAGGCGGGGAATCAGAAGTGGGGAATCAGAAGTGGGGAATCAGAGGTGGGGAATCAGAGCCGGGGAATCAGAATCAGCGAATCAGAGGCGGGGCAATCAGAGGTGGGGAATCAGAGGCGGGGAATCAGAGGCGGGGAATCAGAGGAGGTGAATCAGAGGCGTGGAATCAGACGCGGGGAATCAGAGGCGGGGAATCAGAAGTGGGGAATCAGAGGTGGGGAATCAGAGGCGGGGAATCAGAGGCAGGTAATCAGAGGCGGGCAATCAGATGCAGGGAATCAGAGGCAGGGAATCAGAGGCAGGGAATCTGAGGCAGGGAATCTGAGGCAGGGAATCTGAGGTGGGCAATCAGAGGCGGGAAAACAGGCGGGTAAACAGAGGCGGGTAAACATAGGCGGGGAATCAGAGGCGGGGAATCAGAGGCGGGGAATCAGAGGCGGGGAATCAGAGTCGGGGAATCAGAGGCGGGGAATCTGAGGCGGGGAATCAGATGCAGGGAATCAGAGGCGGGGAATCAGAGGTGGGGTATCAGAGGCGGGGAATCAGAGGCGCGGAATCAGAGGCGGGGAATCAGAGGCGTGGAATCAGAGAAGGGGAATCAGAGGCGGGGAATCAGAAGTGGGGAATCAGAGGTGGGAAATCAGAGGCTGGGAATCAGAGGCGGGGAATCAGAGGCGGGGAATCAGAGGCAGGGTATCAGAGGCGGGCAATCAGATGCAGGGAATCAGAGGCAGGGAATCAGAGGCAGGGAATCAGAGGCAGGGAAACTGAGATGGCGAATATGAGGTGGTGAATCAGAGGCGGGGAAACAGTCGGGTAAACAGAGGCGGGGAAACAGAGGCAGGGAATCAGAGGCAGGGAATCAGAGGTAGGGAATCTGAGGCAGGGAATCTGAGGCAGGGAATATGAGGTGGGCAATCAGAGGCGGGAAAACAGGCGGGTAAACAGAGGCGGGTAAACATAGGCGGGGAATCAGAGGCGGGGAATCAGAGGCGGGGAATCAGAGTCGGGGAATCAGAGGCGGGGAATCAGAGTCGGGGAATCAGAGGCGGGGAATCTGAGGCGGGGAATCAGATGCAGGGAATCAGAGGCGGGGAATCAGAGGCGGGGTATCAGAGGCGGGGAATCAGAGGCGCGGAATCAGAGGCGGGGAATCAGAGGCGTGGAATCACAGACGGGGAATCAGAGGCGGGGAATCAGAAGTGGGGAATCAGAAGTGGGGAATCAGAGGTGGGGAATCAGAGGCGTGGAATCAGAGGCGGGGAATCAGAGGTGGGGAATCAGAAGTGGGGAATCAGAGGTGGGGAATCAGAGGCGGGGAATCAGAGGCGCGGAATCAGAGGCGGGCAATCAGAAGTGGGGAATCAGAGGCGGGGAATCAGAGGCGGGGAATCAGAGGTGGTGAATCAGAGGCGGGGAATCAGAGGCGGGGAATCAGAGGCGGGGAATCAGAAGTGGGGAATCGGAGGTGGGGAATCAGAGGCGGGGAATCAGAGGCGGGCAATCAGATGCAGGGAATCAGAGGCAGGGAATCAGAGGCAGGGAACCAGACGCAGGGAATCAAATGAAGGGAATCTGATGCAGGGAATCTGAGGCAGGGAATCTGAGGCAGGGAATCTGTGGTGGGGAATCAGAGGCGGGAAAACAGGCGGTTAAACAGAGGCGGGTATACATAGGCGGGGTTTCAGAGGCGTGGAATCAGAGGCGGGAAATCAGAGGCGGGGAAAGATATGTGGGGAAAAGTAGGCCAGGAAAGTTGAGCGGAAAGGGAGGCAGTGAATCAGAGGTGGGGAATCAGAGGCGGGGAATCAGAGGCGGGGAATCAGAGGCGGGGAATCAGAGGCGGGGAATCAGAAGTGGGGAATCAGAGGTGGGGAATCAGAGGCGGGGAATCAGAGGCGGAGAATCAGAGGCGCGGAATCTGAGGCAGGGAATCTGAGGTGGGGAATCAGAGGCGGGGAAACAGGTGGGTAAACAGAGGTGGGTAAACATAGGCGGGGAATCAGAGGCGCAGAATCAGAGGCGGGGAATCAGAGGCAGGGAATCAGAGGCGGGGAATCAGAGGCGGGGAATCAGATGCGGGGAATCAGAGGTGGGGAATCAGAGGCGGGGTATCAGAGGAGGGGAACCAGAGGCGTGGAATCAGAGGCGGGGAATCAGAGGTGGGGAATCAGAGGCGTGGAATCAGAGGCGGGGAATCAGAGGCGGGGAATCAGAAGTGGGGAATCAGAGGTGGGGAATCAGAGGCGGGGAATCAGAATCAGCGAATCAGAGGCGGGGCAATCAGAGGTGGGGAATCAGAGGCGGGGAATCAGAGGCGGGGAATCAGAGGCGGTGAATCAGAGGCGGGGAATCAGACGCGGGGAATCAGAGGCGGGGAATCAGAAGTGGGGAATCAGAGGTGGGGAATCAGAGGCGGGGAATCAGAGGCAGGTAATCAGAGGCGGGCAATCAGATGCAGGGAATCAGAGGCAGGGAATCAGAGGCAGGGAATCTGAGGCAGGGAATCTGAGGCAGGGAATCTGAGGTGGGCAATCAGAGGCGGGAAAACAGGCGGGTAAACAGAGGCGGGTAAACATAGGCGGGGAATCAGAGGCGGGGAATCAGAGGCGGGGAATCAGAGTCGGGGAATCAGAGGCGGGGAATCAGAGTCGGGGAATCAGAGGCGGGGAATCTGAGGCGGGGAATCAGATGCAGGGAATCAGAGGCGGGGTATCAGAGGCGGGGTATCAGAGGCGGGGAATAAGAGGCGCGGAATCAGAGGCGGGGAATCAGAGGCGTGGAATCACAGACGGGGAATCAGAGGCGTGGAATCAGAAGTGGGGAATCAGAGGAGGGAAATCAGAGGCGGGGAATCAGAGGCGGGGAATCAGAGGCGGGGAATCAGAGGCAGGGTATCAGAGGCGGGCAATCAGATGCAGGGAATCAGAGGCAGGGAGTCAGAGGCAGGGAATCAGAGGCAGGGAACCTGAGGTGGCGAATATGAGGTGGTGAATCAGAGGCGGGGAAACAGGCGGGTAAACAGAGGCTGGGAATCAGATGCAGGGAATCAGAGGCGGGGAATCAGAGGCAGGGAATCAGATGAAGGGAATCTGATGCAGGGAATCTGAGGCAAGGAATCTGAGGCAGGGAATCGGAGGCAGGGAATCTGATGCGGGTTATCAGAAAGAGGAAATGAGATGTTGGAAACGAGATGCAGAGAAAGAGGCACGGAAATAGAGGCAGGGAAAGAGAGGCAGGGTATCAGAGGCAGGTAATCAGAGGCGTGGAATCAGAGGTGGGGAATCAGAGGCGGTGAATCAGAGGCGGGGAATCAGAGGCGGGGAATCAGAGGCGGGGAATCAGAAGTGGGGAATCAGAGGCGGTGAATCAGAGGCGGGGAATCAGAAGTGGGGAATCAGAGGTGGGGAATCAGACGCAGGGAATCAAATGAAGGGAATCTGATGCAGGGAATCTGAGGCAGGGAATCTGAAGCAGGGAATCTGTGGTGGGGATCAGAGGCGGGAAAACAGGCGGGTAAACAGAGGCGGGTAAACATAGGCGGGGAATCAGAGGCGTGGAATCAGAGGCGGGAAATCAGAGGCGGGGAAAGATATGTGGGGAAAAGTAGGCCAGGAAAGTTGAGCGGAAAGGGAGGCAGTGTATCAGAGGTGGGGAATCAGAGGCGGGGAATCAGAGGCGGGGAATCAGAGGCGGGGAATCAGAGGCGGGGAATCAGAAGTGGGGAATCAGAGGTGGGGAATCAGAGGCGGGGAATCAGAGGCGGAGAATCAGAGGCGGGGAATCTGAGGCAGGGAATCTGAGGTGGGGAATCAGAGGCGGGGAAACAGGTGGGTAAACAGAGGTGGGTAAACATAGGCGGGGAATCAGAGGCGCGGAATCAGAGGCGGGGAATCAGAGGCAGGGAATCAGAGGCGGGGAATCAGAGGCGGGGAATCAGATGCGGGGAATCAGAGGTGGGGAATCAGAGGCGGGGTATCAGAGGAGGGGAATCAGAGGCATGGAATCAGAGGCGTGGAATCAGAGGCGGGGAATCAGAGGCGTGGAATCAGAGGCGGGGAATCAGAGGCGGGGAATCAGAAGTGGGGAATAAGAGGTGGGGAATCAGAGGCGGGGAATCAGAATCAGCGAATCAGAGGCGGGGCAATCAGAGGTGGGGATTCAGAGGCGGGGAATCAGAGGCGGGGAATCAGAGGCGGTGAATCAGAGGCGGGGAATCAGACGCGGGGAATCAGAGGCGGGGAATCAGAAGTGGGGATTCAGAGGTGGGGAATCAGAGGCGGGGAATCAGAGGCAGGTAATCAGAGGCGGGCAATCAGATGCAGGGAATCAGAGGCAGGGAATCAGAGGTAGGGAATCTGAGGCAGGGAATCTGAGGCAGGGAATCTGAGGTGGGCAATCAGAGGCGGGAAAACAGGCGGGTAAACAGAGGCGGGTAAACATAGGCGGGGAATCAGAGGCGGGGAATCAGAGGCGGGGAATCAGAGTCGGGGAATCAGAGGCGGGGAATCTGAGGCAGGGAATCAGATGCAGGGAATCAGAGGCGGGGAATCAGAGGCGGGGTATCAGAGGCGGGGAATCAGAGGCGCGGAATCAGAGGCGGGGAATCAGAGGCGTGGAATCACAGACGGGGAATCAGAGGCGTGGAATCAGAAGTGTGGAATCAGAGGTGGGAAATCAGAGGCGGGGAATCAGAGGCGGGGAATCAGAGGCGGGGAATCAGAGGCAGGGTATCAGAGGCGGGCAATCAGATGCAGGGAATCAGAGGCAGGGAATCAGAGGCAGGGAATCAGAGGCAGGGAACCTGAGGTGGCGAATATGAGGTGGTGAATCAGAGGCGGGGAAACAGGCGGGTAAACAGAGGCTGGGAATCAGATGCAGGGAATCAGAGGCGGGGAATCAGAGGCATGGAATCAGATGAAGGGAATCTGATGCAGGGAATCTGAGGCAAGGAATCTGAGGCAGGGAATAGGAGGCAGGGAATCTGATGCGGGATATCAGAAAGGGGAAATGAGATGTTGGAAACGAGATGCAGAGAAAGAGGCACAGAAATAGAGGCAGGGAAAGAGAGGCAGGGTATCAGAGGCAGGTAATCAGAGGCGTGGAATCAGAGGTGGGGAATCAGAGGCGGTGAATCAGAGGCGGGGAATCAGAGGCGGGGTATCAGAGGCGGGGAATCAGAGGCGCGGAATCAGAGGCGGGGAATCAGAGGCGTGGAATCACAGACGGGGAATCAGAGGCGGGGAATCAGAAGTGGGGAATCAGAAGTGGGGAATCAGAGGTGGGGAATCAGAGGCGTGGAATCAGAGGCGGGGAATCAGAGGTGGGGAATCAGAAGTGGGGAATCAGAGGTGGGGAATCAGAGGCGGGGAATCAGAGGAGCGGAATCAGAGGCGGGCAATCAGAAGTGGGGAATCAGAGGCGGGGAATCAGAGGCGGGGAATCAGAGGCGGAGAATCAGAGGCGGGGAATCTGAGGCAGGGAATCTGAGGTGGGGAATCAGAGGCGGGGAAACAGGTGGGTAAACAGAGGTGGGTAAACATAGGCGGGGAATCAGAGTCGCGGAATCAGAGGCGGGGAATCAGAGGCAGGGAATCAGAGGCGGGGAATCAGAGGCGGGGAATCAGATGCGGGGAATCAGAGGTGGGGAATCAGAGGCGGGGTATCAGAGGAGGGGAATCAGAGGCATGGAATCAGAGGCGGGGAATCAGAGGCGGGGAATCAGAGGCGTGGAATCAGAGGCGGGGAATCAGAGGCGGGGAATCAGAAGTGGGGAATCAGAGGTGGGGAATCAGAGGCGGGGAATCAGAATCAGCGAATCAGAGGCGGGGCAATCAGAGGTGGGGATTCAGAGGCGGGGAATCAGAGGCGGGGAATCAGAGGCGGTGAATCAGAGGCGGGGAATCAGACGCGGGGAATCAGAGGCGGGGAATCAGAAGTGGGGATTCAGAGGTGGGGAATCAGAGGCGGGGAATCAGAGGCAGGTAATCAGAGGCGGGCAATCAGATGCAGGGAATCAGAGGCAGGGAATCAGAGGTAGGGAATCTGAGGCAGGGAATCTGAGGCAGGGAATCTGAGGTGGGCAATCAGAGGCGGGAAAACAGGCGGGTAAACAGAGGCGGGTAAACATAGGCGGGGAATCAGAGGCGGGGAATCAGAGGCGGGGAATCAGAGTCGGGGAATCAGAGGCGGGGAATCTGAGGCAAGGAATCAGATGCAGGGAATCAGAGGCGGGGAATCAGAGGCGGGGTATCAGAGGCGGGGAATCAGAGGCGCGGAATCAGAGGCGGGGAATCAGAGGCGTGGAATCACAGACGGGGAATCAGAGGCGGGGAATCAGAAGTGGGGAATCAGAGGTGGGAAATCAGAGGCGGGGAATCAGAGGCGGGGAATCAGAGGCGGGGAATCAGAGGCAGGGTATCAGAGGCGGGCAATCAGAGGCGGGGAATCTGAGGCGGGGAATCAGATGCAGGGAATCAGAGGCGGGGAATCAGAGGCGGGGTATCAGAGGCGGGGAATCAGAGGCGCGGAATCAGAGGCGGGGAATCAGAGGCGTGGAATCACAGACGGGGAATCAGAGGCGGGGAATCAGAAGTGGGGAATCAGAAGTGGGGAATCAGAGGTGGGGAATCAGAGGCGTGGAATCAGAGGCGGGGAATCAGAGGTGGGGAATCAGAAGTGGGGAATCAGAGGTGGGGAATCAGAGGCGGGGAATCAGAGGCGCGGAATCAGAGGCGGGCAATCAGAAGTGGGGAATCAGAGGAGGGGAATCAGAGGCGAGGAATCAGAGGTGGTGAATCAGAGGCGGGGAATCAGAGGCGGGGAATCAGAGGCGGGGATTCAGAAGTGGGGAATCAGAGGTGGGGAATCAGAGGCGGGGAATCAGAGGCGGGCAATCAGATGCAGGGAATCAGAGGCAGGGAATCAGAGGCAGGGAACCAGACGCAGGGAATCAAATGAAGGGAATCTGATGCAGGGAATCTGAGGCAGGGAATCTGAGGCAGGGAATCTGTGGTGGGGAATCAGTGGCGGGAAAACAGGCGGTTAAACAGAGGCGGGTAAACATAGGCGGGGATTCAGAGGCGTGGAATCAGAGGCGGGAAATCAGAGGCGGGGAAAGATATGTGGGGAAAAGTAGGCCAGGAAAGTTGAGCGGAAAGGGAGGCATTGAATCAGAGGTGGGGAATCAGAGGCGGGGAATCAGAGGCGGGGAATCAGAGGCGGGGAATCAGAGGCAGGGAATCAGAAGCGGGGAATCAGAGGTTGGGAATCAGAGGCGGGGAATCAGAGGCAGAGAATCAGAGGCGGGCAATCAGATGCAGGGAATCAGAGGCAGGGAATCAGAGGCAGGGAATCCGGGGCAGGGAATCTGAGGCAGGGAATCTGAGGTGGTGAATCAGAGGCGGGGAATCAGAGGCGGGGAATCAGAGGCGGGGATTCAGAAGTGGGGAATCAGAGGTGGGGAATCAGAGGTGGGGAATCAGAGGCGTGGAATCAGAGGCGGGGAATCAGAGGCGGGGAATCAGAAGTGGGGAATCAGAGGTGGGGAATCAGAGGCGGGGAATCAGAATCAGCGAATCAGAGGCGGGGCAATCAGAGGTGGGGAATCAGAGGCGGGGAATCAGAGGCGGGGAATCAGAGGCGGTGAATCAGAGGCGGGGAATCAGACGCGGGGAATCAGAGGCGGGGAATCAGAAGTGGGGAATCAGAGGTGGGGAATCAGAGGCGGGGAATCAGAGGCAGGTAATCAGAGGCGGGCAATCAGATGCAGGGAATCAGAGGCAGGGAATCAGAGGCAGGGAATCTG
Source organism: Narcine bancroftii (assembly GCF_036971445.1). Lineage (NCBI taxonomy): Eukaryota > Metazoa > Chordata > Chondrichthyes > Torpediniformes > Narcinidae > Narcine > Narcine bancroftii. The sequence goes on from NC_091470.1 coordinate 264,469,554, forward strand.
AGGCAGGGAATCTGAGGCGGGCAATCAGAAGTGGGGAATCAGAGGCGGGGAATCAGAGGCGGGGAATCAGAGGCGGAGAATCAGAGGCGGGGAATCTGAGGCAGGGAATCTGAGGTGGGGAATCAGAGGCGGGGAAACAGGTGGGTAAACAGAGGTGGGTAAACATAGGCGGGGAATCAGAGTCGCGGAATCAGAGGCGGGGAATCAGAGGCAGGGAATCAGAGGCGGGGAATCAGAGGCGGGGAATCAGATGCGGGGAATCAGAGGTGGGGAATCAGAGGCGGGGTATCAGAGGAGGGGAATCAGAGGCATGGAATCAGAGGCGGGGAATCAGAGGCGGGGAATCAGAGGCGTGGAATCAGAGGCGGGGAATCAGAGGCGGGGAATCAGAAGTGGGGAATCAGAGGTGGGGAATCAGAGGCGGGGAATCAGAATCAGCGAATCAGAGGCGGGGCAATCAGAGGTGGGGATTCAGAGGCGGGGAATCAGAGGCGGGGAATCAGAGGCGGTGAATCAGAGGCGGGGAATCAGACGCGGGGAATCAGAGGCGGGGAATCAGAAGTGGGGATTCAGAGGTGGGGAATCAGAGGCGGGGAATCAGAGGCAGGTAATCAGAGGCGGGCAATCAGATGCAGGGAATCAGAGGCAGGGAATCAGAGGTAGGGAATCTGAGGCAGGGAATCTGAGGCAGGGAATCTGAGGTGGGCAATCAGAGGCGGGAAAACAGGCGGGTAAACAGAGGCGGGTAAACATAGGCGGGGAATCAGAGGCGGGGAATCAGAGGCGGGGAATCAGAGTCGGGGAATCAGAGGCGGGGAATCTGAGGCAAGGAATCAGATGCAGGGAATCAGAGGCGGGGAATCAGAGGCGGGGTATCAGAGGCGGGGAATCAGAGGCGCGGAATCAGAGGCGGGGAATCAGAGGCGTGGAATCACAGACGGGGAATCAGAGGCGGGGAATCAGAAGTGGGGAATCAGAGGTGGGAAATCAGAGGCGGGGAATCAGAGGCGGGGAATCAGAGGCGGGGAATCAGAGGCAGGGTATCAGAGGCGGGCAATCAGAGGCGGGGAATCTGAGGCGGGGAATCAGATGCAGGGAATCAGAGGCGGGGAATCAGAGGCGGGGTATCAGAGGCGGGGAATCAGAGGCGCGGAATCATAGGCGGGGAATCAGAGGCGTGGAATCACAGACGGGGAATCAGAGGCGGGGAATCAGAAGTGGGGAATCAGAAGTGGGGAATCAGAGGTGGGGAATCAGAGGCGTGGAATCAGAGGCGGGGAATCAGAGGTGGGGAATCAGAAGTGGGGAATCAGAGGTGGGGAATCAGAGGCGGGGAATCAGAGGCGCGGAATCAGAGGCGGGCAATCAGAAGTGGGGAATCAGAGGAGGGGAATCAGAGGCGAGGAATCAGAGGTGGTGAATCAGAGGCGGGGAATCAGAGGCGGGGAATCAGAGGCGGGGATTCAGAAGTGGGGAATCAGAGGTGGGGAATCAGAGGCGGGGAATCAGAGGCGGGCAATCAGATGCAGGGAATCAGAGGCAGGGAATCAGAGGCAGGGAACCAGACGCAGGGAATCAAATGAAGGGAATCTGATGCAGGGAATCTGAGGCAGGGAATCTGAGGCAGGGAATCTGTGGTGGGGAATCAGTGGCGGGAAAACAGGCGGTTAAACAGAGGCGGGTAAACATAGGCGGGGATTCAGAGGCGTGGAATCAGAGGCGGGAAATCAGAGGCGGGGAAAGATATGTGGGGAAAAGTAGGCCAGGAAAGTTGAGCGGAAAGGGAGGCATTGAATCAGAGGTGGGGAATCAGAGGCGGGGAATCAGAGGCGGGGAATCAGAGGCGGGGAATCAGAGGCAGGGAATCAGAAGCGGGGAATCAGAGGTTGGGAATCAGAGGCGGGGAATCAGAGGCGGAGAATCAGAGGCGGGCAATCAGATGCAGGGAATCAGAGGCAGGGAATCAGAGGCAGGGAATCCGGGGCAGGGAATCTGAGGCAGGGAATCTGAGGTGGTGAATCAGAGGCGGGGAATCAGAGGCGGGGAATCAGAGGCGGGGATTCAGAAGTGGGGAATCAGAGGTGGGGAATCAGAGGTGGGGAATCAGAGGCGTGGAATCAGAGGCGGGGAATCAGAGGCGGGGAATCAGAAGTGGGGAATCAGAGGTGGGGAATCAGAGGCGGGGAATCAGAATCAGCGAATCAGAGGCGGGGCAATCAGAGGTGGGGAATCAGAGGCGGGGAATCAGAGGCGGGGAATCAGAGGCGGTGAATCAGAGGCGGGGAATCAGACGCGGGGAATCAGAGGCGGGGAATCAGAAGTGGGGAATCAGAGGTGGGGAATCAGAGGCGGGGAATCAGAGGCAGGTAATCAGAGGCGGGCAATCAGATGCAGGGAATCAGAGGCAGGGAATCAGAGGCAGGGAATCTGAGGCAGGGAATCTGAGGCAGGGAATCTGAGGTGGGCAATCAGAGGCGGGAAAACAGGCGGGTAAACAGAGGCGGGTAAACATAGGCAGGGAATCAGAGGCAGGGAACCTGAGGTGGCGAATATGAGGTGGTGAATCAGAGGCGGGGAAACAGGCGGGTAAACAGAGGCTGGGAATCAGATGCAGGGAATCAGAGGCGGGGAATCAGAGGCATGGAATCAGATGAAGGGAATCTGATGCAGGGAATCTGAGGCAAGGAATCTGAGGCAGGGAATAGGAGGCAGGGAATCTGATGCGGGATATCAGAAAGGGGAAATGAGATGTTGGAAACGAGATGCAGAGAAAGAGGCACAGAAATAGAGGCAGGGAAAGAGAGGCAGGGTATCAGAGGCAGGTAATCAGAGGCGTGGAATCAGAGGTGGGGAATCAGAGGCGGTGAATCAGAGGCGGGGAATCAGAGGCGGGGTATCAGAGGCGGGGAATCAGAGGCGCGGAATCAGAGGCGGGGAATCAGAGGCGTGGAATCACAGACGGGGAATCAGAGGCGGGGAATCAGAAGTGGGGAATCAGAAGTGGGGAATCAGAGGTGGGGAATCAGAGGCGTGGAATCAGAGGCGGGGAATCAGAGGTGGGGAATCAGAAGTGGGGAATCAGAGGTGGGGAATCAGAGGCGGGGAATCAGAGGAGCGGAATCAGAGGCGGGCAATCAGAAGTGGGGAATCAGAGGCGGGGAATCAGAGGCGGGGAATCAGAGGCGGAGAATCAGAGGCGGGGAATCTGAGGCAGGGAATCTGAGGTGGGGAATCAGAGGCGGGGAAACAGGTGGGTAAACAGAGGTGGGTAAACATAGGCGGGGAATCAGAGTCGCGGAATCAGAGGCGGGGAATCAGAGGCAGGGAATCAGAGGCGGGGAATCAGAGGCGGGGAATCAGATGCGGGGAATCAGAGGTGGGGAATCAGAGGCGGGGTATCAGAGGAGGGGAATCAGAGGCATGGAATCAGAGGCGGGGAATCAGAGGCGGGGAATCAGAGGCGTGGAATCAGAGGCGGGGAATCAGAGGCGGGGAATCAGAAGTGGGGAATCAGAGGTGGGGAATCAGAGGCGGGGAATCAGAATCAGCGAATCAGAGGCGGGGCAATCAGAGGTGGGGATTCAGAGGCGGGGAATCAGAGGCGGGGAATCAGAGGCGGTGAATCAGAGGCGGGGAATCAGACGCGGGGAATCAGAGGCGGGGAATCAGAAGTGGGGATTCAGAGGTGGGGAATCAGAGGCGGGGAATCAGAGGCAGGTAATCAGAGGCGGGCAATCAGATGCAGGGAATCAGAGGCAGGGAATCAGAGGCAGGGAATCTGAGGCAGGGAATCTGAGGCAGGGAATCTGAGGTGGGCAATCAGAGGCGGGAAAACAGGCGGGTAAACAGAGGCGGGTAAACATAGGCGGGGAATCAGAGGCGGGGAATCAGAGGCGGGGAATCAGAGTCGGGGAATCAGAGGCGGGGAATCTGAGGCAAGGAATCAGATGCAGGGAATCAGAGGCGGGGAATCAGAGGCGGGGTATCAGAGGCGGGGAATCAGAGGCGCGGAATCAGAGGCGGGGAATCAGAGGCGTGGAATCACAGACGGGGAATCAGAGGCGGGGAATCAGAAGTGGGGAATCAGAGGTGGGAAATCAGAGGCGGGGAATCAGAGGCGGGGAATCAGAGGCGGGGAATCAGAGGCAGGGTATCAGAGGCGGGCAATCAGAGGCGGGGAATCTGAGGCGGGGAATCAGATGCAGGGAATCAGAGGCGGGGAATCAGAGGCGGGGTATCAGAGGCGGGGAATCAGAGGCGCGGAATCAGAGGCGGGGAATCAGAGGCGTGGAATCACAGACGGGGAATCAGAGGCGGGGAATCAGAAGTGGGGAATCAGAAGTGGGGAATCAGAGGTGGGGAATCAGAGGCGTGGAATCAGAGGCGGGGAATCAGAGGTGGGGAATCAGAAGTGGGGAATCAGAGGTGGGGAATCAGAGGCGGGGAATCAGAGGCGCGGAATCAGAGGCGGGCAATCAGAAGTGGGGAATCAGAGGAGGGGAATCAGAGGCGAGGAATCAGAGGTGGTGAATCAGAGGCGGGGAATCAGAGGCGGGGAATCAGAGGCGGGGATTCAGAAGTGGGGAATCAGAGGTGGGGAATCAGAGGCGGGGAATCAGAGGCGGGCAATCAGATGCAGGGAATCAGAGGCAGGGAATCAGAGGCAGGGAACCAGACGCAGGGAATCAAATGAAGGGAATCTGATGCAGGGAATCTGAGGCAGGGAATCTGAGGCAGGGAATCTGTGGTGGGGAATCAGTGGCGGGAAAACAGGCGGTTAAACAGAGGCGGGTAAACATAGGCGGGGATTCAGAGGCGTGGAATCAGAGGCGGGAAATCAGAGGCGGGGAAAGATATGTGGGGAAAAGTAGGCCAGGAAAGTTGAGCGGAAAGGGAGGCATTGAATCAGAGGTGGGGAATCAGAGGCGGGGAATCAGAGGCGGGGAATCAGAGGCGGGGAATCAGAGGCAGGGAATCAGAAGCGGGGAATCAGAGGTTGGGAATCAGAGGCGGGGAATCAGAGGCGGAGAATCAGAGGCGGGCAATCAGATGCAGGGAATCAGAGGCAGGGAATCAGAGGCAGGGAATCCGGGGCAGGGAATCTGAGGCAGGGAATCTGAGGTGGGGAATCAGAGGCGGGGAAACAGGTGGGTAAACAGAGGCGGGTAAACATAGGCGGGGAATCAGAGGCACGAAATCAGAGGTGGGGAATCAGAGGCAGGGAATCAGAGGCGGGGAATCAGAGGCGGGGAAACAGATGCGGGGAATCAGAGGTGGGGAATCAGAGGCGGGGTATCAGAGGAGGGGAATCAGAGGCGGGGAATCAGAGGCGGGGAATCAGAGGCGGGGAATCAGAGGCGTGCAATCAGAGGCGGGGAATCAGAAGTGGGGAATCAGAAGTGGGGAATCAGAGGTGGGGAATCAGAGCCGGGGAATCAGAATCAGCGAATCAGAGGCGGGGCAATCAGAGGTGGGGAATCAGAGGCGGGGAATCAGAGGCGGGGAATCAGAGGAGGTGAATCAGAGGCGGGGAATCAGACGCGGGGAATCAGAGGCGGGGAATCAGAAGTGGGGAATCAGAGGTGGGGAATCAGAGGCGGGGAATCAGAGGCAGGTAATCAGAGGCGGGCAATCAGATGCAGGGAATCAGAGGCAGGGAATCAGAGGCAGGGAATCTGAGGCAGGGAATCTGAGGCAGGGAATCTGAGGTGGGCAATCAGAGGCGGGAAAACAGGCGGGTAAACAGAGGCGGGTAAACATAGGCGGGGAATCAGAGGCGGGGAATCAGAGGCGGGGAATCAGAGGCGGGGAATCAGAGTCGGGGAATCAGAGGCGGGGAATCTGAGGCGGGGAATCAGATGCAGGGAATCAGAGGCGGGGAATCAGAGGTGGGGTATCAGAGGCGGGGAATCAGAGGCGCGGAATCAGAGGCGGGGAATCAGAGGCGTGGAATCAGAGACGGGGAATCAGAGGCGGGGAATCAGAAGTGGGGAATCAGAGGTGGGAAATCAGAGGCTGGGAATCAGAGGCGGGGAATCAGAGGCGGGGAATCAGAGGCAGGGTATCAGAGGCGGGCAATCAGATGCAGGGAATCAGAGGCAGGGAATCAGAGGCAGGGAATCAGAGGCAGGGAAACTGAGATGGCGAATATGAGGTGGTGAATCAGAGGCGGGGAAACAGTCGGGTAAACAGAGGCGGGGAATCAGAGGCAGGGAATCAGAGGCAGGGAATCAGAGGTAGGGAATCTGAGGCAGGGAATCTGAGGCAGGGAATATGAGGTGGGCAATCAGAGGCGGGAAAACAGGCGGGTAAACAGAGGCGGGTAAACATAGGCGGGGAATCAGAGGCGGGGAATCAGAGGCGGGGAATCAGAGTCGGGGAATCAGAGGCGGGGAATCAGAGTCGGGGAATCAGAGGCGGGGAATCTGAGGCGGGGAATCAGATGCAGGGAATCAGAGGCGGGGAATCAGAGGCGGGGTATCAGAGGCGGGGAATCAGAGGCGCGGAATCAGAGGCGGGGAATCAGAGGCGTGGAATCACAGACGGGGAATCAGAGGCGGGGAATCAGAAGTGGGGAATCAGAAGTGGGGAATCAGAGGTGGGGAATCAGAGGCGTGGAATCAGAGGCAGGGAATCAGAGGTGGGGAATCAGAAGTGGGGAATCAGAGGTGGGGAATCAGAGGCGGGGAATCAGAGGCGCGGAATCAGAGGCGGGCAATCAGAAGTGGGGAATCAGAGGCGGGGAATCAGAGGCGGGGAATCAGAGGTGGTGAATCAGAGGCGGGGAATCAGAGGCGGGGAATCGGAGGCGGGGAATCAGAAGTGGGGAATCAGAGGTGGGGAATCAGAGGCGGGGAATCAGAGGCGGGCAATCAGATGCAGGGAATCAGAGGCAGGGAATCAGAGGCAGGGAACCAGACGCAGGGAATCAAATGAAGGGAATCTGATGCAGGGAATCTGAGGCAGGGAATCTGAGGCAGGGAATCTGTGGTGGGGAATCAGAGGCGGGAAAACAGGCGGTTAAACAGAGGCGGGTATACGTAGGCGGGGTTTCAGAGGCGTGGAATCAGAGGCGGGAAATCAGAGGCGGGGAAAGATATGTGGGGAAAAGTAGGCCAGGAAAGTTGAGCGGAAAGGGAGGCAGTGAATCAGAGGTGGGGAATCAGAGGCGGGGAATCAGAGGCGGGGAATCAGAGGCCGGGAATCAGAGGCGGGGAATCAGAAGTGGGGAATCAGAGGTGGGGAATCAGAGGCGGGGAATCAGAGGCGGAGAATCAGAGGCGGGGAATCTGAGGCAGGGAATCTGAGGTGGGGAATCAGAGGCGGGGAAACAGGTGGGTAAACAGAGGTGGGTAAACATAGGCGGGGAATCAGAGGCGCAGAATCAGAGGCGGGGAATCAGAGGCAGGGAATCAGAGGCGGGGAATCAGAGGCGGGGAATCAGATGCGGGGAATCAGAGGTGGGGAATCAGAGGCGGGGTATCAGAGGAGGGGAACCAGAGGCGTGGAATCAGAGGCGGGGAATCAGAGGTGGGGAATCAGAGGCGTGGAATCAGAGGCGGGGAATCAGAGGCGGGGAATCAGAAGTGGGGAATCAGAGGTGGGGAATCAGAGGCGGGGAATCAGAATCAGCGAATCAGAGGCGGGGCAATCAGAGGTGGGGAATCAGAGGCGGGGAATCAGAGGCGGGGAATCAGAGGCGGTGAATCAGAGGCGGGGAATCAGACGCGGGGAATCAGAGGCGGGGAATCAGAAGTGGGGAATCAGAGGTGGGGAATCAGAGGCGGGGAATCAGAGGCAGGTAATCAGAGGCGGGCAATCAGATGCAGGGAATCAGAGGCAGGGAATCAGAGGCAGGGAATCTGAGGCAGGGAATCTGAGGCAGGGAATCTGAGGTGGGCAATCAGAGGCGGGAAAACAGGCGGGTAAACAGAGGCGGGTAAACATAGGCGGGGAATCAGAGGCGGGGAATCAGAGGCGGGGAATCAGAGTCGGGGAATCAGAGGCGGGGAATCAGAGTCGGGGAATCAGAGGCGGGGAATCTGAGGCGGGGAATCAGATGCAGGGAATCAGAGGCGGGGAATCAGAGGCGGGGTATCAGAGGCGGGGAATAAGAGGCGCGGAATCAGAGGCGGGGAATCAGAGGCGTGGAATCACAGACGGGGAATCAGAGGCGTGGAATCAGAAGTGGGGAATCAGAGGTGGGAAATCAGAGGCGGGGAATCAGAGGCGGGGAATCAGAGGCGGGGAATCAGAGGCAGGGTATCAGAGGCGGGCAATCAGATGCAGGGAATCAGAGGCAGGGAGTCAGAGGCAGGGAATCAGAGGCAGGGAACCTGAGGTGGCGAATATGAGGTGGTGAATCAGAGGCGGGGAAACAGGCGGGTAAACAGAGGCTGGGAATCAGATGCAGGGAATCAGAGGCGGGGAATCAGAGGCAGGGAATCAGATGAAGGGAATCTGATGCAGGGAATCTGAGGCAAGGAATCTGAGGCAGGGAATCGGAGGCAGGGAATCTGATGCGGGTTATCAGAAAGGGGAAATGAGATGTTGGAAACGAGATGCAGAGAAAGAGGCACGGAAATAGAGGCAGGGAAAGAGAGGCAGGGTATCAGAGGCAGGTAATCAGAGGCGTGGAATCAGAGGTGGGGAATCAGAGGCGGTGAATCAGAGGCGGGGAATCAGAGGCGGGGAATCAGAGGCGGGGAATCAGAAGTGGGGAATCAGAGGCGGGGAATCAGAGGCGGGGAATCAGAAGTGGGGAATCAGAGGTGGGGAATCAGACGCAGGGAATCAAATGAAGGGAATCTGATGCAGGGAATCTGAGGCAGGGAATCTGAAGCAGGGAATCTGTGGTGGGGATCAGAGGCGGGAAAACAGGCGGGTAAACAGAGGCGGGTAAACATAGGCGGGGAATCAGAGGCGTGGAATCAGAGGCGGGAAATCAGAGGCGGGGAAAGATATGTGGGGAAAAGTAGGCCAGGAAAGTTGAGCGGAAAGGGAGGCAGTGTATCAGAGGTGGGGAATCAGAGGCGGGGAATCAGAGGCGGGGAATCAGAGGCGGGGAATCAGAGGCGGGGAATCAGAAGTGGGGAATCAGAGGTGGGGAATCAGAGGCGGGGAATCAGAGGCGGAGAATCAGAGGCGGGGAATCTGAGGCAGGGAATCTGAGGTGGGGAATCAGAGGCGGGGAAACAGGTGGGTAAACAGAGGTGGGTAAACATAGGCGGGGAATCAGAGGCGCGGAATCAGAGGCGGGGAATCAGAGGCAGGGAATCAGAGGCGGGGAATCAGAGGCGGGGAATCAGATGCGGGGAATCAGAGGTGGGGAATCAGAGGCGGGGTATCAGAGGAGGGGAATCAGAGGCATGGAATCAGAGGCGGGGAATCAGAGGCGGGGAATCAGAGGCGTGGAATCAGAGGCGGGGAATCAGAGGCGGGGAATCAGAAGTGGGGAATCAGAGGTGGGGAATCAGAGGCGGGGAATCAGAATCAGCGAATCAGAGGCGGGGCAATCAGAGGTGGGGATTCAGAGGCGGGGAATCAGAGGCGGGGAATCAGAGGCGGTGAATCAGAGGCGGGGAATCAGACGCGGGGAATCAGAGGCGGGGAATCAGAAGTGGGGATTCAGAGGTGGGGAATCAGAGGCGGGGAATCAGAGGCAGGTAATCAGAGGCGGGCAATCAGATGCAGGGAATCAGAGGCAGGGAATCAGAGGTAGGGAATCTGAGGCAGGGAATCTGAGGCAGGGAATCTGAGGTGGGCAATCAGAGGCGGGAAAACAGGCGGGTAAACAGAGGCGGGTAAACATAGGCGGGGAATCAGAGGCGGGGAATCAGAGGCGGGGAATCAGAGTCGGGGAATCAGAGGCGGGGAATCTGAGGCAGGGAATCAGATGCAGGGAATCAGAGGCGGGGAATCAGAGGCGGGGTATCAGAGGCGGGGAATCAGAGGCGCGGAATCAGAGGCGGGGAATCAGAGGCGTGGAATCACAGACGGGGAATCAGAGGCGTGGAATCAGAAGTGGGGAATCAGAGGTGGGAAATCAGAGGCGGGGAATCAGAGGCGGGGAATCAGAGGCGGGGAATCAGAGGCAGGGTATCAGAGGCGGGCAATCAGATGCAGGGAATCAGAGGCAGGGAATCAGAGGCAGGGAATCAGAGGCAGGGAACCTGAGGTGGCGAATATGAGGTGGTGAATCAGAGGCGGGGAAACAGGCGGGTAAACAGAGGCTGGGAATCAGATGCAGGGAATCAGAGGCGGGGAATCAGAGGCATGGAATCAGATGAAGTGAATCTGATGCAGGGAATCTGAGGCAAGGAATCTGAGGCAGGGAATCGGAGGCAGGGAATCTGATGCGGGTTATCAGAAAGGGGAAATGAGATGTTGGAAACGAGATGCAGAGAAAGAGGCACAGAAATAGAGGCAGGGATAGAGAGGCAGGGTATCAGAGGCAGGTAATCAGAGGCGTGGAATCAGAGGTGGGGAATCAGAGGCGGTGAATCAGAGGCGGGGAATCAGAGGCGGGGAATCAGAGGCGGGGAATCAGAAGTGGGGAATCAGAGGTGGGGAATCAGAGGCGGGGAATCAGAGGCGGGCAATCAGATGCAGGGAATCAGAGTCAGGGAATCAGACGCAGGGAATCAAATGAAGGGAATCTGATGCAGGGAATCTGAGGCAGGGAATCTGAAGCAGGGAATCTGTGGTGGGGATCAGAGGCGGGAAAACAGGCGGGTAAACAGAGGCGGGTAAACATAGGCGGGGAATCAGAGGCGTGGAATCAGAGGCGGGAAATCAGAGGCGGGGAAAGGTATGTGGGGAAAAGTAGGCCAGGAAAGTTGAGCGGAAAGGGAGGCAGTGTATCAGAGGTGGGGAATCAGAGGCGGGGAATCAGAGGCGGGGAATCAGAGGCGGGGAATCAGAGGCGGGAAATCAGAAGTGGGGAATCAGAGGTGGGGAATCAGAGGCGGGGAATCAGAGGCGGAGAATCAGAGGCGGGGAATCTGAGGCAGGGAATCTGAGGTGGGGAATCAGAGGCGGGGAAACAGGTGGGTAAACAGAGGTGGGTAAACATAGGCGGGGAATCAGAGTCGCGGAATCAGAGGCGGGGAATCAGAGGCAGGGAATCAGAGGCGGGGAATCAGAGGCGGGGAATCAGATGCGGGGAATCAGAGGTGGGGAATCAGAGGCGGGGTATCAGAGGAGGGGAATCAGAGGCATGGAATCAGAGGCGGGGAATCAGAGGCGGGGAATCAGAGGCGTGGAATCAGAGGCGGGGAATCAGAGGCGGGGAATCAGAAGTGGGGAATCAGAGGTGGGGAATCAGAGGCGGGGAATCAGAATCAGCGAATCAGAGGCGGGGCAATCAGAGGTGGGGATTCAGAGGCGGGGAATCAGAGGCGGGGAATCAGAGGCGGTGAATCAGAGGCGGGGAATCAGACGCGGGGAATCAGAGGCGGGGAATCAGAAGTGGGGATTCAGAGGTGGGGAATCAGAGGCGGGGAATCAGAGGCAGGTAATCAGAGGCGGGCAATCAGATGCAGGGAATCAGAGGCAGGGAATCAGAGGTAGGGAATCTGAGGCAGGGAATCTGAGGCAGGGAATCTGAGGTGGGCAATCAGAGGCGGGAAAACAGGCGGGTAAACAGAGGCGGGTAAACATAGGCGGGGAATCAGAGGCGGGGAATCAGAGGCGGGGAATCAGAGTCGGGGAATCAGAGGCGGGGAATCTGAGGCAGGGAATCAGATGCAGGGAATCAGAGGCGGGGAATCAGAGGCGGGGTATCAGAGGCGGGGAATCAGAGGCGCGGAATCAGAGGCGGGGAATCAGAGGCGTGGAATCACAGACGGGGAATCAGAGGCGGGGAATCAGAAGTGGGGAATCAGAGGTGGGAAATCAGAGGCGGGGAATCAGATGCGGGGAATCAGAGGCGGGGAATCAGAGGCAGGGTATCAGAGGCGGGCAATCAGATGCAGGGAATCAGAGGCAGGGAATCAGAGGCAGGGAATCAGAGGCAGGGAACCTGAGGTGGCGAATATGAGGTGGTGAATCAGAGGCGGGGAAACAGGCGGGTAAACCGAGGCTGGGAATCAGATGCAGGGAATCAGAGGCGGGGAATCAGAGGCAGGGAATCAGATGAAGGGAATCTGATGCAGGGAATCTGAGGCAGGGAATCTGAGGCAGGGAATCTGTGGCAGGGAATCTGATGCGGGTTATCAGAAGGGGGAAATGAGATGTGGGAAACGAGATGCAGAGAAAGAGGCACGGAAATAGAGGCAGGGAAAGAGAGGCAGGGTATCAGAGGCGGGTAATCAGAGGCGTGGAATCAGAGGCGGGGAATCAGAGGCGGGAAATCAGAGAGGGGAATCAGAAGTGGGGAATCAGAGGCGGGGAATCAGAGGCAGGGAATCGGAGGCGGGCAATCAGATGCAGGGAATCAGAGGCAGGGAATCAGAGGCAGGGAATCTGAGGCAGGGAATCTGAGGCAGGGAATCTGAGGTGGGCAATCAGAGGCGGGAAAACAGGCGGGTAAACAGAGGCGGGTAAACATAGGCGGGGAATCAGAGGCAGGGAATCAGAGGGGGGGAATCAGAGGTGGGGAATCAGAGGCGGGGAATCAGAGTCGGGGAATCAGAGGCGGGGAATCTGAGGCGGGGAATCAGATGCAGGGAATCAGAGGCGGGGAATCAGAGGCGGGGTATTAGAGGCGGGGAATCAGAGGCGCTGAATCAGAGACGGGGAATCAGAGGCGTGGAATCAGAGACGGGGAATCAGAGGCGTGGAATCAGACGCGGGGAATCAGAGGAGGGGAATCAGAAGTGGGGAATCAGAGGTGGGGAATCAGAGGCGGGGAATCAGAGGCAGGTAATCAGAGGCGGGCAATCAGATGCAGGGAATCAGAAGCAGGGAATCAGAGGCATGGAATCAGATGAAGGGAATCTGATGCAGGGAATCTGAGGCAAGGAATCTGAGGCAGGGAATCGGAGGCAGGGAATCTGATGCGGGTTATCAGAAAGGGGAAATGAGATGTTGGAAACGAGATGCAGAGAAAGAGGCACAGAAATAGAGGCAGGGATAGAGAGGCAGGGTATCAGAGGCAGGTAATCAGAGGCGTGGAATCAGAGGTGGGGAATCAGAGGCGGTGAATCAGAGGCGGGGAATCAGAGGCGGGGAATCAGAGGCGGGGAATCAGAAGTGGGGAATCAGAGGTGGGGAATCAGAGGCGGGGAATCAGAGGCGGGCAATCAGATGCAGGGAATCAGAGTCAGGGAATCAGACGCAGGGAATCAAATGAAGGGAATCTGATGCAGGGAATCTGAGGCAGGGAATCTGAAGCAGGGAATCTGTGGTGGGGATCAGAGGCGGGAAAACAGGCGGGTAAACAGAGGCGGGTAAACATAGGCGGGGAATCAGAGGCGTGGAATCAGAGGCGGGAAATCAGAGGCGGGGAAAGGTATGTGGGGAAAAGTAGGCCAGGAAAGTTGAGCGGAAAGGGAGGCAGTGTATCAGAGGTGGGGAATCAGAGGCGGGGAATCAGAGGCGGGGAATCAGAGGCGGGGAATCAGAGGCGGGAAATCAGAAGTGGGGAATCAGAGGTGGGGAATCAGAGGCGGGGAATCAGAGGCGGAGAATCAGAGGCGGGGAATCTGAGGCAGGGAATCTGAGGTGGGGAATCAGAGGCGGGGAAACAGGTGGGTAAACAGAGGTGGGTAAACATAGGCGGGGAATCAGAGTCGCGGAATCAGAGGCGGGGAATCAGAGGCAGGGAATCAGAGGCGGGGAATCAGAGGCGGGGAATCAGATGCGGGGAATCAGAGGTGGGGAATCAGAGGCGGGGTATCAGAGGAGGGGAATCAGAGGCATGGAATCAGAGGCGGGGAATCAGAGGCGGGGAATCAGAGGCGTGGAATCAGAGGCAGGGAATCAGAGGCGGGGAATCAGAAGTGGGGAATCAGAGGTGGGGAATCAGAGGCGGGGAATCAGAATCAGCGAATCAGAGGCGGGGCAATCAGAGGTGGGGATTCAGAGGCGGGGAATCAGAGGCGGGGAATCAGAGGCGGTGAATCAGAGGCGGGGAATCAGACGCGGGGAATCAGAGGCGGGGAATCAGAAGTGGGGATTCAGAGGTGGGGAATCAGAGGCGGGGAATCAGAGGCAGGTAATCAGAGGCGGGCAATCAGATGCAGGGAATCAGAGGCAGGGAATCAGAGGTAGGGAATCTGAGGCAGGGAATCTGAGGCAGGGAATCTGAGGTGGGCAATCAGAGGCGGGAAAACAGGCGGGTAAACAGAGGCGGGTAAACATAGGCGGGGAATCAGAGGCGGGGAATCAGAGGCGGGGAATCAGAGTCGGGGAATCAGAGGCGGGGAATCTGAGGCAAGGAATCAGATGCAGGGAATCAGAGGCGGGGAATCAGAGGCGGGGTATCAGAGGCGGGGAATCAGAGGCGCGGAATCAGAGGCGGGGAATCAGAGGCGTGGAATCACAGACGGGGAATCAGAGGCGGGGAATCAGAAGTGGGGAATCAGAGGTGGGAAATCAGAGGCGGGGAATCAGAGGCGGGGAATCAGAGGCGGGGAATCAGAGGCAGGGTATCAGAGGCGGGCAATCAGATGCAGGGAATCAGAGGCAGGGAATCAGAGGCAGGGAATCAGAGGCAGGGAACCTGAGGTGGCGAATATGAGGTGGTGAATCAGAGGCGGGGAAACAGGCGGGTAAACCGAGGCTGGGAATCAGATGCAGGGAATCAGAGGCGGGGAATCAGAGGCAGGGAATCAGATGAAGGGAATCTGATGCAGGGAATCTGAGGCAGGGAATCTGAGGCAGGGAATCTGTGGCAGGGAATCTGATGCGGGTTATCAGAAGGGGGAAATGAGATGAGGGAAACGAGATGCAGAGAAAGAGGCACGGAAATAGAGGCAGGGAAAGAGAGGCAGGGTATCAGAGGCGGGTAATCAGAGGCGTGGAATCAGAGGCGGGGAATCAGAGGCGGGAAATCAGAGAGGGGAATCAGAGGTGGGGAATCAGAGGCGGGGAATCAGAGGCAGGGAATCGGAGGCGGGCAATCAGATGCAGGGAATCAGAGGCAGGGAATCAGAGGCAGGGAATCTGAGGCAGGGAATCTGAGGCAGGGAATCTGAGGTGGGCAATCAGAGGCGGGAAAACAGGCGGGTAAACAGAGGCGGGTAAACATAGGCGGGGAATCAGAGGCAGGGAATCAGAGGGGGGGAATCAGAGGCGGGGAATCAGAGGCGGGGAATCAGAGTCGGGGAATCAGAGGCGGGGAATCTGAGGCGGGGAATCAGATGCAGGGAATCAGAGGCGGGGAATCAGAGGCGGGGTATTAGAGGCGGGGAATCAGAGGCGCTGAATCAGAGACGGGGAATCAGAGGCGTGGAATCAGAGACGGGGAATCAGAGGCGTGGAATCAGACGCGGGGAATCAGAGGAGGGGAATCAGAAGTGGGGAATCAGAGGTGGGGAATCAGAGGCGGGGAATCAGAGGCAGGTAATCAGAGGCGGGCAATCAGATGCAGGGAATCAGAAGCAGGGAATCAGAGGCAGGGAATCTGAGGCAGGGAATCTGAGGCAGGGAATATGAGGTGGGCAATCAGAGGCGGGAAAACAGGCGGGTAAACAGAGGCGGGTAAACATAGGCGGGGAATCAGAGGCGGGGAATCAGAGGCGGGGAATCAGAGTCGGGGAATCAGAGGCTGGGAATCAGAGTCGGGGAATCAGAGGCGGGGAATCTGAGGCGGGGAATCAGATGCAGGGAATCAGAGGCGGGGAATCAGAGGCGGGGTATCAGAGGCGGGGAATCAGAGGCGCGGAATCAGAGGCGGGGAATCAGAGGCGTGGAATCACAGGCTGGGAATCAGAGGCGGGGAATCAGAAGTGGGGAATCAGAGGTGGGGAATCAGAGGCGGGGAATCAGAATCAGCGAATCAGAGGCGGGGCAATCAGAGGTGGGGATTCAGAGGCGGGGAATCAGAGGCGGGGAATCAGAGGCGGTGAATCAGAGGCGGGGAATCAGACGCGGGGAATCAGAGGCGGGGAATCAGAAGTGGGGATTCAGAGGTGGGGAATCAGAGGCGGGGAATCAGAGGCAGGTAATCAGAGGCGGGCAATCAGATGCAGGGAATCAGAGGCAGGGAATCAGAGGTAGGGAATCTGAGGCAGGGAATCTGAGGCAGGGAATCTGAGGTGGGCAATCAGAGGCGGGAAAACAGGCGGGTAAACAGAGGCGGGTAAACATAGGCTGGGAATCAGAGGCGGGGAATCAGAGGCGGGGAATCAGAGTCGGGGAATCAGAGGCGGGGAATCTGAGGCGGGGAATCAGATGCAGGGAATCAGAGGCGGGGAATCAGAGGCGGGGTATCAGAGGCGGGGAATCAGAGGCGCGGAATCAGAGGCGGGGAATCAGAGGCGTGGAATCACAGACGGGGAATCAGAGGCGGGGAATCAGAAGTGGGGAATCAGAGGTGGGAAATCAGAGGCGGGGAATCAGAGGCGGGGAATCAGAGGCGGGGAATCAGAGGCAGGGTATCAGAGGCGGGCAATCAGATGCAGGGAATCAGAGGCAGGGAATCAGAGGCAGGGAATCAGAGGTAGGGAACCTGAGGTGGCGAATATGAGGTGGTGAATCAGAGGCGGGGAAACAGGCGGGTAAACAGAGGCTGGGAATCAGATGCAGGGAATCAGAGGCGGGGAATCAGAGGCAGGGAATCAGATGAAGGGAATCTGATGCAGGGAATCTGAGGCAGGGAAGCTGAGGCAGGGAATCTGTGGCAGGGAATCTGATGCGGGTTATCAGAAGGGGGAAATGAGATGTGGGAAACGAGATGCAGAGAAATAGGCACGGAAATAGAGGCAGGGAAAGAGAGGCAGGGTATCAGAGGCGGGTAATCAGAGGCGTGGAATCAGAGGCGGGGAATCAGAGGCGGGAAATCAGAGAGGGGAATCAGAGGTGGGGAATCAGAGGCGGGGAATCAGAGGCAGGGAATCGGAGGCGGGCAATCAGATGCAGGGAATCAGAGGCAGGGAATCAGAGGCAGGGAATCTGAGGCAGGGAATCTGAGGCAGGGAATCTGAGGTGGGCAATCATAGGCGGGAAAACAGGCGGGTAAACAGAGGCGGGTAAACATAGGCGGGGAATCAGAGGCGGGGAATCAGAGGCGGGGAATCAGAGGCGGGGAATCAGAGTCGGGGAATCAGAGGCGGGGAATCTGAGGCGGGGAATCAGATGCAGGGAATCAGAGGCGGGGAATCCGAGGCGGGGTATTAGAGGCGGGGAATCAGAGGCGCCTAATCAGAGACGGGGAATCAGAGGCGTGGAATCAGAGACGGGGAATCAGAGGCGTGGAATCAGACGCGGGGAATCAGAGGAGGGGAATCAGAAGTGGGGAATCAGAGGTGGGGAATCAGAGGCGGGGAATCAGAGGCAGGTAATCAGAGGCGGGCAATCAGATGCAGGGAATCAGAGGCAGGGAATCAGAGGCAGGGAATCTGAGGCAGGGAATCTGAGGCAGGGAATATGAGGTGGGCAATCAGAGGCGGGAAAACAGGCGGGTAAACAGAGGCGGGTAAACATAGGCGGGGAATCAGAGGCGGGGAATCAGAGGCGGGGAATCAGAGTCGGGGAATCAGAGGCGGGGAATCAGAGTCGGGGAATCAGAGGCGGGGAATCTGAGGCGGGGAATCAGATGCAGGGAATCAGAGGCGGGGAATCAGAGGCGGGGTATCAGAGGCGGGGAATCAGAGGCGCGGAATCAGAGGCGGGGAATCAGAGGCGTGGAATCACAGACGGGGAATCAGAGGCGGGGAATCAGAAGTGGGGAATCAGAAGTGGGGAATCAGAGGTGGGGAATCAGAGGCGTGGAATCAGAGGCGGGGAATCAGAGGTGGGGAATCAGAAGTGGGGAATCAGAGGTGGGGAATCAGAGGCGGGGAATCAGAGGCGCGGAATCAGAGGCGGGCAATCAGAAGTGGGGAATCAGAGGCGGGGAATCAGAGGCGAGGAATCAGAGGTGGTGAATCAGAGGCGGGGAATCAGAGGCGGGGAATCAGAGGCGGGGAATCAGAAGTGGGGAATCAGAGGTGGGGAATCAGAGGCGGGGAATCAGAGGCGGGCAATCAGATGCAGGGAATCAGAGGCAGGGAATCAGAGGCAGGGAACCAGACGCAGGGAATCAAATGAAGGGAATCTGATGCAGGGAATCTGAGGCAGGGAATCTGAGGCAGGGAATCTGTGGTGGGGAATCAGAGGCGGGAAAACAGGCGGTTAAACAGAGGCGGGTAAACATAGGCGGGGATTCAGAGGCGTGGAATCAGAGGCGGGAAATCAGAGGCGGGGAAAGATATGTGGGGAAAAGTAGGCCAGGAAAGTTGAGCGGAAAGGGAGGCATTGAATCAGAGGTGGGGAATCAGAGGCGGGGAATCAGAGGCGGGGAATCAGAGGCGGGGAATCAGAGGCAGGGAATCAGAAGCGGGGAATCAGAGGTTGGGAATCAGAGGCGGGGAATCAGAGGCGGAGAATCAGAGGCGGGCAATCAGATGCAGGGAATCAGAGGCAGGGAATCAGAGGCAGGGAATCAGGGGCAGGGAATCTGAGGCAGGGAATCTGAGGTGGGGAATCAGAGGCGGGGAAACAGGTGGGTAAACAGAGGCGGGTAAACATAGGCGGGGAATCAGAGGCACGAAATCAGAGGTGGGGAATCAGAGGCAGGGAATCAGAGACGGGGAATCAGAGGCGGGGAATCAGATGCGGGGAATCAGAGGTGGGGAATCAGAGGCGGGGTATCAGAGGAGGGGAATCAGAGGCGGGGAATCAGAGGCGGGGAATCAGAGGCGGGGAATCAGAGGCGTGCAATCAGAGGCGGGGAATCAGAAGTGGGGAATCAGAAGTGGGGAATCAGAGGTGGGGAATCAGAGCCGGGGAATCAGAATCAGCGAATCAGAGGCGGGGCAATCAGAGGTGGGGAATCAGAGGCGGGGAATCAGAGGCGGGGAATCAGAGGAGGTGAATCAGAGGCGGGGAATCAGACGCGGGGAATCAGAGGCGGGGAATCAGAAGTGGGGAATCAGAGGTGGGGAATCAGAGGCGGGGAATCAGAGGCAGGTAATCAGAGGCGGGCAATCAGATGCAGGGAATCAGAGGCAGGGAATCAGAGGCAGGGAATCTGAGGCAGGGAATCTGAGGCAGGGAATCTGAGGTGGGCAATCAGAGGCGGGAAAACAGGCGGGTAAACAGAGGCGGGTAAACATAGGCGGGGAATCAGAGGCGGGGAATCAGAGGCGGGGAATCAGAGGCGGGGAATCAGAGTCGGGGAATCAGAGGCGGGGAATCTGAGGCGGGGAATCAGATGCAGGGAATCAGAGGCGGGGAATCAGAGGTGGGGTATCAGAGGCGGGGAATCAGAGGCGCGGAATCAGAGGCGGGGAATCAGAGGCGTGGAATCAGAGACGGGGAATCAGAGGCGGGGAATCAGAAGTGGGGAATCAGAGGTGGGAAATCAGAGGCTGGGAATCAGAGGCGGGGAATCAGAGGCGGGGAATCAGAGGCAGGGTATCAGAGGCGGGCAATCAGATGCAGGGAATCAGAGGCAGGGAATCAGAGGCAGGGAATCAGAGGCAGGGAAACTGAGATGGCGAATATGAGGTGGTGAATCAGAGGCGGGGAAACAGTCGGGTAAACAGAGGCGGGGAATCAGAGGCAGGGAATCAGCCGCGGGGAATCAGAGGCAGGGAATCAGATGAAGGGAATCTGATGCAGGGAATCTGAGGCAGGGTATCTGAGGCAGGGAATCTGTGGCAGGGAATCTGATGCGGGTTATCAGAAGGGGGAAATGAGATGTGGGAAACGAGATGCAGAGAAAGAGGCACAGAAATAGAGGCAGGGAAAGAGAGGCAGGGTATCAGAGGCGGGTAATCAGAGGCGTGGAATCAGAGGCGGGGAATCAGAGACACAGAAAGAGAGGCGTGGAATCAGAGGTGCGGAATCAGAGCCGGTGAATCTGAGCCGGGAAATCAGAAGCAGAGCAACAGAGGTGGTGAAACATGGGTGCGGAATCGGACACGGAGAATCAGAGGTGGGGACTCAGAGGCCGGGAATCAGAGGCAGGGAATCAGAGGCAGGTTATCAGAGGCAGGGAATCAGAGGTGGGAAATCAGAGGCGGGGTATCAGAGGCGGAGAATCAGAGGTGGGGAATCAGAAGTGGGGAATCAGAGGTGGGGAATCAGAGGCGTGGAATCAGAGGCGGGGAATCAGAGGTGGTGAATCAGAGGCGGGGAATCAGAGGCGGGGAATCAGAGGCGGGGAATCAGAAGTGGGGAATCAGAGGTGGGGAATCAGAGGCGGGGTATCAGAGGCGGGCAATCAGATGCAGGGAATCAGAGGCAGGGAATCAGAGGCAGGGAACCAGACGCAGGGAATCAAATGAAGGGAATCTGATGCAGGGAATCTGAGGCAGGGAATCTGAGGCAGGGAATCTGTGGTGGGGAATCAGAGGCGGGAAAACAGGCGGTTAAACAGAGGCGGGTAAACATAGGCGGGGATTCAGAGGCGTGGAATCAGAGGCGGGAAATCAGAGGCGGGGAAAGATATGTGGGGAAAAGTAGGCCAGGAAAGTTGAGCGGAAAGGGAGGCAGTGAATCAGAGGTGGGGAATCAGAGGCGGGGAATCAGAGGCGGGGAATCAGAGGCGGGGAATCAGAGGCGGGGAATCAAAAGTGGGGAATCAGAGGTGGGGAATCAGAGGCGGGGAATCAGAGGCGGAGAATCAGAGGCGGGGAATCTGAGGCAGGGAATCTGAGGTGGGGAATCAGAGGCGGGGAAACAGGTGGGTAAACAGAGGTGGGTAAACATAGGCGGGGAATCAGAGGCGCGGAATCAGAGGCGGGGAGTCAGAGGCAGGGAATCAGAGGCGGGGAATCAGAGGCGGGGAATCAGATGCGGGGAATCAGAGGTGGGGAATCAGAGGCGGGGTATCAGAGGAGGGGAACCAGAGGCGTGGAATCAGAGGCGGGGAATCAGAGGTGGGGAATCAGAGGCGTGGAATCAGAGGCGGGGAGTCAGAGGCGGGGAATCAGAAGTGGGGAATCAGAGGTGGGGAATCAGAGGCGGGGAATCAGAATCAGCGAATCAGAGGCGGGGCAATCAGAGGTGGGGAATCAGAGGCGGGGAATCAGAGGCGGGGAATCAGAGGCGGTGAATCAGAGGCGGGGAATCAGACGCGGGGAATCAGAGGCGGGGAATCAGAAGTGGGGAATCAGATGCAGGGAATCAGAGGCAGGGAATCAGAGGCAGGGAATCTGAGGCAGGGAATCTGAGGCAGGGAATCTGAGGTGGGCAATCAGAGGCGGGAAAACAGGCGGGTAAACAGAGGCGGGTAAACATAGGCGGGGAATCAGAGGCGGGGAATCAGAGGCGGGGAATCAGAGTCGGGGAATCAGAGGCGGGGAATCAGAGTCGGGGAATCAGAGGCGGGGAATCTGAGGCGGGGAATCAGATGCAGGGAATCAGAGGCGGGGAATCAGAGGCGGGGTATCAGAGGCGGGGAATAAGAGGCGCGGAATCAGAGGCGGGGAATCAGAGGCGTGGAATCACAGACGGGGAATCAGAGGCGTGGAAT
Source organism: Narcine bancroftii (assembly GCF_036971445.1). Classification (NCBI taxonomy): domain Eukaryota; kingdom Metazoa; phylum Chordata; class Chondrichthyes; order Torpediniformes; family Narcinidae; genus Narcine; species Narcine bancroftii. The sequence continues at coordinate 264,491,182 of NC_091470.1, forward strand.
CAGAAGTGGGGAATCAGAGGTGGGAAATCAGAGGCGGGGAATCAGAGGCGGGGAATCAGAGGCGGGGAATCAGAGGCAGGGTATCAGAGGCGGGCAATCTGATGCAGGGAATCAGAGGCAGGGAATCAGAGGCAGGGAATCAGAGGCAGGGAACCTGAGGTGGCGAATATGAGGTGGTGAATCAGAGGCGGGGAAACAGGCGGGTAAACAGAGGCTGGGAATCAGATGCAGGGAATCAGAGGCGGGGAATCAGAGGCAGGGAATCAGATGAAGGGAATCTGATGCAGGGAATCTGAGGCAAGGAATCTGAGGCAGGGAATCGGAGGCAGGGAATCTGATGCTGGTTATCAGAAAGGGGAAATGAGATGTTGGAAACGAGATGCAGAGAAAGAGGCACGGAAATAGAGGCAGGGAAAGAGAGGCAGTGTATCAGAGGCAGGTAATCAGAGGCGTGGAATCAGAGGTGGGGAATCAGAGGCGGTGAATCAGAGGCGGGGAATCAGAGGCGGGGAATCAGAGGTGGGGAATCAGAAGTGGGGAATCAGAGGTGGGGAATCAGAGGCGGGGAATCAGAGGCGGGCAATCAGATGCAGGGAATCAGAGTCAGGGAATCAGACGCAGGGAATCAAATGAAGGGAATCTGATGCAGGGAATCTGAGGCAGGGAATCTGAAGCAGGGAATCTGTGGTGGGGATCAGAGGCGGGAAAACAGGCGGGTAAACAGAGGCGGGTAAACATAGGCGGTGAATCAGAGGCGTGGAATCAGAGGCGGGAAATCAGAGGCGGTGAAAGATATGTGGGGAAAAGTAGGCCAGGAAAGTTGAGCGGAAAGGGAGGCAGTGTATCAGAGGTGGGGAATCAGAGGCGGGGAATCAGAGGCGGGGAATCAGAGGCGGGGAATCAGAGGCGGGGAATCAGAAGTGGGGAATCAGAGGTGGGGAATCAGAGGCGGGGAATCAGAGGCGGAGAATCAGAGGCGGGGAATCTGAGGCAGGGAATCTGAGGTGGGGAATCAGAGGCGGGGAAACAGGTGGGTAAACAGAGGTGGGTAAACATAGGCGGGGAATCAGAGGCGCGGAATCAGAGGCGGGGAATCAGAGGCAGGGAATCAGAGGCGGGGAATCAGAGGCGGGGAATCAGATGCGGGGAATCAGAGGTGGGGAATCAGAGGCGGGGTATCAGAGGAAGGGAATCAGAGGCATGGAATCAGAGGCGGGGAATCAGAGGCGGGGAATCAGAGGCGTGGAATCAGAGGCGGGGAATCAGAGGCGGGGAATCAGAAGTGGGGAATCAGAGGTGGGGAATCAGAGGCGGGGAATCAGAATCAGCGAATCAGAGGCGGGGCAATCAGAGGTGGGGATTCAGAGGCGGGGAATCAGAGGCGGGGAATCAGAGGCGGTGAATCAGAGGCGGGGAATCAGACGCGGGGAATCAGAGGCGGGGAATCAGAAGTGGGGATTCAGAGGTGGGGAATCAGAGGCGGGGAATCAGAGGCAGGTAATCAGAGGCGGGCAATCAGATGCAGGGAATCAGAGGCAGGGAATCAGAGGTAGGGAATCTGAGGCAGGGAATCTGAGGCAGGGAATCTGAGGTGGGCAATCAGAGGCGGGAAAACAGGCGGGTAAACAGAGGCGGGTAAACATAGGCGGGGAATCAGAGGCGGGGAATCAGAGGCGGGGAATCAGAGTCGGGGAATCAGAGGCGGGGAATCTGAGGCAGGGAATCAGATGCAGGGAATCAGAGGCGGGGAATCAGAGGCGGGGTATCAGAGGCGGGGAATCAGAGGCGCGGAATCAGAGGCGGGGAATCAGAGGCGTGGAATCACAGACGGGGAATCAGAGGCGGGGAATCAGAAGTGGGGAATCAGAGGTGGGAAATCAGAGGCGGGGAATCAGAGGCGGGGAATCAGAGGCGGGGAATCAGAGGCAGGGTATCAGAGGCGGGCAATCAGATGCAGGGAATCAGAGGCAGGGAATCAGAGGCAGGGAATCAGAGGCAGGGAACCTGAGGTGGCGAATATGAGGTGGTGAATCAGAGGCGGGGAAACAGGCGGGTAAACCGAGGCTGGGAATCAGATGCAGGGAATCAGAGGCGGGGAATCAGAGGCAGGGAATCAGATGAAGGGAATCTGATGCAGGGAATCTGAGGCAGGGAATCTGAGGCAGGGAATCTGTGGCAGGGAATCTGATGCGGATTATCAGAAGGGGGAAATGAGATGTGGGAAACGAGATGCAGAGAAAGAGGCACGGAAATAGAGGCAGGGAAAGAGAGGCAGGGTATCAGAGGCGGGTAATCAGAGGCGTGGAATCAGAGGCGGGGAATCAGAGGCGGGAAATCAGAGAGGGGAATCAGAGGTGGGGAATCAGAGGAGGGGAATCAGAGGCAGGGAATCGGAGGCGGGCAATCAGATGCAGGGAATCAGAGGCAGGGAATCAGAGGCAGGGAATCTGAGGCAGGGAATCTGAGGCAGGGAATCTGAGGTGGGCAATCAGAGGCGGGAAAACAGGAGGGTAAACAGAGGCGGGCAAACATAGGCGGGGAATCAGAGGCGGGGAATCAGAGGCGGGGAATCAGAGGCGGGGAATCAGAGGCGGGGAATCAGAGTCGGGGAATCAGAGGTGGGGAATCTGAGGCGGGGAATCAGATGCAGGGAATCAGAGGCGGGGAATCAGAGGCGGGGTATTAGAGGCGGGGAATCAGAGGCGCTGAATCAGAGACGGGGAATCAGAGGCGTGGAATCAGAGACGGGGAATCAGAGGCGTGGAATCAGACGCGGGGAATCAGAGGAGGGGAATCAGAAGTGGGGAATCAGAGGTGGGGAATCAGAGGCGGGGAATCAGAGGCAGGTAATCAGAGGCGGGCAATCAGATGCAGGGAATCAGAAGCAGGGAATCAGAGGCAGGGAATCTGAGGCAGGGAATCTGAGGCAGGGAATATGAGGTGGGCAATCAGAGGCGGGAAAACAGGCGGGTAAACAGAGGCGGGTAAACATAGGCGGGGAATCAGAGGCGGGGAATCAGAGGCGGGGAATCAGAGTCGGGGAATCAGAGGCGGGGAATCAGAGTCGGGGAATCAGAGGCGGGGAATCTGATGCAGGGAATCAGATGCAGGGAATCAGAGGCGGGGAATCAGAGGCAGGGAATCTGAGGCAGGGAATCTGAGGCAGGGAATCTGAGGTGGGCAATCAGAGGCGGGAAAACAGGCGGGTAAACAGAGGCGGGTAAACATAGGCGGGGAATCAGAGGCGGGGAATCAGAGGCGGGGAATCAGAGTCGGGGAATCAGAGGCGGGGAATCAGAGTCGGGGAATCAGAGGCGGGGAATCTGAGGCGGGGAATCAGATGCAGGGAATCAGAGGCGGGGAATCAGAGGCGGGGTATCAGAGGCGGGGAATAAGAGGCGCGGAATCAGAGGCGGGGAATCAGAGGCGTGGAATCACAGACGGGGAATCAGAGGCGTGGAATCAGAAGTGGGGTATCAGAGGTGGGAAATCAGAGGCGGGGAATCAGAGGCGGGGAATCAGAGGCGGGGAATCAGAGGCAGGGTATCAGAGGCGGGCAATCAGATGCAGGGAATCAGAGGCAGGGAATCAGAGGCAGGGAATCAGAGGCAGGGAACCTGAGGTGGCGAATATGAGGTGGTGAATCAGAGGCGGGGAAACAGGCGGGTAAACAGAGGCTGGGAATCAGATGCAGGGAATCAGAGGCGGGGAATCAGAGGCAGGGAATCAGATGAAGGGAATCTGATGCAGGGAATCTGAGGCAAGGAATCTGAGGCAGGGAATCGGAGGCAGGGAATCTGATGCGGGTTATCAGAAAGGGGAAATGAGATGTTGGAAACGAGATGCAGAGAAAGAGGCACGGAAATAGAGGCAGGGAAAGAGAGGCAGGGTATCAGAGGCAGGTAATCAGAGGCGTGGAATCAGAGGTGGGGAATCAGAGGCGGTGAAACAGAGGCGGGGAATCAGAGGCGGGGAATCAGAGGCGAGGAATCAGAAGTGGGGAATCAGAGGTGGGGAATCAGAGGCGGGGAATCAGAAGCGGGCATTCAGATGCAGGGAATCAGAGTCAGGGAATCAGACGCAGGGAATCAAATGAAGGGAATCTGATGCAGGGAATCTGAGGCAGGGAATCTGAAGCAGGGAATCTGTGGTGGGGATCAGAGGCGGGAAAACAGGCGGGTAAACAGAGGCGGGTAAACATAGGCGGGGAATCAGAGGCGTGGAATCAGAGGCGGGAAATCAGAGGCGGGGAAAGATATGTGGGGAAAAGTAGGCCAGGAAAGTTGAGCGGAAAGGGAGGCAGTGTATCTGAGGTGGGGAATCAGAGGCGGGGAATCAGAGGCGGGGAATCAGAGGCGGGGAATCAGAGGCGGGGAATCAGAAGTGGGGAATCAGAGGTGGGGAATCAGAGGCGGGGAATCAGAGGCGGAGAATCAGAGGCGGGGAATCTGAGGCAGGGAATCTGAGGTGGGGAATCAGAGGCGGGGAAACAGGTGGGTAAACAGAGGTGGGTAAACATAGGCGGGGAATCAGAGGCGCGGAATCAGAGGCGGGGAATCAGAGGCAGGGAATCAGAGGCGGGGAATCAGAGGCGGGGAATCAGATGCGGGGAATCAGAGGTGGGGAATCAGAGGCGGGGTATCAGAGGAGGGGAATCAGAGGCATGGAATCAGAGGCGGGGAATCAGAGGCGGGGAATCAGAGGCGTGGAATCAGAGGCGGGGAATCAGAGGCGGGGAATCAGAAGTGGGGAATCAGAGGTGGGGAATCAGAGGCGGGGAATCAGAATCAGCGAATCAGAGGCGGGGCAATCAGAGGTGGGGATTCAGAGGCGGGGAATCAGAGGCGGGGAATCAGAGGCGGTGAATCAGAGGCGGGGAATCAGACGCGGGGAATCAGAGGCGGGGAATCAGAAGTGGGGATTCAGAGGTGGGGAATCAGAGGCGGGGAATCAGAGGCAGGTAATCAGAGGCGGGCAATCAGATGCAGGGAATCAGAGGCAGGGAATCAGAGGTAGGGAATCTGAGGCTGGGAATCTGAGGCAGGGAATCTGAGGTGGGCAATCAGAGGCGGGAAAACAGGCGGGTAAACAGAGGCGGGTAAACATAGGCGGGGAATCAGAGGCGGGGAATCAGAGGCGGGGAATCAGAGTCGGGGAATCAGAGGCGGGGAATCTGAGGCAGGGAATCAGATGCAGGGAATCAGAGGCGTGGAATCAGAGGCGGGGTATCAGAGGCGGGGAATCAGAGGCGCGGAATCAGAGGCGGGGAATCAGAGGCGTGGAATCACAGACGGGGAATCAGAGGTGGGGAATCAGAAGTGGGGAATCAGAGGTGGGAAATCAGAGGCGGGGAATCAGAGGCGGGGAATCAGAGGCGGGGAATCAGAGGCAGGGTATCAGAGGCGGGCAATCAAATGCAGGGAATCAGAGGCAGGGAATCAGAGGCAGGGAATCAGAGGCAGGGAACCTGAGGTGGCGAATATGACGTGGTGAATCAGAGGCGGGGAAACAGGCGGGTAAACCGAGGCTGGGAATCAGATGCAGGGAATCAGAGGCGGGGAATCAGAGGCAGGGAATCAGATGAAGGGAATCTGATGCAGGGAATCTGAGGCAGGGAATCTGAGGCAGGGAATCTGTGGCAGGGAATCTGATGCGGGTTATCAGAAGGGGGAAATGAGATGTGGGAAACGAGATGCAGAGAAAGAGGCACGGAAATAGAGGCAGGGAAAGAGAGGCAGGGTATCAGAGGCGGGTAATCAGAGGCGTGGAATCAGAGGCGGGGAATCAGAGGCGGGAAATCAGAGAGGGGAATCAGAGGTGGGGAATCAGAGGCGGCAATCAGAGGCAGGGAATCGGAGGCGGGCAATCAGATGCAGGGAATCAGAGGCAGGGAATCAGAGGCAGGGAATCTGAGGCAGGGAATCTGAGGCAGGGAATCTGAGGTGGGCAATCAGAGGCGGAAAAACAGGCGGGTAAACAGAGGCGGGTAAACATAGGCGGGGAATCAGAGGCAGGGAATCAGAGGCGGGGAATCAGAGGCGGGGAATCAGAGGCGGGGAATCAGAGTCGGGGAATCAGAGGCGGGGAATCTGAGGCGGGGAATCAGATGCAGGGAATCAGAGGCGGGGAATCAGAGGCGGGGTATTAGAGGCGGGGAATCAGAGGCGCTGAATCAGAGACGGGGAATCAGAGGCGTGGAATCAGAGACGGGGAATCAGAGGCGTGGAATCAGACGCGGGGAATCAGAGGAGGGGAATCAGAAGTGGGGAATCAGAGGTGGGGAATCAGAGGCGGGGAATCAGAGGCAGGTAATCAGAGGCGGGCAATCAGATGCAGGGAATCAGAGGCAGGGAATCAGAATCAGCGAATCAGAAGTGGGGAATCAGAGGTGGGGAATCAGAGGCGGGGAATCAGAATCAGCGAATCAGAGGCGGGGCAATCAGAGGTGGGGATTCAGAGGCGGGGAATCAGAGGCGGGGAATCAGAGGCGGTGAATCAGAGGCGGGGAATCAGACGCGGGGAATCAGAGGCGGGGAATCAGAAGTGGGGATTCAGAGGTGGGGAATCAGAGGCGGGGAATCAGAGGCAGGTAATCAGAGGCGGGCAATCAGATGCAGGGAATCAGAGGCAGGGAATCAGAGGTAGGGAATCTGAGGCAGGGAATCTGAGGCAGGGAATCTGAGGTGGGCAATCAGAGGCGGGAAAACAGGCGGGTAAACAGAGGCGGGTAAACATAGGCGGGGAATCAGAGGCGGGGAATCAGAGGCGGGTAATCAGAGTCGGGGAATCAGAGGCGGGGAATCTGAGGCGGGGAATCAGATGCAGGGAATCAGAGGCGGGGAATCAGAGGCGGGGTATCAGAGGCGGGGAATCAGAGGCGCGGAATCAGAGGCGGGGAATCAGAGGCGTGGAATCACAGACGGGGAATCAGAGGCGGGGAATCAGAAGTGGGGAATCAGAGGTGGGAAATCAGAGGCGGGGAATCAGAGGCGGGGAATCAGAGGCGGGGAATCAGAGGCAGGGTATCAGAGGCGGGCAATCAGATGCAGGGAATCAGAGGCAGGGAATCAGAGGCAGGGAATCAGAGGTAGGGAACCTGAGGTGGCGAATATGAGGTGGTGAATCAGAGGCGGGGAAACAGGCGGGTAAACAGAGGCTGGGAATCAGATGCAGGGAATCAGAGGCGGGGAATCAGAGGCAGGGAATCAGATGAAGGGAATCTGATGCAGGGAATCTGAGGCAGGGAATCTGAGGCAGGGAATCTGTGGCAGGGAATCTGATGCGGGTTATCAGAAGGGGGAAATGAGATGTGGGAAATGAGATGCAGAGAAAGAGGCACGGAAATAGAGGCAGGGAAAGAGAGGCAGGGTATCAGAGGCGGGTAATCAGAGGCGTGGAATCAGAGGCGGGGAATCAGAGGCGGGAAATCAGAGAGGGGAATCAGAGGTGGGGAATCAGAGGCGGGGAATCAGAGGCAGGGAATCGGAGGCGGGCAATCAGATGCAGGGAATCAGAGGCAGGGAATCAGAGGCAGGGAATCTGAGGCAGGGAATCTGAGGCAGGGAATCTGAGGTGGGCAATCGTAGGCGGGAAAACAGGCGGGTAAACAGAGGCGGGTAAACATAGGCGGGGAATCAGAGGCGGGGATGCAGAGGCGGGGAATCAGAGGCGGGGAATCAGAGGCGGGGAATCAGAGTCGGGGAATCAGAGGCGGGGAATCTGAGGCGGGGAATCAGATGCAGGGAATCAGAGGCGGGGAATCAGAGGCGGGGTATTAGAGGCGGGGAATCAGAGGCGCTGAATCAGAGACGGGGAATCAGAGGCGTGGAATCAGAGACGGGGAATCAGAGGTGTGGAATCAGACGCGGGGAATCAGAGGAGGGGAATCAGAAGTGGGGAATCAGAGGTGGGGAATCAGAGGCGGGGAATCAGAGGCAGGTAATCAGAGGCGGGCAATCAGATGCAGGGAATCAGAGGCAGGGAATCAGAGGCAGGGAATCTGAGGCAGGGAATCTGAGGCAGGGAATATGAGGTGGGCAATCAGAGGCGGGAAAACAGGCGGGTAAACAGAGGCGGGTAAACATAGGCGGGGAATCAGAGGCGGGGAATCAGAGGCGGGGAATCAGAGTCGGGGAATCAGAGGCGGGGAATCAGAGTCGGGGAATCAGAGGCGGGGAATCTGAGGCGGGGAATCAGATGCAGGGAATCAGAGGCGGGGAATCAGAGGCGGGGTATCAGAGGCGGGGAATCAGAGGCGCGGAATCAGAGGCGGGGAATCAGAGGCGTGGAATCACAGACGGGGAATCAGAGGCGGGGAATCAGAAGTGGGGAATCAGAGGTGGGAAATCAGAGGCGGGGAATCAGAGGCGGGGAATCAGAGGCGGGGAATCAGAGGCAGGGTATCAGAGGCGGGCAATCAGATGCAGGGAATCAGAGGCAGGGAATCAGAGGCAGGGAATCAGAGGCAGGGAACCTGAGGTGGCGAATATGAGGTGGTGAATCAGAGGCGGGGAAACAGGCGGGTAAACAGAGGCTGGGAATCAGATGCAGGGAATCAGAGGCGGGGAATCAGAGGCAGGGAATCAGATGAAGGGAATCTGATGCAGGGAATCTGAGGCAGGGAATCTGAGGCAGGGAATCTGTGGCAGGGAATCTGATGCGGGTTATCAGAAGGGGGAAATGAGATGTGGGAAACGAGATGCAGAGAAAGAGGCACGGAAATAGAGGCAGGGAAAGAGAGGCAGGGTATCAGAGGCGGGTAATCAGAGGCGTGGAATCAGAGGCGGGAATCAGAGGCGGGAAATCAGAGAGTGGAATCAGAGGTGGGGAATCAGAGGCGGGGAATCAGAGGCAGGGAATCAGAGGCAGGAAATCAGAGGCGGCGAATCTGAGACGTGGAATCAGAGGTGGGGAAAGAGATGTGGGGAAACGTAGGCCAGGAAAGTTGCTCGGAAAGGGAGGCGGTGAATCAGAGGCGGGGAATCAGAGGCGGGGAATCAGAGGCGGGGAATCAGAGGCGTGGAATCAGAGGTGGGGAAAGAGATGTGGGGAAACAGGCGGGTAAACAGAAGCGGGTAAACATAGCTGCATCAATAGATGCAGCGAAAGAGATGGGCAAAACATAGTGGTTGGAACTTTTGTGTTGAAAATTAGTTACACAGAACAGATCAAACAGAGTTGTTGAAATTGAGGGAGGGAAAGAGAGGCACGGAAAGAGTGGAGGGGAAAGAGTGCAGGCATAATAGAGGCGTAGAGGCAGAGGTGGGGAATCAGATGCGGGGAATCAGAGGCGGGGAATCAGAGGCAGGGAATCAGATGAAGGGAATCTAATGCAGGGAAACTGAGGCAGGGAATCTGAGGCAGGGAATCAGTAAAAAGTTATCAGAGGCAGGGTATCAGAGGCGGAGAATCAGAGGTGGGGAATCAGAAGTGGGGAATCAGAGGTGGGGAATCAGAGGCGTGGAATCAGAGGCGGGGAATCAGAGGTGGGGAATCAGAAGTGGGGAATCAGAGGTGGGGAATCAGAGGCGGGGAATCAGAGGCGTGGAATCAGAGGCGGGCAATCAGAAGTGGGGAATCAGAGGCGGGGAATCAGAGGCGGGGATTCAGAGGCGGTGAATCAGAGGCGGGGAATCAGAGGCGGGGAATCAGAGGCGGGGAATCAGAAGTGGGGAATCAGAGGTGGGGAATCAGAGGCGGGGAATCAGAGGCGGGCAATCAGATGCAGGGAATCAGAGGCAGGGAATCAGAGGCAGGGAACCAGACGCAGGGAATCAAATGAAGGGAATCTGATGCAGGCAATCTGAGGCAGGGAATCTGAGGCAGGGAATCTGTGGTGGGGAATCAGAGGCGGGAAAACAGGCGGTTAAACAGAGGCGGGTAAACATAGGCGGGGATTCAGAGGCGTGGAATCAGAGGCGGGAAATCAGAGGCGGGGAAAGATATGTGGGGAAAAGTAGGCCAGGAAAGTTGAGCGGAAAGGGAGGCATTGAATCAGAGGTGGGGAATCAGAGGCGGGGAATCAGAGGCGGGGAATCAGAGGCGGGGAATCAGAGGCAGGGAATCAGAAGCGGGGAATCAGAGGTTGGGAATCAGAGGCGGGGAATCAGAGGCGGAGAATCAGAGGCGGGCAATCAGATGCAGGGAATCAGAGGCAGGGAATCAGAGGAAGGGAATCAGAGGCAGGGAATCTGAGGCAGGGAATCTGAGGTGGGGAATCAGAGGCGGGGAAACAGTTGGGTAAACAGAGGCGGGTAAACATAGGCGGGGAATCAGAAGCGCGAAATCAGAGGTGGGGAATCAGAGGCAGGGAATCAGAGGCGGGGAATCAGAGGCGGGGAATCTGAGGCGGGGAATCAGAGGCGGTGAATCAGAGGCGGGGAATCAGAGGCGGGGAATCAGAGGTGGGGAATCAGAAGTGGGGAATCAGAGGTGGGGAATCAGAGGCGGGGAATCAGAGGCGGGCAATCAGATGCAGGGAATCAGAGTCAGGGAATCAGACGCAGGGAATCAAATGAAGGGAATCTGATGCAGGGAATCTGAGGCAGGGAATCTGAAGCAGGGAATCTGTGGTGGGGATCAGAGGCGGGAAAACAGGCGGGTAAACAGAGGCGGGTAAACATAGGCGGTGAATCAGAGGCGTGGAATCAGAGGCGGGAAATCAGAGGCGGTGAAAGATATGTGGGGAAAAGTAGGCCAGGAAAGTTGAGCGGAAAGGGAGGCAGTGTATCAGAGGTGGGGAATCAGAGGCGGGGAATCAGAGGCGGGGAATCAGAGGCGGGGAATCAGAGGCGGGGAATCAGAAGTGGGGAATCAGAGGTGGGGAATCAGAGGCGGGGAATCAGAGGCGGAGAATCAGAGGCGGGGAATCTGAGGCAGGGAATCTGAGGTGGGGAATCAGAGGCGGGGAAACAGGTGGGTAAACAGAGGTGGGTAAACATAGGCGGGGAATCAGAGGCGCGGAATCAGAGGCGGGGAATCAGAGGCAGGGAATCAGAGGCGGGGAATCAGAGGCGGGGAATCAGATGCGGGGAATCAGAGGTGGGGAATCAGAGGCGGGGTATCAGAGGAGGGGAATCAGAGGCATGGAATCAGAGGCGGGGAATCAGAGGCGGGGAATCAGAGGCGTGGAATCAGAGGCGGGGAATCAGAGGCGGGGAATCAGAAGTGGGGAATCAGAGGTGGGGAATCAGAGGCGGGGAATCAGAATCAGCGAATCAGAGGCGGGGCAATCAGAGGTGGGGATTCAGAGGCGGGGAATCAGAGGCGGGGAATCAGAGGCGGTGAATCAGAGGCGGGGAATCAGACGCGGGGAATCAGAGGCGGGGAATCAGAAGTGGGGATTCAGAGGTGGGGAATCAGAGGCGGGGAATCAGAGGCAGGTAATCAGAGGCGGGCAATCAGATGCAGGGAATCAGAGGCAGGGAATCAGAGGTAGGGAATCTGAGGCAGGGAATCTGAGGCAGGGAATCTGAGGTGGGCAATCAGAGGCGGGAAAACAGGCGGGTAAACAGAGGCGGGTAAACATAGGCGGGGAATCAGAGGCGGGGAATCAGAGGCGGGGAATCAGAGTCGGGGAATCAGAGGCGGGGAATCTGAGGCAGGGAATCAGATGCAGGGAATCAGAGGCGGGGAATCAGAGGCGGGGTATCAGAGGCGGGGAATCAGAGGCGCGGAATCAGAGGCGGGGAATCAGAGGCGTGGAATCACAGACGGGGAATCAGAGGCGGGGAATCAGAAGTGGGGAATCAGAGGTGGGAAATCAGAGGCGGGGAATCAGAGGCGGGGAATCAGAGGCGGGGAATCAGAGGCAGGGTATCAGAGGCGGGCAATCAGATGCAGGGAATCAGAGGCAGGGAATCAGAGGCAGGGAATCAGAGGCAGGGAACCTGAGGTGGCGAATATGAGGTGGTGAATCAGAGGCGGGGAAACAGGCGGGTAAACCGAGGCTGGGAATCAGATGCAGGGAATCAGAGGCGGGGAATCAGAGGCAGGGAATCAGATGAAGGGAATCTGATGCAGGGAATCTGAGGCAGGGAATCTGAGGCAGGGAATCTGTGGCAGGGAATCTGATGCGGATTATCAGAAGGGGGAAATGAGATGTGGGAAACGAGATGCAGAGAAAGAGGCACGGAAATAGAGGCAGGGAAAGAGAGGCAGGGTATCAGAGGCGGGTAATCAGAGGCGTGGAATCAGAGGCGGGGAATCAGAGGCGGGAAATCAGAGAGGGGAATCAGAGGTGGGGAATCAGAGGCGGGGAATCAGAGGCAGGGAATCGGAGGCGGGCAATCAGATGCAGGGAATCAGAGGCAGGGAATCAGAGGCAGGGAATCTGAGGCAGGGAATCTGAGGCAGGGAATCTGAGGTGGGCAATCAGAGGCGGGAAAACAGGCGGGTAAACAGAGGCGGGCAAACATAGGCGGGGAATCAGAGGCGGGGAATCAGAGGCGGGGAATCAGAGGCGGGGAATCAGAGGCGGGGAATCAGAGTCGGGGAATCAGAGGTGGGGAATCTGAGGCGGGGAATCAGATGCAGGGAATCAGAGGCGGGGAATCAGAGGCGGGGTATTAGAGGCGGGGAATCAGAGGCGCTGAATCAGAGACGGGGAATCAGAGGCGTGGAATCAGAGACGGGGAATCAGAGGCGTGGAATCAGACGCGGGGAATCAGAGGAGGGGAATCAGAAGTGGGGAATCAAAGGTGGGGAATCAGAGGCGGGGAATCAGAGGCAGGTAATCAGAGGCGGGCAATCAGATGCAGGGAATCAGAAGCAGGGAATCAGAGGCAGGGAATCTGAGGCAGGGAATCTGAGGCAGGGAATATGAGGTGGGCAATCAGAGGCGGGAAAACAGGCGGGTAAACAGAGGCGGGTAAACATAGGCGGGGAATCAGAGGCGGGGAATCAGAGGCGGGGAATCAGAGTCGGGGAATCAGAGGCGGGGAATCAGAGTCGGGGAATCAGAGGCGGGGAATCTGATGCAGGGAATCAGATGCAGGGAATCAGAGGCGGGGAATCAGAGGCAGGGAATCTGAGGCAGGGAATCTGAGGCAGGGAATCTGAGGTGGGCAATCAGAGGCGGGAAAACAGGCGGGTAAACAGAGGCGGGTAAACATAGGCGGGGAATCAGAGGCGGGGAATCAGAGGCGGGGAATCAGAGTCGGGGAATCAGAGGCGGGGAATCAGAGTCGGGGAATCAGAGGCGGGGAATCTGAGGCGGGGAATCAGATGCAGGGAATCAGAGGCGGGGAATCAGAGGCGGGGTATCAGAGGCGGGGAATAAGAGGCGCGGAATCAGAGGCGGGGAATCAGAGGCGTGGAATCACAGACGGGGAATCAGAGGCGTGGAATCAGAAGTGGGGTATCAGAGGTGGGAAATCAGAGGCGGGGAATCAGAGGCGGGGAATCAGAGGCGGGGAATCAGAGGCAGGGTATCAGAGGCGGGCAATCAGATGCAGGGAATCAGAGGCAGGGAATCAGAGGCAGGGAATCAGAGGCAGGGAACCTGAGGTGGCGAATATGAGGTGGTGAATCAGAGGCGGGGAAACAGGCGGGTAAACAGAGGCTGGGAATCAGATGCAGGGAATCAGAGGCGGGGAATCAGAGGCAGGGAATCAGATGAAGGGAATCTGATGCAGGGAATCTGAGGCAAGGAATCTGAGGCAGGGAATCGGAGGCAGGGAATCTGATGCGGGTTATCAGAAAGGGGAAATGAGATGTTGGAAACGAGATGCAGAGAAAGAGGCACGGAAATAGAGGCAGGGAAAGAGAGGCAGGGTATCAGAGGCAGGTAATCAGAGGCGTGGAATCAGAGGTGGGGAATCAGAGGCGGTGAAACAGAGGCGGGGAATCAGAGGCGGGGAATGAGAGGCGAGGAATCAGAAGTGGGGAATCAGAGGTGGGGAATCAGAGGCGGGGAATCAGAAGCGGGCAATCAGATGCAGGGAATCAGAGTCAGGGAATCAGACGCAGGGAATCAAATGAAGGGAATCTGATGCAGGGAATCTGAGGCAGGGAATCTGAAGCAGGGAATCTGTGGTGGGGATCAGAGGCGGGAAAACAGGCGGGTAAACAGAGGCGGGTAAACATAGGCGGGGAATCAGAGGCGTGGAATCAGAGGCGGGAAATCAGAGGCGGGGAAAGATATGTGGGGAAAAGTAGGCCAGGAAAGTTGAGCGGAAAGGGAGGCAGTGTATCAGAGGTGGGGAATCAGAGGCGGGGAATCAGAGGCGGGGAATCAGAGGCGGGGAATCAGAGGCGGGGAATCAGAAGTGGGGAATCAGAGGTGGGGAATCAGAGGCGGGGAATCAGAGGCGGAGAATCAGAGGCGGGGAATCTGAGGCAGGGAATCTGAGGTGGGGAATCAGAGGCGGGGAAACAGGTGGGTAAACAGAGGTGGGTAAACATAGGCGGGGAATCAGAGGCGCGGAATCAGAGGCGGGGAATCAGAGGCAGGGAATCAGAGGCGGGGAATCAGAGGCGGGGAATCAGATGCGGGGAATCAGAGGTGGGGAATCAGAGGCGGGGTATCAGAGGAGGGGAATCAGAGGCATGGAATCAGAGGCGGGGAATCAGAGGCGGGGAATCAGAGGCGTGGAATCAGAGGCGGGGAATCAGAGGCGGGGAATCAGAAGTGGGGAATCAGAGGTGGGGAATCAGAGGCGGGGAATCAGAATCAGCGAATCAGAGGCGGGGCAATCAGAGGTGGGGATTCAGAGGCGGGGAATCAGAGGCGGGGAATCAGAGGCGGTGAATCAGAGGCGGGGAATCAGACGCGGGGAATCAGAGGCGGGGAATCAGAAGTGGGGATTCAGAGGTGGGGAATCAGAGGCGGGGAATCAGAGGCAGGTAATCAGAGGCGGGCAATCAGATGCAGGGAATCAGAGGCAGGGAATCAGAGGTAGGGAATCTGAGGCTGGGAATCTGAGGCAGGGAATCTGAGGTGGGCAATCAGAGGCGGGAAAACAGGCGGGTAAACAGAGGCGGGTAAACATAGGCGGGGAATCAGAGGCGGGGAATCAGAGGCGGGGAATCAGAGTCGGGGAATCAGAGGCGGGGAATCTGAGGCAGGGAATCAGATGCAGGGAATCAGAGGCGTGGAATCAGAGGCGGGGTATCAGAGGCGGGGAATCAGAGGCGCGGAATCAGAGGCGGGGAATCAGAGGCGTGGAATCACAGACGGGGAATCAGAGGTGGGGAATCAGAAGTGGGGAATCAGAGGTGGGAAATCAGAGGCGGGGAATCAGAGGCGGGGAATCAGAGGCGGGGAATCAGAGGCAGGGTATCAGAGGCGGGCAATCAGATGCAGGGAATCAGAGGCAGGGAATCAGAGGCAGGGAATCAGAGGCAGGGAACCTGAGGTGGCGAATATGACGTGGTGAATCAGAGGCGGGGAAACAGGCGGGTAAACCGAGGCTGGGAATCAGATGCAGGGAATCAGAGGCGGGGAATCAGAGGCAGGGAATCAGATGAAGGGAATCTGATGCAGGGAATCTGAGGCAGGGAATCTGAGGCAGGGAATCTGTGGCAGGGAATCTGATGCGGGTTATCAGAAGGGGGAAATGAGATGTGGGAAACGAGATGCAGAGAAAGAGGCACGGAAATAGAGGCAGGGAAAGAGAGGCAGGGTATCAGAGGCGGGTAATCAGAGGCGTGGAATCAGAGGCGGGGAATCAGAGGCGGGAAATCAGAGAGGGGAATCAGAGGTGGGGAATCAGAGGCGGCAATCAGAGGCAGGGAATCGGAGGCGGGCAATCAGATGCAGGGAATCAGAGGCAGGGAATCAGAGGCAGGGAATCTGAGGCAGGGAATCTGAGGCAGGGAATCTGAGGTGGGCAATCAGAGGCGGAAAAACAGGCGGGTAAACAGAGGCGGGTAAACATAGGCGGGGAATCAGAGGCAGGGAATCAGAGGCGGGGAATCAGAGGCGGGGAATCAGAGGCGGGGAATCAGAGTCGGGGAATCAGAGGCGGGGAATCTGAGGCGGGGAATCAGATGCAGGGAATCAGAGGCGGGGAATCAGAGGCGGGGTATTAGAGGCGGGGAATCAGAGGCGCTGAATCAGAGACGGGGAATCAGAGGCGTGGAATCAGAGACGGGGAATCAGAGGCGTGGAATCAGACGCGGGGAATCAGAGGAGGGGAATCAGAAGTGGGGAATCAGAGGTGGGGAATCAGAGGCGGGGAATCAGAGGCAGGTAATCAGAGGCGGGCAATCAGATGCAGGGAATCAGAAGCAGGGAATCAGAGGCAGGGAATCTGAGGCAGGGAATCTGAGGCAGGGAATATGAGGTGGGCAATCAGAGGCGGGAAAACAGGCGGGTAAACAGAGGCGGGTAAACATAGGCGGGGAATCAGAGGCGGGGAATCAGAGGCGGGGAATCAGAGTCGGGGAATCAGAGGCGGGGAATCAGAGTCGGGGAATCAGAGGCGGGGAATCTGAGGCGGGGAATCAGATGCAGGGAATCAGAGGCGGGGAATCAGAGGCGGGGTATCAGAGGCGGGGAATCAGAGGCGCGGAATCAGAGGCGGGGAATCAGAGGCGTGGAATCACAGGCGGGGAATCAGAGGCGGGGAATCAGAAGTGGGGAATCAGAGGTGGGGAATCAGAGGCGGGGAATCAGAATCAGCGAATCAGAGGCGGGGCAATCAGAGGTGGGGATTCAGAGGCGGGGAATCAGAGGCGGGGAATCAGAGGCGGTGAATCAGAGGCGGGGAATCAGACGCGGGGAATCAGAGGCGGGGAATCAGAAGTGGGGATTCAGAGGTGGGGAATCAGAGGCGGGGAATCAGAGGCAGGTAATCAGAGGCGGGCAATCAGATGCAGGGAATCAGAGGCAGGGAATCAGAGGTAGGGAATCTGAGGCAGGGAATCTGAGGCAGGGAATCTGAGGTGGGCAATCAGAGGCGGGAAAACAGGCGGGTAAACAGAGGCGGGTAAACATAGGCGGGGAATCAGAGGCGGGGAATCAGAGGCGGGTAATCAGAGTCGGGGAATCAGAGGCGGGGAATCTGAGGCGGGGAATCAGATGCAGGGAATCAGAGGCGGGGAATCAGAGGCGGGGTATCAGAGGCGGGGAATCAGAGGCGCGGAATCAGAGGCGGGGAATCAGAGGCGTGGAATCACAGACGGGGAATCAGAGGCGGGGAATCAGAAGTGGGGAATCAGAGGTGGGAAATCAGAGGCGGGGAATCAGAGGCGGGGAATCAGAGGCGGGGAATCAGAGGCAGGGTATCAGAGGCGGGCAATCAGATGCAGGGAATCAGAGGCAGGGAATCAGAGGCAGGGAATCAGAGGTAGGGAACCTGAGGTGGCGAATATGAGGTGGTGAATCAGAGGCGGGGAAACAGGCGGGTAAACAGAGGCTGGGAATCAGATGCAGGGAATCAGAGGCGGGGAATCAGAGGCAGGGAATCAGATGAAGGGAATCTGATGCAGGGAATCTGAGGCAGGGAATCTGAGGCAGGGAATCTGTGGCAGGGAATCTGATGCGGGTTATCAGAAGGGGGAAATGAGATGTGGGAAATGAGATGCAGAGAAAGAGGCACGGAAATAGAGGCAGGGAAAGAGAGGCAGGGTATCAGAGGCGGGTAATCAGAGGCGTGGAATCAGAGGCGGGGAATCAGAGGCGGGAAATCAGAGAGGGGAATCAGAGGTGGGGAATCAGAGGCGGGGAATCAGAGGCAGGGAATCGGAGGCGGGCAATCAGATGCAGGGAATCAGAGGCAGGGAATCAGAGGCAGGGAATCTGAGGCAGGGAATCTGAGGCAGGGAATCTGAGGTGGGCAATCGTAGGCGGGAAAACAGGCGGGTAAACAGAGGCGGGTAAACATAGGCGGGGAATCAGAGGCGGGGATGCAGAGGCGGGGAATCAGAGGCGGGGAATCAGAGGCGGGGAATCAGAGTCGGGGAATCAGAGGCGGGGAATCTGAGGCGGGGAATCAGATGCAGGGAATCAGAGGCGGGGAATCAGAGGCGGGGTATTAGAGGCGGGGAATCAGAGGCGCTGAATCAGAGAAGGGGAATCAGAGGCGTGGAATCAGAGACGGGGAATCAGAGGTGTGGAATCAGACGCGGGGAATCAGAGGAGGGGAATCAGAAGTGGGGAATCAGAGGTGGGGAATCAGAGGCGGGGAATCAGAGGCAGGTAATCAGAGGCGGGCAATCAGATGCAGGGAATCAGAGGCAGGGAATCAGAGGCAGGGAATCTGAGGCAGGGAATCTGAGGCAGGGAATATGAGGTGGGCAATCAGAGGCGGGAAAACAGGCGGGTAAACAGAGGCGGGTAAACATAGGCGGGGAATCAGAGGCGGGGAATCAGAGGCGGGGAATCAGAGTCGGGGAATCAGAGGCGGGGAATCAGAGTCGGGGAATCAGAGGCGGGGAATCTGAGGCGGGGAATCAGATGCAGGGAATCAGAGGCGGGGAATCAGAGGCGGGGTATCAGAGGCGGGGAATCAGAGGCGCGGAATCAGAGGCGGGGAATCAGAGGCGTGGAATCACAGACGGGGAATCAGAGGCGGGGAATCAGAAGTGGGGAATCAGAGGTGGGAAATCAGAGGCGGGGAATCAGAGGCGGGGAATCAGAGGCGGGGAATCAGAGGCAGGGTATCAGAGGCGGGCAATCAGATGCAGGGAATCAGAGGCAGGGAATCAGAGGCAGGGAATCAGAGGCAGGGAACCTGAGGTGGCGAATATGAGGTGGTGAATCAGAGGCGGGGAAACAGGCGGGTAAACAGAGGCTGGGAATCAGATGCAGGGAATCAGAGGCGGGGAATCAGAGGCAGGGAATCAGATGAAGGGAATCTGATGCAGGGAATCTGAGGCAGGGAATCTGAGGCAGGGAATCTGTGGCAGGGAATCTGATGCGGGTTATCAGAAGGGGGAAATGAGATGTGGGAAACGAGATGCAGAGAAAGAGGCACGGAAATAGAGGCAGGGAAAGAGAGGCAGGGTATCAGAGGCGGGTAATCAGAGGCGTGGAATCAGAGGCGGGAATCAGAGGCGGGAAATCAGAGAGTGGAATCAGAGGTGGGGAATCAGAGGCGGGGAATCAGAGGCAGGGAATCAGAGGCAGGAAATCAGAGGCGGCGAATCTGAGGCGTGGAATCAGAGGTGGGGAAAGAGATGTGGGGAAACGTAGGCCAGGAAAGTTGCTCGGAAAGGGAGGCGGTGAATCAGAGGCGGGGAATCAGAGGCGGGGAATCAGAGGCGGGGAATCAGAGGCGTGGAATCAGAGGTGGGGAAAGAGATGTGGGGAAACAGGCGGGTAAACAGAAGCGGGTAAACATAGCTGCATCAATAGATGCAGCGAAAGAGATGGGCAAAACATAGTGGTTGGAACTTTTGTGTTGAAAATTAGTTACACAGAACAGATCAAACAGAGTTGTTGAAATTGAGGGAGGGAAAGAGAGGCACGGAAAGAGTGGAGGGGAAAGAGTGCAGGCATAATAGAGGCGTAGAGGCAGAGGTGGGGAATCAGATGCGGGGAATCAGAGGCGGGGAATCAGAGGCAGGGAATCAGATGAAGGGAATCTAATGCAGGGAAACTGAGGCAGGGAATCTGAGGCAGGGAATCAGTAAAAAGTTATCAGAGGCAGGGTATCAGAGGCGGAGAATCAGAGGTGGGGAATCAGAAGTGGGGAATCAGAGGTGGGGAATCAGAGGCGTGGAATCAGAGGCGGGGAATCAGAGGTGGGGAATCAGAAGTGGGGAATCAGAGGTGGGGAATCAGAGGCGGGGAATCAGAGGCGTGGAATCAGAGGCGGGCAATCAGAAGTGGGGAATCAGAGGCGGGGAATCAGAGGCGGGGATTCAGAGGCGGTGAATCAGAGGCGGGGAATCAGAGGCGGGGAATCAGAGGCGGGGAATCAGAAGTGGGGAATCAGAGGTGGGGAATCAGAGGCGGGGAATCAGAGGCGGGCAATCAGATGCAGGGAATCAGAGGCAGGGAATCAGAGGCAGGGAACCAGACGCAGGGAATCAAATGAAGGGAATCTGATGCAGGCAATCTGAGGCAGGGAATCTGAGGCAGGGAATCTGTGGTGGGGAATCAGAGGCGGGAAAACAGGCGGTTAAACAGAGGCGGGTAAACATAGGCGGGGATTCAGAGGCGTGGAATCAGAGGCGGGAAATCAGAGGCGGGGAAAGATATGTGGGGAAAAGTAGGCCAGGAAAGTTGAGCGGAAAGGGAGGCATTGAATCAGAGGTGGGGAATCAGAGGCGGGGAATCAGAGGCGGGGAATCAGAGGCGGGGAATCAGAGGCAGGGAATCAGAAGCGGGGAATCAGAGGTTGGGAATCAGAGGCGGGGAATCAGAGGCGGAGAATCAGAGGCGGGCAATCAGATGCAGGGAATCAGAGGCAGGGAATCAGAGGCAGGGAATCAGAGGCAGGGAATCTGAGGCAGGGAATCTGAGGTGGGGAATCAGAGGCGGGGAAACAGTTGGGTAAACAGAGGCGGGTAAACATAGGCGGGGAATCAGAAGCGCGAAATCAGAGGTGGGGAATCAGAGGCAGGGAATCAGAGGCGGGGAATCAGAGGCGGGGAATCAGATGCGGGGAATCAGAGGTGGGGATTCAGAGGCGGGGTATCAGAGGAGGGGAATCAGAGGCGGGGAATCAGAGGCGGGGAATCAGAGGCGGGGAATCAGAGGCGTGCAATCAGAGGCGGGGAATCAGAGGTGGGGAATCAGAAGTGGGGAATCAGAGGTGGGGAATCAGAGCCGGGGAATCAGAATCAGCGAATCAGAGGCGGGGCAATCAGAGGTGGGGAATCAGAGGCGGGGAATCAGAGGCGGGGAATCAGAGGAGGTGAATCAGAGGCGGGGAATCAGACGCGGGGTATCAGAGGCGGGGAATCAGAAGTGGGGAATCAGAGGTGGGGAATCAGAGGCGGGGAATCAGATGCAGGTAATCAGAGGCAGGCAATCAGATGCAGGGAATCAGAGGCAGGGAATCAGAGGCAGGGTATCAGAGGCGGGGAATCAGAGGCGGGGAATCAGAGGCGGGGAATCAGAGGCGGGGAATCAGAGGCGGGGAATCAGAGGCGGGGAATCAGAGTCGGGGAATCAGAGGCGGGGAATCTGAGGCGGGGAATCAGATGCAGGGAATCAGAGACGGGGAATCAGAGGCGGGGTATCAGAGGCGGGGAATCAGAGGCGCGGAATCAGAGGCGGGGAATCAGAGGCGTGGAATCAGAGACGGGGAATCAGAGGCGGGGAATCAGAAGTGGGCAATCAGAGGTGGGAAATCAGAGGCTGGGAATCAGAGGCGGGGAATCAGAGGCGGGGAATCAGAGGCAGGGTATCAGAGGCGGGCAATCAGATGCAGGGAATCAGAGGCAGGGAATCAGAGGCAGGGAATCAGAGGCAGGGAATCAGAGGCAGGGAACCTGAGATGGCGAATATGAGGTGGTGAATCAGAGGCGGGGAAACAGTCGGGTAAACAGAGGCGGGGAATCAGAGGCAGGGAATCAGCCGCGGGGAATCAGAGGCAGGGAATCAGATGAAGGGAATCTGATGCAGGGAATCTGAGGCAGGGTATCTGAGGCAGGGAATCTGTGGCAGGGAATCTGATGCGGGTTATCAGAAGGGGGAAATGAGATGTGGGAAACGAGATGCAGAGAAAGAGGCACGGAAATAGAGGCAGGGAAAGAGAGGCAGGGTATCAGAGGCGGGTAATCAGAGGCGTGGAATCAGAGGCGGGGAATCAGAGACACAGAAAGAGAGGCGTGGAATCAGAGGTGCGGAATCAGAGCCGGTGAATCTGAGCCGGGAAATCAGAAGCAGAGCAACAGAGGTGGTGAAACATGGGTGCGGAATCGGACACGGGGAATCAGAGGTGGGGACTCAGAGGCCGGGAATCAGAGGCAGGGAATCAGAGGCAGGTTATCAGAGGCAGGGAATCAGAGGTGGGAAATCAGAGGCGGGGAATCAGAGGCGCGGAATCAGAGGCGGGGAATCAGAGGCGTGGAATCACAGACGGGGAATCAGAGGCGGGGAATCAGAAGTGGGGAATCAGAGGTGGGAAATCAGAGGCGGGGAATCAGAGGCGGGGAATCAGAGGCGGGGAATCAGAGGCAGGGTATCAGAGGCGGGCAATCAGATGCAGGGAATCAGAGGCAGGGAATCAGAGGCAGGGAATCAGAGGCAGGGAACCTGAGGTGGCGAATATGAGGTGGTGAATCAGAGGCGGGGAAACAGGCGGGTAAACAGAGGCTGGGAATCAGATGCAGGGAATCAGAGGCGGGGAATCAGAGGCAGGGAATCAGATGATGGGAATCTGATGCAGGGAATCTGAGGCAGGGAATCTGAGGCAGGGAATCTGTGGCAGGGAATCTGATGCAGGGAATCAGAGGCGGGGAATCAGAGGCGGGGTATTAGAGGCGGGGAATCAGAGGCGCTGAATCAGAGACGGGGAATCAGAGGCGTGGAATCAGAGACGGGGAATCAGAGGTGTGGAATCAGACGCGGGGAATCAGAGGAGGGGAATCAGAAGTGGGGAATCAGAGGTGGGGAATCAGAGGCGGGGAATCAGAGGCAGGTAATCAGAGGCGGGCAATCAGATGCAGGGAATCAGAGGCAGGGAATCAGAGGCAGGGAATCTGAGGCAGGGAATCTGAGGCAGGGAATATGAGGTGGGCAATCAGAGGCGGGAAAACAGGCGGGTAAACAGAGGCGGGTAAACATAGGCGGGGAATCAGAGGCAGGGAATCAGAGGCAGGAAATCAGAGGCGGCGAATCTGAGGCGTGGAATCAGAGGTGGGGAAAGAGATGTGGGGAAACGTAGGCCAGGAAAGTTGCTCGGAAAGGGAGGCGGTGAATCAGAGGCGGGGAATCAGAGGCGGGGAAGCAGAGGCGGGGAATCAGAGGCGTGGAATCAGAGGTGGGGAAAGAGATGTGGGGAAACAGGCGGGTAAACAGAAGCGGGTAAACATAGCTGCATCAATAGATGCAGCGAAAGAGATGGGCAAAACATAGTGGTTGGAACTTTTGTGTTGAAAATTAGTTACACAGAACAGATCAAACAGATTTGTTGAAATTGAGGGAGGGAAAGAGAGGCACGGAAAGAGTGGAGGGGAAAGAGTGCAGGCAAAATAGAGGCGTAGAGGCAGAGGTGGGGAATCAGATGCGGGGAATCAGAGGCGGGGAATCAGAGGCAGGGAATCAGATGAAGGGAATCTAATGCAGGGAAACTGAGGCAGGGAATCTGAGGCAGGGAATCAGTAAAAAGTTATCAGAGGCAGGGTATCAGAGGCGGAGAATCAGAGGTGGGGAATCAGAAGTGGGGAATCAGAGGTGGGGAATCAGAGGCGTGGAATCAGAGGCGGGGAATCAGAGGTGGGGAATCAGAAGTGGGGAATCAGAGGTGGGGAATCAGAGGCGGGGAATCAGAGGCGTGGAATCAGAGGCGGGCAATCAGAAGTGGGGAATCAGAGGCGGGGAATCAGAGGCGGGGATTCAGAGGCGGTGAATCAGAGGCGGGGAATCAGAGGCGGGGAATCAGAGGCGGGGAATCAGAAGTGGGGAATCAGAGGTGGGGAATCAGAGGCGGGGAATCAGAGGCGGGCAATCAGATGCAGGGAATCAGAGGCAGGGAATCAGAGGCAGGGAACCAGACGCAAGGAATCAAATGAAGGGAATCTGATGCAGGCAATCTGAGGCAGGGAATCTGAGGCAGGGAATCTGTGGTGGGGAATCAGAGGCGGGAAAACAGGCGGTTAAACAGAGGCGGGTAAACATAGGCGGGGATTCAGAGGCGTGGAATCAGAGGCGGGAAATCAGAGGCGGGGAAAGATATGTGGGGAAAAGTAGGCCAGGAAAGTTGAGCGGAAAGGGAGGCATTGAATCAGAGGTGGGGAATCAGAGGCGGGGAATCAGAGGCGGGGAATCAGAGGCGGGGAATCAGAGGCAGGGAATCAGAAGCGGGGAATCAGAGGTTGGGAATCAGAGGCGGGGAATCAGAGGCGGAGAATCAGAGGCGGGCAATCAGATGCAGGGAATCAGAGGCAGGGAATCAGAGGCAGGGAATCAGAGGCAGGGAATCTGAGGCAGGGAATCTGAGGTGGGGAATCAGAGGCGGGGAAACAGTTGGGTAAACAGAGGCGGGTAAACATAGGCGGGGAATCAGAAGCGCGAAATCAGAGGTGGGGAATCAGAGGCAGGGAATCAGAGGCGGGGAATCAGAGGCGGGGAATCAGATGCGGGGAATCAGAGGTGGGGATTCAGAGGCGGGGTATCAGAGGAGGGGAATCAGAGGCGGGGAATCAGAGGCGGGGAATCAGAGGCGGGGAATCAGAGGCGTGCAATCAGAGGCGGGGAATCAGAGGTGGGGAATCAGAAGTGGGGAATCAGAGGTGGGGAATCAGAGCCGGGGAATCAGAATCAGCGAATCAGAGGCGGGGCAATCAGAGGTGGGGAATCAGAGGCGGGGAATCAGAGGCGGGGAATCAGAGGAGGTGAATCAGAGGCGGGGAATCAGACGCGGGGTATCAGAGGCGGGGAATCAGAAGTGGGGAATCAGAGGTGGGGAATCAGAGGCGGGGAATCAGATGCAGGTAATCAGAGGCAGGCAATCAGATGCAGGGAATCAGAGGCAGGGAATCAGAGGCAGGGTATCAGAGGCGGGGAATCAGAGGCGGGGAATCAGAGGCGGGGAATCAGAGGCGGGGAATCAGAGGCGGGGAATCAGAGTCGGGGAATCAGAGGCGGGGAATCTGAGGCGGGGAATCAGATGCAGGGAATCAGAGACGGGGAATCAGAGGCGGGGTATCAGAGGCGGGGAATCAGAGGCGCGGAATCAGAGGCGGGGAATCAGAGGCGTGGAATCAGAGACGGGGAATCAGAGGCGGGGAATCAGAAGTGGGGAATCAGAGGTGGGAAATCAGAGGCTGGGAATCAGAGGCGGGGAATCAGAGGCGGGGAATCAGAGGCAGGGTATCAGAGGCGGGCAATCAGATGCAGGGAATCAGAGGCAGGGAATCAGAGGCAGGGAATCAGAGGCAGGGAATCAGAGGCAGGGAACCTGAGATGGCGAATATGAGGTGGTGAATCAGAGGCGGGGAAACAGTCGGGTAAACAGAGGCGGGGAATCAGAGGCAGGGAATCAGCCGCGGGGAATCAGAGGCAGGGAATCAGATGAAGGGAATCTGATGCAGGGAATCTGAGGCAGGGTATCTGAGGCAGGGAATCTGTGGCAGGGAATCTGATGCGGGTTATCAGAAGGGGGAAATGAGATGTGGGAAACGAGATGCAGAGAAAGAGGCACGGAAATAGAGGCAGGGAAAGAGAGGCAGGGTATCAGAGGCGGGTAATCAGAGGCGTGGAATCAGAGGCGGGGAATCAGAGACACAGAAAGAGAGGCGTGGAATCAGAGGTGCGGAATCAGAGCCGGTGAATCTGAGCCGGGAAATCAGAAGCAGAGCAACAGAGGTGGTGAAACATGGGTGCGGAATCGGACACGGGGAATCAGAGGTGGGGACTCAGAGGCCGGGAATCAGAGGCAGGGAATCAGAGGCAGGTTATCAGAGGCAGGGAATCAGAGGTGGGAAATCAGAGGCTGGGAATCAGAGGCGTGGAATCAGAGGCGGGCAATCAGAAGTGGGGAATCAGAGGCGGGGAATCAGAGGCGGGGAATCAGAGGCGGTGAATCAGAGGCGGGGAATCAGAGGCGGGGAATCAGAGGCGGGGAATCAGAAGTGGGGAATCAGAGGTGGGGAATCAGAGGCGGGGAATCAGAGGCGGGGAATCAGAGGCGGGCAATCAGATGCAGGGAATCAGAGGCAGGGAATCAGACGCAGGGAATCAAATGAAGGGAATCTGATGCAGGGAATCTGAGGCAGGGAATCTGAGGCAGGGAATCTGTGGTGGGGAATCAGAGGAGGGAAAACAGGTGAGTAAACAGAGGCGGGTAAACATAGGCGGGGAATCAGAGGCGTGGAATCAGAGGCGGGAAATCAGAGGCGGGGAAAGATATGTGGGGAAAAGTAGGCCAGGAAAGTTGAGCGGAAAGGGAGGCACTGAATCAGAGGTGGGGAATCAGAGGCGGGGAATCAGAGGCGGGGAATCAGAGGTGGGGAATCAGAGGCGGGGAATCAGAAGTGGGGAATCAGAGGTGGGGAATCAGAGGCGGGGATTCAGAGGCAGAGAATCAGAGGCGAGGAATCTGAGGCAGGGAATCTGAGGTGCGGAATCAGAGGCGGGGAAACAGGTAGGTAAACAGAGGTGGGTAAACATAGGCGGGGAATCAGAGGCGCGGAATCAGAGGCGGGGAATCAGAAGTGGGGAATCAGAGGTGGGGAATCAGAGGCGGGGAATCAGAATCAGCGAATCAGAGGCGGGGCAATCAGAGGTGGGGAATCAGAGGCGGGGAATCAGAGGCGGGGAATCAGAGGCGGTGAATCAGAGGCGGGGAATCAGACGCGGGGAATCAGAGGCGGGGAATCAGAAGTGGGGAATCAGAGGTGGGGAATCAGAGGCGGGGAATCAGAGGCGGGGAATCAGAGGCGGGGAATCAGAGGCGGGGAATCAGAGGCGGGGAATCAGAGGCGGGGAATCAGAGGCGGGGAATCAGAGTCGGGGAATCAGAGGCGGGGAATCTGAGGCGGGGAATCAGATGCAGGGAATCAGAGACGGGGAATCAGAGGCGGGGTATCAGAGGCGGGGAATCAGAGGCGCGGAATCAGAGGCGGGGAATCAGAGGCGTGGAATCAGAGACGGGGAATCAGAGGCGGGGAATCAGAAGTGGGGAATCAGAGGTGGGAAATCAGAGGCTGGGAATCAGAGGCGGGGAATCAGAGGCGGGGAATCAGAGGCAGGGTATCAGAGGCGGGCAATCAGATGCAGGGAATCAGAGGCAGGGAATCAGAGGCAGGGAATCAGAGGCAGGGAACCTGAGATGGCGAATATGAGGTGGTGAATCAGAGGCGGGGAAACAGTCGGGTAAACAGAGACGGGGAATCAGAGGCACGGAATCAGCCGCGGGGAATCAGAGGCAGGGAATCAGATGAAGGGAATCTGATGCAGGGAATCTGAGGCAGGGTATCTGAGGCAGGGAATCTGTGGCAGGGAATCTGATGCGGGTTATCAGAAGGGGGAAATGAGATGTGGGAAACGAGATGCAGAGAAAGAGGCACGGAAACAGAGGCAGGGAAAGAGAGGCAGGGTATCAGAGGCGGGTAATCAGAGGCGTGGAATCAGAGGCGGGGAATCAGAGACACAGAAAGAGAGGCGTGGAATCAGAGGTGCGGAATCAGAGCCGGTGAATCTGAGCCGGGAAATCAGAAGCAGAGCAACAGAGGTGGTGAAACATGGGTGCGGAATCGGACACGGGGAATCAGAGGTGGGGACTCAGAGGCCGGGAATCAGAGGCAGGGAATCAGAGGCAGGTTATCAGAGGCAGGGAATCAGAGGTGGGAAATCAGAGGCTGGGAATCAGAGGCGTGGAATCAGAGGCGGGCAATCAGAAGTGGGGAATCAGAGGCGGGGAATCAGAGGCGGGGAATCAGAGGCGGTGAATCAGAGGCGGGGAATCAGAGGCGGGGAATCAGAGGCGGGGAATCAGAAGTGGGGAATCAGAGGTGGGGAATCAGAGGCGGGGAATCAGAGGCGGGGAATCAGAGACACAGAAAGAGAGGCGTGGAATCAGAGGTGCGGAATCAGAGCCGGTGAATCTGAGCCGGGAAATCAGAAGCAGAGCAACAGAGGTGGTGAAACATGGGTGTGGAATCGGACACGGGGAATCAGAGGTGGGGACTCAGAGGCCGGGAATCAGAGGCAGGGAATCAGAGGCAGGTTATCAGAGGCAGGGAATCAGAGGTGGGAAATCAGAGGCTGGGAATCGGAGGCGTGGAATCAGAGGCGGGCAATCAGAAGTGGGGAATCAGAGGCGGGGAATCAGAGGCGGGGAATCAGAGGCGGTGAATCAGAGGCGGGGAATCAGAGGCGGGGAATCAGAGGCGGGGAATCAGAAGTGGGGAATCAGAGGTGGGGAATCAGAGGCGGGGAATCAGAGGCGGGGTATCAGAGGCGGGCAATCAGATGCAGGGAATCAGAGGCAGGGAATCAGACGCAGGGAATCAAATGAAGGGAATCTGATGCAGGGAATCTGAGGCAGGGAATCTGAGGCAGAGAATCTGTGGTGGGGAATCAGAGGAGGGAAAACAGGTGAGTAAACAGAGGCGGGTAAACATAGGCGGGGAATCAGAGGTGTGGAATCAGAGGCGGGAAATCAGAGGCGGGGAAAGATATGTGGGGAAAAGTAGGCCAGGAAAGTTGAGCGGAAAGGGAGGCACTGAATCAGAGGTGGGGAATCAGAGGCGGGGAATCAGAGGCGGGGAATCAGAGGTGGGGAATCAGAGCCGGGGAATCAGAAGTGGGGAATCAGAGGTGGGGAATCAGAGGCGGGGATTCAGAGGCAGAGAATCAGAGGCGGGGAATCTGAGGCAGGGAATCTGAGGTGCGGAATCAGAGGCGGGGAAACAGGTAGGTAAACAGAGGTGGGTAAACATAGGCGGGGAATCAGAGGCGCGGAATCAGAGGCGGGGAATCAGAAGTGGGGAATCAGAGGTGGGGAATCAGAGGCGGGGAATCAGAATCAGCGAATCAGAGGCGGGGCAATCAGAGGTGGGGAATCAGAGGCGGGGAATCAGAGGCGGGGAATCAGAGGCGGTGAATCAGAGGCGGGGAATCAGACGCGGGGAATCAGAGGCGGGGAATCAGAAGTGGGGAATCAGAGGTGGGGAATCAGAGGCGGGGAATCAGAGGCAGGTAATCGGAGGTGGGCAATCAGATGCAGGGAATCAGAGGCAGGGAATCAGAGGCAGGGAATCTGAGGCAGGGAATCTGAGGCAGGGAATCTGAGGTGGGCAATCAGAGGCGGGAAAACAGGCGGGTAAACAGAGGCGGGTAAACATAGGCGGGGAATCAGAGGCGGGGAATCAGAGGCGGGGAATCAGAGTCGGGGAATCAGAGGCGGGGAATCTGAGGCGGGGAATCAGATGCAGGGAATCAGAGGCGGGGAATCAGAGGCGGGGTATCAGAGGCAGGGAATCAGAGGCGCTGAATCAGAGGCGGGGAATCAGAGGCGTGGAATCAGAGACGGGGAATCAGAGGCGGGGAATCAGAAGTGGGGAATCAGAGGTGGGAAATCAGAGGCGGGGAATCAGAGGCGGGGAATCAGAGGCGGGGAATCAGAGGCAGGGTATCAGAGGCGGGCAATCAGATGCAGGGAATCAGAGGCAGGGAATCAGAGGCAGGGAATCAGAGGCAGGGAACCTGAGGTGGCGAATATGAGGTGGTGAATCAGAGGCGGGGAAACAGGCGTGTAAACAGAGGCGGGGAATCAGATGAAGGGAATCTCATGCAGGGAATCTGAGGCAGGGTATCTGAGGCAGGGAATCTGTGGCAGGGAATCTGATGCGGGTTATCAGAAGGGGGAAATGAGATGTGGGAAACGAGATGCAGAGAAAGAGGCACGGATATAGAGGCAGGGAAAGAGAGGCAGGGTATCAGAGGCGGGTAATCAGAGGCTTGGAATCAGAGGCGGGGAATCAGAGACACAGAAAGAGAGGCGTGGAATCAGAGGTGCGGAATCAGAGCCGGTGAATCTGAGCCGGGAAATCAGAAGCAGAGCAACAGAGGTGGTGAAACATGGGTGCTGAATCGGACACGGGGAATCAGAGGTGGGGATTCAGAGGCCGGGAATCAGAGGCAGGGAATCCGAGGCAGGTTATCAGAGGCAGGGAATCAGAGGTGGGGAATCAGAGGCGGGGAATCAAGAGGCGGGGAATCAGAGGCGGGGAATCAGAGGCGGGGAATCAGAGGCGGAGAATCAGAGGCGGGCAATCAGATGCAGGAAATCAGAGGCAGGGAATCAGAGGCAGGGAATCAGAGGCAGGGAATCTGAGGCAGGGAATCAGAGGTGGGGAATCAGAGGCGTGGAATCAGAGGCAGGGAATCATATGAAGGGAATCTGATGCAGGGAATCTGAGGCAGGGAATCTGAGGCAGGGAATCTGTGGCAGGGAATCTGATGCGGGTTATCAGAAGGGGGAAATGAGATGTGGGAAACGAGATGCAGAGAAAGAGGCATGGAAATAGAGCTAGGGAAAGAGAGGCAGGGAATCAGAGGCGGGGAATCAGAGGTGGGGAATCAGAGGCTGGGAATCAGAGGCGGGGAATCAGAGGGGGGAATCAGAGGTGGGGAATCAGAGGCAGGGAATCAGAAGCAGGGAATCAGAGGCAGGAAATCAGAGGCGGCAAATCTGAGGCGTGGAATCAGAGGTGGGGAAAGAGATGTGGGGAAACGTAGGCCAGGAAAGTTGCGCGGAAAGGGAGGCGGTGAATCAGAGGCGGGGAATCAGAGGCAGGGAATGAGAGGCGGGGAATCAGAGGCCTGGAATCAGAGGTGGGCAAAGAGATGTGGGGAAACAGGCGGGTAAACAGAAGTGGGTAAACATAGCTGCATAAATAGAGGCAGCGAAAGAGATGGGCGAAACATAGTGGTTGGAACTTGTGTGTTGAAAATTAGGTACACAGAACAGATCAAACAGAGTTGTTGAAATTGAGGGAGGGAAAGAGAGGCACAGAAAGAGTGGAGGGGAAAGAGTGCAGGTAAAATAGAGGCGTAGAGACAGAGGTGGGGAATCAGATGCGGGGAATGAGAGGCGGGGAATCAGAGGCAGGGAATCAGATGAAGGGAATCTAATGCAGGTAAACTGAGGCAGGGAATCTGAGGCAGGGAATCGGAGGCAGGGAATCTGAGGCAGGGAATCAGTAAAAAGTTATCAGAGGCAGGGTATCAGAGGCGGAGAATCAGAGGTGGGGAATCAGAAGTGGGGAATCAGAGGTGGGGAATCAGAGGCGTGGAATCAGAGGCGGGGAATCAGAGGTGGGGAATCAGAAGTGGGGAATCAGAGGTGGGGAATCAGAGGCGGGGAATCAGAGGCGTGGAATCAGAGGCGGGCAATCAGAAGTGGGGAATCAGAGGCGGGGAATCAGAGGCGGGGAATCAGAGGTGGTGAATCAGAGGCGGGGAATCAGAGGCGGGGAATCAGAGGCGGGGAATCAGAAGTGGGGAATCAGAGGTGGGGAATCAGAGGCGGGGAATCAGAGGCGGGCAATCAGATGCAGGGAATCAGAGGCAGGGAATCAGAGGCAGGGAACCAGACGCAGGGAATCAAATGAAGGGAATCTGATGCAGGGAATCTGAGGCAGGGAATCTGAGGCAGGGAATCTGTGGTGGGGAATCAGAGGCGGGAAAACAGGCGGTTAAACAGAGGCGGGTAAACATAGGCGGGGATTCAGAGGCGTGGAATCAGAGGCGGGAAATCAGAGGCGGGGAAAGATATGTGGGGAAAAGTAGGCCAGGAAAGTTGAGCGGAAAGGGAGGCATTGAATCAGAGGTGGGGAATCAGAGGCGGGGAATCAGAGGCGGGGAATCAGAGGCGGGGAATCAGAGGCAGGGAATCAGAAGCGGGGAATCAGAGGTTGGGAATCAGAGGCGGGGAATCAGAGGCGGAGAATCAGAGGCGGGCAATCAGATGCAGGGAATCAGAGGCAGGGAATCTGAGGCAGGGAATCAGAGGCAGGGAATCTGAAGCAGGGAATCTGAGGTGGGGAATCAGCGGCGGGGAAACAGGTGGGTAAACAGAGGCGGGTAAACATAGGCGGTTAATCAGAGGCACGAAATCAGAGGTGGGGAATCAGAGGCAGGGAATCAGAGGCGGGGAATCAGAGGCGGGGAATCAGATGCGGGGAATCAGAGGTGGGGAATCAGAGGCGGGGTATCAGAGGAGGGGAATCAGAGGCGGGGAATCAGAGGCGGGGAATCAGAGGCGTGCAATCAGAGGCGGGGAATCAGAGGTGGGGAATCAGAAGTGGGGAATCAGAGGTGGGGAATCAGAGCCGGGGAATCAGAATCAGTGAATCAGAGGCGGGGCAATCAGAGGTGGGGAATCAGAGGCGGGGAATCAGAGGCGGGGAATCAGAGGAGGTGAATCAGAGGCGGGGAATCAGACGCGGGGAATCAGAGGCGGGGAATCAGAAGTGGGGAATCAGAGGTGGGGAATCAGAGGCGGGGAATCAGAGGCAGGTAATCAGAGGCGGGCAATCAGATGCAGGGAATCAGAGGCAGGGAATCAGAGGCAGGGAATCTGAGGCAGGGAATCTGAGGCAGGGAATCTGAGGTGGGCAATCAGAGGCGGGAAAACAGGCGGGTAAACAGAGGCGGGTAAACATAGGCGGGGAATCAGAGGCGGGGAATCAGAGGCGGGGAATCAGAGGCGGGGAATCAGAGTCAGGGAATCAGAGGCGGGGAATCAGAGGCAGGGAATCAGATGAAGGGAATCTGATGCAGGGAATCTGAGGCAGGGAATCTGAGGCAGGGAATCTGTGGCAGGGAATCTGATGCGGGTTATCAGAAGGGGGAAATGAGATGTGGGAAACGAGATGCAGAGAAAGAGGCACGGAAATAGAGGCAGGGAAAGAGAGGCAGGGTATCAGAGGCGGGTAATCAGAGGCGTGGAATCAGAGGCGGGGAATCAGAGGCGGGAAATCAGAGAGGGGAATCAGAGGTGGGGAATCAGAGGCGGGGAATCAGAGGCAGGGAATCGGAGGCGGGCAATCAGATGCAGGGAATCAGAGGCAGGGAATCAGAGGCAGGGAATCTGAGGCAGGGAATCTGAGGCAGGGAATCTGAGGTGGGCAATCAGAGGCGGGAAAACAGGCGGGTAAACAGAGGCGGGTAAACATAGGCGGGGAATCAGAGGCAGGGAATCAGAGGCGGGGAATCAGAGGCGGGGAATCAGAGGCGGGGAATCAGAGTCGGGGAATCAGAGGCGGGGAATCTGAGGCGGGGAATCAGATGCATGGAATCAGAGGCGGGGAATCAGAGGCGGGGTATTAGAGGCGGGGAATCAGAGGCGCTGAATCAGAGACGGGGAATCAGAGGCGTGGAATCTGAGACGGGGAATCAGAGGCGTGGAATCAGACGCGGGGAATCAGAGGAGGGGAATCCGAAGTGGGGAATCAGAGGTGGGGAATCAGAGGCGGGGAATCAGAGGCAGGTAATCAGAGGCGGGCAATCAGATGCAGGGAATCAGAAGCAGGGAATCAGAGGCAGGGAATCTGAGGCAGGGAATCTGAGGCAGGGAATATGAGGTGGGCAATCAGAGGCGGGAAAACAGGCGGGTAAACAGAGGCGGGTAAACATAGGCGGGGAATCAGAGGCGGGGAATCAGAGGCGGGGAATCAGAGGCGGGGAATCAGAGTCGGGGAATCAGAGGCGGGGAATCAGAGTCGGGGAATCAGAGGCGGGGAATCTGAGGCGGGGAATCAGATGCAGGGAATCAGAGGCGGGGAATCAGAGGCGGGGTATCAGAGGCGGGGAATCAGAGGCGCGGAATCAGAGGCGGGGAATCAGAGGCGTGGAATCACAGGCGGGGAATCAGAGGCGGGGAATCAGAAGTGGGGAATCAGAGGTGGGGAATCAGAGGCGGGGAATCAGAATCAGCGAATCAGAGGCGGGGCAATCAGAGGTGGGGATTCAGAGGCGGGGAATCAGAGGCGGGGAATCAGAGGCGGTGAATCAGAGGCGGGGAATCAGACGCGGGGAATCAGAGGCGGGGAATCAGAAGTGGGGATTCAGAGGTGGGGAATCAGAGGCGGGGAATCAGAGGCAGGTAATCAGAGGCGGGCAATCAGATGCAGGGAATCAGAGGCAGGGAATCAGAGGTAGGGAATCTGAGGCAGGGAATCTGAGGCAGGGAATCTGAGGTGGGCAATCAGAGGCGGGAAAACAGGCGGGTAAACAGAGGCGGGTAAACATAGGCGGGGAATCAGAGGCGGGGAATCAGAGGCGGGGAATCAGAGTCGGGGAATCAGAGGCGGGGAATCTGAGGCGGGGAATCAGATGCAGGGAATCAGAGGCGGGGAATCAGAGGCGGGGTATCAGAGGCGGGGAATCAGAGGCGCGGAATCAGAGGCGGGGAATCAGAGGCGTGGAATCACAGACGGGGAATCAGAGGCGGGGAATCAGAAGTGGGGAATCAGAGGTGGGAAATCAGAGGCGGGGAATCAGAGGCGGGGAATCAGAGGCGGGGAATCAGAGGCAGGGTATCAGAGGCGGGCAATCAGATGCAGGGAATCAGAGGCAGGGAATCAGAGGCAGGGAATCAGAGGTAGGGAACCTGAGGTGGCGAATATGAGGTGGTGAATCAGAGGCGGGGAAACAGGCGGGTAAACAGAGGCTGGGAATCAGATGCAGGGAATCAGAGGCGGGGAATCAGAGGCAGGGAATCAGATGAAGGGAATCTGATGCAGGGAATCTGAGGCAGGGAATCTGAGGCAGGGAATCTGTGGCAGGGAATCTGATGCGGGTTATCAGAAGGGGGAAATGAGATGTGGGAAACGAGATGCAGAGAAAGAGGCACGGAAATAGAGGCAGGGAAAGAGAGGCAGGGTATCAGAGGCGGGTAATCAGAGGCGTGGAATCAGAGGCGGGGAATCAGAGGCGGGAAATCAGAGAGGGGAATCAGAGGTGGGGAATCAGAGGCGGGGAATCAGAGGCAGGGAATCGGAGGCGGGCAATCAGATGCAGTGAATCAGAGGCAGGGAATCAGAGGCAGGGAATCTGAGGCAGGGAATCTGAGGCAGGGAATCTGAGGTGGGCAATCATAGGCGGGAAAACAGGCGGGTAAACAGAGGCGGGTAAACATAGGCGGGGAATCAGAGGCGGGGAATCAGAGGCGGGGAATCAGAGGCGGGGAATCAGAGGCGGGGAATCAGAGTCGGGGAATCAGAGGCGGGGAATCTGAGGCGGGGAATCAGATGCAGGGAATCAGAGGCGGGGAATCAGAGGCGGGGTATTAGAGGCGGGGAATCAGAGGCGCTGAATCAGAGACGGGGAATCAGAGGCGTGGAATCAGAGACGGGGAATCAGAGGCGTGGAATCAGACGCGGGGAATCAGAGGAGGGGAATCAGAAGTGGGGAATCAGAGGTGGGGAATCAGAGGCGGGGAATCAGAGGCAGGTAATCAGAGGCGGGCAATCAGATGCAGGGAATCAGAGGCAGGGAATCAGAGGCAGGGAATCTGAGGCAGGGAATCTGAGGCAGGGAATCTGAGGTGGGGAATCAGCGGCGGGAAAACAGGTGGGTAAACAGAGGCGGGTAAACATAGGCGGTTAATCAGAGGCACAAAATCAGAGGTGGGGAATCAGAGGCAGGGAATCAGAGGCGGAGAATCAGAGGCGGGGAATCAGATGCGGGGAATCAGAGGTGGGGAATCAGAGGCGGGGTATCAGAGGAGGGGAATCAGAGGCGGGGAATCAGAGGCGGGGAATCAGAGGCGTGCAATCAGAGGCGGGGAATCAGAGGTGGGGAATCAGAAGTGGGGAATCAGAGGTGGGGAATCAGAGCCGGGGAATCAGAATCAGCGAATCAGAGGCGGGGCAATCAGAGGTGGGGAATCAGAGGCGGGGAATCAGAGGCGGGGAATCAGAGGAGGTGAATCAGAGGCGGGGAATCAGACGCGGGGAATCAGAGGCGGGGAATCAGAAGTGGGGAATCAGAGGTGGGGAATCAGAGGCGGGGAATCAGAGGCAGGTAATCAGAGGCGGGCAATAAGATGCAGGGAATCAGAGGCAGGGAATCAGAGGCAGGGAATCTGAGGCAGGGAATCTGAGGCAGGGAATCTGAGGTGGGCAATCAGAGGCGGGAAAACAGGCGGGTAAACAGAGGCGGGTAAACATAGGCGGGGAATCAGAGGCTGGGAATCAGAGGCGGGGAATCAGAGGCGGGGAATCAGAGTGAGGGAATCAGAGGCGGGAATCTGAGGCGGGGAATCAGATGCAGGGAATCAGAGGCGGGGAATCAGAGGCGGGGTATCAGAGGCGGGGAATCAGAGGCGCGGAATCAGAGGCGGGGTATCAGAGGCGTGGAATCAGAGACGTGGAATCAGAGGCGGGGAATCAGAAGTGGGGAATCAGAGGTGGGAAATCAGAGGCTGGGAATCAGAGGCGGGGAATCAGAGGCGGGGAATCAGAGGCAGGGTATCAGAGGCGGGCAATCTGATGCAGGGAATCAGAGGCAGGGAATCAGAGGCAGGGAATCAGAGGCAGGGAACCTGAGATGGCGAATATGAGGTGGTGAATCAGAGGCGGGGAAACAGTCGGGTAAACAGAGGCGGGGAATCAGAGGCAGGGAATCAGCCGCGGGGAATCAGAGGCAGGGAATCAGATGAAGGGAATCTGATGCAGGGAATCTGAGGCAGGGTATCTGAGGCAGGGAATCTGTGGCAGGGAATCTGATGCGGGTTATCAGAAGGGGGAAATGAGATGTGGGAAACGAGATGCAGAGAAAGAGGCACGGAAATAGAGGCAGGGAAAGAGAGGCAGGGTATCAGAGGCGGGTAATCAGAGGCATGGAATCAGAGGCGGGGAATCAGAGACACAGAAAGAGAGGCGTGGAATCAGAGGTGCGGAATCAGAGCCGGTGAATCTGAGCCGGGAAATCAGAAGCAGAGCAACAGAGGTGGTGAAACATGGGTGCGGAATCGGACACGGAGAATCAGAGGTGGGGACTCAGAGGCCGGGAATCTGAGACAGGGAATCAGAGGCAGGTTATCAGAGGCAGGGAATCAGAGGTGGGAAATCAGAGGCGGGGAATCAGAGGCGGCGAATCAGAGGCGGGGAATCAGATGCGGGGAATCAGAGGCGGAGAATCAGAGGCGGGCAATCAGATGCAGGAAATCAGAGGCAGGGAATCAGAGGCAGGGAATCAGAGGCAGGGAATCTGAGGCAGGGAATCAGAGGTGGGGAATCAGAGGCGGGGAATCAGAGGCAGGGAATCAGATGAAGGGAATCTGATGCAGGGAATCTAAGGCAGGGAATCTGAGGCAGGGAATCTGTGGCAGGGAATCTGATGCGGGTTATCAGAAGGGGGAAATGAGATGTGGGAAACGAGATGCAGAGAAAGAGGCACGGAAATAGAGGCAGGGAAAGACAGGCAGGGAATCAGAGGCGGGGAATCAGAGGTGGGGAATCAGAGGCTGGGAATCAGAGGCGGGGAATCAGAGGGGGGAATCAGAGGTGGGGAATCAGAGGCAGGGAATCAGAGGCAGGGAATCAGAGGCGGGAAATCAGAGGCGGCGAATCTGAGGCGTGGAATCAGAGGTGGGGAAAGAGATGTGGGGAAACGTAGGCCAGGAAAGTTGCGCGGAAAGGGAGGCGGTGAATCAGAGGCGGGGAATCAGAGGCGGGGAATCAGAGGCGGGGAATCAGAGGCGTGGAATCAGAGGTGGGGAAAGAGATGTGGGGAAACAGGCGGGTAAACAGAAGCGGGTAAACATAGCTGCATAAATAGAGGCAGCGAAAGAGATGGGCGAAACATAGTGGTTGGAACTTGTGTGTTGAAAATTAGGTACACAGAACAGATCAAACAGAGTTGTTGAAATTGAGGGAGGGAAAGAGAGGCACAGAAAGAGTGGAGGGGAAAGAATGCAGGCAAAATAGAGGCGTAGAGACAGAGGTGGCGAATCAGTGGCGGGGAATCAGAGGCGGGGAATCAGAGGCAGGGAATCAGATGAAGGGAATCTGATGCAGGGAATCTGAGGCAGGGAATCTGAGGCAGGGAATCGGAGGCAGGGAATCTGATGCGGGTTATCAGAAGGGGGAAATGAGATGTTGGAAACGAGATGCAGAGAAAGAGGCACGGAAATAGAGGCAGGGAAAGAGAGGCAGGGTATCAGAGGCAGGTAATCAGAGGCGTGGAATAAGAGGTGGGGAATCAGAGGCGGTGAATCAGAGGCGGGGAATCAGAGGCGGGGAATCAGAGGCGGGGAATCAGAAGTGGGGAATCAGAGGTGGGGAATCAGAGGCGGGGAATCAGAGGCGGGGAATCAGAGGCGGGCAATCAGATGCAGGGAATCAGAGGCAGGGAATCAGACGCAGGGAATCAAATGAAGGGAATCTGATGCAGGGAATCTGAGGCAGGGAATCTGAGGCACGGAATCTGTGGTGGGGAATCAGAGGCGGGAAAACAGGCGGGTAAACAGAGGCGGGTAAACATAGGCGGGGAATCAGAGGCGTGGAATCAGAGGCGGGAAATCAGAGGCGGGGAAAGATATGTGGGGAAAAGTAGGCCAGGAAAGTTGAGCGGAAAGGGAGGCAGTGAATCAGAGGTGGGGAATCAGAGGCGGGGAATCAGAGGCGGGGAATCAGAGGCGGGGAATCAGAGGCGGGGAATCAGAAGCGGGGAATCAGAGGCGGGGAATCAGAGGCGGGGAATCAGAGGCGGGGAAACAGGTGGGTAAACAGAGGTGGGTAAACATAGGCGGGGAATCAGAGGCGCGGAATCAGAGGCGGGGAATCAGAGGCAGGGAATCAGAGGCGGGGAATCAGAGGCGGGGAATCAGATGCGGGGAATCAGAGGTGGGGAATCAGAGGCGGGGTATCAGAGGAGGGGAATCAGAGGCATGGAATCAGAAGCGGGGAATCAGAGGCGGGGAATCAGAGGCGGGGAATCAGAGGCGGGGAATCAGAGGCGGGGAATCAGAGTCGGGGAATCAGAGGCGGGGAATCTGAGGCGGGGAATCAGATGCAGGGAATCAGAGGCGGGGAATCAGAGGCGGGGTATTAGAGGCGGGGAATCAGAGGCGCTGAATCAGAGACGGGGAATCAGAGGCGTGGAATCAGAGACGGGGAATCAGAGGCGTGGAATCAGACGCGGGGAATCAGAGGAGGGGAATCAGAAGTGGGGAATCAGAGGTGGGGAATCAGAGGCGGGGAATCAGAGGCAGGTAATCAGAGGCGGGCAATCAGATGCAGGGAATCAGAGGCAGGGAATCAGAGGCAGGGAATCTGAGGCAGGGAATCTGAGGCAGGGAATCTGAGGTGGGGAATCAGCGGCGGGAAAACAGGTGGGTAAACAGAGGCGGGTAAACATAGGCGGTTAATCAGAGGCACAAAATCAGAGGTGGGGAATCAGAGGCAGGGAATCAGAGGCGGAGAATCAGAGGCGGGGAATCAGATGCGGGGAATCAGAGGTGGGGAATCAGAGGCGGGGTATCAGAGGAGGGGAATCAGAGGCGGGGAATCAGAGGCGGGGAATCAGAGGCGTGCAATCAGAGGCGGGGAATCAGAGGTGGGGAATCAGAAGTGGGGAATCAGAGGTGGGGAATCAGAGCCGGGGAATCAGAATCAGCGAATCAGAGGCGGGGCAATCAGAGGTGGGGAATCAGAGGCGGGGAATCAGAGGCGGGGAATCAGAGGAGGTGAATCAGAGGCGGGGAATCAGACGCGGGGAATCAGAGGCGGGGAATCAGAAGTGGGGAATCAGAGGTGGGGAATCAGAGGCGGGGAATCAGAGGCAGGTAATCAGAGGCGGGCAATAAGATGCAGGGAATCAGAGGCAGGGAATCAGAGGCAGGGAATCTGAGGCAGGGAATCTGAGGCAGGGAATCTGAGGTGGGCAATCAGAGGCGGGAAAACAGGCGGGTAAACAGAGGCGGGTAAACATAGGCGGGGAATCAGAGGCTGGGAATCAGAGGCGGGGAATCAGAGGCGGGGAATCAGAGTGAGGGAATCAGAGGCGGGAATCTGAGGCGGGGAATCAGATGCAGGGAATCAGAGGCGGGGAATCAGAGGCGGGGTATCAGAGGCGGGGAATCAGAGGCGCGGAATCAGAGGCGGGGTATCAGAGGCGTGGAATCAGAGACGTGGAATCAGAGGCGGGGAATCAGAAGTGGGGAATCAGAGGTGGGAAATCAGAGGCTGGGAATCAGAGGCGGGGAATCAGAGGCGGGGAATCAGAGGCAGGGTATCAGAGGCGGGCAATCTGATGCAGGGAATCAGAGGCAGGGAATCAGAGGCAGGGAATCAGAGGCAGGGAACCTGAGATGGCGAATATGAGGTGGTGAATCAGAGGCGGGGAAACAGTCGGGTAAACAGAGGCGGGGAATCAGAGGCAGGGAATCAGCCGCGGGGAATCAGAGGCAGGGAATCAGATGAAGGGAATCTGATGCAGGGAATCTGAGGCAGGGTATCTGAGGCAGGGAATCTGTGGCAGGGAATCTGATGCGGGTTATCAGAAGGGGGAAATGAGATGTGGGAAACGAGATGCAGAGAAAGAGGCACGGAAATAGAGGCAGGGAAAGAGAGGCAGGGTATCAGAGGCGGGTAATCAGAGGCATGGAATCAGAGGCGGGGAATCAGAGACACAGAAAGAGAGGCGTGGAATCAGAGGTGCGGAATCAGAGCCGGTGAATCTGAGCCGGGAAATCAGAAGCAGAGCAACAGAGGTGGTGAAACATGGGTGCGGAATCGGACACGGAGAATCAGAGGTGGGGACTCAGAGGCCGGGAATCTGAGACAGGGAATCAGAGGCAGGTTATCAGAGGCAGGGAATCAGAGGTGGGAAATCAGAGGCGGGGAATCAGAGGCGGCGAATCAGAGGCGGGGAATCAGATGCGGGGAATCAGAGGCGGAGAATCAGAGGCGGGCAATCAGATGCAGGAAATCAGAGGCAGGGAATCAGAGGCAGGGAATCAGAGGCAGGGAATCTGAGGCAGGGAATCAGAGGTGGGGAATCAGAGGC
Source organism: Narcine bancroftii (assembly GCF_036971445.1). NCBI lineage: Eukaryota > Metazoa > Chordata > Chondrichthyes > Torpediniformes > Narcinidae > Narcine > Narcine bancroftii. Next base: position 264,531,767 of record NC_091470.1, read on the forward strand.
GGGGAATCAGAGGCAGGGAATCAGATGAAGGGAATCTGATGCAGGGAATCTAAGGCAGGGAATCTGAGGCAGGGAATCTGTGGCAGGGAATCTGATGCGGGTTATCAGAAGGGGGAAATGAGATGTGGGAAACGAGATGCAGAGAAAGAGGCACGGAAATAGAGGCAGGGAAAGACAGGCAGGGAATCAGAGGCGGGGAATCAGAGGTGGGGAATCAGAGGCTGGGAATCAGAGGCGGGGAATCAGAGGGGGGAATCAGAGGTGGGGAATCAGAGGCAGGGAATCAGAGGCAGGGAATCAGAGGCGGGAAATCAGAGGCGGCGAATCTGAGGCGTGGAATCAGAGGTGGGGAAAGAGATGTGGGGAAACGTAGGCCAGGAAAGTTGCGCGGAAAGGGAGGCGGTGAATCAGAGGCGGGGAATCAGAGGCGGGGAATCAGAGGCGGGGAATCAGAGGCGTGGAATCAGAGGTGGGGAAAGAGATGTGGGGAAACAGGCGGGTAAACAGAAGCGGGTAAACATAGCTGCATAAATAGAGGCAGCGAAAGAGATGGGCGAAACATAGTGGTTGGAACTTGTGTGTTGAAAATTAGGTACACAGAACAGATCAAACAGAGTTGTTGAAATTGAGGGAGGGAAAGAGAGGCACAGAAAGAGTGGAGGGGAAAGAATGCAGGCAAAATAGAGGCGTAGAGACAGAGGTGGCGAATCAGTGGCGGGGAATCAGAGGCGGGGAATCAGAGGCAGGGAATCAGATGAAGGGAATCTGATGCAGGGAATCTGAGGCAGGGAATCTGAGGCAGGGAATCGGAGGCAGGGAATCTGATGCGGGTTATCAGAAGGGGGAAATGAGATGTTGGAAACGAGATGCAGAGAAAGAGGCACGGAAATAGAGGCAGGGAAAGAGAGGCAGGGTATCAGAGGCAGGTAATCAGAGGCGTGGAATAAGAGGTGGGGAATCAGAGGCGGTGAATCAGAGGCGGGGAATCAGAGGCGGGGAATCAGAGGCGGGGAATCAGAAGTGGGGAATCAGAGGTGGGGAATCAGAGGCGGGGAATCAGAGGCGGGGAATCAGAGGCGGGCAATCAGATGCAGGGAATCAGAGGCAGGGAATCAGACGCAGGGAATCAAATGAAGGGAATCTGATGCAGGGAATCTGAGGCAGGGAATCTGAGGCACGGAATCTGTGGTGGGGAATCAGAGGCGGGAAAACAGGCGGGTAAACAGAGGCGGGTAAACATAGGCGGGGAATCAGAGGCGTGGAATCAGAGGCGGGAAATCAGAGGCGGGGAAAGATATGTGGGGAAAAGTAGGCCAGGAAAGTTGAGCGGAAAGGGAGGCAGTGAATCAGAGGTGGGGAATCAGAGGCGGGGAATCAGAGGCGGGGAATCAGAGGCGGGGAATCAGAGGCGGGGAATCAGAAGCGGGGAATCAGAGGCGGGGAATCAGAGGCGGGGAATCAGAGGCGGGGAAACAGGTGGGTAAACAGAGGTGGGTAAACATAGGCGGGGAATCAGAGGCGCGGAATCAGAGGCGGGGAATCAGAGGCAGGGAATCAGAGGCGGGGAATCAGAGGCGGGGAATCAGATGCGGGGAATCAGAGGTGGGGAATCAGAGGCGGGGTATCAGAGGAGGGGAATCAGAGGCATGGAATCAGAAGCGGGGAATCAGAGGCGGGGAATCAGAGGCGTGGAATCAGAGGCGGGGAATCAGAGGCGGGGAATCAGAAGTGGGGAATCAGAGGTGGGGAATCAGAGGCGGGGAATCAGAATCAGCGAATCAGAGGCGGGGCAATCAGAGGTGGGGATTCAGAGGCGGGGAATCAGAGGCGGGGAATCAGAGGCGGTGAATCAGAGGCGGGGAATCAGACGCGGGGAATCAGAGGCGGGGAATCAGAAGTGGGGATTCAGAGGTGGGGAATCAGAGGCGGGGAATCAGAGGCAGGTAATCAGAGGCGGGCAATCAGATGCAGGGAATCAGAGGCAGGGAATCAGAGGTAGGGAATCTGAGGCAGGGAATCTGAGGCAGGGAATCTGAGGTGGGCAATCAGAGGCGGGAAAACAGGCGGGTAAACAGAGGCGGGTAAACATAGGTGGGGAATCAGAGGCGGGGAATCAGAGGCGGGGAATCAGAGTCGGGGAATCAGAGGCGGGGAATCTGAGGCGGGGAATCAGATGCAGGGAATCAGAGGCGGGGAATCAGAGGCGGGGTATCAGAGGCGGGGAATCAGAGGCGGGGAATCAGAGGCGTGGAATCACAGACGGGGAATCAGAGGCGGGGAATCAGAAGTGGGGAATCAGAGGTGGGAAATCAGAGGCGGGGAATCAGAGGCGGGGAATCAGAGGCGGGGAATCAGAGGCAGGGTATCAGAGGCGGGCAATCAGATGCAGGGAATCAGAGCTAGGGAATCAGAGGCAGGGAATCAGAGGCAGGGAACCTGAGGTGGCGAATATGAGGTGGTGAATCAGAGGTGGGGAAACAGGCGGGTAAACAGAGGCTGGGAATCAGATGCAGGGAATCAGAGGCGGGGAATCAGAGGCAGGGAATCAGATGAAGGGAATCTGATGCAGGGAATCTGAGGCAGGGAATCTGAGGCAGGGAATCTGTGGCAGGGAATCTGATGCGGGTTATCAGAAGGGGGAAATGAGATGTGGGAAACGAGATGCAGAGAAAGAGGCACGGAAATAGAGGCAGGGAAAGAGAGGCAGGGTATCAGAGGCGGGTAATCAGAGGCGTGGAATCAGAGGCGGGGAATCAGAGGCGGGAAATCAGAGAGGGGAATCAGAGGTGGGGAATCAGAGGCGGGGAATCAGAGGCAGGGAATCGGAGGCGGGCAATCAGATGCAGGGAATCAGAGGCAGGGAATCAGAGGCAGGGAATCTGAGGCAGGGAATCTGAGGCAGGGAATCTGAGGTGGGCAATCAGAGGCGGGAAAACAGGCGGGTAAACAGAGGCGGGTAAACATATGCGGGGAATCAGAGGCGGGGAATCAGAGGCGGGGAATCAGAGGCGGGGAATCAGAGGCGGGGAATCAGAGTCGGGGAATCAGAGGTGGGGAATCTGAGGCAGGGAATCAGATGCAGGGAATCAGAGGCGGGGAATCAGAGGCGGGGTATTAGAGGCGGGGAATCAGAGGCGCTGAATCAGAGGCGGGGAATCAGAGGCGTGGAATCAGAGACGTGGAATCAGAGGCGTGGAATCAGATGCGGGGAATCAGAGGAGGGGAATCAGAAGTGGGGAATCAGAGGTGGGGAATCAGAGGCGGGGAATCAGAGGCAGGTAATCAGAGGCGGGCAATCAGATGCAGGGAATCAGAGGCAGGGAATCAGAGGCAGGGAATCTGAGGCAGGGAATCTGAGGCAGGGAATATGAGGTGGGCAATCAGAGGCGGGAAAACAGGCGGGTAAACAGAGGCGGGTAAACATAGGCGGGGAATCAGAGGCGGGGAATCAGAGTCGGGGAATCAGAGGCATGGAATCAGAGTCGGGGAATCAGAGGCGGGGAATCTGAGGCGGGGAATCAGATGCAGGGAATCAGAGGCGGGGAATCAGAGGCGGGGTATCAGAGGCGGGGAATCAGAGGCGCGGAATCAGAGGCGGGGAATCAGAGGCGTGGAATCACAGACGGGGAATCAGAGGCGGGGAATCAGAAGTGGGGAATCAGAGGTGGGAAATCAGAGGCGGGGAATCAGAGGCGGGGAATCAGAGGCGGGGAATCAGAGGCAGGGAATCGGAGGCGGGCAATCAGATGCAGTGAATCAGAGGCAGGGAATCAGAGGCAGGGAATCTGAGGCAGGGAATCTGAGGCAGGGAATCTGAGGTGGGCAATCATAGGCGGGAAAACAGGCGGGTAAACAGAGGCGGGTAAACATAGGCGGGGAATCAGAGGCGGGGAATCAGAGGCAGGGAATCAGAGGCGGGGAATCAGAGGCGGGGAATCAGAGTCGGGGAATCAGAGGCGGGGAATCTGAGGCGGGGAATCAGATGCAGGGAATCAGAGGCGGGGAATCAGAGGCGGGGTATTAGAGGCGGGGAATCAGAGGCGCTGAATCAGAGACGGGGAATCAGAGGCGTGGAATCAGAGACGGGGAATCAGAGGCGTGGAATCAGACACGGGGAATCAGAGGAGGGGAATCAGAAGTGGGGAATCAGAGGTGGGGAATCAGAGGCGGGGAATCAGAGGCAGGTAATCAGAGGCGGGCAATCAGATGCAGGGAATCAGAGGCAGGGAATCAGAGGCAGGGAATCTGAGGCAGGGAATCTGAGGCAGGGAATCTGAGGTGGGGAATCAGCGGCGGGAAAACAGGTGGGTAAACAGAGGCGGGTAAACATAGGCGGTTAATCAGAGGCACAAAATCAGAGGTGGGGAATCAGAGGCAGGGAATCAGAGGCGGAGAATCAGAGGCGGGGAATCAGATGCGGGGAATCAGAGGTGGGGAATCAGAGGCGGGGTATCAGAGGAGGGGAATCAGAGGCGGGGAATCAGAGGCGGGGAATCAGAGGCGTGCAATCAGAGGCGGGGAATCAGAGGTGGGGAATCAGAAGTGGGGAATCAGAGGTGGGGAATCAGAGCCGGGGAATCAGAATCAGCGAATCAGAGGCGGGGCAATCAGAGGTGGGGAATCAGAGGCGGGGAATCAGAGGCGGGGAATCAGAGGAGGTGAATCAGAGGCGGGGAATCAGACGCGGGGAATCAGAGGCGGGGAATCAGAAGTGGGGAATCAGAGGTGGGGAATCAGAGGCGGGGAATCAGAGGCAGGTAATCAGAGGCGGGCAATAAGATGCAGGGAATCAGAGGCAGGGAATCAGAGGCAGGGAATCTGAGGCAGGGAATCTGAGGCAGGGAATCTGAGGTGGGCAATCAGAGGCGGGAAAACAGGCGGGTAAACAGAGGCGGGTAAACATAGGCGGGGAATCAGAGGCTGGGAATCAGAGGCGGGGAATCAGAGGCGGGGAATCAGAGTGAGGGAATCAGAGGCGGGAATCTGAGGCGGGGAATCAGATGCAGGGAATCAGAGGCGGGGAATCAGAGGCGGGGTATCAGAGGCGGGGAATCAGGGGCGCGGAATCAGAGGCGGGGTATCAGAGGCGTGGAATCAGAGACGTGGAATCAGAGGCGGGGAATCAGAAGTGGGGAATCAGAGGTGGGAAATCAGAGGCTGGGAATCAGAGGCGGGGAATCAGAGGCGGGGAATCAGAGGCAGGGTATCAGAGGCGGGCAATCTGATGCAGGGAATCAGAGGCAGGGAATCAGAGGCAGGGAATCAGAGGCAGGGAACCTGAGATGGCGAATATGAGGTGGTGAATCAGAGGCGGGGAAACAGTCGGGTAAACAGAGGCGGGGAATCAGAGGCAGGGAATCAGCCGCGGGGAATCAGAGGCAGGGAATCAGATGAAGGGAATCTGATGCAGGGAATCTGAGGCAGGGTATCTGAGGCAGGGAATCTGTGGCAGGGAATCTGATGCGGGTTATCAGAAGGGGGAAATGAGATGTGGGAAACGAGATGCAGAGAAAGAGGCACGGAAATAGAGGCAGGGAAAGAGAGGCAGTGTATCAGAGGCGGGTAATCAGAGGCATGGAATCAGAGGCGGGGAATCAGAGACACAGAAAGAGAGGCGTGGAATCAGAGGTGCGGAATCAGAGCCGGTGAATCTGAGCCGGGAAATCAGAAGCAGAGCAACAGAGGTGGTGAAACATGGGTGCGGAATCGGACACGGAGAATCAGAGGTGGGGACTCAGAGGCCGGGAATCTGAGACAGGGAATCAGAGGCAGGTTATCAGAGGCAGGGAATCAGAGGTGGGAAATCAGAGGCGGGGAATCAGAGGCGGGGAATCAGAGGCGGGGAATCAGATGCGGGGAATCAGAGGCGGAGAATCAGAGGCGGGCAATCAGATGCAGGAAATCAGAGGCAGGGAATCAGAGGCAGGGAATCAGAGGCAGGGAATCTGAGGCAGGGAATCAGAGGTGGGGAATCAGAGGCGGGGAATCAGAGGCAGGGAATCAGATGAAGGGAATCTGATGCAGGGAATCTAAGGCAGGGAATCTGAGGCAGGGAATCTGTGGCAGGGAATCTGATGCGGGTTATCAGAAGGGGGAAATGAGATGTGGGAAACGAGATGCAGAGAAAGAGGCACGGAAATAGAGGCAGGGAAAGACAGGCAGGGAATCAGAGGCGGGGAATCAGAGGTGGGGAATCAGAGGCTGGGAATCAGAGGCGGGGAATCAGAGGGGGGAATCAGAGGTGGGGAATCAGAGGCAGGGAATCAGAGGCAGGGAATCAGAGGCGGGAAATCAGAGGCGGCGAATCTGAGGCGTGGAATCAGAGGTGGGGAAAGAGATGTGGGGAAACGTAGGCCAGGAAAGTTGCGCGGAAAGGGAGGCGGTGAATCAGAGGCGGGGAATCAGAGGCGGGGAATCAGAGGCGGGGAATCAGAGGCGTGGAATCAGAGGTGGGGAAAGAGATGTGGGGAAACAGGCGGGTAAACAGAAGCGGGTAAACATAGCTGCATAAATAGAGGCAGCGAAAGAGATGGGCGAAACATAGTGGTTGGAACTTGTGTGTTGAAAATTAGGTACACAGAACAGATCAAACAGAGTTGTTGAAATTGAGGGAGGGAAAGAGAGGCACAGAAAGAGTGGAGGGGAAAGAATGCAGGCAAAATAGAGGCGTAGAGACAGAGGTGGCGAATCAGTGGCGGGGAATCAGAGGCGGGGAATCAGAGGCAGGGAATCAGATGAAGGGAATCTGATGCAGGGAATCTGAGGCAGGGAATCTGAGGCAGGGAATCGGAGGCAGGGAATCTGATGCGGGTTATCAGAAGGGGGAAATGAGATGTTGGAAACGAGATGCAGAGAAAGAGGCACGGAAATAGAGGCAGGGAAAGAGAGGCAGGGTATCAGAGGCAGGTAATCAGAGGCGTGGAATAAGAGGTGGGGAATCAGAGGCGGTGAATCAGAGGCGGGGAATCAGAGGCGGGGAATCAGAGGCGGGGAATCAGAAGTGGGGAATCAGAGGTGGGGAATCAGAGGCGGGGAATCAGAGGCGGGGAATCAGAGGCGGGCAATCAGATGCAGGGAATCAGAGGCAGGGAATCAGACGCAGGGAATCAAATGAAGGGAATCTGATGCAGGGAATCTGAGGCAGGGAATCTGAGGCACGGAATCTGTGGTGGGGAATCAGAGGCGGGAAAACAGGCGGGTAAACAGAGGCGGGTAAACATAGGCGGGGAATCAGAGGCGTGGAATCAGAGGCGGGAAATCAGAGGCGGGGAAAGATATGTGGGGAAAAGTAGGCCAGGAAAGTTGAGCGGAAAGGGAGGCAGTGAATCAGAGGTGGGGAATCAGAGGCGGGGAATCAGAGGCGGGGAATCAGAGGCGGGGAATCAGAGGCGGGGAATCAGAAGCGGGGAATCAGAGGCGGGGAATCAGAGGCGGGGAATCAGAGGCGGGGAAACAGGTGGGTAAACAGAGGTGGGTAAACATAGGCGGGGAATCAGAGGCGCGGAATCAGAGGCGGGGAATCAGAGGCAGGGAATCAGAGGCGGGGAATCAGAGGCGGGGAATCAGATGCGGGGAATCAGAGGTGGGGAATCAGAGGCGGGGTATCAGAGGAGGGGAATCAGAGGCATGGAATCAGAAGCGGGGAATCAGAGGCGGGGAATCAGAGGCGTGGAATCAGAGGCGGGGAATCAGAGGCGGGGAATCAGAAGTGGGGAATCAGAGGTGGGGAATCAGAGGCGGGGAATCAGAATCAGCGAATCAGAGGCGGGGCAATCAGAGGTGGGGATTCAGAGGCGGGGAATCAGAGGCGGGGAATCAGAGGCGGTGAATCAGAGGCGGGGAATTAGACGCGGGGAATCAGAGGCGGGGAATCAGAAGTGGGGATTCAGAGGTGGGGAATCAGAGGCGGGGAATCAGAGGCAGGTAATCAGAGGCGGGCAATCAGATGCAGGGAATCAGAGGCAGGGAATCAGAGGTAGGGAATCTGAGGCAGGGAATCTGAGGCAGGGAATCTGAGGTGGGCAATCAGAGGCGGGAAAACAGGCGGGTAAACAGAGGCGGGTAAACATAGGTGGGGAATCAGAGGCGGGGAATCAGAGGCGGGGAATCAGAGTCGGGGAATCAGAGGCGGGGAATCTGAGGCGGGGAATCAGATGCAGGGAATCAGAGGCGGGGAATCAGAGGCGGGGTATCAGAGGCGGGGAATCAGAGGCGGGGAATCAGAGGCGTGGAATCTGATGCGGGTTATCAGAAGGGGGAAATGAGATGTGGGAAACGAGATGCAGAGAAAGAGGCACGGAAATAGAGGCAGGGAAAGAGAGGCAGGGTATCAGAGGCGGGTAATCAGAGGCGTGGAATCAGAGGCGGGGAATCAGAGGCGGGAAATCAGAGAGGGGAATCAGAGGTGGGGAATCAGAGGCGGGGAATCAGAGGCAGGGAATCGGAGGCGGGCAATCAGATGCAGGGAATCAGAGGCAGGGAATCAGAGGCAGGGAATCTGAGGCAGGGAATCTGAGGCAGGGAATCTGAGGTGGGCAATCAGAGGCGGGAAAACAGGCGGGTAAACAGAGGCGGGTAAACATATGCGGGGAATCAGAGGCGGGGAATCAGAGGCAGGGAATCAGAGGCGGGGAATCAGAGGCGGGGAATCAGAGTCGGGGAATCAGAGGTGGGGAATCTGAGGCAGGGAATCAGATGCAGGGAATCAGAGGCGGGGAATCAGAGGCGGGGTATTAGAGGCGGGGAATCAGAGGCGCTGAATCAGAGGCGGGGAATCAGAGGCGTGGAATCAGAGACGTGGAATCAGAGGCGTGGAATCAGACGCGGGGAATCAGAGGAGGGGAATCAGAAGTGGGGAATCAGAGGTGGGGAATCAGAGGCGGGGAATCAGAGGCAGGTAATCAGAGGCGGGCAATCAGATGCAGGGAATCAGAGGCAGGGAATCAGAGGCAGGGAATCTGAGGCAGGGAATCTGAGGCAGGGAATATGAGGTGGGCAATCAGAGGCGGGAAAACAGGCGGGTAAACAGAGGCGGGTAAACATAGGCGGGGAATCAGAGGCGGGGAATCAGAGTCGGGGAATCAGAGGCATGGAATCAGAGTCGGGGAATCAGAGGCGGGGAATCTGAGGCGGGGAATCAGATGCAGGGAATCAGAGGCGGGGAATCAGAGGCGGGGTATCAGAGGCGGGGAATCAGAGGCGCGGAATCAGAGGCGGGGAATCAGAGGCGTGGAATCACAGACGGGGAATCAGAGGCGGGGAATCAGAAGTGGGGAATCAGAGGTGGGAAATCAGAGGCGGGGAATCAGAGGCGGGGAATCAGAGGCGGGGAATCAGAGGCAGGGTATCAGAGGCGGGCAATCAGAGGCAGGGAATCAGAGGCAGGGAATCAGAGGCAGGGAATCAGAGGCAGGGAACATGAGGTGGCGAATATGAGGTGGTGAATCAGAGGCGGGGAAACAGGCGGGTAAACAGAGGCTGGGAATCAGATGCAGGGAATCAGAGGCGGGGAATCAGAGGCAGGGAATCAGATGAAGGGAATCTGATGCAGGGAATCTGAGGCAGGGAATCTGAGGCAGGGAATCTGTGGCAGGGAATCTGATGCGGGTTATCAGAAGGGGGAAATGAGATGTGGGAAACGAGATGCAGAGAAAGAGACACGGAAATAGAGGCAGGGAAAGAGAGGCAGGGTATCAGAGGCGGGTAATCAGAGGCGTGGAATCAGAGGCGGGGAATCAGAGGCGGGAAATCAGAGAGTGGAATCAGAGGTGGGGAATCAGAGGCGGGGAATCAGAGGCAGAGAATCAGAGGCAGGAAATCAGAGGCGGCGAATCTGAGGCGTGGAATCAGAGGTGGGGAAAGAGATGTGGGGAAACGTAGGCCAGGAAAGTTGCTCGGAAAGGGAGGCGGTGAATCAGAGGCGGGGAATCAGAGGCGGGGAATCAGAGGCGGGGAATCAGAGGCGTGGAATCAGAGGTGGGGAAAGAGATGTGGGGAAACAGGCGGGTAAACAGAAGCGGGTAAACATAGCTGCATCAATAGATGCAGCGAAAGAGATGGGCGAAACATAGTGGTTGGAACTTTTGTGTTGAAAATTAGTTACACAGAACAGATCAAACAGAGTTGTTGAAATTGAGGGAGGGAAAGAGAGGCACGGAAAGAGTGGAGGGGAAAGAGTGCAGGCAAAATAGAGGCGTAGAGACAGAGGTGGGGAATCAGATGCGGGGAATCAGAGGCGGGGAATCAGAGGCAGGGAATCAGAGGCGGGGAATCAGAGGCGGGGAATCAGAGGCGGGGAATCAGAGGTGGTGAATCAGAGGCGGGGAATCAGAGGCGGGGAATCAGAGGCGGGGAATCAGAAGTGGGGAATCAGAGGTGGGGAATCAGAGGCGGGGAATCAGAGGCGGGCAATCAGATGCAGGGAATCAGAGGCAGGGAATCAGAGGCAGGGAACCAGACGCAGGGAATCAAATGAAGGGAATCTGATGCAGGGAATCTGAGGCAGGGAATCTGAGGCAGGGAATCTGTGGTGGGGAATCAGAGGCGGGAAAGCAGGCGGTTAAACAGAGGCGGGTAAACATAGGCGGGGATTCAGAGGCGTGGAATCAGAGGCGGGAAATCAGAGGCGGGGAAAGATATGTGGGGAAAAGTAGGCCAGGAAAGTTGAGCGGAAAGGGAGGCATTGAATCAGAGGTGGGGAATCAGAGGCGGGGAATCATAGGTGGGGAATCAGAGGTGGGGAATCAGAGGCAGGGAATCAGAAGTGGGGAATCAGAGGTTGGGAATCAGAGGCGGGGAATCAGAGGCGGAGAATCAGAGGCGGGCAATCAGATGCAGGGAATCAGAGGCAGGGAATCAGAGGCAGGGAATCAGAGGCAGGGAATCTGAGGCAGGGAATCTGAGGTGGGGAATCAGAGGCGGGGAAACAGGTGGGTAAACAGAGGCGGGTAAACATAGGCGGGGAATCAGAGGCGCGAAATCAGAGGTGGGGAATCAGAGGCAGGGAATCAGAGGCGGGGAATCAGAGGCGGGGAATCAGATGCGGGGAATCAGAGGTGGGGAATCAGAGGCGGGGTATCAGAGGAGGGGAATCAGAGGCGGGGAATCAGAGGCGGGGAATCAGAGGCGGGGAATCAGAGGCGTGCAATCAGAGGCGGGGAATCAGATGTGGGGAATCAGAAGTGGGGAATCAGAGGTGGGGAATCAGAGCCGGGGAATCAGAATCAGCGAATCAGAGGCGGGGCAATCAGAGGTGGGGAATCAGAGGCGGGGAATCAGAGGCGGGGAATCAGAGGAGGTGAATCAGAGGCGGGGAATCAGACGCAGGGAATCAGAGGCGGGGAATCAGAAGTGGGGAATCAGAGGTGGGGAATCAGAGGCGGGGAATCAGAGGCAGGTAATCAGAGGCGGGCAATCAGATGCAGGGAATCAGAGGCAGGTAATCAGAGGCAGGGAATCTGAGGCAGGGAATCTGAGGCAGGGAATCTGAGGTGGGCAATCAGAGGCGGGAAAACAGGCGGGTAAACAGAGGCGGGTAAACATAGGCGGGGAATCAGAGGCGGGAATCAGAGGCGGGGAATCAGAGGCGGGGAATCAGAGTCGGGGAATCAGAGGCGGGGAATCTGAGGCGGGGAATCAGATGCAGCGAATCAGAGGCGGGGAATCAGAGGCGGGGTATCAGAGGCGGGGAATCAGAGGCGCGGAATCAGAGGCGGGGAATCAGAGGCGTGGAATCAGAGACGGGGAATCAGAGGCGGGGAATCAGAAGTGGGGAATCAGAGGTGGGAAATCAGAGGCTGGGAATCAGAGGCGGGGAATCAGAGGCGGGGAATCAGAGGCAGGGTATCAGAGGCGGGCAATCAGATGCAGGGAATCAGAGGCAGGGAATCAGAGGCAGGGAATCAGAGGCAGGGAACCTGAGATGGCGAATATGAGGTGGTGAATCAGAGGCGGGGAAACAGTCGGGTAAACAGAGGCGGGGAATCAGAGGCAGGGAATCAGCCGCGGGGAATCAGAGGCAGGGAATCAGATGAAGGGAATCTGATGCATGGAATCTGAGGCAGGGTATCTGAGGCAGGGAATCTGTGGCAGGGAATCTGATGCGGGTTATCAGAAGGGGGAAATGAGATGTGGGAAACGAGATGCAGAGAAAGAGGCACGGAAATAGAGGCAGGGAAAGAGAGGCAGGGTATCATAGGCGGGTAATCAGAGGCGTGGAATCAGAGGCGGGGAATCAGAGACACAGAAAGAGAGGCGTGGAATCAGAGGTGCGGAATCAGAGCCGGTGAATCTGAGCCGGGAAATCAGAAGCAGAGCAACAGAGGTGGTGAAACATGGGTGCGGAATCGGACACGGGGAATCAGAGGTGGGGACTCAGAGGCCGGGAATCAGAGGCAGGGAATCAGAGGCAGGTTATCAGAGGCAGGGAATCAGAGGTGGGAAATCAGAGGCTGGGAATCAGAGGCGTGGAATCAGAGGCGGGCAATCAGAAGTGGGGAATCAGAGGCGGGGAATCAGAGGCGGGGAATCAGAGGCGGTGAATCAGAGGCGGGGAATCAGAGGCGGGCAATCAGAGGCGGGGAATCAGAAGTGGGGAATCAGAGGTGGGGAATCAGAGGCGGGGAATCAGAGGCGGGGAATCAGAGGCGGGCAATCAGATGCAGGGAATCAGAGGCAGGGAATCAGACGCAGGGAATCAAATGAAGGGAATCTGATGCAGGGAATCTGAGGCAGGGAATCTGAGGCAGGGAATCTGTGGTGGGGAATCAGAGGAGGGAAAACAGGCGAGTAAACAGAGGCGGGTAAACATAGGCGGGGAATCAGAGGCGTGGAAGCAGAGGCGGGAAATCAGAGGCGGGGAAAGATATGTGGGGAAAAGTAGGCCAGGAAAGTTGAGCGGAAAGGGAGGCACTGAATCAGAGGTGGGGAATCAGAGGCGGGGAATCAGAGGCGGGGAATCAGAGGTGGGGAATCAGAGGCGGGGAATCAGAAGTGGGGAATCAGAGGTGGGGAATCAGAGGCGGGGATTCAGAGGCAGAGAATCAGAGGCGGTGAATCTGAGGCAGGGAATCTGAGGTGCGGAATCATAGGCGGGGAAACAGGTGGGTAAACAGAGGTGGGTAAACATAGGCGGGGAATCAGAGGCGCGGAATCAGAGGCGGGGAATCAGAAGTGGGGAATCAGAGGTGGGGAATCAGAGGCGGGGAATCAGAATCAGCGAATCAGAGGCGGGGCAATCAGAGGTGGGGAATCAGAGGCGGGGAATCAGAGGCGGGGAATCAGAGGCGGTGAATCAGAGGCGGGGAATCAGACGTGGGGAATCAGAGGCGGGGAATCAGAAGTGGGGAATCAGAGGTGGGGAATCAGAGGCGGGGAATCAGAGGCAGGTAATCGGAGGCGGGCAATCAGATGCAGGGAATCAGAGGCAGGGAATCAGAGGCAGGGAATCTGAGGCAGGGAATCTGAGGCAGGGAATCTGAGGTGGGCAATCAGAGGCGGGAAAACAGGCGGGTAAACAGAGGCGGGTAAACATAGGCGGGGAATCAGAGGCGGGGAATCAGAGGCGGGGAATCAGAGGCGGGGAATCAGAGGCGGGGAATCAGAGTCGGGGAATCAGAGGCGGGGAATCTGAGGCGGGGAATCAGATGCAGGGAATCAGAGGCGGGGAATCAGAGGCGGGGTATCAGAGGCGGGGAATCAGAGGCGCTGAATCAGAGGCGGGGAATCAGAGGCGTGGAATCAGAGACGGGGAATCAGAGGCGGGGAATCAGAAGTGGGGAATCAGAGGTGGGAAATCAGAGGCGGGGAATCAGAGGCGGGGAATCAGAGGCAGGGTATCAGAGGCGGGCAATCAGATGCAGGGAATCAGAGGCAGGGAATCAGAGGCAGGGAATCAGAGGCAGGGAACCTGAGGTGGCGAATATGAGGTGGTGAATCAGAGGCTGGGAAACAGGCGGGTAAACAGAGGCGGGGAATCAGATGAAGGGAATCTCATGCAGGGAATCTGAGGCAGGGTATCTGAGGCAGGGAATCTGTGGCAGGGAATCTGATGCGGGTTATCAGAAGGGGGAAATGAGATGTGGGAAACGAGATGCAGAGAAAGAGGCACGGATATAGAGGCAGGGAAAGAGAGGCAGGGTATCAGAGGCGGGTAATCAGAGGCGTGGAATCAGAGGCGGGGAATCAGAGACACAGAAAGTGAGGCGTGGAATCAGAGGTGCGGAATCAGAGCCGGTGAATCTGAGCCGGGAAAACAGAAGCAGAGCAACAGAGGTGGTGAAACATGGGTGCTGAATCGGACACGGGGAATCAGAGGTGGGGATTCAGAGGCCGGGAATCAGAGGCAGGGAATCAGAGGCAGGTTATCAGAGGCAGGGAATCAGAGGTGGGGAATCAGAGGCGGGGAATCAAGAGGCGGGGAATCAGAGGCGGGGAATCAGAGGCGGGGAATCAGAGGCGGAGAATCAGAGGCAGGCAATCAGATGCAGGAAATCAGAGGCAGGGAATCAGAGGCAGGGAATCAGAGGCAGGGAATCTGAGGCAGGGAATCAGAGGTGGGGAATCAGAGGCGTGGAATCAGAGGCAGGGAATCATATGAAGGGAATCTGATGCAGGGAATCTGAGGCAGGGAATCTGAGGCAGGGAATCTGTGGCAGGGAATCTGATGCGGGTTATCAGAAGGGGGAAATGAGATGTGGGAAACGAGATGCAGAGAAAGAGGCACGGAAATAGAGCTAGGGAAAGAGAGGCAGGGAATCAGAGGCGGGGAATCAGAGGTGGGGAATCAGAGGCTGGGAATCAGAGGCGGGGAATCAGAGGGGGGAATCAGAGGTGGGGAATCAGAGGCAGGGAATCAGAGGCAGGAAATCAGAGGCGGCAAATCTGAGGCGTGGAATCAGAGGTGGGGAAAGAGATGTGGGGAAACGTAGGCCAGGAAAGTTGCGCGGAAAGGGAGGCGGTGAATCAGAGGCGGGGAATCAGAGGCGGGGAATCAGAGGCGGGGAATCAGAGGCCTGGAATCAGAGGTGGGGAAAGAGATGTGGGGAAACAGGCGGGTAAACAGAAGCGGGTAAACATAGCTGCATAAATAGAGGCAGCGAAAGAGATGGGCGAAACATAGTGGTTGGAACTTGTGTGTTGAAAATTAGGTACACAGAACAGATCAAACAGAGTTGTTGAAATTGAGGGAGGGAAAGAGAGGCACAGAAAGAGTGGAGGGGAAAGAGTGCAGGCAAAATAGAGGCGTAGAGACAGAGGTGGGGAATCAGAGGCGGGGAATCAGAGGCGGGGAATCAGAGGCAGGGAATCAGATGAAGGGAATCTGATGCAGGGAATCTGAGGCAGGGAATCTGAGGCAGGGAATCGGAGGCAGGGAATCTGAGGCAGGGAATCAGTAAAAAGATATCAGAGGCAGGGTATCAGAGGCGGAGAATCAGAGGTGGGGAATCAGAAGTGGGGAATCAGAGGTGGGGAATCAGAGGCGTGGAATCAGAGGCGGGGAATCAGAGGTGGGGAATCAGAAGTGGGGAATCAGAGGTGGGGAATCAGAGGCGGGGAATCAGAGGCGTGGAATCAGAGGCGGGCAATCAGAAGTGGGGAATCAGAGGCGGGGAATCAGAGGCGGGGAATCAGAGGCGGTGAATCAGAGGCGGGGAATCAGAGGTGGGGAATCAGAGGCGGGGAATCAAAAGTGGGGAATCAGAGGTGGAGAATCAGAGGCGGGGAATCAGAGGCGGGGAATCAGAGGCGGGCAATCAGATGCAAGGAATCAGAGGCAGGGAATCAGACGCAGGGAATCAAATGAAGGGAATCTGATGCAGGGAATCTGAGGCAGGGAATCTGAGGCAGGGAATCTGTGGTGGGGAATCAGAGGCGGGAAAACAGGCGGGTAAACAGAGGCGGGTAAACATAGGCGGGGAATCAGAGGCGTGGAATCAGAGGCGGGAAATCAGAGGCGGGGAAAGATATGTGGGGAAATGTAGGCCAGGAAAGTTGAGCGGAAAGGGAGGCAGTGAATCAGAGGTGGGGAATCAGAGGCGGGGAATCAGAGGCGGGGAATCAGAGGCGGGGAATCAGAAGTGGGGAATCAGAGGTGGGGAATCAGAGGCGGGGAATCAGAGGCGGAGAATCAGAGGCGGGGAATCTGAGGCAGGGAATCTGAGGTGGGGAATCAGAGGCGGGGAAACAGGTGGGTAAACAGAGGTGGGTAAACATAGGCGGGGAATGAGAGGCGCGGAATCAGAGGCGGGGAATCAGAGGCAGGGAATCAGAGGCGGGGAATCAGACGCGGGGAATCAGATGCGGGGAATCAGAGGTGGGGAATCAGAGGCGGGGTATCAGAGGAGGGGAATCAGAGGCGTGGAATCAGAGGCGGGGAATCAGAGGTGGGGAATCAGAGGCGTGGAATCAGAGGCGGGGAATCAGAGGCGGGGAATCAGAAGTGGGGAATCAGAGGTGGGGAATCAGAGGCGGGGAATCAGAATCAGCGAATCAGAGGCGGGGCAATCAGAGGTGGGGAATCAGAGGCGGGGAATCAGAGGCGGGGAATCAGAGGCGGTGAATCAGAGGCGGGGAATCAGACGCGGGGAATCAGAGGCGGGGAATCAGAAGTGGGGAATCAGAGGTGGGGAATCAGAGGCGGGGAATCAGAGGCAGGTAATCAGAGGCGGGCAATCAGATGCAGGGAATCAGAGGCAGGGAATCAGAGGCAGGGAATCTGAGGCAGGGAATCTGAGGCAGGGAATCTGAGGTGGGCAATCAGAGGCGGGAAAACAGGCGGGTAAACAGAGGCGGGTAAACATAGGCGGGGAATCAGAGGCGGGGAATCAGAGGCGGGGAATCAGAGTCGGGGAATCAGAGGCGGGGAATCAGAGTCGGGGAATCAGAGGCGGGGAATCTGAGGCGGGGAATCAGATGCAGGGAATCAGAGGCGGGGAATCAGAGGCGGGGTATCAGAGGCGGGGAATCAGAGGCGCGGAATCAGAGGCGGGGAATCAGAGGCGTGGAATCACAGACGGGGAATCAGAGGCGGGGAATCAGAAGTGGGGAATCAGAGGTGGGAAATCTGAGGCGGGGAATCAGAGGCGGGGAATCAGAGGCGGGGAATCAGAGGCGGGGAATCAGAGGAGGTGAATCAGAGGCGGGGAATCAGACGCAGGGAATCAGAGGCGGGGAATCAGAAGTGGGGAATCAGAGGTGGGGAATCAGAGGCGGGGAATCAGAGGCAGGTAATCAGAGGCGGGCAATCAGATGCAGGGAATCAGAGGCAGGTAATCAGAGGCAGGGAATCTGAGGCAGGGAATCTGAGGCAGGGAATCTGAGGTGGGCAATCAGAGGCGGGAAAACAGGCGGGTAAACAGAGGCGGGTAAACATAGGCGGGGAATCAGAGGCGGGGAATCAGAGGCGGGGAATCAGAGGCGGGGAATCAGAGTCGGGGAATCAGAGGCGGGGAATCTGAGGCGGGGAATCAGATGCAGCGAATCAGAGGCGGGGAATCAGAGGCGGGGTATCAGAGGCGGGGAATCAGAGGCGCGGAATCAGAGGCGGGGAATCAGAGGCGTGGAATCAGAGACGGGGAATCAGAGGCGGGGAATCAGAAGTGGGGAATCAGAGGTGGGAAATCAGAGGCTGGGAATCAGAGGCGGGGAATCAGAGGCGGGGAATCAGAGGCAGGGTATCAGAGGCGGGCAATCAGATGCAGGGAATCAGAGGCAGGGAATCAGAGGCAGGGAATCAGAGGCAGGGAACCTGAGATGGCGAATATGAGGTGGTGAATCAGAGGCGGGGAAACAGTCGGGTAAACAGAGGCGGGGAATCAGAGGCAGGGAATCAGCCGCGGGGAATCAGAGGCAGGGAATCAGATGAAGGGAATCTGATGCAGGGAATCTGAGGCAGGGTATCTGAGGCAGGGAATCTGTGGCAGGGAATCTGATGCGGGTTATCAGAAGGGGGAAATGAGATGTGGGAAACGAGATGCAGAGAAAGAGGCACGGAAATAGAGGCAGGGAAAGAGAGGCAGGGTATCATAGGCGGGTAATCAGAGGCGTGGAATCAGAGGCGGGGAATCAGAGACACAGAAAGAGAGGCGTGGAATCAGAGGTGCGGAATCAGAGCCGGTGAATCTGAGCCGGGAAATCAGAAGCAGAGCAACAGAGGTGGTGAAGCATGGGTGCGGAATCGGACACGGGGAATCAGAGGTGGGGACTCAGAGGCCGGGAATCAGAGGCAGGGAATCAGAGGCAGGTTATCAGAGGCAGGGAATTAGAGGTGGGAAATCAGAGGCTGGGAATCAGAGGCGTGGAATCAGAGGCGGGCAATCAGAAGTGGGGAATCAGAGGCGGGGAATCAGAGGCGGGGAATCAGAGGCGGTGAATCAGAGGCGGGGAATCAGAGGCGGGGAATCAGAGGCGGGGAATCAGAAGTGGGGAATCAGAGGTGGGGAATCAGAGGCGGGGAATCAGAGGCGGGGAATCAGAGGCGGGCAATCAGATGCAGGGAATCAGAGGCAGGGAATCAGACGCAGGGAATCAAATGAAGGGAATCTGATGCAGGGAATCTGAGGCAGGGAATCTGAGGCAGGGTATCTGTGGTGGGGAATCAGAGGAGGGAAAACAGGCGAGTAAACAGAGGCGGGTAAACATAGGCGGGGAATCAGAGGCGTGGAATCAGAGGCGGGAAATCAGAGGCGGGGAAAGATATGTGGGGAAAAGTAGGCCAGGAAAGTTGAGCGGAAAGGGAGGCACTGAATCAGAGGTGGGGAATCAGAGGCGGGGAATCAGAGGCGGGGAATCAGAGGTGGGGAATCAGAGGCGGGGAATCAGAAGTGGGGAATCAGAGGTGGGGAATCAGAGGCGGGGATTCAGAGGCAGAGAATCAGAGGCGGGGAATCTGAGGCAGGGAATCTGAGGTGCGGAATCAGAGGCGGGGAAACAGGTGGGTAAACAGAGATGGGTAAACATAGGCGGGGAATCAGAGGCGCGGAATCAGAGGCGGGGAATCAGAAGTGGGGAATCAGAGGTGGGGAATCAGAGGCGGGGAATCAGAATCAGCGAATCAGAGGCGGGGCAATCAGAGGTGGGGAATCAGAGGCAGGGAATCAGAGGCGGGGAATCAGAGGCGGTGAATCAGAGGCGGGGAATCAGACACGGGGAATCAGAGGCGGGGAATCAGAAGTGGGGAATCAGAGGTGGGGAATCAGAGGCGGGGAATCAGAGGCAGGTAATCGGAGGCGGGCAATCAGATGCAGGGAATCAGAGGCAGGGAATCAGAGGCAGGGAATCTGAGGCAGGGAATCTGAGGCAGGGAATCTGAGGTGGGCAATCAGAGGCGGGAAAACAGGCGGGTAAACAGAGGCGGGTAAACATAGGCAGGGAATCAGAGGCGGGGAATCAGAGGCGGGGAATCAGAGGCGGGGAATCAGAGGCGGGGAATCAGAGTCGGGGAATCAGAGGCGGGGAATCTGAGGCGGGGAATCAGATGCAGGGAATCAGAGGCGGGGAATCAGAGGCGGGGTATCAGAGGCGGGGAATCAGAGGCGCTGAATCAGAGGCGGGGAATCAGAGGCGTGGAATCAGAGACGGGGAATCAGAGGCGGGGAATCAGAAGTGGGGAATCAGAGGTGGGAAATCAGAGGCGGGGAATCAGAGGCGGGGAATCAGAGGCAGGGTATCAGAGGCGGGCAATCAGATGCAGGGAATCAGAGGCAGGGAATCAGAGGCAGGGAATCAGAGGCAGGGAACCTGAGGTGGCGAATATGAGGTGGTGAATCAGAGGCGGGGAAACAGGCGGGTAAACAGAGGCGGGGAGTCAGATGAAGGGAATCTCATGCAGGGAATCTGAGGCAGGGTATCTGAGGCAGGGAATCTGTGGCAGGGAATCTGATGCGGGTTATCAGAAGGGGGAAATGAGATGTGGGAAACGAGATGCAGAGAAAGAGGCACGGATATAGAGGCAGGGAAAGAGAGGCAGGGTATCAGAGGCGGGTAATCAGAGGCGTGGAATCAGAGGCGGGGAATCAGAGACACAGAAAGAGAGGCGTGGAATCAGAGGTGCGGAATCAGAGCCGGTGAATCTGAGCCGGGAAAACAGAAGCAGAGCAACAGAGGTGGTGAAACATGGGTGCTGAATCGGACACGGGGAATCAGAGGTGGGGATTCAGAGGCCGGGAATCAGAGGCAGGGAATCAGAGGCAGGTTATCAGAGGCAGGGAATCAGAGGTGGGGAATCAGAGGCGGGGAATCAAGAGGCGGGGAATCAGAGGCGGGGAATCAGAGGCGGGGAATCAGAGGCGGAGAATCAGAGGAAGGCAATCAGATGCAGGAAATCAGAGGCAGGGAATCAGAGGCAGGGAATCAGAGGCAGGGAATCTGAGGCAGGGAATCAGAGGTGGGGAATCAGAGGCGTGGAATCAGAGGCAGGGAATCATATGAAGGGAATCTGATGCAGGGAATCTGAGGCAGGGAATCTGAGGCAGGGAATCTGTGGCAGGGAATCTGATGCGGGTTATCAGAAGGGGGAAATGAGATGTGGGAAACGAGATGCAGAGAAAGAGGCACGGAAATAGAGCTAGGGAAAGAGAGGCAGGGAATCAGAGGCGGGGAATCAGAGGTGGGGAATCAGAGGCTGGGAATCAGAGGCGGGGAATCAGAGGGGGGAATCAGAGGTGGGGAATCAGAGGCAGGGAATCAGAGGCAGGAAATCAGAGGCGGCAAATCTGAGGCGTGGAATCAGAGGTGGGGAAAGAGATGTGGGGAAACGTAGGCCAGGAAAGTTGCGCGGAAAGGGAGGCGGTGAATCAGAGGCGGGGAATCAGAGGCGGGGAATCAGAGGCGGGGAATCAGAGGCCTGGAATCAGAGGTGGGGAAAGAGATGTGGGGAAACAGGCGGGTAAACAGAAGCGGGTAAACATAGCTGCATAAATAGAGGCAGCGAAAGAGATGGGCGAAACATAGTGGTTGGAACTTGTGTGTTGAAAATTAGGTACACAGAACAGATCAAACAGAGTTGTTGAAATTGAGGGAGGGAAAGAGAGGCACAGAAAGAGTGGAGGGGAAAGAGTGCAGGCAAAATAGAGGCGTAGAGACAGAGGTGGGGAATCAGAGGCGGGGAATCAGAGGCGGGGAATCAGAGGCAGGGAATCAGATGAAGGGAATCTGATGCAGGGAATCTGAGGCAGGGAATCTGAGGCAGGGAATCGGATGCAGGGAATCTGAGGCAGGGAATCAGTAAAAAGTTATCAGATGCAGGGTATCAGAGGCGGAGAATCAGAGGTGGGGAATCAGAAGTGGGGAATCAGAGGTGGGGAATCAGAGGCGTGGAATCAGAGGCGGGGAATCAGAGGTGGGGAATCAGAAGTGGGGAATCAGAGGTGGGGAATCAGAGGCGGGGAATCAGAGGCGTGGAATCAGAGGCGGGCAATCAGAAGTGGGGAATCAGAGGCGGGGAATCAGAGGCGGGGAATCAGAGGCGGTGAATCAGAGGCGGGGAATCAGAGGTGGGGAATCAGAGGCGGGGAATCAGAAGTGGGGAATCAGAGGTGGGGAATCAGAGGCGGGGAATCAGAGGCGGGGAATCAGAGGCGGGCAATCAGATGCAGGGAATCAGAGGCAGGGAATCAAATGAAGGGAATCTGATGCAGGGAATCTGAGGCAGGGAATCTGAGGCAGGGAATCTGTGGTGGGGAATCAGAGGCGGGAAAACAGGCGGGTAAACAGAGGCGGGTAAACATAGGCGGGGAATCAGAGGCGTGGAATCAGAGGCGGGAAATCAGAGGCGGGGAAAGATATGTGGGGAAATGTAGGCCAGGAAAGTTGAGCGGAAAGGGAGGCAGTGAATCAGAGGTGGGGAATCAGAGGCGGGGAATCAGAGGCGGGGAATCAGAGGCGGGGAATCAGAGGCGGGGAATCAGAAGTGGGGAATCAGAGGTGGGGAATCAGAGGCGGGGAATCAGAGGCGGAGAATCAGAGGCGGGGAATCTGAGGCAGGGAATCTGAGGTGGGGAATCAGAGGCGGGGAAACAGGTGGGTAAACAGAGGTGGGTAAACATAGGCGGGGAATGAGAGGCGCGGAATCAGAGGCGGGGAATCAGAGGCAGGGAATCAGAGGCGGGGAATCAGACGCGGGGAATCAGATGCGGGGAATCAGAGGTGGGGAATCAGAGGCGGGGTATCAGAGGAGGGGAATCAGAGGCGTGGAATCAGAGGCGGGGAATCAGAGGTGGGGAATCAGAGGCGTGGAATCAGAGGCGGGGAATCAGAGGCGGGGAATCAGAAGTGGGGAATCAGAGGTGGGGAATCAGAGGCGGGGAATCAGAATCAGCGAATCAGAGGCGGGGCAATCAGAGGTGGGGAATCAGAGGCGGGGAATCAGAGGCGGGGAATCAGAGGCGGTGAATCAGAGGCGGCGAATCAGACGCGGGGAATCAGAGGCGGGGAATCAGAAGTGGGGAATCAGAGGTGGGGAATCAGAGGCGGGGAATCAGAGGCAGGTAATCAGAGGCGGGCAATCAGATGCAGGGAATCAGAGGCAGGGAATCAGAGGCAGGGAATCTGAGGCAGGGAATCTGAGGCAGGGAATCTGAGGTGGGCAATCAGAGGCGGGAAAACAGGCGGGTAAACAGAGGCGGGTAAACATAGGCGGGGAATCAGAGGCGGGGAATCAGAGGCGGGGAATCAGAGTCGGGGAATCAGAGGCGGGGAATCAGAGTCGGGGAATCAGAGGCGGGGAATCTGAGGCGGGGAATCAGATGCAGGGAATCAGAGGCGGGGAAATCAGAGGCGGGGTATCAGAGGCGGGGAATCAGAGGCGCGGAATCAGAGGCGGGGAATCAGAGGCGTGGAATCACAGACGGGGAATCAGAGGCGGGGAATCAGAAGTGGGGAATCAGAGGTGGGAAATCTGAGGCGGGGAATCAGAGGCGGGGAATCAGAGGCGGGGAATCAGAGGCAGGGTATCAGAGGCGGGCAATCAGATGCAGGGAATCAGAGGCAGGGAATCAGAGGCAGGGAATCAGTAAAAAGTTATCAGAGGCAGGGTATCAGAGGCGGAGAATCAGAGGTGGGGAATCAGAAGTGGGGAATCAGAGGTGGGGAATCAGAGGCGTGGAATCAGAGGCGGGGAATCAGAGGTGGGGAATCAGAAGTGGGGAATCAGAGGTGGGGAATCAGAGGCGGGGAATCAGAGGCGTGGAATCAGAGGCGTGCAATCAGAAGTGGGGAATCAGAGGCGGGGAATCAGAGGCGGGGAATCGGAGGCGGTGAATCAGAGGCGGGGAATCAGTGGTGGGGAATCAGAGGCGGGGAATCAGAAGTGGGGAATCAGAGGTGGGGAATCAGAGGCGGGGAATCAGAGGCGGGGAATCAGAGGCGGGCAATCAGATGCAGGGAATCAGAGGCAGGGAATCAGACGCAGGGAATCAAATGAAGGGAATCTGATGCAGGGAATCTGAGGCAGGGAATCTGAGGCAGGGAATCTGTGGTGGGGAATCAGAGGCGGGAAAACAGGCGGGTAAACAGAGGCGGGTAAACATAGGCGCGGAATCAGAGGCGGGGAATCAGAGGCAGGGAATCAGAGGCGGGGAATCAGAGGCGGGGAATCAGATGCGGGGAATCAGAGGTGGGGAATCAGAGGCGGGGTATCAGAGGAGGGGAATCAGAGGCGTGGAATCAGAGGCGGGGAATCAGAGGCGGGGAATCAGAGGCGTGGAATCAGAGGCGGGGAATCAGAGGCGGGGAATCAGAAGTGGGGAATCAGAGGTGGGGAATCAGAGGCGGGGAATCAGAATCAGCGAATCAGAGGCGGGGCAATCAGAGGTGGGGAATCAGAGGCGGGGAATCAGAGGCGGGGAATCAGAGGCGGTGAATCAGAGGCGGGGAATCAGACGCGGGGAATCAGAGGCGGGGAATCAGAAGTGGGGAATCAGAGGTGGGGAATCAGAGGCGGGGAATCAGAGGCAGGTAATCAGAGGCGGGCAATCAGATGCAGGGAATCAGAGGCAGGGAATCAGAGGCAGGGAATCTGAGGCAGGGAATCTGAGGCAGGGAATCTGAGGTGGGCAATCAGAGGCGGGAAAACAGGCGGGTAAACAGAGGCGGGTAAACATAGGCGGGGAATCAGAGGCGGGGAATCAGAGGCGGGGAATCAGAGTCGGGGAATCAGAGGCGGGGAATCAGAGTCGGGGAATCAGAGGCGGGGAATCTGAGGCGGGGAATCAGATGCAGGGAATCAGAGGCGGGGAATCAGAGGCGGGGTATCAGAGGCGGGGAATCAGAGGCGCGGAATCAGAGGCGGGGAATCAGAGGCGTGGAATCACAGACGGGGAATCAGAGGCGGGGAATCAGAAGTGGGGAATCAGAGGTGGGAAATCTGAGGCGGGGAATCAGAGGCGGGGAATCAGAGGCGGGGAATCAGAGGCAGGGTATCAGAGGCGGGCAATCAGATGCAGGGAATCAGAGGCAGGGAATCAGAGGCAGGGAATCAGAGGCAGGGAACCTGAGGTGGCGAATATGAGGTGGTGAATCAGAGGCGGGGAAACAGGCGGGTAAACAGAGGCTGGGAATCAGATGCAGGGAATCAGAGGCGGGGAATCAGAGGCAGGGAATCAGATGAAGGGAATCTGATGCAGGGAATCTGAGGCAGGGAATCTGAGGCAGGGAATCTGTGGCAGGGAATCTGATGCGGGTTATCAGAAGGGGGAAATGAGATGTGGGAAACGAGATGCAGAGAAAGAGGCACGGAAATAGAGGCAGGGAAAGAGAGGCAGGGTATCAGAGGCGGGTAATCAGAGGCGTGGAATCAGATGCTGGGAATCAGAGGCGGGGAATCAGAGGGGGGAATCAGAGGTGGGGAATCAGAGGCAGGGAATCAGAAGCAGGGAATCAGAGGCAGGAAATCAGAGGCGGCAAATCTGAGGCGTGGAATCAGAGGTGGGGAAAGAGATGTGGGGAAACGTAGGCCAGGAAAGTTGCGCGGAAAGGGAGGCGGTGAATCAGAGGCGGGGAATCAGAGGCGGGGAATCAGAGGCGGGGAATCAGAGGCCTGGAATCAAAGGTGGGGAAAGAGATGTGGGGAAACAGGCGGGTAAACAGAAGCGGGTAAACATAGCTGCATAAATAGAGGCAGCGAAAGAGATGGGCGAAACATAGTGGTTGGAACTTGTGTGTTGAAAATTAGGTACACAGAACAGATCAAACAGAGTTGTTGAAATTGAGGGAGGGAAAGAGAGGCACAGAAAGAGTGGAGGGGAAAGAGTGCAGGCAAAATAGAGGCGTAGAGACAGAGGTGGGGAATCAGAGGCGGGGAATCAGAGGCGGGGAATCAGAGGCAGGGAATCAGATGAAGGGAATCAGATGAAGGGAATCTGAGGCAGGGAATCTGAGGCAGGGAATCTGAGGCAGGGAATCGGAGGCAGGGAATCTGAGGCAGGGAATCAGTAAAATGTTATCAGAGGCAGGGTATCAGAGGCGGAGAATCAGAGGTGGGGAATCAGAAGTGGGGAATCAGAGGTGGGGAATCAGAGGCGTGGAATCAGAGGCGGGGAATCAGAGGTGGGGAATCAGAAGTGGGGAATCAGAGGTGGGGAATCAGAGGCGGGGAATCAGAGGCGTGGAATCAGAGGCGGGCAATCAGAAGTGGGGAATCAGAGGCGGGGAATCAGAGGCGGGGAATCAGAGGCGGTGAATCAGAGGCGGGGAATCAGAGGTGGGGAATCAGAGGCGGGGAATCAGAAGTGGGGAATCAGAGGTGGGGAATCAGAGGCGGGGAATCAGAGGTGGGGAATCAGAGGCGGGCAATCAGATGCAGGGAATCAGAGGCAGGGAATCAGACGCAGGGAATCAAATGAAGGGAATCTGATGCAGGGAATCTGAGGCAGGGAATCTGTGGTGGGGAATCAGAGGCGGGAAAACAGGCGGGTAAACAGAGGCGGGTAAACATAGGCAGGGAATCAGAGGCGTGGAATCAGATGCGGGAAATCAGAGGCGGGGAAAGATATGTGGGGAAATGTAGGCCAGGAAAGTTGAGCAGAAAGGGAGGCAGTGAATCAGAGGTGGGGAATCAGAGGCGGGGAATCAGAGGCGGGGAATCAGAGGCGGGGAATCAGAGGCGGGGAATCAGAAGTGGGGAATCAGAGGTGGGGAATCAGAGGCGGGGAATCAGAGGCGGAGAATCAGAGGCGGGGAATCTGAGGCATTGAATCTGAGGTGGGGAATCAGAGGCGGGGAAACAGGTGGGTAAAAAGAGGTGGGTAAACATAGGCGGGGAATCAGAGGCGCGGAATCAGAGGCGGGGAATCAGAGGCAGGGAATCAGAGGCGGGGAATCAGAGGCGGGGAATCAGATGCGGGGAATCAGAGGTGGGGAATCAGAGGCGGGGTATCAGAGGAGGGGAATCAGAGGCGTGGAATCAGAGGCGGGGAATCAGAGGCGTGTTATCAGAGGCGTGGAATCAGAGGCGGGGAATCAGAGGCGGGGAATCAGAAGTGGGGAATCAGAGGTGGGGAATCAGAGGCGGGGAATCAGAATCAGCGAATCAGAGGCGGGGCAATCAGAGGTGGGGAATCAGAGGCGGGGAATCAGAGGCGGGGAATCAGAGGCGGTGAATCAGAGGCGGGGAATCAGACGCGGGGAATCAGAGGCGGGGAATCAGAAGTGGGGAATCAGAGGTGGGGAATCAGAGGCGGGGAATCAGAGGCAGGTAATCAGAGGCGGGCAATCAGATGCAGGGAATCAGAGGCAGGGAATCAGAGGCAGGGAATCTGAGGCAGGGAATCTGAGGCAGGGAATCAGAGGCAGGGAACCTGAGATGGCGAATATGAGGTGGTGAATCAGAGGCGGGGAAACAGTCGGGTAAACAGAGGCGGGGAATCAGAGGCAGGGAATCAGCCGCGGGGAATCAGAGGCAGGGAATCAGATGAAGGGAATCTGATGCAGGGAATCTGAGGCAGGGTATCTGAGGCAGGGAATCTGTGGCAGGGAATCTGATGCGGGTTATCAGAAGGGGGAAATGAGATGTGGGAAACGAGATGCAGAGAAAGAGGCACGGAAATAGAGGCAGGGAAAGAGAGGCAGGGTATCATAGGCGGGTAATCAGAGGCGTGGAATCAGAGGCGGGGAATCAGAGACACAGAAAGAGAGGCGTGGAATCAGAGGTGCGGAATCAGAGCCGGTGAATCTGAGCCGGGAAATCAGAAGCAGAGCAACAGAGGTGGTGAAACATGGGTGCGGAATCGGACACGGGGAATCAGATGTGGGGACTCAGAGGCCGGGAATCAGAGGCAGGGAATCAGAGGCAGGTTATCAGAGGCAGGGAATCAGAGGTGGGAAATCAGAGGCTGGGAATCAGAGGCGTGGAATCAGAGGCGGGCAATCAGAAGTGGGGAATCAGAGGCGGGGAATCAGAGGCGGGGAATCAGAGGCGGTGAATCAGAGGCGGGGAATCAGAGGCGGGGAATCAGAGGCGGGGAATCAGAAGTGGGGAATCAGAGGTGGGGAATCAGAGGCGGGGAATCAGAGGCGGGGAATCAGAGGCGGGCAATCAGATGCAGGGAATCAGAGGCAGGGAATCAGACGCAGGGAATCAAATGAAGGGAATCTGATGCAGGGAATCTGAGGCAGGGAATCTGAGGCAGGGAATCTGTGGTGGGGAATCAGAGGAGGGAAAACAGGCGAGTAAACAGAGGCGGGTAAACATAGGCGGGGAATCAGAGGCGTGGAATCAGAGGCGGGAAATCAGAGGCGGGGAAAGATATGTGGGGAAAAGTAGGCCAGGAAAGTTGAGCGGAAAGGGAGGCACTGAATCAGAGGTGGGGAATCAGAGGCGGGGAATCAGAAGTGGGGAATCAGAGGTGGGGACTCAGAGGCGGGGATTCAGAGGCAGAGAATCAGAGGCGGGGAATGTGAGGCAGGGAATCTGAGGTGCGGAATCAGAGGTGGGGAAACAGGTGGGTAAACAGAGGTGGGTAAACATAGGCGGGGAATCAGAGGCGCGGAATCAGAGGCGGGGAATCAGAAGTGTGGAATCAGAGGTGGGGAATCAGAGGCGGGGAATCAGAATCAGCGAATCAGAGGCGGGGCAATCAGAGGTGGGGAATCAGAGGCGGGGAATCAGAGGCGGGGAATCAGAGGCGGTGAATCAGAGGCGGGGAATCAGACGCGGGGAATCAGAGGCGGGGAATCAGAAGTGGGGAATCAGAGGTGGGGAATCAGAGGCGGGGAATCAGAGGCAGGTAATCGGAGGCGGGCAATCAGATGCAGGGAATCAGAGGCAGGGAATCAGAGGCAGGGAATCTGAGGCAGGGAATCTGAGGTGGGCAATCAGAGGCGGGAAAACAGGCGGGTAAACAGAGGCGGGTAAACATAGGCGGGGAATCAGAGGCGGGGAATCAGAGGCGGGGAATCAGAGGCAGGGAATCTGAGGCAGGGAATCTGAGGTGGGCAATCAGAGGCGGGAAAACAGGCGGGTAAACAGAGGCGGGTAAACATAGGCGGGGAATCAGAGGCGGGGAATCAGAGGCGGGGAATCAGAGGCGGGGAATCAGAGTCGGGGAATCAGAGGCGGGGAATCAGAGTCGGGGAATCAGAGGCGGGTATCTGAGGCGGGGAATCAGATGCAGGGAATCAGAGGCGGGGAATCAGAGGCGGGGTATCAGAGGCGGGGAATCAGAGGCGCGGAATCAGAGGCGGGGAATCAGAGGCGTGGAATCACAACGGGGAATCAGAGGCGGGGAATCAGAAGTGGGGAATCAGAGGTGGGAAATCTGAGGTGGGCAATCAGAGGCGGGAAAACAGGCGGGTAAACAGAGGCGGGTAAACATAGGCGGGGAATCAGAGGCGGGGAATCAGAGGCGGGGAATCAGAGTCGGGGAATCAGAGGCGGGGAATCAGAGTCGGGGAATCAGAGGCGGGGAATCTGAGGCGGGGAATCAGATGCAGGGAATCAGAGGCGGGGAATCAGAGGCGGGGTATCAGAGGCGGGGAATCAGAGGCGCGGAATCAGAGGCGGGGAATCAGAGGCGTGGAATCACAGACGGGGAATCAGAGGCGGGGAATCAGAAGTGGGGAATCAGAGGTGGGAAATCTGAGGCGGGGAATCAGAGGCGGGGAATCAGAGGCGGGGAATCAGAGGCAGGGTATCAGAGGCGGGCAATCAGATGCAGGGAATCAGAGGCAGGGAATCAGAGGCAGGGAATCAGTAAAAAGTTATCAGAGGCAGGGTATCAGAGGCGGAGAATCAGAGGTGGGGAATCAGAAGTGGGGAATCAGAGGTGGGGAATCAGAGGCGTGGAATCAGAGGCGGGGAATCAGAGGTGGGGAATCAGAAGTGGGGAATCAGAGGTGGGGAATCAGAGGCGGGGAATCAGAGGCGTGGAATCAGAGGCGTGCAATCAGAAGTGGGGAATCAGAGGCGGGGAATCAGAGGCGGGGAATCGGAGGCGGTGAATCAGAGGCGGGGAATCAGAGGTGGGGAATCAGAGGCGGGGAATCAGAAGTGGGGAATCAGAGGTGGGGAATCAGAGGCGGGGAATCAGAGGCGGGGAATCAGAGGCGGGCAATCAGATGCAGGGAATCAGAGGCAGGGAATCAGACGCAGGGAATCAAATGAAGGGAATCTGATGCAGGGAATCTGAGGCAGGGAATCTGAGGCAGGGAATCTGTGGTGGGGAATCAGAGGCGGGAAAACAGGCGGGTAAACAGAGGCGGGTAAACATAGGCGGGGAATCAGAGGCGTGGAATCAGAGGCGGGAAATCAGAGGCGGGGAAAGATATGTGGGGAAATGTAGGCCAGGAAAGTTGAGCGGAAAGGGAGGCAGTGAATCAGAGGTGGGGAATCAGAGGCGGGGAATCAGAGGCGGGGAATCAGAGGCGGGGAGTCAGAGGCGGGGAATCAGAAGTGGGGAATCAGAGGTGGGGAATCAGAGGCGGGGAATCAGAGGCGGAGAATCAGAGGCGGGGAATCTGAGGCAGGGAATCTGAGGTGGGGAATCAGAGGCGGGGAAACAGGTGGGTAAACAGAGGTGGGTAAACATAGGCGGGGAATCAGAGGCGCGGAATCAGAGGCGGGGAATCAGAGGCAGGGAATCAGAGGCGGGGAATCAGAGGCGGGGAATCAGATGCGGGGAATCAGAGGTGGGGAATCAGAGGCGGGGTATCAGAGGAGGGGAATCAGAGGCGTGGAATCAGAGGCGGGGAATCAGAGGCGGGGAATCAGAGGCGTGGAATCAGAGGCGGGGAATCAGAGGCGGGGAATCAGAAGTGGGGAATCAGAGGTGGGGAATCAGAGGCGGGGAATCAGAATCAGCGAATCAGAGGCGGGGCAATCAGAGGTGGGGAATCAGAGGCGGGGAATCAGAGGCGGGGAATCAGAGGCGGTGAATCAGAGGCGGGGAATCAGACGCGGGGAATCAGAGGCGGGGAATCAGAAGTGGGGAATCAGAGGTGGGGAATCAGAGGCGGGGAATCAGAGGCAGGTAATCAGAGGCGGGCAATCAGATGCAGGGAATCAGAGGCAGGGAATCAGAGGCAGGGAATCTGAGGCAGGGAATCTGAGGCAGGGAATCTGAGGTGGGCAATCAGAGGCGGGAAAACAGGCGGGTAAACAGAGGCGGGTAAACATAGGCGGGGAATCAGAGGCGGGGAATCAGAGGCGGGGAATCAGAGTCGGGGAATCAGAGGCGGGGAATCAGAGTCGGGGAATCAGAGGCGGGGAATCTGAGGCGGGGAATCAGATGCAGGGAATCAGAGGCGGGGAATCAGAGGCGGGGTATCAGAGGCGGGGAATCAGAGGCGCAGAATCAGAGGCGGGGAATCAGAGGCGTGGAATCACAGACGGGGAATCAGAGGCGGGGAATCAGAAGTGGGGAATCAGAGGTGGGAAATCTGAGGCAGGGAATCAGAGGCGGGGAATCAGAGGCGGGGAATCAGAGGCAGGGTATCAGAGGCGGGCAATCAGATGCAGGGAATCAGAGGCAGGGAATCAGAGGCAGGGAATCAGAGGCAGGGAACCTGAGGTGGCGAATATGAGGTGGTGAATCAGAGGCGGGGAAACAGGCGGGTAAACAGAGGCTGGGAATCAGATGCAGGGAATCAGAGGCGGGGAATCAGAGGCAGGGAATCAGATGAAGGGAATCTGATGCAGGGAATCTGAGGCAGGGAATCTGAGGCAGGGAATCTGTGGCAGGGAA
This sequence comes from Narcine bancroftii, assembly GCF_036971445.1. NCBI lineage: Eukaryota > Metazoa > Chordata > Chondrichthyes > Torpediniformes > Narcinidae > Narcine > Narcine bancroftii. The sequence goes on from NC_091470.1 coordinate 264,562,942, forward strand.
TCTGATGCGGGTTATCAGAAGGGGGAAATGAGATGTGGGAAACGAGATGCAGAGAAAGAGGCACGGAAATAGAGGCAGGGAAAGAGAGGCAGGGTATCAGAGGCGGGTAATCAGAGGCGTGGAATCAGATGCTGGGAATCAGAGGCGGGGAATCAGAGGGGGGAATCAGAGGTGGGGAATCAGAGGCAGGGAATCAGAAGCAGGGAATCAGAGGCAGGAAATCAGAGGCGGCAAATCTGAGGCGTGGAATCAGATGTGGGGAAAGAGATGTGGGGAAACGTAGGCCAGGAAAGTTGCGCGGAAAGGGAGGCGGTGAATCAGAGGCGGGGAATCAGAGGCGGGGAATCAGAGGCGGGGAATCAGAGGCCTGGAATCAGAGGTGGGGAAAGAGATGTGGGGAAACAGGCGGGTAAACAGAAGCGGGTAAACATAGCTGCATAAATAGAGGCAGCGAAAGAGATGGGCGAAACATAGTGGTTGGAACTTGTGTGTTGAAAATTAGGCACACAGAACAGATCAAACAGAGTTGTTGAAATTGAGGGAGGGAAAGAGAGGCACAGAAAGAGTGGAGGGGAAAGAGTGCAGGCAAAATAGAGGCGTAGAGACAGAGGTGGGGAATCAGAGGCGGGGAATCAGAGGCGGGGAATCAGAGGCAGGGAATCAGATGAAGGGAATCAGATGAAGGGAATCTGAGGCAGGGAATCTGAGGCAGGGAATCTGAGGCAGGGAATCGGAGGCAGGGAATCTGAGGCAGGGAATCAGTAAAATGTTATCAGAGGCAGGGTATCAGAGGCGGAGAATCAGAGGTGGGGAATCAGAAGTGGGGAATCAGAGGTGGGGAATCAGAGGCGTGGAATCAGAGGCGGGGAATCAGAGGTGGGGAATCAGAAGTGGGGAATCAGAGGTGGGGAATCAGAGGCGGGGAATCAGAGGCGTGGAATCAGAGGCGGGCAATCAGAAGTGGGGAATCAGAGGCGGGGAATCAGAGGCGGGGAATCAGAGGCGGTGAATCAGAGGCGGGGAATCAGAGGTGGGGAATCAGAGGCGGGGAATCAGAAGTGGGGAATCAGAGGTGGGGAATCAGAGGCGGGGAATCAGAGGTGGGGAATCAGAGGCGGGCAATCAGATGCAGGGAATCAGAGGCAGGGAATCAGACGCAGGGAATCAAATGAAGGGAATCTGATGCAGGGAATCTGAGGCAGGGAATCTGTGGTGGGGAATCAGAGGCGGGAAAACAGGCGGGTAAACAGAGGCGGGTAAACATAGGCGGGGAATCAGAGGCGTGGAATCAGATGCGGGAAATCAGAGGCGGGGAAAGATATGTGGGGAAATGTAGGCCAGGAAAGTTGAGCGGAAAGGGAGGCAGTGAATCAGAGGTGGGGAATCAGAGGCGGGGAATCAGAGGCGGGGAATCAGAGGCGGGGAATCAGAGGCGGGGAATCAGAAGTGGGGAATCAGAGGTGGGGAATCAGAGGCGGGGAATCAGAGGCGGAGAATCAGAGGCGGGGAATCTGAGGCAGGGAATCTGAGGTGGGGAATCAGAGGCGGGGAAACAGGTGGGTAAAAAGAGGTGGGTAAACATAGGCGGGGAATCAGAGGCGCGGAATCAGAGGCGGGGAATCAGAGGCAGGGAATCAGAGGCGGGGAATCAGAGGCGGGGAATCAGATGCGGGGAATCAGAGGTGGGGAATCAGAGGCGGGGTATCAGAGGAGGGGAATCAGAGGCGTGGAATCAGAGGCGGGGAATCAGAGGCGGGTTATCAGAGGCGTGGAATCAGAGGCGGGGAATCAGAGGCGGGGAATCAGAAGTGGGTAATCAGAGGTGGGGAATCAGAGGCGGAGAATCAGAATCAGCGAATCAGAGGCGGGGCAATCAGAGGTGGGGAATCAGAGGCGGGGAATCAGAGGCGGGGAATCAGAGGCGGTGAATCAGAGGCGGGGAATCAGACGCGGGGAATCAGAGGCGGGGAATCAGAAGTGGGGAATCAGAGGTGGGGAATCAGAGGCGGGGAATCAGAGGCAGGTAATCAGAGGCGGGCAATCAGATGCAGGGAATCAGAGGCAGGGAATCAGAGGCAGGGAATCTGAGGCAGGGAATCTGAGGCAGGGAATCAGAGGCAGGGAACCTGAGATGGCGAATATGAGGTGGTGAATCAGAGGCGGGGAAACAGTCGGGTAAACAGAGGCGGGGAATCAGAGGCAGGGAATCAGCCGCGGGGAATCAGAGGCAGGGAATCAGATGAAGGGAATCTGATGCAGGGAATCTGAGGCAGGGTATCTGAGGCAGGGAATCTGTGGCAGGGAATCTGATGCGGGTTATCAGAAGGGGGAAATGAGATGTGGGAAACGAGATGCAGAGAAAGAGGCACGGAAATAGAGGCAGGGAAAGAGAGGCAGGGTATCATAGGCGGGTAATCAGAGGCGTGGAATCAGAGGCGGGGAATCAGAGACACAGAAAGAGAGGCGTGGAATCAGAGGTGCGGAATCAGAGCCGGTGAATCTGAGCCGGGAAATCAGAAGCAGAGCAACAGAGGTGGTGAAACATGGGTGCGGAATCGGACACGGGGAATCAGAGGTGGGGACTCAGAGGCCGGGAATCAGAGGCAGGGAATCAGAGGCAGGTTATCAGAGGCAGGGAATCAGAGGTGGGAAATCAGAGGCTGGGAATCAGAGGCGTGGAATCAGAGGCGGGCAATCAGAAGTGGGGAATCAGAGGCGGGGAATCAGAGGCGGGGAATCAGAGGCGGTGAATCAGAGGCGGGGAATCAGAGGCGGGGAATCAGAGGCGGGGAATCAGAAGTGGGGAATCAGAGGTGGGGAATCAGAGGCGGGGAATCAGAGGCGGAGAATCAGAGGCGGGCAATCAGATGCAGGGAATCAGAGGCAGGGAATCAGACGCAGGGAATCAAATGAAGGGAATCTGATGCAGGGAATCTGAGGCAGGGAATCTGAGGCAGGGAATCTGTGGTGGGGAATCAGAGGAGGGAAAACAGGCGAGTAAACAGAGGCGGGTAAACATAGGCGGGGAATCAGAGGCGAGGAATCAGAGGCGGGAAATCAGAGGCGGGGAAAGATATGTGGGGAAAAGTAGGCCAGGAAAGTTGAGCGGAAAGGGAGGCACTGAATCAGAGGTGGGGAATCAGAGGCGGGGAATCAGAAGTGGGGAATCAGAGGTGGGGACTCAGAGGCGGGGATTCAGAGGCAGAGAATCAGAGGCGGGGAATCTGAGGCAGGGAATCTGAGGTGCGGAATCAGAGGTGGGGAAACAGGTGGGTAAACAGAGGTGGGTAAACATAGGCGGGGAATCAGAGGCGCGGAATCAGAGGCGGGGAATCAGAAGTGTGGAATCAGAGGTGGGGAATCAGAGGCGGGGAATCAGAATCAGCGAATCAGAGGCGGGGCAATCAGAGGTGGGGAATCAGAGGCGGGGAATCAGAGGCGGGGAATCAGAGGCGGTGAATCAGAGGCGGGGAATCAGACGCGGGGAATCAGAGGCGGGGAATCAGAAGTGGGGAATCAGAGGTGGGGAATCAGAGGCGGGGAATCAGAGGCAGGTAATCGGAGGCGGGCAATCAGATGCAGGGAATCAGAGGCAGGGAATTAGAGGCAGGGAATCTGAGGCAGGGAATCTGAGGCAGGGAATCTGAGGTGGGCAATCAGAGGCGGGAAAACAGGCGGGTAAACAGAGGCGGGTAAACATAGGCGGGGAATCAGAGGCGGGGAATCAGAGGCGGGGAATCAGAGGCGGGGAATCAGAGGCGGGGAATCAGAGTCGGGGAATCAGAGGCGGGGAATCTGAGGCGGGGAATCAGATGCAGGGAATCAGAGGCGGGGAATCAGAGGCGGGGAATCAGAAGTGGGGAATCAGAGGTGGGGAATCAGAGGCGGGGAATCAGAATCAGCGAATCAGAGGCGGGGCAATCAGAGGTGGGGAATCAGAGGCGGGGAATCAGAGGCGGGGAATGAGAGGCGGTGAATCAGAGGCGGGGAATCAGACGCGGGGAATCAGAGGCGGGGAATCAGAAGTGGGGAATCAGAGGTGGGGAATCAGAGGCGGGGTATCAGAGGCGGGGAATCAGAGGCGCTGAATCAGAGGCGGGGAATCAGAGGCGTGGAATCAGAGACGGGGAATCAGAGGCGGGGAATCAGAAGTGGGGAATCAGAGGTGGGAAATCAGAGGCGGGGAATCAGAGGCGGGGAATCAGAGGCAGGGTATCAGAGGCGGGCAATCAGATGCAGGGAATCAGAGGCAGGGAATCAGAGGCAGGGAATCAGAGGCAGGGAATCAGAGGCAGGGAATCAGAGGCGGGGAATCAGAGGCGGGGAATCAGATGCGGGGAATCAGAGGTGGGGAATCAGAGGCGGGGTATCAGAGGAGGGGAATCAGAGGCGTGGAATCAGAGGCGGGGAATCAGAGGCGGGGAATCAGAGGCGTGGAATCAGAGGCGGGGAATCAGAGGCGGGGAATCAGAAGTGGGGAATCAGAGGTGGGGAATCAGAGGCGGGGAATCAGAATCAGCGAATCAGAGGCGGGGTAATCAGAGGTGGGGAATCAGAGGCGGGGAATCAGAGGCGGGGAATGAGAGGCGGTGAATCAGAGGCGGGGAATCAGACGCGGGGAATCAGAGGCGGGGAATCAGAAGTGGGGAATCAGAGGTGGGGAATCAGAGGCGGGGAATCAGAGGCAGGTAATCAGAGGCGGGCAATCAGATGCAGGGAATCAGAGGCAGGGAATCAGAGGCAGGGAATCTGAGGCAGGGAATCTGAGGCAGGGAATCAGAGGCAGGGAACCTGAGATGGCGAATATGAGGTGGTGAATCAGAGGCGGGGAAACAGTCGGGTAAACAGAGGCGGGGAATCAGAGGCAGGGAATCAGCCGCGGGGAATCAGAGGCAGGGAATCAGATGAAGGGAATCTGATGCAGGGAATCTGAGGCAGGGTATCTGAGGCAGGGAATCTGTGGCAGGGAATCTGATGCGGGTTATCAGAAGGGGGAAATGAGATGTGGGAAACGAGATGCAGAGAAAGAGGCACGGAAATAGAGGCAGGGAAAGAGAGGCAGGGTATCATAGGCGGGTAATCAGCGGCGTGGAATCAGAGGCGGGGAATCAGAGACACAGAAAGAGAGGCGTGGAATCAGAGGTGCGGAATCAGAGCCGGTGAATCTGAGCCGGGAAATCAGAAGCAGAGCAACAGAGGTGGTGAAACATGGGTGCGGAATCGGACACGGGGAATCAGAGGTGGGGACTCAGAGGCCGGGAATCAGAGGCAGGGAATCAGAGGCAGGGAATCAGAGGTGGGAAATCAGAGGCTGGGAATCAGAGGCGTGGAATCAGAGGCGGTGAATCAGAGGTGGGGATTCAGAGGCGGGGAATCAGAGGCGGGGAATCAGAAGTGGGGAATCAGAGGTGGGGAATCAGAGGCGGGGAATCAGAGGCGGGGAATCAGAGGTGGGCAATCAGATGCAGGGAATCAGAGGCAGGGAATCAGACGCAGGGAATCAAATGAAGGGAATCTGATGCAGGGAATCTGAGGCAGGGAATCTGAGGCAGGGAATCTGTGGTGGGGAATCAGAGGAGGGAAAACAGGCGAGTAAACAGAGGCAGGTAAACATAGGCGGGGAATCAGAGGCGTGGAATCAGAGGTGGGGAATCAGAGGCGGGGAATCAGAAGTGGGGAATCAGAGGTGGGGAATCAGAGGCGGGGATTCAGAGGCAGAGAATCAGAGGCGGGGAATCTGAGGCAGGGAATCTGAGGTGCGGAATCAGAGGCGGGGAAACAGGTGGGTAAACAGAGGTGGGTAAACATAGGCGGGGAATCAGAGGCGCGGAATCAGAGGCGGGGAATCAGAAGTGGGGAATCAGAGGTGGGGAATCAGAGGCGGGGAATCAGAATCAGCGAATCAGAGGCGGGGCAATCAGAGGTGGGGAATCAGAGGCGGGGAATCAGAGGCGGGGAATCAGAGGCGGTGAATCAGAGGCGGGGAATCAGACGCGGGGAATCAGAGGCGGGGAATCAGAAGTGGGGAATCAGAGGTGGGGAATCAGAGGCGGGGAATCAGAGGCAGGTAATCGGAGGCGGGCAATCAGATGCAGGGAATCAGAGGCAGGGAATCAGAGGCAGGGAATCTGAGGCAGGGAATCTGAGGCAGGGAATCTGAGGTGGGCAATCAGAGGCGGGAAAACAGGCGGGTAAACAGAGGCGGGTAAACATAGGCGGGGAATCAGAGGCGGGGAATCAGAGGCGGGGAATCAGAGGCGGGGAATCAGAGGCGGGGAATCAGAGTCGGGGAATCAGAGGCGGGGAATCTGAGGCGGGGAATCAGATGCAGGGAATCAGAGGCGGGGAATCAGAGGCGGGGTATCAGAGGCGGGGAATCAGAGGCGCTGAATCAGAGGCGGGGAATCAGAGGCGTGGAATCAGAGACGGGGAATCAGAGGCGGGGAATCAGAAGTGGGGAATCAGAGGTGGGAAATCAGAGGCGGGGAATCAGAGGCGGGGAATCAGAGGCAGGGTATCAGAGGCGGGCAATCAGATGCAGGGAATCAGAGGCAGGGAATCAGAGGCAGGGAATCAGAGGCAGGGAACCTGAGGTGGCGAATATGAGGTGGTGAATCAGAGGCGGGGAAACAGGCGGGTAAACAGAGGCGGGGAATCAGATGAAGGGAATCTCATGCAGGGAATCTGAGGCAGGGTATCTGAGGCAGGGAATCTGTGGCAGGGAATCTGATGCGGGTTATCAGAAGGGGAAATGAGATGTGGGAAACGAGATGCAGAGAAAGAGGCACGGATATAGAGGCAGGGAAAGAGAGGCAGGGTATCAGAGGCCGGTAATCAGAGGCGTGGAATCAGAGGCGGGGAATCAGAGACACAGAAAGAGAGGCGTGGAATCAGAGGTGCGGAATCAGAGCCGGTGAATCTGAGCCGGGAAAACAGAAGCAGAGCAACAGAGGTGGTGAAACATGGGTGCTGAATCGGACACGGGGAATCAGAGGTGGGGATTCAGAGGCCGGGAATCAGAGGCAGGGAATCAGAGGCAGGTTATCAGAGGCAGGGAATCAGAGGTGGGGAATCAGAGGCGGGGAATCAAGAGGCGGGGAATCAGAGGCGGGGAATCAGAGGCGGGGAATCAGAGGCGGAGAATCAGAGGCAGGCAATCAGATGCAGGAAATCAGAGGCAGGGAATCAGAGGCAGGGAATCAGAGGCAGGGAATCTGTGGCAGGGAATCTGATGCGGGTTATCAGAAGGGGGAAATGAGATGTGGGAAACGAGATGCAGAGAAAGAGGCACGGAAATAGAGCTAGGGAAAGAGAGGCAGGGAATCAGAGGCGGGGAATCAGAGGTGGGGAATCAGAGGCTGGGAATCAGAGGCGGGGAATCAGAGGGGGGAATCAGAGGTGGGGAATCAGAGGCAGGGAATCAGAAGCAGGGAATCAGAGGCAGGAAATCAGAGGCGGCAAATCTGAGGCGTGGAATCAGATGTGGGGAAAGAGATGTGGGGAAACGTAGGCCAGGAAAGTTGCGCGGAAAGGGAGGCGGTGAATCAGAGGCGGGGAATCAGAGGCGGGGAATCAGAGGTGGGGAAAGAGATGTGGGGAAACAGGCGGGTAAACAGAAGCGGGTAAACATAGCTGCATAAATAGAGGCAGCGAAAGAGATGGGCGAAACATAGTGGTTGGAACTTGTGTGTTGAAAATTAGGTACACAGAACAGATCAAACAGAGTTGTTGAAATTGAGGGAGGGAAAGAGAGGCACAGAAAGAGTGGAGGGGAAAGAGTGCAGGCAAAATAGAGGCGTAGAGACAGAGGTGGGGAATCAGAGGCGGGGAATCAGAGGCGGGGAATCAGAGGCAGGGAATCAGATGAAGGGAATCTGATGCAGGGAATCTGAGGCAGGGAATCTGAGGCAGGGAATCGGAGGCAGGGAATCTGAGGCAGGGAATCAGTAAAAAGTTATCAGAGGCAGGGTATCAGAGGCGGAGAATCAGAGGTGGGGAATCAGAAGTGGGGAATCAGAGGTGGGGAATCAGAGGCGTGGAATCAGAGGCGGGGAATCAGAGGTGGGGAATCAGAAGTGGGGAATCAGAGGTGGGGAATCAGAGGCGGGGAATCAGAGGCGTGGAATCAGAGGCGGGCAATCAGAAGTGGGGAATCAGAGGCGGGGAATCAGAGGCGGGGAATCAGAGGCGGTGAATCAGAGGCGGGGAATCAGAGGTGGGGAATCAGAGGCGGGGAATCAGAAGTGGGGAATCAGAGGTGGGGAATCAGAGGCGGGGAATCAGAGGCGGGGAATCAGAGGCGGGCAATCAGATGCAGGGAATCAGAGGCAGGGAATCAGACGCAGGGAATCAAATGAAGGGAATCTGATGCAGGGAATCTGAGGCAGGGAATCTGAGGCAGGGAATCTGTGGTGGGGAATCAGAGGCGGGAAAACAGGCGGGTAAACAGAGGCGGGTAAACATAGGCGGGGAATCAGAGGCGTGGAATCAGAGGCGGGAAATCAGAGGCGGGGAAAGATATGTGGGGAAATGTAGGCCAGGAAAGTTGAGCGGAAAGGGAGGCAGTGAATCAGAGGTGGGGAATCAGAGGCGGGGAATCAGAGGCGGGGAATCAGAGGCGGGGAATCAGAGGCGGGGAATCAGAAGTGGGGAATCAGAGGTGGGGAATCAGAGGCGGGGAATCAGAGGCGGAGAATCAGAGGCGGGGAATCTGAGGCAGGGAATCTGAGGTGGGGAATCAGAGGCGGGGAAACAGGTGGGTAAACAGAGGTGGGTAAACATAGGCGGGGAATCAGAGGCGCGGAATCAGAGGCGGGGAATCAGAGGCAGGGAATCAGAGGCGGGGAATCAGATGCGGGGAATCAGATGCGGGGAATCAGAGGTGGGGAATCAGAGGCGGGGTATCAGAGGAGGGGAATCAGAGGCGTGGAATCAGAGGCGGGGAATCAGAGGTGGGGAATCAGAGGCGTGGAATCAGAGGCGGGGAATCAGAGGCGGGGAATCAGAAGTGGGGAATCAGAGGTGGGGAATCAGAGGCGGGGAATCAGAATCAGCGAATCAGAGGCGGGGCAATCAGAGGTGGGGAATCAGAGGCGGGGAATCAGAGGCGGGGAATCAGAGGCGGTGAATCAGAGGCGGGGAATCAGACGCGGGGAATCAGAGGCGGGGAATCAGAAGTGGGGAATCAGAGGTGGGGAATCAGAGGCGGGGAATCAGAGGCAGGTAATCAGAGGCGGGCAATCAGATGCAGGGAATCAGAGGCAGGGAATCAGAGGCAGGGAATCTGAGGCAGGGAATCTGAGGCAGGGAATCTGAGGTGGGCAATCAGAGGAGGGAAAACAGGCGGATAAACAGAGGCGGGTAAACATAGGCGGGGAATCAGAGCCGGGGAATCAGAGGCGGGGAATCAGAGTCGGGGAATCAGATGCGGGGAATCAGAGTCGGGGAATCAGAGGCGGGGAATCTGAGGCGGGGAATCAGATGCAGGGAATCAGAGGCGGGGAATCAGAGGCGGGGTATCAGAGGCGGGGAATCAGAGGCGCGGAATCAGAGGCGGGGAATCAGAGGCGTGGAATCACAGACGGGGAATCAGAGGCGGGGAATCAGAAGTGGGGAATCAGAGGTGGGAAATCTGAGGCGGGGAATCAGAGGCGGGGAATCAGAGGCGGGGAATCAGAGGCAGGGTATCAGAGGCGGGCAATCAGATGCAGGGAATCAGAGGCAGGGAATCAGAGGCAGGGAATCAGTAAAAAGTTATCAGAGGCAGGGTATCAGAGGCGGAGAATCAGAGGTGGGGAATCAGAAGTGGGGAATCAGAGGTGGGGAATCAGAGGCGTGGAATCAGAGGCGGGGAATCAGAGGTGGGGAATCAGAAGTGGGGAATCAGAGGTGGGGAATCAGAGGCGGGGAATCAGAGGCGTGGAATCAGAGGCGTGCAATCAGAAGTGGGGAATCAGAGGCGGGGAATCAGAGGCGGGGAATCAGAGGCGGTGAATCAGAGGCGGGGAATCAGAGGTGGGGAATCAGAGGCGGGGAATCAGAAGTGGGGAATCAGAGGTGGGGAATCAGAGGCGGGGAATCAGAGGCGGGGAATCAGAGGCGGGCAATCAGATGCAGGGAATCAGAGGCAGGGAATCAGACGCAGGGAATCAAATGAAGGGAATCTGATGCAGGGAATCTGAGGCAGGGAATCTGAGGCAGGGAATCTGTGGTGGGGAATCAGAGGCGGGAAAACAGAGGCGGGGAAAGATATGTGGGGAAATGTAGGCCAGGAAAGTTGAGCGGAAAGGGAGGCAGTGAATCAGAGGTGGGGAATCAGAGGCGGGGAATCAGAGGCGGGGAATCAAAGGCGGGGAGTCAGAGGCGGGGAATCAGAAGTGGGGAATCAGAGGTGGGGAATCAGAGGCGGGGAATCAGAGGCGGAGAATCAGAGGCGGGGAATCTGAGGCGGGGCAATCTGAGGCAGGGAATCTGTGGTGGGGAATCAGAGGCGGGGAATCAGTGGCGGTGAATCAGAGGCGGGGAATCAGACGCGGGGAATCAGAGGCGGGGAATCAGAAGTGGGGAATCAGAGGTGGGGAATCAGAGGCGGGGAATCAGAGGCAGGTAATCAGAGGCGGGCAATCAGATGCAGGGAATCAGAGGCAGGGAATCAGAGGCAGGGAATCTGAGGCAGGGAATCTGAGGCAGGGAATCTGAGGTGGGCAATCAGAGGCGGGAAAACAGGCGGGTAAACAGAGGCGGGTAAACATAGGCGGGGAATCAGAGGCGGGGAATCAGAGGCGGGGAATCAGAGTCGGGGAATCAGAGGCGGGGAATCAGAGTCGGGGAATCAGAGGCGGGGAATCTGAGGCGGGGAATCAGATTCAGGGAATCAGAGGCGGGGAATCAGAGGCGGGGTATCAGAGGCGGGGAATCAGAGGCGCGGAATCAGAGGCGGGGAATCAGAGGCGTGGAATCACAGACGGGGAATCAGAGGCGGGGAATCAGAAGTGGGGAATCAGAGGTGGGAAATCTGAGGCGGGGAATCAGAGGCGGGGAATCAGAGGCGGGGAATCAGAGGCAGGGTATCAGAGGCGGGCAATCAGATGCAGGGAATCAGAGGCAGGGAATCAGAGGCAGGGAATCAGAGGCAGGGAACCTGAGGTGGCGAATATGAGGTGGTGAATCAGAGGCGGGGAAACAGGCGGGTAAACAGAGGCTGGGAATCAGATGCAGGGAATCAGAGGCGGGGAATCAGAGGCAGGGAATCAGATGAAGGGAATCTGATGCAGGGAATCTGAGGCAGGGAATCTGAGGCAGGGAATCTGTGGCAGGGAATCTGATGCGGGTTATCAGAAGGGTGAAATGAGATGTGGGAAACGAGATGCAGAGAAAGAGGCACGGAAATAGAGGCAGGGAAAGAGAGGCAGGGTATCAGAGGCGGGTAATCAGAGGCGTGGAATCAGAGGCTGGGAATCAGAGGCGGGGAATCAGAGGGGGGAATCAGAGGTGGGGAATCAGAGGCAGGGAATCAGAAGCAGGGAATCAGAGGCAGGAAATCAGAGGCGGCAAATCTGAGGCGTGGAATCAGAGGTGGGGAAAGAGATGTGGGGAAACGTAGGCCAGGAAAGTTGCGCGGAAAGGGAGGCGGTGAATGAGAGGCGGGGAATCAGAGGCGGGGAATCAGAGGCGGGGAATCAGAGGCCTGGAATCAGAGGTGGGGAAAGAGATGTGGGGAAACAGGCGGGTAAACAGAAGCGGGTAAACATAGCTGCATAAATAGAGGCAGCGAAAGAGATGGGCGAAACATAGTGGTTGGAACTTGTGTGTTGAAAATTAGGTACACAGAACAGATCAAACAGAGTTGTTGAAATTGAGGGAGGGAAAGAGAGGCACAGAAAGAGTGGAGGGGAAAGAGTGCAGGCAAAATAGAGGCGTAGAGACAGAGGTGGGGAATCAGAGGCGGGGAATCAGAGGCGGGGAATCAGAGGCAGGGAATCAGATGTAGGGAATCAGATGAAGGGAATCTGAGGCAGGGAATCTGAGGCAGGGAATCTGAGGCAGGGAATCGGAGGCAGGGAATCTGAGGCAGGGAATCAGTAAAAAGTTATCAGAGGCAGGGTATCAGAGGCGGAGAATCAGAGGTGGGGAATCAGAAGTGGGGAATCAGAGGTGGGGAATCAGAGGCGGGGAATCAGAGTCGGGGAATCAGAGGCGGGGAATCAGAGTCGGGGAATCAGAGGCGGGGAATCAGAGTCGGGGAATCAGAGGCGGGGAATCTGAGGCGGGGAATCAGAGGCGGGGAATCAGAGGCGGGGAATCAGAGGCGGGGAATCTGAGGCGGGGAATCAGAGGCGGGGAATCAGAGGCGGGGAATCAGAGTCGGGAAATCAGAGGCGGGGAATCAGAGTCGGGGAATCAGAGGCGGGGAATCTGAGGCGGGGAATCAGAGGCGGGGAATCAGAGGCGGGGAATCAGAGGCAGGGTATCAGAGGCGGGCAATCAGATGCAGGGAATCAGAGGCAGGGAATCAGAGGCAGGGAATCAGTAAAAAGTTATCAGAGGCAGGGTATCAGAGGCGGAGAATCAGAGGTGGGGAATCAGAAGTGGGGAATCAGAGGTGGGGAATCAGAGGCGTGGAATCAGAGGCGGGGAATCAGAGGTGGGGAATCAGAAGTGGGGAATCAGAGGTGGGGAATCAGAGGCGGGGAATCAGAGGCGTGGAATCAGAGGCGTGCAATCAGAAGTGGGGAATCAGAGGCGGGGAATCAGAGGCGGGGAATCAGAGGCGGTGAATCAGAGGCGGGGAATCATAGGTGGGGAATCAGAGGCGGGGAATCAGAAGTGGGGAATCAGAGGTGGGGAATCAGAGGCGGGGAATCAGAGGCGGGGAATCAGAGGCGGGCAATCAGATGCAGGGAATCAGAGGCAGGGAATCAGACGCAGGGAATCAAATGAAGGGAATCTGATGCAGGGAATCTGAGGCAGGGAATCTGAGGCAGGGAATCTGTGGTGGGGAATCAGAGGCGGGAAAACAGGCTGGTAAACAGAGGCGGGTAAACATAGGCGGGGTATCAGAGGCGTGGAATCAGAAGCGGGAAATCAGAGGCGGGGAAAGATATGTGGGGAAATGTAGGCCAGGAAAGTTGAGCGGAAAGGGAGGCAGTGAATCAGAGGTGCGGAATCAGAGGCGGGGAATCAGAGGCGGGGAATCAGAGGCGGGGAGTCAGAGGCGGGGAATCAGAAGTGGGGAATCAGAGGTGGGGAATCAGAGGCGGGGAATCAGAGGCGGAGAATCAGAGGCGGGGAATCTGAGGCAGGGAATCTGAGGTGGGGAATCAGAGGCGGGGAAACAGGTGGGTAAACAGAGGTGGGTAAACATAGGCGGGGAATCAGAGGCGCGGAATCAGAGGCGGGGAATCAGAGGCAGGGAATCAGAGGCGGGGAATCAGAGGCGGGGAATCAGATGCGGGGAATCAGAGGTGGGGAATCAGAGGCGGGGTATCAGAGGAGGGGAATCAGAGGCGTGGAATCAGAGGCGGGGAATCAGAGGCGGGGAATCAGAGGCGTGGAATCAGAGGCGGGGAATCAGAGGCGGGGAATCAGAAGTGGGGAATCAGAGGTGGGGAATCAGAGGCGGGGAATCAGAATCAGCGAATCAGAGGCGGGGCAATCAGAGGTGGGGAATCAGAGGCGGGGAATCAGAGGCGGGGAATCAGAGGCGGTGAATCAGAGGCGGGGAATCAGACGCGGGGAATCAGAGGCGGGGAATCAGAAGTGGGGAATCAGAGGTGGGGAATCAGAGGCGGGGAATCAGAGGCAGGTAATCAGAGGCGGGCAATCAGATGCAGGGAATCAGAGGCAGGGAATCAGAGGCAGGGAATCTGAGGCAGGGAATCTGAGGCAGGGAATCTGAGGTGGGCAATCAGAGGCGGGAAAACAGGCGGGTAAACAGAGGCGGGTAAACATAGGCGGGGAATCAGAGGCGGGGAATCAGAGGTGGGGAATCAGAGTCGGGGAATCAGAGGCGGGGAATCTGAGGCGGGGAATCAGATGCAGGGAATCAGAGGCGGGGAATCAGAGGCGGGGTATCAGAGGCGGGGAATCAGAGGCGCGGAATCAGAGGCGGGGAATCAGAGGCGTGGAATCACAGACGGGGAATCAGAGGCGGGGAATCAGAAGTGGGGTATCAGAGGTGGGAAATCTGAGGCGGGGAATCAGAGGCGGGGAATCAGAGGCGGGGAATCAGAGGCAGGGTATCAGAGGCGGGCAATCAGATGCAGGGAATCAGAGGCAGGGAATCAGAGGCAGGGAATCAGAGGCAGGGAACCTGAGGTGGCGAATATGAGGTGGTGAATCAGAGGCGGGGAAACAGGCGGGTAAACAGAGGCTGGGAATCAGATGCAGGGAATCAGAGGCGGGGAATCAGAGGCAGGGAATCAGATGAAGGGAATCTGATGCAGGGAATCTGAGGCAGGGAATCTGAGGCAGGGAATCTGTGGCAGGGAATCTGATGCGGGTTATCAGAAGGGGGAAATGAGATGTGGGAAACGAGATGCAGAGAAAGAGGCACGGAAATAGAGGCAGGGAAAGAGAGGCAGGGTATCAGAGGCGGGTAATCAGAGGCGTGGAATCAGAGGCTGGGAATCAGAGGCGGGGAATCAGAGGGGGGAATCAGAGGTGGGGAATCAGAGGCAGGGAATCAGAAGCAGGGAATCAGAGGCAGGAAATCAGAGGCGGCAAATCTGAGGCGTGGGATCAGAGGTGGGGAAAGAGATGTGGGGAAACGTAGGCCAGGAAAGTTGCGCGGAAAGGGAGGCGGTGAATCAGAGGCGGGGAATCAGAGGCGGGGAATCAGAGGCGGGGAATCAGAGGCCTGGAATCAGAGGTGGGGAAAGAGATGTGGGGAAACAGGCGGGTAAACAGAAGCGGGTAAACATAGCTGCATAAATAGAGGCAGCGAAAGAGATGGGCGAAACATAGTGGTTGGAACTTGTGTGTTGAAAATTAGGTACACAGAACAGATCAAACAGAGTTGTTGAAATTGAGGGAGGGAAAGAGAGGCACAGAAAGAGTGGAGGGGAAAGAGTGCAGGCAAAATAGAGGTGTAGAGACAGAGGTGGGGAATCAGAGGCGGGGAATCAGAGGCGGGGAATCAGAGGCAGGGAATCAGATGTAGGGAATCAGATGAAGGGAATCTGAGGCAGGGAATCTGAGGCAGGGAATCTGAGGCAGGGAATCGGAGGCAGGGAATCTGAGGCAGGGAATCAGTAAAATGTTATCAGAGGCAGGGTATCAGAGGCGGAGAATCAGAGGTGGGGAATCAGAAGTGGGGAATCAGAGGTGGGGAATCAGAGGCGTGGAATCAGAGGCGGGGAATCAGAGGTGGGGAATCAGAAGTGGGGAATCAGAGGTGGGGAATCAGAGGCGGGGAATCAGAGGCGTGGAATCAGAGGCGGGCAATCAGAAGTGGGGAATCAGAGGCGGGGAATCAGAGGCGGGGAATCAGAGGCGGTGAATCAGAGGCGGGGAATCAGAGGTGGGGAATCAGAGGCGGGGAATCAGAAGTGGGGAATCAGAGGTGGGGAATCAGAGGCGGGGAATCAGAGGCGGGGAATCAGAGGCGGGCAATCAGATGCAGGGAATCAGAGGCAGGGAATCAGACGCAGGGAATCAAATGAAGGGAATCTGATGCAGGGAATCTGAGGCAGGGAATCTGAGGCAGGGAATCTGTGGTGGGGAATCAGAGGCGGGAAAACAGGCGGGTAAACAGAGGCGGGTAAACATAGGCGGGGAATCAGAGGCGTGGAATCAGAGGCGGGAAATCAGAGGCGGGGAAAGATATGTGGGGAAATGTAGGCCAGGAAAGTTGAGCGGAAAGGGAGGCAGTGAATCAGAGGTGGGGAATCAGAGGCGGGGAATCAGAGGCGGGGAATCAGAGGCGGGGAATCAGAGGCGGGGAATCAGAAGTGGGGAATCAGAGGTGGGGAATCAGAGGCGGGGAATCAGAGGCGGAGAATCAGAGGCGGGGAATCTGAGGCAGGGAATCTGAGGTGGGGAATCAGAGGCGGGGAAACAGGTGGGTAAAAAGAGGTGGGTAAACATAGGCGGGGAATCAGAGGCGCGGAATCAGAGGCGGGGAATCAGAGGCAGGGAATCAGAGGCGGGGAATCAGAGGCGGGGAATCAGATGCGGGGAATCAGAGGTGGGGAATCAGAGGCGGGGTATCAGAGGAGGGGAATCAGAGGCGTGGAATCAGAGGCGGGGAATCAGAGGCGGGGAATCAGAGGCGTGGAATCAGAGGCGGGGAATCAGAGGCGGGGAATCAGAAGTGGGGAATCAGAGGTGGGGAATCAGAGGCGGGGAATCAGAATCAGCGAATCAGAGGCGGGGCAATCAGAGGTGGGGAATCAGAGGCGGGGAATCAGAGGCGGGGAATCAGAGGCGGTGAATCAGAGGCGGGGAATCAGACGCGGGGAATCAGAGGCGGGGAATCAGAAGTGGGGAATCAGAGTTGGGGAATCAGAGGCGTGGAATCAGAGGCAGGTAATCAGAGGCGGGCAATCAGATGCAGGGAATCAGAGGCAGGGAATCAGAGGCAGGGAATCTGAGGCAGGGAATCTGAGGCAGGGAATCTGAGGTGGGCAATCAGAGGCGGGGAAACAGGCGGGTAAACAGAGGCTGGGAATCAGATGCAGGGAATCAGAGGCGGGGAATCAGAGGCAGGGAATCAGATGAAGGGAATCTGATGCAGGGAATCTGAGGCAGGAAATCTGAGGCAGGGAATCTGTGGCAGGGAATCTGATGCGGGTTATCAGAAGGGGGAAATGAGATGTGGGATACGAGATGCAGAGAAAGAGGCACGGAAATAGAGGCAGGGAAAGAGAGGCAGGGTATCAGAGGCGGGTAATCAGAGGCGTGGAATCAGAGGCAGGGAATCTGAGGCAGGGAATCTGAGGCAGGGAATCTGAGGTGGGCAATCAGAGGCGGGGAAACAGGCGGGTAAACAGAGGCGGGGAATCAGAGGCGGGGAATCAGATGCGGGGAATCAGAGGTGGGGAATCAGAGGCGGGGTATCAGAGGAGGGGAATCAGAGGCGTGGAATCAGAGGCGGGGAATCAGAGGCGGGGAATCAGAGGCGTGGAATCAGAGGCGGGGAATCAGAGGCGGGGAATCAGAAGTGGGGAATCAGAGGTGGGGAATCAGAGGCGGGGAATCAGAATCAGCGAATCAGAGGCGGGGCAATCAGAGGTGGGGAATCAGAGGCGGGGAATCAGAGGCGGGGAATCAGAGGCGGTGAATCAGAGGCGGGGAATCAGACGCGGGGAATCAGAGGCGGGGAATCAGAAGTGGGGAATCAGAGTTGGGGAATCAGAGGCGGGGAATCAGAGGCAGGTAATCAGAGGCGGGCAATCAGATGCAGGGAATCAGAGGCAGGGAATCAGAGGCAGGGAATCTGAGGCAGGGAATCTGAGGCAGGGAATCTGAGGTGGGCAATCAGAGGCGGGGAAACAGGCGGGTAAACAGAGGCTGGGAATCAGATGCAGGGAATCAGAGGCGGGGAATCAGAGGCAGGGAATCAGATGAAGGGAATCTGATGCAGGGAATCTGAGGCAGGAAATCTGAGGCAGGGAATCTGTGGCAGGGAATCTGATGCGGGTTATCAGAAGGGGGAAATGAGATGTGGGATACGAGATGCAGAGAAAGAGGCACGGAAATAGAGGCAGGGAAAGAGAGGCAGGGTATCAGAGGCGGGTAATCAGAGGCGTGGAATCAGAGGCGGGGAATCAGAGGCGGGAAATCAGAGAGTGGAATCAGAGGTGGGGAATCAGAGGCGGGGAATCAGAGGCAGGGAATCAGAGGCAGGAAATCAGAGGCGGCGAATCTGAGGCGTGGAATCAGAGGTGGGGAAAGAGATGTGGGGAAACGTAGGCCAGGAAAGTTGCTCGGAAAGGGAGGCGGTGAATCAGAGGCGGGGAATCAGAGGCGGGGAATCAGAGGCGGGGAATCAGAGGCGTGGAATCAGAGGTGGGGAAAGAGATGTGGGGAGACAGGCGGGTAAACAGAAGCGGGTAAACATAGCTGCATCAATAGATGCAGCGAAAGAGATGGGCGAAACATAGTGGTTGGAACTTTTGTGTTGAAAATTAGTTACACAGAACAGATCAAACAGAGTTGTTGAAATTGAGGGAGGGAAAGAGAGGCACGGAAAGAGTGGAGGGGAAAGAGTGCAGGCAAAATAGAGGCATAGAGACAGAGGTGGGGAATCAGATGCGGGGAATCAGAGGCGGGGAATCAGAGGCAGTGAATCAGATGAAGGGAATCTAATGCAGGGAAACTGAGGCAGGGAATCTGAGGCAGGGAATCGGAGGCAGGGAATCTGAGGCAGGGAATCAGTAAAAAGTTATCAGAGGCAGGGTATCAGAGGCGGAGAATCAGAGGTGGGGAATCAGAAGTGGGGAATCAGAGGTGGGGAATCAGAGGCGTGGAATCAGAGGCGGGGAATCAGAGGTGGGGAATCAGAAGTGGGGAATCAGAGGTGGGGAATCAGAGGCGGGGAATCAGAGGCGTGGAATCAGAGGCGGGCAATCAGAAGTGGGGAATCAGAGGCGGGGAATCAGAGGCGGGGAATCAGAGGCGGTGAATCAGAGGCGAGGAATCAGAGGCGGGGAATCAGAGGCGGGGAATCAGAGGCGGGGAATCAGAAGTGGGGAATCAGAGGTGTGGAATCAGAGGCGGGGAATCAGAGGCGGGCAATCAGATGCAGGGAATCAGAGGCAGGGAATCAGAGGCAGGGAACCAGACGCAGGGAATCAAATGAAGGGAATCTGATGCAGGGAATCTGAGGCAGGGAATCTGAGGCAGGGAATCTGTGGTGGGGAATCAGAGGCGGGAAAACAGGCGGTTAAACAGAGGCGGGTAAACATAGGCGGTGATTCAGAGGCGTGGAATCAGAGGCGGGAAATCAGAGGCGGGGAAAGATATGTGGGGAAAAGTAGGCCAGGAAAGTTGAGCGGAAAGGGAGGCATTGAATCAGAGGTGGGGAATCAGAGGCGGGGAATCAGAGGCGGGGAATCAGAGGCGGGGAATCAGAGGCAGGGAATCAGAAGCGGGGAATCAGAGGTTGGGAATCAGAGGCGGGGAATCAGAGGCGGAGAATCAGAGGCGGGCAATCAGATGCAGGGAATCAGAGGCAGGGAATCAGAGGCAGGGAATCAGAGGCAGGGAATCTGAGGCAGGGAATCTGAGGTGGGGAATCAGAGGCGGGGTATCAGAGGAGGGGAATCAGAGGCGGGGAATCAGAGGCGGGGAATCAGAGGCGGGGAATCAGAGGCGTGCAATCAGAGGCGGGGAATCAGAGGTGGGGAATCAGAAGTGGGGAATCAGAGGTGGGGAATCAGAGCCGGGGAATCAGAATCAGCGAATCAGAGGCGGGGCAATCAGAGGTGGGGAATCAGAGGCGGGGAATCAGAGGCGGGGAATCAGAGGAGGTGAATCAGAGGCGGGGAGTCAGACGCGGGGAATCAGAGGCGGGGAATCAGAAGTGGGGAATCAGAGGTGGGGAATCAGAGGCGGGGAATCAGAGGCAGGTAATCAGAGGCGGGCAATCAGATGCAGGGAATCAGAGGCAGGGAATCAGAGGCAGGGAATCTGAGGCAGGGAATCTGAGGCAGGGAATCTGAGGTGGGCAATCAGAGGCGGGAAAACAGGCGGGTAAACAGAGGCGGGTAAACATAGGCGGGGAATCAGAGGCGGGGAATCAGAGGCGGGGAATCAGAGGCGGGGAATCAGAGTCGGGGAATCAGAGGCGGGGACTCTGAGGCGGGGAATCAGATGCAGGGAATCAGAGGCGGGGAATCAGAGGCGGGGTATCAGAGGCGGGGAATCAGAGGCGCGGAATCAGAGACGGGGAATCAGAGGCGTGGAATCAGAGACGGGGAATCAGAGGCGGGGAATCAGAAGTGGGGAATCAGAGGTGGGAAATCAGAGGCTGGGAATGAGAGGCGGGGAATCAGAGGCGGGGAATCAGAGGCAGGGTATCAGAGGCGGGCAATCAGATGCAGGGAATCAGAGGCAGGGAATCAGAGGCAGGGAATCAGAGGCAGGGAACCTGAGATGGCGAATATGAGGTGGTGAATCAGAGGCGGGGAAACAGTCGGGTAAACAGAGGCGGGGAATCAGAGGCAGGGAATCAGCCGCGGGGAATCAGAGGCAGGGAATCAGATGAAGGGAATCTGATGCAGGGAATCTGAGGCAGGGTATCTGAGGCAGGGAATCTGTGGCAGGGAATCTGATGCGGGTTATCAGAAGGGGGAAATGAGATGTGGGAAACGAGATGCAGAGAAAGAGGCACGGAAATAGAGGCAGGGAAAGAGAGGCAGGGTATCAGAGGCGGGTAATCAGAGGCGTGGAATCAGAGGCGGGGAATCAGAGACACAGAAAGAGAGGCGTGGAATCAGAGGTGCGGAATCAGAGCCGGTGAATCTGAGCCGGGAAGTCAGAAGCAGAGCAACAGAGGTGGTGAAACATGGGTGCGGAATCGGACACGGAGAATCAGAGGTGGGGACTCAGAGGCCGGGAATCAGAGGCAGGGAATCAGAGGCAGGTTATCAGAGGCAGGGAATGAGAGGTGGGAAATCAGAGGCGGGGAATCAGAGGCGGCGAATCAGAGGCGGGGAATCAGAGGCGGGGAATCAGAGGCGGAGAATCAGAGGCGGGCAATCAGATGCAGGATATCAGAGGCAGGGAATCAAATGAAGGGAATCTGATGCAGGGAATCTGAGGCAGGGAATCTGAGGCAGGGAATCTGTGGTGGGGAATCAGAGGCGGGAAAACAGGCTGGTAAACAGAGGCGGGTAAACATAGGCGGGGAATCAGAGGCGTGGAATCAGAGGCGGGAAATCAGAGGCGGGGAAAGATATGTGGGGAAATGTAGGCCAGGAAAGTTGAGCGGAAAGGGAGGCAGTGAATCAGAGGTGCGGAATCAGAGGCGGGGAATCAGAGGCGGGGAATCAGAGGCGGGGAGTCAGAGGCGGGGAATCAGAAGTGGGGAATCAGAGGTGGGGAATCAGAGGCGGGGAATCAGAGGCGGAGAATCAGAGGTGGGGAATCTGAGGCAGGGAATCTGAGGTGGGGAATCAGAGGCGGGGAAACAGGTGGGTAAACAGAGGTGGGTAAACATAGGCGGGGAATCAGAGGCGCGGAATCAGAGGCGGGGAATCAGAGGCAGGGAATCAGAGGCGGGGAATCAGAGGCGGGGAATCAGATGCGGGGAATCAGAGGTGGGGAATCAGAGGCGGGGTATCAGAGGAGGGGAATCAGAGGCGTGGAATCAGAGGCGGGGAATCAGAGGCGGGGAATCAGAGGCGTGGAATCAGAGGCGGGGAATCAGAGGCGGGGAATCAGAAGTGGGGAATCAGAGGTGGGGAATCAGAGGCGGGGAATCAGCATCAGCGAATCAGAGGCGGGGCAATCAGAGGTGGGGAATCAGAGGCGGGGAATCAGAGGCGGGGAATCAGAGGCGGTGAATCAGAGGCGGGGAATCAGACGCGGGGAATCAGAGGTGGGGAATCAGAAGTGGGGAATCAGAGGTGGGGAATCAGAGGCGGGGAATCAGAGGCAGGTAATCAGAGGCGGGCAATCAGATGCAGGGAATCAGAGGCAGGGAATCAGAGGCAGGGAATCTGAGGCAGGGAATCTGAGGCAGGGAATCTGAGGTGGGCAATCAGAGGCGGGAAAACAGGCGGGTAAACAGAGGCGGGTAAACATAGGCGGGGAATCAGAGGCGGGGAATCAGAGGCGGGGAATCAGAGTCGGGGAATCAGAGGCGGGGAATCTGAGGCGGGGAATCAGATGCAGGGAATCAGAGGCGGGGAATCAGAGGCGGGGTATCAGAGGCGGGGAATCAGAGGCGCGGAATCAGAGGCGGGGAATCAGAGGCGTGGAATCACAGACGGGGAATCAGAGGCGGGGAATCAGAAGTGGGGAATCAGAGGTGGGAAATCTGAGGCGGGGAATCAGAGGCGGGGAATCAGAGGCGGGGAATCAGAGGCAGGGTATCAGAGGCGGGCAATCAGATGCAGGGAATCAGAGGCAGGGAATCAGAGGCAGGGAATCAGAGGCAGGGAACCTGAGGTGGCGAATATGAGGTGGTGAATCAGAGGCGGGGAAACAGGCGGGTAAACAGAGGCTGGGAATCAGATGCAGGGAATCAGAGGCGGGGAATCAGAGGCAGGGAATCAGATGAAGGGAATCTGATGCAGGGAATCTGAGGCAGGGAATCTGAGGCAGGGAATCTGTGGCAGGGAATCTGATGCGGGTTATCAGAAGGGGGAAATGAGATGTGGGAAACGAGATGCAGAGAAAGAGGCACGGAAATAGAGGCAGGGAAAGAGAGGCAGGGTATCAGAGGCGGGTAATCAGAGGCGTGGAATCAGAGGCTGGGAATCAGAGGCGGGGAATCAGAGGGGGGAATCAGAGGTGGGGAATCAGAGGCAGGGAATCAGAAGCAGGGAATCAGAGGCAGGAAATCAGAGGCGGCAAATCTGAGGCGTGGAATCAGAGGTGGGGAAAGAGATGTGGGGAAACGTAGGCCAGGAAAGTTGCGCGGAAAGGGAGGCGGTGAATCAGAGGCGGGGAATCAGAGGCGGGGAATCAGAGGCGGGGAATCAGAGGCCTGGAATCAGAGGTGGGGAAAGAGATGTGGGGAAACAGGCGGGTAAACAGAAGCGGGTAAACATAGCTGCATAAATAGAGGCAGCGAAAGAGATGGGCGAAACATAGTGGTTGGAACTTGTGTGTTGAAAATTAGGTACACAGAACAGATCAAACAGAGTTGTTGAAATTGAGGGAGGGAAAGAGAGGCACAGAAAGAGTGGAGGGGAAAGAGTGCAGGCAAAATAGAGGTGTAGAGACAGAGGTGGGGAATCAGAGGCGGGGAATCAGAGGCGGGGAATCAGAGGCAGGGAATCAGATGTAGGGAATCAGATGAAGGGAATCTGAGGCAGGGAATCTGAGGCAGGGAATCTGAGGCAGGGAATCGGAGGCAGGGAATCTGAGGCAGGGAATCAGTAAAATGTTATCAGAGGCAGGGTATCAGAGGCGGAGAATCAGAGGTGGGGAATCAGAAGTGGGGAATCAGAGGTGGGGAATCAGAGGCGTGGAATCAGAGGCGGGGAATCAGAGGTGGGGAATCAGAAGTGGGGAATCAGAGGTGGGGAATCAGAGGCGGGGAATCAGAGGCGTGGAATCAGAGGCGGGCAATCAGAAGTGGGGAATCAGAGGCGGGGAATCAGAGGCGGGGAATCAGAGGCGGTGAATCAGAGGCGGGGAATCAGAGGTGGGGAATCAGAGGCGGGGAATCAGAAGTGGGGAATCAGAGGTGGGGAATCAGAGGCGGGGAATCAGAGGCGGGGAATCAGAGGCGGGCAATCAGATGCAGGGAATCAGAGGCAGGGAATCAGACGCAGGGAATCAAATGAAGGGAATCTGATGCAGGGAATCTGAGGCAGGGAATCTGAGGCAGGGAATCTGTGGTGGGGAATCAGAGGCGGGAAAACAGGCGGGTAAACAGAGGCGGGTAAACATAGGCGGGGAATCAGAGGCGTGGAATCAGAGGCGGGAAATCAGAGGCGGGGAAAGATATGTGGGGAAATGTAGGCCAGGAAAGTTGAGCGGAAAGGGAGGCAGTGAATCAGAGGTGGGGAATCAGAGGCGGGGAATCAGAGGCGGGGAATCAGAGGCGGGGAATCAGAGGCGGGGAATCAGAAGTGGGGAATCAGAGGTGGGGAATCAGAGGCGGGGAATCAGAGGCGGAGAATCAGAGGCGGGGAATCTGAGGCAGGGAATCTGAGGTGGGGAATCAGAGGCGGGGAAACAGGTGGGTAAAAAGAGGTGGGTAAACATAGGCGGGGAATCAGAGGCGCGGAATCAGAGGCGGGGAATCAGAGGCAGGGAATCAGAGGCGGGGAATCAGAGGCGGGGAATCAGATGCGGGGAATCAGAGGTGGGGAATCAGAGGCGGGGTTTCAGAGGAGGGGAATCAGAGGCGTGGAATCAGAGGCGGGGAATCAGAGGCGGGGAATCAGAGGCGTGGAATCAGAGGCGGGGAATCAGAGGCGGGGAATCAGAAGTGGGGAATCAGAGGTGGGGAATCAGAGGCGGGGAATCAGAATCAGCGAATCAGAGGCGGGGCAATCAGAGGTGGGGAATCAGAGGCGGGGAATCAGAGGCGGGGAATCAGAGGCGGTGAATCAGAGGCGGGGAATCAGACGCGGGGAATCAGAGGCGGGGAATCAGAAGTGGGGAATCAGAGGTGGGGAATCAGAGGCGGGGAATCAGAGGCAGGTAATCAGAGGCGGGCAATCAGATGCAGGGAATCAGAGGCAGGGAATCAGAGGCAGGGAATCTGAGGCAGGGAATCTGAGGCAGGGAATCTGAGGTGGGCAATCAGAGGCGGGAAAACAGGCGGGTAAACAGAGGCGGGTAAACATAGGCGGGGAATCAGAGGCGGGGAATCAGAGGCGGGGAATCAGAGTCGGGGAATCAGAGGCGGGGAATCACAGTCGGGGAATCAGAGGCGGGGAATCTGAGGCGGGGAATCAGATGCAGGGAATCAGAGGCGGGGAATCAGAGGCGGGGTATCAGAGGCGGGGAATCAGAGGCGCGGAATCAGAGGCGGGGAATCAGAGGCGTGGAATCACAGACGGGGAATCAGAGGCGGGGAATCAGAAGTGGGGAATCAGAGGTGGGAAATCAGAGGCGGGGAATCAGAGGCGGGGAATCAGAGGCGGGGAATCAGAGGCAGGGTATCAGAGGCGGGCAATCAGATGCAGGGAATCAGAGGCAGGGAATCAGAGGCAGGGAATCAGAGGCAGGGAACCTGAGGTGGCGAATATGAGGTGGTGAATCAGAGGCGGGGAAACAGGCGGGTAAACAGAGGCTGGGAATCAGATGAAGGGAATCAGAGGCGGGGAATCAGAGGCAGGGAATCAGATGAAGGGAATCTGATGCAGGGAATCTGAGGCAGGAAATCTGAGGCAGGGAATCTGTGGCAGGGAATCTGATGCGGGTTATCAGAAGGGGGAAATGAGATGTGGGATACGAGATGCAGAGAAAGAGGCACGGAAATAGAGGCAGGGAAAGAGAGGCAGGGTATCAGAGGCGGGTAATCAGAGGCGTGGAATCAGAGGCGGGGAATCAGAGGCGGGAAATCAGAGAGTGGAATCAGAGGTGGGGAATCAGAGGCGGGGAATCAGAGGCAGGGAATCAGAGGCAGGAAATCAGAGGCGGCGAATCTGAGGCGTGGAATCAGAGGTGGGGAAAGAGATGTGGGGAAACGTAGGCCAGGAAAGTTGCTCGGAAAGGGAGGCGGTGAATCAGAGGCGGGGAATCAGAGGCGGGGAATCAGAGGCGGGGAATCAGAGGCGTGGAATCAGAGGTGGGGAAAGAGATGTGGGGAGACAGGCGGGTAAACAGAAGCGGGTAAACATAGCTGCATCAATAGATGCAGCGAAAGAGATGGGCGAAACATAGTGGTTGGAACTTTTGTGTTGAAAATTAGTTACACAGAACAGATCAAACAGAGTTGTTGAAATTGAGGGAGGGAAAGAGAGGCACGGAAAGAGTGGAGGGGAAAGAGTGCAGGCAAAATAGAGGCATAGAGACAGAGGTGGGGAATCAGATGCGGGGAATCAGAGGCGGGGAATCAGAGGCAGGGAATCAGATGAAGGGAATCTAATGCAGGGAAACTGAGGCAGGGAATCTGAGGCAGGGAATCGGAGGCAGGGAATCTGAGGCAGGGAATCAGTAAAAAGTTATCAGAGGCAGGGTATCAGAGGCGGAGAATCAGAGGTGGGGAATCAGAAGTGGGGAATCAGAGGTGGGGAATCAGAGGCGTGGAATCAGAGGCGGGGAATCAGAGGTGGGGAATCAGAAGTGGGGAATCAGAGGTGGGGAATCAGAGGCGGGGAATCAGAGGCGTGGAATCAGAGGCGGGCAATCAGAAGTGGGGAATCAGAGGCGGGGAATCAGAGGCGGGGAATCAGAGGCGGTGAATCAGAGGCGAGGAATCAGAGGCGGGGAATCAGAGGCGGGGAATCAGAAGTGGGGAATCAGAGGTGTGGAATCAGAGGCGGGGAATCAGAGGCGGGCAATCAGATGCAGGGAATCAGAGGCAGGGAATCAGAGGCAGGGAACCAGACGCAGGGAATCAAATGAAGGGAATCTGATGCAGGGAATCTGAGGCAGGGAATCTGAGGCAGGGAATCTGTGGTGGGGAATCAGAGGCGGGAAAACAGGCGGTTAAACAGAGGCGGGTAAACATAGGCGGTGATTCAGAGGCGTGGAATCAGAGGCGGGAAATCAGAGGCGGGGAAAGATATGTGGGGAAAAGTAGGCCAGGAAAGTTGAGCGGAAAGGGAGGCATTGAATCAGAGGTGGGGAATCAGAGGCGGGGAATCAGAGGCGGGGAATCAGAGGCGGGGAATCAGAGGCAGGGAATCAGAAGCGGGGAATCAGAGGTTGGGAATCAGAGGCGGGGAATCAGAGGCGGAGAATCAGAGGCGGGCAATCAGATGCAGGGAATCAGAGGCAGGGAATCAGAGGCAGGGAATCAGAGGCAGGGAATCTGAGGCAGGGAATCTGAGGTGGGGAATCAGAGGCGGGGTATCAGAGGAGGGGAATCAGAGGCGGGGAATCAGAGGCGGGGAATCAGAGGCGGGGAATCAGAGGCGTGCAATCAGAGGCGGTGAATCAGAGGTGGGGAATCAGAAGTGGGGAATCAGAGGTGGGGAATCAGAGCCGGGGAATCAGAATCAGCGAATCAGAGGCGGGGCAATCAGAGGTGGGGAATCAGAGGCGGGGAATCAGAGGCGGGGAATCAGAGGAGGTGAATCAGAGGCGGGGAGTCAGACGCGGGGAATCAGAGGCGGGGAATCAGAAGTGGGGAATCAGAGGTGGGGAATCAGAGGCGGGGAATCAGAGGCAGGTAATCAGAGGCGGGCAATCAGATGCAGGGAATCAGAGGCAGGGAATCAGAGGCAGGGAATCTGAGGCAGGGAATCTGAGGCAGGGAATCTGAGGTGGGCAATCAGAGGCGGGAAAACAGGCGGGTAAACAGAGGCGGGTAAACATAGGCGGGGAATCAGAGGCGGGGAATCAGAGGCGGGGAATCAGAGGCGGGGAATCAGAGTCGGGGAATCAGAGGCGGGGACTCTGAGGCGGGGAATCAGATGCAGGGAATCAGAGGCGGGGAATCAGAGGCGGGGTATCAGAGGCGGGGAATCAGAGGCGCGGAATCAGAGACGGGGAATCAGAGGCGTGGAATCAGAGACGGGGAATCAGAGGCGGGGAATCAGAAGTGGGGAATCAGAGGTGGGAAATCAGAGGCTGGGAATGAGAGGCGGGGAATCAGAGGCGGGGAATCAGAGGCAGGGTATCAGAGGCGGGCAATCAGATGCAGGGAATCAGAGGCAGGGAATCAGAGGCAGGGAATCAGAGGCAGGGAACCTGAGATGGCGAATATGAGGTGGTGAATCAGAGGCGGGGAAACAGTCGGGTAAACAGAGGCGGGGAATCAGAGGCAGGGAATCAGCCGCGGGGAATCAGAGGCAGGGAATCAGATGAAGGGAATCTGATGCAGGGAATCTGAGGCAGGGTATCTGAGGCAGGGAATCTGTGGCAGGGAATCTGATGCGGGTTATCAGAAGGGGGAAATGAGATGTGGGAAACGAGATGCAGAGAAAGAGGCACGGAAATAGAGGCAGGGAAAGAGAGGCAGGGTATCAGAGGCGGGTAATCAGAGGCGTGGAATCAGAGGCGGGGAATCAGAGACACAGAAAGAGAGGCGTGGAATCAGAGGTGCGGAATCAGAGCCGGTGAATCTGAGCCGGGAAGTCAGAAGCAGAGCAACAGAGGTGGTGAAACATGGGTGCGGAATCGGACACGGAGAATCAGAGGTGGGGACTCAGAGGCCGGGAATCAGAGGCAGGGAATCAGAGGCAGGTTATCAGAGGCAGGGAATGAGAGGTGGGAAATCAGAGGCGGGGAATCAGAGGCGGCGAATCAGAGGCGGGGAATCAGAGGCGGGGAATCAGAGGCGGAGAATCAGAGGCGGGCAATCAGATGCAGGATATCAGAGGCAGGGAATCAGAGGCAGGGAATCAGAGGCAGGGAATCTGAGGCAGGGAATCAGAGGTGGGGAATCAGAGGCGGGGAATCAGAGGCAGGGAATCAGATGAAGGGAATCTGATGCAGGGAATCTGAGGCAGGGAATCTGAGGCAGGGAATCTGTGGCAGGGAATCTGATGCGGGTTATCAGAAGGGGGAAATGAGATGTGGGAAACGAGATGCAGAGAAAGAGGCACGGAAATAGAGGCAGGGAAAGACAGGCAGGGAATCAGAGGCGGGGAATCAGAGGTGGGGAATCAGAGGCTGGGAATCAGAGGCGGGGAATCAGAGGGGGGAATCAGAGGTGGGGAATCAGAGGCAGGGAATCAGAGGCAGGGAATCAGAGGCGGGAAATCAGAGGCGGCGAATCTGAGGCGTGGAATCATAGGTGGGGAAAGAGATGTGGGGAAACGTAGGCCAGGAAAGTTGCGCGGAAAGGGAGGCGGTGAATCAGAGGCGGGGAATCAGAGGCGTGGAATCAGAGGTGGGGAATCAGAGGCTGTGAATCAAAGGCGGGGAATCAGAGGCGGGGAATCAGAGGCGGGGAATCAGAAGTGGGGAATCAGAGGTGGGGAATCAGAGGCGGGGAATCAGAGGCGGGGAATCAGAGGCGGGCAATCAGATGCAGGGAATCAGAGGCAGGGAATCAGACGCAGGGAATCAAATGAAGGGAATCTGATGCAGGGAATCTGAGGCAGGGAATCTGAGGCAGGGAATCTGTGGTGGGGAATCAGAGGCGGGAAAACAGGCGGGTAAACAGAGGCGGGTAAACATAGGCGGGGAATCAGAGGCGTGGAATCAGAGGCGGGAAATCAGAGGCGGGGAAAGATATGTGGGGAAAAGTAGGCCAGGAAAGTTGAGCGGAAAGGGAGGCAGTGAATCAGAGGTGGGGAATCAGAGGCGGGGAATCAGAGGCGGGGAATCAGAGGCGGGGAATCAGAGGCGGGGAATCAGAAGTGGGGAATCGGAGGTGGGTAATCAGAGGCGGGGAATCAGAGGCGGAGAATCAGAGGCGGGGAATCTGAGGCAGGGAATCTGAGGTGGGGAATCAGAGGCGGGGAAACAGGTGGGTAAACAGAGGTGGGTAAACATAGGCGGGGAATCAGAGGCGCGGAATCAGAGGCGGGGAATCAGAGGCAGGGAATCAGAGGCGGGGAATCAGAGGCGGGGAATCAGATGCGGGGAATCAGAGGTGGGGAATCAGAGGCGGGGTATCAGAGGAGGGGAATCAGAGGCATGGAATCAGAGGCGGGGAATCAGAGGCGGGGAATCAGAGGCGTGGAATCAGAGGCGGGGAATCAGAGGCGGGGAATCAGAAGTGGGGAATCAGAGGTGGGGAATCAGAGGCGGGGAATCAGAATCTGCGAATCAGAGGCGGGGCAATCAGAGGTGGGGATTCAGAGGAGGGGAATCAGAGGCGGGGAATCAGAGGCGGTGAATCAGAGGCGGGGAATCAGATGCGGGGAATCAGAGGCGGGGAATCAGAAGTGGGGATTCAGAGGTGGGGAATCAGAGGCGGGGAATCAGAGGCAGGTAATCAGAGGCGGGCAATCAGATGCAGGGAATCAGAGGCAGGGAATCAGAGGTAGGGAATCTGAGGCAGGGAATCTGAGGCAGGGAATCTGAGGTGGGCAATCAGAGGCGGGAAAACAGGCGGGTAAACAGAGGGGGGTAAACATAGGCGGGGAATCAGAGGCGGGGAATCAGAGGCGGGGAATCAGAGTCGGGGAATCAGAGGCGGGGAATCTGAGGCGGGGAATCAGATGCAGGGAATCAGAGGCGGGGAATCAGAGGCGGGGTATCAGAGACGGGGAATCAGAGGCGCGGAATCAGAGGCGGGGAATCAGAGGCGTGGAATCACAGATGGGGAATCAGAGGCGGGGAATCAGAAGTGGGGAATCAGAGGTGGGAAATCAGAGGCGGGGAATCAGAGGCGGGGAATCAGAGGCGGGGAATCAGAGGCAGGGTATCAGAGGCGGGCAATCAGATGCAGGGAATCAGAGGCAGGGAATCAGAGGCAGGGAATCAGAGGCAGGGAACCTGAGGTGGCGAATATGAGGTGGTGAATCAGAGGCGGGGAAACAGGCGGGTAAACAGAGGCTGGGAATCAGATGCAGGGAATCAGAGGCGGGGAATCAGAGGCAGGGAATCAGATGAAGGGAATCTGATGCAGGGAATCTGAGGCAGGGAATCTGAGGCAGGGAATCTGTGGCAGGGAATCTGATGTGGGTTATCAGAAGGTGGAAATGAGATGTGGGAAACGAGATGCAGAGAAAGAGGCACGGAAATAGAGGCAGGGAAAGAGAGGCAGGGTATCAGAGGCGGGTAATCAGAGGCGTGGAATCAGAGGCGGGGAATCAGAGGCGGGAAATCAGAGAGGGGAATCAGAGGTGGGGATTCAGAGGCGGGGAATCAGAGGCAGGGAATCGGAGGCGGGCAATCAGATGCAGGGAATCAGAGGCAGGGAATCAGAGGCAGGGAATCTGAGGCAGGGAATCTGAGGCAGGGAATCTGAGGTGGGCAATCAGAGGCGGGAAAACAGGCGGGTAAACAGAGGCGGGTAAACATAGGCGGGTAATCAGAGGCGGGGAATCAGAGGCGGGGAATCAGAGGCGGGGAATCAGAGGCGGGGAATCAGAGTCGGGGAATCAGAGGCGGGGAATCTGAGGCGGGGAATAAGATGCAGGGAATCAGAGGCGGGGAATCAGAGGCGGGGTATTAGAGGCGGGGAATCAGAGGCGCTGAATCAGAGGCGGGGAATCAGAGGCGTGGAATCAGAGACGGGGAATCAGAGGCGGGGAATCAGAAGTGGGGAATCAGAGGTGGGAAATCAGAGGCGGGGAATCAGAGGCGGGGAATCAGAGGTGGGGAATCAGAGGCAGGGTATCAGAGGTGGGCAATCAGATGCAGGGAATCAGATGCAGGGAATCAGAGGCAGGGAATCAGAGGCAGGGAACCTGAGGTGGCGAATATGAGGTGGTGAATCAGAGGCGGGGAAACAGGCGGGTAAACAGAGGCGGGGAATCAGATGAAGGGAATCTCATGCAGGGAATCTGAGGCAGGGTATCTGAGGCAGGGAATCTGTGGCAGGGAATCTGATGCGGGTTATCAGAAGGGGGAAATGAGATGTGGGAAACGAGATGCAGAGAAAGAGGCACGGATATAGAGGCAGGGAAAGAGAGGCAGGGTATTAGAGGCGGGTAATCAGAGGCGTGGAATCAGAGGCGGGGAATCAGAGACACAGAAAGAGAGGCGTGGAATCAGAGGTGCGGTATCAGAGCCGGTGAATCTGAGCCGGGAAATCAGAAGCAGAGCAACAGAGGTGGTGAAACATGGGTGCTGAATCGGACACGGGGAATCAGAGGTGGGGATTCAGAGGCCAGGAATCAGAGGCAGGGAATCAGAGGCAGGTTATCAGAGGCAGGGAATCAGAGGTGGGGAATCAGAGGCGGGGAATCAAGAGGCGGGGAATCAGAGGCGGGGAATCAGAGGCGGGGAATCAGAGGCGGAGAATCAGAGGTGGGCAATCAGATGCAGGAAATCAGAGGCAGGGAATCAGAGGCAGGGAATCAGAGGCAGGGAATCTGAGGCAGGGAATCAGAGGTGGGGAATCAGAGGCGTGGAATCAGAGGCAGGGAATCATATGAAGGGAATCTGATGCAGGGAATCTGAGGCAGGGAATGTGAGGCAGGGAATCTGTGGCAGGGAATCTGATGCGGGTTATCAGAAGGGGGAAATGAGATGTGGGAAACGAGATGCAGAGAAAGAGGCACGGAAATAGAGGTAGGGAAAGAGAGGCAGGGAATCAGAGGCGGGGAATCAGAGGTGGGGAATCAGAGGTGGGGAATCAGAGGCGGGGTATCAGAGGAGGGGAATCAGAGGCGTGGAATCAGAGGCGGGGAATCAGAGGCGGGGAATCAGAGGCGTGGAATCAGAGGCGGGGAATCAGAGGCGGGGAATCAGAAGTGAGGAATCAGAGGTGGGGAATCAGAGGCGGGGAATCAGCATCAGCGAATCAGAGGCGGGGCAATCAGAGGTGGGGAATCAGAAGCGGGGAATCAGAGGCGGGGAATCAGAGGCGGTGAATCAGAGGCGGGGAATCAGACGCGGGGAATCAGAGGTGGGGAATCAGAAGTGGGGAATCAGAGGTGGGGAATCAGAGGCGGGGAATCAGAGGCAGGTAATCAGAGGCGGGCAATCAGATGCAGGGAATCAGAGGCAGGGAATCAGAGGCAGGGAATCTGAGGCAGTGAATCTGAGGCAGGGAATCTGAGGTGGGCAATCAGAGGCGGGAAAACAGGCGGGTAAACAGAGGCGGGTAAACATAGGCGGGGAATCAGAGGCGGGGAATCAGAGGCGGGGAATCAGAGTCGGGGAATCAGAGGCGGGGAATCTGAGGCGGGGAATCAGATGCAGGGAATCAGAGGCGGGGAATCAGAGGCGGGGTATCAGAGGCGGGGAATCAGAGGCGCGGAATCAGAGGCGGGGAATCAGAGGCGTGGAATCACAGACGGGGAATCAGAGGCGGGGAATCAGAAGTGGGGAATCAGAGGTGGGAAATCTGAGGCGGGGAATCAGAGGCGGGGAATCAGAGGCGGGGAATCAGAGGCAGGGTATCAGAGGCGGGCAATCAGATGCAGGGAATCAGAGGCAGGGAATCAGAGGCAGGGAATCAGAGGCAGGGAACCTGAGGTGGCGAATATGAGGTGGTGAATCAGAGGCGGGGAAACAGGCGGGTAAACAGAGGCTGGGAATCAGATGCAGGGAATCAGAGGCGGGGAATCAGAGGCAGGGAATCAGATGAAGGGAATCTGATGCAGGGAATCTGAGGCAGGGAATCTGAGGCAGGGAATCTGTGGCAGGGAATCTGATGCGGGTTATCAGAAGGGGGAAATGAGATGTGGGAAACGAGATGCAGAGAAAGAGGCACGGAAATAGAGGCAGGGAAAGAGAGGCAGGGTATCAGAGGCGGGTAATCAGAGGCGTGGAATCAGAGGCTGGGAATCAGAGGCGGGGAATCAGAGGGGGGAATCAGAGGTGGGGAATCAGAGGCAGGGAATCAGAAGCAGGGAATCAGAGGCAGGAAATCAGAGGCGGCAAATCTGAGGCGTGGAATCAGAGGTGGGGAAAGAGATGTGGGGAAACGTAGGCCAGGAAAGTTGCGCGGAAAGGGAGGCGGTGAATCAGAGGCGGGGAATCAGAGGCGGGGAATCAGAGGCGGGGAATCAGAGGCCTGGAATCAGAGGTGGGGAAAGAGATGTGGGGAAACAGGCGGGTAAACAGAAGCGGGTAAACATAGCTGCATAAATAGAGGCAGCGAAAGAGATGGGCGAAACATAGTGGTTGGAACTTGTGTGTTGAAAATTAGGTACACAGAACAGATCAAACAGAGTTGTTGAAATTGAGGGAGGGAAAGAGAGGCACAGAAAGAGTGGAGGGGAAAGAGTGCAGGCAAAATAGAGGTGTAGAGACAGAGGTGGGGAATCAGAGGCGGGGAATCAGAGGCGGGGAATCAGAGGCAGGGAATCAGATGTAGGGAATCAGATGAAGGGAATCTGAGGCAGGGAATCTGAGGCAGGGAATCTGAGGCAGGGAATCGGAGGCAGGGAATCTGAGGCAGGGAATCAGTAAAATGTTTTCAGAGGCAGGGTATCAGAGGCGGAGAATCAGAGGTGGGGAATCAGAAGTGGGGAATCAGAGGTGGGGAATCAGAGGCGTGGAATCAGAGGCGGGGAATCAGAGGTGGGGAATCAGAAGTGGGGAATCAGAGGTGGGGAATCAGAGGCGGGGAATCAGAGGCGTGGAATCAGAGGCGGGCAATCAGAAGTGGGGAATCAGAGGCGGGGAATCAGAGGCGGGGAATCAGAGGCGGTGAATCAGAGGCGGGGAATCAGAGGTGGGGAATCAGAGGCGGGGAATCAGAAGTGGGGAATCAGAGGTGGGGAATCAGAGGCGGGGAATCAGAGGCGGGGAATCAGAGGCGGGCAATCAGATGCAGGGAATCAGAGGCAGGGAATCAGACGCAGGGAATCAAATGAAGGGAATCTGATGCAGGGAATCTGAGGCAGGGAATCTGAGGCAGGGAATCTGTGGTGGGGAATCAGAGGCGGGAAAACAGGCGGGTAAACAGAGGCGGGTAAACATAGGCGGGGAATCAGAGGCGTGGAATCAGAGGCGGGAAATCAGAGGCGGGGAAAGATATGTGGGGAAATGTAGGCCAGGAAAGTTGAGCGGAAAGGGAGGCAGTGAATCAGAGGTGGGGAATCAGAGGCGGGGAATCAGAGGCGGGGAATCAGAGGCGGGGAATCAGAGGCGGGGAATCAGAAGTGGGGAATCAGAGGTGGGGAATCAGAGGCGGGGAATCAGAGGCGGAGAATCAGAGGCGGGGAATCTGAGGCAGGGAATCTGAGGTGGGGAATCAGAGGCGGGGAAACAGGTGGGTAAAAAGAGGTGGGTAAACATAGGCGGGGAATCAGAGGCGCGGAATCAGAGGCGGGGAATCAGAGGCAGGGAATCAGAGGCGGGGAATCAGAGGCGGGGAATCAGATGCGGGGAATCAGAGGTGGGGAATCAGAGGCGGGGTATCAGAGGAGGGGAATCAGAGGCGTGGAATCAGAGGCGGGGAATCAGAGGCGGGGAATCAGAGGCGTGGAATCAGAGGCGGGGAATCAGAGGCGGGGAATCAGAAGTGGGGAATCAGAGGTGGGGAATCAGAGGCGGGGAATCAGAATCAGCGAATCAGAGGCGGGGCAATCAGAGGTGGGGAATCAGAGGCGGGGAATCAGAGGCGGGGAATCAGAGGCGGTGAATCAGAGGCGGGGAATCAGACGCGGGGAATCAGAGGCGGGGAATCAGAAGTGGGGAATCAGAGGTGGGGAATCAGAGGCGGGGAATCAGAGGCAGGTAATCAGAGGCGGGCAATCAGATGCAGGGAATCAGAGGCAGGGAATCAGAGGCAGGGAATCTGAGGCAGGGAATCTGAGGCAGGGAATCTGAGGTGGGCAATCAGAGGCGGGAAAACAGGCGGGTAAACAGAGGCGGGTAAACATAGGCGGGGAATCAGAGGCGGGGAATCAGAGGCGGGGAATCAGAGTCGGGGAATCAGAGGCGGGGAATCACAGTCGGGGAATCAGAGGCGGGGAATCTTAGGCGGGGAATCAGATGCAGGGAATCAGAGGCGGGGAATCAGAGGCGGGGTATCAGAGGCGGGGAATCAGAGGCGCGGAATCAGAGGCGGGGAATCAGAGGCGTGGAATCACAGACGGGGAATCAGAGGCGGGGAATCAGAAGTGGGGAATCAGAGGTGGGAAATCAGAGGCGGGGAATCAGAGGCGGGGAATCAGAGGCGGGGAATCAGAGGCAGGGTATCAGAGGCGGGCAATCAGATGCAGGGAATCAGAGGCAGGGAATCAGAGGCAGGGAATCAGAGGCAGGGAACCTGAGGTGGCGAATATGAGGTGGTGAATCAGAGGCGGGGAAACAGGCGGGTAAACAGAGGCTGGGAATCAGATGAAGGGAATCAGAGGCGGGGAATCAGAGGCAGGGAATCAGATGAAGGGAATCTGATGCAGGGAATCTGAGGCAGGAAATCTGAGGCAGGGAATCTGTGGCAGGGAATCTGATGCGGGTTATCAGAAGGGGGAAATGAGATGTGGGATACGAGATGCAGAGAAAGAGGCACGGAAATAGAGGCAGGGAAAGAGAGGCAGGGTATCAGAGGCGGGTAATCAGAGGCGTGGAATCAGAGGCGGGGAATCAGAGGCGGGAAATCAGAGAGTGGAATCAGAGGTGGGGAATCAGAGGCGGGGAATCAGAGGCAGGGAATCAGAGGCAGGAAATCAGAGGCGGCGAATCTGAGGCGTGGAATCAGAGGTGGGGAAAGAGATGTGGGGAAACGTAGGCCAGGAATGTTGCTCGGAAAGGGAGGCGGTGAATCAGAGGCGGGGAATCAGAGGCGGGGAATCAGAGGCGGGGAATCAGAGGCGTGGAATCAGAGGTGGGGAAAGAGATGTGGGGAGACAGGCGGGTAAACAGAAGCGGGTAAACATAGCTGCATCAATAGATGCAGCGAAAGAGATGGGCGAAACATAGTGGTTGGAACTTTTGTGTTGAAAATTAGTTACACAGAACAGATCAAACAGAGTTGTTGAAATTGAGGGAGGGAAAGAGAGGCACGGAAAGAGTGGAGGGGAACGAGTGCAGGCAAAATAGAGGCATAGAGACAGAGGTGGGGAATCAGATGCGGGGAATCAGAGGCGGGGAATCAGAGGCAGGGAATCAGATGAAGGGAATCTAATGCAGGGAAACTGAGGCAGGGAATCTGAGGCAGGGAATCGGAGGCAGGGAATCTGAGGCAGGGAATCAGTAAAAAGTTATCAGAGGCAGGGTATCAGAGGCGGAGAATCAGAGGTGGGGAATCAGAAGTGGGGAATCAGAGGTGGGGAATCAGAGGCGTGGAATCAGAGGCGGGGAATCAGAGGTGGGGAATCAGAAGTGGGGAATCAGAGGTGGGGAATCAGAGGCGGGGAATCAGAGGCGTGGAATCAGAGGCGGGCAATCAGAAGTGGGGAATCAGAGGCGGGGAATCAGAGGCGGGGAATCAGAGGCGGTGAATCAGAGGCGAGGAATCAGAGGCGGGGAATCAGAGGCGGGGAATCAGAAGTGGGGAATCAGAGGTGTGGAATCAGAGGCGGGGAATCAGAGGCGGGCAATCAGATGCAGGGAATCAGAGGCAGGGAATCAGAGGCAGGGAACCAGACGCAGGGAATCAAATGAAGGGAATCTGATGCAGGGAATCTGAGGCAGGGAATCTGAGGCAGGGAATCTGTGGTGGGGAATCAGAGGCGGGAAAACAGGCGGTTAAACAGAGGCGGGTAAACATAGGCGGTGATTCAGAGGCGTGGAATCAGAGGCGGGAAATCAGAGGCGGGGAAAGATATGTGGGGAAAAGTAGGCCAGGAAAGTTGAGCGGAAAGGGAGGCATTGAATCAGAGGTGGGGAATCAGAGGCGGGGAATCAGAGGCGGGGAATCAGAGGCGGGGAATCAGAGGCAGGGAATCAGAAGCGGGGAATCAGAGGTTGGGAATCAGAGGCGGGGAATCAGAGGCGGAGAATCAGAGGCGGGCAATCAGATGCAGGGAATCAGAGGCAGGGAATCAGAGGCAGGGAATCAGAGGCAGGGAATCTGAGGCAGGGAATCTGAGGTGGGGAATCAGAGGCGGGGTATCAGAGGAGGGGAATCAGAGGCGGGGAATCAGAGGCGGGGAATCAGAGGCGGGGAATCAGAGGCGTGCAATCAGAGGCGGTGAATCAGAGGTGGGGAATCAGAAGTGGGGAATCAGAGGTGGGGAATCAGAGCCGGGGAATCAGAATCAGCGAATCAGAGGCGGGGCAATCAGAGGTGGGGAATCAGAGGCGGGGAATCAGAGGCGGGGAATCAGAGGAGGTGAATCAGAGGCGGGGAGTCAGACGCGGGGAATCAGAGGCGGGGAATCAGAAGTGGGGAATCAGAGGTGGGGAATCAGAGGCGGGGAATCAGAGGCAGGTAATCAGAGGCGGGCAATCAGATGCAGGGAATCAGAGGCAGGGAATCAGAGGCAGGGAATCTGAGGCAGGGAATCTGAGGCAGGGAATCTGAGGTGGGCAATCAGAGGCGGGAAAACAGGCGGGTAAACAGAGGCGGGTAAACATAGGCGGGGAATCAGAGGCGGGGAATCAGAGGCGGGGAATCAGAGGCGGGGAATCAGAGTCGGGGAATCAGAGGCGGGGACTCTGAGGCGGGGAATCAGATGCAGGGAATCAGAGGCGGGGAATCAGAGGCGGGGTATCAGAGGCGGGGAATCAGAGGCGCGGAATCAGAGACGGGGAATCAGAGGCGTGGAATCAGAGACGGGGAATCAGAGGCGGGGAATCAGAAGTGGGGAATCAGAGGTGGGAAATCAGAGGCTGGGAATGAGAGGCGGGGAATCAGAGGCGGGGAATCAGAGGCAGGGTATCAGAGGCGGGCAATCAGATGCAGGGAATCAGAGGCAGGGAATCAGAGGCAGGGAATCAGAGGCAGGGAACCTGAGATGGCGAATATGAGGTGGTGAATCAGAGGCGGGGAAACAGTCGGGTAAACAGAGGCGGGGAATCAGAGGCAGGGAATCAGCCGCGGGGAATCAGAGGCAGGGAATCAGATGAAGGGAATCTGATGCAGGGAATCTGAGGCAGGGTATCTGAGGCAGGGAATCTGTGGCAGGGAATCTGATGCGGGTTATCAGAAGGGGGAAATGAGATGTGGGAAACGAGATGCAGAGAAAGAGGCACGGAAATAGAGGCAGGGAAAGAGAGGCAGGGTATCAGAGGCGGGTAATCAGAGGCGTGGAATCAGAGGCGGGGAATCAGAGACACAGAAAGAGAGGCGTGGAATCAGAGGTGCGGAATCAGAGCCGGTGAATCTGAGCCGGGAAGTCAGAAGCAGAGCAACAGAGGTGGTGAAACATGGGTGCGGAATCGGACACGGAGAATCAGAGGTGGGGACTCAGAGGCCGGGAATCAGAGGCAGGGAATCAGAGGCAGGTTATCAGAGGCAGGGAATGAGAGGTGGGAAATCAGAGGCGGGGAATCAGAGGCGGCGAATCAGAGGCGGGGAATCAGAGGCGGGGAATCAGAGGCGGAGAATCAGAGGCGGGCAATCAGATGCAGGATATCAGAGGCAGGGAATCAGAGGCAGGGAATCAGAGGCAGGGAATCTGAGGCAGGGAATCAGAGGTGGGGAATCAGAGGCGGGGAATCAGAGGCAGGGAATCAGATGAAGGGAATCTGATGCAGGGAATCTGAGGCAGGGAATCTGAGGCAGGGAATCTGTGGCAGGGAATCTGATGCGGGTTATCAGAAGGGGGAAATGAGATGTGGGAAACGAGATGCAGAGAAAGAGGCACGGAAATAGAGGCAGGGAAAGACAGGCAGGGAATCAGAGGCGGGGAATCAGAGGTGGGGAATCAGAGGCTGGGAATCAGAGGCGGGGAATCAGAGGGGGGAATCAGAGGTGGGGAATCAGAGGCAGGGAATCAGAGGCAGGGAATCAGAGGCGGGAAATCAGA
Organism: Narcine bancroftii; assembly: GCF_036971445.1. Lineage (NCBI taxonomy): Eukaryota > Metazoa > Chordata > Chondrichthyes > Torpediniformes > Narcinidae > Narcine > Narcine bancroftii. Next base: position 264,602,175 of record NC_091470.1, read on the forward strand.
GGCGGCGAATCTGAGGCGTGGAATCATAGGTGGGGAAAGAGATGTGGGGAAACGTAGGCCAGGAAAGTTGCGCGGAAAGGGAGGCGGTGAATCAGAGGCGGGGAATCAGAGGCGGGGAATCAGAGGCGGGGAATCAGAGGCGTGGAATCAGAGGTGGGGAAAGAGATGTGGGGAAACAGGCGGGTAAACAGAAGCGGGTAAACATAGCTGCATAAATAGAGGCAGCGAAAGAGATGGGCGAAACATAGTGGTTGGAACTTGTTTGTTGAAAATTAGGTACACAGAACAGATCAAACAGAGTTGTTGAAATTGAGGGAGGGAAAGAGAGGCACAGAAAGAGTGGAGGGGAAAGAATGCAGGCAAAATAGAGGCGTAGAGACAGAGGTGGCGAATCAGTGGCGGGGAATCAGAGGCGGGGAATCAGAGGCAGGGAATCAGATGAAGGGAATCTGATGCAGGGAATCTGAGGCAGGGAATCTGAGGCAGGGAATCGGAGGCAGGGAATCTGATGCGGGTTATCAGAAGGGGGAAATGAGATGTTGGAAACGAGATGCAGAGAAAGAGGCACGGAAATAGAGGCAGGGAAAGAGAGGCAGGGTATCAGAGGCAGGTAATCAGAGGCGTGGAATCAGAGGTGGGGAATCAGAGGCTGTGAATCAGAGGCGGGGAATCAGAGGCGGGGAATCAGAGGCGGGGAATCAGAAGTGGGGAATCAGAGGTGGGGAATCAGAGGCGGGGAATCAGAGGCGGGGAATCAGAGGCGGGCAATCAGATGCAGGGAATCAGAGGCAGGGAATCAGACGCAGGGAATCAAATGAAGGGAATCTGATGCAGGGAATCTGAGGCAGGGAATCTGAGGCAGGGAATCTGTGGTGGGGAATCAGAGGCGGGAAAACAGGCGGGTAAACAGAGGCGGGTAAACATAGGCGGGGAATCAGAGGCGTGGAATCAGAGGCGGGAAATCAGAGGCGGGGAAAGATATGTGGGGAAAAGTAGGCCAGGAAAGTTGAGCGGAAAGGGAGGCAGTGAATCAGAGGTGGGGAATCAGAGGCGGGGAATCAGAGGCGGGGAATCAGAGGCGGGGAATCAGAGGCGGGGAATCAGAAGTGGGGAATCGGAGGTGGGTAATCAGAGGCGGGGAATCAGAGGCGGAGAATCAGAGGCGGGGAATCTGAGGCAGGGAATCTGAGGTGGGGAATCAGAGGCGGGGAAACAGGTGGGTAAACAGAGGTGGGTAAACATAGGCGGGGAATCAGAGGCGCGGAATCAGAGGCGGGGAATCAGAGGCAGGGAATCAGAGGCGGGGAATCAGAGGCGGGGAATCAGATGCGGGGAATCAGAGGTGGGGAATCAGAGGCGGGGTATCAGAGGAGGGGAATCAGAGGCATGGAATCAGAGGCGGGGAATCAGAGGCGGGGAATCAGAGGCGTGGAATCAGAGGCGGGGAATCAGAGGCGGGGAATCAGAAGTGGGGAATCAGAGGTGGGGAATCAGAGGCGGGGAATCAGAATCTGCGAATCAGAGGCGGGGCAATCAGAGGTGGGGATTCAGAGGCGGGGAATCAGAGGCGGGGAATCAGAGGCGGTGAATCAGAGGCGGGGAATCAGATGCGGGGAATCAGAGGCGGGGAATCAGAAGTGGGGATTCAGAGGTGGGGAATCAGAGGCGGGGAATCAGAGGCAGGTAATCAGAGGCGGGCAATCAGATGCAGGGAATCAGAGGCAGGGAATCAGAGGTAGGGAATCTGAGGCAGGGAATCTGAGGCAGTGAATCTGAGGTGGGCAATCAGAGGCGGGAAAACAGGCGGGTAAACAGAGGGGGGTAAACATAGGCGGGGAATCAGAGGCGGGGAATCAGAGGCGGGGAATCAGAGGCGGGGAATCAGAGTCGGGGAATCAGAGGCGGGGAATCTGAGGCGGGGAATCAGATGCAGGGAATCAGAGGCGGGGAATCAGAGGCGGGGTATCAGAGACGGGGAATCAGAGGCGCGGAATCAGAGGCGGGGAATCAGAGGCGTGGAATCACAGATGGGGAATCAGAGGCGGGGAATCAGAAGTGGGGAATCAGAGGTGGGAAATCAGAGGCGGGGAATCAGAGGCGGGGAATCAGAGGCGGGGAATCAGAGGCAGGGTATCAGAGGAGGGCAATCAGATGCAGGGAATCAGAGGCAGGGAATCAGAGGCAGGGAATCAGAGGCAGGGAACCTGAGGTGGCGAATATGAGGTGGTGAATCAGAGGCGGGGAAACAGGCGGGTAAACAGAGGCTGGGAATCAGATGCAGGGAATCAGAGGCGGGGAATCAGAGGCAGGGAATCAGATGAAGGGAATCTGATGCAGGGAATCTGAGGCAGGGAATCTGAGGCAGGGAATCTGTGGCAGGGAATCTGATGTGGGTTATCAGAAGGTGGAAATGAGATGTGGGAAACGAGATGCAGAGAAAGAGGCACGGAAATAGAGGCAGGGAAAGAGAGGCAGGGTATCAGAGGCGGGTAATCAGAGGCGTGGAATCAGAGGCGGGGAATCAGAGGCGGGAAATCAGAGAGGGGAATCAGAGGTGGGGAATCAGAGGCGGGGAATCAGAGGCAGGGAATCGGAGGCGGGCAATCAGATGCAGGGAATCAGAGGCAGGGAATCAGAGGCAGGGAATCTGAGGCAGGGAATCTGAGGCAGGGAATCTGAGGTGGGCAATCAGAGGCGGGAAAACAGGCGGGTAAACAGAGGCGGGTAAACATAGGCGGGTAATCAGAGGCGGGGAATCAGAGGCGGGGAATCAGAGGCGGGGAATCAGAGGCGGGGAATCAGAGTCGGGGAATCAGAGGCGGGGAATCTGAGGCGGGGAATAAGATGCAGGGAATCAGAGGCGGGGAATCAGAGGCGGGGTATTAGAGGCGGGGAATCAGAGGCGCTGAATCAGAGGCGGGGAATCAGAGGCGCGGAATCAGAGACGGGGAATCAGAGGCGGGGAATCAGAAGTGGGGAATCAGAGGTGGGAAATCAGAGGCGGGGAATCAGAGGCGGGGAATCAGAGGTGGGGAATCAGAGGCAGGGTATCAGAGGTGGGCAATCAGATGCAGGGAATCAGAGGCAGGGAATCAGAGGCAGGGAATCAGAGGCAGGGAACCTGAGGTGGCGAATATGAGGTGGTGAATCAGAGGCGGGGAAACAGGCGGGTAAACAGAGGCGGGGAATCAGATGAAGGGAATCTCATGCAGGGAATCTGAGGCAGGGTATCTGAGGCAGGGAATCTGTGGCAGGGAATCTGATGCGGGTTATCAGAAGGGGGAAATGAGATGTGGGAAACGAGATGCAGAGAAAGAGGCACGGATATAGAGGCAGGGAAAGAGAGGCAGGGTATTAGAGGCGGGTAATCAGAGGCGTGGAATCAGAGGCGGGGAATCAGAGACACAGAAAGAGAGGCGTGGAATCAGAGGTGCGGTATCAGAGCCGGTGAATCTGAGCCGGGAAATCAGAAGCAGAGCAACAGAGGTGGTGAAACATGGGTGCTGAATCGGACACGGTGAATCAGAGGTGGGGATTCAGAGGCCAGGAATCAGAGGCAGGGAATCAGAGGCAGGTTATCAGAGGCAGGGAATCAGAGGTGGGGAATCAGAGGCGGGGAATCAAGAGGCGGGGAATCAGAGGCGGGGAATCAGAGGCGGGGAATCAGAGGCGGAGAATCAGAGGTGGGCAATCAGATGCAGGAAATCAGAGGCAGGGAATCAGAGGCAGGGAATCAGAGGCAGGGAATCTGAGGCAGGGAATCAGAGGTGGGGAATCAGAGGCGTGGAATCAGAGGCAGGGAATCATATGAAGGGAATCTGATGCAGGGAATCTGAGGCAGGGAATGTGAGGCAGGGAATCTGTGGCAGGGAATCTGATGCGGGTTATCAGAAGGGGGAAATGAGATGTGGGAAACGAGATGCAGAGAAAGAGGCACGGAAATAGAGGTAGGGAAAGAGAGGCAGGGAATCAGAGGCGGGGAATCAGAGGTGGGGAATCAGAGGCTGGGAATCAGAGGCGGGGAATCAGAGGGGGGAATCAGACGTGGGGAATCAGAGGCAGGGAATCAGAAGCAGGGAATCAGAGGCAGGAAATCAGAGGCGGCAAATCTGAGGCGTGGAATCAGAGGTGGGGAAAGAGATGTGGGGAAACGTAGGCCAGGAAAGTTGCGCGGAAAGGGAGGCGGTGAATCAGAGGCGGGGAATCAGAGGCGGGGAATCAGAGGCGGGGAATCAGAGGCGTGGAATCAGAGGTGGGGAAAGAGATGTGGGGAAACAGGCGGGTAAACAGAAGCGGGTAAACATAGCTGCATAAATAGAGGCAGCGAAAGAGATGGGCGAAACATAGTGGTTGGAACTTGTGTGTTGAAAATTAGGTACAGAGAACAGATCAAACAGAGTTGTTGAAATTGAGGGAGGGAAAGAGAGGCACAGAAAGAGTGGAGGGGAAAGAGTGCAGGCAAAATAGAGGCGTAGAGACAGAGGTGGGGAATCAGAGGCGGGGAATCAGATGAAGGGAATCTGATGCAGGGAATCTGAGGCAGGGAATCTGAGGCAGGGAATCGGAGGCAGGGAATCTGAGGCAGGGAATCAGTAAATAGTTCTCAGAGGCAGGGTATCAGAGGTGGAGAATCAGAGGTGGGGAATCAGAAGTGGGGAATCAGAGGTGGGGAATCAGAGGCGTGGAATTAGAGGCGGGGAATCAGAGGTGGGGAATCAGAAGTGGGGAATCAGAGGTGGGGAATCAGAGGCGGGGAATCAGAGGCGTGGAATCAGAGGCGGGCAATCAGAAGTGGGGAATCAGAGGCGGGGAATCAGAGGCGGGGAATCAGAGGTGGTGAATCAGAGGCGGGGAATCAGAGGCGGGGAATCAGAGGCGGGGAATCAGAAGTGGGGAATCAGAGGTGGGGAATCAGAGGCGGGGAATCAGAGGCGGGGAATCAGAGGCGGGCAATCAGATGCAGGGAATCAGAGGCAGGAAATCAGACGCAGGGAATCAAATGAAGGGAATCTGATGCAGGGAATCTGAGGCAGGGAATCTGAGGCAGGGAATCTGTGGTGGGGAATCAGAGGCGGGAAAACAGGCGGGTAAACAGAGGCGGGTAAACATAGGCGGGGAATCAGAGGCATGGAATCAGAGGCGGGAAATCAGAGGCGGGGAAAGATATGTGGGGAAGAGTAGGCCAGGAAAGTTGAACGGAAATGGAGGCAGTGAATCAGAGGTGGGGAATCAGAGGCAGGGAATCAGAGGCGGGGAATCAGAGGCGGGGAATCAGAGGCGGGGAATCAGAAGTGGGGATTCAGAGGTGGGGAATCAGAGGCGGGGAATCAGAGGCGGAGAATCAGAGGCGGGGAATCTGAGGCAGGGAATCTGAGGTGGGGAATCAGAGGCGGGGAAACAGGTGGGTAAACAGAGGTGGGTAAACATAGGCGGGGAATCAGAGGCGCGGAATCAGAGGCGGGGAATCAGAGGCAGGGAATAAGAGGCGGGGAATCAGAGGCGGGGAATCAGATGCGGGGAATCAGAGGTGGGGAATCAGAGGCGGGGTATCAGAGGAGGGGAATCAGAGGCGTGGAATCAGAGGCGGGGAATCAGAGGCGGGGAATCAGAGGCGTGGAATCAGAGGCGGGGAATCAGAGGCGGGGAATCAGAAGTGGGGAATCAGAGGTGGGGAATCAGAGGCGGGGAATCAGAATCAGCGAATCAGAGGCGGGGCAATCAGAGGTGGGGAATCAGAGGCGGGGAATCAGAGGCGGGGAATCGGAGGCGGTGAATCAGAGGCGGGGAATCAGACGCGGGGAATCAGAGGCGGGGAATCAGAAGTGGGGAATCAGAGGTGGGGAATCAGAGGCGGGGAATCAGAGGCAGGTAATCAGAGGCGGGCAATCAGATGCAGGGAATCAGAGGCAGGGAATCAGAGGCAGGGAATCTGAGGCAGGGAATCTGAGGCAGGGAATCTGAGGTGGGCAATCAGAGGCGGGAAAACAGGCGGGTAAACAGAGGCGGGTAAACATAGGCGGGGAATCAGGGGCGGGGAGTCAGAGGCGGGGAATCAGAGTCGGGGAATCAGAGGCGGGGAATCAGAGTCGGGGAATCAGAGGCGGGGAATCTGAGGCGGGGAATCAGATGCAGGGAATCAGAGGCGGGGAATCAGAGGCGGGGTATCAGAGGCGGGGAATCAGAGGCGCGGAATCAGAGGCGGGGAATCAGAGGCGTGGAATCACAGACGGGGAATCAGAGGCTGGGAATCAGAAGTGGGGAATCAGAGGTGGGAAATCAGAGGCGGGGAATCAGAGGCGGGGAATCAGAGGCGGGGAATCAGAGGCAGGGTATCAGAGGCGGGCAATCAGATGCAGGGAATCAGAGGCAGGGAATCAGAGGCAGGGAATCAGAGGCAGGGAACCTGAGGTGGCGAATATGAGGTGGTGAATCAGAGGCGGGGAAACAGGCGGGTAAACAGAGGCTGGGAATCAGATGCAGGGAATCAGAGGCGGGGAATCAGAGGCAGGGAATCAGATGAAGGGAATCTGATGCAGGGAATCTGAGGCAGGGAATCTGAGGCAGGGAATCTGTGGCAGGGAATCTGATGCGGGTTATCAGAAGGTGGAAATGAGATGTGGGAAACGAGATGCAGAGAAAGAGGCACGGAAATAGAGGCAGGGAAAGAGAGGCAGGGTATCAGAGGCGGGTAATCAGAGGCGTGGAATCAGAGGCGGGGAATCAGAGGCGGGAAATCAGAGAGTGGAATCAGAGGTGGGGAATCAGAGGCGGGGAATCAGAGGCAGGGAATCAGAGGCAGGAAATCAGAGGCGGCGAATCTGAGGCGTGGAATGAGAGGTGGGGAAAGAGATGTGGGGAAACGTAGGCCAGGAAAGTTGCTCGGAAAGGGAGGCGGTGAATCAGAGGCGGGGAATCAGAGGCGGGGAATCAGAGGCGGGGAATCAGAGGCGTGGAATCAGAGGTGGGGAAAGAGATGTGGGGAAACAGGCGGGTAAACAGAAGCGGGTAAACATAGCTGCATCAATAGATGCAGCGAAAGAGATGGGCGAAACATAGTGGTTGGAACTTTTGTGTTGAAAATTAGTTACACAGAACAGATCAAACAGAGTTGTTGAAATTGAGGGAGGGAAAGAGAGGCACGGAAAGAGGTGAGGGGAAAGAGTGCAGGCAAAATAGAGGCGTAGAGACAGAGGTGGGGAATCAGATGCGGGGAATCAGAGGCGGGGAATCAGAGGCAGGGAATCAGATGAAGGGAATCTAATGCAGGGAAACTGAGGCAGGGAATCTGAGGCAGGGAATCGGAGGCAGGGAATCTGAGGCAGGGAATCAGTAAAAAGTTATCAGAGGCAGGGTATCAGAGGCGGAGAATCAGAGGTGCGGAATCAGAAGTGGGGAATCAGAGGTGGGGAATCAGAGGCGTGGAATCAGAGGCGGGGAATTAGAGGTGGGGAATCAGAAGTGGGGAATCAGAGGTGGGGAATCAGAGGCGGGGAATCAGAGGCGTGGAATCAGAGGCGGGCAATCAGAAGTGGGGAATCAGAGGCGGGGAATCAGAGGCGGGGAATCAGAGGCGGTTAATCAGAGGCGGGGAATCAGAGGCGGGGAATCAGAGGCGGGGAATCAGAAGTGGGGAATCAGAGGTGGGGAATCAGAGGCGGGGAATCAGAGGCGGGCAATCAGATGCAGGGAATCAGAGGCAGGGAATCAGAGGAAGGGAACCAGACGCAGGGAATCAAATGAAGGGAATCTGATGCAGGGAATCTGAGGCAGGGAATCTGAGGCAGGGAATCTGTGGTGGGGAATCAGAGGCGGGAAAACAGGCGGTTAAACAGAGGCGGGTAAACATAGGCGGGGATTCAGAGGCGTGGAATCAGAGGCGGGAAATCAGAGGCGGGGAAAGATATGTGGGGAAAAGTAGGCCAGGAAAGTTGAGCGGAAAGGGAGGCATTGAATCAGAGGTGGGGAATCAGAGGCGGGGAATCAGAGGCGGGGAATCAGAGGCGGGGAATCAGAGGCAGGGAATCAGAAGCGGGGAATCAGAGGTTGGGAATCAGAGGCGGGGAATCAGAGGCGGAGAATCAGAGGCGGGCAATCAGATGCAGGGAATCAGAGGCAGGGAATCAGAGGCAGGGAATCAGAGGCAGGGAATCTGAGGCAGGGAATCTGAGGTGGGGAATCAGAGGCGGGGAAACAGGTGGGTAAACAGAGGCGGGTAAACATAGGCGGGGAATCAGAGGCGCGAAATCAGAGGTGGGGAATCAGAGGCAGGGAATCAGAGGCGGGGAATCAGAGGCGGGGAATCAGATGCGGGGAATCAGAGGTGGGGAATCAGAGGCGGGGTATCAGAGGAGGGGAATCAGAGGCGGGGAATCAGAGGCGGGGAATCAGAGGCGGGGAATCAGAGGCGGGGAATCAGAGGCGTGCAATCAGAGGCGGGGAAGCAGAGGTGGGGAATCAGAAGTGGGGAATCAGAGGTGGGGAATCAGAGCCGGGGAATCAGAATCAGCGAATCAGAGGCGGGGCAATCAGAGGTGGGGAATCAGAGGCGGAAAATCAGAGGCGGGGAATCAGAGGAGGTGAATCAGAGGCGGGGAATCAGACGCGGGGAATCAGAGGCGGGGAATCAGAAGTGGGGAATCAGAGGTGGGGAATCAGAGGAGGGGAATCAGAGGCAGGTAATCAGAGGCGGGCAATCAGATGCAGGGAATCAGAGGCAGGGAATCAGAGGCAGGGAATCTGAGGCAGGGAATCTGAGGCAGGGAATCTGAGGTGGGCAATCAGAGGCGGGAAAACAGGCGGGTAAACAGAGGCGGGTAAACATAGGCGGGGAATCAGAGGCGGGGAATCAGAGGCGGGGAATCAGAGGCGGGGAATCAGAGTCGGGGAATCAGAGGCGGGGAATCTGAGGCGGGGAATCAGATGCAGGGAATCAGAGGCGGGGAATCAGAGGCGGGGTATCAGAGGCGGGGAATCAGAGGTGCGGAATCTGAGGCGGGGAATCAGAGGCGTGGAATCAGAGACGGGGAATCAGAGGCGGGGAATCAGAAGTGGGGAATCAGAGGTGGGAAATCAGAGGCTGGGAATCAGAGGCGGGGAATCAGAGGCGGGGAATCAGAGGCAGGGTATCAGAGGCGGGCAATCAGATGCAGGGAATCAGAGGCAGGGAATCAGAGGCAGGGAATCAGAGGCAGGGAACCTGAGATGGCGAATATGAGGTGGTGAATCAGAGGCGGGGAAACAGTCGGGTAAACAGAGGCGGGGAATCAGAGGCAGGGAATCAGCCGCGGGGAATCAGAGGCAGGGAATCAGATGAAGGGAATCTGATGCAGGGAATCTGAGGCAGGGTATCTGACGCAGGGAATCTGTGGCAGGGAATCTGATGGGGGTTATCAGAAGGGGGAAATGAGATGTGGGAAACGAGATGCAGAGAAAGAGGCACGGAAATAGAGGCAGGGAAAGAGAGGCAGGGTATCAGAGGCGGGTAATCAGAGGCGTGGAATCAGAGGCGGGGAATCAGAGACACAGAAAGAGAGGCGTGGAATCAGAGGTGCGGAATCAGAGCCGGTGAATCTGAGCCGGGAAATCAGAAGCAGAGCAACAGAGGTGGTGAAACATGGGTGCGGAATCGGACACGGAGAATCAGAGGTGGGGACTCAAAGGCCGGGAATCATAGGCAGGGAATCAGAGGCAGGTTATCAGAGGCAGGGAATCAGAGGTGGGAAATCAGAGGCGGGGAATCAGAGGCGGCGAATCAGAGGCGGGGAATCAGAGGCGGGGAATCAGAGGCGGAGAATCAGAGGCGGGCAATCAGATGCAGGAAATCAGAGGCAGGGAATCAGAGGCAGGGAATCAGAGGCAGGGAATCTGAGGCAGGGAATCAGAGGTGGGGAATCAGAGGCGGGGAATCAGAGGCAGGGAATCAGATGAAGGGAATCTGATGCAGGGAATCTGAGGCAGGGAATCTGAGGCAGGGAATCTGTGGCAGGGAATCTGATGCGGGTTATCAGAAGGGGGAAATGAGATGTGGGAAACGAGATGCAGAGAAAGAGGCACGGAAATAGAGGCAGGGAAAGACAGGCAGGGAATCAGAGGCGGGGAATCAGAGGTGGGGAATCAGAGGCTGGGAATCAGAGGCGGGGTATCAGAGGCGGGGAATCAGAGGCGCGGAATCAGAGGCGGGGAATCAGAGGCGTGGAATCACAGACGGGGAATCAGAGGCGGGGAATCAGAAGTGGGGAATCAGAGGTGGGAAATCAGAGGCGGGGAATCAGAGGCGGGGAATCAGAGGCGGGGAATCAGAGGCGGGGAATCAGAGGCAGGGTATCAGAGGCGGGCAATCAGATGCAGGGAATCAGAGGCAGGGAATCAGAGGCAGGGAATCAGAGGCAGGGAACCTGAGGTGGCGAATATGAGGTGGTGAATCAGAGGCGGGGAAACAGGCGTGTAAACAGAGGCTGGGAATCAGATGCAGGGAATCAGAGGCGGGGAATCAGAGGCAGGGAATCAGATGAAGGGAATCTGATGCAGGGAATCTGAGGCAGGGAATCTGAGGCAGGGAATCTGTGGCAGGGAATCTGATGCGGGTTATCAGAAGGGGAAATGAGATGTGGGAAACGAGATGCAGAGAAAGTGGCACGGAAATAGAGGCAGGGAAAGAGAGGCAGGATATCAGAGGCGGGTAATCAGAGGCGTGGAATCAGAGGCGGGGAATCAGAGGCGGGAAATCAGAGAGTGGAATCAGAGGTGGGGAATCAGAGGCGACAATCAGAGGCAGGGAATCAGAGGCAGGCAATCAGAGGCGGCGAATCTGAGGCGTGGAATCAGAGGTGGGGAAAGAGATGTGGGGAAACGTAGGCCAGGAAAGTTGCTCGGAAAGGGAGGCGGTGAATCAGAGGCGGGGAATCAGAGGCGGGGAATCAGAGGCGGGGAATCAGAGGCGTGGAATCAGAGGTGGGGAAAGAGATGTGGGGAAACAGGCGGGTAAACAGAAGCGGGTAAACATAGCTGCATCAATAGATGCAGCGAAAGAGATGGGCGAAACATAGTGGTTGGAACTTTTGTGTTGAAAATTAGTTACACAGAACAGATCAAACAGAGTTGTTGAAATTCAGGGAGGGAAAGAGAGGCACGGAAAGAGTGGAGGGGAAAGAGTGCAGGCAAAATAGAGGCGTAGAGACAGAGGTGGGGAATCAGATGCGGGGAATCAGAGGCGGGGAATCAGAGGAAGGGAATCAGATGAAGGGAATCTAATGCAGGGAAACTGAGGCAGGGAATCTGAGGCAGGGAATCGGAGGCAGGGAATCTGAGGCAGGGAATCAGTAAAAAGTTATCAGAGGCAGGGTATCAGAGGCGGAGAATCAGAGGTGGGGAATCAGAAGTGGGGAATCAGAGGTGGGGAATCAGAGGCGTGGAATCAGAGGCGGGGAATCAGAGGTGGGGAATCAGAAGTGGGGAATCAGAGGTGGGGAATCAGAGGCGGGGAATCAGAGGCGTGGAATCAGAGGCGGGCAATCAGAAGTGGGGAATCAGAGGCGGGGAATCAGAGGCGGGGAATCAGAGGCGGTGAATCAGAGGCGGGGAATCAGAGGCGGGGAATCAGAGGCGGGGAATCAGAAGTGGGGAATCAGTGGCGGGCAATCAGATGCAGGAAATCAGAGGCAGGGAATCAGAGGCAGGGAATCAGAGGCAGGGAATCTGAGGCAGGGAATCAGAGGTGGGGAATCAGAGGCGTGGAATCAGAGGCAGGGAATCATATGAAGGGAATCTGATGCAGGGAATCTGAGGCAGGGATTCTGAGGCAGGGAATCTGTGGCAGGGAATCTGATGCGGGTTATCAGAAGGGGGAAATGAGATGTGGGAAACGAGATGCAGAGAAAGAGGCACGGAAATAGAGGTAGGGAAAGAGGCAGGGAATCAGAGGCGGGGAATCAGAGGTGGGGAATCAGAGGCTGGGAATCAGAGGCGGGGAATCAGAGTGGGGAATCAGAGGTGGGGAATCAGAGGCAGGGAATCAGAAGCAGGGAATCAGAGGCAGGAAATCAGATGCGGCAAATCTGAGGCGTGGAATCAGAGGTGGGGAAAGAGATGTGGGGAAACGTAGGCCAGGAAAGTTGCGCGGAAAGGGAGGCGGTGAATCAGAGGCGGGGAATCAGAGGCGGGGAATCAGAGGCGGGGAATCAGAGGCGTGGAATCAGAGGTGGGGAAAGAGATGTGGGGAAACAGGCGGGTAAACAGAAGCGGGTAAACATAGCTGCATAAATAGAGGCAGCAAAAGAGATGGGCGAAACATAGTGGTTGGAACTTGTGTGTTGAAAATTAGGTACACAGTACAGATCAAACAGAGTTGTTGAAATTGAGGGAGGGAAAGAGAGGCACAGAAAGAGTGGAGGGGAAAGAGTGCAGGCAAAATAGAGGCGTAGAGACAGAGGTGGGGAATCAGAGGCGGGGAATCAGAGGCGGGGAATCAGAGGCAGGGAATCAGATGAAGGGAATCTGATGCAGGGGATCTGAGGCAGGGAATCTGAGTCAGGGAATCGGAGGCAGGGAATCTGAGGCAGGGAATCAGTAAAAAGTTATCAGAGGCAGGGTATCAGAGGCGGAGAATCAGAGGTGGGGAATCAGAAGTGGGGAATCAGAGGTGGGGAATCAGAGGCGTGGAATCAGAGGCGGGGAATTAGAGGTGGGGAATCAGAAGTGGGGAATCAGAGGTGGGGAATCAGAGGCGGGGAATCAGAGGCGTGGAATCAGAGGCGGGCAATCAGAAGTGGGGAATCAGAGGCGGGGAATCAGAGGCGGGGAATCAGAGGCGGTGAATCAGAGGTGGGGAATCAGAGGCGGGGAATCAGAGGCGGGGAATCAGAGGCGGGCAATCAGATGCAGGGAATCAGAGGCAGGGAATCAGACGCAGGGAATCAAATGAAGGGAATCTGATGCAGGGAATCTGAGGCAGGGAATCTGAGGCAGGGAATCTGTGGTGGGGAATTAGAGGCGCGAAAACAGGCGGGTAAACAGAGGCGGGTAAACATAGGCGGGGAATCAGAGGTGTGGAATCAGAGGCGGGAAATCAGAGGCGGGGAAAGATATGTGGGGAAAAGTAGGCCAGGAAAGTTGAGCGGAAATGGAGGCAGTGAATCAGAGGTGGGGAATCAGAGGCGGGGAATCAGCGGTGGGGAACCAGAGGCGGGGAATCAGAGGCGGGGAATCAGAAGTGGGGAATCAGAGGTGGGGAATCAGAGGCGGGGAATCAGAGGCGGAGAATCAGAGGCGGGGAATCTGAGGCAGGGAATCTGAGGTGGGGAATCAGAGGCGGGGAAACAGGTGGGTAAACAGAGGTGGGTAAACATAGGCGGGGAATCAGAGGCGCGGAATCAGAGGCGGGGAATCAGAGGCAGGGAATCAGAGGCGGGGAATCAGAGGCGGGGAATCAGATGCGGGGAATCAGAGGTGGGGAATCAGAGGCGGGGTATCAGAGGAGGGGAATCAGAGGCGTGGAATCAGAGGCGGGGCAATCAGAGGTGGGGAATCAGAGGCGGGGAATCAGAGGCAGGGAATCAGAGGCGGTGAATCAGAGGCGGGGAATCAGACGCGGGGAATCAGAGGCGGGGAATCAGAAGTGGGGAATCAGAGGTGGGGAATCAGAGGAGGGGAATCAGAGGCAGGTAATCAGAGGCGGGCAATCAGATGCAGGGAATCAGAGGCAGGGAATCAGAGGCAGGGAATCTGAGGCAGGGAATCTGAGGCAGGGAATATGAGGTGGGCAATCAGAGGCGGGAAAACAGGCGGGTAAACAGAGGCGGGTAAACATAGGCGGGGAATCAGAGGCGGGGAATCAGAGGCGGTTAATCAGAGTCGGGGAATCAGAGGCGGGGAATCAGAGTCGGGGAATCAGAGGCGGGGAATCTGAGGCGGGGAATCAGATGCAGGGAATCAGAGGCGGGGAATCAGAGGCGGGGTATCAGAGGCGGGGAATCAGAGGTGGGGAATCAGAGGCGGGGAATCAGAGGCGGGGAATCAGAGGCAGGGAATCGGATGAAGGGAATCTGATGCAGGGAATCTGAGGCAGGGAATCTGAGTCAGGGAATCGGAGGCAGGGAATCTGAGGCAGGGAATCAGTAAAAAGTTATCAGAGGCAGGGTATCAGAGGCGGAGAATCAGAGGTGGGGAATCAGAAGTGGGGAATCAGAGGTGGGGAATCAGAGGCGTGGAATCAGAGGCGGGGAATTAGAGGTGGGGAATCAGAAGTGGGGAATCAGAGGTGGGGAATCAGAGGCGGGGAATCAGAGGCGTGGAATCAGAGGCGGGCAATCAGAAGTGGGGAATCAGAGGCGGGGAATCAGAGGCGGGGAATCAGAGGCGGTGAATCAGAGGCGGGGAATCAGAGGCGGGGAATCAGAGGCGGGGAATCAGAGGCGGGCAATCAGATGCAGGGAATCAGAGGCAGGGAATCAGACGCAGGGAATCAAATGAAGGGAATCTGATGCAGGGAATCTGAGGCAGGGAATCTGAGGCAGGGAATCTGTGGTGGGGAATTAGAGGCGCGAAAACAGGCGGGTAAACAGAGGCGGGTAAACATAGGCGGGGAATCAGAGGCGTGGAATCAGAGGCGGGAAATCAGAGGCGGGGAAAGATATGTGGGGAAAAGTAGGCCAGGAAAGTTGAGCGGAAATGGAGGCAGTGAATCAGAGGTGGGGAATCAGAGGCGGGGAATCAGAGGCGGGGAACCAGAGGCCGGGAATCAGAGGCGGGGAATCAGAAGTGGGGAATCAGAGGTGGGGAATCAGAGGCGGGGAATCAGAGGCGGAGAATCAGAGGCGGGGAATCTGAGGCAGGGAATCTGAGGTGGGGAATCAGAGGCGGGGAAACAGGTGGGTAAACAGAGGTGGGTAAACATAGGCGGGGAATCAGAGGCGCGGAATCAGAGGCGGGGAATCAGAGGCAGGGAATCAGAGGCGAGGAATCAGAGGCGGGGAATCAGATGCAGGGAATCAGAGGTGGGGAATCAGAGGCGGGGTATCAGAGGAGGGGAATCAGAGGCGTGGAATCAGAGGCGGGGCAATCAGAGGTGGGGAATCAGAGGCGGGGAATCAGAGGCGGGGAATCAGAGGCGGTGAATCAGAGGCGGGGAATCAGACGCGGGGAATCAGAGGCGGGGAATCAGAAGTGGGGAATCAGAGGTGGGGAATCAGAGGCGGGGAATCAGAGGCAGGTAATCAGAGGCGGGCAATCAGATGCAGGGAATCAGAGGCAGGGTATCAGAGGCAGGGAATCTGAGGCAGGGAATCTGAGGCAGGGAATCTGAGGTGGGCAATCAGAGGCGGGAAAACAGGCGGGTAAACAGAGGCGGGTAAACATAGGCGGGGAATCAGAGGCGGGGAATCAGAGGCGGTTAATCAGAGTTGGGGAATCAGAGGCGGGGAATCAGAGTCGGGGAATCAGAGGCGGGGAATCTGAGGCGGGGAATCAGATGCAGGGAATCAGAGGCGGGGAATCAGAGGCGGGGTATCAGAGGCGGGGAATCAGAGGCGCGGAATCAGAGGCAGGGAATCAGAGGCGTGGAATCACAGACGGGGAATCAGAGGCGGGGAATCAGAAGTGGGGAATCAGAGGTGGGAAATCAGAGGCGGGGAATCAGAGGCGGGGAATCAGAGGCGGGGAATCAGAGGCAGGGTATCAGAGGCGGGCAATCAGATGCAGGGAATCAGAGGCAGGGAATCAGAGGCAGGGAATCAGAGGCAGGGAACCTGAGGTGGCGAATATGAGGTGGTGAATCAGAGGTGGGGAAACAGGCGGGTAAACAGAGGCTGGGAATCAGATGCAGGGAATCAGAGGCGGGGAATCAGAGGCAGGGAATCAGATGAAGGGAATCTGATGCAGGGAATCTGAGGCAGGGAATCTGAGGCAGGGAATCTGTGGCAGGGAATCTGATGCGGGTTATCAGAAGGGGGAAATGAGATGTGGGAAACGAGATGCAGAGAAAGAGGCACGGAAATAGAGGCAGGGAAAGAGAGGCAGGGTATCAGAGGCGGGTAATCAGAGGCGTGGAATCAGAGGCGGGGAATCAGAGGCGGGAAATCAGAGAGTGGAATCAGAGGTGGGGAATCAGAGGCGGGGAATCAGAGGCAGGGAATCAGAGGCAGGAAATCAGAGGCGGCGAATGTGAGGCGTGGAATCAGAGGTGGGGAATCAGAGGTGGGAAATCAGAGGCGGGGAATCAGAGGCGGGGAATCAGAGGCGGGGAATCAGAGGCAGGGTATCAGAGGCGGGCAATCAGATGCAGGGAATCAGAGGCAGGGAATCAGAGGCAGGGAATCAGAGGCAGGGAACCTGAGGTGGCGAATATGAGGTGGTGAATCAGAGGCGGGGAAACAGGCGGGTAAACAGAGGCTGGGAATCAGATGCAGGGAATCAGAGGCGGGGAATCAGAGGCAGGGAATCAGATGAAGGGAATCTGATGCAGGGAATCTGAGGCAGGGAATCTGAGGCAGGGAATCTGTGGCAGGGAATCTGATGCGGGTTATCAGAAGGGGGAAATGAGATGTGGGAAACGAGATGCAGAGAAAGAGGCACGGAAATAGAGGCAGGGAAAGAGAGGCAGGATATCAGAGGCGGGTAATCAGAGGCGTGGAATCAGAGGCGGGGAATCAGAGGCGGGAAATCAGAGAGTGGAATCAGAGGTGGGGAATCAGAGGCGACAATCAGAGGCAGGGAATCAGAGGCAGGCAATCAGAGGCGGCGAATCTGAGGCGTGGAATCAGAGGTGGGGAAAGAGATGTGGGGAAACGTAGGCCAGGAAAGTTGCTCGGAAAGGGAGGCGATGAATCAGAGGCGGGGAATCAGAGGCGGGGAATCAGAGGCGGGGAATCAGAGGCGTGGAATCAGAGGTGGGGAAAGAGATGTGGGGAAACAGGCGGGTAAACAGAAGCGGGTAAACATAGCTGCATCAATAGATGCAGCGAAAGAGATGGGCGAAACATAGTGGTTGGAACTTTTGTGTTGAAAATTAGTTACACAGAACAGATCAAACAGAGTTGTTGAAATTGAGGGAGGTAAAGAGAGGCACGGAAAGAGTGGAGGGGAAAGAGTGCAGGCAAAATAGAGGCGTAGAGACAGAGGTGGGGAATCAGATGCGGGGAATCAGAGGCGGGGAATCAGAGGAAGGGAATCAGATGAAGGGAATCTAATGCAGGGAAACTGAGGCAGGGAATCTGAGGCAGGGAATCGGAGGCAGGGAATCTGAGGCAGGGAATCAGTAAAAAGTTATCAGAGGCAGGGTATCAGAGGCGGAGAATCAGAGGTGGGGAATCAGAAGTGGGGAATCAGAGGTGGGGAATCAGAGGCGTGGAATCAGATGCGGGGAATCAGAGGTGGGGAATCAGAAGTGGGGAATCAGAGGTGGGGAATCAGAGGCGGGGAATCAGAGGCGTGGAATCAGAGGCGGGCAATCAGAAGTGGGGAATCAGAGGCGGGGAATCAGAGGCGGGGAATCAGAGGCGGTGAATCAGAGGCGGGGAATCAGAGGCGGGGAATCAGAGGCGGGGAATCAGAAGTGGGGAATCAGTGGCGGGCAATCAGATGCAGGAAATCAGAGGCAGGGAATCAGAGGCAGGGAATCAGAGGCAGGGAATCTGAGGCAGGGAATCAGAGGTGGGGAATCAGAGGCGTGGAATCAGAGGCAGGGAATCATATGAAGGGAATCTGATGCAGGGAATCTGAGGCAGGGATTCTGAGGCAGGGAATCTGTGGCAGGGAATCTGATGCGGGTTATCAGAAGGGGGAAATGAGATGTGGGAAACGAGATGCAGAGAAAGAGGCACGGAAATAGAGGTAGGGAAAGAGAGGCAGGGAATCAGAGGCGGGGAATCAGAGGTGGGGAATCAGAGGCTGGGAATCAGAGGCGGGGAATCAGAGTGGGGAATCAGAGGTGGGGAATCAGAGGCAGGGAATCAGAAGCAGGGAATCAGAGGCAGGAAATCAGAGGCGGCAAATCTGAGGCGTGGAATCAGAGGTGGGGAAAGAGATGTGGGGAAACGTAGGCCAGGAAAGTTGCGCGGAAAGGGAGGCGGTGAATCAGAGGCGGGGAATCAGAGGCGGGGAATCAGAGGCGGGGAATCAGAGGCGTGGAATCAGAGGTGGGGAAAGAGATGTGGGGAAACAGGCGGGTAAACAGAAGCGGGTAAACATAGCTGCATAAATAGAGGCAGCAAAAGAGATGGGCGAAACATAGTGGTTGGAACTTGTGTGTTGAAAATTAGGTACACAGTACAGATCAAACAGAGTTGTTGAAATTGAGGGAGGGAAAGAGAGGCACAGAAAGAGTGGAGGGGAAAGAGTGCAGGCAAAATAGAGGCGTAGAGACAGAGGTGGGGAATCAGAGGCGGGGAATCAGAGGCGGGGAATCAGAGGCAGGGAATCAGATGAAGGGAATCTGATGCAGGGAATCTGAGGCAGGGAATCTGAGTCAGGGAATCGGAGGCAGGGAATCTGAGGCAGGGAATCAGTAAAAAGTTATCAGAGGCAGGGTATCAGAGGCGGAGAATCAGAGGTGGGGAATCAGAAGTGGGGAATCAGAGGTGGGGAATCAGAGGCGTGGAATCAGAGGCGGGGAATTAGAGGTGGGGAATCAGAAGTGGGGAATCAGAGGTGGGGAATCAGAGGCGGGGAATCAGAGGCGTGGAATCAGAGGCGGGCAATCAGAAGTGGGGAATCAGAGGCGGGGAATCAGAGGCGGGGAATCAGAGGCGGTGAATCAGAGGCGGGGAATCAGAGGCGGGGAATCAGAGGCGGGGAATCAGAGGCGGGCAATCAGATGCAGGGAATCAGAGGCAGGGAATCAGACGCAGGGAATCAAATGAAGGGAATCTGATGCAGGGAATCTGAGGCAGGGAATCTGAGGCAGGGAATCTGTGGTGGGGAATTAGAGGCGCGAATACAGGCGGGTAAACAGAGGCGGGTAAACATAGGCGGGGAATCAGAGGCGTGGAATCAGAGGCGGGAAATCAGAGGCGGGGAAAGATATGTGGGGAAAAGTAGGCCAGGAAAGTTGAGCGGAAATGGAGGCAGTGAATCAGAGGTGGGGAATCAGAGGCGGGGAATCAGAGGCGGGGAACCAGAGGCGGGGAATCAGAGGCGGGGAATCAGAAGTGGGGAATCAGAGGTGGGGAATCAGAGGCGGGGAATCAGAGGCGGAGAATCAGAGGCGGGGAATCTGAGGCAGGGAATCTGAGGTGGGGAATCAGAGGCGGGGAAACAGGTGGGTAAACAGAGGTGGGTAAACATAGGCGGGGAATCAGAGGCGCGGAATCAGAGGCGGGGAATCAGAGGCAGGGAATCAGAGGCGGGGAATCAGAGGCGGGGAATCAGATGCGGGGAATCAGAGGTGGGGAATCAGAGGCGGGGTATCAGAGGAGGGGAATCAGAGGCGTGGAATCAGAGGCGGGGCAATCAGAGGCGGGGAATCAGAGGCGGGGAATCAGAGGCGGTGAATCAGAGGCGGGGAATCAGACGCGGGGAATCAGAGGCGGGGAATCAGAAGTGGGGAATCAGAGGTGGGGAATCAGAGGCGGGGAATCAGAGGCAGGTAATCAGAGGCGGGCAATCAGATGCAGGGAATCAGAGGCAGGGAATCAGAGGCAGGGAATCTGAGGCAGGGAATCTGAGGCAGGGAATCTGAGGTGGGCAATCAGAGGCGGGAAAACAGGCGGGTAAACAGAGGCGGGTAAACATAGGCGGGGAATCAGAGGCGGGGAATCAGAGGCGGTTAATCAGAGTCGGGGAATCAGAGGCGGGGAATCAGAGTCGGGGAATCAGAGGCGGGGAATCTGAGGCGGGGAATCAGATGCAGGGAATCAGAGGCGGGGAATCAGAGGCGGGGTATCAGAGGCGGGGAATCAGAGGCGCGGAATCAGAGGCAGGGAATCAGAGGCGTGGAATCACAGACGGGGAATCAGAGGCGGGGAATCAGAAGTGGGGAATCAGAGGTGGGAAATCAGAGGCGGGGAATCAGAGGCGGGGAATCAGAGGCGGGGAATCAGAGGCAGGGTATCAGAGGCGGGCAATCAGATGCAGGGAATCAGAGGCAGGGAATCAGAGGCAGGGAATCAGAGGCAGGGAACCTGAGGTGGCGAATATGAGGTGGTGAATCAGAGGCGGGGAAACAGGCGGGTAAACAGAGGCTGGGAATCAGATGCAGGGAATCAGAGGCGGGGAATCAGAGGCAGGGAATCAGATGAAGGGAATCTGATGCAGGGAATCTGAGGCAGGGAATCTGAGGCAGGGAATCTGTGGCAGGGAATCTGATGCGGGTTATCAGAAGGGGGAAATGAGATGTGGGAAACGAGATGCAGAGAAAGAGGCACGGAAATAGAGGCAGGGAAAGAGAGGCAGGGTATCAGAGGCGGGTAATCAGAGGCGTGGAATCAGAGGCGGGGAATCAGAGGCGGGAAATCAGAGAGTGGAATCAGAGGTGGGGAATCAGAGGCGGGGAATCAGAGGCAGGGAATCAGAGGCAGGAAATCAGAGGCGGCGAATCTGAGGCGTGGAATCAGAGGTGGGGAAAGAGATGTGGGGAAACGTAGGCCAGGAAAGTTGCTCGGAAAGGGAGGCGGTGAATCAGAGGCGGGGAATCAGAGGCGGGGAATCAGAGGCGGGGAATCAGAGGCGGGGAATCAGAGGCGGAGAATCAGAGGCGGGCAATCAGATGCAGGAAATCAGAGGCAGGGAATCAGAGGCAGGGAATCAGAGGCAGGGAATCTGAGGCAGGGAATCAGAGGTGGGGAATCAGAGGCGGGGAATCAGAGGCAGGGAATCAGATGAAGGGAATCTGATGCAGGGAATCTGAGGCAGGGAATCTGAGGCAGGGAATCTGTGGCAGGGAATCTGATGCGGGTTATCAGAAGGGGGAAATGAGATGTAGGAAACGAGATGCAGAGAAAGAGGCACGGAAATAGAGGCAGGGAAAGACAGGCAGGGAATCAGAGGCAGGGAATCAGAGGTGGGGAATCAGAGGCTGGGAATCAGAGGCGGGGTATCAGAGGCGGGGAATCAGAGGCGCGGAATCAGAGGCGGGGAATCAGAGGCGTGGAATCACAGACGGGGAATCAGAGGCGGGGAATCAGAAGTGGGGAATCAGAGGTGGGAAATCAGAGGCGGGGAATCAGAGGCGGGGAATCAGAGGCGGGGAATCAGAGGCAGGGTATCAGAGGCGGGCAATCAGATGCAGGGAATCAGAGGCAGGGAATCAGAGGCAGGGAATCAGAGGCAGGGAACCTGAGGTGGCGAATATGAGGTGGTGAATCAGAGGCGGGGAAACAGGCGGGTAAACAGAGGCTGGGAATCAGATGCAGGGAATCAGAGGCGGGGAATCAGAGGCAGGGAATCAGATGAAGGGAATCTGATGCAGGGAATCTGAGGCAGGGAATCTGAGGCAGGGAATCTGTGGCAGGGAATCTGATGCGGGTTATCAGAAGGGGGAAATGAGATGTGGGAATCGAGATGCAGAGAAAGAGGCACGGAAATAGAGGCAGGGAAAGAGAGGCAGGGTATCAGAGGCGGGTAATCAGAGGCGTGGAATCAGAGGCGGGGAATCAGAGGCGGGAAATCAGAGAGTGGTATCAGAGGTGGGGAATCAGAGGCGACAATCAGAGGCAGGGAATCAGAGGCAGGCAATCAGAGGCGGCGAATCTGATGCGTGGAATCAGAGGTGGGGAAAGAGATGTGGGGAAACGTAGGCCAGGAAAGTTGCTCGGAAAGGGAGGCGGTGAATCAGAGGCGGGGAATCAGAGGCGGGGAATCAGAGGCGGGGAATCAGAGGCGTGGAATCAGAGGTGGGGAAAGAGATGTGGGGAAACAGGCGGGTAAACAGAAGCGGGTAAACATAGCTGCATCAATAGATGCAGCGAAAGAGATGGGCGAAACATAGTGGTTGGAACTTTTGTGTTGAAAATTAGTTACACAGAACAGATCAAACAGAGTTGTTGAAATTGAGGGAGCGAAAGAGAGGCACGGAAAGAGTGGAGGGGAAAGAGTGCAGGCAAAATAGAGGCGTAGAGACAGAGGTGGGGAATCAGATGCGGGGAATCAGAGGCGGGGAATCAGAGGAAGGGAATCAGATGAAGGGAATCTAATGCAGGGAAACTGAGGCAGGGAATCTGAGGCAGGGAATCGGAGGCAGGGAATCTGAGGCAGGGAATCAGTAAAAAGTTATCAGAGGCAGGGTATCAGAGGCGGAGAATCAGAGGTGGGGAATCAGAAGTGGGGAATCAGAGGTGGGGAATCAGAGGCGTGGAATCAGAGGCGGGGAATCAGAGGTGGGGAATCAGAAGTGGGGAATCAGAGGTGTGGATTCAGAGGCGGGGAATCAGAGGCGTAGAATCAGAGGCGGGCAATCAGAAGTGGGGAATCAGAGGCGGGGAATCAGAGGCGGGGAATCAGAGGTGGTGAATCAGAGGCGGGGAATCAGAGGCGGGGAATCAGAGGCGGGGAATCAGAAGTGGGGAATCAGTGGCGGGCAATCAGATGCAGGAAATCAGAGGCAGGGAATCAGAGGCAGGGAATCAGAGGCAGGGAATCTGAGGCAGGGAATCAGAGGTGGGGAATCAGAGGCGTGGAATCAGAGGCAGGGAATCATATGAAGGGAATCTGATGCAGGGAATCTGAGGCAGGGATTCTGAGGCAGGGAATCTGATGCGGGTTATCAGAAGGGGGAAATGAGATGTGGGAAACGAGATGCAGAGAAAGAGGCACGGAAATAGAGGTAGGGAAAGAGAGGCAGGGAATCAGAGGCGGGGAATCAGAGGTGGGGAATCAGAGGCTGGGAATCAGAGGCGGGGAATCAGAGGGGGGAATCAGAGGTGGGGAATCAGAGGCAGGGAATCAGAAGCAGGGAATCAGAGGCAGGAAATCAGAGGCGGCAAATCTGAGGCGTGGAATCAGAGGTGGGGAAAGAGATGTGGGGAAACGTAGGCCAGGAAAGTTGCGCGGAAAGGGAGGCGGTGAATCAGAGGCGGGGAATCAGAGGCGGGGAATCAGAGGCGGGGAATCAGAGGCGTGGAATCAGAGGTGGGGAAAGAGATGTGGGGAAACAGGCGGGTAAACAGAAGCGGGTAAACATAGCTGCATAAATAGAGGCAGCGAAAGAGATGGGCGAAACATAGTGGTTGGAACTTGTGTGTTGAAAATTAGGTACACAGAACAGATCAAACAGAGTTGTTGAAATTGAGGGAGGGAAAGAGAGGCACAGAAAGAGTGGAGGGGAAAGAGTGCAGGCAAAATAGAGGCGTAGAGACAGAGGTGGGGAATCAGAGGCGGGGAATCAGAGGCGGGGAATCAGAGGCAGGGAATCAGATGAAGGGAATCTGATGCAGGGAATCTGAGGCAGGGAATCTGAGGCAGGGAATCGGAGGCAGGGAATCTGAGGCAGGGAATCAGTAAAAAGTTATCAGAGGCAGGGTATCAGAGGCGGAGAATCAGAGGTGGGGAATCAGAAGTGGGGAATCAGAGGTGGGGAATCAGAGGCGTGGAATCAGAGGCGGGGAATCAGAGGTGGGGAATCAGAAGTGGGGAATCAGAGGTGGGGAATCAGAGGCGGGGAATCAGAGGCGTGGAATCAGAGGCGGGCAATCAGAAGTGGGGAATCAGAGGCGGGGAATCAGAGGCGGGGAATCAGAGGCGGTGAATCAGAGGCGGGGAATCAGAGGCGGGGAATCAGAGGCGGGGAATCAGAGGCGGGCAATCAGATGCAGGGAATCAGAGGCAGGGAATCAGATGCAGGGAATCAAATGAAGGGAATCTGATGCAGGGAATCTGAGGCAGGGAATCTGAGGCAGGGAATCTGTGGTGGGGAATTAGAGGCGCGAAAACAGGCGGGTAAACAGAGGCGGGTAAACATAGGCGGGGAATCAGAGGCGTGGAATCAGAGGCGGGAAATCAGAGGCGGGGAAAGATATGTGGGGAAAAGTAGGCCAGGAAAGTTGAGCGGAAATGGAGGCAGTGAATCAGAGGTGGGGAATCAGAGGCGGGGAATCAGAGGCGGGGAATCAGAGGCGGGGAATCAGAGGCGGGGAATCAGAAGTGGGGAATCAGAGGTGGGGAATCAGAGGCGGGGAATCAGAGGCGGAGAATCAGAGGCGGGGAATCTGAGGCAGGGAATCTGAGGTGGGGAATCAGAGGCGGGGAAACAGGTGGGTAAACAGAGGTGGGTAAACATAGGCGGGGAATCAGAGGCGCGGAATCAGAGGCGGGGAATCAGAGGCAGGGAATCAGAGGCGGGGAATCAGAGGCGGGGAATCAGATGCGGGGAATCAGAGGTGGGGAATCAGAGGCGGGGTATCAGAGGAGGGGAATCAGAGGCGTGGAATCAGAGGCGGGGCAATCAGAGGTGGGGAATCAGAGGCGGGGAATCAGAGGCGGGGAATCAGAGGCGGTGAATCAGAGGCGGGGAATCAGACGCGGGGAATCAGAGGCGGGGAATCAGAAGTGGGGAATCAGAGGTGGGGAATCAGAGGCGGGGAATCAGAGGCAGGTAATCAGAGGCGGGCAATCAGATGCAGGGAATCAGAGGCAGGGAATCAGAGGCAGGGAATCTGAGGCAGGGAATCTGAGGCAGGGAATCTGAGGTGGGCAATCAGAGGCGGGAAAACAGGCGGGTAAACAGAGGCGGGTAAACATAGGCGGGGAATCAGAGGCGGGGAATCAGAGGCGGTTAATCAGAGTCGGGGAATCAGAGGCGGGGAATCAGAGTCGGGGAATCAGAGGCGGGGAATCTGAGGCGGGGAATCAGATGCAGGGAATCAGAGGCGGGGAATCAGAGGCGGAGAATCAGAGGCGGGGAATCTGAGGCGGGGAATCAGAGGCGGTGAATCAGAGGCGGGGAATCAGAGGCGGGGAATCAGAGGCGGGGAATCAGAAGTGGGGAATCAGTGGCGGGCAATCAGATGCAGGAAATCAGAGGCAGGGAATCAGAGGCAGGGAATCAGAGGCAGGGAATCTGAGGCAGGGAATCAGAGGTGGGGAATCAGAGGCGTGGAATCAGAGGCAGGGAATCATATGAAGGGAATCTGATGCAGGGAATCTGAGGCAGGGATTCTGAGGCAGGGAATCTGATGCGGGTTATCAGAAGGGGGAAATGAGATGTGGGAAACGAGATGCAGAGAAAGAGGCACGGAAATAGAGGTAGGGAAAGAGAGGCAGGGAATCAGAGGCGGGGAATCAGAGGTGGGGAATCAGAGGCTGGGAATCAGAGGCGGGGAATCAGAGGGGGGAATCAGAGGTGGGGAATCAGAGGCAGGGAATCAGAAGCAGGGAATCAGAGGCAGGAAATCAGAGGCGGCAAATCTGAGGCGTGGAATCAGAGGTGGGGAAAGAGATGTGGGGAAACGTAGGCCAGGAAAGTTGCGCGGAAAGGGAGGCGGTGAATCAGAGGCGGGGAATCAGAGGCGGGGAATCAGAGGCGGGGAATCAGAGGCGTGGAATCAGAGGTGGGGAAAGAGATGTGGGGAAACAGGCGGGTAAACAGAAGCGGGTAAACATAGCTGCATAAATAGAGGCAGCGAAAGAGATGGGCGAAACATAGTGGTTGGAACTTGTGTGTTGAAAATTAGGTACACAGAACAGATCAAACAGAGTTGTTGAAATTGAGGGAGGGAAAGAGAGGCACAGAAAGAGTGGAGGGGAAAGAGTGCAGGCAAAATAGAGGCGTAGAGACAGAGGTGGGGAATCAGAGGCGGGGAATCAGAGGCGGGGAATCAGAGGCAGGGAATCAGATGAAGGGAATCTGATGCAGGGAATCTGAGGCAGGGAATCTGAGGCAGGGAATCAGTAAAAAGTTATCAGAGGCAGGGTATCAGAGGCGGAGAATCAGAGGTGGGGAATCAGAAGTGGGGAATCAGAGGTGGGGAATCAGAGGCGTGGAATCAGAGGCGGGGAATCAGAGGTGGTGAATCAGAAGTGGGGAATCAGAGGTGGGGAATCAGAGGCGGGGAATCAGAGGCGTGGAATCAGAGGCGGGCAATCAGAAGTGGGGAATCAGAGGCGGGGAATCAGAGGCGGGGAATCAGAGGCGGTGAATCAGAGGCGGGGAATCAGAGGCGGGGAATCAGAGGCGGGGAATCAGAGGCGGGCAATCAGATGCAGGGAATCAGAGGCAGGGAATCAGATGCAGGGAATCAAATGAAGGGAATCTGATGCAGGGAATCTGAGGCAGGGAATCTGAGGCAGGGAATCTGTGGTGGGGAATTAGAGGCGCGAAAACAGGCGGGTAAACAGAGGCGGGTAAACATAGGCGGGGAATCAGAGGCGTGGAATCAGAGGCGGGAAATCAGAGGCGGGGAAAGATATGTGGGGAAAAGTAGGCCAGGAAAGTTGAGCGGAAATGGAGGCAGTGAATCAGAGGTGGGGAATCAGAGGCGGGGAATCAGAGGCGGGGAATCAGAGGCGGGGAATCAGAGGCGGGGAATCAGAAGTGGGGAATCAGAGGTGGGGAATCAGAGGCGGGGAATCAGAGGCGGAGAATCAGAGGCGGGGAATCTGAGGCAGGGAATCTTAGGTGGGGAATCAGAGGCGGGGAAACAGGTGGGTAAACAGAGGTGGGTAAACATAGGCGGGGAATCAGAGGCGCGGAATCAGAGGCGGGGAATCAGAGGCAGGGAATCAGAGGCGGGGAATCAGAGGCGGGGAATCAGATGCGGGGAATCAGAGGTGGGGAATCAGAGGCGGGGTATCAGAGGAGGGGAATCAGAGGCGTGGAATCAGAGGCGGGGCAATCAGAGGTGGGGAATCAGAGGCGGGGAATCAGAGGCGGGGAATCAGAGGCGGTGAATCAGAGGCGGGGAATCAGACGCGGGGAATCAGAGGCGGGGAATCAGAAGTGGGGAATCAGAGGTGGGGAATCAGAGGCGGGGAATCAGAGGCAGGTAATCAGAGGCGGGCAATCAGATGCAGGGAATCAGAGGCAGGGAATCAGAGGCAGGGAATCTGAGGCAGGGAATCTGAGGCAGGGAATCTGAGGTGGGCAATCAGAGGCGGGAAAACAGGCGGGTAAACAGAGGCGGGTAAACATAGGCGGGGAATCAGAGGCGGGGAATCAGAGGCGGTTAATCAGAGTCGGGGAATCAGAGGCGGGGAATCAGAGTCGGGGAATCAGAGGCGGGGAATCTGAGGCGGGGAATCAGATGCAGGGAATCAGAGGCGGGGAATCAGAGGCGGGGTATCAGAGGCGGGGAATCAGAGGCGCGGAATCAGAGGCAGGGAATCAGAGGCGTGGAATCACAGACGGGGAATCAGAGGCGGGGAATCAGAAGTGGGGAATCAGAGGTGGGAAATCAGAGGCGGGGAATCAGAGGCGGGGAATCAGAGGCGGGGAATCAGAGGCAGGGTATCAGAGGCGGGCAATCAGATGCAGGGAATCAGAGGCAGGGAATCAGAGGCAGGGAATCAGAGGCAGGGAACCTGAGGTGGCGAATATGAGGTGGTGAATCAGAGGCGGGGAAACAGGCGGGTAAACAGAGGCTGGGAATCAGATGCAGGGAATCAGAGGCGGGGAATCAGAGGCAGGGAATCAGATGAAGGGAATCTGATGCAGGGAATCTGAGGCAGGGAATCTGAGGCAGGGAATCTGTGGCAGGGAATCTGATGCGGGTTATCAGAAGGGGGAAATGAGATGTGGGAAACGAGATGCAGAGAAAGAGGCACGGAAATAGAGGCAGGGAAAGAGAGGCAGGGTATCAGAGGCGGGTAATCAGAGGCGTGGAATCAGAGGCGGGGAATCAGAGGCGGGAAATCAGAGAGTGGAATCAGAGGTGGGGAATCAGAGGCGGGGAATCAGAGGCAGGGAATCAGAGGCAGGAAATCAGAGGCGGCGAATCTGAGGCGTGGAATCAGAGGTGGGGAAAGAGATGTGGGGAAACGTAGGCCAGGAAAGTTGCTCGGAAAGGGAGGCGGTGAATCAGAGGCGGGGAATCAGAGGCGGGGAATCAGAGGCGGGGAATCAGAGGCGTGGAATCAGAGGTGGGGAAAGAGATGTGGGGAAACAGGCGGGTAAACAGAAGCGGGTAAACATAGCTGCATCAATAGATGCAGCGAAAGAGATGGGCGAAACATAGTGGTTGGAACTTTTGTGTTGAAAATTAGTTACACAGAACAGATCAAACAGAGTTGTTGAAATTGAGGGAGGGAAAGAGAGGCACGGAAAGAGTGGAGGGGAAAGAGTGCAGGCAAAATAGAGGCGTAGAGACAGAGGTGGGGAATCAGATGCGGGGAATCAGAGGCGGGGAATCAGAGGCAGGGAATCAGATGAAGGGAATCTAATGCAGGGAAACTGAGGCAGGGAATCTGAGGCAGGGAATCGGAGGCAGGGAATCTGAGGCAGGGAATCAGTAAAAAGTTATCAGAGGCAGGGTATCAGAGGCGGAGAATCAGAGGTGGGGAATCAGACGTGGGGAATCAGAGGTGGGGAATCAGAGGCGTGGAATCAGAGGCGGGGAATCAGAGGTGGGGAATCAGAAGTGGGGAATCAGAGGTGGGGAATTAGAGGCGGGGAATCAGAGGCGTGGAATCAGAGGCGGGCAATCAGAAGTGGGGAATCAGAGGCGGGGAATCAGAGGCGGGGAATCAGAGGCGGTGAATCAGAGGCGGGGAATCAGAGGCGGGGAATCAGAGGCGGGGAATCAGAAGTGGGGAATCAGAGGTGGGGAATCAGAGGCGGGGAATCAGAGGCGGGCAATCAGATGCAGGGAATCAGAGGCAGGGAATCAGAGGCAGGGAACCAGACGCAGGGAATCAAATGAAGGGAATCTGATGCAGGGAATCTGAGGCAGGGAATCTGAGGCAGGGAATCTGTGGTGGGGAATCAGAGGCGGGAAAACAGGCGGTTAAACAGAGGCGGGTAAACATAGGCGGGGATTCAGAGGCGTGGAATCAGAGGCCGGAAATCAGAGGCGGGGAAAGATATGTGGGGAAAAGTAGGCCAGGAAAGTTGAGCGGAAAGGGAGGCATTGAATCAGAGGTGGGGAATCAGAGGCGGGGAATCAGAGGCGGGGAATCAGAGGCGGGGAATCAGAGGCAGGGAATCAGAAGCGGGGAATCAGAGGTTGGGAATCAGAGGCGGGGAATCAGAGGCGGAAAATCAGAGGCGGGCAATCAGATGCAGGGAATCAGAGGCAGGGAATCAGAGGCAGGGAATCAGAGGCAGGGAATCTGAGGCAGGGAATCTGAGGTGGGGAATCAGAGGCGGGGAAACAGGTGGGTAAACAGAGGCGGGTAAACATAGGCGGGGAATCAGAGGCGCGAAATCAGAGGTGGGGAATCAGAGGCAGGGAATCAGAGGCGGGGAATCAGAGGCGGGGAATCAGATGCGGGGAATCAGAGGTGGGGAATCAGAGGCGGGGTAGCAGAGGAGGGGAATCAGAGGCGGGGAATCAGAGGCGGGGAATCAGAGGCGGGGAATCAGAGGCGTGCAATCAGAGGCGGGGAATCAGAGGTGGGGAATCAGAAGTGGGGAATCAGAGGTGGGGAATCAGAGCTGGGGAATCAGAATCAGCGAATCAGAGGCGGGGCAATCAGAGGTGGGGAATCAGAGGCGGGGAATCAGAGGCAGGGAATCAGATGAAGGGAATCTGATGCAGGGAATCTGAGGCAGGGAATCTGAGGCAGGGAATCTGTGGCAGGGAATCTGATGCGGGTTATCAGAAGGGGGAAATGAGATGTGGGAAACGAGATGCAGAGAAAGAGGCACGGAAATAGAGGCAGGGAAAGAGAGGCAGGGTATCAGAGGCGGGTAATCAGAGGCGTGGAATCAGAGGCGGGGAATCAGAGGCGGGAAATCAGAGAGTGGAATCAGAGGTGGGGAATCAGAGGCGGGGAATCAGAGGCAGGGAATCAGAGGCAGGAAATCAGAGGCGGCGAATCTGAGGCGTGGAATCAGAGGTGGGGAAAGAGATGTGGGGAAACGTAGGCCAGGAAAGTTGCTCGGAAAGGGAGGCGGTGAATCAGAGGCGGGGAATCAGAGGCGGGGAATCAGAGGCGGGGAATCAGAGGCGTGGAATCAGAGGTGGGGAAAGAGATGTGGGGAAACAGGCGGGTAAACAGAAGCGGGTAAACATAGCTGCATCAATAGATGCAGCGAAAGAGATGGGCGAAACATAGTGGTTGGAACTTTTGTGTTGAAAATTAGTTACACAGAACAGATCAAACAGAGTTGTTGAAATTGAGGGAGGGAAAGAGAGGCACGGAAAGAGTGGAGGGGAAAGAG
The DNA here is from genome assembly GCF_036971445.1 of Narcine bancroftii. Lineage (NCBI taxonomy): Eukaryota > Metazoa > Chordata > Chondrichthyes > Torpediniformes > Narcinidae > Narcine > Narcine bancroftii. Next base: position 264,632,416 of record NC_091470.1, read on the forward strand.
TGCAGGCAAAATAGAGGCGTAGAGACAGAGGTGGGGAATCAGATGCGGGGAATCAGAGGCGGGGAATCAGAGGCAGGGAATCAGATGAAGGGAATCTAATGCAGGGAAACTGAGGCAGGGAATCTGAGGCAGGGAATCGGAGGCAGGGAATCTGAGGCAGGGAATCAGTAAAAAGTTATCAGAGGCAGGGTATCAGAGGCGGAGAATCAGAGGTGGGGAATCAGACGTGGGGAATCAGAGGTGGGGAATCAGAGGCGTGGAATCAGAGGCGGGGAATCAGAGGTGGGGAATCAGAAGTGGGGAATCAGAGGTGGGGAATTAGAGGCGGGGAATCAGAGGCGTGGAATCAGAGGCGGGCAATCAGAAGTGGGGAATCAGAGGCGGGGAATCAGAGGCGGGGAATCAGAGGCGGTGAATCAGAGGCGGGGAATCAGAGGCGGGGAATCAGAGGCGGGGAATCAGAAGTGGGGAATCAGAGGTGGGGAATCAGAGGCGGGGAATCAGAGGCGGGCAATCAGATGCAGGGAATCAGAGGCAGGGAATCAGAGGCAGGGAACCAGACGCAGGGAATCAAATGAAGGGAATCTGATGCAGGGAATCTGAGGCAGGGAATCTGAGGCAGGGAATCTGTGGTGGGGAATCAGAGGCGGGAAAACAGGCGGTTAAACAGAGGCGGGTAAACATAGGCGGGGATTCAGAGGCGTGGAATCAGAGGCCGGAAATCAGAGGCGGGGAAAGATATGTGGGGAAAAGTAGGCCAGGAAAGTTGAGCGGAAAGGGAGGCATTGAATCAGAGGTGGGGAATCAGAGGCGGGGAATCAGAGGCGGGCAATCAGAGGCGGGGAATCAGAGGCAGGGAATCAGAAGCGGGGAATCAGAGGTTGGGAATCAGAGGCGGGGAATCAGAGGCGGAAAATCAGAGGCGGGCAATCAGATGCAGGGAATCAGAGGCAGGGAATCAGAGGCAGGGAATCAGAGGCAGGGAATCTGAGGCAGGGAATCTGAGGTGGGGAATCAGAGGCGGGGAAACAGGTGGGTAAACAGAGGCGGGTAAACATAGGCGGGGAATCAGAGGCGCGAAATCAGAGGTGGGGAATCAGAGGCAGGGAATCAGAGGCGGGGAATCAGAGGCGGGGAATCAGATGCGGGGAATCAGAGGTGGGGAATCAGAGGCGGGGTATCAGAGGAGGGGAATCAGAGGCGGGGAATCAGAGGCGGGGAATCAGAGGCGGGGAATCAGAGGCGTGCAATCAGAGGCGGGGAATCAGAGGTGGGGAATCAGAAGTGGGGAATCAGAGGTGGGGAATCAGAGCTGGGGAATCAGAATCAGCGAATCAGAGGCGGGGCAATCAGAGGTGGGGAATCAGAGGCGGGGAATCAGAGGCAGGGAATCAGAGGAGGTGAATCAGAGGCGGGGAATCAGAGGCGGGGAATCAGAGGCGGGGAATCAGAAGTGGGGAATCAGAGGTGGGGAATCAGAGGCGGGGAATCAGAGGCAGGTAATCAGAGGCGGGCAATCAGATGCAGGGAATCAGAGGCAGGGAATCAAGGCAGGGAATCTGATGCAGGGAATCTGAGGTGGGCAATCAGAGGCGGGAAAACAGGCGGGTAAACAGAGGCGGGTAAACATAGGCGGGGAATCAGAGGCGGGGAATCAGAGGCGGGGAATCAGAGGCGGGGAATCAGAGTCGGGGAATCAGAGGCGGGGAATCTGAAGCGGGGAATCAGATGCAGGGAATCAGAGGCGGGGAATCAGAGGTGGGGTATCAGAGGCGGGGAATCAGAGGCGCGGAATCAGAGGCGGGGAATCAGAGGCGTGGAATCAGAGACGGGGAATCAGAGGCGGGGAATCAGAAGTGGGGAATCAGAGGTGGGAAATCAGAGGCTGGGAATCAGAGGCGGAGAATCAGAGGCGGGCAATCAGATGCACGAAATCAGAGGCAGGGAATCAGAAGCAGGGAATCAGAGGCAGGGAATCTGAGGCAGGGAATCAGAGGTGGGGAATCAGAGGCGGGGAATCAGAGGCAGGGAATCAGATGAAGGGAATCTGATGCAGGGAATCTGAGGCAGGGAATCTGAGGCAGGGAATCTGTGGCAGGGAATCTGATGCGGGTTATCAGAAGGGGGAAATGAGATGTGGGAAACGAGATGCAGAGAAAGAGGCACGGAAATAGAAGCAGGGAAAGACAGGCAGGGAATCAGAGGCGGGGAATCAGAGGTGGGGAATCAGAGGCTGGGAATCAGAGGCGGGGTATCAGAGGCGGGGAATCAGAGGCGCGGAATCAGAGGCGGGGAATCAGAGGCGTGGAATCACAGACGGGGAATCAGAGGCGGGGAATCAGAAGTCGGGAATCAGAGGTGGGAAATCAGAGGCGGGGAATCAGAGGCGGGGAATCAGAGGGGGGGAATCAGAGGCAGGGTATCAGAGGCGGGCAATCAGATGCAGGGAATCAGAGGCAGGGAATCAGAGGCAGGGAATCAGAGGCAGGGAACCTGAGGTGGCGAATATGAGGTGGTGAATCAGAGGCGGGGAAACAGGCGGGTAAACAGAGGCTGGGAATCAGATGCAGGGAATCAGAGGCGGGGAATCAGAGGCAGGGAATCAGATGAAGGGAATCTGATGCAGGGAATCTGAGGCAGGGAATCTGAGGCAGGGAATCTGTGGCAGGGAATCTGATGCGGGTTATCAGAAGGGGGAAATTAGATGTGGGAAACGAGATGCACAGAAAGAGGCACGGAAAGAGAGGCAGGGAAAGAGAGGCAGGGTATCAGAGGCGGGTAATCAGAGGCGTGGAATCAGAGGCGGGGAATCAGAGGCGGGAAATCAGAGAGTGGAATCAGAGGTGGGGAATCAGAGGCGGGGAATCAGAGGCAGGGAATCAGAGGCAGGAAATCAGAGGCGGCGAATCTGAGGCGTGGAATCAGAGGTGGGGAAAGAGATGTGGGGAAACGTAGGCCAGGAAAGTTGCTCGGAAAGGGGGGCGGTGAATCAGTGGCGGGGAATCAGAGGCGGGGAATCAGAGGCGGGGAATCAGAGGCGTGGAATCAGAGGTGGGGCAAGAGATGTGGGGAAACAGGCGGGTAAACAGAAGCGGGTAAACATAGCTGCATCAATAGATGCAGCGAAAGAGGAAGGCGAAACATAGTGGTTGGAACTTTTGTGTTGAAAATTAGTTACACAGAACAGATCAAACAGAGTTGTTGAAATTGAGGGAGGGAAAGAGAGGCACGGAAAGAGTGGAGGGGAAAGAGTGCAGGCAAAATAGAGGCGTAGAGACAGAGGTGGGGAATCAGATGCGGGGAATCAGAGGCGGGGAATCAGAGGCAGGGAATCAGATGAAGGGAATCTAATGCAGGGAAACTGAGGCAGGGAATCTGAGGCAGGGAATCGGAGGCAGGGAATCTGAGGCAGGGAATCAGTAAAAAGTTATCAGAGGCAGGGTATCAGAGGCGGAGAATCAGAGGTGGGGAATCAGAAGTGGGGAATCAGAGGTGGGGAATCAGAGGCGTGGAATCAGAGGCGGGGAATCAGAGGTGGGGAATCAGAAGTGGGGAATCAGAGGTGGGGAATCAGAGGCGGGGAATCAGAGGCGTGGAATCAGAGGCGGGCAATCAGAAGTGGGGAATCAGAGGCGGGGAATCAGAGGCGGGGAATCAGAGGCGGTGAATCAGAGGCGGGGAATCAGAGGCGGGGAATCAGAGGCGGGGAATCAGAAGTGGGGAATCAGAGGTGGGGAATCAGAGGCGGGGAATCAGAGGCGGGCAATCAGATGCAGGGAATCAGAGGCAGGGAATCAGAGGCAGGGAACCAGACGCAGGGAATCAAATGAAGGGAATCTGATGCAGGGAATCTGAGGCAGGGAATCTGAGGCAGGGAATCTGTGGTGGGGAATCAGAGGCGGGAAAACAGGCGGTTAAACAGAGGCGGGTAAACATAGGCGGGGATTCAGAGGCGTGGAATCAGAGGCGGGAAATCAGAGGCGGGGAATCAGAGGCGGGGAATCAGAGGCAGGGAATCAGAAGCGGGGAATCAGAGGTTGGGAATCAGAGGCGGGGAATCAGAGGCGGAGAATCAGAGGCGGGCAATCAGATGCATGGAATCAGAGGCAGGGAGTCAGAAGCAGGGAATCAGAGGCAGGGAATCTGAGGCAGGGAATCTGAGGTGGGGAATCAGAGGCGGGGAAACAGGTGGGTAAACAGAGGCGGGTAAACATAGGCGGGGAATCAGAGGCGCGAAATCAGAGGTGGGGAATCAGAGGCAGGGAATCAGAGGCGGGGAATCAGAGGCGGGGAATCAGATGCGGGGAATCAGAGGTGGGGAATCAGAGGCGGGGTATCAGAGGAGGGGAATCAGAGGCGGGGAATCAGAGGCGGGGAATCAGAGGCGGGGAATCAGAGGCGTGCAATCAGAGGCGGGGAATCAGAGGTGGGGAATCAGAAGTGGGGAATCAGAGGTGGGGAATCAGAGCCGGGGAATCTGAATCAGCGAATCAGAGGCGGGGCAATCAGAGGTGGGGAATCAGAGGCGGGGAATCAGAGGCGGGGAATCAGAGGAGGTGAATCAGAGGCGGGGAATCAGACGCGGGGAATCAGAGGCGGGGAATCAGAAGTGGGGAATCAGAGGTGGGGAATCAGAGGCGGTGAATCAGAGGCAGGTAATCAGAGGCGGGCAATCAGATGCAGGGAATCAGAGGCAGGGAATCAGAGGCAGGGAATCTGAGGCAGGGAATCTGAGGCAGGGAATCTGAGGTGGGCAATCAGAGGCGGGAAAACAGGCGGGTAAACAGAGGCGGGTAAACATAGGCGGGGAATCAGAGGCGGGGAATCAGAGGCGGGGAATCAGAGGCGGGGAATCAGAGTCGGGGAATCAGAGGCGGGGAATCTGAGGCGGGGAATCAGATGCAGGGAATCAGAGGCGGGGAATCAGAGGCGGGGTATCAGAGGCGGGGAATCAGAGGCGGGGAATCAGAGGCGGGGAATCAGAGGCGTGGAATCAGAGACGGGGAATCAGAGGCGGGGAATCAGAAGTGGGGAATCAGAGGTGGGAAATCAGAGGCTGGGAATCAGAGGCGGGGAATCAGAGGCGGGGAATCAGAGGCAGGGTATCAGAGGCGGGCAATCAGATGCAGGGAATCAGAGGCAGGGAATCAGAGGCAGGGAATCAGAGGCAGGGAACCTGAGATGGCGAATATGAGGTGGTGAATCAGAGGCGGGGAAACAGTCGGGTAAACAGAGGCGGGGAATCAGAGGCAGGGAATCAGCCGCAGGGAATCAGAGGCAGGGAATCAGATGAAGGGAATCTGATGCAGGGAATCTGAGGCAGGGTATCTGAGGCAGGGAATCTGTGGCAGGGAATCTGATGCGGGTTATCAGAAGGGGGAAATGAGATGTGGGAAACGAGATGCAGAGAAAGAGGCACGGAAATAGAGGCAGGGAAAGAGAGGCAGGGTATCAGAGGCGGGTAATCAGAGGCGTGGAATCAGAGGCGGGGAATCAGAGACACAGAAAGAGAGGCGTGGAATCAGAGGTGCGGAATCAGAGCCGGTGAATCTGAGCCGGGAAATCAGAAGCAGAGCAACAGAGGTGGTGAAACATGGGTGCGGAATCGGACACGGGGAATCAGAGGTGGGGACTCAGAGGCCGGGAATCAGAGGCAGGGAATCAGAGGCAGGTTATCAGAGGCAGGGAATCAGAGGCGGGGAATCAGAGGCGGCGAATCAGAGGCGGGGAATCAGAGGCGGGGAATCAGAGGCGGAGAATCAGAGGCGGGCAATCAGATGCAGGAAATCAGAGGCAGGGAATCAGAGGCAGGGAATCAGAGGCAGGGAATCTGAGGCAGGGAATCAGAGGTGGGGAATCAGAGGCGGGGAATCAGAGGCAGGGAATCAGATGAAGGGAATCTGATGCTGGGAATCTGAGGCAGGGAATCTGAGGCAGGGAATCTGTGGCAGGGAATCTGATGCGGGTTATCAGAAGGGGGAAATGAGATGTGGGAAACGAGATGCAGAGAAAGAGGCACGGAAATAGAGGCAGGGAAAGACAGGCAGGGAATCAGAGGCGGGGAATCAGAGGTGGGGAATCAGAGGCTGGGAATCAGAGGCGGGGAATCAGAGGGGGAAATCAGAGGTGGGGAATCAGAGGCAGGGAATCAGAGGCAGGGAATCAGAGGCGGGAAATCAGAGGCGGCGAATCTGAGGCGTGGAATCAGAGGTGGGGAAAGAGATGTGGGGAAACGTAGGCCAGGAAAGTTGCACGGAAAGGGAGGCGGTGAATCAGAGGCGGGGAATCAGAGGCGGGGAATCAGAGGCGGGGAATCAGAGGCGTGGAATCAGAGGTGGGGAAAGAGATGTGGGGAAACAGGCGGGTAAACAGAAGCGGGTAAAAATAGCTGCATAAATAGAGGCAGCGAAAGAGATGGGCGAAACATAGTGGTTGGAACTTGTGTGTTGAAAATTAGGTACACAGAACAGATCAAACAGAGTTGTTGAAATTGAGGGAGGGAAAGAGAGGCACAGAAAGAGTGGAGGGGAAAGAGTGCAGGCAAAATAGAGGCGTAGAGACAGAGGTGGCGAATCAGTGGCGGGGAATCAGAGGCGGGGAATCAGAGGCAGGGAATCAGATGAAGGGAATCTGATGCAGGGAATCTGAGGCAGGGAATCTGAGGCAGGGAATCGGAGGCAGGGAATCTGATGCGGGTTATCAGAAGGGGGAAATGAGATGTTGGAAACGAGATGCAGAGAAAGAGGCACGGAAATAGAGGCAGGGAAAGAGAGGCAGGGTATCAGAGGCAGGTAATCAGAGGCGTGGAATCAGAGGTGGGGAATCAGAGGCGGTGAATCAGAGGCTGGGAATCAGAGGCGGGGAATCAGAGGCGGGGAATCAGAAGTGGGGAATCAGAGGTGGGGAATAAGAGGCGGGGAATCAGAGGCGGGGAATCAGAGGCGGGCAATCAGATGCAGGGAATCAGAGGCAGGGAATCAGACGCAGGGAATCAAATGAAGGGAATCTGATGCAGGGAATCTGAGGCAGGGAATCTGAGGCAGGGAATCTGTGGTGGGGAATCAGAGGCGGGAAAACAGGCGGGTAAAGAGAGGCGGGTAAACATAGGCGGGGAATCAGAGGCGTGGAATCAGAGGCGGGAAATCAGAGGCGGGGAAAGATATGTGGGGAAAAGTAGGCCAGGAAAGTTGAGCGGAAAGGGAGGCAGTGAATCAGAGGTGGGGAATCAGAGGCGGGGAATCAGAGGCGGGGAATCAGAGGCGGGGAATCAGAGGCGGGGAATCAGAAGTGGGGAATCAGAGGTGGGGAATCAGAGGCGGGGAATCAGAGGCGGAGAATCAGAGGCGGGGAATCTGAGGCAGGGAATCTGAGGTGGGGAATCAGAGGCGGGGAAACAGGTGTGTAAACAGAGGTGGGTAAACATAGGCGGGGAATCAGAGGCGCGGAATCAGAGGCGGGGAATCAGAGGCAGGGAATCAGAGGCGGGGAATCAGAGGCGGGGAATCAGATGCGGGGAATCAGAGGTGGGGAATCAGAGGCGGGGTATCAGAGGAGGGGAATCAGAGGCGTGGAATCAGAGGCGGGGAATCAGAGGCGGGGAATCAGAGGCGTGGAATCAGAGGCCGGGAATCAGAGGCGGGGAATCAGAAGTGGGGAATCAGAGGTGGGGAATCAGAGGCGGGGAATCAGAATCAGCGAATCAGAGGCGGGGCAATCAGAGGTGGGGAATCAGAGGCGAGGAATCAGAGGCGGGGAATCAGAGGCGGTGAATCAGAGGCGGGGAATCAGACGCGGGGAATCAGAGGCGGGGAATCAGAAGTGGGGAATCGGAGGTGGGGAATCAGAGGCGGGGAATCAGAGGCAGGTAATCAGAGGCGGGCAATCAGATGCAGGGAATCAGAGGCAGGGAATCAGAGGTAGGGAATCTGAGGCAGGGAATCTGAGGCAGGGAATCTGAGGTGGGCAATCAGAGGCGGGAAAACAGGCGGGTAAACAGAGGCGGGTAAACATAGGCGGGGAATCAGAGGCGGGGAATCAGAGGCGGGGAATCAGAGGCGGGGAATCAGAGGCGGGGAATCTGAGGCGGGGAATCAGATGCAGGGAATCAGAGGCGGGGAATCAGAGGCGGGGTATGAGAGGCGGGGAATCAGAGGCGCGGAATCAGAGGCGGGGAATCAGAGGCGTGGAATCACAGACGGGGAATCAGAGGCGGGGAATCAGAAGTGGGGAATCAGATGTGGGAAATCAGAGGCGGAGAATCAGAGGCGGGGAATCAGAGGCGGGGAATCAGAGGCAGGGTATCAGAGGCGGGCAATCAGATGAAGGGAATCAGAGGCAGGGAATCAGAGGCAGGGAATCAGAGGCAGGGAACCTGAGGTGGCGAATATGAGGTGGTGAATCAGAGGCGGGGAAACAGGCGGGTAAACAGAGGCTGGGAATCAGATGCAGGGAATCAGAGGCGGGGAATCAGAGGCAGGGAATCAGATGAAGGGAATCTGATGCAGGGAATCTGAGGCAGGGAATCTGAGGCAGGGAATCTGTGGCAGGGAATCTGATGCGGGTTATCAGAAGGGGGAAATGAGATGTGGGAAACGAGATGCAGAGAAAGAGGCACGGAAATAGAGGCAGGGAAAGAGAGGCAGGGTATCAGAGGCGGGTAATCAGAGGCGTGGAATCAGAGGCGGGGAATCAGAGGCGGGAAATGAGAGAGAGGAATCAGAGGTGGGGAATCAGAGGCGGGGAATCAGAGGCAGGGAATCAGAGGCAGGAAATCAGAGGCGGCGAATCTGGGGCGTGGAATCAGAGTGGGGAAAGAGATGTGGGGAAACGTAGGCCAGGAAAGTTGCTCGTAAAGGGAGGCGGTGAATCAGAGGCAGGGAATCAGAGGCGGGGAATCAGAGGCGGGGAATCAGAGGCGTGGAATCAGAGGTGGGGAAAGAGATGTGGGGAAACAGGCGGGTAAACAGAAGCGGGTAAACATAGCTGCATCAATAGATGCAGCGAAAGAGATGGGCGAAACATAGTGGTTGGAACTTTTGTGTTGAAAATTAGTTACACAGAACAGATCAAACAGAGTTGTTGAAATTGAGGGAGGGAAAGAGAGGCACTGAAAGAGTGGAGGGGAAAGAGTGCAGGCAAAATAGAGGCGTAGAGACAGAGGTGGGGAATCAGATGCGGGGAATCAGAGGCGGGGAATCAGAGGCAGGGAATCAGATGAAGGGAATCTAATGCAGGGAAACTGAGGCAGGGAATCTGAGGCAGGGAATCGGAGGCAGGGAATCTGAGGCAGGGCATCAGTAAAAAGTTATCAGAGGCAGGGTATCAGAGGCGGAGAATCAGAGGTGGGGAATCAGAAGTGGGGAATCAGAGGTGGGGAATCAGAGGCGTGGAATCAGAGGCGGGGAATCAGAGGTGGGGAATCAGAAGTGGGGAATCAGAGGTGGGGAATCAGAGGCGGGGAATCAGAGGCGTGGAATCAGAGGCGGGCAATCAGAAGTGGGGAATCAGAGGCGGGGAATCAGAGGCGGGGAATCAGAGGCAGTGAATCAGATGCGGGGAATCAGAGGCGGGGAATCAGAGGCGGGGAATCAGAAGTGGGGAATCAGAGGTGGGGAATCAGAGGCGGGGAATCAGAGGCGGGCAATCAGATGCAGGGAATCAGAGGCAGGGAATCAGAGGCAGGGAACCAGACGCAGGGAATCAAATGAAGGGAATCTGATGCAGGGAATCTGAGGCATGGAATCTGAGGCAGGGAATCTGTGGTGGGGAATCAGAGGCGGGAAAACAGGCGGTTAAACAGAGGCGGGTAAACATAGGCGGGGATTCAGAGGCGTGGAATCAGAGGCGGGAAATCAGAGGCGGGGAAAGATATGTGGGGAAAAGTAGGCCAGGAAAGTTGAGCGGAAAGGGAGGCATTGAATCAGAGGTGGGGAATCAGAGGTGGGGAATCAGAGGCGGGGAATCAGAGGCGGGGAATCAGAGGCAGGGAATCAGAAGCGGGGAATCAGAGGTTGGGAATCAGAGGCGGGGAATCAGAGGCGGAGAATCAGAGGCGGGCAATCAGATGCAGGGAATCAGAGGCAGGGAATCAGAGGCAGGGAATCAGAGGCAGGGAATCTGAGGCAGGGAATCTGAGGTGGGGAATCAGAGGCGGGGAAACAGGTGGGTAAACAGAGGCGGGTAAACATAGGCGGGGAATCAGAGGCGCGGAATCAGAGGTGGGGAATCAGAGGCAGGGAATCAGAGGCGGGGAATCAGAGGCGGGGAATCAGATGCGGGGAATCAGAGGTGGGGAATCAGAGGCGGTGTATCAGAGGAGGGGAATCAGAGGCGGGGAATCAGAGGCGGGGAATCAGAGGCGGGGAATCAGTGGCGTGCAATCAGAGGCGGGGAATCAGAGGTGGGGAATCAGAAGTGGGGAATCAGAGGTGGGGAATCAGAGCCGGGGAATCTGAATCAGCGAATCAGAGGCGGGGCAATCAGAGGTGGGGAATCAGAGGCGGGGAATCAGAGGCGGGGAATCAGAGGAGGTGAATCAGAGGCGGGGAATCAGACGCGGGGAATCAGAGGCAGGGAATCAGAAGTGGGGAATCAGAGGTGGGGAATCAGAGGCGGGGAATCAGAGGCAGGTAATCAGAGGCGGGCAATCAGATGCAGGGAATCAGAGGCAGGGAATCAGAGGCAGGGAATCTGAGGCAGGGAATCTGAGGCAGGGAATCTGAGGTGGGCAATCAGAGGCGGGAAAACAGGCGGGTAAACAGAGGCGGGTAAACATAGGCGGGGAATCAGAGGCGGGGAATCAGAGGCGGGGAATCAGAGGCGGGGAATCAGAGTCGGGGAATCAGAGGCGGGGAATCTGAGGCGGGGAATCAGATGCAGGGAATCAGAGGCGGGGAATCAGAGGCGGGGTATCAGAGGCGGGGAATCAGAGGCGCGGAATCAGAGGCGGGGAATCAGAGGCATGGAATCAGAGACGGGGAACCAGAGGCAGGGAATCAGAAGTGGGGAATCAGAGGTGGGAAATCAGAGGCTGGGAATCAGAGGCGGGGTATCAGAGGCGGGGAATCAGAGGCAGGGTATCAGAGGCGGGCAATCAGATGCAGGGAATCAGAGGCAGGGAATCAGAGGCAGGGAATCAGAGGCAGGGAAGCTGAGATGGCGAATATGAGGTGGTGAATCAGAGGCGGGGAAACAGTCGGGTAAACAGAGGCGGGGAATCAGAGGCAGGGAATCAGCCGCGGGGAATCAGAGGCAGGGAATCAGATGAAGGGAATCTGATGCAGGGAATCTGAGGCATGGTATCTGAGGCAGGGAATCTGTGGCAGGGAATCTGATGCGGGTTATCAGAAGGGGGAAATGAGATGTGGGAAACGAGATGCAGAGAAAGAGGCACGGAAATAGAGGCAGGGAAATAGAGGCAGGGTATCAGAGGCGGGTAATCAGAGGCGTGGAATCAGAGGCGGGGAATCAGAGACACAGAAAGAGAGGCGTGGAATCAGAGGTGCGGAATCAGAGCCGGTGAATCTGAGCCGGGAAATCAGAAGCAGAGCAACAGAGGTGGTGAAACATGGGTGCGGAATCGGACACGGGGAATCAGAGGTGGGGACTCAGAGGCCGGGAATCAGAGGCAGGGAATCAGAGGCAGGTTATCAGAGGCAGGGAATCAGAGGTGGGAAATCAGAGGCGGGGAATCAGAGGCGGCGAATCAGAGGCGGGGAATCAGAGGCGGGGAATCAGAGGCGGAGAATCAGAGGCGGGCAATCAGATGCAGGAAATCAGAGGCAGGGAATCAGAGGCAGGGAATCAGAGGCAGGGAATCTGAGGCAGGGAATCAGAGGTGGGGAATCAGAGGCGGGGAATCAGAGGCAGGGAATCAGATGAAGGGAATCTGATGCAGGGAATCTGAGGCAGGGAATCTGAGGCAGGGAATCTGTGGCAGGGAATCTGATGCGGGTTATCAGAAGGGGGAAATGAGATGTGGGAAACGAGATGCAGAGAAAGAGGCACGGAAATAGAGGCAGGGAAAGACAGGCAGGGAATCAGAGGCGGGGAATCAGAGGTGGGGAATCAGAGGCTGGGAATCAGAGGCGGGGAATCAGAGGGGGGAATCGGAGGTGGGGAATCAGAGGCAGGGAATCAGAGGCAGGGAATCAGAGGCGGGAAATCAGAGGCGGCGAATCTGAGGGGTGGAATCAGAGGTGGGGAAAGAGATGTGGGGAAACGTAGGCCAGGAAAGTTGCGCGGAAAGGGAGGCGGTGAATCAGAGGCGGGGAATCAGAGGCGGGGAATCAGAGGCGTGGAATCAGAGGTGGGGAAAGAGATGTGGGGAATCAGGCGGGTAAACAGAAGCGGGTAAACATAGCTGCATAAATAGAGGCAGCGAAAGAGATGGGCGAAACATAGTGGTTGGAACTTGTGTGTTGAAAATTAGGTACACAGAACAGATCAAACAGAGTTGTTGAAATTGAGGGAGGGAAAGAGAGGCACAGAAAGAGTGGAGGGGAAAGAGTGCAGTCAAAATAGAGGCGTAGAGACAGAGGTGGGGAATCAGAGGCGGGGAATCAGACGAAGGGAATCTGATGCAGGGAATCTGAGGCAGGGAATCTGAGGCAGGGAATCGGAGGCAGGGAATCTGAGGCAGGGAATCAGTAAAAAGTTATCAGAGGCAGGGTATCAGAGGCGGAGAATCAGAGGTGGGGATTCAGAAGTGGGGAATCAGAGGCGTGGAATCAGAGGCGGGGAATCAGAGGTGGGGAATCAGAAGTGGGGAATCAGAGGTGGGGAATCAGAGGCGGGGAATCAGAGGCGTGGAACCAGAGGCGGGCAATCAGAAGTGTGGAATCAGAGATGGGGAATCAGAGGCGGGGAATCAGAGGCGGTGAATCAGAGGCGGGGAATCAGAGGCGGGGAATCAGAGGCGGGGAATCAGAAGTGGGGAATCAGAGGTGGGGAATCAGAGGCGGGGAATCAGAGGTGGGGAATCAGAGGCGGGCAATCAGATGCAGGGAATCAGAGGCAGCGAATCAGACGCAGGGAATCAAATGAAGGGAATCTGATGCAGGGAATCTGAGGCAGGGAATCTGAGGCAGGGAACCTGAGATGGCGAATATGAGGTTGTGAATCAGAGGCGGGGAAACAGTCGGGTAAACAGAGGCGGGGAATCAGAGGCAGGGAATCAGATGAAGGGAATCTGATGCAGTGAATCTGAGGCAGGGAATCTGAGGCGGGGAAACAGGCGGGTAAACAGAGGCGGGTAAACATAGGCGGGGAATCAGAGGCGGGGAATCAGAGGCGGGGAATCAGAGGCGGGGAATCAGAGGCGGGGAATCAGATGCGGGGAATCAGATGCGGGGAATCAGAGGTGGGGAATCAGAAGCGGGGTATCAGAGGAGGGGAATCAGAGGCGGGGAATCAGAGGTGGGGAATCAGAGGCGGGGAATCAGAGGCGTGGAATCAGAGGCGGGAATTCAGAGGCGGGGAAAGAAATGTGGGGAAACGTAGGCCAGGAAAGTTGAGCGGAAATGGAGGCAGTGAATCAGAGGTGGGGAATCAGAGGCGGGGAATCAGAGGCGGGGAATCAGAGGCAGGGAATCAGAGGCGGGGAATCAGAAGTGGGGAATCAGAGGTGGGGAATCAGAGGCGGGGAATAAGAGGCGGGGAATCAGAGGCGGGGAATCGGAGGCAGGGAATCAGAGGCGGGCAATCAGATGCAGGGAATCAGAGGCAGGGAATCAGAGGCAGGGAATCAGAGGCGGGCAATCAGATGCAGGGAATCTGAGGCAGGGAATCTGATGCAGGGAATCTGAGGCAGGGAATCTGAGCCAGGGAATCTGTGGCAGAAAATCTGATGCGGGTTATCAGAAGGGGGAAATGAGATGTGGGAAACGAGATGCAGTGAAAGAGGCACGGAAATAGAGGCAGGGAAAGAGAGGCAGGGTATCAGAGGCGGGTAATCAGAGGCGTGGAATCAGAGGCGGGGATTCAGAGACACAGAAAGAGAGGCGTGGAATCAGAGGTGCGGAATCAGAGCCGGTGAATCTGAGCCGGGAAATCAGAAGCATAGCAACAGAGGCGGTGAAACATGGGTGCGGAATCGGACGCTGGGAATCAGAGGTGGGGACTCAGAGGCAGGGAATCAGAGGCAGAGAATCAGAGGCAGGTTATCAGAGGCAGGGAATCAGATGCGGGGAATCAGAGGCGGGGAATCAGAGGCGGGGAATCAGAGGCGGGGAATCAGAGGCGGGGAATCAGAGGCGGAGAATCATAGGCGGGCAATCAGATGCAGGAAATCAGAGGCAGGGAATCAGAGGCAGGGAATCAGAGGCAGGGAATCTGAGGCAGGGAGTCAGAGGTGGGGAATCAGAGGCGGGGAATCAGAGGCAGGGAATCAGATGAAGGGAATCTGATGCAGGGAATCTGAGGCAGGGAATCTGAGGCAGGGAATCTGTGGCAGGGAATCTGATGAGGGTTATCAGAAGGGGGAAATGAGATTTGGGAAACGAGATGCAGAGAAAGAGGCACGGAAATAGAGGCAGGGAAAGAGAGGCAGGGAATCAGAGGCGGGGAATCAGAGGTGGGGAATCAGAGGCGGGGAATCAGAGGGGGGAATCAGAGGCAGGGAATCAGAGGCGGGGAATCAGAGGTAGGGAATCAGAGGCGGGAAATCAGAGACGGCGAATCTGAGGCGTGGATTCAGAGGTGGGGAAAGAGATGTGGGGAAACGTAGGCCAGGAAAGTTGCGCGGAAAGGGAGGCGGTGAATCAGAGGCGGCGAATCAGAGGCGTGGAATCAGATGCAGGGAATCAGAGGCAGCGAATCAGACGCAGGGAATCAAATGAAGGGAATCTGATGCAGGGAATCTGAGGCAGGGAATCTGAGGCAGGGAACCTGAGATGGCGAATATGAGGTTGTGAATCAGAGGCGGGGAAACAGTCGGGTAAACAGAGGCGGGGAATCAGAGGCAGGGAATCAGATGAAGGGAATCTGATGCAGTGAATCTGAGGCAGGGAATCTGAGGCGGGGAAACAGGCGGGTAAACAGAGGCGGGTAAACATAGGCGGGGAATCAGAGGCAGGGAATCAGAGGCGGGGAATCAGAGGCGTGGAATCAGAGGTGGGGAAAGAGATGTGGGGAATCAGGCGGGTAAACAGAAGCGGGTAAACATAGCTGCATAAATAGAGGCAGCGAAAGAGATGGGCGAAACATAGTGGTTGGAACTTGTGTGTTGAAAATTAGGTACACAGAACAGATCAAACAGAGTTGTTGAAATTGAGGGAGGGAAAGAGAGGCACAGAAAGAGTGGAGGGGAAAGAGTGCAGTCAAAATAGAGGCGTAGAGACAGAGGTGGGGAATCAGAGGCGGGGAATCAGATGAAGGGAATCTGATGCAGGGAATCTGAGGCAGGGAATCTGAGGCAGGGAATCGGAGGCAGGGAATCTGAGGCAGGGAATCAGTAAAAAGTTATCAGAGGCAGGGTATCAGAGGCGGAGAATCAGAGGTGGGGATTCAGAAGTGGGGAATCAGAGGCGTGGAATCAGAGGCGGGGAATCAGAGGTGGGGAATCAGAAGTGGGGAATCAGAGGTGGGGAATCAGAGGCGGGGAATCAGAGGCGTGGAACCAGAGGCGGGCAATCAGAAGTGTGGAATCAGAGGTGGGGAATCAGAGGCGGGGAATCAGAGGCGGTGAATCAGAGGCGGGGAATCAGAGGCGGGGAATCAGAGGCGGGGAATCAGAAGTGGGGAATCAGAGGTGGGGAATCAGAGGCGGGGAATCAGAGGTGGGGAATCAGAGGCGGGCAATCAGATGCAGGGAATCAGAGGCAGCGAATCAGACGCAGGGAATCAAATGAAGGGAATCTGATGCAGGGAATCTGAGGCAGGGAATCTGAGGCAGGGAACCTGAGATGGCGAATATGAGGTTGTGAATCAGAGGCGGGGAAACAGTCGGGTAAACAGAGGCGGGGAATCAGAGGCAGGGAATCAGATGAAGGGAATCTGATGCAGTGAATCTGAGGCAGGGAATCTGAGGCGGGGAAACAGGCGGGTAAACAGAGGCGGGTAAACATAGGCGGGGAATCAGAGGCGGGGAATCAGAGGCGGGGAATCAGAGGCGGGGAATCAGAGGCGGGGAATCAGATGCGGGGAATCAGATGCGGGGAATCAGAGGTGGGGAATCAGAAGCGGGGTATCAGAGGAGGGGAATCAGAGGCGGGGAATCAGAGGTGGGGAATCAGAGGCGGGGAATCAGAGGCGTGGAATCAGAGGCGGGAATTCAGAGGCGGGGAAAGAAATGTGGGGAAACGTAGGCCAGGAAAGTTGAGCGGAAATGGAGGCAGTGAATCAGAGGTGGGGAATCAGAGGCGGGGAATCAGAGGCGGGGAATCAGAGGCAGGGAATCAGAGGCGGGGAATCAGAAGTGGGGAATCAGAGGTGGGGAATCAGAGGCGGGGAATCAGAGGCGGGGAATCAGAGGCGGGGAATCGGAGGCAGGGAATCAGAGGCGGGCAATCAGATGCAGGGAATCAGAGGCAGGGAATCAGAGGCAGGGAATCAGAGGCGGGCAATCAGATGCAGGGAATCTGAGGCAGGGAATCTGATGCAGGGAATCTGAGGCAGGGAATCTGAGCCAGGGAATCTGTGGCAGAAAATCTGATGCGGGTTATCAGAAGGGGGAAATGAGATGTGGGAAACGAGATGCAGTGAAAGAGGCACGGAAATAGAGGCAGGGAAAGAGAGGCAGGGTATCAGAGGCGGGTAATCAGAGGCGTGGAATCAGAGGCGGGGATTCAGAGACACAGAAAGAGAGGCGTGGAATCAGAGGTGCGGAATCAGAGCCGGTGAATCTGAGCCGGGAAATCAGAAGCATAGCAACAGAGGCGGTGAAACATGGGTGCGGAATCGGACGCTGGGAATCAGAGGTGGGGACTCAGAGGCAGGGAATCAGAGGCAGAGAATCAGAGGCAGGTTATCAGAGGCAGGGAATCAGATGCGGGGAATCAGAGGCGGGGAATCAGAGGCGGGGAATCAGAGGCGGGGAATCAGAGGCGGGGAATCAGAGGCGGAGAATCATAGGCGGGCAATCAGATGCAGGAAATCAGAGGCAGGGAATCAGAGGCAGGGAATCAGAGGCAGGGAATCTGAGGCAGGGAGTCAGAGGTGGGGAATCAGAGGCGGGGAATCAGAGGCAGGGAATCAGATGAAGGGAATCTGATGCAGGGAATCTGAGGCAGGGAATCTGAGGCAGGGAATCTGTGGCAGGGAATCTGATGAGGGTTATCAGAAGGGGGAAATGAGATTTGGGAAACGAGATGCAGAGAAAGAGGCACGGAAATAGAGGCAGGGAAAGAGAGGCAGGGAATCAGAGGCGGGGAATCAGAGGTGGGGAATCAGAGGCGGGGAATCAGAGGGGGGAATCAGAGGCAGGGAATCAGAGGCGGGGAATCAGAGGCAGGGAATCAGAGGCGGGAAATCAGAGACGGCGAATCTGAGGCGTGGATTCAGAGGTGGGGAAAGAGATGTGGGGAAACGTAGGCCAGGAAAGTTGCGCGGAAAGGGAGGCGGTGAATCAGAGGCGGCGAATCAGAGGCGTGGAATCAGAGGCAGGGAATCAGAGGGGGGCAATCAGAGGCGGCGAATCAGAGGCGTGGTATCAGAGGTGTGGAAAGAGATGTGGGGAAACAGGCGGGTAAACAGAAGCGGGTAAACATAGGTGCATAAATAGAGGCGGCGAAAGAGATGGGCGAAACATAGTGGTTGGAACTTGTATGTTGAAAATGAGTTACACAGAACAGATCAAACAGAGTTGTTGAAATTGAGGGAGGGAAAGAGAGGCACGGAAAGAGTGGAGGGGAAAGAGTGCAGGCAAAAGAGAGGCGTAGAGACAGTGGTGGGGAATCAGAGGCGGGGAATCAGAGGCGGGGAATCAGAGGCAGTGAATCAGAGGTGGGGAAAGATATGTGGGGAAACGTAGGCCAGGAAAGTTGAGCGGAAAGGGAGGCAGTGAATCAGAGGTGGGGAATCAGAGGCGGGGAATCAGAGGCGGGGAATCAGAGGCGGGGAATCAGAGGCGGGGAATCAGAAGCGGGGAATCAGAGGTGGGGAATCAGAGGCGGGGTATCAGAGGTTGAGAATCAGAGATGGGCATTCAGATGCAGGGAATCAGAGGCAGGGAATCAGAGGCAGGGAATCAGAGTCACGGAATCTGAGGTAGGGAATCTGAGGTGGGGAATCAGAGGCGGGGAAACAGGCGGGTAAACAGAGGCGGGTAAACATAGGCGGGGAATCAGAGGCAGGGAATCAGAGGCGGGGAATCAGAGGCGGTGAATCAGAGGCGGGGAATCAGAGGCGGGGAATCAGATGCGGGGAATCAGAGGCGGGGAATCAGAGGTGGGGTATTAGATGAGGGGAATCAGAGGCGGGGAATCAGAGGCGGGGAATCAGAGGCGGGGAATCAGAGGCGTGGAATCAGAGGCGGGGAATCAGAGGCGGGGAATCAGAAGTGGGGAATCAGATGTGGGGAATCAGAGGCGGGGAATCAGAGGCAGGGAATCAGAGGCGGGCAATCAGAAGTGGGGAATCAGAGGGGGGGAATCAGAGGCGGGGAAACAGAGGCGGTTAATCAGAGGCGGGGAATCAGAAGTGGGGAATCAGAGGTGGGGAATCAGAGGTGGGGAATCAGAGGCGGGGAATCAGAGGCGGGCAATCAGATGCAGGGAATCAGAGGCAGGGAATCAGAGGCAGGGAATCAGAGGCAGGGAATCTGAGGCAGGGAATCTGTGTTGGGGAACCAGAGGCGGGAAAGCAGGCGAGTAAACAGAGGCGGGTAAACATAGGTGGGGAATCAGAGGCAGGGAATCAGAGCCGGGAAATCAGAGGCGGGTAATCTGAGGCGGGGAATCAGATGCAGGGAATCAGATGCGGGACATCAGAGGTGCGGTATCAGAGGCGGGGAATTAGAGGCGGGGAATCAGAGGCGGGGAATCAGAGGCGTGGAATCAGAGGCGGGGAATCAGAGGCGGGTAAACATAGGCGGGGAATCAGAGGCGGGGAATCAGAGGCGGGGAATCAGAGGCGGGGAATCAGAGGCGGGGAATCAGAGGCATGGAATCAGATGCGGTGAATCAGTGGCGGAGAATCAGAGGCGGGGTATTAGACGAGGGGAATTGGAGATGGGGAATCAGAGGCAGGGAATCAGAGGCGGGGAATCAGAGGCGGGGAATCAGAGGCCGGGAATCAGATATGGGGAAACAGAGGCGGGGAATCCGAGGCGGGGAAACAGAGGCGGGGAATCAGATATGGGGAATCAGAGGTGGGGAATCAGAGGTTGGGAATCAGAGGCAGGGAATCAGAGGCTTGGAATCAGATGCAGGGAATCAGATGCGGGGAATCAGAGGCGGGGAATCAGAGCTGGGGAATCAGAGGTGGGGAATCAGATTTGGGGAATCAGAGGTGGGGACTTAGATATTGGGAAACAGAGGCGGGGAATCAGAGGCGGGGAAACCCAGGCGGGGAATCAGATATGGGGAATCAGAGGTGGGGAATCAGAGGCAAGGAATCAGATGTGCGGAATCAGAGATGGGGAATCAGAGGCAGGGAATCAGAATCAGAAGCAGGGAATCAGAGGCCGGGAATCAGAGGCCGGAATCAGATGCTGGGAATCAGAGGCCTGAAATCAGAGGCGGGGAATCAGAGGCAGGGAATCAGATGCGGGGAATCAGAGGCGGGGAATCAGTGCTGGGGAATCAGAGGCGGGGTATTAGAGTTGGGGAATCAGAGGCGGGGAATCAGATATGGGGAAACAGAGGTGGGGAATCAGAGGCGGGGAAACAGAGGCAGGGAATCAGATATGGGGAATCAGAGGTGGGGAATCAGAGATGGGGAATCAGAGGCGGTGAATCAGAGATGGGGAATCAGAGGCGGGGAATCAGAGGCAGGAAATCAGACACGGGGATTCAGAGGCTGGGAATCAGACGGGGGGAATCAAAGGCGGGGAATCAGAGCTGGGGAATCAGAGGCAGGGAATCAGAGGCGGGGAATCAGATATGGGGAATCAGAGGCTGGGATTCAGAGGCGGGGAATCATAGGCAGGGAATCAGACACGGGGAATCAGAGGTGGGGAATCAGAGATGGGGAATCAGAGGCGGGGAATCAGAGGCAGGGAATCAGACGCGGGGAATCTGAGGCGGGGAATCAGATCTGGGGAATCAGAGGTGGGGAATCAGAGTTGGGGAATCAGAGGCAGGGAATCGGATGTGCGGAATCAGAGATGGGGAATCAGATGTGGGGAATCAGAGGAACAGGGATGGGGAATCAGAGGCGGGGAATCAGATGAAGGGAATCTGATGCAGGGAATCTGAGGCAGGGAATCTGAGGCAGGGAATCTGTGGCAGGGAATCTGATGCGGGTTATCAGAAGGGGGAAATGAGATGTGGGAAACGAGATGCAGAGAAAGAGGCACGGAAATAGAGGCAGGGAAAGACAGGCAGGGAATCAGAGGCGGGGAATCAGAGGTGGGGAATCAGAGGCTGGGAATCAGAGGCGGGGAATCAGAGGGGGGAATCGGAGGTGGGGAATCAGAGGCAGGGAATCAGAGGCAGGGAATCAGAGGCGGGAAATCAGAGGCGGCGAATCTGAGGCGTGGAATCAGAGGTGGGGACAGAGATGTGGGGAAACGTAGGCCAGGAAAGTTGCGCGGAAAGGGAGGCGGTGAATCAGAGGCGGGGAATCAGAGGCGGGGAATCAGAGGCGGGGAATCAGAGGCGTGGAATCAGAGGTGGGGAAAGAGATGTGGGGAATCAGGCGGGTAAACAGAAGCGGGTAAACATAGCTGCATAAATAGAGGCAGCGAAAGAGATGGGCGAAACATAGTGGTTGGAACTTGTGTGTTGAAAATTAGGTACACAGAACAGATCAAACAGAGTTGTTGAAATTGAGGGAGGGAAAGAGAGGCACAGAAAGAGTGGAGGGGAAAGAGTGCAGTCAAAATAGAGGCGTAGAGACAGAGGTGGGGAATCAGAGGCGGGGAATCAGATGAAGGGAATCTGATGCAGGGAATCTGAGGCAGGGAATCTGAGGCAGGGTATCGGAGGCAGGGAATCTGAGGCAGGGAATCAGTAAAAAGTTATCAGAGGCAGGGTATCAGAGGCGGAGAATCAGAGGTGGGGATTCAGAAGTGGGGAATCAGAGGCGTGGAATCAGAGGCGGGGAATCAGAGGTGGGGAATCAGAAGTGGGGAATCAGAGGTGGGGAATCAGAGGCGGGGAATCAGAGGCGTGGAATCAGAGGCGGGCAATCAGAAGTGTGGAATCAGAGGTGGGGAATCAGAGGCGGGGAATCAGAGGCAGTGAATCAGAGGCGGGGAATCAGAGGCGGGGAATCAGAGGCGGGGAATCAGAAGTGGGGAATCAGAGGTGGGGAATCAGAGGCGGGGAATCAGATGTGGGGAATCAGAGGCGGGCAATCAGATGCAGGGAATCAGAGGCAGCGAATCAGACGCAGGGAATCAAATGAAGGGAATCTGATGCAGGGAATCTGAGGCAGGGAATCTGAGGCAGGGAACCTGAGATGGCGAATATGAGGTTGTGAATCAGAGGCGGGGAAACAGTCGGGTAAACAGAGGCGGGGAATCAGAGGCAGGGAATCAGATGAAGGGAATCTGATGCAGTGAATCTGAGGCAGGGAATCTGAGGCGGGGAAACAGGCGGGTAAACAGAGGCGGGTAAACATAGGCGGGGAATCAGAGGCGGGGAATCAGAGGCGGGTTATCAGAGGCGGGGAATCAGAGGCGGGGAATCAGATGCGGGGAATCAGATGCGGGGAATCAGAGGTTGTGAATCAGAAGCGGGGTATCAGAGGAGGGGAATCAGAGGCGGGGAATCAGAGGCGGGGAATCAGAGGCGGGGAATCAGAGGCGTGGAATCAGAGGCGGGAATTCAGAGGCGGGGAAAGAAATGTGGGGAAACGTAGGCCAGGAAAGTTGAGCGGAAATGGAGGCAGTGAATCAGAGGTGGGGAATCAGAGGCGGGGAATCAGAGGCGGGGAATCAGAGGCGGGGAATCAGAGGCGGGGAATCAGAAGTGGGGAATCAGAGGTGGGGAATCAGAGGCGGGGAATCAGAGGCGGGGAATCAGAGGCGGGGAATCGGAGGCAGGGAATCAGAGGCGGGCAATCAGATGCAGGGAATCAGAGGCAGGGAATCAGAGGCAGGGAATCAGAGGCGGGCAATCAGATGCAGGGAATCTGAGGCAGGGAATCTGATGCAGGGAATCTGAGGCAGGGAATCTGAGGCAGGGAATCTGTGGCAGAAAATCTGATGCGGGTTATCAGAAGGGGGAAATGAGATGTGGGAAACGAGATGCAGTGAAAGAGGCACGGAAATAGAGGCAGGGAAAGAGAGGCAGGGTATCAGAGGCGGGTAATCAGAGGCGTGGAATCAGAGGCGGGGAATCAGAGACACAGAAAGAGAGGCGTGGAATCAGAGGTGCGGAATCAGAGCCGGTGAATCTGAGCCGGGAAATCAGAAGCATAGCAACAGAGGCGGTGAAACATGGGTGCGGAATCGGACGCGGGGAATCAGAGGTGGGGACTCAGAGGCAGGGAATCAGAGGCAGGGAATCAGAGGCAGGTTATCACAGGCAGGGAATCAGATGCGGGGAATCAGAGGCGGGGAATCAGAGGCGGGGAATCAGAGGCGGGGAATCAGAGGCGGGGAATCAGAGGCGGAGAATCATAGGCGGGCAATCAGATGCAGGAAATCAGAGGCAGGGAATCAGAGGCAGGGAATCAGAGGCAGGGAATCTGAGGCAGGGAGTCAGAGGTGGGGAATCAGAGGCGGGGAATCAGAGGCAGGGAATCAGATGAAGGGAATCTGATGCAGGGAATCTGAGGCAGGGAATCTGAGGCAGGGAATCTGTCGCAGGGAATCTGATGAGGGTTATCAGAAGGGGGAAATGAGATTTGGGAAACGAGATGCAGAGAAAGAGGCACGGAAATAGAGGCAGGGAAAGAGAGGCAGGGAATCAGAGGCGGGGAATCAGAGGTGGGGAATCAGAGGCGGGGAATCAGAGGGGGGAATCAGAGGCAGGGAATCAGAGGCGGGGAATCAGAGGCAGGGAATCAGAGGCGGGAAATCAGAGATGGCGAATCTGAGGCGTGGAATCAGAGGTGGGGAAAGAGATGTGGGGAAACGTAGGCCAGGAAAGTTGCGCGGAAAGGGAGGCGGTGAATCAGAGGCGGCGAATCAGAGGCGGGGAATCAGAGGCAGGGAATCAGAGGGGGGCAATCAGAGGCGGCGAATCAGAGGCGTGGAATCAGAGGTGTGGAAAGAGATGTGGGGAAACAGGCGGGTAAACAGAAGCGGGTAAACATAGGTGCATAAATAGAGGCGGCGAAAGAGATGGGCGAAACATAGTGGTTGGAACTTGTATGTTGAAAATGAGTTACACAGAACAGATCAAACAGAGTTGTTGAAATTGAGGGAGGGAAAGAGAGGCACGGAAAGAGTGGAGGGGAAAGAGTGCAGGCAAAAGAGAGGCGTAGAGACAGTGGTGGGGAATCAGAGGCGGGGAATCAGAGGCGGGGAATCAGAGGCAGTGAACCAGAGGTGGGGAAAGATATGTGGGGAAACGTAGGCCAGGAAAGTTGAGCGGAAAGGGAGGCAGTGAATCAGAGGTGGGGAATCAGAGGCGGGGAATCAGAGGCGGGGAATCAGAGGCGGGGAATCAGAGGCGGGGAATCAGAAGCGGGGAATCAGAGGTGGGGAATCAGAGGCGGGGTATCAGAGGTTGAGAATCAGAGATGGGCATTCAGATGCAGGGAATCAAAGGCAGGGAATCAGAGGCAGGGAATCAGAGTCACGGAATCTGAGGTAGGGAATCTGAGGTGGGGAATCAGAGGCGGGGAAACAGGCGGGTAAACAGAGGCGGGTAAACATAGGCGGGGAATCAGAGGCAGGGAATCAGAGGCGGGGAATCAGAGGCGGTGAATCAGAGGCGGGGAATCAGAGGCGGGGAATCAGATGCGGGGAATCAGAGGCGGGGAATCAGAGGTGGGGTATTAGATGAGGGGAATCAGAGGCGGGGAATCAGAGGCGGGGAATCAGAGGCGGGGAATCAGAGGCGTGGAATCAGAGGCGGGGAATCAGAGGCGGGGAATCAGAAGTGGGGAATCAGATGTTGGGAATCAGAGGCGGGGAATCAGAGGCAGGGAATCAGAGGTGGGCAATCAGAAGTGGGGAATCAGAGGCGGGGAATCAGAGGCGGGGAAACAGAGGTGGTGAATCAGAGGCGGGGAATCAGAAGTGGGGAATCAGAGGTGGGGAATCAGAGGCGGGGAATCAGAGGCGGGGAATCAGAGGCGGGCAATCAGATGCAGGGAATCAGAGGCAGGGAATCAGAGGCAGGGAATCAGAGGCAGGGAATCTGAGGCAGGGAATCTGTGTTGGGGAACCAGAGGCGGGAAAGCAGGCGAGTAAACAGAGGCGGGTAAACATAGGTGGGGAATCAGAGGCGGGGAATCAGAGCCGGGAAATCAGAGGCGGGGAATCTGAGGCGGGGAATCAGATGCAGGGAATCAGATGCGGGACATCAGAGGTGCGGTATCAGAGGCGGGGAATTAGAGGCGGGGAATCAGAGGCGGGGAATCAGAGGCGTGGAATCAGAGGCGGGGAATCAGAGGCGGGTAAACATAGGCGGGGAATCAGAGGCGGGGAATCAGAGGCGGGGAATCAGAGGCGGGGAATCAGAGGCGGGGAATCAGAGGCGTGGAATCAGATGCGGTGAATCAGTCGCGGAGAATCAGAGGCGGGGTATTAGACGAGGGGAATCGGAGATGGGGAATCAGAGGCAGGGAATCAGAGGCGGGGAATCAGAGGCGGGGAATCAGAGGCCGGGAATCAGATATGGGGAAACAGAGGCGGGGAATCCGAGGCGGGGAAACAGAGGCGGGGAATCAGATATGGGGAATCAGAGGTGGGGAATCAGAGGTTGGGAATCAGAGGCAGGGAATCAGAGGCTTGGAATCAGATGCAGGGAATCAGATGCGGGGAATCAGAGGCGGGGAATCAGAGCTGGGGAATCAGAGGTGGGGAATCAGATTTGGGAAATCAGAGGCGGGGACTTAGATATTGGGAAACAGAGGCGGGGAATCAGAGGCGGGGAAACCCAGGCGGGGAATCAGATATGGGGAATCAGAGGTGGGGAATCAGAGGCAAGGAATCAGATGTGCGGAATCAGAGATGGGGAATCAGAGGCAGGGAATCAGAATCAGAAGCAGGGAATCAGAGGCCGGGAATCAGAGGCCGGAATCAGATGCTGGGAATCAGAGGCCTGGAATCAGAGGCGGGGAATCAGAGGCAGGGAATCAGATGCGGGGAATCAGAGGCGGGGAATCAGAGCTGGGGAATCAGAGGCGGGGTATTAGAGTTGGGGAATCAGAGGCGGGGAATCAGATATGGGGAAACAGAGGTGGCGAATCAGAGGCGCGGAAACAGAGGCAGGGAATCAGATATGGGGAATCAGAGGTGGGGAATCAGAGATGGGGAATCAGAGGCGGTGAATCAGAGATGGGGAATCAGAGGCGGGGAATCAGAGGCGGGGAATCAGATATGGGGAATCAGAGGCTGGGATTCAGAGGCGGGGAATCAGAGGCAGGGAATCAGACACGGGGAATCAGAGGTGGGGAATCAGAGATGGGGAATCAGAGGCGGGGAATCAGAGGCAGGGAATCAGACGCGGGGAATCTGAGGCGGGGAATCAGATCTGGGGAATCAGAGGTGGGGAATCAGAGTTGGGGAATCAGAGGCGGGGAATCAGAGCCGGGAA
This sequence comes from Narcine bancroftii, assembly GCF_036971445.1. NCBI lineage: Eukaryota > Metazoa > Chordata > Chondrichthyes > Torpediniformes > Narcinidae > Narcine > Narcine bancroftii. The sequence goes on from NC_091470.1 coordinate 264,658,233, forward strand.
ATCAGAGGCGGGGAATCTGAGGCGGGGAATCAGATGCAGGGAATCAGATGCGGGACATCAGAGGTGCGGTATCAGAGGCGGGGAATTAGAGGCGGGGAATCAGAGGCGGGGAATCAGAGGCGTGGAATCAGAGGCGGGGAATCAGAGGCGGGTAAACATAGGCGGGGAATCAGAGGCGGGGAATCAGAGGCGGGGAATCAGAGGCGGGGAATCAGAGGCGGGGAATCAGAGGCGTGGAATCAGATGCGGTGAATCAGTCGCGGAGAATCAGAGGCGGGGTATTAGACGAGGGGAATCGGAGATGGGGAATCAGAGGCAGGGAATCAGAGGCGGGGAATCAGAGGCGGGGAATCAGAGGCCGGGAATCAGATATGGGGAAACAGAGGCGGGGAATCCGAGGCGGGGAAACAGAGGCGGGGAATCAGATATGGGGAATCAGAGGTGGGGAATCAGAGGTTGGGAATCAGAGGCAGGGAATCAGAGGCTTGGAATCAGATGCAGGGAATCAGATGCGGGGAATCAGAGGCGGGGAATCAGAGCTGGGGAATCAGAGGTGGGGAATCAGATTTGGGAAATCAGAGGCGGGGACTTAGATATTGGGAAACAGAGGCGGGGAATCAGAGGCGGGGAAACCCAGGCGGGGAATCAGATATGGGGAATCAGAGGTGGGGAATCAGAGGCAAGGAATCAGATGTGCGGAATCAGAGATGGGGAATCAGAGGCAGGGAATCAGAATCAGAAGCAGGGAATCAGAGGCCGGGAATCAGAGGCCGGAATCAGATGCTGGGAATCAGAGGCCTGGAATCAGAGGCGGGGAATCAGAGGCAGGGAATCAGATGCGGGGAATCAGAGGCGGGGAATCAGAGCTGGGGAATCAGAGGCGGGGTATTAGAGTTGGGGAATCAGAGGCGGGGAATCAGATATGGGGAAACAGAGGTGGCGAATCAGAGGCGCGGAAACAGAGGCAGGGAATCAGATATGGGGAATCAGAGGTGGGGAATCAGAGATGGGGAATCAGAGGCGGTGAATCAGACATGGGGAATCAGAGGCGGGGAATCAGAGGCGGGGAATCAGATATGGGGAATCAGAGGCTGGGATTCAGAGGCGGGGAATCAGAGGCAGGGAATCAGACACGGGGAATCAGAGGTGGGGAATCAGAGATGGGGAATCAGAGGCGGGGAATCAGAGGCAGGGAATCAGACGCGGGGAATCTGAGGCGGGGAATCAGATCTGGGGAATCAGAGGTGGGGAATCAGAGTTGGGGAATCAGAGGCAGGGAATCGGATGTGCGGAATCAGAGATGGGGAATCAGATGTGGGGAATCAGAGGAACAGGGATGGGGAATCAGAGGCGGGGAATCAGAGGCAGGAAATCAGACACGGGGATTCAGAGGCTGGGAATCAGACGGGGGGAATCAAAGGCGGGGAATCAGAGCTGGGGAATCAGAGGCAGGGAATCAGAGTTGGGGATTCAGAGACGGGGAATCAGATATGGGGAAACAGAGGCGGGGAATCAGAGGTGGGCAAACAGAGGCGGGGAATTAGATATGGGGAATCAGAGGTGGGGAATCAGAGGTGGTGAATCAGTGATGGGAAATCACAGGCGGGGAATCAGAGGCAGGGAATAGAACGCAGGGAATCAGACGCAGGGAATCAGAGCTGGGGAATCAGAGGCGGGGAATCGTAGTTGGGAATCAGAGGCGGGGAATCAGATATGGGGAAACAGAGGCGGGGAATCAGAGGCGGGGAAACAGAGGCGGGGAATCAGATATGGGGAATCGGATGCGGGGAATCAGAGGCGGGGAATCAGAGCTGGGGAATCAGAGGCGGGGAATCAGAGTTGGGGCATCAGAGGTGGGGAATTAGATATAGGGAAACAGAGGCGGGGAATCAGAGGCGGGGAAACAGAGGCGGGGAATCAGATATGGGGAATCAGAGGTGGGGAATCAGAGGCAGGGAATCAGATGTGCGGAATCAGAGATGGGGAATCAGAGGCAGGGAATCAGAATCAGAAGCGGGGAATCAGAGGCCGGGAATCAGAGTCCGGGAATCAGATGCTGGGAATAAGAGGCCGGGAATCAGAGGTGGGGAATCAGAGTCCGGGAATCAGAGATGGGGATTCAGAGGCGGGGAATGAGATATGGAGAATCAGAGGCGGGGAATCAGAGGCCGGGAAACAGAGGTGGGGAATCAGATATGGGGAATCAGAGGTGGCGAATCAAAGGCGGTGAATCAGAGATGGGTAATCAGAGGCGGGGAATCAGAGGCAGGAAATCAGATGCGGGGAATCAGAGGCGGGGAATCAGAGCTGGCGAATCAGAGGCGGGGAATCAGAGGTGGGCAATCAGAGGCGGGGAATCAGATATGGGGAATCAGAGGCGGGGAATCAGAGGCGGGGAAACAGAGGCGGGGAATCAAATATAGGGAATCTGAGGTGGGGAATCAGAGGTTGTGAATCAGAGATGGGGAATCAAGGCGGGGAATCAGAGGCAGGGAATCAGACACGGGGAATCAGAGGCGGTGATTCAGAGCTGGGGAATCAGAGGCGGGGAATCAGAGTTGGGGAATCAGAGGCAGGGAATCAGATATGGGGAATCAGAGGCGGGGAATCAGAGGCGGGGAAACAGAGGCGGGGAATCAGATATGGGGAATCAGAGGTGGGGAATCAGGGGCAGGGATTCAGTGTCAGGGAATCAGAGGCGGGGAATCAGAGGCGGGGAATCAGAGGCAGGGAATCAGACACGGGGAATCAGAGGCGGGGAATCAGAGATGGGGAATCAGAGGCGGGGAATCAGAGGCAGGGAATCGGACGCCGGGAATCAGAGTCGGGGAATCAGAGCTGGGGAATCAGAGGCGGGGAATCAGAGTTGGGGAATCAGAGGCGGGGATTCAGATATGGGGAAATAGAGGCGGGGAATCAGATATGGGGAATCAGAGGTGTGGAATCAGAGGTTGGGAATCAGAGGAAGGGAATCAGAGTCGGGGAAACAGAGGCGGGGAATCAGATATGTGGAATCAGAGGTGGCGAATCAAAGGCGGTGAAACAGAGATGGGGAATCAGGGCAGGGAATCAGAGGCAGGGAATCAAACACAGGGAATCAGAGCTGGGGAATCAGAGGCGGGGAATCAGAGTTGGGAATCAGAGGCGGGGAATCAGAGGCGGGGAAAGAGAGGCGGGGAATCAGATATGGGGAATCAGAGGTGGGGAATCAGAGGTTGGGAATCAGAGGCAGGGAATCGGAGATGGGGAATCTGAGGCCGGGAATCAGATATGGGGAAACTGAGGCGGGGAATCTGAGGCGGGGAAACAGAGGCGGGGAATCAGAGGCCGGAATCAGATGATGGGAATCAGAGGCCTGGAATCAGAGGCGGGGAATCAGAGGCAGGGAATCAGATGCGGGGAATCATAGGCGGGGAATCAGAGCTGGGGAATCAGAGGCGGGGTATTAGAGTTGGGGAATCAGAGGCGGGGAATCAGATATGGGGAAACAGAGGTAGGGAATCAGATGCGGGGAATCAGAGGCGGGGAATCAGATATGGGGAAACAGAGGTAGGGAATCAGAGGCGGGGAAACAGAGGCAGGGAATCAGATATGGGGAATCAGAGGCGGGGAATCAGAGGTGGGGAATCATAGGCAGGGAATCGGATGTGCGGAATCAGAGATGGGGAATCAGAGGCCGGGAATCAGAGGTGGTGAATCAGAGATGGGGAATCAGAGGCGGGGAATCAGAGGCAGGGTATCAGACGCGGGGAATCAGAGGTGGGCAATCAGAGGCGTGGAATCAGATATGGGGAATCAGAGGCGGGGAATCAGAGGCGGGGAAACAGAGGCGGGGAATCAGATATGGGGAATCAGAGGTGGGGCATCAGAGGTTGTGAATCACAGATGGGGAATCAGAGGCGGGGAATCAGAGGCAGGGAATCAGACGCGGGGAATCAGAGGCGGGGATTCAGAGCTGGGGAATCAGAAGCGGGGAATCAGAGTTGGGGAATCAGAGGCGGGGAATCAGATATGGGGAATCAGAGGCAGGGGATCAGAGGCGGGGAATCAGAGGCAGGGAATCAGAGCTGGGGATTCAGAGGTGGGGAATCAGAGTTGGGGAATCAGAGGCAGGGAATTGGATGTGCGGAATCAGAGATGGGGAATCAGAGGTGGGGAATCAGAGGCGGTGAATCAGAGATGGGGAATCAGAGGCGGGGAATCAGAGGCAGGAAATCAGACACGGGGATTCAGAGGCTGGGAATCAGACGGGGGGAATCAAAGGCGGGGAATCAGAGCTGGGGAATCTGAGGCAGGGAATCAGAGTTGGGGATTCAGAGGCGGGGAATCAGATATGGGGAAACGGAGGCGGGGAATCAGAGGCGGGCAAACAGAGGCGGGGAATTAGATATGGGGAATCAGAGGTAGGGAATCAGAGGTGGTGAATCAGTGATGGGGAATCACAGGCGGGGAATCAGAGGCAGGGAATAGAACGCGGGGAATCAGAGGCAGGGAATCAGAGCTGGGGAATCAGAGGCGGGGAATCATAGTTGGGGATCAGAGGCGGGAATCAGATATGGGGAAACAGATGCGGGGAATCAGAGGCGGGGAATCTGAGCCGGGAAATCAGAAGCATAGCAACAGAGGCGGTGAAACATGGGTGCGGAATCGGACGCGGGGAATCAGCGGTGGGGACTCAGAGGCAGGGAATCAGAGGCAGGGAATCAGAGGCAGGTTATCAGAGGCAGGGAATCAGATGCGGGGAATCAGAGGCGGGGAATCAGAGGCGGGGAATCAGAGGCGGGGAATCAGAGGCGGGGAATCAGAGGCGGAGAATCATAGGCGGGCAATCAGATGCAGGAAATCAGAGGCAGGGAATCAGAGGCAGGGAATCAGAGGCAGGGAATCTGAGGCAGGGAGTCAGAGGTGGCGAATCAGAGGCGGGGAATCAGAGGCAGGGAATCAGATGAAGGGAATCTGATGCAGGGAATCTGAGGCAGGGAATCTGAGGAAGGGAATCTGTGGCAGGGAATCTGATGAGGGTTATCAGAAGGGGGAAATGAGATTTGGGAAACGAGATGCAGAGAAAGAGGCACGGAAATAGAGGCAGGGAAAGAGAGGCAGGGAATCAGAGGCGGGGAATCAGAGGTGGGGAATCAGAGGCGGGGAATCAGAGGGGGGAATCAGAGGCAGGGAATCAGAGGCGGGGAATCAGAGGCAGGGAATCAGAGGCAGGAAATCAGAGACGGCGAATCTGAGGCGTGGAATCAGAGGTGGGGAAAGAGATGTGGGGAAACGTAGGCCAGGAAAGTTGCGCGGAAAGGGAGGCGGTGAATCAGAGGCGGCGAATCAGAGGCGGGGAATCAGAGGCAGGGAATCAGAGGGGGGCAATCAGAGGCGGCGAATCAGAGGCGTGGAATCAGAGGTGTGGAAAGAGATGTGGGGAAACAGGCAGGTAAACAGAAGCGGGTAAACATAGGTGCATAAATAGAGGCGGCGAAAGAGATGGGCGAAACATAGTGGTTGGAACTTGTATGTTGAAAATGAGTTACACAGAACAGATCAAACAGAGTTGTTGAAATTGAGGGAGGGGAAGAGAGGCACGGAAAGAGTGGAGGGGAAAGAGTGCAGGCAAAAGAGAGGCGTAGAGACAGTGGTGGGGAATCAGAGGCGGGGAATCAGAGGCGGGGAATCAGAGGCGGGGAATCAGAGGTGGGGAAAGATGTGTGGGGAAACGTAGGCCAGGAAAGTTGAGCGGAAAGGGAGGCAGTGAATCAGAGGTGGGGAATCAGAGGCGGGGAATCAGAGGCGGGGAATCAGAGGCGGGGAATCAGAGGCGGGGAATCAGAAGCGGGGAATCAGAGGTGGGGAATCAGAGGCGGGGTATCAGAGGTTGAGAATCAGAGATGGGCATTCAGATGCAGGGAATCAGAGGCAGGGAATCAGAGGCAGGGAATCAGAGTCACGGAATCTGAGGTAGGGAATCTGAGGTGGGGAATCAGAGGCGGGGAAACAGGCGGGTAAACAGAGGCGGGTAAACATAGGCGGGGAATCAGAGGCAGGGAATCAGAGGCGGGGAATCAGAGGCGGTGAATCAGAGGCGGGGAATCAGAGGCGGGGAATCAGATGCGGGGAATCAGAGGCGGGGAATCAGAGGTGGGGTATTAGATGAGGGGAATCAGAGGCGGGGAATCAGAGGCGGGGAATCAGAGGCGGGGAATCAGAGGCGTGGAATCAGAGGTGGGGAATCAGAGGCGGGGAATCAGAAGTGGGGAATCAGATGTGGGGAATCAGAGGCGGGGAATCAGAGGCAGGGAATCAGAGGCGGGCAATCAGAAGTGGGTAATCAGAGGCGGGGAATCAGAGGCGGGGAAACAGAGGCGGTGAATCAGAGGCGGGGAATCAGAAGTGGGGAATCAGAGGTGGGGAATCAGAGGCGGGTATCAGAGGCGGGGAATCAGAGGCAGGCAATCAGATGCAGGGAATCAGAGGCAGGGAATCAGAGGCAGGGAATCAGAGGCAGGGAATCTGAGGCAGGGAATCTGTGTTGGGGAACCAGAGGCGGGAAAGCAGGCGAGTAAACAGAGGCGGGTAAACATAGGTGGGGAATCAGAGGCGGGGAATCAGAGCCGGAAAATCAGAGGCGGGGAATCTGAGGCGGGGAATCAGATGCAGGGAATCAGATGCGGGACATCAGAGGTGCTGTATCAGAGGTGGGGAATTAGAGGCGGGGAATCAGAGGTGGGGAATCAGAGGCGTGGAATCAGAGGCGGGGAATCAGAGGCGGGTAAACATAGGCGGGGAATCAGAGGCGGGGAATCAGAGGCGGGGAATCAGAGGCGGGGAATCAGAGGCGGGGAATCAGAGGCGTGGAATCAGATGCGGTGAATCAGTGGCGGAGAATCAGAGGCGGGGTATTAGACGAGGGGAATTGGAGATGGGGAATCAGAGGCAGGGAATCAGAGGCGGGGAATCAGAGGCGGGGAATCAGAGGCCGGGAATCAGATATGGGGAAACAGAGGCGGGGAATCCGAGGCGGGGAAACAGAGGCGGGGAATCAGATATGGGGAATCAGAGGTGGGGAATCAGAGGTTGGGAATCAGATGCAGGGAATCAGAGGCTTGGAATCAGATGCAGGGAATCAGATGCGGGGAATCAGAGGCGGGGAATCAGAGCTGGGGAATCAGAGGTGGGGAATCAGATTTGGGGAATCAGAGGCGGGGACTTAGATATTGGGAAACAGAGGCGGGGAATCAGAGGCGGGGAAACCCAGGCGGGGAATCAGATATGGGGAATCAGAGGTGGGGAATCAGAGGCAAGGAATCAGATGTGCGGAATCAGAGATGGGGAATCAGAGGCAGGGAATCAGAATCAGAAGCAGGGAATCAGAGGCCGGGAATCAGAGGCCTGGAATCAGAGGCGGGGAATCAGAGGCAGGGAATCAGATGCGGGGAATCAGAGGCGGGGAATCAGAGCTGGGGAATCAGAGGCGGGGTATTAGAGTTGGGGAATCAGAGGCGGGGAATCAGATATGGGGAAACAGAGGTGGGGAATCAGAGGCGGGGAAACAGAGGCAGGGAATCAGATATGGGGAATCAGAGGTGGGGAATCAGAGATGGGGAATCAGAGGCGGTGAATCAGAGATGGGGAATCAGAGGCGGGGAATCAGAGGCAGGAAATCAGACACGGGGATTCAGAGGCTGGGAATCAGACGGGGGAATCAAAGGCGGGGAATCAGAGCTGGGGAATCAGAGGCAGGGAATCAGAGGCGGGGAATCAGATATGGGGAATCAGGGGCTGGGATTCAGAGGCGGGGAATCAGAGGCAGGGAATCAGACACGGGGAATCAGAGGTGGGGAATCAGAGATGGGGAATCAGAGGCGGGGAATCAGAGGCAGGGAATCAGACGCGGGGAATCTGAGGCGGGGAATCAGATCTGGGGAATCAGAGGTGGGGAATCAGAGTTGGGGAATCAGAGGCAGGGAATCGGATGTGCGGAATCAGAGATGGGGAATCAGATGTGGGGAATCAGAGGAACAGGGATGGGGAATCAGAGGCGGGGAATCAGAGGCAGGAAATCAGACACGGGGATTCAGAGGCTGGGATCAGACGGGGGAATCAAAGGCGGGGAATCAGAGCTGGGGAATCAGAGGCAGGGAATCAGAGGCGGGCAAACAGAGGCGGGGAATTAGATATGGGGAATCAGAGGTGGGGAATCAGAGGTGGTGAATCAGTGATGGGGAATCACAGGCGGGGAATCAGAGGCAGGGAATAGAACGCAGGGAATCAGACGCAGGGAATCAGAGATGGGGAATCAGAGGCGGGGAATCATAGTTGGGAATCAGAGGCGGGGAATCAGATATGGGGAAACAGAGGCGGGGAATCAGAGGCGGGGAAACAGAGGCGGGGAATCAGATATGGGGAATCGGATGCGGGGAATCAGAGGCGGGGAATCAGAGCTGGGGAATCAGAGGCGGGGAATCAGAGTTGGGGCATCATAGGTGGGGAATTAGATATAGGGAAACAGAGGCGGGGAATCAGAGGCGGGGAAACAGAGGCGGGGAATCAGATATGGGGAATCAGAGGTGGGGAATCAGAGGCAGGGAATCAGATGTGCGGAATCAGAGATGGGGAATCAGAGGCAGGGAATCAGAATCAGAAGCGGGGAATCAGAGGCCGGGAATCAGAGGCCGGGAATCAGATGCTGGGAATAAGAGGCCGGGAATCAGAGGTGGGGAATCAGAGTCCGGGAATCAGAGATGGGGATTCAGAGGCGGGGAATGAGTTATGGAGAATCAGAGGCGGGGAATCAGAGGCCGGGAAACAGAGGTGGGGAATCAGATATGGGGAATCAGAGGTGGCGAATCAAAGGCGGTGAATCAGAGATGGGGAATCAGAGGCGGGGAATCAGAGGCAGGGAATCAGATGCGGGGAATCAGAGGCGGGGAATCAGAGCTGGCGAATCAGAGGCGGGGAATCAGAGGTGGGCAATCAGAGGCGGGGAATCAGATATGGGGAATCAGAGGCGGGGAATCAGAGGCGGGGAAACAGAGGCGGGGAATCAAATATAGGGAATCTGAGGTGGGGAATCAGAGGTTGTGAATCAGAGATGGGGAATCAAGGCGGGGAATCAGAGGCAGGGAATCAGACACGGGGAATCAGAGGCGGGGATTCAGAGCTGGGGAATCAGAGGCGGGGAATCAGAGTTGGGGAATCAGAGGCAGGGAATCAGATATGGGGAATCAGAGGCTGGGAATCAGAGGCGGGGAAACAGAGGCGGGGAATCAGATATGGGGAATCAGAGGTGGGGAATCAGGGGCAGGGATTCAGTGTCAGGGAATCAGAGGCGGGGAATCAGAGGCGGGGAATCAGAGGCAGGGAATCAGACACGGGGAATCAGTGGCGGGGAATCAGAGATGGGGAATCAGAGGCGGGGAATCAGAGGCAGGGAATCGGACGCCGGGAATCAGAGTCGGGGAATCAGAGCTGGGGAATCAGAGGCGGGGAATCTGAGTTGGGGAATCAGAGGCGGGGATTCAGATATGGGGAAATAGAGGCGGGGAATCAGATATGGGGAATCAGAGGTGTGGAATCAGAGGTTGTGAATCAGAGGAAGGGAATCAGAGTCGGGGAAACAGAGGCGGGGAATCAGATATGTGGAATCAGAGGTGGCGAATCAAAGGCGGTGAAACAGAGATGGGGAATAAGGGCAGGGAATCAGAGGCAGGGAATCAAACACAGGGAATCAGAGCTGGGGAATCAGAGGCGGGGAATCAGAGTTGGGAATCAGAGGCGGGGAATCAGAGGCGGGGAAAGAGAGGCGGGGAATCAGATATGGGGAATCAGAGGTGGGGAATCAGAGGTTGGGAATCAGAGGCAGGGAATCGGAGATGGGGAATCAGAGGCCGGGAATCAGATATGGGGAAACTGAGGCGGGGAATCTGAGGCGGGGAAACAGAGGCGGGGAATCAGATATGGGGAATCAGAGGTGGGGAATCAGAGGTTGGGAATCAGAGGCAGGGAATCAGAGGCTTGGAATCAGATGCAGGGAATAAGATGCGGGGAATCAGAGGCGGGGAATCAGAGCTGGGGAATCAGAGGTGGGGAATCAGATTTGGGGAATCAGAGGTGGGGACTTAGATATTGGGAAACAGAGGCGGGGAATCAGAGGCGGGGAAACAGAGGCGGGGAATCAGATATGGGGAATCAGAGGTGGGGAATCAGAGGAAGGGAATCAGATGTGCGGAATCAGAGATGGGGAATCAGAGGCAGGGAATCAGAATCAGAAGCAGGGAATCAGAGGCCGGGAATCAGAGGCCGGAATCAGATGATGGGAATCAGAGGCCTGGAATCAGAGGCGGGGAATCAGAGGCAGGGAATCAGATGCGGGGAATCAGAGGCGGGGAATCAGAGCTGGGGAATCAGAGGCGGGGTATTAGAGTTGGGGAATCAGAGGCGGGGAATCAGATATGGGGAAACAGAGGTAGGGAATCAGAGGCGGGGAAACAGAGGCAGGGAATCAGATATGGGGAATCAGAGGCGGGGAATCAGAGGTGGGGAATCATAGGCAGGGAATCGGATGTGCGGAATCAGAGATGGGGAATCAGAGGCCGGGAATCAGAGGTGGTGAATCAGAGATGGGGAATCAGAGGCGGGGAATCAGAGGCAGGGTATCAGACGCGGGGAATCAGAGGTGGGCAATCAGATGCGGGGAATCAGATATGGGGAATGAGAGGAGGGGAAACAGAGGCGGGGAATCAGATATGTGGAATCAGAGGTGGCGAATCAAAGGCGGTGAAACAGAGATGGGGAATCAGGGCAGGGAATCAGAGGCAGGGAATCAAACACGGGGAATCAGAGCTGGGGAATCAGAGGCGGGGAATCAGAGTTGGGAATCAGAGGCGGGGAATCAGAGGCGGGGAAAGAGAGGCGGGGAATCAGATATGGGGAATCAGAGGTGGGGAATCAGAGGTTGGGAATCAGAGGCAGGGATTCGGAGATGGGGAATCAGAGGCAGGGAATCAGAGGCGGGGAATCAGAGGCTGGGAATCAGAGGCCGGGAATCAGATATGGGGAAACTGAGGCGGGGAATCTGAGGCGGGGAAACAGAGGCGGGGAATCAGATATGGGGAATCAGATGTGGGGAATCAGAGGTTGGGAATCAGAGGCAGGGAATCAGAGGCTTGGAATCAGATGCAGGGAATCAGATGCGGGGAGTCAGAGGCGGGGAATCAGAGCTGGGGAATCAGAGGTGGGGAATCAGATTTGGGGAATCAGAGGTGGGGACTTAGATATTGGGAAACAGAGGCGGGGAATCAGAGGCGGGGAAACAGAGGTGGGGAATCAGATATGGGGAATCAGAGGTGGGGAATCAGAGGCAGGGAATCAGATGTGCGGAATCAGAGATGGGGAATCAGAGGCAGGGAATCAGAATCAGAAGCAGGGAATCAGAGGCCGGGAATCAGAGGCCGGAATCAGATGATGGGAATCAGAGGCCTGGAATCAGAGGCGGGGAATCAGAGGCAGGGAATCAGATGCGGGGAATCAGAGGCGGGGAATCAGAGCTGGGGAATCAGAGGCGGGGTATTAGAGTTGGGGAATCAGAGGCGGGGAATCAGATATGGGGAAACAGAGGTAGGGAATCAGAGGCGGGGAAACAGAGGCAGGGAATCAGATATGGGGAATCAGAGGCGGGGAATCAGAGGTGGGGAATCATAGGCAGGGAATCGGATGTGCGGAATCAGAGATGGGGAATCAGAGGCCGGGAATCAGAGGTGGTGAATCAGAGATGGGGAATCAGAGGCGGGGAATCAGAGGCAGGGAATCAGATATGGGGAATCAGAGGTGGGGAATCAGAGATGGGGAATCAGAGGCGGTGAATCAGAGATGGGGAATCAGAGGCGGGGAATCAGAGGCAGGAAATCAGACACGGGGATTCAGAGGCTGGGAATCAGACGGGGGGAATCAAAGGTGGGGAATCAGAGCTGGGGAATCAGAGGCAGGGAATCAGAGGCGGGGAATCAGATATGGGGAATCAGAGGCTGGGATTCAGAGATGGGGAATCAGAGGCGGGGAATCAGAGGCAGGGAATCAGACGCGGGGAATCTGAGGCGGGGAATCAGATCTGGGGAATCAGAGGTGGGGAATCAGAGTTGGGGAATCAGAGGCAGGGAATCGGATGTGCGGAATCAGAGATGGGGAATCAGATGTGGGGAATCAGAGGAACAGGGATGGGGAATCAGAGGCGGGGAATCAGAGGCAGGAAATCAGACACGGGGATTCAGAGGCTGGGAATCAGACGGGGTGAAACAGAGGCGGGGAATCAAATATAGGGAATCTGAGGTGGGGAATCAGAGGTTGTGAATCAGAGATGGGGAATCAAGGCGGGGAATCAGAGGCAGGGAATCAGACACGGGGAATCAGAGGCGGGGATTCAGAGCTGGGGAATCAGAGGCGGGGAATCAGAGTTGGGGAATCAGAGGCAGGGAATCAGATATGGGGAATCAGAGGCGGGGAATCAGAGGCGGGGAAACAGAGGTGGGGAATCAGATATGGGGAATCAGAGGTGGGGAATCAGGGGCAGGGATTCAGTGTCAGGGAATCAGAGGCGGGGAATCAGAGGCGGGGAATCAGAGGCAGGGAATCAGACACGGGGAATCAGAGGCGGGGAATCAGAGATGGGGAATCAGAGGCGGGGAATCAGAGGCAGGGAATCGGACGCCGGGAATCAGAGTCGGGGAATCAGAGCTGGGGAATCAGAGGCGGGGAATCAGAGTTGGGGAATCAGAGGCGGGGATTCAGATATGGGGAAATAGAGGCGGGGAATCAGATATGGGGAATCAGAGGTGTGGAATCAGAGGTTGGGAATCAGAGGAAGGGAATCAGAGTCGGGGAAACAGAGGCGGGGAATCAGATATGTGGAATCAGAGGTGGCGAATCAAAGGCGGTGAAACAGAGATGGGGAATCAGGGCAGGGAATCAGAGGCAGGGAATCAAACACGGGGAATCAGAGCTGGGGAATCAGAGGCGGGGAATCACAGTTGGGAATCAGAGGCGGGGAATCAGAGGCGGGGAAAGAGAGGCGGGGAATCAGATATGGGGAATCAGAGGTGGGGAATCAGAGGTTGGGAATCAGAGGCAGGGAATCGGAGATGGGGAATCAGAGGCAGAGAATCAGAGGCGGGGAATCAGAGGCGGGGAATCAGAGGCCGGGAATCAGATATGGGGAAACTGAGGCGGGGAATCTGAGGCGGGGAAACAGAGGCGGGGAATCAGATATGGGGAATCAGAGGTGGGGAATCAGAGGTTGGGAATCAGAGGCAAGAAATCAGAGGCTTGGAATCAGATGCAGGGAATCAGATGCGGGGAATCAGAGGCGCGGAATCAGAGCTGGGGAATCAGAGGTGGGGAATCAGATTTGGGGAATCAGAGGTGGGGACTTAGATATTGGGAAACAGAGGCGGGGAATCAGAGGCGGGGAAACAGAGGCGGGGAATCAGATATGGGGAATCAGAGGTGGGGAATCAGAGGCAGGGAATCAGATGTGCGGAATCAGAGATGGGGAATCAGAGGCAGGGAATCAGAATCAGAAGCAGGGAATCAGAGGCCGGGAATCAGAGGCCGGAATCAGATGATGGGAATCAGAGGCCTGGAATCAGAGGCGGGGAATCAGAGGCAGGGAATCAGATGCGGGGAATCAGAGGTGGGGAATCAGAGCTGGGGAATCAGAGGCGGGGTATTAGAGTTGGGGAATCAGAGGCTGGGAATCAGATATGGGGAAACAGAGGTAGGGAATCAGAGGCGGTGAAACAGAGGCAGGGAATCAGATATGGGGAATCAGAGGCGGGGAATCAGAGGTGGGGAATCATAGGCAGGGAATCGGATGTGCGGAATCAGAGATGGGGAATCAGAGGCCGGGAATCAGAGGTGGTGAATCAGAGATGGGGAATCAGAGGCGGGGAATCAGAGGCAGGGTATCAGACGCGGGGAATCAGAGGTGGGCAATCAGAGGCGGGGAATCAGATATGGGGAATCAGAGGCGGGGAATCGGAGGCGGGGAAACAGAGGCGGGGAATCAGATATGGGGAATCAGAGGTGGGGCATCAGAGGTTGTGAATCACAGATGGGGAAACTGAGGCGGGGAATCTGAGGCGGGGAAACAGAGGCGGGGAATCAGATATGGGGAATCAGAGGTGGGGAATCAGAGGTTGGGAATCAGAGGCAAGAAATCAGAGGCTTGGAATCAGATGCAGGGAATCAGATGCGGGGAATCAGAGGCGCGGAATCAGAGCTGGGGAATCAGACGTGGGGAATCAGATTTGGGGAATCAGAGGTGGGGACTTAGATATTGGGAAACAGAGGCGGGGAATCAGAGGCGGGGAAACAGAGGCGGGGAATCAGATATGGGGAATCAGAGGTGGGGAATCAGAGGCAGGGAATCAGATGTGCGGAATCAGAGATGGGGAATCAGAGGCAGGGAATCAGAATCAGAAGCAGGGAATCAGAGGCCGGGAATCAGAGGCCGGAATCAGATGATGGGAATCAGAGGCCTGGAATCAGAGGCGGGGAATCAGAGGCAGGGAATCAGATGCGGGGAATCAGAGGTGGGGAATCAGAGCTGGGGAATCAGAGGCGGGGTATTAGAGTTGGGGAATCAGAGGCGGGGAATCAGATATGGGGAAACAGAGGTAGGGAATCAGAGGCGGTGAAACAGAGGCAGGGAATCAGATATGGGGAATCAGAGGCGGGGAATCAGAGGTGGGGAATCATAGGCAGGGAATCGGATGTGCGGAATCAGAGATGGGGAATCAGAGGCCGGGAATCAGAGGTGGTGAATCAGAGATGGGGAATCAGAGGCGGGGAATCAGAGGCAGGGTATCAGACGCGGGGAATCAGAGGTGGGCAATCAGAGGCGGGGAATCAGATATGGGGAATCAGAGGCGGGGAATCGGAGGCGGGGAAACAGAGGCGGGGAATCAGATATGGGGAATCAGAGGTGGGGCATCAGAGGTTGTGAATCACAGATGGGGAATCAGAGGCGGGGAATCAGAGGCAGGGAATCAGACGCGGGGAATCAGAGGCGGGGATTCAGAGCTGGGGAATCAGAAGCGGGGAATCAGAGTTGGGGAATCAGAGGCGGGGAATCAGATATGGGGAATCAGAGGCAGGGAATCAGAGGCGGGGAATCAGAGGCAGGGAATCAGACGCGGGGAATCTGAGGCGGGGAATCAGAGCTGGGGAATCAGAGGTGGGGAATCAGAGTTGGGGAATCAGAGGCTGGGAATTGGATGTGCGGAATCAGAGATGGGGAATCAGAGGTGGGGAATCAGAGGCGGTGAATCAGAGATGGGGAATCAGAGGCGGGGAATCAGAGGCAGGAAATCAGACACGGGGATTCAGAGGCTGGGAATCAGACGGGGGGAATCAAAGGCGGGGAATCAGAGCTGGGGAATCTGAGGCAGGGAATCAGAGTTGGGGATTCAGAGGCGGGGAATCAGATATGGGGAAACGGAGGCGGGGAATCAGAGGCGGGCAAACAGAGGCGGGGAATTAGATATGGGGAATCAGAGGTAGGGAATCAGAGGTGGTGAATCAGTGATGGGGAATCACAGGCGGGGAATCAGAGGCAGGGAATAGAACGCGGGGAATCAGAGGCAGGGAATCAGAGCTGGGGAATCAGAGGCGGGGAATCATAGTTGGGGATCAGAGGCGGGAGTCAGATATGGGGAAACAGATGCGGGGAATCAGAGGCGGGGAAACAGAGGCGGGGAATCAGATATGGGGAATCGGATGCAGGGAATCAGAGGCGGGGAATCAGAGCTGGGGAATCAGAGGCGGGGAATCAGAGTTGGGGCATCAGAAGTGGGGAATTAGATATAGGGAAACAGAGGCGGGGAATCAGAGGCGGGGAAACAGAGGCGGGGAATCAGATATGGGGAATCAGAGGTGGGGAATCAGAGGCAGGGAATCAGATGTGCGGAATCAGAGATGGGGAATCAGAGGCAGGGAATCAGAAGCGGGGAATCAGAGGCCGGGAATCAGAGGCCGGGAATCAGATGCTGGGAATAAGAGGCCGGGAATCAGAGGAGGGGAATCAGAGTCCGGGAATCAGAGATGGGGATTCAGAGGCGGGGAATGAGATATGGAGAATCAGAGGCGAAGAATCAGAGGCGGGGAAACAGAGGTCGGGAATCAGATATGGGGAATCAGAGGTGGCGAATCAAAGGCGGTGAATCAGAGATGGGGAATCAGAGGCGGGGAATCAGAGGCAGGGAATCAGATGCGGGGAATCAGAGGCGGGGAATCAGAGCTGGCGAATCAGTGGCTGGGAATCAGAGGTGGGCAATCAGAGGCGGGGAATCGGATATGGGGAATCAGAGGCGGGGAATCAGAGGCGGGGAAACAGAGGCGGGGAATCAAATATAGGGAATCAGAGGTGGGGAATCAGAGGTTGTGAATCAGAGATGGGGAATCAAGGCGGGGAATCAGAGGCAGGGAATCAGACGCGGGGAATCAGAGGCGGGGATTCAGAGCTGGGGAATCAGAGTCGGGGAATCAGAGTTGGGGAATCATAGGCAGGGAATCGGATGTGCAGAATCAGAGATGGGGAATCAGAGGCCGGGAATCAGAGGTGGTGAATCAGAGATGGGGAATCAGAGGCGGTGAATCAGAGGCAGGGTATCAGACGCGGGGAATCAGAGGTGGGCAATCAGAGGCGGGGAATCAGATATGGGGAATCAGAGGCGGGGAATCAGAGGCGGGGAAACAGAGGCGGGGAATCAGATATGGGGAATCAGAGGTGGGGCATCAGAGGTTGTGAATCACAGATGGGGAATCAGAGGCGGGGAATCAGAGGCAGGGAATCAGACGCGGGGAATCAGAGGCGGGGATTCAGAGCTGGGGAATCAGAAGCGGGGAATCAGAGTTGGGGAATCAGAGGCGGGGAATCAGATATGGGGAATCAGAGGCAGGGAATCAGAGGTGGGGAATCAGAGGCAGGGAATCAGACGCGGGGAATCTGAGGCGGGGAATCAGAGCTGGGGAATCAGAGGTGGGGAATCAGAGTTGGGGAATCAGAGGTAGGGAATTGGATGTGCGGAATCAGAGATGGGGAATCAGAGGTGGGGAATCAGAGGCGGTGAATCAGAGATGGGGAATCAGAGGCGGGGAATCAGAGGCAGGAAATCAGACACGGGGATTCAGAGGCTGGGAATCAGACGGGGGAATCAAAGGCGGGGAATCAGAGCTGGGGAATCTGAGGCAGGGAATCAGAGTTGGGGATTCAGAGGCGGGGAATCAGATATGGGGAAACGGAGGCGGGGAATCAGAGGCGGGCAAACAGAGGCGGGGAATTAGATATGGGGAATCAGAGGTAGGGAATCAGAGGTGGTGAATCAGTGATGGGGAATCACAGGCGGGGAATCAGAGGCAGGGAATAGAACGCGGGGAATCAGAGGCAGGGAATCAGAGCTGGGGAATCAGAGGCGGGGAATCATAGTTGGGGATCAGAGGCGGGAATCAGATATGGGGAAACAGATGCGGGGAATCAGAGGCGGGGAAACAGAGGCGGGGAATCAGATATGGGGAATCGGATGCAGGGAATCAGAGGCGGGGAATCAGAGCTGGGGAATCAGAGGCGGGGAATCAGAGTTGGGGCATCAGAAGTGGGGAATTAGATATAGGGAAACAGAGGCGGGGAATCAGAGGCGGGGAAACAGAGGCGGGGAATCAGATATGGGGAATCAGAGGTGGGGAATCAGAGGCAGGGAATCAGATGTGCGGAATCAGAGATGGGGAATCAGAGGCAGGGAATCAGAAGCGGGGAATCAGAGGCCGGGAATCAGAGGCCGGGAATCAGATGCTGGGAATAAGAGGCCGGGAATCAGAGGAGGGGAATCAGAGTCCGGGAATCAGAGATGGGGATTCAGAGGCGGGGAATGAGATATGGAGAATCAGAGGCGGGGAATCAGAGGCGGGGATACAGAGGTCGGGAATCAGATATGGGGAATCAGAGGTGGCGAATCAAAGGCGGTGAATCAGAGATGGGCAATCAGAGGCGGGGAATCAGAGGCAGGGAATCAGATGCGGGGAATCAGAGGCGGGGATCAGAGCTGGCGAATCAGTGGCTGGGAATCAGAGGTGGGCAATCAGAGGCGGGGAATCGGATATGGGGAATCAGAGGCGGGGAATCAGAGGCGGGGAAACAGAGGCGGGGAATCAAATATAGGGAATCAGAGGTGGGGAATCAGAGGTTGTGAATCAGAGATGGGGAATCAAGGCGGGGAATCAGAGGCAGGGAATCAGACGCGGGGAATCAGAGGCGGGGATTCAGAGCTGGGGAATCAGAGGCGGGGAATCAGAGTTGGGGAATCAGAGGCAGGGAATCAGATATGGGGAATCAGAGGCGGGGAATCAGAGGCCGGGAATCAGATATGGGGAAACAGAGGCGGGGAATCCGAGGCGGGGAAACAGAGGCGGGGAATCAGATATGGGGAATCAGAGGTGGGGAATCAGAGGTTGGGAATCAGAGGCAGGGAATCAGAGGCTTGGAATCAGATGCAGGGTATCAGATGCGGGGAATCAGAGGCGGGGAATCAGAGTTGGGGAATCAGAGGCAGGGAATCAGATATGGGAAATCAGAGGCGGGGAATCAGAGGCGGGGAAACAGAGGCGGGGAATCAGATGTGGGGAATCAGAGGTGGGGAATCAGGGGCAGGGAATCAGTGGCAGGGAATCAGAGGCGGGGAATCAGAGGCGGGGAATCAAAGGCAGGGAATCAGACACGGGGAATCAGAGGCGGGGAATCAGAGATGGGGAATCAGAGGCGGGGAATCAGAGGCAGGGAATCGGATGCCGGGAATCAGAGTCGGGGAATCAGAGCTGGGGAATCAGAGGCGGGGAATCAGATTTGGGGAATCAGAGGCGGGGAATCAGATATGGGGAATCAGAGGTGTGGAATCAGAGGTTGGGAATCAGAGGCAGGGAATCAGAGTCGGGGAAACAGAGGCGGGGAATCAGATATGGGGAATCAGAGGTGGCGAATCAAAGGCGGTGAAACAGAGATGTGGAATCAGGGCAGGGAATCAGAGGCAGGGAATCAAACACGGGGAAACAGAGCTGGGGAATCAGAGGCGGGGAATCAGAGTTGGGAATCAGAGGCGGGGAATCAGAGGCGGGGAAACAGAGGCGGGGAATCAGATATAGGGAATCAGAGGTGGGGAATCCGAGGTTGGGAATCAGAGGCAGGGAATCAGAGGCGGAAAATCAGAGGCGGGGAATCAGAGGAAGGGAATCAGATGTGCGGAATCAGAGATGGGGAATCAGAGGCAGGGAATCAGAGGCGGGGAATCAGAGGCGGGGAATCAGAGGCCGGGAATCAGATATGGGGAAACAGAGGCGGGGAATCCGAGGCGGGGAAACAGAGGCAGGGAATCAGAATCAGAAGCAGGGAATCAGAGGCCGGGAATCAAAGGCCGGAATCAGATGCTGGGAATCAGAGGCCTGGAATCAGAGGCGGGGAATCAGAGGCAGGGAATCAGATGCGGGGAATCAGAGGCGGGGAATCAGAGCTGGGGAATCAGAGGCGGGGATTCAGAGTTGGGGAATCAGAGGCGGGGAATCAGAGGCGGGGAAACAGAGGCGGGGAATCAGATATGGGGAATCAGAGGTGGGGAATCAGAGGCGGGGAAACAGAGGCGGGGAATCAGATATGGGGAATCAGAGGTGGGGAATCAGAGGTTGGGAATCAGAGGCAGGGAATCAGAGGCTGGGAATCAGATGCAGGGAATCAGATGCGGGGAATCAGAGGCGGGGAATCAGAGCTGGGGAATCAGAGGTGGGGAATCAGAGTTCGGGAATCAGAGTCGGGGACTTAGATATGGGGAAACAGAGGCGGGGAATCAGAGGCGGGGAAACAGACGCGGGGAATCAGAGGCGGGGATTCAGAGCTGGGGAATCAGAGGCGGGGAATCAGAGTTGGGGAATCAGAGGCGGGGAATCAGATATGGGGAATCAGAGGCGGGGAATCAGAGGCGGGGAAACAGAGGCAGGGAATCAGATATGGGGAATCAGAGGTGGGGTATCAGGGGCAGGGAATCAGTGGCAGGGAATCAGAGGCGGGGAATCAGAGGCGGGGAATCAGAGGCAGGGAATCATACACGGGGAATCAGATATGAGGAAACAGAGGCGGGGAATCAGAGGCGGGCAAACAGAGGCGGGGAATTAGATATGGGGAATCAGAGGTGGGGAATCAAAGGTGGTGAATCAGAGATGGGGAATCACAGGCGGGGAATCAGAGGCAGGGAATAGAACGCGGGGAATCAGAGGCGGGGAATCAGAGCTGGGGAATCAGAGGCGGGGAATCATAGTTGGGAATCAGAGGCGGGGAATCAGATATGGGGAAACAGATGCGGGGAATCAAAGGCGGGGAAACAGAGGTGGGGAATCAGATATGGGGAATCGGATGCGGGGAATCAGAGGCGGGGAATCAGAGCTGGGGAATCAGAGGCGGGGTATCAGAGTTGGGGCATCTGAGGTGGGGAATTAGATATGGGGAAACAGAGGCGGGGAATCAGAGGCGGGGAAACAGAGGCGAGGAATCAGATATGGGGAATCAGAGGTGGGGAATCAGAGGCAGGGAATCAGATGTGCGGAATCAGAGATGGGGAATCAGAGGCAGGGAATCAGAATCAGAAGCGGGGAATCAGAGGCCGGGAATCAGAGGCCGGGATTCAGATGCCGGGAATAAGAGGCCGGGAATCAGAGGTGGGGAATCAGAGTCCGGGAATCAGCGATGGGGATTCAGAGGCGGGGAATGATATATGGGGAATCAGAGGCGGGGAATCAGAGGCGGGGTAACAGAGGTGGGGAATCAGATATGGGGAATCAGAGGTGGCGAATCAAAGGCGGTGAATCAGAGATGGGGAATCAGAGGCGGGGAATCAGAGGCAGGGAATCAAACACGGGGAATCAGAGGCGGGGAATCAGAGCTGGGGAATCAGAGGCGGGGAATCAGTGTTGGGGAATCAGAGGCGGGGAATCAGATATGGGGAATCAGGGGTGGGGAATCAGAGGTTGGGAATCAGAGGCAGGGAATCAGAGGCGTGGAAACAGAGGCGGGGATTCAGATATGGGGAATCAGAGGTGGGGAATCCGGGGCGTGGAATCAGAGGCAGGGAATTAAATGTGGTGAATCAGAGATGGGGAATCAGAGGCAGGGAATCAGATGCGGGGAATCAGAGGCGGGGAATCATAGCTGGCGAATCAGAGGCGGGGAATCAGAGGTGGGCAATCAGAGGATGGGAATCAGAAAGGGGAATCAGAGGCGGGGAATCAGAGCTGGGGAATCACAGGCGGGGAATCAGCGTTGGGGAATCAGAGGCGGGGAATCAGATATGGGGAAACAGAGGCGGGGAATCAGAGGCGGTGAAACAGAGGCGGGGAATCAGATATTGGGAATCAGAGGTGGGGAATCAGAGGTTGGGAATCAGAGGCCTGGAATCAGAGGCGGGGAATCAGAGGCAGGGAATCAGTTGCGGGGAATCAGAGGAGGGGAATCAGAGCTGGGGAATCAGAGGCGGGGTATTAGAGTTGGGGAATCAGAGGCGGGGAATCAGATGCGGGGAATCAGAGGGGGGGGAATCATAGCTGGCGAATCAGAGGCGGGGAATCAGAGGTGGGCAATCAGAGGCCGGGAATCAGAGGTGGTGAATCAGAGATGGGGAATCAGAGGCGGGGAATCAGTGGCAGGGAATCAGATATGGGGAATCAGAGGCGTGGAATCAGAGGCAGGGAATCAGACACGGGGAATCAGACACGGGGAATCAGAGGTGGGGAATCAGAGATGGGGAATCAGAGGCGGTGAATCAGAGATGGGGAATCAGAGGCGGGGAATCAGAGGCAGGAAATCAGACACGGGGATTCAGAGGCTGGGAATCAGACGGGGGGAATCAAAGGCGGGGAATCAGAGCTGGGGAATCAGAGGCAGGGAATCAGAGGCGGGGAATCAGATATGGGGAATCAGAGGCTGGTATTCAGAGGCGGGGAATCAGAGGCAGGGAATCAGACACGGGGAATCAGAGGTGTGGAATCAGAGATGGGGAATCAGAGGCGGGGAATCAGAGTTGGGGAATCAGAGGCAGGGAATCGGATGTGCGGAATCAGAGATGGGGAATCAGAGGTGGGGAATCAGAGGCGGTGAATCAGAGATGGGGAATCAGAGGCGGGGAATCAGAGGCAGGAAATCAGACACGGGGATTCAGAGGCTGGGAATCAGACGGGGGGAATCAAAGGCGGGGAATCAGAGCTGGGGAATCAGAGGCAGGGAATCAGAGTTGGGGATTCAGAGACGGGGAATCAGATATGGGGAAACAGAGGCGGGGAATCAGAGGCGGGCAAACAGAGGCGGGGAATTAGATATGGGGAATCAGATGTGGGGAATCAGAGGTGGTGAATCAGTGATGGGGAATCACAGGCGGGGAATCAGAGGCAGGGAATAGAACGCAGGGAATCAGAGGCAGGGAATCAGAGCTGGGGAATCAGAGGCGGGGAATCATAGTTGGGAATCAGAGGCGGGGAATCAGATATGGGGAAACAGAGGCGGGGAATCAGAGGCGGGGAAACAGAGGCGGGGAATCAGATATGGGGAATCGGATGCGGGGAATCAGAGGCGGGGAATCAGAGCTGGGGAATCAGAGGCGGGGAATCAGAGTTGGGGCATCAGAGGTGGGGAATTAGATATAGGGAAACAGAGGCGGGGAATAAGAGGCAGGGAAACAGAGGCGGGGAATCAGATATGGGGAATCAGAGGTGGGGAATCAGAGGCAGGGAATCAGATGTGCGGAATCAGAGATGGGGGATCAGAGGCAGGGAATCAGAATCAGAAGCGGGGAATCAGAGGCCGGGAATCAGAGGCCGGGAATCAGATGCTGGGAATAAGAGGCCGGGAATCAGAGGTGGGGAATCAGAGTCCGGGAATCAGCGATGGGGATTCAGAGGCGGGGAATGAGATATGGAGAATCAGAGGCGGGGAATCAGAGGCCGGGAAACAGAGGTGGGGAATCAGATATGGGGAATCAGAGGTGGCGAATCAAAGGCGGTGAATCAGAGATTGTGAATCAGAGGCGGGGAATCAGAGGCAGGGAATCAGATGCGGGGAATCAGAGGCGGGGAATCAGAGCTGGCGAATCACAGGCGGGGAATCAGAGATGGGGAATCAGAGGCGGGGAATCAGAGGCAGGGAATCAGATGCGGGGAATCAGAGGCGGGGAATCATAGCTGGCGAATCAGAGGCGGGGAATCAGAGGTGGGCAATCAGAGGATGGGAATCAGAAAGGGGAATCAGAGGCGGGGAATCAGAGCTGGGGAATCACAGGCGGGGAATCAGAGTTGGGGAATCAGAGGCGGGGAATCAGATATGGGGAAACAGAGGCGGGGAATCAGAGGCGGTGAAACAGAGGCGGGGAATAAGATATTGGGAATCAGAGGTGGGGAATCAGAGGTTGGGAATCAGAGGCCTGGAATCAGAGGCGGGGAATCAGAGGCAGGGAATCAGTTGCGGGGAATCAGAGGAGGGGAATCAGAGCTGGGGAATCAGAGGCGGGGTATTAGAGTTGGGGAATCAGAGGCGGGGAATCAGACGCGGGGAATCAGAGGGGGGGAATCATAGCTGGCGAATCAGAGGCGGGGAATCAGAGGTGGGCAATCAGAGGCCGGGAATCAGAGGTGGTGAATCAGAGATGGGGAATCAGAGGCGGGGAATCAGTGGCAGGGAATCAGATATGGGGAATCAGAGGCGTGGAATCAGAGGCAGGGAATCAGACACGGGGAATCAGACACGGGGAATCAGAGATGGGGAATCAGAGGCGGTGAATCAGAGATGGGGAATCAGAGGCGGGGAATCAGAGGAAGGAAATCAGACATGGGGATTCAGAGGCTGGGAATCAGACGGGGGGAATCAAAGGCGGGGAATCAGAGCTGGGGAATCAGAGGCAGGGAATCAGAGGCGGGGAATCAGATATGGGGAATCAGAGGCTGGTATTCAGAGGCGGGGAATCAGAGGCAGGGAATCAGACACGGGGAATCAGAGGTGGGGAATCAGAGATGGGGAATCAGAGGCGGGGAATCAGAGTTGGGGAATCAGAGGCAGGGAATCGGATGTGCGGAATCAGAGATGGGGAATCAGAGGTGGGGAATCAGAGGCGGTGAATCAGAGATGGGGAATCAGAGGCGGGGAATCAGAGGCAGGAAATCAGACACGGGGATTCAGAGGCTGGGAATCAGACGGGGGGAATCAAAGGCGGGGAATCAGAGCTGGGGAATCAGAGGCAGGGAATCAGAGTTGGGGATTCAGAGACGGGGAATCAGATATGGGGAAACAGAGGCGGGGAATCAGAGGCGGGCAAACAGAGGCGGGGAATTAGATATGGGGAATCAGATGTGGGGAATCAGAGGTGGTGAATCAGTGATGGGGAATCACAGGCGGGGAATCAGAGGCAGGGAATAGAACGCAGGGAATCAGAGGCAGGGAATCAGAGCTGGGGAATCAGAGGCGGGGAATCATAGTTGGGAATCAGAGGCGGGGAATCAGATATGGGGAAACAGAGGCGGGGAATCAGAGGCGGGGAAACAGAGGCGGGGAATCAGATATGGGGAATCGGATGCGGGGAATCAGAGGCGGGGAATCAGAGCTGGGGAATCAGAGGCGGGGAATCAGAGTTGGGGCATCAGAGGTGGGGAATTAGATATAGGGAAACAGAGGCGGGGAATAAGAGGCGGGGAAACAGAGGCGGGGAATCAGATATGGGGAATCAGAGGTGGGGAATCAGAGGCAGGGAATCAGATGTGCGGAATCAGAGATGGGGGATCAGAGGCAGGGAATCAGAATCAGAAGCGGGGAATCAGAGGCCGGGAATCAGAGGCCGGGAATCAGATGCTGGGAATAAGAGGCCGGGAATCAGAGGTGGGGAATCAGAGTCCGGGAATCAGCGATGGGGATTCAGAGGCGGGGAATGAGATATGGAGAATCAGAGGCGGGGAATCAGAGGCCGGGAAACAGAGGTGGGGAATCAGATATGGGGAATCAGAGGTGGCGAATCAAAGTCGGTGAATCAGAGATTGTGAATCAGAGGCGGGGAATCAGAGGCAGGGAATCAGATGCGGGGAATCAGAGGCGGGGAATCAGAGCTGGCGAATCAGAGGCGGGGAATCAGAGGTGGGCAATCAGAGCCGGGGAATCAGATATGGGGAATCAGAGATGGGGAATCAGAGGCGGGGAATCAGAGTTGGGGAATCAGAGGCAGGGAATCGGATGTGCGGAATCAGAGATGGGGAATCAGAGGTGGGGAATCAGAGGCGGTGAATCATAGATGGGGAATCAAAGGCGGTGAATCAGAGGCAGGAAATCAGACACGGGGATTCAGAGGCTGGGAATCAGACGGGGGGTATCAAAGGCGGGGAATCAGAGCTGGGGAATCAGAGGCAGGGAATCAGAGTTGGGGATTCAGAGACGGGGAATCAGATATGGGGAAACAGAGGCGGGGAATCAGAGTCGGGCAAACAGAGGCGGGGAATTAGATATGGGGAATCAGATGTGGGGAATCAGAGGTGGTGAATCAGTGATGGGGAATCACAGGCGGGGAATCAGAGGCAGGGAATAGAACGCAGGGAATCAGAGGCAGGGAATCAGAGCTGGGGAATCAGAGGCGGGGAATCATAGTTGGGAATCAGAGGCGGGGAATCAGATATGGGGAAACAGAGGCGGGGAATCAGAGGCGGGGAAACAGAGGCGGGGAATCAGATATGGGGAATCGGATGCGGGGAATCAGAGGCGGGGAATCAGAGCTGGGGAATCAGAGGCGGGGAATCAGAGTTGGGGCATCAGAGGTGGGGAATTAGATATAGGGAAACAGAGGCGGGGAATCAGAGGCGGGGAAACAGAGGCGGGGAATCAGATATGGGGAATCAGAGGTGGGGAATCAGAGGCAGGGAATCAGATGTGCGGAATCAGAGATGGGGAATCAGAGGCAGGGAATCAGAATCAGAAGCGGGGAATCAGAGGCCGGGAATCAGAGGCCGGGAATCAGATGCTGGGAATAAGAGGCCGGGAATCAGAGGTGGGGAATCAGAGTCCGGGAATCAGCGATGGGGATTCAGAGGCGGGGAATGAGATATGGAGAATCAGAGGTGGGGAATCAGAGGCCGGGAAACAGAGGTGGGGAATCAGATATGGGGAATCAGAGGTGGCGAATCAAAGGCGGTGAATCAGAGATTGTGAATCAGAGGCGGGGAATCAGAGGCAGGGAATCAGATGCGGGGAATCAGAGGCGGGGAATCAGAGCTGGCGAATCAGAGGCGGGGAATCAGAGGTGGGCAATCAGAGCCGGGGAATCAGATATGGGGAATCAGAGGCGGGGAATCAGAGGCGGGGAAACAGAGGTGGGGAATCAGATATGGGGAAACAGAGGTGGCGAATCAAAGGCGGTGAATCAGAAAGGGGAATCAGAGGCGGGGAATCAGAGCTGGGGAATCACAGGCGGGGAATCAGAGTTGGGGAATCAGAGGCGGGGAATCAGATATGGGGAAACAGAGGCGGGGAATCAGAGGCGGTGAAACAGAGGCGGGGAATCAGATATTGGGAATCAGAGGTGGGGAATCAGAGGTTGGGAATCAGAGGCCTGGAATCAGAGGCGGGGAATCAGAGGCAGG
This sequence comes from Narcine bancroftii, assembly GCF_036971445.1. NCBI lineage: Eukaryota > Metazoa > Chordata > Chondrichthyes > Torpediniformes > Narcinidae > Narcine > Narcine bancroftii. Next base: position 264,684,915 of record NC_091470.1, read on the forward strand.
GAATCAGTTGCGGGGAATCAGAGGAGGGGAATCAGAGCTGGGGAATCAGAGGCGGGGTATTAGAGTTGGGGAATCAGAGGCGGGGAATCAGACGCGGGGAATCAGAGGGGGGAATCATAGCTGGCGAATCAGAGGCGGGGAATCAGAGGTGGGCAATCAGAGGCCGGGAATCAGAGGTGGTGAATCAGAGATGGGGAATCAGAGGCGGGGAATCAGTGGCAGGGAATCAGATATGGGGAATCAGAGGCGTGGAATCAGAGGCAGGGAATCAGACACGGGGAATCAGACACGGGGAATCAGAGATGGGGAATCAGAGGCGGTGAATCAGAGATGGGGAATCAGAGGCGGGGAATCAGAGGCAGGAAATCAGACATGGGGATTCAGAGGCTGGGAATCAGACGGGGGGAATCAAAGGCGGGGAATCAGAGCTGGGGAATCAGAGGCAGGGAATCAGAGGCGGGGAATCAGATATGGGGAATCAGAGGCTGGTATTCAGAGGCGGGGAATCAGAGGCAGGGAATCAGACACGGGGAATCAGAGGTGGGGAATCAGAGATGGGGAATCAGAGGCGGGGAATCAGAGTTGGGGAATCAGAGGCAGGGAATCGGATGTGCGGAATCAGAGATGGGGAATCAGAGGTGGGGAATCAGAGGCGGTGAATCAGAGATGGGGAATCAGAGGCGGGGAATCAGAGGCAGGAAATCAGACACGGGGATTCAGAGGCTGGGAATCAGACGGGGGGAATCAAAGGCGGGGAATCAGAGCTGGGGAATCAGAGGCAGGGAATCAGAGTTGGGGATTCAGAGACGGGGAATCAGATATGGGGAAACTGAGGCGGGGAATCAGAGGCGGGCAAACAGAGGCGGGGAATTAGATATGGGGAATCAGATGTGGGGAATCAGAGGTGGTGAATCAGTGATGGGGAATCACAGGCGGGGAATCAGAGGCAGGGAATAGAACGCAGGGAATCAGAGGCAGGGAATCAGAGCTGGGGAATCAGAGGCGGGGAATCATAGTTGGGAATCAGAGGCGGGGAATCAGATATGGGGAAACAGAGGCGGGGAATCAGAGGCGGGGAAACAGAGGCGGGGAATCAGATATGGGGAATCGGATGCGGGGAATCAGAGGCAGGGAATCAGAGCTGGGGAATCAGAGGCGGGGAATCAGAGTTGGGGCATCAGAGGTGGGGAATTAGATATAGGGAAACAGAGGCGGGGAATAAGAGGCGGGGAAACAGAGGCGGGGAATCAGATATGGGGAATCAGAGGTGGGGAATCAGAGGCAGGGAATCAGATGTGCGGAATCAGAGATGGGGGATCAGAGGCAGGGAATCAGAATCAGAAGCGGGGAATCAGAGGCCGGGAATCAGAGGCCGGGAATCAGATGCTGGGAATAAGAGGCCGGGAATCAGAGGTGGGGAATCAGAGTCCGGGAATCAGCGATGGGGATTCAGAGGCGGGGAATGAGATATGGAGAATCAGAGGCGGGGAATCAGAGGCCGGGAAACAGAGGTGGGGAATCAGATATGGGGAATCAGAGGTGGCGAATCAAAGGCGGTGAATCAGAGATTGTGAATCAGAGGCGGGGAATCAGAGGCAGGGAATCAGATGCGGGGAATCAGAGGCGGGGAATCAGAGCTGGCGAATCAGAGGCGGGGAATCAGAGGTGGGCAATCAGAGCCGGGGAATCAGATATGGGGAATCAGAGATGGGGAATCAGAGGCGGGGAATCAGAGTTGGGGAATCAGAGGCAGGGAATCGGATGTGCGGAATCAGAGATGGGGAATCAGAGGTGGGGAATCAGAGGCGGTGAATCATAGATGGGGAATCAAAGGCGGTGAATCAGAGGCAGGAAATCAGACACGGGGATTCAGAGGCTGGGAATCAGACGGGGGGTATCAAAGGCGGGGAATCAGAGCTGGGGAATCAGAGGCAGGGAATCAGAGTTGGGGATTCAGAGACGGGGAATCAGATATGGGGAAACAGAGGCGGGGAATCAGAGGCGGGCAAACAGAGGCGGGGAATTAGATATGGGGAATCAGATGTGGGGAATCAGAGGTGGTGAATCAGTGATGGGGAATCACAGGCGGGGAATCAGAGGCAGGGAATAGAACGCAGGGAATCAGAGGCAGGGAATCAGAGCTGGGGAATCAGAGGCGGGGAATCATAGTTGGGAATCAGAGGCGGGGAATCAGATATGGGGAAACAGAGGCGGGGAATCAGAGGCGGGGAAACAGAGGCGGGGAATCAGATATGGGGAATCGGATGCGGGGAATCAGAGGCGGGGAATCAGACCTGGGGAATCAGAGGCGGGGAATCAGAGTTGGGGCATCAGAGGTGGGGAATTAGATATAGGGAAACAGAGGCGGGGAATCAGAGGCGGGGAAACAGAGGCGGGGAATCAGATATGGGGAATCAGAGGTGGGGAATCAGAGGCAGGGAATCAGATGTGCGGAATCAGAGATGGGGAATCAGAGGCAGGGAATCAGAATCAGAAGCGGGGAATCAGAGGCCGGGAATCAGAGGCCGGGAATCAGATGCTGGGAATAAGAGGCCGGGAATCAGAGGTGGGGAATCAGAGTCCGGGAATCAGCGATGGGGATTCAGAGGCGGGGAATGAGATATGGAGAATCAGAGGTGGGGAATCAGAGGCCGGGAAACAGAGGTGGGGAATCAGATATGGGGAATCAGAGGTGGCGAATCAAAGGCGGTGAATCAGAGATTGTGAATCAGAGGCGGGGAATCAGAGGCAGGGAATCAGATGCGGGGAATCAGAGGCGGGGAATCAGAGCTGGCGAATCAGAGGCGGGGAATCAGAGGTGGGCAATCAGAGCCGGGGAATCAGATATGGGGAATCAGAGGCGGGGAATCAGAGGCGGGGAAACAGAGGTGGGGAATCAGATATGGGGAAACAGAGGTGGCGAATCAAAGGCGGTGAATCAGAAATGGGGAATCAGAGGCGGGGAATCAGAGGCAGGGAATCAAAAACGGGGAATCAGAGGCGGTGAATCAGAGCTGGGGAATCAGAGGCGGGGAAGCAGAGTAGGAGAATCAGAGGTGGGGAATCAGATATGGGGAAACAGGGGCGGGGAATCAGAGGCGGGGAAACAGGGGCGGGGAATCAGATATGGGGAATCAGAGGTGTGGAATCAGAGGTTGGGAATCAGAGGCGGGGAAACAGAGGAGGGGAATCAGATATGGGGAATCAGAGGTGGCGAATTAAAGGCGGTGAATCAGAGATGGGGAATCAGGGCATGGAATCAGAGGCAGGGAATCAAACACGGGGAATCAGAGGCGTGGAATCAGAGCTGGGGAATCAGAGGCGGGGATTCAGAGTTGGGGAATCAGAGGCGGGGAATCAGAGGCTGGGAAACAGAGGCGGGGAATCAGATATGGGGAATCAGAGGTGGGGAATCAGAGGTTGGGAATCAGAAGCAGGGAATCAGAGGCGGGGAATCAGAGGCGGGGAATCAGAGGCAGGAAATCCGATGTGCGGAATCGGAGATGGGGAATCAGAGGCAGGGAATCAGAGGCGGGGAATCAGAGGCGGGGAATCAGAGGCCGGGAATCAGATATGGGGAAACAGAGGCGGGGAATCAGAGGCGGGGAAACAGAGGCGGGGAATCAGATATGGGGAATCAGAGGTGGGGAATCAGAGGTTGGGAATCAGAGGCAGGGAATCAGAGGCTTGGAATCAGATGCAGGGAATCAGATGCGGGGAATCAGTGGCGGGGAATCAGAGCTGGGGAATCAGAGGTGGGGAATCAGAGTTGGGGAATCAGAGTCGGGGACTTAGATATGGGGAAACAGAGGCAGGGAATCAGAGGCGGGGAAACAGACGCAGGGAATCAGAGGCGGGTATCAGAGCTGGGGAATCAGAGGCGGGGAATCAGAGTTGGGGAATCAGAGACGGGGAATCAGAGGCGGGGAATCAGAGGCGTGGAATCAGAGGCGGGGAAACAGAGGCAGGGAATCAGATATGGGGAATCAGAGGTGGGGTATCAGGGGCAGGGAATCAGTGGCAGCGAATCAGAGGCGGGGAATCAGAGGCGGGGAATCAGAGGCAGGGAATCAGACACGGGGAATCAGATATGGGGAAACAGAGGTGGGGAATCAGAGGCGGGCAAACAGAGGCGGGGAATTAGATAAGGGGAATCAGAGGTGGGGAAACAGAGGTGGTGAATCAGAGATGGGGAATCACAGGCGGGGAATCAGAGGCAGGGAATAGAACGCGGGGAATCAGAGGCGGGGAATCAGAGCTGGGGAATCAGAGGCGGGGAATCATAGTTGGGAATCAGAGGCGGGGAATCAGATATGGGGAAACAGAGGCGGGGAATCAAAGGCGGGGAAACAGAGGCGGGGAATCAGATATGGGGAATCGGATGCGGGGAATCAGAGGCGGGGAATCAGAGCTGGGGAATCAGAGGCGGGGTATCAGAGTTGGGGCATCAGAGGTGGGGAATTAGATATGGGGAAACAGAGGCGGGGAATCAGTGGCGGGGAAACAGAGGTGGGGAATCTGATATGGGGAATCAGAGGTGGGGAATCAGAGGCAGGGAATCAGATGTGCGGAATCAGAGATGGGGAATCAGAGGCAGGGAATCAGAATCAGAAGCGGGGAATCAGAGGCCGGGAATCAGAGGCCGGGATTCAGATGCCGGGAATAAGAGGCCGGGAATCAGAGGTGGGGAATCAGAGTCCGGGAATCAGAGATGGGGATTCAGAGGCGGGGAATGATATATGGGGAATCAGAGGCGGGGAATCAGAGGCGGGGTAACAGAGGTGGGGAATCAGATATGGGGAATCAGAGGTGTCGAATCAAAGTCGGTGAATCAGAGATGGGGAATCAGAGGCGGGGAATCAGAGGCAGGGAATCAAACACGGGGAATCAGAGGCGGGGTATCAGAGCTGGGGAATCAGAGGTGGGGAATCAGAGTTGGGGAATCAGAGGCGGGGAATCAGATATGGGGAAACAGGGGCGGAGAATCAGAGGCAGGGAAACAGAGGCGGGGAATCAGATATTGGGAATCAGGGGTGGGGAATCAGAGGTTGGGAACCAGAGGCAGGGAATCAGAGGCGTGGAAACAGAGGCGGGGATTCAGATATGGGGAATCAGAGGTGGGGAATCAGGGGCGTGGAATCAGAGGCAGGGAATTAGATGTGGTGAATCAGAGATGTGAATCAGAGGCAGGGAATCAGAATCAGAAGCGGGGTATCAGAGGCCGGGAATCAGAGGAAGGTAATCAGAGGCAGGGGATCAAACACGGGGAATCAGAGGCTGGGAATCAGAGCTGGGGAATCACAGGCGGGGAATCAGAGATGGGGAATCAGAGGCGGGGAATCAGAGGCAGGGTATCAGATGCGGGGAATCAGAGGCGGGGAATCAGAGCTGGCGAATCAGAGGCGGGGAATCAGAGGTGGGCAATCAGAGGATGGGAATCAGATATGGGGAATCAGAGGCGGGGAATTAGAGCTGGTGAATCACAGGCGGGGAATCAGAGTTGGGGAATCAGAGGCGGGGAATCAGATATGGGGAAACAGAGTCGGGGAATCAGAGGCGGTGAAACAGAGGCGGGGAATCAGATATGGGGAATCAGAGGTGGGGAATCAGAGGTTGGGAATCAGAGGCCTGGAATCAGAGGCGGGGAATCAGAGGCAGGGAATGAGATGCGGGGAATCAGAGGAGGGGAATCAGAGCTGGGGAATCAGAGGCGGGGTATTAGAGTTGGGGAATCAGAGGCGGGGAATCAGAGGCGGGGAATCAGAGGCGGGGAATCAGAGGCAGGGAATCAGACACGGGGAATCAGATATGGGGAAACAGAGGCGGGGAATCAGAGGCGGGCAAACAGAGGTGGGGAATTAGATAAGGGGAATCAGAGGTGGGGAATCAGAGGTGGTGAATCAGGGATGGGGAATCACAGGCGGGGAATCAGAGGCAGGGAATAGAACGCGGGGAATCAGAGGCGGGGAATCAGAGCTGGGGAATCAGAGGCGGGGAATCATTGTTGGGAATCAGAGGCGGGGAATCAGATATGGGGAAACAGAGGCGGGGAATCAAAGGCGTGGAAACAGAGGCGGGGAATCAGATATGGGGAATCGGATGCGGTGAATCAGAGGCGGGGGATCAGAGCTGGGGAATCAGAGGCGGGGTATCAGAGTTGGGGCATCAGAGGTGGGGAATTAGATATGGGGAAACAGAGGCGGGGAATCAGAGGCGGGGAAACAGAGGTGGGGAATCAGATATGGGGAATCAGAGGTTGGGAATCAGAGGCAGGGAATCAGATGTGCGGAATCAGAGATGGGGAATCAGAGGCAGGGAATCAGAATCAGAAGCGGGGAATCAGAGGCCGGGAATCAGAGGCCGGGATTCAGATGCCGGGAATAAGAGGCCGGGAATCAGAGGTGGGGAATCAGAGTCCGGGAATCAGAGATGGGGATTCAGAGGCGGGGAATGATATATGGGGAATCAGAGGCGGGGAATCAGAGGCGGGGTAACAGAGGTGGGGAATCAGATATGGGGAATCAGAGGTGTCGAATCAAAGGCGGTGAATCAGAGATGGGGAATCAGAGGCGGGGAATCAGAGGCAGGGAATCAAACACGGGGAATCAGAGGCGGGGAATCAGAGCTGGGGAATCAGAGTTGGGGAATCAGATTTGGGGAATCAGAGGCGGGGAATCAGATATGGGGAAACAGGGGCGGAGAATCAGAGGCAGGGAAACAGAGGCGGGGAATCAGATATTGGGAATCAGGGGTGGGGAATCAGAGGTTGGGAACCAGAGGCAGGGAATCAGAGGCGTGGAAACAGAGGCGGGGATTCAGATATGGGGAATCAGAGGTGGGGAATCAGGGGCGTGGAATCAGAGGCAGGGAATTAGATGTGGTGAATCAGAGATGTGAATCAGAGGCAGGGAATCAGAATCAGAAGCGGGGTATCAGAGGCCGGGAATCAGAGGAAGGTAATCAGAGGCAGGGGATCAAACACGGGGAATCAGAGGCTGGGAATCAGAGCTGGGGAATCACAGGCGGGGAATCAGAGATGGGGAATCAGAGGCGGGGAATCAGAGGCAGGGAATCAGATGCGGGGAATCAGAGGCGGGGAATCAGAGCTGGCGAATCAGAGGCGGGGAATCAGAGGTGGGCAATCAGAGGATGGGAATCAGATATGGGGAATCAGAGGCGGGGAATTAGAGCTGGGGAATCACAGGCGGGGAATCAGAGTTGGGGAATCAGAGGCGGGGAATCAGATATGGGGAAACAGAGTCGGGGAATCAGAGGCAGTGAAACAGAGGCGGGGAATCAGATATGGGGAATCAGAGGTGGGGAATCAGAGGTTGGGAATCAGAGGCCTGGAATCAGAGGCGGGGAATCAGAGGCAGGGAATCAGATGCGGGGAATCAGAGGAGGGGAATCAGAGCTGGGGAATCAGAGGCGGGGTATTAGAGTTGGGGAATCAGAGGCGGGGAATCAGACGCGGGGAATCAGAGGGGGGGTATCATAGCTGGCGAATCAGAGGCGGGGAATCAGAGGTGGGCAATCAGAGGCCGGGAATCAGAGGTGGTGAATCAGAGATGGGGAATCAGAGGCGGGGAATCAGTGGCAGGGAATAAGATATGGGGAATCAGAGGCATGGAATCAGAGGCAGGGAATCAGACACGGGGAATCAGACACGGGGAATCAGAGGCGGGGAATCAGAGGCAGGAAATCAGACACGGGGATTCAGAGGCTGGGAATTAGACGGGGGGAATCAAAGGCGGGGAATCAGAGCTGGGGAATCAGAGGCAGGGAATCAGAGGCGGGGAATCAGATATGGGGAATCAGAGGCTGGGATTCAGAGGCGGGGAATCAGAGGCAGGGAATCAGACACGGGGAATCAGAGGTGGGGAATCAGAAATGGGGAATCAGAGGCGGGGAATCAGAGGCAGGGAATCAGACGCGGGGAATCTGAGGCGGGGAATCAGAGCTGGGGAATCAGAGGTGGGGAATCAGAGTTGGGGAATCAGAGGCAGGGAATCGGATGTGCGGAATCAGAGATGGGGAATCAGATGTGGGGAATCAGAGGAATCAGAGATGGGGAATCAGAGGCAGGAAATCAGACACGGGGATTCAGAGGCTGGGAATCAGACGGGGTGAATCAAAGGTGGGGAATCAGAGCTGGGGAATCAGAGGCAGGGAATCAGAGTTGGGGATTCAGAGACGGGGAATCAGATATGGGGAAAGAGAGGCGGGGAATCAGAGGCGGGCAAACAGAGGCTGGGAATTAGATATGGGGAATCAGAGGTGGGGAATCAGAGGTGGTGAATCAGTGATGGGGAATCACAGGCGGGGAATCAGAGGCAGGGAATAGAACGCAGGGAATCAGACGCAGGGAATCAGAGCTGGGGAATCAGAGGCGGGGAATCATAGTTGGGAATCAGAGGCGGGGAATCAGATATGGGGAAACAGAGGCGGGGAATCAAAGGCGGGGAAACAGAGGCGGGGAATCAGATATGGGGCCGGGAATAAAAGGCGGGGAATCAGAGCTGGGGAATCAGAGGCGGGGAATCAGAGTTGGGGAATCAGAGGAGGGGAATCAGATATTGGGAAACAGAGGCCGGGATTCAGAGGCGGGGAATCAGAGGCCGGGAAACAGAGGTGGGGAATCAGATATGGGGAATCAGAGGTGGCGAATCAAAGGCGGTGAATCAGAGATTGTGAATCAGAGGCGGGGAATCAGAGGCAGGGAATCAGATGCGGGGAATCAGAAGCGGGGAATCAGAGCTGGCGAATCAGAGGCGGGGAATCAGAGGTGGGCAATCAGAGCCGGGGAATCAGATATGGGGAATCAGAGGCGGGGAATCAGAGGCGGGGAAACAGAGGTGGGGAATCAGATATGGGGAAACAGAGGTGGCGAATCAAAGGCGGTGAATCAGAAATGGGGAATCAGAGGCGGGGAATCAGAGGCAGGGAATCAAAAACGGGGAATCAGAGGCGGTGAATCAGAGCTGGGGAATCAGAGGCGGGGAAGCAGAGTAGGAGAATCAGAGGTGGGGAATCAGATATGGGGAAACAGGGGCGGGGAATCAGAGGCGGGGAAACAGGGGCGGGGAATCAGATATGGCGAATCAGAGGTGTGGAATCAGAGGTTGGGAATCAGAGGCGGGGAAACAGAGGAGGGGAATCAGATATGGGGAATCAGAGGTGGCGAATTAAAGGCAGTGAATCAGAGATGGGGAATCAGGGCATGGAATCAGAGGCAGGGAATCAAACACGGGGAATCAGAGGCGTGGAATCAGAGCTGGGGAATCAGAGGCGGGGATTCAGAGTTGGGGAATAAGAGGCGGGGAATCAGAGGCGGGGAAACAGAGGCGGGGAATCAGATATGGGGAATCAGAGGTGGGGAATCAGAGGTTGGGAATCAGAAGCAGGGAATCAGAGGCGGGGAATCAGAGGCGGGGAATCAGAGGCAGGAAATCCGATGTTCGGAATCGGAGATGGGGAATCAGAGGCAGGGAATCAGAGGCGGGGAATCAGAGGCGGGGAATCAGAGGCCGGGAATCAGATATGGGGAAACAGAGGCTGGGAATCAGAGGCGGGGAAACAGAGGCGGGGAATCAGATATGGGGAATCAGAGGTGGGGAATCAGAGGTTGGGAATCAGAGGCAGGGAATCAGAGGCTGGGAATCAGATGCAGGGAATCAGATGCGGGGAATCAGTGGCGGGGAATCAGAGCTGGGGAATCAGAGGTGGGGAATCAGAGTTGGGGAATCAGAGTCGGGGACTTAGATATGGGGAAACAGAGGCAGGGAATCAGAGGCGGGGAAACAGACGCAGGGAATCAGAGGCGGGTATCAGAGCTGGGGAATCAGAGGCGGGGAATCAGAGTTGGGGAATCAGAGGCGGGGAATCAGAGGCGGGGAATCAGAGGCGTGGAATCAGAGGCGGGGAAACAGAGGCAGGGAATCAGATATGGGGAATCAGAGGTGGGGTATCAGGGGCAGGGAATCAGTGGCAGGGAATCAGAGGCGGGGAATCAGAGGCGGGGAATCAGAGGCAGGGAATCAGACACGGGGAATCAGATATGGGGAAACAGAGGTGGGGAATCAGAGGCGGGCAAACAGAGGCGGGGAATTAGATAAGGGGAATCAGAGGTGGGGAAACAGAGGTGGTGAATCAGAGATGGGGAATCACAGGCGGGGAATCAGAGGCAGGGAATAGAACGCGGGGAATCAGAGGCGGGGAATCAGAGCTGGGGAATCAGAGGCGGGGAATCATAGTTGGGAATCAGAGGCGGGGAATCAGATATGGGGAAACAGAGGCGGGGAATCAAAGGCGGGGAAACAGAGGCGGGGAATCAGATATGGGGAATCGGATGCGGGGAATCAGAGGCGGGGAATCAGAGCTGGGGAATCAGAGGCGGGGTATCAGAGTTGGGGCATCAGAGGTGGGGAATTAGATATGGGGAAACAGAGGCGGGGAATCAGAGGCGGGGAAACAGAGGTGGGGAATCAGATATGGGGAATCAGAGGTGGGGAATCAGAGGCAGGGAATCAGATGTGCGGAATCAGAGATGGGGAATCAGAGGCAGGGAATCAGAATCAGAAGCGGGGAATCAGAGGCCGGGAATCAGAGGCCGGGATTCAGATGCCGGGAATAAGAGGCCGGGAATCAGAGGTGGGGAATCAGAGTCCGGGAATCAGAGATGGGGATTCAGAGGCGGGGAATGATATATGGGGAATCAGAGGCGGGGAATCAGAGGCGGGGTAACAGAGGTGGGGAATCAGATATGGGGAATCAGAGGTGTCGAATCAAAGGCGGTGAATCAGAGATGGGGAATCAGAGGCGGGGAATCAGAGGCAGGGAATCAAACACGGGGAATCAGAGGCGGGGTATCAGAGCTGGGGAATCAGAGGTGGGGAATCAGAGTTGGGGAATCAGAGGCGGGGAATCAGATATGGGGAAACAGGGGCGGAGAATCAGAGGCAGGGAAACAGAGGCGGGGAATCAGATATTGGGAATCAGGGGTGGGGAATCAGAGGTTGGGAATCAGAGGCAGGGAATCAGAGGCGTGGAAACAGAGGCGGGGATTCAGATATGGGGAATCAGAGGTGGGGAATCTGGGGCGTGGAATCAGAGGCAGGGAATTAGATGTGGTGAATCAGAGATGTGAATCAGAGGCAGGGAATCAGAATCAGAAGCGGGGTATCAGAGGCCGGGAATCAGAGGAAGGTAATCAGAGGCAGGTGATCAAACACGGGGAATCAGAGGCTGGGAATCAGAGCTGGGGAATCACAGGCGGGGAATCAGAGATGGGGAATCAGAGGCGGGGAATCAGAGGCAGGGAATCAGATGCGGGGAATCAGAGGCGGGGAATCAGAGCTGGCGAATCAGAGGCGGGGAATCAGAGGTGGGCAATCAGAGGATGGGAATCAGATATGGGGAATCAGAGGCGGGGAATTAGAGCTGGGGAATCACAGGCGGGGAATCAGAGTTGGGGAATCAGAGCGGGGAATCAGATATGGGGAAACAGAGTCGGGGAATCAGAGGCGGTGAAACAGAGGCGGGGAATCAGATATGGGGAATCAGAGGTGGGGAATCAGAGGTTGGGAATCAGAGGCCTGGAATCAGAGGCGGGGAATCAGAGGCAGGGAATCAGATGCGGGGAATCAGAGGAGGGGAATCAGAGCTGGGGAATCAGAGGCGGGGTATTAGAGTTGGGGAATCAGAGGTGGGGAATCAGAGGCGGGGAATCAGAGGCGGGGAATCAGAGGCAGGGAATCAGACACGGGGAATCAGATATGGGGAAACAGAGGCGGGGAATCAGAGGCGGGCAAACAGAGGTGGGGAATTAGATAAGGGGAATCAGAGGTGGGGAATCAGAGGTGGTGAATCAGGGATGGGGAATCACAGGCGGGGAATCAGAGGCAGGGAATAGAACGCGGGGAATCAGAGGCGGGGAATCAGAGCTGGGGAATCAGAGGCGGGGAATCATTGTTGGGAATCAGAGGCGGGGAATCAGATATGGGGAAACAGAGGCGGGGAATCAAAGGCGGGGAAACAGAGGCGGGGAATCAGATATGGGGAATCGGATGCAGGGAATCAGAGGCGGGGAATCAGAGCTGGGGAATCAGAGGCGGGGTATCAGAGTTGGGGCATCAGAGGTGGGGAATTAGATATGGGGAAACAGAGGCGGGGAATCAGAGGCGGGGAAACAGAGGTGGGGAATCAGATATGGGGAATCAGAGGTGGGGAATCAGAGGCAGGGAATCAGATGTGCGGAATCAGAGATGGGGAATCAGAGGCAGGGAATCAGAATCAGAAGCGGGGAATCAGAGGCCGGGAATCAGAGGCCGGGATTCAGATGCCGGGAATAAGAGGCCGGGAATCAGAGGTGGGGAATCAGAGTCCGGGAATCAGAGATGGGGATTCAGAGGCGGGGAATGATATATGGGGAATCAGAGGCGGGGAATCAGAGGCGGGGTAACAGAGGTGGGGAATCAGATATGGGGAATCAGAGGTGTCGAATCAAAGGCGGTGAATCAGAGATGGGGAATCAGAGGCGGGGAATCAGAGGCAGGGAATCAAACACGGGGAATCAGAGGCGGGGAATCAGAGCTGGGGAATCAGAGTTGGGGAATCAGAGTTGGGGAATCAGAGGCGGGGAATCAGATATGGGGAAACAGGGGCGGAGAATCAGAGGCAGGGAAACAGAGGCGGGGAATCAGATATTGGGAATCAGGGGTGGGGAATCAGAGGTTGGGAATCAGAGGCAGGGAATCAGAGGCGTGGAAACAGAGGCGGGGATTCAGATATGGGGAATCAGAGGTGGGGAATCAGGGGCGTGGAATCAGAGGCAGGGAATTAGATGTGGTGAATCAGAGATGTGAATCAGAGGCAGGGAATCAGAATCAGAAGCGGGGTATCAGAGGCCGGGAATCAGAGGAAGGTAATCAGAGGCAGGGGATCAAACACGGGGAATCAGAGGCTGGGAATCAGAGCTGGGGAATCACAGGCGGGGAATCAGAGATGGGGAATCAGAGGCGGGGAATCAGAGGCAGGGAATCAGATGAGGGGAATCAGAGGCGGGGAATCAGAGCTGGCGAATCAGAGGCGGGGAATCAGAGGTGGGCAATCAGAGGATGGGAATCAGATATGGGGAATCAGAGGCGGGGAATTAGAGCTGGGGAAACACAGGCGGGGAATCAGAGTTGGGGAATCAGAGGCGGGGAATCAGATATGGGGAAACAGAGTCGGGGAATCAGAGGCAGTGAAACAGAGGCGGGGAATCAGATATGGGGAATCAGAGGTGGGGAATCAGAGGTTGGGAATCAGAGGCCTGGAATCAGAGGCGGGGAATCAGAGGCAGGGAATCAGATGCGGGGAATCAGAGGAGGGGAATCAGAGCTGGGGAATCAGAGGCGGGGTATTAGAGTTGGGGAATCAGAGGCGGGGAATCAGACGCGGGGAATCAGAGGGGGGGTATCATAGCTGGCGAATCAGAGGCGGGGAATCAGAGGTGGGCAATCAGAGGCCGGGAATCAGAGGTGGTGAATCAGAGATGGGGAATCAGAGGCGGGGAATCAGTGGCAGGGAATCAGATATGGGGAATCAGAGGCGTGGAATCAGAGGCAGGGAATCAGACACGGGGAATCAGACACGGGGAATCAGAGGCGGGGAATCAGAGGCAGGAAATCAGACACGGGGATTCAGAGGCTGGGAATTAGACGGGGGGAATCAAAGGCGGGGAATCAGAGCTGGGGAATCAGAGGCAGGGAATCAGAGGCGGGGAATCAGATATGGGGAATCAGAGGCTGGGATTCAGAGGCGGGGAATCAGAGGCAGGGAATCAGACACGGGGAATCAGAGGTGGGGAATCAGAGATGGGGAAACAGAGGCGGGGAATCAGAGGCAGGGAATCAGACGCGGGGAATCTGAGGCGGGGAATCAGAGCTGGGGAATCAGAGGTGGGGAATCAGAGTTGGGGAATCAGAGGCAGGGAATCGGATGTGCGGAATCAGAGATGGGGAATCAGATGTGGGGAATCAGAGGAATCAGAGATGGGGAATCAGAGGCAGGAAATCAGACACGGGGATTCAGAGGCTGGGAATCAGACGGGGTGAATCAAAGGCGGGGAATCAGAGCTGGGGAATCAGAGGCGGGGAATCAGAGTTGGGGATTCAGAGACGGGGAATCAGATATGGGGAAAGAGAGGCGGGGAATCAGAGGCGGGCAAACAGAGGCGGGGAATTAGATATGGGGAATCAGAGGTGGGGAATCAGAGGTGGTGAATCAGTGATGGGGAATCACAGGCGGGGAATCAGAGGCAGGGAATAGAACGCAGGGAATCAGACGCAGGGAATCAGAGCTGGGGAATCAGAGGCGGGGAATCATAGTTGGGAATCAGAGGCGGGGAATCAGATATGGGGAAACAGAGGCGGGGAATCAAAGGCGGGGAAACAGAGGCGGGGAATCAGATATGGGGCCGGGAATAAAAGGCGGGGAATCAGAGCTGGGGAATCAGAGGCGGGGAATCAGAGTTGGGGAATCAGAGGAGGGGAATCAGATATTGGGAAACAGAGGCCGGGATTCAGAGGCGGGGAAACAGAGGCGGGGAATCAGAAATGGTGAATCAGAGGTGGGGAATTAGAGGTTGCGAATCAGAGGCGGGGAATCAGAGGCGGGGAATCAGAGGCAGGGAATCGGATGTGCGGAATCAGAGATGGGGAATCAGAGGTGGGGATTCAGAGGTGGTGAATCAGAGAAGGGGAATCAGAGGCGGGGAATCAGAGGCGGGGAAACAGAGGCGGGGAATCAGAGGCGGGGAATCAGAGGTGGGGAATCAGGGGCAGGGAATCAGTGGCAGGGAATCAGACGCGGGGAATCAGAGGCGGGGAATCAGAGGCAGGGAATCAGACACGGGGAATCAGAGGCGGGGAATCAGAGATGGGGAATCAGATGCGGGGAATAAGAGGCAGGGAATCGGATGCCGGAAATCAGAGGCGTGAAATCAGAGCTGGGGAATCAGAGGCGGGGAATCAGAGTTGGGGAATCAGATGCGGCGAAGCAGATATGGGGAAATAGAGGCGGGGAATCAAATATGGGCAATCAGAGGCGGGGAATCAGATATGGGGAATCAGAGGCTGGGAATCAGAGGCAGGGAATGGAACGCGGGGAATCAGAGGCAGGGAATCAGAGCTGGGGAATCAGAGGCGGGGAATCAGATATGGGGAAACAGAGGCGGGGAATCAGAGGCGGGGAAACAGAGGCGGGGAATCAGACATGGGGAATCGGATTCAGGGAATCAGAGGTGGGGAATCAGAGCTGGGGAATCAGAGGCGGGGAATCAGAGTTGGGGCATCAGAGGTGGGGAATTAGATATGGGGAAACAGAGGCGGGGAATCAGAGGTGGGGAAACAGAGGCGGGGAATCAGGGCAGGGAATCAGAGGCAGGGAATCAGAGCTGGGGAAACAGAGGCGGGGAATCAGATATGGGGAATCAGAGGTGGGGAATCAGAGCTGGGGAAACAGAGGCGGGGAATCAGATATGGGGAATCAGAGGTGGGGAATCAGGGGTGGGGAATCAGTGGCAGGGAATCAGAGGCGGGGAATCAGAGGCAGGGAATCAGACAAGGGGAATCAGAGGCGGGGAATCAGAGATGGGGAATCAGAGGCGGGGAATCAGAGGCAGTGAATCGGATGCCGGGAATTAGAGGCGGGAAATCAGAGCTGGGGAATCAGAGGCGGGGAATCAGAGTTGGGGAATCAGAGGCGGCGAAGCAGATATGGGGAAATAGAGGCGGGGAATCAGATATGGGGAATCAGAGGCAGGGAATCAGATGTGCGTAATCAGAGATGGGGAATCAGAGGCAGGGAATCAGAATCAGAAGCGGGGAATCAGAGGCCGGGAATCAGAGGCCGGGAATCAAATGCTGGGAATAAGAGGCCGGGAATCAGAGGTGGGGAATCAGAGTCCGGGAATCAGAGATGGGGATTCATAGGCGGGGAATGAGATATGGAGAATCAGAGGCGGGGAATCAGAGGCGGGGAAACAGAGGTGGGGAATCAGATATGGGGAATCAGAGGTGGCGAATCAAAGGCGGTGAATGAGAGATGGGGAATCAGAGGCGGGGAATCAGAGGCAGGGAATCAGATGCGGGGAATCAGAGGCGGGGAATCAGAGCTGGCGAATCAGAGGCGGGGAATCAGAGGTGGGCAATCAGAGCCGGGGAATCAGATATGGGGAATCAGAGGCGGGGAATCAGAGGCGGGGAAACAGAGGTGGGGAATCAGATATGGGGAATCAGAGGTGGGGAATCAGAGGTTGTAAATCAGAGCTGGGGAATCAGAGGCGGGGAATCAGAGTTGGGGAATCAGAGGCAGGGAATCAGATATGGGGAATCAGAGGCGGGGAATCAGAGGCGGGGAAACAGAGGCGGGGAATCAGATATGGGGAATCAGAGGTGGGGAATCAGGGGCGGGGAATCAGTGGCAGGGAATCAGAGGCGGGGAATCAGAGGCGGGGAATCAGAGGCAGGGAATCAGACACGGGGAATCAGAGGTGGGGAATCAGAGATGGGGAATCAGAGGCGGGGAATCAGAGGCAGGGAATCAGACGCGTGGAATCAGAGGCGGGAAATCAGAGCTGGGGAATCAGAGGCGGGGAATCAGAGTTGGGGAATCAGAGGCGGCGAAGCAGATATGGGGAAAATGAGGCGGGGAATCAGATATGGGGAATCAGAGGCGGGGAATCATATATGGGGAATCAGAGGCTGGGAATCAGAGCGGGGAAACAGAGGCGGGAAATAAGATATGGGGAATCAGAGGTGGGGAATCAGTGGTGGGGAATCAGTGGCAGGGAATCAGAGGCGGGGAATCAGAGGCGGGGATTCAGAGGCAGGGAATCAGACACGGGGAATCAGAGGTGGGGAATCAGAGATGGGGAATCAGAGGCGGGGAATCAGAGGCAGGGAATCAGACGCGGGGAATCAGAGCTGGGGAATCAGAGGTGGGGAATCAGAGTCGGGGAATCAGAGGCAGGGAATCGGATGTGCGGAATCAGAGATGGGGAATCAGAGGTGGGGAATCAGAGGCGGTGAATCAGAGATGGGGAATCAGAGGCGGGGAATCAGAGGCAGGAAATCAGACACGGGGATTCAGACGCTGGGAATCAGACGGGGGGAATCAAAGGCGGGGAATCAGAGCTGGTGAATCAGAGGCAGGGAATCAGAGTTGGGGATTCAGAGGCGGGGAATCAGATATGGGGAAACAGAGGCGGGGAATCAGAGGCGGGCAAACAGAGGCGGGGAATTAGATATGGGGAATCAGAGGTGGGGAATCAGAGGTGGTGAATCAGAGATGGGGAATCACAGGCGGGGAATCAGAGGCAGGGAATAGAACGCGGGGAATCAGAGGCAGGGAATCAGAGCTGGGGAATCAGAGGCGGGGAATCAGATATGGGGAAACAGAGGCGGGGAATCAGAGGCGGGGAAACAGGGTCAGGGAATCAGACATGGGGAATCGGATGCGGGGAATCAGAGGTGGGGAATCAGAGCTGGGGAATCAGAGGCGGGGAATCAGAGTTGGGGCATCAGAGGTGGGGAATTAAATATGGGGAAACAGAGGCGGGGAATCAGAGGCGGGGAAACAGAGGCGGGGAATCAGATATGGGGAATCAGAGGTGGGGAATCAGAGGCAGGGAATCAGATGTGCGGAATCAGAGATGGGGAATCAGAGGCAGGGAATCAGAATCAGAAGCGGGGAATTAGAGGCCGGGAATCAGAGGCCGGGAATCAGATGCTTGGAATAAGAGGCCGGGAATCAGAGGTGGGGAATCAGAGTCCGGGAATCAGAGATGGGGATTCAGAGGCGGGGAATGAGATATGGAGAATCAGAGGCGGGGAATCAGAGGCGGGGAAACAGAGGTGGGGAATCAGATATGGGGAATCAGAGGTGGCGAATCAAAGGCGGTGAATCAGAGATGGGGAAACAGAGGCGGGGAATCAGAGGCGTGGAAACAGAGGTGGGGAATCACATATGGGGAATCAGAGGCGGGGAAACAGAGGCAGGGAATCAGATATGGGGAATCAGAGGCGGGGAATCAGAGGTGGGGAATCATAGGCAGGGAATCGGATGTGCAGAATCAGAGATGGGGAATCAGAGGCCGGGAATCAGAGGTGGTGAACCAGAGATGGGGAATCAGAGGCGGTGAATCAGAGGCAGGGAATCAGACGCGGGGAATCAGAGGTGGGCAATCAGAGGCGGGGAATCAGATATGGGGAATCAGAGGCGGGGAATCAGAGGCGGGGAAACAGAGGCGGGGAATCAGATATGGGGAATCAGAGGTGGGGCATCAGAGGTTGTGAATCACAGATGGGGAATCAGAGGCGGGGAATCAGAGGCAGGGAATCAGACGCGGGGAATCAGAGGCGGGGATTCAGAGCTGTGGAATCAGAGGCGGGGAATCAGAGTTGGGGAATCAGAGGCGGGGAATCAGATATGGGGAATCAGAGGCAGGGAATCAGAGGCAGGAAAACAGAGGCGGGGAATCAGATATGGGGAATCAGAGGTGGGGAATCAGGGGCAGGGAATCAGTGGCAGGGAATCAGACGCGGGGAATCAGAGTCGGGGAATCAGAGGCAGGGAATCAGACACGGGGAATCAGAGGCGGGGAATCAGAGATGGGGAATCAGAGGCGGGGAATCAGAGGCAGGGAATCGGATGCCGGGAATCAGAGGCGGGAAATCAGAGCTGGGGAATCAGAGGCGGGGAATCAGAGTTGGGGAATCAGAGGCGGCGAAGCAGATATGGGGAAATAGAGGCGGGGAATCTGATATGGGGAATCAGAGGCAGGGAATCAGATATGGGGAATCAGAGGCTGGGAATCAGAGGGGGGGAAACAGAGGCGGGGAATAAGATATGTGGAATCAGAGGTGGGGAATCAGGGGCGGGGAATCAGTGGCAGGGAATCAGAGGCGGGGAATCAGAGGCGGGGAATCAGAGGCAGGGTATCAGACACGGGGAATCAGAGGTGGGGAATCAGAGGCAGTGAATCAGACGCGGGGAATCAGAGGCGGGGAATCAGAGCTGGGGAATCAGAGGCGGGGAATCAGAGGCAGGGAATCAGACGCGGGGAATCAGAGGCGGGGAATCAGAGCTGGGGAATCAGAGGTGGGGAATCAGAGTCGGGGAATCAGAGGCAGGGAATCGGATGTGCGGAATCAGAAATGGGGAATCAGAGGTGGGGAATCAGAGGCGGTGAATCAGAGATGGGGAATCAGAGGCGGGGAATCTGAGGCAGGAAATCAGACACGGGGATTCAGAGGCTGGGAATCAGACGGGGGGAATCAAAGGCGGGGAATCAGAGCTGGTGAATCAGAGGCAGGGAATCAGAGTTGGGGATTCAGAGGCGGGGAATCAGATATGGGGAAACAGAGGCGGGGAATCAGAGGCGGGCAAACAGAGGCGGGGAATTAGATATGGGGAATCAGAGGTTGGGAATCAGAGGTGGTGAATCAGAGATGGGGAATCACAGGCGGGGAATCAGAGGCAGGGAATAGAACGCGGGGAATCAGAGGCAGGGAATCAGAGCTGGGGAATCAGAGGCGGGGAATCAGATATGGGGAAACAGAGGCGGGGAATCAGAGGCGGGGTAACAGAGGTGGGGAATCAGACATGGGGAATCGGATGCGGGGAATCAGAGGCGGGGAATCAGAGCTGGGGAATCAGAGGCGGGGAATCAGAGTTGGGGCATCAGAGGTGGGGAATTAGATATGCGGAAACAGAGGCGGGGAATCAGAGGCGGGGAAACAGAGGCGGGGAATCAGATATGGGGAATCAGAGGTGGGGAATCAGAGGCAGGGAATCAGATGTGCGGAATCAGAGATGGGGAATCAGAGGCAGGGTATCAGAATCAGAAGCGGGGAATCAGAGGCCGGGAATCAGAGGCCGGGAATCAGATGCTGGGAATAAGAGGCCGGGAATCAGAGGTGGGGAATCAGAGTCCGGGAATCAGAGATGGGGATTCAGAGGCGGGGAATGAGATATGGAGAATCAGAGGCGGGGAATCAGAGGCGGGGAAACAGAGGTGGGGATTCAGATATGGGGAATCAGAGGTGGCGAATCAAAGGCGGTGAATCAGAGATGGGGAATCAGAGGCGGGGAATCAGAGGCAGGGAATCAGATGCGGGGATTCAGAGGCGGGGAATCAGAGCTGGCGAATCAGAGGCGGGGAATCAGAGGTGGGCAATGAGAGCCGGGGAATCAGATATGGGGAATCAGAGGCGGGGAATCAGAGGCGGGGAAACAGAGGCGGGGATTCAGATATGGGGAATCAGAGGTGGGGAATCAGAGGTTGTGAATCAGAGATGGGGAATCAAGGCGGGGAATCAGAGGCAGGGAATCAGACGCGGGGAATCAGAGGCGGGGATTCAGAGCTGGGGAATCAGAGGCGGGGAATCAGATTTGGGGAATCAGTGGCAGTGAATCAGATATGGGGAATCAGAGGCGGGGAATCAGAGGCGGGGAAACAGAGGCGGGGAATCAGATATGGGGAATCAGAGGTGGGAATCAGGGGCAGGGAATCAGTGGCAGGGAATCAGAGGCGGGGAATCAGAGGCGGGGAATCAGAGGCAGGGAATCAGACACGGGGAATCAGAGGCGGGGAATCAGAGATGGGGAATCAGAGGCGGGCAATCGGAGGCAGGGAATCGGACGCCGGGAATCAGAGGCGGGGAATCAGAGGCGGGGAATCAGAGCTGGGGAAACAGAGGTGGGGAATCAGAGTCGGGGAATCAGAGGCAGGGAATCGGATGTGCGGAATCAGAGATGGGGAATCAGAGGTGGGGAATCAGAGGCGGTGAATCAGAGATGGGGAATCAGAGGCGGGGAATCAGAGGCAGGAAATCAGACACGGGGATTCAGAGGCTGGGAATCAGACGGGGGGAATCAAAGGCGGGGAATCAGAGCTGGTGAATCAGAGGCAGGGAATCAGAGTTGGGGATTCAGAGGCGGGGAATCAGATATGGGGAAACAGAGGCGGGGAATCAGAGGCGGGCAAACAGAGGCGGGGAATCAGATATGGGGAAAAAGAGGCTGGGAATCAGAGGCGGGCAAACAGAGGCGGGGAATTAGATATGGGGAATCAGAGGTGGGGAATCAGAGGTGGTGAATCAGAAATGGGGAATCACAGGCGGGGAATCAGAGGCAGGGAATAGAACGCGGGGAATCAGAGGCAGGGAATCAGAGCTGGGGAATCAGAGGCGGGGAATCAGATATGGGGAAACAGAGGCGGGGAATCAGAGGCGGGGAAACAGAGGCGGGGAATCAGACATGGGGAATCGGATGCGGGGAATCAGAGTTGGGGCATCAGAGGTGGGGAATTAGATATGGGGAAACAGAGGCGGGGAATCAGAATGGGGAAACAGAGGCGGGGAATCAGATATGGGGAATCCGAGGTGGGGAATCAGAGGCAGGGAATCAGATGTGCGGAATCAGAGATGGGGAATCAGAGGCAGGGAATCAGAATCAGAAGCGGGGAATTAGAGGCCGGGAATCAGAGGCCGGGAATCAGATGCTGGGAATAAGAGGCGGGGAATCAGAGGTGGGGAATCAGAGTCAGGGAATCAGAGATGGGGATTCAGAGGCGGGGAATGAGATATGGAGAATCAGAGGCGGGGAATCAGAGGCGGGGAAACAGAGGTGGGGAATCAGATATGGGGAATCAGAGGTGGCGAATCACAGGCGGTGAATCAGAGATGGGGAAACAGAGGCGGGGAATCAGAGGCGGGGAAACAGAGGTGGGGAATCACATATGGGGAATCAGAGGCGGGGAAACAGAGGCAGGGAATCAGATATGGGGAATCAGAGGCGGGGAATCAGAGGTGGGGAACCATAGGCAGGGAATCGGATGTGCGGAATCAGAGATGGGGAATCAGAGGCCGGGAATCAGAGGTGGTGAATCAGAGATGGGGAATCAGAGGCGGTGAATCAGAGGCAGGGAATCAGACGCGGGGAATCAGAGGTGGGCAATCAGAGTCGGGGAATCAGATATGGGGAATCAGAGGCGGGGAATCAGAGGCGGGGAAACAGAGGCGGGGAATCAGATATGGGGAATCAGAGGTGGGGCATCAGAGGTTGTGAATCACAGATGGGGAATCAGAGGCGAGGAATCAGTGGCAGGGAATCAGACGCGGGGAATCAGAGGCGGGGATTCAGAGCTGGGGAATCAGAGGCGGGGAATCAGAGTTGGGGAATCAGAGGCGGGGAATCAGATATGGGGAAACAGAGGCGGGGAATCAGAGGCGGGGAAACAGAGGCGGGGAATCAGACATGGGGAATCGGATGCGGGGAATCAGAGTTGGGGCATCAGAGGTGGGGAATTAGATATGGGGAAACAGAGGCGGGGAATCAGAATGGGGAAACAGAGGCGGGGAATCAGATATGGGGAATCCGAGGTGGGGAATCAGAGGCAGGGAATCAGATGTGCGGAATCAGAGATGGGGAATCAGAGGCAGGGAATCAGAATCAGAAGCGGGGAATTAGAGGCCGGGAATCAGAGGCCGGGAATCAGATGCTGGGAATAAGAGGCCGGGAATCAGAGGTGGGGAATCAGAGTCAGGGAATCAGAGATGGGGATTCAGAGGCGGGGAATGAGATATGGAGAATCAGAGGCGGGGAATCAGAGGCGGGGAATCAGAGGTGGGGAATCAGATATGTGGAATCAGAGGTGGCGAATCACAGGCGGTGAATCAGAGATGGGGAAACAGAGGCGGGGAATCAGAGGCGGGGAAACAGAGGTGGGGAATCACATATGGGGAATCAGAGGCGGGGAAACAGAGGCAGGGAATCAGATATGGGGAATCAGAGGCGGGGAATCAGAGGTGGGGAACCATAGGCAGGGAATCGGATGTGCGGAATCAGAGATGGGGAATCAGAGGCCGGGAATCAGAGGTGGTGAATCAGAGATGGGGAATCAGAGGCGGTGAATCAGAGGCAGGGAATCAGACGCGGGGAATCAGAGGTGGGCAATCAGAGTCGGGGAATCAGATATGGGGAATCAGAGGCGGGGAATCAGAGGCGGGGAAACAGAGGCGGGGAATCAGATATGGGGAATCAGAGGTGGGGCATCAGAGGTTGTGAATCACAGATGGGGAATCAGAGGCGAGGAATCAGTGGCAGGGAATCAGACGCGGGGAATCAGAGGCGGGGATTCAGAGCTGGTGAATCAGAGGCGGGGAATCAGAGTTGGGGAATCAGAGGCGGGGAATCAGATATGGGGAATCAGAGGCAGGGAATCAGAGGCGGGAAAACGGAGGCGGGGAATCAGATATGGGGAATCAGAGGTGGGGAATCAGGCGCAGGGAATCAGTGGCAGGGAATCAGACGCGGGGATTCAGAGGCGGGGAATCAGAGGCGGGCAAACAGAGGCGGGGAATTAGATATGGGGAATCAGAGGTGGGGAATCAGAGGTGGTGAATCAGAGATGGGGAATCACAGGCGGGGAATCAGAGGCAGGGAATAGAACGCGGGGAATCAGAGGCAGGGAATCAGAGCTGGGGAATCAGAGGCGGGGAATCAGATATGGGGAAACAGAGGCGGGGAATCAGAGGCGGGGAAACAGAGGCGGGGAATCAGACATGGGGAATCGGATGCGGGGAATCAGAGGTGGGGAATCAGAGCTGGGGAATCAGAGGCGGGGAATCAGAGTTGGGGCATCAGAGGTGGGAAATTAGATATGGGGAAACAGAGGCGGGGAATCAGAGGCGGGGAAACAGAGGCGGGGAATCAGATATGGGGAATCAGAGGTGGGGAATCAGAGGCAGGGAATCAGATGTGCGGAATCAGAGATGGGGAATCAGAGGGAGGGAATCAGAATCAGAAGCGGGGAATTAGAGGCCGGGAATCAGAGGCCGGGAATCAGATGCTGGGAATAAGAGGCCGGGAATCAGAGGTGGGGAATCAGAGTCCGGGAATCAGAGATGGGGATTCAGAGGCGGGGAATGAGATATGGAGAATCAGAGGCGGGGAATCAGAGGCGGGGATACAGAGGTGGGGAATCACATATGGGGAATCAGAGGTGGCGAATCAAAGGCGGTGAATCAGAGATGGGGAAACAGAGGCGGGGAATCAGAGGCGTGGAAACAGAGGTGGGGAATCACATATGGGGAATCAGAGGCGGGGAAACAGAGGCAGGGAATCAGATATGGGGAATCAGAGGCGGGGAATCAGAGGTGGGGAATCATAGGCAGGGAATCGGATGTGCTGAATCAGAGATGGGGAATCAGAGTCCGGGAATCAGAGGTGGTGAATCAGAGATGGGGAATCAGAGGCGGTGAATCAGAGGCAGGGAATCAGACGCGGGGAATCAGAGGCGGGGAAACAGAGGCGGGGAATCAGACGCGGGGAATCAGAGGGGGGGAATCATAGCTGGCGAATAAGAGGCGGGGAATCAGAGGTGGGCAATCAGAGGCCGGGAATCAGAGGTGGTGAATCAGAGATGGGGAATCAGAGGCGGGGAATCAGTGGCAGGGAATCAGATATGGGGAATCAGAGGCGTGGAATCAGAGGCAGGGAATCAGACACGGGGAATCAGACACGGGGAATCAGAGGTGGGGAATCAGAGATGGGGAATCAGAGGCGGTGAATCAGAGATGGGGAATCAGAGGCGGGGAATCAGAGGCAGGAAATCAGACACGGGGATTCAGAGGCTGGGAATTAGACGGGGGGAATCAAAGGCGGGGAATCAGAGCTGGGGAATCAGAGGCAGGGAATCAGAGGCGGGGAATCAGATATGGGGAATCAGAGGCTGGGATTCAGAGGCGGGGAATCAGAGGCAGGGAATCAGACGCGGGGAATCAGAGGTGGGGAATCAGAGATGGGGAATCAGAGGCGGGGAATCAGTGGCAGGGAATCAGACGCGGGGAATCTGAGGCGGCGAATCGGAGCTGGGGAATCAGAGGTGGGGAATCAGAGTTGGGGAATCAGAGGCAGGGAATCGGATGTGCGGAATCAGAGATGGGGAATCAGATGTGGGGAATCAGAGGAATCAGAGATGGGGAATCAGAGGCGGGGAATCAGAGGCAGGAAATCAGACACGGGGATTCAGAGGCTGGGAATCAGACGGGGGAATCAAAGGCGTGGAATCAGAGCTGGGGAATCAGAGGCAGGGAATCAGAGTTGGGGATTCAGAGACGGGGAATCAGATATGGGGAAACAGAGGCGGGGTGTCAGAGGCGGGCAAACAGAGGCGGGGAATTAGATATGGGGAATCAGAGGTGGGGAATCAGAGGTGGTGAATCAGTGATGGGGAATCACAGGCGGGGAATCAGAGGCAGGGAATAGAACGCAGGGAATCAGACGCAGGGAATCAGTGCTGGGGAATCAGAGGCGGGGAATCATAGTTGGGAATCAGAGGCGGGGAATCAGATATGGGGAAACAGAGGCGGGGAATCAGAGGCGGGGAAACAGAGGCGGGGAATCAGATATGGGGAATCGGATGCGGGGAATCAGAGGCGGGGAATCAGAGCTGGGGAATCAGAGGCGGGGAATCAGAGTTGGGGCATCAGAGGTGGGGAATTAGATATAGGGAAACAGAGGTGGGGAATCAGAGGCGGGGAAACAGAGGCGGGGAATCAGATATGGGGAATCAGAGGTGGGGAATCAGAGGCAGGGAATCAGATGTGCGGAATCAGATATGGGGAATCAGAGGCAGGGAATCAGAATCAGAAGCGGGGAATCAGAGGCCGGGAATCAGAGGCCGGGAATCAGATGCTGGGAATAAGAGGCCGGGAATCAGAGGTGGGGAATCAGAGTCCGGGAATCAGAGATGGGGATTCAGAGGCGGGGAATGAGATATGGAGAATCAGAGGCGGGGAATCAGAGGCCGGGAAACAGAGGTGGGGAATCAGATATGGGGAATCAGAGGTGGCGAATCAAAGGCGGTGAATCAGAGATGGGGAATCAGAGGCGGGTAATCAGAGGCGGGTAATCAGAGGCAGGGAATCAGATGCGGGGAATCTGAGGCGGGGAATCAGAGCTGGCGAATCAGAGGCGGGGAATCAGAGGTGGGCAATCAGAGGCGGGGAATCAGATATGGTGAATCAGAGGCGGGGAATCAGAGGCGGGGAAACAGAGGCGGGGAATCAAATATAGGGAATCAGAGGTGGGGAATCAGAGGTTGTGAATCAGAGATGGGGAATCAAGGCGGGGAATCAGGGGCAGGGAATCAGTGGCAGGGAATCAGAGGTGGGGAATCAGAGGCGGGGAATCAGAGGCAGGGAATCAGACACGGGGAATCAGATATGGGGAAACAGAGGCGGGGAATCAGAGGCGGGCAAACAGAGGCGGGGAATTAGATAAGGGGAATCAGAGGTGGGGAATCAGAGGTGGTGAATCAGAGATGGGGAATCACAGGCGGGGAATCAGAGGCAGGGAATAGAACGCGGGGAATCAGAGGCGGGGAATCAGAGCTGGGGAATCAGAGGCGGGGAATCATAGTTGGGAATCAGAGGCGGGGAATCAGATATGGGGAAACAGAGGCGGGGAATCAAAGGCGGGGAAACAGAGGCGGGGAATCAGATATGGGGAATCGGATGCGGGGAATCAGAGGCGGGGAATCAGAGCTGGGGAATCAGAGGCGGGGTATCAGAGTTGGGGCATCAGAGGTGGGGAATTAGATATGGGGAAACAGAGGCAGGGAATCAGAGGCGGGGAAACAGAGGTGGGGAATCAGATATGGGGAATCAGAGGTGGGGAATCAGTGGCAGGGAATCAGATGTGCGGAATCAGAGATGGGGAATCAGAGGCAGGGAATCAGAATCAGAAGCGGGGAATCAGAGGCCGGGAATCAGAGGCCGGGATTCAGATGCCGGGAATAAGAGGCCGGGAATCAGAGGTGGGGAATCAGAGTCCGGGAATCAGAGATGGGGATTCAGAGGCGGGGAATGATATATGGGGAATCAGAGGCGGGGAATCAGAGGCGGGGTAACAGAGGTGGGGAATCAGATATGGGGAATCAGAGGTGTCGAATCAAAGGCGGTGAATCAGAGATGGAGAATCAGAGGCGGGGAATCAGAGGCAGGGAATCAAACACGGGGAATAAAAGGCGGGGAATCAGAGCTGGGGAATCAGAGGTGGGGAATCAGAGTTGGGGAATCAGAGGCGGGGAATCAGATATGGGGAAACAGGGGCGGAGAATCAGAGGCAGGGAAACAGAGGCGGGGAATCAGATATGGGGAATCAGGGGTGGGGAATCAGAGGTTGGGAATCAGAGGCAGGGAATCAGAGGCGTGGAAACAGAGGCGGGGATTCAGATATGGGGAATCAGAGGTGGGGAATCAGAGCTGGGGAATCAGAGGCGGGGTATTAGAGTTGGGGAATCAGAGGCGGGGAATCAGACGCGGGGAATCAGAGGGGGGGAATCATAGCTGGCGAATCAGAGGCGGGGAATCAGAGGTGGGCAATCAGAGGTTGGGAATCAGAAGCAGGGAATCAGAGGCGGGGAATCAGAGGCGGGGAATCAGAGGCAGGAAATCCGATGTGCGGAATCGGAGATGGGGAATCAGAGGCAGGGAATCAGAGGCGGGGAATCAGAGGCGGGGAATCAGAGGCCGGGAATCAGATATGGGGAAACAGAGGCGGGGAATCAGAGGCGGGGAAACAGAGGCGGGGAATCAGATATGGGGAATCAGAGGTGGGGAATCAGAGGTTGGGAATCAGAGGCAGGGAATCAGAGGCTGGGAATCAGCTGCAGGGAATCAGATGCGGGGAATCAGAGGCGGGGAATCAGAGTTGGGGAATCAGAGGTGGGGAATCAGAGTTGGGGAATCAGAGTCGGGGACTTAGATATGGGGAAACAGAGGCAGAGAATCAGAGGCGGGGAAACAGACGCGGGGAATCAGAGGCGGGTATCAGAGCTGGGGAATCAGAGGCGGGGAATCAGAGTTGGGGAATCAGAGGCGGGGAATCAGAGGCGGGGAATCAGAGGCGGGGAATCAGAGGCGGGGAAACAGAGGCAGGGAATCAGATATGGGGAATCAGAGGTGGGGTATCAGGGGCAGGGAATCAGTGGCAGGGAATCAGAGGCGGGGAATCAGAGGCGGGGAATCAGAGGCAGGGAATCAGACACGGGGAATCAGATATGGGGAAACAGAGGCGGGGAATCAGAGGCGGGCAAACAGAGGCGGGGAATTAGATAAGGGGAATCAGAGGTGGGGAATCAGAGGTGGTGAATCAGAGATGGGGAATCACAGGTGGGGAATCAGAGGCAGGGAATAGAACGCGGGGAATCAGAGGCGGGGAATCAGAGCTTGGGAATCAGAGGCGGGGAATCATAGTTGGGAATCAGAGGCGGGGAATCAGATATGGGGAAACAGAGGCGGGGAATCAAAGGCGGGGAAATAGAGGCGGGGAATCAGATATGGGGAATCGGATGCGGGGAATCAGAGGCGGGGAATCAGAGCTGGGGAATCAGAGGCGGGGTATCAGATTTGGGGCATCAGAGGTGGGGAATTAGATATGGGGAAACAGAGGCGGGGAATCAGAGGCGTGGAAACAGAGGTGGGGAATCAGATATGGGGAATCAGAGGTGGGGAATTAGAGGCAGGGAATCAGATGTGCGGAATCAGAGATGGGGAATCAGAGGCAGGGAATCAGAATCAGAAGCGGGGAATCAGAGGCCGGGAATCAGAGGCCGGGATTCAGATGCCGGGAATAAGAGGCCGGGAATCAGAGGTGGGGAATCAGAGTCCGGGAATCAGAGATGGGGATTCAGAGGCGGGGAATGATATATGGGGAATCAGAGGCGGGGAATCAGAGGCGGGGTAACAGAGGTGGGGAATCAGATATGGGGAATCAGAGGTGTCGAATCAAAGGCGGTGAATCAGAGATGGAGAATCAGAGGCGGGGAATCAGAGGCAGGGAATCAAACACGGGGAATCAAAGGCGGGGAATCAGAGCTGGGGAATCAGAGGTGGGGAATCAGAGTTGGGGAATCAGAGGCGGGGAATCAGATATGGGGAAACAGGGGCGGAGAATCAGAGGCAGGGAAACAGAGGCGGGGAATCAGATATGGGGAATCAGGGGTGGGGAATCAGAGGTTGGGAATCAGAGGCAGGGAATCAGAGGCGTGGAAACAGAGGCGGGGATTCAGATATGGGGAATCAGAGGTGGGGAATCAGGGGCGTGAAATCAGAGGCAGGGAATTAGATGTGGTGAATCAGAGATGGGGAATCAGAGGCAGGGAATCAGAATCAGAGGCGGGTATCAGAGGCCGGGAATCAGAGGAAGGTAATCAGAGGCAGGGGATCAAACACGGGGAATCATAGGCTGGGAATCAGAGCTGGGGAATCACAGGCGGGGAATCAGAGATGGGGAATCAGAGGCGGGGAATCAGAGGCAGGGAATCAGATGCGGGGAATCAGAGGCGGGGAATCAGAGCTGGCGAATCAGAGGCGGGGAATCAGAGGTGGGCAATCAGAGGATGGGAATCAGATCTGGGGAATCAGAGGCGGGGAATTAGAGCTGGGGAATCACAGGCGGGGAATCAGAGTTGGGGAATCAGAGGCGGGGAATCAGATATGGGGAAA
Source organism: Narcine bancroftii (assembly GCF_036971445.1). Taxonomy (NCBI): domain Eukaryota; kingdom Metazoa; phylum Chordata; class Chondrichthyes; order Torpediniformes; family Narcinidae; genus Narcine; species Narcine bancroftii. The sequence goes on from NC_091470.1 coordinate 264,714,473, forward strand.
CAGAGTCGGGGAATCAGAGGCGGTGAAACAGAGGCGGGGAATCAGATATGGGGAATCAGAGGTGGGGATTCAGAGGTTGGGAATCAGAGGCCTGGAATCAGAGGCGGGGAATCAGAGGCAGGGAATCAGATGCGGGGAATCAGAGGAAGGGAATCAGAGCTGGGGAATAAGAGGCGGGGTATTAGAGTTGGGGAATCAGAGGCGGGGAATCAGACGCGGGGAATCAGAGGGGGGGAATCATAGCTGGCGAATCAGAGGCGGGGAATCAGAGGTGGGCAATCAGAGGCCGGGAATCAGATGTGGTGAATCAGAGATGGGGAATCAGAGGCGGGGAATCAGTGGCAGGGAATCAGATATGGGGAATCAGAGGCGTGGAATCAGAGGCAGGGAATCAGACACGGGGAATCAGACACGGGGAATCAGAGGTGGGGAATCAGAGATGGGGAATCAGAGGCGGTGAATCAGAAATGGGGAATCAGAGGCGGGGAATCAGAGGCAGGAAATCAGACACGGGGATTCAGAGGCTGGGAATTAGACGGGGGGAATCAAAGGCGGGGAATCAGAGCTGGGGAATCAGAGGCAGGGAATCAGAGGCGGGGAATCAGATATGGGGAATCAGAGGCTGGGATTCAGAGGCGGGGAATCAGAGGCAGGGAATCAGACGCGGGGAATCAGAGTTGGGGAATCAGAGATGGGGAATCAGAGGCGGGGAATCAGAGGCAGGGAATCAGAGGCTGGGAATCAGATGCAGGGAATCAGATGCGGGGAATCTGAGGCGGGGAATCAGAGCTGGGGAATCAGAGGTGGGGAATCAGAGTTGGGGAATCAGAGGCAGGGAATCGGATGTGCGGAATCAGAGATGGGGAATCAGATGTGGGGAATCAGAGGAATCAGAGATGGGGAATCAGAGGCGGGGAATCAGAGGCAGGAAATCAGACACGGGGATTCAGAGGCTGGGAATCAGACGGGGTGAATCAAAGGCGGGGAATCAGAGCTGGGGAATCAGAGGCGGGGAATCAGAGTTGGGGATTCAGAGACGGGGAATCAGATATGGGGAAAGAGAGGCGGGGAATCAGAGGCGGGCAAACAGAGGCGGGGAATTAGATATGGGGAATCAGAGGTGGGGAATCAGAGGTGGTGAATCAGTGATGGGGAATCACAGGCGGGGAATCAGAGGCAGGGAATAGAACGCAGGGAATCAGACGCAGGGAATCAGAGCTGGGGAATCAGAGGCGGGGAATCATAGTTGGGAATCAGAGGCGGGGAATCAGATATGGGGAAACAGAGGCGGGGAATCAAAGGCGGGGAAACAGAGGCGGGGAATCAGATATGGGGCCGGGAATAAAAGGCGGGGAATCAGAGCTGGGGAATCAGAGGCGGGGAATCAGAGTTGGGGAATCAGAGGAGGGGAATCAGATATTGGGAAACAGAGGCCGGGATTCAGAGGCGGGGAAACAGAGGCGGGGAATCAGAAATGGTGAATCAGAGGTGGGGAATTAGAGGTTGCGAATCAGAGGCGGGGAATCAGAGGCGGGGAATCAGAGGCAGGGAATCGGATGTGCGGAATCAGAGATGGGGAATCAGAGGTGGGGATTCAGAGGTGGTGAATCAGAGAAGGGGAATCAGAGGCGGGGAATCAGAGGCGGGGAAACAGAGGCGGGGAATCAGAGGCGGGGAATCAGAGGTGGGGAATCAGGGGCAGGGAATCAGTGGCAGGGAATCAGACGCGGGGAATCAGAGGCGGGGAATCAGAGGCAGGGAATCAGACACGGGGAATCAGAGGCGGGGAATCAGAGATGGGGAATCAGATGCGGGGAATAAGAGGCAGGGAATCGGATGCCGGAAATCAGAGGCGTGAAATCAGAGCTGGGGAATCAGAGGCGGGGAATCAGAGTTGGGGAATCAGATGCGGCGAAGCAGATATGGGGAAATAGAGGCGGGGAATCAAATATGGGCAATCAGAGGCGGGGAATCAGATATGGGGAATCAGAGGCTGGGAATCAGAGGCAGGGAATGGAACGCGGGGAATCAGAGGCAGGGAATCAGAGCTGGGGAATCAGAGGCGGGGAATCAGATATGGGGAAACAGAGGCGGGGAATCAGAGGCGGGGAAACAGAGGCGGGGAATCAGACATGGGGAATCGGATGCAGGGAATCAGAGGTGGGGAATCAGAGCTGGGGAATCAGAGGCGGGGAATCAGAGTTGGGGCATCAGAGGTGGGGAATTAGATATGGGGAAACAGAGGCGGGGAATCAGAGGTGGGGAAACAGAGGCGGGGAATCAGGGCAGGGAATCAGAGGCAGGGAATCAGAGCTGGGGAAACAGAGGCGGGGAATCAGATATGGGGAATCAGAGGTGGGGAATCAGAGCTGGGGAAACAGAGGCGGGGAATCAGATATGGGGAATCAGAGGTGGGGAATCAGGGGTGGGGAATCAGTGGCAGGGAATCAGAGGCGGGGAATCAGAGGCAGGGAATCAGACAAGGGGAATCAGAGGCGGGGAATCAGAGATGGGGAATCAGAGGCGGGGAATCAGAGGCAGTGAATCGGATGCCGGGAATTAGAGGCGGGAAATCAGAGCTGGGGAATCAGAGGCGGGGAATCAGAGTTGGGGAATCAGAGGCGGCGAAGCAGATATGGGGAAATAGAGGCGGGGAATCAGATATGGGGAATCAGAGGCAGGGAATCAGATGTGCGTAATCAGAGATGGGGAATCAGAGGCAGGGAATCAGAATCAGAAGCGGGGAATCAGAGGCCGGGAATCAGAGGCCGGGAATCAAATGCTGGGAATAAGAGGCCGGGAATCAGAGGTGGGGAATCAGAGTCCGGGAATCAGAGATGGGGATTCATAGGCGGGGAATGAGATATGGAGAATCAGAGGCGGGGAATCAGAGGCGGGGAAACAGAGGTGGGGAATCAGATATGGGGAATCAGAGGTGGCGAATCAAAGGCGGTGAATGAGAGATGGGGAATCAGAGGCGGGGAATCAGAGGCAGGGAATCAGATGCGGGGAATCAGAGGCGGGGAATCAGAGCTGGCGAATCAGAGGCGGGGAATCAGAGGTGGGCAATCAGAGCCGGGGAATCAGATATGGGGAATCAGAGGCGGGGAATCAGAGGCGGGGAAACAGAGGTGGGGAATCAGATATGGGGAATCAGAGGTGGGGAATCAGAGGTTGTAAATCAGAGCTGGGGAATCAGAGGCGGGGAATCAGAGTTGGGGAATCAGAGGCAGGGAATCAGATATGGGGAATCAGAGGCGGGGAATCAGAGGCGGGGAAACAGAGGCGGGGAATCAGATATGGGGAATCAGAAGTTTGGAATCAGGGGCAGGGAATCAGTGGCAGGGAATCAGAGGCGGGGAATCAGAGGCGGGGAATCAGAGGCAGGGAATCAGACACGGGGAATCAGAGGCGGGGAATCAGAGATGGGGAATCAGAGGCGGGGAATCAGAGGCAGGGAATCGGACGCCGGGAATCAGAGGCGGGGAATCAGAGCTGGGGAATCAGAGGCGGGGAATCAGAGTTGGGGAATCAGAGGCGGGGAATCAGATATGGGGAAATAGAGGCGGGGAATCAGATATGGGGAATGAGAGGTGTGGAATCAGAGGTTGGGAATCAGAGGCAGGGAATCAGAGGCGGGGAAACAGAGGCGGGGAATCAGATATGGGGAATCAGAGGTGGCGAATCAAAGGCGGTGAAACAGAGATGGGGAATCAGGGCAGGGAATCAGAGGCAGGGAATCAGAGCTGGGGAAACAGAGGCGAGGAATCAGATATGGGGAATCAGAGGTGGGGAATCAGAGCTGGGGAAACAGAGGCGGGGAATCAGATATGGGGAATCAGAGGTGGGGAATCAGGGGTGGGGAATCAGTGGCAGGGAATCAGAGGCGGGGAATCAGAGGCAGGGAATCAGACAAGGGGAATCAGAGGCGGGGAATCAGAGATGGGGAATCAGAGGCGGGGAATCAGAGGCAGGGAATCGGATGCCGGGAATCAGAGGCGGGAAATCAGAGCTGGGGAATCAGAGGCGGGGAATCAGAGTTGGGGAATCAGAGGCGGCGAAGCAGATATGGGGAAATAGAGGCGGGGAATCAGATATGGGGAATCAGAGGCAGGGAATCAGATATGGGGAATCAGAGGCTGGGAATCAGAGGGGGGGGGAAACAGAGGCGGGGAATAAGATATGGGGAATCAGAGGTGGGGAATCAGGGGCGGGGAATCAGTGGCAGGGAATCAGAGGCGGGGAATCAGAGGCGGGGAATCAGAGGCAGGGAATCAGACACGGGGAATCAGAGGTGGGGAATCAGAGATGGGGAATCAGAGGCGGGGAATCAGAGGCAGGGAATCAGACGCGTGGAATCAGAGGCGGGAAATCAGAGCTGGGGAATCAGAGGCGGGGAATCAGAGTTGGGGAATCAGAGGCGGCGAAGCAGATATGGGGAAAATGAGGCGGGGAATCAGATATGGGGAATCAGAGGCGGGGAATCATATATGGGGAATCAGAGGCTGGGAATCAGAGCGGGGAAACAGAGGCGGGAAATAAGATATGGGGAATCAGAGGTGGGGAATCAGTGGTGGGGAATCAGTGGCAGGGAATCAGAGGCGGGGAATCAGAGGCGGGGATTCAGAGGCAGGGAATCAGACACGGGGAATCAGAGGTGGGGAATCAGAGATGGGGAATCAGAGGCGGGGAATCAGAGGCAGGGAATCAGACGCGGGGAATCAGAGCTGGGGAATCAGAGGTGGGGAATCAGAGTCGGGGAATCAGAGGCAGGGAATCGGATGTGCGGAATCAGAGATGGGGAATCAGAGGTGGGGAATCAGAGGCGGTGAATCAGAGATGGGGAATCAGAGGCGGGGAATCAGAGGCAGGAAATCAGACACGGGGATTCAGACGCTGGGAATCAGACGGGGGGAATCAAAGGCGGGGAATCAGAGCTGGTGAATCAGAGGCAGGGAATCAGAGTTGGGGATTCAGAGGCGGGGAATCAGATATGGGGAAACAGAGGCGGGGAATCAGAGGCGGGCAAACAGAGGCGGGGAATTAGATATGGGGAATCAGAGGTGGGGAATCAGAGGTGGTGAATCAGAGATGGGGAATCACAGGCGGGGAATCAGAGGCAGGGAATAGAACGCGGGGAATCAGAGGCAGGGAATCAGAGCTGGGGAATCAGAGGCGGGGAATCAGATATGGGGAAACAGAGGCGGGGAATCAGAGGCGGGGAAACAGGGTCAGGGAATCAGACATGGGGAATCGGATGCGGGGAATCAGAGGTGGGGAATCAGAGCTGGGGAATCAGAGGCGGGGAATCAGAGTTGGGGCATCAGAGGTGGGGAATTAAATATGGGGAAACAGAGGCGGGGAATCAGAGGCGGGGAAACAGAGGCGGGGAATCAGATATGGGGAATCAGAGGTGGGGAATCAGAGGCAGGGAATCAGATGTGCGGAATCAGAGATGGGGAATCAGAGGCAGGGAATCAGAATCAGAAGCGGGGAATTAGAGGCCGGGAATCAGAGGCCGGGAATCAGATGCTTGGAATAAGAGGCCGGGAATCAGAGGTGGGGAATCAGAGTCCGGGAATCAGAGATGGGGATTCAGAGGCGGGGAATGAGATATGGAGAATCAGAGGCGGGGAATCAGAGGCGGGGAAACAGAGGTGGGGAATCAGATATGGGGAATCAGAGGTGGCGAATCAAAGGCGGTGAATCAGAGATGGGGAAACAGAGGCGGGGAATCAGAGGCGTGGAAACAGAGGTGGGGAATCACATATGGGGAATCAGAGGCGGGGAAACAGAGGCAGGGAATCAGATATGGGGAATCAGAGGCGGGGAATCAGAGGTGGGGAATCATAGGCAGGGAATCGGATGTGCAGAATCAGAGATGGGGAATCAGAGGCCGGGAATCAGAGGTGGTGAACCAGAGATGGGGAATCAGAGGCGGTGAATCAGAGGCAGGGAATCAGACGCGGGGAATCAGAGGTGGGCAATCAGAGGCGGGGAATCAGATATGGGGAATCAGAGGCGGGGAATCAGAGGCGGGGAAACAGAGGCGGGGAATCAGATATGGGGAATCAGAGGTGGGGCATCAGAGGTTGTGAATCACAGATGGGGAATCAGAGGCGGGGAATCAGAGGCAGGGAATCAGACGCGGGGAATCAGAGGCGGGGATTCAGAGCTGTGGAATCAGAGGCGGGGAATCAGAGTTGGGGAATCAGAGGCGGGGAATCAGATATGGGGAATCAGAGGCAGGGAATCAGAGGCAGGAAAACAGAGGCGGGGAATCAGATATGGGGAATCAGAGGTGGGGAATCAGGGGCAGGGAATCAGTGGCAGGGAATCAGACGCGGGGAATCAGAGTCGGGGAATCAGAGGCAGGGAATCAGACACGGGGAATCAGAGGCGGGGAATCAGAGATGGGGAATCAGAGGCGGGGAATCAGAGGCAGGGAATCGGATGCCGGGAATCAGAGGCGGGAAATCAGAGCTGGGGAATCAGAGGCGGGGAATCAGAGTTGGGGAATCAGAGGCGGCGAAGCAGATATGGGGAAATAGAGGCGGGGAATCTGATATGGGGAATCAGAGGCAGGGAATCAGATATGGGGAATCAGAGGCTGGGAATCAGAGGGGGGGAAACAGAGGCGGGGAATAAGATATGTGGAATCAGAGGTGGGGAATCAGGGGCGGGGAATCAGTGGCAGGGAATCAGAGGCGGGGAATCAGAGGCGGGGAATCAGAGGCAGGGTATCAGACACGGGGAATCAGAGGTGGGGAATCAGAGGCAGTGAATCAGACGCGGGGAATCAGAGGCGGGGAATCAGAGCTGGGGAATCAGAGGCGGGGAATCAGAGGCAGGGAATCAGACGCGGGGAATCAGAGGCGGGGAATCAGAGCTGGGGAATCAGAGGTGGGGAATCAGAGTCGGGGAATCAGAGGCAGGGAATCGGATGTGCGGAATCAGAAATGGGGAATCAGAGGTGGGGAATCAGAGGCGGTGAATCAGAGATGGGGAATCAGAGGCGGGGAATCTGAGGCAGGAAATCAGACACGGGGATTCAGAGGCTGGGAATCAGACGGGGGGAATCAAAGGCGGGGAATCAGAGCTGGTGAATCAGAGGCAGGGAATCAGAGTTGGGGATTCAGAGGCGGGGAATCAGATATGGGGAAACAGAGGCGGGGAATCAGAGGCGGGCAAACAGAGGCGGGGAATTAGATATGGGGAATCAGAGGTTGGGAATCAGAGGTGGTGAATCAGAGATGGGGAATCACAGGCGGGGAATCAGAGGCAGGGAATAGAACGCGGGGAATCAGAGGCAGGGAATCAGAGCTGGGGAATCAGAGGCGGGGAATCAGATATGGGGAAACAGAGGCGGGGAATCAGAGGCGGGGTAACAGAGGTGGGGAATCAGACATGGGGAATCGGATGCGGGGAATCAGAGGCGGGGAATCAGAGCTGGGGAATCAGAGGCGGGGAATCAGAGTTGGGGCATCAGAGGTGGGGAATTAGATATGCGGAAACAGAGGCGGGGAATCAGAGGCGGGGAAACAGAGGCGGGGAATCAGATATGGGGAATCAGAGGTGGGGAATCAGAGGCAGGGAATCAGATGTGCGGAATCAGAGATGGGGAATCAGAGGCAGGGTATCAGAATCAGAAGCGGGGAATCAGAGGCCGGGAATCAGAGGCCGGGAATCAGATGCTGGGAATAAGAGGCCGGGAATCAGAGGTGGGGAATCAGAGTCCGGGAATCAGAGATGGGGATTCAGAGGCGGGGAATGAGATATGGAGAATCAGAGGCGGGGAATCAGAGGCGGGGAAACAGAGGTGGGGATTCAGATATGGGGAATCAGAGGTGGCGAATCAAAGGCGGTGAATCAGAGATGGGGAATCAGAGGCGGGGAATCAGAGGCAGGGAATCAGATGCGGGGATTCAGAGGCGGGGAATCAGAGCTGGCGAATCAGAGGCGGGGAATCAGAGGTGGGCAATGAGAGCCGGGGAATCAGATATGGGGAATCAGAGGCGGGGAATCAGAGGCGGGGAAACAGAGGCGGGGATTCAGATATGGGGAATCAGAGGTGGGGAATCAGAGGTTGTGAATCAGAGATGGGGAATCAAGGCGGGGAATCAGAGGCAGGGAATCAGACGCGGGGAATCAGAGGCGGGGATTCAGAGCTGGGGAATCAGAGGCGGGGAATCAGATTTGGGGAATCAGTGGCAGTGAATCAGATATGGGGAATCAGAGGCGGGGAATCAGAGGCGGGGAAACAGAGGCGGGGAATCAGATATGGGGAATCAGAGGTGGGAATCAGGGGCAGGGAATCAGTGGCAGGGAATCAGAGGCGGGGAATCAGAGGCGGGGAATCAGAGGCAGGGAATCAGACACGGGGAATCAGAGGCGGGGAATCAGAGATGGGGAATCAGAGGCGGGCAATCGGAGGCAGGGAATCGGACGCCGGGAATCAGAGGCGGGGAATCAGAGGCGGGGAATCAGAGCTGGGGAAACAGAGGTGAGGAATCAGAGTCGGGGAATCAGAGGCAGGGAATCGGATGTGCGGAATCAGAGATGGGGAATCAGAGGTGGGGAATCAGAGGCGGTGAATCAGAGATGGGGAATCAGAGGCGGGGAATCAGAGGCAGGAAATCAGACACGGGGATTCAGAGGCTGGGAATCAGACGGGGGGAATCAAAGGCGGGGAATCAGAGCTGGTGAATCAGAGGCAGGGAATCAGAGTTGGGGATTCAGAGGCGGGGAATCAGATATGGGGAAACAGAGGCGGGGAATCAGAGGCGGGCAAACAGAGGCGGGGAATCAGATATGGGGAAAAAGAGGCTGGGAATCAGAGGCGGGCAAACAGAGGCGGGGAATTAGATATGGGGAATCAGAGGTGGGGAATCAGAGGTGGTGAATCAGAAATGGGGAATCACAGGCGGGGAATCAGAGGCAGGGAATAGAACGCGGGGAATCAGAGGCAGGGAATCAGAGCTGGGGAATCAGAGGCGGGGAATCAGATATGGGGAAACAGAGGCGGGGAATCAGAGGCGGGGAAACAGAGGCGGGGAATCAGACATGGGGAATCGGATGCGGGGAATCAGAGTTGGGGCATCAGAGGTGGGGAATTAGATATGGGGAAACAGAGGCGGGGAATCAGAATGGGGAAACAGAGGCGGGGAATCAGATATGGGGAATCCGAGGTGGGGAATCAGAGGCAGGGAATCAGATGTGCGGAATCAGAGATGGGGAATCAGAGGCAGGGAATCAGAATCAGAAGCGGGGAATTAGAGGCCGGGAATCAGAGGCCGGGAATCAGATGCTGGGAATAAGAGGCGGGGAATCAGAGGTGGGGAATCAGAGTCAGGGAATCAGAGATGGGGATTCAGAGGCGGGGAATGAGATATGGAGAATCAGAGGCGGGGAATCAGAGGCGGGGAAACAGAGGTGGGGAATCAGATATGGGGAATCAGAGGTGGCGAATCACAGGCGGTGAATCAGAGATGGGGAAACAGAGGCGGGGAATCAGAGGCGGGGAAACAGAGGTGGGGAATCACATATGGGGAATCAGAGGCGGGGAAACAGAGGCAGGGAATCAGATATGGGGAATCAGAGGCGGGGAATCAGAGGTGGGGAACCATAGGCAGGGAATCGGATGTGCGGAATCAGAGATGGGGAATCAGAGGCCGGGAATCAGAGGTGGTGAATCAGAGATGGGGAATCAGAGGCGGTGAATCAGAGGCAGGGAATCAGACGCGGGGAATCAGAGGTGGGCAATCAGAGTCGGGGAATCAGATATGGGGAATCAGAGGCGGGGAATCAGAGGCGGGGAAACAGAGGCGGGGAATCAGATATGGGGAATCAGAGGTGGGGCATCAGAGGTTGTGAATCACAGATGGGGAATCAGAGGCGAGGAATCAGTGGCAGGGAATCAGACGCGGGGAATCAGAGGCGGGGATTCAGAGCTGGGGAATCAGAGGCGGGGAATCAGAGTTGGGGAATCAGAGGCGGGGAATCAGATATGGGGAAACAGAGGCGGGGAATCAGAGGCGGGGAAACAGAGGCGGGGAATCAGACATGGGGAATCGGATGCGGGGAATCAGAGTTGGGGCATCAGAGGTGGGGAATTAGATATGGGGAAACAGAGGCGGGGAATCAGAATGGGGAAACAGAGGCGGGGAATCAGATATGGGGAATCCGAGGTGGGGAATCAGAGGCAGGGAATCAGATGTGCGGAATCAGAGATGGGGAATCAGAGGCAGGGAATCAGAATCAGAAGCGGGGAATTAGAGGCCGGGAATCAGAGGCCGGGAATCAGATGCTGGGAATAAGAGGCCGGGAATCAGAGGTGGGGAATCAGAGTCAGGGAATCAGAGATGGGGATTCAGAGGCGGGGAATGAGATATGGAGAATCAGAGGCGGGGAATCAGAGGCGGGGAATCAGAGGTGGGGAATCAGATATGTGGAATCAGAGGTGGCGAATCACAGGCGGTGAATCAGAGATGGGGAAACAGAGGCGGGGAATCAGAGGCGGGGAAACAGAGGTGGGGAATCACATATGGGGAATCAGAGGCGGGGAAACAGAGGCAGGGAATCAGATATGGGGAATCAGAGGCGGGGAATCAGAGGTGGGGAACCATAGGCAGGGAATCGGATGTGCGGAATCAGAGATGGGGAATCAGAGGCCGGGAATCAGAGGTGGTGAATCAGAGATGGGGAATCAGAGGCGGTGAATCAGAGGCAGGGAATCAGACGCGGGGAATCAGAGGTGGGCAATCAGAGTCGGGGAATCAGATATGGGGAATCAGAGGCGGGGAATCAGAGGCGGGGAAACAGAGGCGGGGAATCAGATATGGGGAATCAGAGGTGGGGCATCAGAGGTTGTGAATCACAGATGGGGAATCAGAGGCGAGGAATCAGTGGCAGGGAATCAGACGCGGGGAATCAGAGGCGGGGATTCAGAGCTGGTGAATCAGAGGCGGGGAATCAGAGTTGGGGAATCAGAGGCGGGGAATCAGATATGGGGAATCAGAGGCAGGGAATCAGAGGCGGGAAAACGGAGGCGGGGAATCAGATATGGGGAATCAGAGGTGGGGAATCAGGCGCAGGGAATCAGTGGCAGGGAATCAGACGCGGGGATTCAGAGGCGGGGAATCAGAGGCGGGCAAACAGAGGCGGGGAATTAGATATGGGGAATCAGAGGTGGGGAATCAGAGGTGGTGAATCAGAGATGGGGAATCACAGGCGGGGAATCAGAGGCAGGGAATAGAACGCGGGGAATCAGAGGCAGGGAATCAGAGCTGGGGAATCAGAGGCGGGGAATCAGATATGGGGAAACAGAGGCGGGGAATCAGAGGCGGGGAAACAGAGGCGGGGAATCAGACATGGGGAATCGGATGCGGGGAATCAGAGGTGGGGAATCAGAGCTGGGGAATCAGAGGCGGGGAATCAGAGTTGGGGCATCAGAGGTGGGAAATTAGATATGGGGAAACAGAGGCGGGGAATCAGAGGCGGGGAAACAGAGGCGGGGAATCAGATATGGGGAATCAGAGGTGGGGAATCAGAGGCAGGGAATCAGATGTGCGGAATCAGAGATGGGGAATCAGAGGGAGGGAATCAGAATCAGAAGCGGGGAATTAGAGGCCGGGAATCAGAGGCCGGGAATCAGATGCTGGGAATAAGAGGCCGGGAATCAGAGGTGGGGAATCAGAGTCCGGGAATCAGAGATGGGGATTCAGAGGCGGGGAATGAGATATGGAGAATCAGAGGCGGGGAATCAGAGGCGGGGATACAGAGGTGGGGAATCACATATGGGGAATCAGAGGTGGCGAATCAAAGGCGGTGAATCAGAGATGGGGAAACAGAGGCGGGGAATCAGAGGCGTGGAAACAGAGGTGGGGAATCACATATGGGGAATCAGAGGCGGGGAAACAGAGGCAGGGAATCAGATATGGGGAATCAGAGGCGGGGAATCAGAGGTGGGGAATCATAGGCAGGGAATCGGATGTGCTGAATCAGAGATGGGGAATCAGAGTCCGGGAATCAGAGGTGGTGAATCAGAGATGGGGAATCAGAGGCGGTGAATCAGAGGCAGGGAATCAGACGCGGGGAATCAGAGGCGGGGAAACAGAGGCGGGGAATCAGACGCGGGGAATCAGAGGGGGGGAATCATAGCTGGCGAATAAGAGGCGGGGAATCAGAGGTGGGCAATCAGAGGCCGGGAATCAGAGGTGGTGAATCAGAGATGGGGAATCAGAGGCGGGGAATCAGTGGCAGGGAATCAGATATGGGGAATCAGAGGCGTGGAATCAGAGGCAGGGAATCAGACACGGGGAATCAGACACGGGGAATCAGAGGTGGGGAATCAGAGATGGGGAATCAGAGGCGGTGAATCAGAGATGGGGAATCAGAGGCGGGGAATCAGAGGCAGGAAATCAGACACGGGGATTCAGAGGCTGGGAATTAGACGGGGGGAATCAAAGGCGGGGAATCAGAGCTGGGGAATCAGAGGCAGGGAATCAGAGGCGGGGAATCAGATATGGGGAATCAGAGGCTGGGATTCAGAGGCGGGGAATCAGAGGCAGGGAATCAGACGCGGGGAATCAGAGGTGGGGAATCAGAGATGGGGAATCAGAGGCGGGGAATCAGTGGCAGGGAATCAGACGCGGGGAATCTGAGGCGGCGAATCGGAGCTGGGGAATCAGAGGTGGGGAATCAGAGTTGGGGAATCAGAGGCAGGGAATCGGATGTGCGGAATCAGAGATGGGGAATCAGATGTGGGGAATCAGAGGAATCAGAGATGGGGAATCAGAGGCGGGGAATCAGAGGCAGGAAATCAGACACGGGGATTCAGAGGCTGGGAATCAGACGGGGGAATCAAAGGCGTGGAATCAGAGCTGGGGAATCAGAGGCAGGGAATCAGAGTTGGGGATTCAGAGACGGGGAATCAGATATGGGGAAACAGAGGCGGGGTGTCAGAGGCGGGCAAACAGAGGCGGGGAATTAGATATGGGGAATCAGAGGTGGGGAATCAGAGGTGGTGAATCAGTGATGGGGAATCACAGGCGGGGAATCAGAGGCAGGGAATAGAACGCAGGGAATCAGACGCAGGGAATCAGTGCTGGGGAATCAGAGGCGGGGAATCATAGTTGGGAATCAGAGGCGGGGAATCAGATATGGGGAAACAGAGGCGGGGAATCAGAGGCGGGGAAACAGAGGCGGGGAATCAGATATGGGGAATCGGATGCGGGGAATCAGAGGCGGGGAATCAGAGCTGGGGAATCAGAGGCGGGGAATCAGAGTTGGGGCATCAGAGGTGGGGAATTAGATATAGGGAAACAGAGGTGGGGAATCAGAGGCGGGGAAACAGAGGCGGGGAATCAGATATGGGGAATCAGAGGTGGGGAATCAGAGGCAGGGAATCAGATGTGCGGAATCAGATATGGGGAATCAGAGGCAGGGAATCAGAATCAGAAGCGGGGAATCAGAGGCCGGGAATCAGAGGCCGGGAATCAGATGCTGGGAATAAGAGGCCGGGAATCAGAGGTGGGGAATCAGAGTCCGGGAATCAGAGATGGGGATTCAGAGGCGGGGAATGAGATATGGAGAATCAGAGGCGGGGAATCAGAGGCCGGGAAACAGAGGTGGGGAATCAGATATGGGGAATCAGAGGTGGCGAATCAAAGGCGGTGAATCAGAGATGGGGAATCAGAGGCGGGTAATCAGAGGCGGGTAATCAGAGGCAGGGAATCAGATGCGGGGAATCTGAGGCGGGGAATCAGAGCTGGCGAATCAGAGGCGGGGAATCAGAGGTGGGCAATCAGAGGCGGGGAATCAGATATGGTGAATCAGAGGCGGGGAATCAGAGGCGGGGAAACAGAGGCGGGGAATCAAATATAGGGAATCAGAGGTGGGGAATCAGAGGTTGTGAATCAGAGATGGGGAATCAAGGCGGGGAATCAGGGGCAGGGAATCAGTGGCAGGGAATCAGAGGTGGGGAATCAGAGGCGGGGAATCAGAGGCAGGGAATCAGACACGGGGAATCAGATATGGGGAAACAGAGGCGGGGAATCAGAGGCGGGCAAACAGAGGCGGGGAATTAGATAAGGGGAATCAGAGGTGGGGAATCAGAGGTGGTGAATCAGAGATGGGGAATCACAGGCGGGGAATCAGAGGCAGGGAATAGAACGCGGGGAATCAGAGGCGGGGAATCAGAGCTGGGGAATCAGAGGCGGGGAATCATAGTTGGGAATCAGAGGCGGGGAATCAGATATGGGGAAACAGAGGCGGGGAATCAAAGGCGGGGAAACAGAGGCGGGGAATCAGATATGGGGAATCGGATGCGGGGAATCAGAGGCGGGGAATCAGAGCTGGGGAATCAGAGGCGGGGTATCAGAGTTGGGGCATCAGAGGTGGGGAATTAGATATGGGGAAACAGAGGCAGGGAATCAGAGGCGGGGAAACAGAGGTGGGGAATCAGATATGGGGAATCAGAGGTGGGGAATCAGTGGCAGGGAATCAGATGTGCGGAATCAGAGATGGGGAATCAGAGGCAGGGAATCAGAATCAGAAGCGGGGAATCAGAGGCCGGGAATCAGAGGCCGGGATTCAGATGCCGGGAATAAGAGGCCGGGAATCAGAGGTGGGGAATCAGAGTCCGGGAATCAGAGATGGGGATTCAGAGGCGGGGAATGATATATGGGGAATCAGAGGCGGGGAATCAGAGGCGGGGTAACAGAGGTGGGGAATCAGATATGGGGAATCAGAGGTGTCGAATCAAAGGCGGTGCATCAGAGATGGAGAATCAGAGGCGGGGAATCAGAGGCAGGGAATCAAACACGGGGAATAAAAGGCGGGGAATCAGAGCTGGGGAATCAGAGGTGGGGAATCAGAGTTGGGGAATCAGAGGCGGGGAATCAGATATGGGGAAACAGGGGCGGAGAATCAGAGGCAGGGAAACAGAGGCGGGGAATCAGATATGGGGAATCAGGGGTGGGGAATCAGAGGTTGGGAATCAGAGGCAGGGAATCAGAGGCGTGGAAACAGAGGCGGGGATTCAGATATGGGGAATCAGAGGTGGGGAATCAGAGCTGGGGAATCAGAGGCGGGGTATTAGAGTTGGGGAATCAGAGGCGGGGAATCAGACGCGGGGAATCAGAGGGGGGGAATCATAGCTGGCGAATCAGAGGCGGGGAATCAGAGGTGGGCAATCAGAGGTTGGGAATCAGAAGCAGGGAATCAGAGGCGGGGAATCAGAGGCGGGGAATCAGAGGCAGGAAATCCGATGTGCGGAATCGGAGATGGGGAATCAGAGGCAGGGAATCAGAGGCGGGGAATCAGAGGCGGGGAATCAGAGGCCGGGAATCAGATATGGGGAAACAGAGGCGGGGAATCAGAGGCGGGGAAACAGAGGCGGGGAATCAGATATGGGGAATCAGAGGTGGGGAATCAGAGGTTGGGAATCAGAGGCAGGGAATCAGAGGCTGGGAATCAGCTGCAGGGAATCAGATGCGGGGAATCAGAGGCGGGGAATCAGAGTTGGGGAATCAGAGGTGGGGAATCAGAGTTGGGGAATCAGAGTCGGGGACTTAGATATGGGGAAACAGAGGCAGAGAATCAGAGGCGGGGAAACAGACGCGGGGAATCAGAGGCGGGTATCAGAGCTGGGGAATCAGAGGCGGGGAATCAGAGTTGGGGAATCAGAGGCGGGGAATCAGAGGCGGGGAATCAGAGGCGGGGAATCAGAGGCGGGGAAACAGAGGCAGGGAATCAGATATGGGGAATCAGAGGTGGGGTATCAGGGGCAGGGAATCAGTGGCAGGGAATCAGAGGCGGGGAATCAGAGGCGGGGAATCAGAGGCAGGGAATCAGACACGGGGAATCAGATATGGGGAAACAGAGGCGGGGAATCAGAGGCGGGCAAACAGAGGCGGGGAATTAGATAAGGGGAATCAGAGGTGGGGAATCAGAGGTGGTGAATCAGAGATGGGGAATCACAGGTGGGGAATCAGAGGCAGGGAATAGAACGCGGGGAATCAGAGGCGGGGAATCAGAGCTTGGGAATCAGAGGCGGGGAATCATAGTTGGGAATCAGAGGCGGGGAATCAGATATGGGGAAACAGAGGCGGGGAATCAAAGGCGGGGAAATAGAGGCGGGGAATCAGATATGGGGAATCGGATGCGGGGAATCAGAGGCGGGGAATCAGAGCTGGGGAATCAGAGGCGGGGTATCAGATTTGGGGCATCAGAGGTGGGGAATTAGATATGGGGAAACAGAGGCGGGGAATCAGAGGCGTGGAAACAGAGGTGGGGAATCAGATATGGGGAATCAGAGGTGGGGAATTAGAGGCAGGGAATCAGATGTGCGGAATCAGAGATGGGGAATCAGAGGCAGGGAATCAGAATCAGAAGCGGGGAATCAGAGGCCGGGAATCAGAGGCCGGGATTCAGATGCCGGGAATAAGAGGCCGGGAATCAGAGGTGGGGAATCAGAGTCCGGGAATCAGAGATGGGGATTCAGAGGCGGGGAATGATATATGGGGAATCAGAGGCGGGGAATCAGAGGCGGGGTAACAGAGGTGGGGAATCAGATATGGGGAATCAGAGGTGTCGAATCAAAGGCGGTGAATCAGAGATGGAGAATCAGAGGCGGGGAATCAGAGGCAGGGAATCAAACACGGGGAATCAAAGGCGGGGAATCAGAGCTGGGGAATCAGAGGTGGGGAATCAGAGTTGGGGAATCAGAGGCGGGGAATCAGATATGGGGAAACAGGGGCGGAGAATCAGAGGCAGGGAAACAGAGGCGGGGAATCAGATATGGGGAATCAGGGGTGGGGAATCAGAGGTTGGGAATCAGAGGCAGGGAATCAGAGGCGTGGAAACAGAGGCGGGGATTCAGATATGGGGAATCAGAGGTGGGGAATCAGGGGCGTGAAATCAGAGGCAGGGAATTAGATGTGGTGAATCAGAGATGGGGAATCAGAGGCAGGGAATCAGAATCAGAGGCGGGGTATCAGAGGCCGGGAATCAGAGGAAGGTAATCAGAGGCAGGGGATCAAACACGGGGAATCATAGGCTGGGAATCAGAGCTGGGGAATCACAGGCGGGGAATCAGAGATGGGGAATCAGAGGCGGGGAATCAGAGGCAGGGAATCAGATGCGGGGAATCAGAGGCGGGGAATCAGAGCTGGCGAATCAGAGGCGGGGAATCAGAGGTGGGCAATCAGAGGATGGGAATCAGATCTGGGGAATCAGAGGCGGGGAATTAGAGCTGGGGAATCACAGGCGGGGAATCAGAGTTGGGGAATCAGAGGCGGGGAATCAGATATGGGGAAACAGAGTCGGGGAATCAGAGGCGGTGAAACAGAGGCGGGGAATCAGATATGGGGAATCAGAGGTGGGGATTCAGAGGTTGGGAATCAGAGGCCTGGAATCAGAGGCGGGGAATCAGAGGCAGGGAATCAGATGCGGGGAATCAGAGGAAGGGAATCAGAGCTGGGGAATAAGAGGCGGGGTATTAGAGTTGGGGAATCAGAGGCGGGGAATCAGACGCGGGGAATCAGAGGGGGGGAATCATAGCTGGCGAATCAGAGGCGGGGAATCAGAGGTGGGCAATCAGAGGCCGGGAATCAGATGTGGTGAATCAGAGATGGGGAATCAGAGGCGGGGAATCAGTGGCAGGGAATCAGATATGGGGAATCAGAGGCGTGGAATCAGAGGCAGGGAATCAGACACGGGGAATCAGACACGGGGAATCAGAGGTGGGGAATCAGAGATGGGGAATCAGAGGCGGTGAATCAGAAATGGGGAATCAGAGGCGGGGAATCAGAGGCAGGAAATCAGACACGGGGATTCAGAGGCTGGGAATTAGACGGGGGGAATCAAAGGCGGGGAATCAGAGCTGGGGAATCAGAGGCAGGGAATCAGAGGCGGGGAATCAGATATGGGGAATCAGAGGCTGGGATTCAGAGGCGGGGAATCAGAGGCAGGGAATCAGACGCGGGGAATCAGAGTTGGGGAATCAGAGATGGGGAATCAGAGGCGGGGAATCAGAGGCAGGGAATCAGAGGCTGGGAATCAGATGCAGGGAATCAGATGCGGGGAATCTGAGGCGGGGAATCAGAGCTGGGGAATCAGAGGTGGGGAATCAGAGTTGGGGAATCAGAGGCAGGGAATCGGATGTGCGGAATCAGAGATGGGGAATCAGATGTGGGGAATCAGAGGAATCAGAGATGGGGAATCAGAGGCGGGGAATCAGAGGCAGGAAATCAGACACGGGGATTCAGAGGCTGGGAATCAGACGGGGGGAATCAAAGGCGGGGAATCAGAGCTGGGGAATCAGAGGCAGGGAATCAGAGTTGGGGATTCAGAGACGGGGAATCAGATATGGGGAAACAGAGGCGGGGTATCAGAGGCTGGCAAACAGAGGCGGGGAATTAGATATGGGGAATCAGAGGTGGGGAATCAGAGGTGGTGAATCAGTGATGGGGAATCACAGGCGGGGAATCAGAGGCAGGGAATAGAACGCAGGGAATCAGACGCAGGGAATCAGAGCTGGGGAATCAGAGGCGGGGAATCATAGTTGGGAATCAGAGGCGGGGAATCAGATATGGGGAAACAGAGGCAGGGAATCAGAGGCGGGGAAACAGAGGCGGGGAATCAGATATGGGGAATCGGATGCGGGGAATCAGAGGCGGGGAATCAGAGCTGGGGAATCAGAGGCGGGGAATCAGAGTTGGGGCATCAGAGGTGGGGAATTAGATATAGGGAAACAGCGGTGGGGAATCAGAGGCGGGGAAACAGAGGCGGGGAATCAGATATGGGGAATCAGAGGTGGGGAATCAGAGGCAGGGAATCAGATGTGCGGAATCAGAGATGGGGAATCAGAGGCAGGGAATCAGAATCATAAGCGGGGAATCAGAGGCCGGGAATCAGAGGCCGGGAATCAGATGCTGGGAATAAGAGGCCTGGAATCAGAGGTGGGGAATCAGAGTCCGGGAATCAGAGATCGGGATTCAGAGGCGGGGAATGAGATATGGAGAATCAGAGGCGGGGAATCAGAGGCCGGGAAACAGAGGTGGGGAATCAGATATGGGGAATCAGAGGTGGCGAATCAAAGGCGGTGAATCAGGGATGGGGAATCAGAGGCGGGGAATCAGAGGCAGGGAATCAGATGCGGGGAATCAGAGGCGGGGAATCAGAGCTGGCGAATCAGAGGCGGGGAATCAGAGGTGGGCAATCAGAGGCGGGGAATCAGATATGGGGAATCAGAGGCGGGGAATCAGAGGCGGGGAAACAGAGGCGGGGAATCAAATATAGGGAATCAGAGGTGGGGAATCAGAGGTTGTGAATCAGAGATGGGGAATCAAGGCGGGGAATCAGAGGCAGGGAATCAGACACGGGGAATCAGAGGCGGGGATTCAGAGCTGGGGAATCAGAGGCGGGGAATCAGAGTTGGGGAATCAGAGGCAGGGAATCAGATATGGGGAATCAGAGGCGGGGAATCAGAGGCGGGGAAACAGAGGCGGGGAATCAGATATGGGGAATCAGAGGTGGGGAATCAGGGGCAGGGAATCAGTGGCAGGGAATCAGAGGCGGGGAATCAGAAGCGGGGAATCAGAGGCAGGGAATCGGACACGGGGAATCAGAGGCGGGGAATCAGAGGCGGGGAATCAGAGGCAGGGAATCGGACGCCGGGAATCAGAGTCGGGGAATCAGAGCTGGGGAATCAGAGGCGGGGAATCAGAGTTGGGGAATCAGAGGCGGGGAATCAGATATGGGGAAATAGAGGCGGGGAATCAGTTATGGGGAAGCAGAGGTGTGGAATCAGAGGTTGGGAATCAGAGGAAGGGAATCAGAGTCGGGGAAACAGATGCGGGGAATCAGATATGTGGAATCAGAGGTGGCGAATCAAAGGCGGTGAAACAGAGATGGGGAATCAGGGCAGGGAATCAGAGGCAGGGAATCAAACACGGGGAATCAGAGCTGGGGAATCAGAGGCGGGGAATCAGAGTTGGGAATCAGAGGCGGGGAATCAGAGGCGGGGAAACAGAGGCGGGGAATCAGATATGGGGAATCAGAGGTGGGGAATCAGAGGATGGGAATCAGAGGCAGGGAATCAGAGGCGGGGAATCAGAGGCGGGGAATCAGAGGAAGGGTATCAGATGTGCGGAATCGGAGATGGGGAATCAGAGGCAGGGAATCAGAGGCGGGGAATCAGAGGCGGGGAATCAGAGGCCGGGAATCAGATATGGGGAAACTGAGGCGGGGAATCCGAGGCGGGGAAACAGAGGCGGGGAATCAGATATGGGGAATCAGAGGTGGGGAATCAGAGGTTGGGAATCAGAGGCAGGGAATCAGAGGCTTGGAATCAGATGCAGGGAATCAGATGCGGGGAATCAGAGGCGGGGAATCAGAGCTGGGGAATCAGAGGTTGGGAATCAGATTTGGGGAATCAGAGGTGGGGACTTAGATATTGGGAAACAGAGGCGGGGAATCAGAGGCGGGGAAACAGAGGCGGGGAATCAGATATGGGGAATCAGAGGTGGGGAATCAGAGGCAGGGAATCAGATGTGCGGAATCAGAGATGGGGAATCAGAGGCAGGGAAACAGAATCAGAAGCAGGGAATCAGAGGCCGGGAATCAGAGGCCGGAATCAGATGCTGGGAATCAGAGGCCTGGAATCAGAGGCGGGGAATCAGAGGCAGGGAATCAGATGCGGGGAATCAGAGGCGGGGAATCAGAGCTGGGGAATCAGAGGCGGGGTATTAGAGTTGGGGAATCAGAGGCGGGGAATCAGATATTGGGAAACAGAGGTAGGGAATCAGAGGCGGGGAAACAGAGGCAGGGAATCAGATATGGGGAATCAGAGGCGGGGAATCAGAGGTGGGGAATCATAGGCAGGGAATCGGATGTGCGGAATCAGAGATGGGGAATCAGAGGCCGGGAATCAGAGGTGGTGAATCAGAGATGGGGAATCAGAGGCGGGGAATCAGAGGCAGGGTATCAGACGCGGGGAATCAGAGGTGGGCAATCAGAGGCGGGGAATCAGATATGGGGAATCAGAGGCGGGGAATCAGAGGCGGGGAAACAGAGGCGGGGAATCAGATATGGGGAATCAGAGGTGGGGCATCAGAGGTTTTGAATCACAGATGGGGAATCAGAGGCGGGGAATCAGAGGCAGGGAATCAGAGTTGGGGAATCAGAGGCAGTGAATTGGATGTGCGGAATCAGAGATGGGGAATCAGAGGGGGGGAATCAGAGCTGGGGAATCAGAGGCGGGGTATTAGAGTTGGGGAATCAGAGGCGGGGAATCAGAGGTGGGGAATCATAGGCAGGTAATCGGATGTGCGGAATCAGAGATGGGGAATCAGAGACCGGGAATCAGAGGTGGTGAATCAGATATGGGGAATCAGAGGTGGGGAATCAGAGGCAGGGAATCAGATGTGCTGAATCAGAGATGGGGAATCAGAGGCAGGGAAACAGAATCAGAAGCAGGGAATCAGAGGCCGGGAATCAGAGGCCGGAATCAGATGCTGGGAATCAGAGGCCTGGAATCAGAGGCGGGGAATCAGAGGCAGGGAATCAGATGCGGGGAATCAGAGGCGGGGAATCAGAGCTGGGGAATCAGAGGCGGGGTATTAGAGTTGGGGAATCAGAGGCGGGGAATCAGATATGGGGAATCATAGGCAGGGAATCGGATGTGCGGAATCAGAGATGGGGAATCAGAGGCCGGGAATCAGAGGTGGTGAATCAGAGATGGGGAATCAGAGGCGGGGAATCAGAGGCAGGGTATCAGACGCGGGGAATCAGAGGTGGGCAATCAGAGGCGGGGAATCAGATATGGGGAATCAGAGGCGGGGAATCAGAGGCGGGGAAACAGAGGCGGGGAATCAGATATGGGGAATCAGAGGTGGGGCATCAGAGGTTGTGAATCACAGATGGGGAATCAGAGGCGGGGAATCAGAGGCAGGGAATCAGATGCGGGGAATCAGAGGCGGGGATTCAGAGCTGGGGAATCAGAAGCGGGGAATCTGAGTTGGGGAATCAGAGGCGGGGAATCAGATATGGGGAATCAGAGGCAGGGAATCAGAGGCGGGGAATCAGAGGCAGGGAATCAGACGCGGGGAATCTGAGGCAGGGAATCAGAGCTGGGGAATCAGAGGTGGGGAATCAGAGTTGGGGAATCAGAGGCAGTGAATTGTATGTGCGGAATCAGAGATGGGGAATCAGAGGCGGGGAATCAGAGCTGGGGAATCAGAGGCGGGGTATTGGAGTTGGGGAATCAGAGGCGGGGAATCAGAGGTGGGGAATCATAGGCAGGGAATCGGATGTGCGGAATCAGAGATGGGGAATCAGAGGCCGGGAATCAGAGGTGGTGAATCAGAGATGGGGAATCAGAGGCGGGGAATCAGAGGCAGGGTATCAGACGCGGGGAATCAGAGGTGGGCAATCAGAGGCGGGGAATCAGATATGGGGAATCAGAGGCGGGGAATCAGAGGCGGGGAAACAGAGGCGGGGAATCAGATATGGGGAATCAGAGGTGGGGCATCAGAGGTTGTGAATCACAGATGGGGAATCAGAGGCGGGGAATCAGAGGCAGGGAATCAGATGCGGGGAATCAGAGGCGGGGATTCAGAGCTGGGGAATCAGAAGCGGGGAATCAGAGTTGGGGAATCAGAGGCGGGGAATCAGATATGGGGAATCAGAGGCAGGGAATCAGAGGCGGGAAATCAGAGGCAGGGAATCAGACGCTGGGAATCTGAGGCAGGGAATCAGAGCTGGGGAATCAGAGGTGGGGAATCAGAGTTGGGGAATCAGAGGCAGTGAATTGGATGTGCGGAATCAGAGATGGGGAATCAGAGGTGGGGAATCAGAGGCGGTGAATCAGAGATGGGGAATCAGAGGCGGGGAATCAGAGGCTGGAAATCAGACACGGGGATTCAGAGGCTGGGAATCAGACGGGGGGAATCAAAGGCGGGGAATCAGAGCTGGGTAATCTGAGGCAGGGAATCAGAGTTGGGGATTCAGAGGCGGGGAATCAGATATGGGGAAACAGAGGCGGGGAATCAGAGGCGGGCAAACAGAGGCGGGGAATTAGATATGGGGAATCAGAGGTAGGGAATCAGAGGTGGTGAATCAGTGATGGGGAATCACAGGCGGGGAATCAGAGGCAGGGAATAGAACGCGGGGAATCAGAGGCATGGAATCAGAGCTGGGGAATCAGAGGCGGGGAATCATAGTTGGGAATCAGAGGCGGGAATCAGATATGGGGAAACAGAGGCGGGGAATCAGAGGCGGGGAAACAGAGGCGGGGAATCAGATATGGGGAATCGGATGCAGTGAATCAGAGGCGGGGAATCAGAGCTGGGGAATCAGAGGCGGGGAATCAGAGTTGGGGCATCAGAGGTGGGGAATTAGATACAGGGAAACAGAGGCGGGGAATCAGAGGCGGGGAAACAGAGGCGGGGAATCAGATATGGGGAATCAGAGGTGGGGAATCAGAGGCAGAGAATCAGATGTGCGGAATCAGAGATGGGGAATCAGAGGCAGGGAATCAGAATCAGAAGCGGGGAATCAGAGGCCGGGAATCAGAGGCCGGGAATCAGATGCTGGGAATAAGAGGCCGGGAATCAGAGGAGGGGAATCAGAGTCCGGGAATCAGAGATGGGGATTCAGAGGCGGGGAATCAGATATGGAGAATCAGAGATGGGGAATCAGAGGCGGGGAATCAGAGGCAGGGAATCGGACGCCGGGAATCAGAGGCGGGGAATCAGAGCTGGGGAATCAGAGGCGGGGAATCAGAGGCGGGGAATCAGAGCTGGGGAATCAGAGGTGGGGAATCAGATTTGGGGAATCAGAGGTGGGGACTTAGATATTGGGAAACAGAGGCGGGGAATCAGAGGCGGGGAAACAGAGGCGGGGAATCAGATATGGGGAATCAGAGTTGGGGAATCAGAGGCAGGGAATCAGATGTGCGGAATCAGAGATGGGGAATCAGAGGCAGGGAAACAGAATCAGAAGCAGGGAATCAGAGGCCGGGAATCAGAGGCCGGAATCAGATGCTGGGAATCAGAGGCCTGGAATCAGAGGCGGGGAATCAGAGGCAGGGAATCAGATGCGGGGAATCAGAGGCGGGGAATCAGAGCTGGGGAATCAGAGGCGGGGTATTAGAGTTGGGGAATCAGAGGCGGGGAATCAGATATGGGGAAACAGAGGTAGGGAATCAGAGGCGGGGAAACAGAGGCAGGGAATCAGATATGGGGAATCAGAGGCGGGGAATCAGAGGTGGGGAATCATAGGCAGGGAATCGGATGTGCGGAATCAGAGATGGGGAATCAGAGGCCGGGAATCAGAGGTGGTGAATCAGAGATGGGGAATCAGAGGCGGGGAATCAGAGGCAGGGTATCAGACGCGGGGAATCAGAGGTGGGCAATCAGAGGCGGGGAATCAGATATGGGGAATCAGAGGCGGGGAATCAGAGGCGGGGAAACAGAGGCGGGGAATCAGATATGGGGAATCAGAGGTGGGGCATCAGAGGTTGTGAATCACAGATGGGGAATCAGAGGCGGGGAATCAGAGGCAGGGAATCAGAGTTGGGGAATCAGAGGCAGTGAATTGGATGTGCGGAATCAGAGATGGGGAATCAGAGGGGGGGAATCAGAGCTGGGGAATCAGAGGCGGGGTATTAGAGTTGGGGAATCAGAGGCGGGGAATCAGAGGTGGGGAATCATAGGCAGGTAATCGGATGTGCGGAATCAGAGATGGGGAATCAGAGGCCGGGAATCAGAGGTGGTGAATCAGATATGGGGAATCAGAGGTGGGGAATCAGAGGCAGGGAATCAGATGTGCGGAATCAGAGATGGGGAATCAGAGGCAGGGAAACAGAATCAGAAGCAGGGAATCAGAGGCCGGGAATCAGAGGCCGGAATCAGATGCTGGGAATCAGAGGCCTGGAATCAGAGGCGGGGAATCAGAGGCAGGGAATCAGATGCGGGGAATCAGAGGCGGGGAATCAGAGCTGGGGAATCAGAGGCGGGGTATTAGAGTTGGGGAATCAGAGGCGGGGAATCAGATATGGGGAATCATAGGCAGGGAATCGGATGTGCGGAATCAGAGATGGGGAATCAGAGGCCGGGAATCAGAGGTGGTGAATCAGAGATGGGGAATCAGAGGCGGGGAATCAGAGGCAGGGTATCAGACGCGGGGAATCAGAGGTGGGCAATCAGAGGCGGGGAATCAGATATGGGGAATCAGAGGCGGGGAATCAGAGGCGGGGAAACAGAGGCGGGGAATCAGATATGGGGAATCAGAGGTGGGGCATCAGAGGTTGTGAATCACAGATGGGGAATCAGAGGCGGGGAATCAGAGGCAGGGAATCAGATGCGGGGAATCAGAGGCGGGGATTCAGAGCTGGCGAATCAGAAGCGGGGAATCCGAGTTGGGGAATCAGAGGCGGGGAATCAGATATGGGGAATCAGAGGCAGGGAATCAGAGGCGGGGAATCAGAGGCAGGGAATCAGACGCGGGGAATCTGAGGCAGGGAATCAGAGCTGGGGAATCAGAGGTGGGGAATCAGAGTTGGGGAATCAGAGGCAGTGAATTGGATGTGCGGAATCAGAGATGGGGAATCAGAGGCGGGGAATCAGAGCTGGGGAATCAGAGGCGGGGTATTAGAGTTGGGGAATCAGAGGCGGGGAATCAGAGGTGGGGAATCATAGGCAGGGAATCGGATGTGCGGAATCAGAGATGGGGAATCAGAGGCCGGGAATCAGAGGTGGTGAATCAGAGATGGGGAATCAGAGGCGGGGAATCAGAGGCAGGGTATCAGACGCGGGGAATCAGAGGTGGGCAATCAGAGGCGGGGAATCAGATATGGGGAATCAGAGGCGGGGAATCAGAGGCGGGGAAACAGAGGCGGGGAATCAGATATGGGGAATCAGAGGTGGGGCATCAGAGGTTTTGAATTACAGATGGGGAATCAGAGGCGGGGAATCAGAGGCAGGTAATCAGATGCGGGGAATCAGAGGCGGGGATTCAGAGCTGGGGAATCAGAAGCGGGGAATCAGAGTTGGGGAATCAGAGGCGGGGAATCAGATATGGGGAATCAGAGGCAGGGAATCAGAGGCGGGGAATCAGAGGCAGGGAATCAGACGCTGGGAATCTGAGGCAGGGAATTAGAGCTGGGGAATCTGAGGTGGGGAATCAGAGTTGGGGAATCAGAGGCAGTGAATTGGATGTGCGGAATCAGAGATGGGGAATCAGAGGTGGGGAATCAGAGGCGGTGAATCAGAGATGGGGATTCAGAGGCGGGGAATCAGATATGGGGAAGCAGAGGCGGGGAATCAGAGGCGGGCAAACAGAGGCGGGGAATTAGATATGGGGAATCAGAGGTAGGGAATCAGAGGTGGTGAATCAGTGATGGGGAATCACAGGCGGGGAATCAGAGGCAGGGAATAGAACGCGGGGAATCAGAGGCATGGAATCAGAGCTGGGGAATCAGAGGCGGGGAATCATAGTTGGGAATCAGAGGCGGGAATCAGATATGGGGAAACAGAGGCGGGGAATCAGAGGCGGGGAAACAGAGGCGGGGAATCAGATATGGGGAATCGGATGCAGGGAATCAGAGGCGGGGAATCAGAGCTGGGGAATCAGAGGCGGGGAATCAGAGTTGGGGCATCAGAGGTGGGGAATTAGATATAGGGAAACAGAGGCGGGGAATCAGAGGCGGGGAAACAGAGGCGGGGAATCAGATATGGGGAATCGGAGGTGGGGAATCAGAGGCAGAGAATCAGATGTGCGGAATCAGAGATGGGGAATCAGAGGCAGGGAATCAGAATCAGAAGCGGGGAATCAGAGGCCGGGAATCAGAGGCCGGGAATCAGATGCTGGGAATAAGAGGCCGGGAATCAGAGGAGGGGAATCAGAGTCCGGGAATCAGAGATGGGGATTCAGAGGCGGGGAATCAGATATGGAGAATCAGAGATGGGGAATCAGAGGCGGGGAATCAGAGGCAGGGAATCGGACGCCGGGAATCAGAGGCGGGGAATCAGAGCTGGGGAATCAGAGGCGGGGAATCAGAGGCAGGGAATCAGATGCGGGGAATCAGAGGCGGGGAATCAGAGCTGGCGAATCAGAGGCGGGGAATCAGAGGTGGGCAATCAGAGCCGGGGAATCAGATATGGGGAATCAGAGGCGGGGAATCAGAGGCGGGGAAACAGAGGTGGGGAATCAGATATGGGGAAACAGAGGTGGCGAATCAAAGGCGGTGAATCAGAGATGGGGAATCAGAGGCGGGGAATCAGAGGCAGGGAATCAAAAACGGGGAATCGGAGGCGGGGAATCAGAGCTGGGGAATCAGAGGCGGGGAAGCACAGTAGGAGAATCAGAGGTGGGGAATCAGATATGGGGAAACAGGGGCGGGGAATCAGAGGCGGCGAAACAGAGGCGGGGAATCAGATATGGGGAATCAGAGGTGTGGAATCAGAGGTTGGGAATCAGAGGCGGGGAAACAGAGGAGGGGAATCAGATATGGGGAATCAGAGGTGGCGAATTAAAGGCGGTGAATCAGAGATGGGGAATCAGGGCAGGGAATCAGAGGCAGGGAATCAAACACGGGGAATCAGAGGCGTGGAATCAGAGCTGGGGAATCAGAGGCGGGGATTCAGAGTTGGGGAATCAGAGGCGGGGAATAAGAGGCGGGGAAACAGAGGCGGGGAATCAGATATGGGGAATCAGAGGTGGGGAATCAGAGGTTGGGAATCAGAGGCAGGGAATCAGAGGCGGGGAATCAGAGGCGGGGAATCAGAGGCAGGAAATCCGATGTGTGGAATCGGAGATGGGGAATCAGAGGCAGGGAATCAGAGGCGGGGAATCAGAGGCGGGGAATCAGAGGCCGGGAATCAGATATGGGGAAACAGAGGCGGGGAATCAGAGGCGGGGAAACAGAGGCGGGGAATCAGAGGCTGGGAATCAGATGCAGGGAATCAGATGCGGGGAATCAGAGGCGAGGAATCAGAGCTGGGGAATCAGAGGTGGGGAATCAGAGTTGGGGAATCAGAGTCGGGAACTTAGATATGGGGAAACAGAGGCAGGGAATCAGAGGCGGGGAAACAGACGCGGGGAATCAGAGGCGGGTATCAGAGCTGGGGAATCAGAGGCGGGGAATCAGAGTTGGGGAATCAGAGGCGGGGAATCAGAGGCGGGGAATCAGAGGCGGGGAATCAGAGGCGGGGAAACAGAGGCAGGGAATCAGATATGGGGAATCAGAGGTGGGGTATCAGGGGCAGGGAATCAGTGGCAGGGAATCAGAGGCGGGGAATCAGAGGCGGGGAATCAGAGGCAGGGAATCAGACACGGGGAATCAGATATGGGGAAACAGAGGCGGGGAATCAGAGGCGGGCAAACAGAGGCGGGGAATTAGATAAGGGGAATCAGAGGTGGGGAATCAGAGGTGGTGAATCAGAGATGGGGAATCACAGGCGGGGAATCAGAGGCAGGGAATAGAACGCGGGGAATCAGGGGCGGGGAATCATAGTTGGGAATCAGAGGCGGGGAATCAGATATGGGGAAACAGAGGCGGGGAATCAAAGGCGGGGAAACAGAGGCGGGGAATCAGATATGGGGAATCGGATGCAGGGAATCAGAGGCGGGGAATCAGAGCTGGGGAATCAGAGGCGGGGTATCAGAGTTGGGGCATCAGAGGTGGGGAATTAGATATGGGGAAACCGAGGCAGGGAATCAGAGGCGGGGAAACAGAGGTGGGGAATCAGATATGGGGAATCAGAGGTGGGGAATCAGAGGCAGGGAATCAGATGTGCGGAATCAGAGATGGGGAATCAGAGGCAGGGAATCAGAATCAGAAGCGGGGAATCAGAGGCCGGGAATCAGAGGCCGGGATTCAGATGCCGGGAATAAGAGGCCGGGAATCAGAGGTGGGGAATCAGTCCGGGAATCAGAGATGGGGATTCAGAGGCGGGGAATGATATATGGGGAATCAGAGGCGGGGAATCAGAGGCGGGGTAACAGAGGTGGGGAATCAGATATGGGGAATCAGAGGTGTCGAATCAAAGGCGGTGAATCAGAGATGGAGAATCAGAGGCGGGGAATCAGAGGCAGGGAATCAAACACGGGAATCAAAGGCGGGGAATCAGAGCTGGGGAATCAGAGGTGGGGAATCAGAGTTGGGGAATCAGAGGCGGGGAATCAGATATGGGGAAACAGGGGCGGAGAATCAGAGGCAGGGAAACAGAGGCGAGGATTCAGATATGGGGAATCAGAGGTGGGGAATCAGGGGCGTGGAATCAGAGGCAAGGAATTAGATGTGGTGAATCAGAGATGGGGAATCAGAGGCAGGGAATCAGAATCAGAAGCGGGGTATCAGAGGCCGGGAATCAGAGGAAGGTAATCAGAGGCAGGGGATCAAACACGGGGAATCAGAGGCTGGGAATCAGAGCTGGGGAATCACAGGCGGGGAATCAGAGATGGGGAATCAGAGGCGGGGAATCAGAGGCAGGGAATCAGATGCGGGGAATCAGAGGCGGGGAATCAGAGCTGGCGAATAAGAGGCGGGGAATCAGAGGTGGGCAATCAGAGGATGGGAATCAGATATGGGGAATCAGAGGCGGGGAATTAGAGCTGGGGAATCACAGGCGGGGAATCAGAGTTGGGGAATCAGAGGCGGGGAATCAGATATGGGGAAACAGAGTCGGGGAATCAGAGGCGGTGAAACAGAGGCGGGGAATCAGATATGGGGAATCAGAGGTGGGGATTCAGAGGTTCGGAATCAGAGGCCTGGAATCAGAAGCGGGGAATCAGAGGCAGGGAATCAGATGCGGGGAATCAGAGGAGGGGAATCAGAGCTGGGGAATCAGAGGCGGGGTATTAGAGTTGGGGAATCAGAGGCGGGGAATCAGACGCGGGGAATCAGAGGGGGGGAATCATAGCTGGCGAATCAGAGGCGGGGAATCAGAGGTGGGCAATCAGAGGCCGGGAATCAGAGGTGGTGAATCAGAGATGGGTAATCAGAGGCGGGGAATCAGTGGCAGGGAATCAGATATGGGGAATCAGAGGCGTGGAATCAGAGGCAGGGAATCAGACACGGGGAATCAGACACGGGGAATCAGAGGTGGGGAATCAGAGATGGGGAATCAGAGGCGGTGAATCAGAGATGGGGAATCAGAGGTGGGGAATCAGAGGCAGCAAATCAGACACGGGGATTCAGAGGCTGGGAATTAGACGGGGGGAATCAAAGGCGGGGAATCAGAGCTGGGGAATCAGAGGCAGGGAATCAGAGGCGGGAATCAGATATGGGGAATCAGAGGCTGGGATTCAGAGGCGGGGAATCAGAGGCAGGGAATCAGACGCGGGGAATCAGAGGTGGGGAATCAGAGATGGGGAATCAGAGGCGGGGAATCAGAGGCAGGGAATCAGACGCGGGGAATCTGAGGCGGGGAATCAGAGCTGGGGAATCAGAGGTGGGGAATCAGAGTTGGGGAATCAGAGGCAGGGAATCGGATGTGCGGAATCAGAGATGGGGAATCAGATGTGGGGAATCAGAGGAATCAGAGATGGGGAATCAGAGGCGGGGAATCAGAGGCAGGAAATCAGACACGGGGATTCAGAGGCTGGGAATCAGACGGGGGGAATCAAAGGCGGGGAATCAGAGCTGGGGAATCAGAGGCAGGGAATCAGAGTTGGGGATTCAGAGACGGGGAATCAGATATGGGGAAACAGAGGCGGGGTATCAGAGGCGGGCAAACAGAGGCGGGGAATTAGATATGGGGAATCAGAGGTGGGGAATCAGAGGTGGTGAATCAGTGATGGGGAATCACAGGCGGGGAATCAGAGGTAGGGAATAGAACGCAGGGAATCAGACGCAGGGAATCAGAGCTGGGGAATCAGAGGCGGGGAATCATAGTTGGGAATCAGAGGCGGGGAATCAGATATGGGGAAACAGAGGCGGGGAATCAGAGGCGGGGAAACAGAGGCGGGGAATCAGATATGGGGAATCGGATGCAGGGAATCAGAGGCGGGGAATCAGAGCTGGGGAATCAGAGGCGGGGAATCAGAGTTGGGGCATCAGAGGTGGGGAATTAGATATAGGGAAACAGAGGTGGGGAATCAGAGGCGGGGAAACAGAGGCGGGGAATCAGATATGGGGAATCAGAGGTGGGGAATCAGAGGCAGGGAATCAGATGTGCGGAATCAGAGATGGGGAATCAGAGGCAGGGAATCAGAATCAGAAGCGGGGATTCAGAGGCCGGGAATCAGAGGCCGGGAATCAGATGCTGGGAATAAGAGGCCGGGAATCAGAGGTGGGGAATCAGAGTCCGGGAATCAGAGATGGGGATTCAGAGGCGGGGAATGAGATTTGGAGAATCAGAGGCGGGGAATCAGAGGCCGGGAAACAGAGGTGGGGAATCAGATATGGGGAATCAGAGGTGGCGAATCAAAGGCGGTGAATCAGAGATGGGGAATCAGAGGCGGGGAATCAGAGGCAGGGAATCAGATGCGGGGAATCAGAGGCGGGGAATCAGAGCTGGCGAATCAGAGGCGGGGAATCAGAGGTGGGCAATCAGAGGCGGGGAATCAGATATGGGGAATCAGAGGCGGGGAATCAGAGGCGGGGAAACAGAGGCGGGGTATCAAATATAGGGAATCAGAGGTGGGGAATCAGAGGTTGTGAATCAGAGATGGGGAATCAAGGCAGTGAATCAGAGGCGGGGAATCAGAGGCGGGGAATCAGAGGCAGGGAATCAGATGCGGGGAATCAGAGGCGGGGATTCAGAGCTGGGGAATCAGAAGCGGGGAATCAGAGTTGGGGAATCAGAGGCGGGGAATCAGATATGGGGAATCAGAGGCAGGGAATCAGAGGCGGGGAATCAGAGGCAGGGAATCAGACGTGGGGAATCTGAGGCAGGGAATCAGAGCTGGGGAATCAGAGGTGGGGAATCAGTGTTGGGGAATCAGAGGCAGTGAATTGGATGTGCGGAATCAGAGATGGGGAATCAGAGGTGGGGAATCAGAGGCGGTGAATCAGAGATGGGGAATCAGAGGCGGGGAATCAGAGGCAGGAAATCAGACACGGGGATTCAGAGGCTGGGAATCAGACGGGGGGAATCAAAGGCGGGGAATCAGAGCTGGGTAATCTGAGGCAGGGAATCAGAGTTGGGGATTCAGAGGCGGGGAATCAGATATGGGGAAACAGAGGCGGGGAATCAGAGGCGGGCAAACAGAGGCGGGGAATTAGATATAGGGAATCAGAGGTAGGGAATCAGAGGTGGTGAATCAGTGATGGGGAATCACAGGCGGTGAATCAGAGGCAGGGAATAGAACGCGGGGAATCAGAGGCAGGGAATCAGAGCTGGGGAATCAGAGGCGGGGAATCATAGTTGGGAATCAGAGGCGGGAATCAGATATGGGGAAACAGAGGCGGGGAATCAGAGGCGGGGAAACAGAGGCGGGGAATCAGATATGGGGAATCGGATGCAGGGAATCAGAGGCGGGGAATCAGAGCTGGGGAATCAGAAGCGGGGAATCAGAGTTGGGGCATCAGAGGTGGGGAATTAGATATAGGGAAACAGAGGCGGGGAATCAGAGGCGGGGAAACAGAGGCGGGGAATCAGATATGGGGAATCAGAGGTGGGGAATCAGAGGCAGGGAATCAGATGTGCGGAATCAGAGATGGGGAATCAGAGGCAGGGAATCAGAATCAGAAGCGGGGAATCAGAGGCCGGGAATCAGAGGCCGGAAATCAGATGCTGGGAATAAGAGGCCGGGAATCAGAGGAGGGGAATCAGAGTCCGGGAATCAGAGATGGGGATTCAGAGGCGGGGAATCAGAAATGGAGAATCAGAGATGGGGAATCAGAGGCGGGGAATCAGAGGCAGGGAATCGGACGCCGGGAATCAGAGGCGGGGAATCAGAGCTGGGGAATCAGAGGCGGGGAATCAGAGGCAGGGAATCAGATGCGGGGAATCAGAGCTGGCGAATCAGAGGTGGGGAATCAGAGCTGGGGAATCAGATATGGGGAATCAGAGGTGTGGAATCAGAGGTTGGGAATCAGAGGCGGGGAAACAGAGGAGGGGAATCAGATATGGGGAATCAGAGGTGGCGAATTAAAGGCGGTGAATCAGAGATGGGGAATCAGGGCAGGGAATCAGAGGCAGGGAATCAAACACGGGGAATCAGAGGCGTGGAATCAGAGCTGGGGAATCAGAGGCGGGGATTCAGAGTTGGGGAATCAGAGGCGGGGAATAAGAGGCGGGGAAACAGAGGCGGGGAATCAGATATGGGGAATCAGAGGTGGGGAATCAGAGGTTGGGAATCAGAGGCAGGGAATCAGAGGCGGGGAATCAGAGGCGGGGAATCAGAGGCAGGAAATCCGATGTGTGGAATCGGAGATGGGGAATCAGAGGCAGGGAATCAGAGGCGGGGAATCAGAGGCGGGGAATCAGAGGCCGGGAATCAGATATGGGGAAACAGAGGCGGGGAATCAGAGGCGGGGAAACAGAGGCGGGGAATCAGAGGCGGGGTAACAGAGGTGGGGAATCAGATATGGGGAATCAGAGGTGTCGAATCAAAGGCGGTGAATCAGAGATGGAGAATCAGAGGCGGCGAATCAGAGGCAGGGAATCAAACACGGGGAATCAAAGGCGGGGAATCAGAGCTGGGGAATCAGAGGTGGGGAATCAGAGTTGGGGAATCAGAGGCGGGGAATCAGATATGGGGAAACAGGGGCGGAGAATCAGAGGCAGGGAAACAGAGGCGGGGAATCAGATATGGGGAATCAGGGGTGGGGAATCAGACGTTGGGAATCAGAGGCAGGGAATCAGAGGCGTGGAAACAGAGGCGGGGATTCAGATATGGGGAATCAGAGGTGGGGAATCAGGGGCGTGGAATCAGATGCAGGGAATTAGATGTGGTGAATCAGAGATGGGGAATCAGAGGCAGGGAATCAGAATCAGAAGCGGGGTATCAGAGGCCGGGAATCAGAGGAAGGTAATCAGAGGCAGGGGATCAAACACGGGGAATCAGAGGCTGGGAATCAGAGCTGGGGAATCACAGGCGGGGAATCAGAGATGGGGAATCAGAGGCGGGGAATCAGAGGCAGGGAATCAGATGCGGGGAATCAGGGGCGGGGAATCAGAGCTGGCGAATCAGAGGCGGGGAATCAGAGGTGGGCAATCAGAGGATGGGAATCAGATATGGGGAATCAGAGGCGGGGAATTAGAGCTGGGGAATCACGGGCGGGGAATCAGAGTTGGGGAATCAGAGGCGGGGAATCAGATATGGGGAAACAGAGTCGGGGAATCAGAGGCGGTGAAACAGAGGCGGGGAATCAGATATGGGGAATCAGAGGTGGGGATTCAGAGGTTGGGAATCAGAGGCCTGGAATCAGAGGCGGGGAATCAGAGGCAGGGAATCAGATGCGGGGAATCAGAGGAGGGGAATCAGAGCTGGGGAATCAGAGGCGGGGTATTAGAGTTGGGGAATCAGAGGCGGGGAATCAGACGCGGGGAATCAGAGGGGGGGAATCATAGCTGGCGAATAAGAGGCGGGGAATCAGAGGTGGGCAATCAGAGGCCGGGAATCAGAGGTGGTGAATCAGAGATGGGGAATCAGAGGCGGGGAATCAGTGGCAGGGAATCAGATATGGGGAATCAGAGGCGTGGAATCAGAGGCAGGGAATCAGACACGGGGAATCAGACACGGGGAATCAGAGGTGGGGAATCAGAGATGGGGAATCAGAGGCGGTGAATCAGAGATGGGGAATCAGAGGCGGGGAATCAGAGGCAGGAAATCAGACACGGGGATTCAGAGGCTGGGAATTAGACGGGGGGAATCAAAGGCGGGGAATCAGAGCTGGGGAATCAGAGGCAGGGAATCAGAGGCGGGGAATCAGATATGGGGAATCAGAGGCTGGGATTCAGAGGCGGGGAATCAGAGGCAGGGAATCAGACGCGGGGAATCAGAGGTGGGGAATCAGAGATGGGGAATCAGAGGCGGGGAATCAGTGGCAGGGAATCAGACGCGGGGAATCTGAGGTGGCGAATCGGAGCTGGGGAATCAGAGGTGGGGAATCAGAGTTGGGGAATCAGAGGCAGGGAATCGGATGTGCGGAATCAGAGATGGGGAATCAGATGTGGGGAATCAGAGGAATCAGAGATGGGGAATCAGAGGCGGGGAATCAGAGGCAGGAAATCAGACACGGGGATTCAGAGGCTGGGAATCAGACGGGGGAATCAAAGGCGTGGAATCAGAGCTGGGGAATCAGAGGCAGGGAATCAGAGTTGGGGATTCAGAGACGGGGAATCAGATATGGGGAAACAGAGGCGGGGTGTCAGAGGCGGGCAAACAGAGGCGGGGAATTAGATATGGGGAATCAGAGGTGGGGAATCAGAGGTGGTGAATCAGTGATGGGGAATCACAGGCGGGGAATCAGAGGCAGGGAATAGAACGCAGGGAATCAGACGCAGGGAATCAGTGCTGGGGAATCAGAGGCGGGGAATCATAGTTGGGAATCAGAGGCGGGGAATCAGATATGGGGAAACAGAGGCGGGGAATCAGAGGCGGGGAAACAGAGGCGGGGAATCAGATATGGGGAATCGGATGCGGGGAATCAGAGGCGGGGAATCAGAGCTGGGGAATCAGAGGCGGGGAATCAGAGTTGGGGCATCAGAGGTGGGGAATTAGATATAGGGAAACAGAGGTGGGGAATCAGAGGCGGGGAAACAGAGGCGGGGAATCAGATATGGGGAATCAGAGGTGGGGAATCAGAGGCAGGGAATCAGATGTGCGGAATCAGAGATGGGGAATCAGAGGCAGGGAATCAGAATCAGAAGCGGGGAATCAGAGGCCGGGAATCAGAGGCCGGGAATCAGATGCTGGGAATAAGAGGCCGGGAATCAGAGGTGGGGAATCAGAGTCCGGGAATCAGAGATGGGGATTCAGAGGCGGGGAATGAGATATGGAGAATCAGAGGCGGGGAATCAGAGGCCGGGAAACAGAGGTGGGGAATCAGATATGGGGAATCAGAGGTGGCGAATCAAAGGCGGTGAATCAGAGATGGGGAATCAGAGGCGGGTAATCAGAGGCAGGGAATCAGATGCGGGGAATCTGAGGCGGGGAATCAGAGCTGGCGAATCAGAGGCGGGGAATCAGAGGTGGGCAATCAGAGGCGGGGAATCAGATATGGTGAATCAGAGGCGGGGAATCAGAGGCGGGGAAACAGAGGCGGGGAATCAAATATAGGGAATCAGAGGTGGGGAATCAGAGGTTGTGAATCAGAGATGGGGAATCAAGGCGGGGAATCAGGGGCAGGGAATCAGTGGCAGGGAATCAGAGGTGGGGAATCAGAGGCGGGGAATCAGAGGCAGGGAATCAGACACGGGGAATCAGATATGGGGAAACAGAGGCGGGGAATCAGAGGCGGGCAAACAGAGGCGGGGAATTAGATAAGGGGAATCAGAGGTGGGGAATCAGAGGTGGTGAATCAGAGATGGGGAATCACAGGCGGGGAATCAGAGGCAGGGAATAGAACGCGGGGAATCAGAGGCGGGGAATCAGAGCTGGGGAATCAGAGGCGGGGAATCATAGTTGGGAATCAGAGGCGGGGAATCAGATATGGGGAAACAGAGGCGGGGAATCAAAGGCGGGGAAACAGAGGCGGGGAATCAGATATGGGGAATCGGATGTGGGGAATCAGAGGCGGGGAATCAGAGCTGGGGAATCAGAGGCGGGGTATCAGAGTTGGGGCATCAGAGGTGGGGAATTAGATATGGGGAAACAGAGGCAGGGAATCAGAGGCGGGGAAACAGAGGTGGGGAATCAGATATGGGGAATCAGAGGTGGGGAATCAGTGGCAGGGAATCAGATGTGCGGAATCAGAGATGGGGAATCAGAGGCAGGGAATCAGAATCAGAAGCGGGGAATCAGAGGCCGGGAATCAGAGGCCGGGATTCAGATGCCGGGAATAAGAGGCCGGGAATCAGAGGTGGGGAATCAGAGTCCGGGAATCAGAGATGGGGATTCAGAGGCGGGGAATGATATATGGGGAATCAGAGGCGGGGAATCAGAGGCGGGGTAACAGAGGTGGGGAATCAGATATGGGGAATCAGAGGTGTCGAATCAAAGGCGGTGAATCAGAGATGGAGAATCAGAGGCGGGGAATCAGAGGCAGGGAATCAAACACGGGGAATCAAAGGCGGGGAATCAGAGCTGGGGAATCAGAGGTGGGGAATCAGAGTTGGGGAATCAGAGGCGGGGAATCAGATATGGGGAAACAGGGGCGGAGAATCAGAGGCAGGGAAACAGAGGCGGGGAATCAGATATGGGGAATCAGGGGTGGGGAATCAGAGGTTGGGAATCAGAGGCAGGGAATCAGAGGCGTGGAAACAGAGGCGGGGATTCAGATATGGGGAATCAGAGGTGGGGAATCAGGGGCGTGGAATCAGAGGCAGGGAATTAGATGTGGTGAATCAGAGATGGGGAATCAGAGGCAGGGAATCAGAATAAGAAGCGGGGTATCAGAGGCCGGGAATCAGAGGAAGGTAATCAGAGGCAGGGGATCAAACACGGGGAATCAGAGGCTGGGAATCAGAGCTGGGGAATCACAGGAGGGGAATCAGAGATGGGGAATCAGAGGCGGGGAATCAGAGGCAGGGAATCAGATGCGGGGAATCAGAGGCGGGGAATCAGAGCTGGCGAATCAGAGGCGGGGAATCAGAGGTGGGCAATCAGAGGATGGGAATCAGATATGGGGAATCAGAGGCGGGGAATTAGAGCTGGGGAATCACAGGCGGGGAATCAGAGTTGGGGAATCAGAGGCGGGGAATCAGATATGGGGAAACAGAGTCGGGGAATCAGAGGCGGTGAAACAGAGGCGGGGAATCAGATATGGGGAATCAGAGGTGGGGATTCAGAGGTTGGGAATCAGAGGCCTGGAATCAGAGGCGGGGAATCAGAGGCAGGGAA
The DNA here is from genome assembly GCF_036971445.1 of Narcine bancroftii. Classification (NCBI taxonomy): domain Eukaryota; kingdom Metazoa; phylum Chordata; class Chondrichthyes; order Torpediniformes; family Narcinidae; genus Narcine; species Narcine bancroftii. The sequence goes on from NC_091470.1 coordinate 264,752,432, forward strand.
TCAGATGCGGGGAATCAGAGGAGGGGAATCAGAGCTGGGGAATCAGAGGCGGGGTATTAGAGTTGGGGAATCAGAGGTGGGGAATCAGACGCGGGGAATCAGAGGGGGGGAATCATAGCTGGCGAATCAGAGGCGGGGAATCAGAGGTGGGCAATCAGAGGCCGGGAATCAGAGGTGGTGAATCAGAGATGGGGAATCAGAGGCGGGGACTCAGTGGCAGGGAATCAGATATGGGGAATCAGAGGCGTGGAATCAGAGGCAGGGAATCAGACACGGGGAATCAGACACGGGGAATCAGAGGTGGGGAATCAGAGATGGGGAATCAGAGGCGGTGAATCAGAGATGGGGATTCAGAGGCGGGGAATCAGAGGCAGGAAATCAGACACGGGGATTCAGAGGCTGGGAATTAGACGGGGGGAATCAAAGGCGGGGAATCAGAGCTGGGGAATCAGAGGCAGGGAATCAGAGGCGGGGAATCAGATATGGGGAATCAGAGGCTGGGATTCAGAGGCGGGGAATCAGAGGCAGGGAATCAGACGCGGGGAATCAGAGGTGGGGAATCAGAGATGGGGAATCAGAGGCGGGGAATCAGAGGCAGGGAATCAGACGCGGGGAATCTGAGGCGGGGAATCAGAGCTGGGGAATCAGAGGTGGGGAATCAGAGTTGGGGAATCAGAGGCAGGGAATCGGATGTCCGGAATCAGAGATGGGGAATCAGATGTGGGGAATCAGAGGAATCAGAGATGGGGAATCAGAGGCGGGGAATCAGAGGCAGGAAATCAGACACGGGGATTCAGAGGCTGGGAATCAGACGGGGGGAATCAAAGGCGGGGAATCAGAGCTGGGGAATCAGAGGCAGGGAATCAGAGTTGGGGATTCAGAGACGGGGAATCAGATATGGGGAAACAGAGGCGGGGTATCAGAGGCGGGCAAACAGAGGCGGGGAATTAGATATGGGGAATCAGAGGTGGGGAATCAGAGGTGGTGAATCAGTGATGGGGAATCACAGGTGGGGAATCAGAGGCAGGGAATAGAACGCAGGGAATCAGACGCAGGGAATCAGAGCTGAGGAATCAGAGGCGGGGAATCATAGTTGGGAATCAGAGGCGGGGAATCAGATATGGGGAAACAGAGGCGGGGAATCAGAGGCGGGGAATCAGACGCGGGGAATCAGATATGGGGAATCGGATGCGGGGAATCAGAGGCGGGGAATCAGAGCTGGGGAATCAGAGGCGGGGAATCAGAGTTGGGGCATCAGAGGTGGGGAATTAGATATAGGGAAACAGAGGTGGGGAATCAGAGGCGGGGAAACAGAGGCGGGGAATCAGATATGGGGAATCAGAGGTGGGGAATCAGAGGCAGGGAATCAGATGTGCGGAATCAGAGATGGGGAATCAGAGGCAGGGAATCAGAATCAGAAGCGGGGAATCAGAGGCCGGGAATTAGAGGCCGGGAATCAGATGCTGGGAATAAGAGGCCAGGAATCAGAGGTGGGGAATCAGAGTCCGGGAATCAGAGATGGGGATTCAGAGGCGGGGAATGAGATATGGAGAATCAGAGGCGGGGAATCAGAGGCCGGGAAACAGAGGTGGGGAATCAGATATGCGGAATAAGAGGTGGCGAATCAAAGGCGGTGAATCAGAGATGGGGAATCAGAGGCGGGGAATCAGAGGCAGGGAATCAGATGCGGGGAATCAGAGGCGGGGAATCAGAGCTGGCGAATCAGAGGCGGGGAATCAGAGGTGGGCAATCAGAGACGGGGAATCAGATATGGGGAATCAGAGGCGGGGAATCAGAGGCGGGGAAACAGAGGCGGGGAATCAAATATAGGGAATCAGAGGTGGGGAATCAGAGGTTGTGAATCAGAGATGGGGAATCAAGGCAGGGAATCAGAGGCGGGGAATCAGAGGCGGGGAATCAGAGGCAGGGAATCAGATGCGGGGAATCAGAGGCGGGGATTCAGAGCTGGGGAATCAGAAGCGGGGAATCAGAGTTGGGGAATCAGAGGCGGGGAATCAGATATGGGGAATCAGAGGCAGGGAATCAGAGGCGGGGAATCAGAGGCAGGGAATCAGACGCGGGGAATCTGAGGCAGGGAATCAGAGCTGGGGAATCAGAGGTGGGGAATCAGTGTTGGGGAATCAGAGGCAGTGAATTGGATGTGCGGAATCAGAGATGGGGAATCAGAGGTGGGGAATCAGAGGCGGTGAATCAGAGATGGGGAATCAGAGGCGGGGAATCAGTGGCAGGAAATCAGACACGGGGATTCAGAGGCTGGGAATCAGACGGGGGGAATCAAAGGCGGGGAATCAGAGCTGGGTAATCTGAGGCAGGGAATCGGACGCCGGGAATCAGAGGCGGGGAATCAGAGCTGGGGAATCAGAGGCGGGGAATCAGAGGCAGGGAATCAGATGCGGGGAATCAGAGCTGGCGAATCAGAGGTGGGGAATCAGAGGTGGGCAATCAGAGCCGGGGAATCAGATATGGGGAATCAGAGGCGGGGAATCAGAGGCGGGGAAACAGAGGTGGGGAATCAGATATGGGGAAACAGAGGTGGCGAATCAAAGGCGGTGAATCAGAGATGGGGAATCAGAGGCAGGGAATCAGAGGCAGGGAATCAAAAACGGGGAATCGGAGGCGGGGAATCAGAGCTGGGGAATCAGAGGCGGGGAAGCAGAGGCGGGGAATCAGATATGGGGAATCAGAGGTGTGGAATCAGAGGTTGGGAATCAGAGGCGGGGAAACAGAGGATGGGAATCAGATATGGGGAATCAGAGGTGGCGAATTAAAGGCGGTGAATCAGAGATGGGGAATCAGGGCAGGGAATCAGAGGCAGGGAATCAAACACGGGGAATCAGAGGCGTGGAATCAGAGGCGGCGAAACAGAGGCGGGGAATCAGATATGGGGAATCAGAGGTGTGGAATCAGAGGTTGGGAATCAGAGGCGGGGAAACAGAGGATGGGAATCAGATATGGGGAATCAGAGGTGGCGAATTAAAGGCGGTGAATCAGAGATGGGGAATCAGGGCAGGGAATCAGAGGCAGGGAATCAAACACGGGGAATCAGAGGCGTGGAATCAGAGCTGGGGAATCAGAGGCGGGGATTCAGAGTTGGGGAATCAGAAGCGGGGAATAAGAGGCGGGGAAACAGAGGCGGGGAATCAGATATGGGGAATCAGAGGTGGGGAATCAGAGGTTGGGAATCAGAGGCAGGGAATCAGAGGCGGGGAATCAGAGGCGGGTAATCAGAGGCAGGAAATCCGATGTGTGGAATCGGAGATGGGGAATCAGAGGCAGGGAATCAGAGGCGGGGAATCAGAGGCGGGGAATCAGAGGCCGGGAATCAGATATGGGGAAACAGAGGCGGGGAATCAGAGGCGGGGAAACAGAGGCGGGGAATCAGATATGGGGAATCAGAGGTGGGGAATCAGAGGTTGGGAATCAGAGGCAGGGAATCAGAGGCTGGGAATCAGATGCAGGGAATCAGATGCGGGGAATCAGAGGCGGGGAATCAGAGCTGGGGAATCAGAGGTGGGGAATCAGAGTTGGGGAATCAGAGTCGGGGACTTAGATATGGGGAAACAGAGGCAGGGAATCAGAGGCGGGAAAACAGACGCGGGGAATCAGAGGCGGGTATCAGAGCTGGGGAATCAGAGGCGGGGAATCAGAGTTGGGGAATCAGAGGCGGGGAATCAGAGGCGGGGAATCAGAGGCGGGGAATCAGAGGCGGGGAAACAGAGGCAGGGAATAAGATATGGGGAATCAGAGGTGGGGTATCAGGGGCAGGGAATCAGTGGCAGGGAATCAGAGGCGGGGAATCAGAGGCGGGGAATCAGAGGCAGGGAATCAGACACGGGGAATCAGATATGGGGAAACAGAGGCGGGGAATCAGAGGCGGGCAAACAGAGGCGGGGAATTAGATAAGGGGAATCAGAGGTGGGGAATCAGAGGTGGTGAATCAGAGATGGGGAATCACAGGCGGGGAATCAGAAGCAGGGAATAGAACGCGGGGAATCAGAGGCGGGGAATCAGAGCTGGGGAATCAGAGGCGGGGAATCATAGTTGGGAATCAGAGGCGGGGAATCAGATATGGGGAAACAGAGGCGGGGAATCAAAGGCGGGGTAACAGAGGCGGGGAATCAGATATGGGGAATCAGATGCGGGGAATCAGAGGCGGGGAATCAGAGCTGGGGAATCAGAGGCGGGGTATCAGAGTTGGGGCATCAGAGGTGGGGAATTAGATATGGGGAAACAGAGGCAGGGAATCAGAGGCGGGGAAACAGAGGTGGGGAATCAGATATGGGGAATCAGAGGTGGGGAATCAGAGGCAGGGAATCAGATGTGCGGAATCAGAAATGTGGAATCAGAGGCAGGGAATCAGAATCAGAAGCGGGGAATCAGAGGCCGGGAATCAGAGGCCGGGATTCAGATGCCGGGAATAAGAGGCCGGGAATCAGAGGTGGGGAATCAGAGTCCGGGAATCAGAGATGGGGATTCAAGAGGCGGGGAATGATATATGGGGAATCAGAGGCGGGGAATCAGAGGCGGGTTAACAGAGGTGGGGAATCAGATATGGGGAATCAGAGGTGTCGAATCAAAGGCGGTGAATCAGAGATGGAGAATCAGAGGCGAGGAATCAGAGGCAGGGAATCAAACACGGGGAATCAAAGGCGGGGAATCAGAGCTGGGGAATCAGAGGTGGGGAATCAGAGTTGGGGAATCAGAGGCGGGGAATCAGATATGGGGAAACAGGGGCGGAGAATCAGAGGCAGGGAAACAGAGGCGGGGAATCAGATATGGGGAATCAGGGGTGGGGAATCAGACGTTGGGAATCAGAGGCAGGGAATCAGAGGCGTGGAAACAGAGGCGGGGATTCAGATATGGGGAATCAGAGGTGGGGAATCAGGGGCGTGGAATCAGAGGCAGGGAATTAGATGTGGTGAATCAGAGATGGGGAATCAGAGGCAGGGAATCAGAATCAGAAGCGGGGTATCAGAGGCCGGGAATCAGAGGAAGGTAATCAGAGGCAGGGGATCAAACACGGGGAATCAGAGGCTGGGAATCAGAGCTGGGGAATCACAGGCGGGGAATCAGAGATGGGGAATCAGAGGCGGGGAATCAGAGGCAGGGAATCAGATGCGGGGAATCAGAGGCGGGGAATCAGAGCTGGCGAATACGAGGCGGGGAATCAGAGGTGGGCAATCAGAGGATGGGAATCAGATATGGGGAATCAGAGGCGGGGAATTAGAGCTGGGGAATCACGGGCGGGGAATCAGAGTTGGGGAATCAGAGGCGGGGAATCAGATATGGGGAAACAGAGTCGGGGAATCAGAGGCGGTGAAACAGAGGCGGGGAATCAGATATGGGGAATCAGAGGTGGGGATTCAGAGGTTGGGAATCAGAGGCCTGGAATCAGAGGCGGGGAATCAGAGGCAGGGAATCAGATGCGGGGAATCAGAGGAGGGGAATCAGAGCTGGGGAATCAGAGGCGGGGTATTAGAGTTGGGGAATCAGAGGCGGGGAATCAGACGCGGGGAATCAGAGGGGGGGAATCATAGCTGGCGAATAAGAGGCGGGGAATCAGAGGTGGGCAATCAGAGGCCGGGAATCAGAGGTGGTGAATCAGAGATGGGGAATCAGAGGCGGGGAATCAGTGGCAGGGAATCAGATATGGGGAATCAGAGGCGTGGAATCAGAGGCAGGGAATCAGACACGGGGAATCAGACACGGGGAATCAGAGGTGGGGAATCAGAGATGGGGAATCAGAGGCGGTGTATCAGAGATGGGGAATCAGAGGCGGGGAATCAGAGGCAGGAAATCAGACACGGGGATTCAGAGGCTGGGAATTAGACGGGGGGAATCAAAGGCGGGGAATCAGAGCTGGGGAATCAGAGGCAGGGAATCAGAGGCGGGGAATCAGATATGGGGAATCAGAGGCTGGGATTCAGAGGCGGGGAATCAGAGGTGGGGAATCAGAGATGGGGAATCAGAGGCGGGGAATCAGTGGCAGGGAATCAGACGCGGGGAATCTGAGGCAGGGAATCAGAGCTGGGGAATCAGAGGTGGGGAATCAGAGTTGGGGAATCAGAGGCAGGGAATCGGATGTGCGGAATCAGAGATGGGGAATCAGATGTGGGGAATCAGAGGAATCAGAGATGGGGAATCAGAGGCGGGAAATCAGAGGCAGGAAATCAGACAAGGGGATTCAGAGGCTGGGAATCAGACGGGGGGAATCAAAGGCGGGGAATCAGAGCTGGGGAATCAGAGGCAGGGAATCAGAGTTGGGGATTCAGAGACGGGGAATCAGATATGGGGAAACAGAGGCGGGGTATCAGAGGCAGGCAAACAGAGGCGGGGAATTAGATATGGGGAATCAGAGATGGGGAATCAGAGGTGGTGAATCAGTGATGGGGAATCACAGGCGGGGAATCAGAGGCAGGGAATAGAACGCAGGGAATCAGACGCAGGGAATCAGAGCTGGGGAATCAGAGGCGGGGAATCATAGTTGGGAATCAGAGGCGGGGAATCAGATATGGGGAAACAGAGGCGGGGAATCAGAGGCGGGGAAACAGAGGCGGGGAATCAGATATGGGGAATCGGATGCGGGGAATCAGAGGCGGGGAATCAGAGCTGGGGAATCAGAGGCGGGGAATCAGAGTTGGGGCATCAGAGGTGGGGAATTAGATATAGGGAAACAGAGGTGGGGAATCAGAGGCGGGGAAACAGAGGCGGGGAATCAGATATGGGGAATCAGAGGTGGGGAATCAGAGGCAGGGAATCAGATGTGCGGAATCAGAGATGGGGAATCAGAGGCAGGGAATCAGAATCAGAAGCGGGGAATCAGAGGCCGGGAATCAGAGGCCGGATATCAGATGCTGGGAACAAGAGGCCGGGAATCAGAGGTAGGGAATCAGAGTCCGGGAATCAGAGATGGGGATTCAGAGGCGGGGAATGAGATATGGAGAATCAGAGGCGGGGAATCAGAGGCCGGGAAACAGAGGTTGGGAATCAGATATGGGGAATCAGAGGTGGCGAATCAAAGGCGGTGAATCAGAGATGGGGAATCAGAGGCGGGGAATCAGAGGCAGGGAATCAGATGCGGGGAATCAGAGGCGGGGAATCAGAGCTGGCGAATCAGAGGCGGGGAATCAGAGGTGGGCAATCAGAGGCGGGGAATCAGATATGGGGAATCAGAGGCGTGGAATCAGAGGCGGGGAAACAGAGGCGGGGAATCAAATATAGGGAATCAGAGGTGGGGAATCAGAGGTTGTGAATCAGAGATGGGGAATCAAGGCGGGGAATCAGGGGCAGGGAATCAGTGGCAGGGAATCAGAGGCGGGGAATCAGAGGCGGGGAATCAGAGGCAGGGAATCAGACACGGGGAATCAGATATGGGGAAACAGAGGCGGGGAATCAGAGGCGGGCAAACAGAGGCGGGGAATTAGATAAGGGGAATCAGAGGTGGGGAATCAGAGGTGGTTAATCAGAGATGGGGAATCACAGGCGGGGAATCAGAGGCAGGGAATAGAACGCGGGGAATCAGAGGCGGGGAATCAGAGCTGGGGAATCAGAGGCGGGGAATCATAGTTGGGAATCAGAGGCGGGGAATCAGATATGGGGAAACAGAGGCGGGGAATCAAAGGCGGGGAAACAGAGGCGGGGAATCAGATATGGGGAATCGGATGCGGGGAATCAGAGGCGGGGAATCAGAGCTGGGGAATCAGAGGTGGGGTATCAGAGTTGGGGCATCAGAGGTGGGGAATTAGATATGGGGAAACAGAGGCAGGGAATCAGAGGCGGGGAAACACAGGTGGGGAATCAGATATGGGGAATCAGAGGTGGGGAATCAGAGGCAGGGAATCAGATGTGCGGAATCAGAGATGGGGAATCAGAGGCAGGGAATCAGAATCAGAAGCGGGGAATCAGAGTCCGGGAATCAGAGGCCGGGATTCAGATATGGGGAAATAGAGGCGGGGAATCAGATATGGGGAATAAGAGGTGTGGAATCAGAGGTTGGGAATCAGAGGAAGGGAATCAGAGTCGGGGAAACAGAGGCGGGGAATCAGATATGTGGAATCAGAGGTGGCGAATCAAAGGCGGTGAAACAGAGATGGGGAATCAGGGCAGGGAATCAGAGGCAGGGAATCAAACACGGGGAATCAGAGCTGGGGAATCAGAGGCGGGGAATCAGAGGAAGGGAATCAGATGTGCGGAATCGGAGATGGGGAATCAGAGGCAGGGAATCAGAGGCGGGGAATCAGAGGCCGGGAATCAGATATGGGGAAACTGAGGCGGGGAATCCGAGGCGGGGAAACAGAGGCGGGGAATCAGATATGGGGAATCAGAGGTGGGGAATCAGAGGTTGGGAATCAGAGGCAGGGAATCAGAGGCTTGGAATCAGATGCGGGGAATCAGATGCGGGGCATCAGAGGCGGGGAATCAGAGCTGGGGAATCAGAGGTGGGGAATCAGATTTGGGGAATCAGAGGTGGGGACTTAGATATTGGGATACAGAGGCGGGGAATCAGAGGCGGGGAAACAGAGGCGGGGAATCAGATATGGGGAATCAGAGGTGGGGAATCAGAGGCAGGGAATCAGATGTGCGAAATCAGAGATGGGGAATCAGAGGCAGGGAATCAGAATCAGAAGCAGGGAATCAGAGGCCGGGAATCAGAGGCCGGAATCAGATGATGGGAATCAGAGGCCTGGAATCAGAGGCGGGGAATCAGAGGCAGGGAATCAGATGCGGGGAATCAGAGGCGGGGAATCAGAGCTGGGGAATCAGAGGCGGGGTATTAGAGTTGGGGAATCAGAGGCGGGGAATCAGATATGGGGAAACAGAGGTAGGGAATCAGAAGCGGGGAAACAGAGGCAGGGAATCAGATATGGGGAATCAGAGGCGGGGAATCAGAGGTGGGGAAACATAGGCAGGGAATCGGATGTGCGGAATCAGAGATGGGGAATCAGAGGCCGGGAATCAGAGGTGGTGAATCAGAGATGGGGAATCAGAGGCGGGGAATCACAGGCAGGGTATCAGACGCGGGGAATCAGAGGTGGGCAATCAGAGGCGGGGAATCAGATATGGGGAATCAGAGGCGGGGAATCAGAGGCGGGGAAACAGAGGTGGGGAATCAGATATGGGGAATCAGAGGTGGGGAATCAGAGGCAGGGAATCAGATGTGCGGAATCAGAGATGGGGAATCAGAGGCAGGGAATCAGAATCAGAAGCGGGGAATCAGAGGCCGGGAATCAGAGGCCGGGATTCAGATATGGGGAAATAGAGGCGGGGAATCAGATATGGGGAATAAGAGGTGTGGAATCAGAGGTTGGGAATCAGAGGAAGGGAATCAGAGTCGGGGAAACAGAGGCGGGGAATCAGATATGTGGAATCAGAGGTGGCGAATCAAAGGCGGTGAAACAGAGATGGGGAATCAGGGCAGGGAATCAGAGGCAGGGAATCAAACACGGGGAATCAGAGCTGGGGAATCAGAGGCGGGGAATCAGAGGAAGGGAATCAGATGTGCGGAATCGGAGATGGGGAATCAGAGGCAGGGAATCAGAGGCGGGGAATCAGAGGCGGGGAATCAGAGGCCGGGAATCAGATATGGGGAAACTGAGGCGGGGAATCCGAGGCGGGGAAACAGAGGCGGGGAATCAGATATGGGGAATCAGAGGTGGGGAATCAGATATGGGGAATAAGAGGTGTGGAATCAGAGGTGGGGTATCAGAGTTGGGGCATCAGAGGTGGGGAATTAGATATGGGGAAACAGAGGCAGGGAATCAGAGGCGGGGAAACAGAGGTGGGGAATCAGATATGGGGAATCAGAGGTGGGGAATCAGAGGCAGGGAATCAGATGTGCGGAATCAGAGATGGGGAATCAGAGGCAGGGAATCAGAATCAGAAGCGGGGAATCAGAGTCCGGGAATCAGAGGCCGGGATTCAGATATGGGGAAATAGAGGCGGGGAATCAGATATGGGGAATAAGAGGTGTGGAATCAGAGGTTGGGAATCAGAGGAAGGGAATCAGAGTCGGGGAAACAGAGGCGGGGAATCAGATATGTGGAATCAGAGGTGGCGAATCAAAGGCGGTGAAACAGAGATGGGGAATCAGGGCAGGGAATCAGAGGCAGGGAATCAAACACGGGGAATCAGAGCTGGGGAATCAGAGGCGGGGAATCAGAGGAAGGGAATCAGATGTGCGGAATCGGAGATGGGGAATCAGAGGCAGGGAATCAGAGGCGGGGAATCAGAGGCCGGGAATCAGATATGGGGAAACTGAGGCGGGGAATCCGAGGCGGGGAAACAGAGGCGGGGAATCAGATATGGGGAATCAGAGGTGGGGAATCAGAGGTTGGGAATCAGAGGCAGGGAATCAGAGGCTTGGAATCAGATGCGGGGAATCAGATGCGGGGCATCAGAGGCGGGGAATCAGAGCTGGGGAATCAGAGGTGGGGAATCAGATTTGGGGAATCAGAGGTGGGGACTTAGATATTGGGATACAGAGGCGGGGAATCAGAGGCGGGGAAACAGAGGCGGGGAATCAGATATGGGGAATCAGAGGTGGGGAATCAGAGGCAGGGAATCAGATGTGCGAAATCAGAGATGGGGAATCAGAGGCAGGGAATCAGAATCAGAAGCAGGGAATCAGAGGCCGGGAATCAGAGGCCGGAATCAGATGATGGGAATCAGAGGCCTGGAATCAGAGGCGGGGAATCAGAGGCAGGGAATCAGATGCGGGGAATCAGAGGCGGGGAATCAGAGCTGGGGAATCAGAGGCGGGGTATTAGAGTTGGGGAATCAGAGGCGGGGAATCAGATATGGGGAAACAGAGGTAGGGAATCAGAAGCGGGGAAACAGAGGCAGGGAATCAGATATGGGGAATCAGAGGCGGGGAATCAGAGGTGGGGAAACATAGGCAGGGAATCGGATGTGCGGAATCAGAGATGGGGAATCAGAGGCCGGGAATCAGAGGTGGTGAATCAGAGATGGGGAATCAGAGGCGGGGAATCACAGGCAGGGTATCAGACGCGGGGAATCAGAGGTGGGCAATCAGAGGCGGGGAATCAGATATGGGGAATCAGAGGCGGGGAATCAGAGGCGGGGAAACAGAGGTGGGGAATCAGATATGGGGAATCAGAGGTGGGGAATCAGAGGCAGGGAATCAGATGTGCGGAATCAGAGATGGGGAATCAGAGGCAGGGAATCAGAATCAGAAGCGGGGAATCAGAGGCCGGGAATCAGAGGCCGGGATTCAGATATGGGGAAATAGAGGCGGGGAATCAGATATGGGGAATAAGAGGTGTGGAATCAGAGGTTGGGAATCAGAGGAAGGGAATCAGAGTCGGGGAAACAGAGGCGGGGAATCAGATATGTGGAATCAGAGGTGGCGAATCAAAGGCGGTGAAACAGAGATGGGGAATCAGGGCAGGGAATCAGAGGCAGGGAATCAAACACGGGGAATCAGAGCTGGGGAATCAGAGGCGGGGAATCAGAGGAAGGGAATCAGATGTGCGGAATCGGAGATGGGGAATCAGAGGCAGGGAATCAGAGGCGGGGAATCAGAGGCGGGGAATCAGAGGCCGGGAATCAGATATGGGGAAACTGAGGCGGGGAATCCGAGGCGGGGAAACAGAGGCGGGGAATCAGATATGGGGAATCAGAGGTGGGGAATCAGATATGGGGAATAAGAGGTGTGGAATCAGAGGTGGGGTATCAGAGTTGGGGCATCAGAGGTGGGGAATTAGATATGGGGAAACAGAGGCAGGGAATCAGAGGCGGGGAAACAGAGGTGGGGAATCAGATATGGGGAATCAGAGGTGGGGAATCAGAGGCAGGGAATCAGATGTGCGGAATCAGAGATGGGGAATCAGAGGCAGGGAATCAGAATCAGAAGCGGGGAATCAGAGGCCGGGAATCAGAGGCCGGGATTCAGATATGGGGAAATAGAGGCGGGGAATCAGATATGGGGAATAAGAGGTGTGGAATCAGAGGTTGGGAATCAGAGGAAGGGAATCAGAGTCGGGGAAACAGAGGCGGGGAATCAGATATGTGGAATCAGAGGTGGCGAATCAAAGGCGGTGAAACAGAGATGGGGAATCAGGGCAGGGAATCAGAGGCAGGGAATCAAACACGGGGAATCAGAGCTGGGGAATCAGAGGCGGGGAATCAGAGGAAGGGAATCAGATGTGCGGAATCGGAGATGGGGAATCAGAGGCAGGGAATCAGAGGCGGGGAATCAGAGGCGGGGAATCAGAGGCCGGGAATCAGATATGGGGAAACTGAGGCGGGGAATCCGAGGCGGGGAAACAGAGGCGGGGAATCAGATATGGGGAATCAGAGGTGGGGAATCAGATATGGGGAATAAGAGGTGTGGAATCAGAGGTTGGGAATCAGAGGAAGGGAATCAGAGTCGGGGAAACAGAGGCGGGGAATCAGATATGTGGAATCAGAGGTGGCGAATCAAAGGCGGTGAAACAGAGATGGGGAATCAGGGCAGGGAATCAGAGGCAGGGAATCAAACACGGGGAATCAGAGCTGGGGAATCAGAGGCGGGGAATCAGAGGAAGGGAATCAGATGTGCGGAATCGGAGATGGGGAATCAGAGGCAGGGAATCAGAGGCGGGGAAATAGAGGCGGGGAATCAGATATGGGGAATAAGAGGTGTGGAATCAGAGGTTGGGAATCAGAGGAAGGGAATCAGAGTCGGGGAAACAGAGGCGGGGAATCAGATATGTGGAATCAGAGGTGGCGAATCAAAGGCGGTGAAACAGAGATGGGGAATCAGGGCAGGGAATCAGAGGCAGGGAATCAAACACGGGGAATCAGAGCTGGGGAATCGGATGCGGGGAATCAGAGGCGGGGAATCAGAGCTGGGGAATCAGAGGTGGGGTATCAGAGTTGGGGCATCAGAGGTGGGGAATTAGATATGGGGAAACAGAGGCAGGGAATCAGAGGCGGGGAAACAGAGGTGGGGAATCAGATATGGGGAATCAGAGGTGGGGAATCAGAGGCAGGGAATCAGATGTGCGGAACCAGAGATGGGGAATCAGAGGCAGGGAATCAGAATCAGAAGCGGGGAATCAGAGGCCGGGAATCAGAGGCCGGGATTCAGATATGGGGAAATAGAGGCGGGGAATCAGATATGGGGAATAAGAGGTGTGGAATCAGAGGTTGGGAATCAGAGGAAGGGAATCAGACACGGGGAATCAGATATGGGGAAACAGAGGCGGGGAATCAGAGGCGGGCAAACAGAGGCGGGGAATTAGATAAGGGGAATCAGAGGTGGGGAATCAGAGGTGGTGAATCAGAGATGGGGAATCACAGGCGGGGAATCAGAGGCAGGGAATAGAACGCGGGGAATCAGAGGCGGGGAATCAGAGCTGGGGAATCAGAGGCGGGGAATCATAGTTGGGAATCAGAGGCGGGGAATCAGATATGGGGAAACAGAGGCGTGGAATCAGAGGCGGGGAAACAGAGGCGGGGAATCAAATATAGGGAATCAGAGGTGGGGAATCAGAGGTTGTGAATCAGAGATGGGGAATCAAGGCGGGGAATCAGGGGCAGGGAATCAGTGGCAGGGAATCAGAGGCGGGGAATCAGAGGCGGGGAATCAGAGGCAGGGAATCAGACACGGGGAATCAGATATGGGGAAACAGAGGCGGGGAATCAGAGGCGGGCAAACAGAGGCGGGGAATTAGATAAGGGGAATCAGAGGTGGGGAATCAGAGGTGGTGAATCAGAGATGGGGAATCACAGGCGGGGAATCAGAGGCAGGGAATAGAACGCGGGGAATCAGAGGCGGGGAATCAGAGCTGGGGAATCAGAGGCGGGGAATCATAGTTGGGAATCAGAGGCGGGGAATCAGATATGGGGAAACAGAGGCGGGGAATCAAAGGCGGGGAAATAGAGGCGGGGAATCAGATATGGGGAATCGGATGCGGGGAATCAGAGGCGGGGAATCAGAGCTGGGGAATCAGAGGTGGGGTATCAGAGTTGGGGCATCAGAGGTGGGGAATTAGATATGGGGAAACAGAGGCAGGGAATCAGAGGCGGGGAAACAGAGGTGGGGAATCAGATATGGGGAATCAGAGGTGGGGAATCAGAGGCAGGGAATCAGATGTGCGGAATCAGAGATGGGGAATCAGAGGCAGGGAATCAGAATCAGAAGCGGGGAATCAGAGGCCGGGAATCAGAGGCCGGGATTCAGATATGGGGAAATAGAGGCGGGGAATCAGATATGGGGAATAAGAGGTGTGGAATCAGAGGTTGGGAATCAGAGGAAGGGAATCAGAGTCGGGGAAACAGAGGCGGGGAATCAGATATGTGGAATCAGAGGTGGCAAATCAAAGGCGGTGAAACAGAGATGGGGAATCAGGGCAGGGAATCAGAGGCAGGGAATCAAACACGGGGAATCAGAGCTGGGGAATCAGAGGCGGGGAATCAGAGGAAGGGAATCAGATGTGCGGAATCGGAGATGGGGAATCAGAGGCAGGGAATCAGAGGCGGGGAATCAGAGGCGGGGAATCAGAGGCCGGGAATCAGATATGGGGAAACTGAGGCGGGGAATCCGAGGCGGGGAAACAGAGGCGGGGAATCAGATATGGGGAATCAGAGGTGGGGAATCAGAGGTTGGGAATCAGAGGCAGGGAATCAGAGGCTTGGAATCAGATGCGGGGAATCAGATGCGGGGCATCAGAGGCGGGGAATCAGAGCTGGGGAATCAGAGGTGGGGAATGAGATTTGGGGAATCAGAGGTGGGGACTTAGATATTGGGATACAGAGGCGGGGAATCAGAATCGGGGAAACAGAGGCGGGGAATCAGATATGGGGAATCAGAGGTGGGGAATCAGAGGCAGGGAATCAGATGTGCGAAATCAGAGATGGGGAATCAGAGGCAGGGAATCAGAATCAGAAGCAGGGAATCAGAGGCCGGGAATCAGAGGCCGGAATCAGATGATGGGAATCAGAGGCCTGGAATCAGAGGCGGGGAATCAGAGGCAGGGAATCAGATGCGGGGAATCAGAGGCGGGGAATCAGAGCTGGGGAATCAGAGGCGGGGTATTAGAGTTGGGGAATCAGAGGCGGGGAATCAGATATGGGGAAACAGAGGTAGGGAATCAGAAGCGGGGAAACAGAGGCAGGGAATCAGATATGGGGAATCAGAGGCGGGGAATCAGAGGTGGGGAAACATAGGCAGGGAATCGGATGTGCGGAATCAGAGATGGGGAATCAGAGGCCGGGAATCAGAGGTGGTGAATCAGAGATGGGGAATCAGAGGCGGGGAATCACAGGCAGGGTATCAGACGCGGGGAATCAGAGGTGGGCAATCAGAGGCGGGGAATCAGATATGGGGAATCAGAGGCGGGGAATCAGAGGCGGGGAAACAGAGGCGGGGAATCAGATATGGGGAATCAGAGGTGGGGCATCAGAGGTTGTGAATCACAGATGGGGAATCAGAGGCGGGGAATCAGAGGCAGGGAATCAGACGCGGGGAATCAGAGGCGGGGATTCAGGGCTGGGGAATCAGAAGCGGGGAATCAGAGTTGGGGAATCCGAGGCGGGGAATCAGATATGGGGAATCAGAGGCAGGGAATCAGAGGCGGGGAATCAGAGGCAGGGAATCAGACGCGGGGAATGTGAGGCGGGGAATCAGAGCTGGGGAATCAGAGGTGGGGAATCAGAGTTGGGGAATCAGAGGCAGGGAATTGGATGTGCGGAATCAGAGATGGGGAATCAGAGGTGGGGAATCAGAGGCGGTGAATCAGAGATGGGGAATCTGAGGCAGGGAATCAGAGGCAGGAAATCAGACACGGGGATTCAGAGGCTGGGAATCAGAGTTGGGGATTCAGAGGCGGGGAATCAGATATGGGGAATCAGAGGCGGGGAATCAGAGGCGGGGAAACTGAGGCGGGGAATCAGATATGGGGAATCAGAGGTGGGGCATCACAGGTTGTGAATCACAGATGGGGAATCAGAGGCGGGGAATCAGAGGCAGGGAATCAGACGCGGGGAATCAGAGGCGGGGATTCAGGGCTGGGGAATCAGAAGCGGGGAATCAGAGTTGGGGAATCAGAGGCGGGGAATCAGATATGGGGAATCAGAGGCAAGGAATCAGAGGCGGGGAATCAGAGGCAGGGAATCAGACGCGGGGAATGTGAGGCGGGGAATCAGAGCTGGGGAATCAGAGGTGGGGAATCAGAGTTGGGGAATCAGAGGCAGGGAATTGGATGTGCGGAATCAGAGATGGGGAATCGGAGGTGGTGAATCAGAGGCGGTGAATCAGAGATGGGGAATCAGAGGCGGGGAATCATAGGCAGGAAATCAGACACGGGGATTCAGAGGCTGGGAATCAGAGTTGGGGATTCAGAGGCGGGGAATCAGATATGGGGAAACAGAGGCGGGGAATCAGAGGCGGGCAAACAGAGGCGGGGAATTAGATATGGGGAATCAGAGGTAGGGAATCAGAGGTGGTGAATCAGTGATGGGGAATCACAGGCGGGGAATCAGAGGCAGGGAATAGAACGCGGGGAATCAGAGGCAGGGAATCAGAGCTGGGGAATCAGAGGCGGGGAATCATAGTTGGGAATCAGAGGCGGGAATCAGATATGGGGAAACAGAGGCTGGGAATCAGAGGCGGGGAAACAGAGGCGGGGAATCAGATATGGGGAATCGGATGCAGGGAATCAGAGGCGGGGAATCAGAGCTGGGGAATCAGAGCGGGGAATCAGAGTGGGGCATCAGAGGTGGGGAATTAGATATAGGAAAACAGAGGCGGGGAATCAGAGGCGGGGAAACAGAGACGGGGAATCAGATATGGGGAATCAGAGGTTGGGAATCAGAGGCAGGGAATCAGATGTGCGGAATCAGAGATGGGGAATCAGAGGCAGGGAATCAGAAGCGGGGAATCAGAGGCCGGGAATCAGAGGCCGGGAATCAGATGCTGGGAATAAGAGGCCGGGAATCAGAGGAGGGGAATCAGAGTCCAGGAATCAGAGATGGGGATTCAGAGGCGGGGAATGAGATATGGAGAATCAGAGGCGGGGAATCAGAGGCGGGGAAACAGAGGTGGGGAATCAGATATGGGGAATCAGAGGTGGCGAATCAAAGGCGGTGAATCAGAGATGGGGAATCAGAGGCGGGGAATCAGAGGCAGGGAATCAGATGCGGGGAATCAGAGGCGGGGAATCAGAGCTGGCGAATCAGAGGCTGGGAATCAGAGGTGGGCAATCAGAGGCGGGGAATCAGATATGGGGAATCAGAGGCGGGGAATCAGAGGCGGGGAAACAGAGGCGGGGAATCAAATGTAGGGAATCAGAGGTGGGGAATCAGAGTTTGTGAATCAGAGATGGGGAATCAAGGCGGGGAATCAGAGGCAGGGAATCAGACGCGGGGAATCAGAGGCGGGGATTCAGAGCTGGGGAATCAGAGGCGGGGAATCAGAGTTGGGGAATCAGAGGCAGGGAATCAGATATGGGGAATCAGAGGCGGGGAATCAGAGGCCGGGAATCAGATATGGGGAAACAGAGGCGGGGAATCCGACGCGGGGAAACAGAGGCGGGGAATCAGATATGGGGAATCAGAGGTGGGGAATCAGAGGTTGGGAATCAGAGGCAGGGAATCAGAGGCTTGGAATCAGATGCAGGGTATCAGATGCGGAGAATCAGAGGCGGGGAATCAGAGGCGGGGAAACAGAGGCGGGGAATCAGATATGGGGAATCAGAGGTGGGGCATCAGAGGTTGTGAATCACAGATGGGGAATCAGAGGCAGGGAATCAGAGGCAGGGAATCAGACGCGGGTAATCAGAGGCGGGGATTCAGGGCTGGGGAATCAGAAGCTGGGAATCAGAGTTGGGGAATCAGAGGCGGGGAATCAGATATGGGGAATCAGAGGCAGGGAATCAGAGGCGGGGAATCAGAGGCAGGGAATCAGACGCGGGGAATGTGAGGCGGGGAATCAGAGCTGGGGAATCAGAGGTGGGGAATCAGAGTTGGGGAATCAGAGGCAGGGAATTGGATGTGCGGAATCAGAGATGGGGAATCAGAGGTGGGGAATCAGAGGCGGTGAAGCAGAGATGGGGAATTAGAGGCGGGAAATCAGAGGCAGGAAATCAGACACGGGGATTCAGAGGCTGGGAATCAGAGTTGGGGATTCAGAGGCGGGGAATCAGATATGGGGAATCAGAGGCGGGGAATCAGAGGCGGGGAAACAGAGGCGGGGAATCAGATATGGGGAATCAGAGGTGGGGCATCACAGGTTGTGAATCACAGATGGGGAATCAGAGGCGGGGAATCAGAGGCAGTGAATCAGACGCGGGGAATCAGAGGCGGGGATTCAGGGCTGGGGAATCAGAAGCGGGGAATCAGAGTTGGGGAATCAGAGGCGGGGAATCAGATATGGGGAATCAGAGGCAGGGAATCAGAGGCGGGGAATCAGAGGCAGGGAATCAGACGCGGGGAATGTGAGGCGGGGAATCAGAGCTGGGGAATCAGAGGTGGGGAATCAGAGTTGGGGAATCAGAGGCAGGGAATTGGATGTGCGGAATGAGAGATGGGGAATCAGAGGTGGGGAATCAGAGGCGGTGAATCAGAGATGGGGAATCAGAGGCGGGGAATCAGAGGCAGGAAATTAGACACGGGAATCAGAGGCTGGGAATCAGAGTTGGGAATCAGAGGCGGGGAATGAGATATGGGGAAACAGAGGCGGGGAATCAAAGGCGGGGAAACAGAGGCGGGGAATCAGATATGGGGAATCGGATGCGGGGAATCAGAGGCGGGGAATCAGAGCTGGGGAATCAGAGGTGGGGTATCAGAGTTGGGGCATCAGAGGTGGGGAATTAGATATGGGGAAACAGAGGCAGGGAATCAGAGGCGGGGAAACAGAGGTGGGGAATCAGAGCTGGGGAATCTGAGGCGGGGAATCATAGTTGGGAATCAGAGGCGGGGAATCAGATATGGGGAAACAGAGGCGGGGAATCAAAGGCGGGGAAACAGAGGCGGGGAATCAGATATGGGGAATCGGATGCGGGGAATCAGAGGCGGGGAATCAGAGCTGGGGAATCAGAGGTGGGGTATCAGAGTTGGGGCATCAGAGGTGGGGAATTAGATATGGGGAAACAGAGGCAGGGAATCAGAGGCGGGGAAACAGAGGTGGGGAATCAGATATGGGGAATCAGAGGTGGGGAATCAGAGGCAGGGAATCAGATGTGCGGAATCAGAGATGGGGAATCAGAGGCAGGGAATCAGAATCAGAATCGGGGAATCAGAGGCCGGGAATCAGAGGCCGGGATTCAGATATGGGGAAATAGAGGCGGGGAATCAGATATGGGGAATAAGAGGTGTGGAATCAGAGGTTGGGAATCAGAGGAAGGGAATCAGAGTCGGGGAAACAGAGGAGGGGAATCAGATATGTGGAATCAGAGGTGGCGAATCAAAGGCGGTGAAACAGAGATGGGGAATCAGGGCAGGGAATCAGAGGCAGGGAATCAAACACGGGGAATCAGACCTGGGGAATCAGAGGCGGGGAATCAGAGGAAGGGAATCAGATGTGCGGAATCGGAGATGGGGAATCAGAGGCAGGGAATCAGAGGCAGGGAATCAGAGGCGGGGAATCAGAGGCCGGGAATCAGATATGGGGAAACTGAGGCGGGGAATCCGAGGCGGGGAAACAGAGGCGGGGAATCAGATATGGGGAATCAGAGGTGGGGAATCAGAGGTTGGGAATCAGAGGCAGGGAATCAGAGGCTTGGAATCAGATGCGGGGAATCAGATGCGGGGCATCAGAGGCGGGGAATCAGAGCTGGGGAATCAGAGGTGGGGAATCAGATTTGGGGAATCAGAGGTGGGGACTTAGATATTGGGATACAGAGGCGGGGAATCAGAGGCGGGGAAACAGAGGCGGGGAATCAGATATGGGGAATCAGAGGTGGGGAATCAGAGGCAGGGAATCAGATGTGCGAAATCAGAGATGGGGAATCAGAGGCAGGGAATCAGAATCAGAAGCAGGGAATCAGAGGCCGGGAATCAGAGGCCGGAATCAGATGATGGGAATCAGAGGCCTGGAATCAGAGGCGGGGAATCAGAGGCAGGGAATCAGATGCGGGGAATCAGAGGCGGGGAATCAGAGCTGGGGAATCAGAGGCGGGGTATTAGAGTTGGGGAATCAGAGGCGGGGAATCAGATATGGGGAAACAGAGGTAGGGAATCAGAAGCGGGGAAACAGAGGCAGGGAATCAGATATGGGGAATCAGAGGCGGGGAATCAGAGGTGGGGAAACATAGGCAGGGAATCGGATGTGCGGAATCAGAGATGGGGAATCAGAGGCCGGGAATCAGAGGTGGTGAATCAGAGATGGGGAATCAGAGGCGGGGAATCACAGGCAGGGTATCAGACGCGGGGAATCAGAGGTGGGCAATCAGAGGCGGGGAATCAGATATGGGGAATCAGAGGCGGGGAATCAGAGGCGGGGAAACAGAGGCGGGGAATCAGATATGGGGAATCAGAGGTGGGGCATCAGAGGTTGTGAATCACAGATGGGGAATCAGAGGCGGGGAATCAGAGGCAGGGAATCAGACGCGGGGAATCAGAGGCGGGGATTCAGGGCTGGGGAATCAGAAGCGGGGAATCAGAGTTGGGGAATCCGAGGCGGGGAATCAGATATGGGGAATCAGAGGCAGGGAATCAGAGGCGGGGAATCAGAGGCAGGGAATCAGACGCGGGGAATGTGAGGCGGGGAATCAGAGCTGGGGAATCAGAGGTGGGGAATCAGAGTTGGGGAATCAGAGGCAGGGAATTGGATGTGCGGAATCAGAGATGGGGAATCAGAGGTGGGGAATCAGAGGCGGTGAATCAGAGATGGGGAATCTGAGGCGGGGAATCAGAGGCAGGAAATCAGACACGGGGATTCAGAGGCTGGGAATCAGAGTTGGGGATTCAGAGGCGGGGAATCAGATATGGGGAATCAGAGGCGGGGAATCAGAGGCGTGGAAACTGAGGCGGGGAATCAGATATGGGGAATCAGAGGTGGGGCATCACAGGTTGTGAATCACAGATGGGGAATCAGAGGCGGGGAATCAGAGGCAGGGAATCAGACGCGGGGAATCAGAGGCGGGGATTCAGGGCTGGGGAATCAGAAGCGGGGAATCAGAGTTGGGGAATCAGAGGCGGGGAATCAGATATGGGGAATCAGAGGCAAGGAATCAGAGGCGGGGAATCAGAGGCAGGGAATCAGACGCGGGGAATGTGAGGCGGGGAATCAGAGCTGGGGAATCAGAGGTGGGGAATCAGAGTTGGGGAATCAGAGGCAGGGAATTGGATGTGCGGAATCAGAGATGGGGAATCGGAGGTGGGGAATCAGAGGCGGTGAATCAGAGATGGGGAATCAGAGGCGGGGAATCAGAGGCAGGAAATCAGACACGGGGATTCAGAGGCTGGGAATCAGAGTTGGGGATTCAGAGGCGGGGAATCAGATATGGGGAAACAGAGGCGGGGAATCAGAGGCGGGCAAACAGAGGCGGGGAATTAGATATGGGGAATCAGAGGTAGGGAATCAGAGGTGGTGAATCAGTGATGGGGAATCACAGGCGGGGAATCAGAGGCAGGGAATAGAACGCGGGGAATCAGAGGCAGGGAATCAGAGCTGGGGAATCAGAGGCGGGGAATCATAGTTGGGAATCAGAGGCGGGAATCAGATATGGGGAAACAGAGGCTGGGAATCAGAGGCGGGGAAACAGAGGCGGGGAATCAGATATGGGGAATCGGATGCAGGGAATCAGAGGCGGGGAATCAGAGCTGGGGAATCAGAGCGGGGAATCAGAGTTGGGGCATCAGAGGTGGGGAATTAGATATAGGAAAACAGAGGCGGGGAATCAGAGGCGGGGAAACAGAGGCGGGGAATCAGATATGGGGAATCAGAGGTTGGGAATCAGAGGCAGGGAATCAGATGTGCGGAATCAGAGATGGGGAATCAGAGGCAGGGAATCAGAAGCGGGGAATCAGAGGCCGGGAATCAGAGGCCGGGAATCAGATGCTGGGAATAAGAGGCCGGGAATCAGAGGAGGGGAATCAGAGTCCAGGAATCAGAGATGGGGATTCAGAGGCGGGGAATGAGATATGGAGAATCAGAGGCGGGGAATCAGAGGCGGGGAAACAGAGGTGGGGAATCAGATATGGGGAATCAGAGGTGGCGAATCAAAGGCGGTGAATCAGAGATGGGGAATCAGAGGCGGGGAATCAGAGGCAGGGAATCAGATGCGGGGAATCAGAGGCGGGGAATCAGAGCTGGCGAATCAGAGGCTGGGAATGAGAGGTGGGCAATCAGAGGCGGGGAATCAGATATGGGGAATCAGAGGCGGGGAATCAGAGGCGGGGAAACAGAGGCGGGGAATCAAATGTAGGGAATCAGAGGTGGGGAATCAGAGTTTGTGAATCAGAGATGGGGAATCAAGGCGGGGAATCAGAGGCAGGGAAACAGACGCGGGGAATCAGAGGCGGGGATTCAGAGCTGGGGAATCAGAGGCGGGGAATCAGAGTTGGGGAATCAGAGGCAGGGAATCAGATATGGGGAATCAGAGGCGGGGAATCAGAGGCCGGGAATCAGATATGGGGAAACAGAGGCGGGGAATCCGACGCGGGGAAACAGAGGCGGGGAATCAGATATGGGGAATCAGAGGTGGGGAATCAGAGGTTGGGAATCAGAGGCAGGGAATCAGAGGCTTGGAATCAGATGCAGGGTATCAGATGCGGGGAATCAGAGGCGGGGAATCAGAGGCGGGGAAACAGAGGCGGGGAATCAGATATGGGGAATCAGAGGTGGGGCATCAGAGGTTGTGAATCACAGATGGGGAATCAGAGGCAGGGAATCAGAGGCAGGGAATCAGACGCGGGTAATCAGAGGCGGGGATTCAGGGCTGGGGAATCAGAAGCGGGGAATCAGAGTTGGGGAATCAGAGGCGGGGAATCAGATATGGGGAATCAGAGGCAGGGAATCAGAGGCGGGGAATCAGAGGCAGGGAATCAGACGCGGGGAATGTGAGGCGGGGAATCAGAGCTGGGGAATCAGAGGTGGGGAATCAGAGTTGGGGAATCAGAGGCAGGGAATTGGATGTGCGGAATCAGAGATGGGGAATCAGAGGTGGGGAATCAGAGGCGGTGAAGCAGAGATGGGGAATTAGAGGCGGGAAATCAGACGGAAAGAAATCAGACACTTGGATTCAGAGGCTGGGAATCAGAGTTGGGGATTCAGAGGCGGGGAATCAGATATGGGGAATCAGAGGCGGGGAATCAGAGGCGGGGAAACAGAGGCGGGGAATCAGATATGGGGAATCAGAGGTGGGGCATCAGAGGTTGTGAATCACAGATGGGGAATCAGAGGCGGGGAATCAGAGGCAGTGAATCAGACGCGGGGAATCAGAGGCGGGGATTCAGGGCTGGGGAATCAGAAGCGGGGAATCAGAGTTGGGGAATCAGAGGCGGGGAATCAGATATGGGGAATCAGAGGCAGGGAATCAGAGGCGGGGAATCAGAGGCAGGGAGTCAGACGCGGGGAATGTGAGGCGGGGAATCAGAGCTGGGGAATCAGAGGTGGGGAATCAGAGTTGGGGAATCAGAGGCAGGGAATTGGATGTGCGGAATGAGAGATGGGGAATCAGAGGTGGGGAATCAGAGGCGGTGAATCAGAGATGGGGAATCAGAGGCGGGGAATCAGAGGCAGGAAATCAGACACGGGAATCAGAGGCTGGGAATCAGAGTTGGGGATTCAGAGGCGGGGAATCAGATATGGGGAAACAGAGGCGGGGAATCAGAGGCGGGCAAGCAGAGGCGGGGAATTAGATATGGGGAATCAGAGGCATGGAATCAGAGGTGGTGAATCAGTGATGGGGAATTTCAGGCGGGGAATCAGAGGCAGGGAATAGAACGCGGGGAATCAGAGGCAGGGAATCAGAGCTGGGGAATCAGAGGCGGGGAATCATAGTTGGGAATCAGAGGCGGGAATCAGATATGGGGAAACAGAGGCTGGGAATCAGAGGCGGGGAAACAGAGGCGGGGAATCAGATATGGGGAATCGGATGCAGGGAATCAGAGGCGGGGAATCGGAGCTGGGGAATCAGAGGCGGGGAATCAGAGTTGGGGCATCAGAGGTGGGGAATTAGATATAGGGAAACAGAGGCGGGGAATCAGAGGCGGGGAAACAGAGGCGGGGAATCAGATATGGGGAATCAGAGGTGGGGAATCAGAGGTAGGGAATCAGATGTGCGGAATCAGAGATGGGGAATCAGAGGCAGGGAATCAGAAGCGGGGAATCAGAGGCCGGGAATCAGAGGCCGGGAATCAGATGCTGGGAATAAGAGGCCGGGAATCAGAGGAGGGGAATCAGAGTCCAGGAATCAGAGATGGGGATTCAGAGGCGGGGAATGAGATATGGAGAATCAGAGGCGGGGAATCAGAGGCGGGGAAACAGAGGTGGGGAATCAGATATGGGGAATCAGAGGTGGCGAATCAAAGGCGGTGAATCAGAGATGGGGAATCAGAGGCGGGGAATCAGAGGCAGGGAATCAGATGCGGGGAATCAGAGGCGGGGAATCAGAGCTGGCGAATCAGAGGCTGGGAATCAGAGGTGGGCAATCAGAGGCGGGGAATCAGATATGGGGAATCAGAGGCGGGGAATCAGAGGCGGGGAAACAGAGGCGGGGAATCAAATATAGGGAATCAGAGGTGGGGAATCAGAGGTTGTGAATCAGAGAGGGGGAATCAAGGCGGGGAATCAGAGGCAGGGAATCAGACGTGGGGAATCAGAGGCGGGGATTCAGAGCTGGGGAATCAGAGGCGGGGA
The DNA here is from genome assembly GCF_036971445.1 of Narcine bancroftii. NCBI lineage: Eukaryota > Metazoa > Chordata > Chondrichthyes > Torpediniformes > Narcinidae > Narcine > Narcine bancroftii. Next base: position 264,777,258 of record NC_091470.1, read on the forward strand.
ATCAGAGTTGGGGAATCAGAGGCAGGGAATCAGATATGGGGAATCAGAGGCGGGGAATCAGAGGCGGGGAATCAGATATGGGGAAACAGAGGCGGGGAATCCGAAGCGGGGAAACAGAGGCGGGGAATCAGATATGGGGAATCAGAGGTGGGGAATCAGAGGTTGGGAATCAGAGGAAGGGAATCAGAGGCTTGGAATCAGATGCAGGGTATCAGATGCGGGGAATCAGAGGCGGGGAATCAGAGCTGGGGAATCAGAGGTGGGGAATCAGATTTGGGGAATCAGAGGTGGGGACTTAGATATTGGGAAACAGAGGCGGGGAATCAGAGGCGGGGAAACAGAGGCGGGGAATCAGATATGGGGAATCAGAGGTGGGGAATCAGAGGCAGGGAATCAGATGTGCGGAATCAGAGATGGGGAATCAGAGGCAGGGAATCAGAATCAGAAGAAGGGAATCAGAGGCCGGGAATCAGAGGCCGGAATCAGATGCTGGGAATAAGAGGCCTGGAATCAGAGGCGGGGAATCAGAGGCAGGGAATCAGATGCGGGGAATCAGAGGCGGGGAATCAGAGCTGGGGAATCAGAGGCGGGGTATTAGAGTTGGGGAATCAGAGGCGGGGAATCAGATATGGGGAAACAGAGGTGGGGAATCAGAGGCGGGGAAACAGAGGCAGGGAATCAGATATGGGGAATCAGAGGTGGGGCATCAGAGGTTGTGAATCACAGATGGGGAATCAGAGGCGGGGAATCAGAGGCAGGGAATCAGACGCGGGGAATCAGAGGCGGGGATTCAGAGCTGGGGAATCAGAAGCGGGGAATCAGAGTTGGGGAATCAGAGGCGGGGAATCAGATATGGGGAATCAGAGGCAGGGAATCGGAGGCGGGGAATCAGAGGCAGGGAATCAGACGCGTGGAATCTGAGGCGGGGAATCAGAGCTGGGGAATCAGAGGTGGGGAATCAGAGTTGGGGAAACAGAGGCAGGGAATTGGATGTGCGGAATCAGAGAGGGGGAATCAGAGGTGGGGAATCAGAGGCGGTAAATCAGAGATGGGGAATCAGAGGCGGGGAATCAGAGGCAGGAAATCAGACACGGGGATTCAGAGGCTGGGAATCAGACGGGGGGAATCAAAGGCGGGGAATCAGAGCTGGGGAATCTGAGGCAGGGAATCAGAGTTGGGGATTCAGAGGCGGGGAATCAGATATGGGGAAACAGAGGCGGGGAATCAGAGGCGGGCAAACAGAGGCTGGGAATTAGATATGGGGAATCAGAGGTAGTGAATCAGAGGTGGTGAATCAGTGATGGGGAATCACAGGCGGGGAATCAGAGGCAGGGAATAGAACGCGGGGAATCAGAGGCAGGGAATCAGAGCTGGGGAATCAGAGGAGGGGATTCATAGTTGGGAATCAGAGGCGGGAATCAGATATGGGGAAACAGAGGCGGGGAATCAGAGGCGGTGAAACAGAGGCGGGGAATCAGATATGGGGAATCGGATGCAGGGAATCAGAGGCGGGGAATCAGAGCTGGGGAATCAGAGGCGGGGAATCAGAGTTGGGGCATCAGAGGTGGGGAATTAGATATAGGGAAACAGAGGCAGGGAATCAGAGGCGGGGAAACAGAGGCGGGGAATCAGATATGGGGAATCAGAGGTGGGGAATCAGAGGCAGGGAATCAGATGTGCGGAATCAGAGATGGGGAATAAGACGCAGGGAATCAGAATCAGAAGCGGGGAATCAGAGGCCGGGAATCAGAGGCCGGGAATCAGATGCTGGGAATAAGAGGCCGGGAATCAGAGGTGGGGAATCAGATATGGGGAATCAGAGGTGGCGAATCAAAGGAGATGAATCAGAGATGGGGAATCAGAGGCGGGGAATCAGAGGCAGGGAATCAGATGCGGGGAATCAGAGGCGGGGAATCAGAGCTGGCGAATCAGAGGCTGGGAATCAGAGGTGGGCAATCAGAGGCGGGGAATCAGATATGGGGAATCAGAGGCGGGGAATCAGAGGCGGGGAAACAGAGGCGGGGAATCAAATATAGGGAATCAGAGGTGGGGAATCAGAGGTTGTGAAACAGAGATGGGGAATCAAGGCGGGGAATCAGAGGCAGGGAATCAGACGCGGGGAATCAGAGGCGGGGATTCAGAGCTGGGGAATCAGAGGTGGGGAATCAGAGTTGGGGAATCAGAGGCAGGGAATCAGATATGGGGAATCAGAGGCGGGGATTCAGAGGCGGGGAAACAGAGGCGGGGAATCAGATGTGGGGAATCAGAGGTGGGGAATCAGGGGCAGGGAATCAGTGGCAGGGAATCAGAGGCGGGGAATCAGAGGCGGGGAATCAAGGGCAGGGAATCAGACACGGGGAATCAGAGGCGGGGAATCAGAGATGGGGAATCAGAGGCGGGGAATCAGAGGCAGGGAATCGGATGCCGGGAATCAGAGTCGGGGAATCAGAGCTGGGGAATCAGAGGCAGGGAATCAGAGTTGGGGAATCAGAGGCGGGGAATCAGATATGGGGAAATAGAGGCGGGGAATCAGATATGGGGAATCAGAGGTGTGGAATCAGAGGTTGGGAATCAGAGGCAGGGAATCAGAGTCGGGGAAACAGAGGCGGGGAATCAGATATGGGGAATCAGAGGTGGCGAATCAAAGGCGGTGAAACAGAGATGGGGAATCAGGGCAGGGAATCAGAGGCAGGGAATCAAACACGGGGAATCAGAGCTGGGGAATCAGAGGCGGGGAATCAGAGTTGGGAATCAGAGGCGGGGAATCAGAGGCGGGGAAACAGAGGCGGGGAATCAGATATGGGGAATCAGAGGTGGGGAATCCGAGGTTGGGAATCAGAGGCAGGGAATCAGAGGCGGAAAATCAGAGGCGGGGAATCAGAGGAAGGGAATCAGATGTGCGGAATCGGAGATGGGGAATCAGAGGCAGGGAATCAGAGGCGGGGAATCAGAGGTGGGGAATGAGATATGGAGAATCAGAGGCGGGGAATCAGAGGCTGGGAAACAGAGGTGGGGAATCAGATATGGGGAATCAGAGGTGGCGAATCAAAGGCGGTGAATCAGAGATGGGGAATCAGAGGCGGGGAATTAGAGGCAGGGAATCAGATGCGGGGAATCAGAGGCGGGGAATCAGAGCTGGCGAATCAGAGGCGGGGAATCAGAGGTGTGCAATCAGAGGCGGGGAATCAGATATGGGGAATCAGAGGCGGGGAATCAGAGGCGGGGAAACAGAGGCGGTGAATCAAATATAGGGAATCAGAGGTGGGGAATCAGAGGTTGTGAATCAGAGATGGGGAATCAAGGCGGGGAATCAGAGGCAGGGAATCAGACACGGGGAATCAGAGGCGGGGATTCAGAGCTGGGGAATCAGAGGCGGGGAATCAGAGTTGGGGAATCAGAGGCAGGGAATCAGATATGGGGAATCAGAGGCGGGGAATTAGAGGCAGGGAAACTGAGGCGGGGAATCAGATATGGGGAATCAGAGGTGGGGAATCAGGGGCAGGGAATCAGTGGCAGGGAATCAGAGGCGGGGAATCAGAGGCGGGGAATCAGAGGCAGGGAATCAGACACGGGGAATCAGAGGCGGGGAATCAGAGATGGGGAATCAGAGGCGGGGAATCAGAGGCAGGGAATCGGACGCCGGGAATCAGAGTCGGGGAATCAGAGCTGGGGAATCAGAGGCGGGGAATCAGAGTTGGGGAATCAGAGGCGGGGATTCAGATATGGGGAAATAGAGGCGGGGAATCAGATATGGGGAATAAGAGGTGTGGAATCAGAGGTTGGGAATCAGAGGAAGGGAATCAGAGTCGGGGAAACAGAGGCGGGGAATCAGATATGTGGAATCAGAGGTGGCGAATCAAAGGCGGTGAAACAGAGATGGGGAATCAGGGAAGGGAATCAGAGGCAGGGAATCAAACACGGGGAATCAGAGCTGGGGAATCAGAGGCGGGGAATCAGAGTTGGGAATCAGAGGCGGGGAATCAGAGGCGGGGAAACAGAGGCGGGGAATCAGATATGGGGAATCAGAGGTGGGGAATCAGAGGTTGGGAATCAGAGGCAGGGAATCAGAGGCGGGGAATCAGAGGCGGGGAATCAGAGGAAGGGAATCAGATGTGCGGAATCGGAGATGGGGAATCAGAGGCAGGGAATCAGAGGCGGGGAATCAGAGGCGGGGAATCAGAGGCCGGGAATCAGATATGGGGAAACTGAGGCGGGGAATCCGAGGCGGGGAAACAGAGGCGGGGAATCAGATATGGGGAATCAGAGGTGGGGAATCAGAGTTTGGGAATCAGAGGCAGGGAATCAGAGGCTTGGAATCAGATGCAGGGAATCAGATGCGGGGCATCAGAGGCGGGGAATCAGAGCTGGGGAATCAGAGGTGGGGAATCAGATTTGGGGAATCAGAGATGGGGACTTAGATATTGGGAAACAGAGGCGGGGAATCAGAGGCGGGGAAACAGAGGCGGGGAATCAGATATGGGGAATCAGAGGTGGGGAATCAGAGGCAGGGAATCAGATGTGCGGAATCAGAGATGGGGAATCAGAGGCAGGGAATCAGAATCAGAAGCAGGGAATCAGAGGCCGGGAATCAGAGGCCGGAATCAGATGATGGGAATCAGAGGCCTGGAATCAGAGGCGGGGAATCAGAGGCAGGGAATCAGATGCGGGGAATCAGAGGCGGGGAATGAGAGCTGGGGAATCAGAGGCGGGGTATTAGAGTTGGGGAACCAGAGGCGGGGAATCAGATATGGGGAAACAGAGGTAAGGAATCAGAGGCGGGGAAACAGAGGCAGGGAATCAGATATGGGGAATCAGAGGCGGGGAATCAGAGGTGGGGAAACATAGGCAGGGAATCGGATGTGCGGAATCAGAGATGGGGAATCAGAGGCCGGGAATCAGAGGTGGTGAATCAGAGATGGGGAATCAGAGGCGGGGAATCAGAGGCAGGGTATCAGACGCGGGGAATCAGAGGTGGGCAATCAGAGGCGGGGAATCAGATATGGGGAATAAGAGGCGGGGAATCAGAGGCGGGGAAACAGAGGCGGGGAAGCAGATATGGGGAATCAGAGGTGGGGCATCAGAGGTTGTGAATCACAGATGGGGAATCAGAGGCGGGGAATCAGAGGCAGGGAATCAGACGCTGGGAATCAGAGGCGGGGATTCAGGGCTGGGGAATCAGAAGCGGGGAATCAGAGTTGGGGAATCAGAGGCGGGGAATCAGATATGGGGAATCAGAGGCAGGGAATCAGAGGCGGGGAATCAGAGGCAGGGAATCAGACGCGGGGAATGTGAGGCGGGGAATCAGAGCTGGGGAATCAGAGGTGGGGAATCAGAGTTGGGGAATCAGAGGCAGGGAATTGGATGTGCGGAATCAGAGATGGGGAATCAGAGGTGGGGAATCAGAGGCGGTGAATCAGAGATGGGGAATCAGAGGCGGGGAATCAGAGGCAGGAAATCAGACACGGGGATTCAGAGGCTGGGAATCAGAGTTGGGGATTCATAGGCGGGGAATCAGATATGGGGAAACAGAGGCGGGGAATCAGAGGCGGGCAAACAGAGGCGGGGAATTAGATATGGGGAATCAGAGGTAGGGAATCAGAGGTGGTGAATCAGTGATGGGGAATCACAGGCGGGGAATCAGAGGCAGGGAATAGAACGCGGGGAATCAGAGGCAGGGAATCAGAGCTGGGGAATCAGAGGCGGGGAATCATAGTTGGGAATCAGAGGCGGGAATCAGATATGGGGAAACAGAGGCTGGGAATCAGAGGCGGGGAAACAGAGGCGGGGAATCAGATATGGGGAATCGGATGCAGGGAATCAGAGGCGGGGAATCAGAGCTGGGGAATCAGAGGCGGGGAATCAGAGTTGGGGCATCAGAGGTGGGGAATTAGATATAGGGAAACAGAGGCGGGGAATCAGAGGCGGGGAAACAGAGGCGGGGAATCAGATATGGGGAATAAGAGGTGGGGAATCAGAGGCAGGGAATCAGATGTGCGGAATCAGAGATGGGGAATAAGAGGCAGGGAATCAGAAGCGGGGAATCAGAGGCCGGGAATCAGAGGCCGGGAATCAGATGCTGGGAATAAGAGGCCGGGAATCAGAGGAGGGGAATCAGAGTCCAGGAATCAGAGATGGGGATTCAGAGGCGGGGAATGAGATATGGAGAATCAGAGGCTGGGAATCAGAGGCGGGGAAACAGAGGTGGGGAATCAGATATGGGGAATCAGAGGTGGCGAATCAAAGGCGGTGAATCAGAGATGGGGAATCAGAGGCGGGGAATCAGAGGCAGGGAATCAGATGCGGGGAATCAGAGGCGGGGAATCAGAGCTGGCGAATCAGAGGCTGGAAATCAGAGGTGGGCAATCAGAGGCGGGGAATCAGATATGGGGAATCAGAGGCGGGGAATCAGAGGCGGGGAAACAGAGGCGGGGAATCAAATATAGGGAATCAGAGGTGGGGAATCAGAGGTTGTGAATCAGAGATGGGGAATCAAGGCGGGGAATCAGAGGCAGGGAATCAGACACGGGGAATCAGAGGCGGGGATTCAGAGCTGGGGAATCAGAGGCGGGGAATCAGAGTTGGGGAATCAGAGGCAGGGAATCAGATATGGGGAATCAGAGGCGGGGAATCAGAGGCCGGGAATCAGATATGGGGAAACAGAGGCGGGGAATCCGAAGCGGGGAAACAGAGGCGGGGAATCAGATATGGGGAATCAGAGGTGGGGAATCAGAGGTTGGGAATCAGAGGCAGGGAATCAGAGGCTTGGAATCAGATGCAGGGTATCAGATGCGGGGAATCAGAGGCGGGGAATCAGAGCTGGGGAATCAGAGGTGGGGAATCAGATTTGGGGAATCAGAGGTGGGGACTTAGATATTGGGAAACAGAGGCGGGGAATCAGAGGCGGGGAAACAGAGGCGGGGAATCAGATATGGGGAATCAGAGGTGGGGAATCAGAGGCAGGGAATCAGATGTGCGGAATCAGAGATGGGGAATCAGAGGCAGGGAATCAGAATCAGAAGAAGGGAATCAGAGGCCGGGAATCAGAGGCCGGAATCAGATGCTGGGAATCAGAGGCCTGGAATCAGAGGCGGGGAATCAGAGGCAGGGAATCAGATATGGGGAAACAGAGGTGGGGAATCAGAGGCGGGGAAACAGAGGCAGGGAATCAGATATGGGGAATCAGAGGTGGGGCATCAGAGGTTGTGAATCACAGATGGGGAATCAGAGGCGGGGAATCAGAGGCAGGGAATCAGACGCGGGGAATCAGAGGCGGGGATTCAGAGCTGGGGAATCAGAAGCGGGGAATCAGAGTTGGGGAATCAGAGGCGGGGAATCAGATATGGGGAATCAGAGGCAGGGAATCGGAGGCGGGGAATCAGAGGCAGGGAATTAGACGCGTGGAATCTGAGGCGGGGAATCAGAGCTGGGGAATCAGAGGTGGGGAATCAGAGTTGGGGAAACAGAGGCAGGGAATTGGATGTGCGGAATCAGAGAGGGGGAATCAGAGGTGGGGAATCAGAGGCGGTGAATCAGAGATGGGGAATCAGAGGCGGGGAATCAGAGGCAGGAAATCAGACACGGGGATTCAGAGGCTGGGAATCAGACGGGGGGAATCAAAGGCGGGGAATCAGAGCTGGGGAATCTGAGGCAGGGAATCAGAGTTGGGGATTCAGAGGCGGGGAATCAGATATGGGGAAACAGAGGCGGGGAATCAGAGGCGGGCAAACAGAGGCGGGGAATTAGATATGGGGAATCAGAGGTAGGGAATCAGAGGTGGTGAATCAGTGATGGGGAATCACAGGCGGGGAATCAGAGGCAGGGAATAGAACGCGGGGAATCAGAGGCAGGGAATCAGAGCTGGGGAATCAGAGGAGGGGATTCATAGTTGGGAATCAGAGGCGGGAATCAGATATGGGGAAACAGAGGCGGGGAATCAGAGGCGGTGAAACAGAGGCGGGGAATCAGATATGGGGAATCGGATGCAGGGAATCAGAGGCGGGGAATCAGAGCTGGGGAATCAGAGGCGGGGAATCAGAGTTGGGGCATCAGAGGTGGGGAATTAGATATAGGGAAACAGAGGCGGGGAATCAGAGGCGGGGAAACAGAGGCGGGGAATCAGATATGGGGAATCAGAGGTGGGGAATCAGAGGCAGGGAATCAGATGTGCGGAATCAGAGATGGGGAATAAGAGGCAGGGAATCAGAATCAGAAGCGGGGAATCAGAGGCCGGGAATCAGAGGCCGGGAATCAGATGCTGGGAATAAGAGGCCGGGAATCAGAGGTGGGGAATCAGATATGGGGAATCAGAGGTGGCGAATCAAAGGCGGTGAATCAGAGATGGGGAATCAGAGGCGGGGAATCAGAGGCAGGGAATCAGATGCGGGGAATCAGAGGCGGGGAATCAGAGCTGGCGAATCAGAGGCTGGGAATCAGAGGTGGGCAATCAGAGGCGGGGAATCAGATATGGGGAATCAGAGGCGGGGAATCAGAGGCGGGGAAACAGAGGCGGGGAATCAAATATAGGGAATCAGAGGTGGGGAATCAGAGGTTGTGAATCAGAGATGGGGAATCAAGGCGGGGAATCAGAGGCAGGGAATCAGACGCGGGGAATCAGAGGCGGGGATTCAGAGCTGGGGAATCAGAGGCGGGGAATCAGAGTTGGGGATCAGAGGCAGGGAATCAGATATGGGGAATCAGAGGCGGGGATTCAGAGGCGGGGAAACAGAGGCGGGGAATCAGATGTGGGGAATCAGAGGTGGGGAATCAGGGGCAGGGAATCAGTGGCAGGGAATCAGAGGCGGGGAATCAGAGGCGGGGAATCAAAGGCAGGGAATCAGACACGGGGAATCAGAGGCGGGGAATCAGAGATGGGGAATCAGAGGCGGGGAATCAGAGGCAGGGAATCGGATGCCGGGAATCAGAGTCGGGGAATCAGAGCTGGGGAATCAGAGGCGGGGAATCAGAGTTGGGGAATCAGAGGCGGGGAATCAGATATGGGGAAATAGAGGCGGGGAATCAGATATGGGGAATCAGAGGTGTGGAATCAGAGGTTGGGAATCAGAGGCAGGGAATCAGAGTCGGGGAAACAGAGGCGGGGAATCAGATATGGGGAATCAGAGGTGGCGAATCAAAGGCGGTGAAACAGAGATGGGGAATCAGGGCAGGGAATCAGAGGCAGGGAATCAAACACGGGGAATCAGAGCTGGGGAATCAGAGGCGGGGAATCAGAGTTGGGAATCAGAGGCGGGGAATAAGAGGCGGGGAAACAGAGGCGGGGAATCAGATATGGGGAATCAGAGGTGGGGAATCCGAGGTTGGGAATCAGAGGCAGGGAATCAGAGGCGGAAAATCAGAGGCGGGGAATCAGAGGAAGGGAATCAGATGTGCGGAATCGGAGATGGGGAATCAGAGGCAGGGAATCAGAAGCAGGGAATCAGAGGCCGGGAATCAGAGGCCGGGAATCAGATGCTGGGAATAAGAGGCCGGGAATCAGAGGAGGGGAATCAGAGTCCAGGAATCAGAGATGGGGATTCAGAGGCGGGGAATGAGATATGGAGAATCAGAGGCGGGGAATCAGAGGCGGGGAAACAGAGGCGGGGAATCAAATATAGGGAATCAGAGGTGGGGAATCAGAGGTTGTGAATCAGAGATGGGGAATCAAGGCGGGGAATCAGAGGCAGGGAATCAGACGCGGGGAATCAGAGGCGGGGATTCAGAGCTGGGGAATCAGAGGCGGGGAATCAGAGTTGGGGAATCAGAGGCAGGGAATCAGATATGGGGAATCAGAGGCGGGGAATCAGAGGCCGGGAATCAGATATGGGGAAACAGAGGCGGGGAATCCGAAGCGGGGAAACAGAGGCGGGGAATCAGATATGGGGAATCAGAGGTGGGGAATCAGAGGTTGGGAATCAGAGGCAGGGAATCAGAGGCTTGGAATCAGATGCAGGGTATCAGATGCGGGGAATCAGAGGCGGGGAATCAGAGGCGGGGAAACAGAGGCGGGGAATCAGATATGGGGAATCAGAGTTGGGGCATCAGAGGTTGTGAATCACAGATGGGGAATCAGAGGCAGGGAATCAGAGGCAGGGAATCAGACGCGGGGAATCAGAGGCGGGGATTCAGGGCTGGGGAATCAGAAGCGGGGAATCAGATTTGGGGAATCAGAGGCGGGGAATCAGATATGGGGAATCAGAGGCAGGGAATCAGAGGCGGGGAATCAGAGGCAGGGAATCAGACGCGGGGAATGTGAGGCGGGGAATCAGAGCTGGGGAATCAGAGGTGGGGAATCAGAGTTGGGGAATCAGAGGCAGGGAATTGGATGTGCGGAATCAGAGATGGGGAATCAGAGGTGGGGAATCAGAGGCGGTGAAGCAGAGATGGGGAATCAGAGGCGGGGAATCAGAGGCAGGAAATCAGACACGGGGATTCAGAGGCTGGGATTCAGAGTTGGGGATTCAGAGGCGGGGAATCAGATATGGGGAATCAGAGGCGGGGAATCAGAGGCGGGGAAACAGAGGCGGGGAATCAGATATGGGGAATCAGAGGTGGGGCATCAGAGGTTGTGAATCACAGATGGGGAATCAGAGGCGGGGAATCAGAGGCAGGGAATCAGACGCGGGGAATCAGAGGCGGGGATTCAGGGCTGGGGAATCAGAAGCGGGGAATCAGAGTTGGGGAATCAGAGGCGGGGAATCAGATATGGGGAATCAGAGGCAGAGAATCAGAGGCGGGGAATCAGAGGCAGGGAATCAGACGCGGGGAATGTGAGGCGGGGAATCAGAGCTGGGGAATCAGAGGTGGGGAATCAGAGTTGGGGAATCAGAGGCAGGGAATTGGATGTGCGGAATGAGAGATGGGGAATCAGAGGTGGGGAATCAGAGGCGGTGAATCAGAGATGGGGAATCAGAGGCGGGGAATCAGAGGCAGGAAATCAGACACGGGAATCAGAGGCTGGGAATCAGAGTTGGGGATTCAGAGGCGGGGAATCAGATATGGGGAAACAGAGGCGGGGAATCAGAGGCGGGCAAACAGAAGCGGGGAATTAGATATGGGGAATCAGAGGCAGGGAATCAGAGGTGGTGAATCAGTGATGGGGAATCACAGGCGGGGAATCAGAGGCAGGGAATAGAACGCGGGGAATCAGAGGTGGGGAATCAGAGGTTGGGAATCAGAGGAAGGGAATCAGAGGCTTGGAATCAGATGCAGGGTATCAGATGCGGGGAATCAGAGGCGGGGAATCAGAGCTGGGGAATCAGAGGTGGGGAATCAGATTTGGGGAATCAGAGGTGGGGACTTAGATATTGGGAAACAGAGGCGGGGAATCAGAGGCGGGGAAACAGAGGCGGGGAATCAGATATGGGGAATCAGAGGTGGGGAATCAGAGGCAGGGAATCAGATGTGCGGAATCAGAGATGGGGAATCAGAGGCAGGGAATCAGAATCAGAAGAAGGGAATCAGAGGCCGGGAATCAGAGGCCGGAATCAGATGCTGGGAATCAGAGGCCTGGAATCAGAGGCGGGGAATCAGAGGCAGGGAATCAGATGCGGGGAATCAGAGGCGGGGAATCAGAGCTGGGGAATCAGAGGCGGGGTATTAGAGTTGGGGAATCAGAGGCGGGGAATCAGATATGGGGAAACAGAGGTGGGGAATCAGAGGCGGGGAAACAGAGGCAGGGAATCAGATATGGGGAATCAGAGGTGGGGCATCAGAGGTTGTGAATCACAGATGGGGAATCAGAGGCGGGGAATCAGAGGCAGGGAATCAGACGCGGGGAATCAGAGGCGGGGATTCAGGGCTGGGGAATCAGAAGCGGGGAATCAGAGTTGGGGAATCAGAGGCGGGGAATCAGATATGGGGAATCAGAGGCAGAGAATCAGAGGCGGGGAATCAGAGGCAGGGAATCAGACGCGGGGAATGTGAGGCGGGGAATCAGAGCTGGGGAATCAGAGGTGGGGAATCAGAGTTGGGGAATCAGAGGCAGGGAATTGGATGTGCGGAATGAGAGATGGGGAATCAGAGGTGGGGAATCAGAGGCGGTGAATCAGAGATGGGGAATCAGAGGCGGGGAATCAGAGGCAGGAAATCAGACACGGGAATCAGAGGCTGGGAATCAGAGTTGGGGATTCAGAGGCGGGGAATCAGATATGGGGAAACAGAGGCGGGGAATCAGAGGCGGGCAAACAGAAGCGGGGAATTAGATATGGGGAATCAGAGGCAGGGAATCAGAGGTGGTGAATCAGTGATGGGGAATCACAGGCGGGGAATCAGAGGCAGGGAATAGAACGCGGGGAATCAGAGGTGGGGAATCAGAGGTTGGGAATCAGAGGAAGGGAATCAGAGGCTTGGAATCAGATGCAGGGTATCAGATGCGGGGAATCAGAGGCGGGGAATCAGAGCTGGGGAATCAGAGGTGGGGAATCAGATTTGGGGAATCAGAGGTGGGGACTTAGATATTGGGAAACAGAGGCGGGGAATCAGAGGCGGGGAAACAGAGGCGGGGAATCAGATATGGGGAATCAGAGGTGGGGAATCAGAGGCAGGGAATCAGATGTGCGGAATCAGAGATGGGGAATCAGAGGCAGGGAATCAGAATCAGAAGAAGGGAATCAGAGGCCGGGAATCAGAGGCCGGAATCAGATGCTGGGAATCAGAGGCCTGGAATCAGAGGCGGGGAATCAGAGGCAGGGAATCAGATGCGGGGAATCAGAGGCGGGTATCAGAGCTGGGGAATCAGAGGCGGGGTATTAGAGTTGGGGAATCAGAGGCGGGGAATCAGATATGGGGAAACAGAGGTGGGGAATCAGAGGCGGGGAAACAGAGGCAGGGAATCAGATATGGGGAATCAGAGGTGGGGCATCAGAGGTTGTGAATCACAGATGGGGAATCAGAGGCGGGGAATCAGAGGCAGGGAATCAGACGCGGGGAATCAGAGGCGGGGATTCAGAGCTGGGGAATCAGAAGCGGGGAATCAGAGTTGGGGAATCAGAGGCGGGGAATCAGATATGGGGAATCAGAGGCAGGGAATCGGAGGCGGGGAATCAGAGGCAGGGAATCAGACGCGTGGAATCTGAGGCGGGGAATCAGAGCTGGGGAATCAGAGGTGGGGAATCAGAGTTGGGGAAACAGAGGCAGGGAATTGGATGTGCGGAATCAGAGAGGGGGAATCAGAGGTGGGGAATCAGAGGCGGTAAATCAGAGATGGGGAATCAGAGGCGGGGAATCAGAGGCAGGAAATCAGACACGGGGATTCAGAGGCTGGGAATCAGACGGGGGGAATCAAAGGCGGGGAATCAGAGCTGGGGAATCTGAGGCAGGGAATCAGAGTTGGGGATTCAGAGGCGGGGAATCAGATATGGGGAAACAGAGGCGGGGAATCAGAGGCGGGCAAACAGAGGCTGGGAATTAGATATGGGGAATCAGAGGTAGTGAATCAGAGGTGGTGAATCAGTGATGGGGAATCACAGGCGGGGAATCAGAGGCAGGGAATAGAACGCGGGGAATCAGAGGCAGGGAATCAGAGCTGGGGAATCAGAGGAGGGGATTCATAGTTGGGAATCAGAGGCGGGAATCAGATATGGGGAAACAGAGGCGGGGAATCAGAGGCGGTGAAACAGAGGCGGGGAATCAGATATGGGGAATCGGATGCAGGGAATCAGAGGCGGGGAATCAGAGCTGGGGAATCAGAGGCGGGGAATCAGAGTTGGGGCATCAGAGGTGGGGAATTAGATATAGGGAAACAGAGGCAGGGAATCAGAGGCGGGGAAACAGAGGCGGGGAATCAGATATGGGGAATCAGAGGTGGGGAATCAGAGGCAGGGAATCAGATGTGCGGAATCAGAGATGGGGAATAAGACACAGGGAATCAGAATCAGAAGCGGGGAATCAGAGGCCGGGAATCAGAGGCCGGGAATCAGATGCTGGGAATAAGAGGCCGGGAATCAGAGGTGGGGAATCAGATATGGGGAATCAGAGGTGGCGAATCAAAGGAGATGAATCAGAGATGGGGAATCAGAGGCGGGGAATCAGAGGCAGGGAATCAGATGCGGGGAATCAGAGGCGGGGAATCAGAGCTGGCGAATCAGAGGCTGGGAATCAGAGGTGGGCAATCAGAGGCGGGGAATCAGATATGGGGAATCAGAGGCGGGGAATCAGAGGCGGGGAAACAGAGGCGGGGAATCAAATATAGGGAATCAGAGGTGGGGAATCAGAGGTTGTGAATCAGAGATGGGGAAACAAGGCGGGGAATCAGAGGCAGGGAATCAGACGCGGGGAATCAGAGGCGGGGATTCAGAGCTGGGGAATCAGAGGTGGGGAATCAGAGTTGGGGAATCAGAGGCAGGGAATCAGATATGGGGAATCAGAGGCGGGGATTCAGAGGCGGGGAAACAGAGGCGGGGAATCAGATGTTGGGAATCAGAGGTGGGGAATCAGGGGCAGGGAATCAGTGGCAGGGAATCAGAGGCGGGGAATCAGAGGCGGGGAATCAAAGGCAGGGAATCAGACACGGGGAATCAGAGGCGGGGAATCAGAGATGGGGAATCAGAGGCGGGGAATCAGAGGCAGGGAATCGGATGCCGGGAATCAGAGTCGGGGAATCAGAGCTGGGGAATCAGAGGCAGGGAATCAGAGTTGGGGAATCAGAGGCGGGGAATCAGATATGGGGAAATAGAGGCGGGGAATCAGATATGGGGAATCAGAGGTGTGGAATCAGAGGTTGGGAATCAGAGGCAGGGAATCAGAGTCGGGGAAACAGAGGCGGGGAATCAGATATGGGGAATCAGAGGTGGCGAATCAAAGGCGGTGAAACAGAGATGGGGAATCAGGGCAGGGAATCAGAGGCAGGGAATCAAACACGGGGAATCAGAGCTGGGGAATCAGAGGCGGGGAATCAGAGTTGGGAATCAGAGGCGGGGAATCAGAGGCGGGGAAACAGAGGCGGGGAATCAGATATGGGGAATCAGAGGTGGGGAATCCGAGGTTGGGAATCAGAGGCAGGGAATCAGAGGCGGAAAATCAGAGGCGGGGAATCAGAGGAAGGGAATCAGATGTGCGGAATCGGAGATGGGGAATCAGAGGCAGGGAATCAGAGGCGGGGAATCAGAGGTGGGGAATGAGATATGGAGAATCAGAGGCGGGGAATCAGAGGCTGGGAAACAGAGGTGGGGAATCAGATATGGGGAATCAGAGGTGGCGAATCAAAGGCGGTGAATCAGAGATGGGGAATCAGAGGCGGGGAATTAGAGGCAGGGAATCAGATGCGGGGAATCAGAGGCGGGGAATCAGAGCTGGCGAATCAGAGGCGGGGAATCAGAGGTGTGCAATCAGAGGCGGGGAATCAGATATGGGGAATCAGAGGCGGGGAATCAGAGGCGGGGAAACAGAGGCGGTGAATCAAATATAGGGAATCAGAGGTGGGGAATCAGAGGTTGTGAATCAGAGATGGGGAATCAAGGCGGGGAATCAGAGGCAGGGAATCAGACACGGGGAATCAGAGGCGGGGATTCAGAGATGGGGAATCAGAGGCGGGGAATCAGAGTTGGGGAATCAGAGGCAGGGAATCAGATATGGGGAATCAGAGGCGGGGAATTAGAGGCAGGGAAACTGAGGCGGGGAATCAGATATGGGGAATCAGAGGTGGGGAATCAGGGGCAGGGAATCAGTGGCAGGGAATCAGAGGCGGGGAATCAGAGGCGGGGAATCAGAGGCAGGGAATCAGACACGGGGAATCAGAGGCGGGGAATCAGAGATGGGGAATCAGAGGCGGGGAATCAGAGGCAGGGAATCGGACGCCGGGAATCAGAGTCGGGGAATCAGAGCTGGGGAATCAGAGGCGGGGAATCAGAGTTGGGGAATCAGAGGCGGGGATTCAGATATGGGGAAATAGAGGCGGGGAATCAGATATGGGGAATAAGAGGTGTGGAATCAGAGGTTGGGAATCAGAGGAAGGGAATCAGAGTCGGGGAAACAGAGGCGGGGAATCAGATATGTGGAATCAGAGGTGGCGAATCAAAGGCGGTGAAACAGAGATGGGGAATCAGGGAAGGGAATCAGAGGCAGGGAATCAAACACGGGGAATCAGAGCTGGGGAATCAGAGGCGGGGAATCAGAGTTGGGAATCAGAGGCGGGGAATCAGAGGCGGGGAAACAGAGGCGGGGAATCAGATATGGGGAATCAGAGGTGGGGAATCAGAGGTTGGGAATCAGAGGCAGGGAATCAGAGGCGGGGAATCAGAGGCGGGGAATCAGAGGAAGGGAATCAGATGTGCGGAATCGGAGATGGGGAATCAGAGGCAGGGAATCAGAGGCGGGGAATCAGAGGCGGGGAATCAGAGGCCGGGAATCAGATATGGGGAAACTGAGGCGGGGAATCCGAGGCGGGGAAACAGAGGCGGGGAATCAGATATGGGGAATCAGAGGTGGGGAATCAGAGTTTGGGAATCAGAGGCAGGGAATCAGAGGCTTGGAATCAGATGCAGGGAATCAGATGCGGGGCATCAGAGGCGGGGAATCAGAGCTGGGGAATCAGAGGTGGGGAATCAGATTTGGGGAATCAGAGATGGGGACTTAGATATTGGGAAACAGAGGCGGGGAATCAGAGGCGGGGAAACAGAGGCGGGGAATCAGATATGGGGAATCAGAGGTGGGGAATCAGAGGCAGGGAATCAGATGTGCGGAATCAGAGATGGGGAATCAGAGGCAGGGAATCAGAATCAGAAGCAGGGAATCAGAGGCCGGGAATCAGAGGCCGGAATCAGATGATGGGAATCAGAGGCCTGGAATCAGAGGCGGGGAATCAGAGGCAGGGAATCAGATGCGGGGAATCAGAGGCGGGGAATGAGAGCTGGGGAATCAGAGGCGGGGTATTAGAGTTGGGGAACCAGAGGCGGGGAATCAGATATGGGGAAACAGAGGTAAGGAATCAGAGGCGGGGAAACAGAGGCAGGGAATCAGATATGGGGAATCAGAGGCGGGGAATCAGAGGTGGGGAAACATAGGCAGGGAATCGGATGTGCGGAATCAGAGATGGGGAATCAGAGGCCGGGAATCAGAGGTGGTGAATCAGAGATGGGGAATCAGAGGCGGGGAATCAGAGGCAGGGTATCAGACGCGGGGAATCAGAGGTGGGCAATCAGAGGCGGGGAATCAGATATGGGGAATAAGAGGCGGGGAATCAGAGGCGGGGAAACAGAGGCGGGGAAGCAGATATGGGGAATCAGAGGTGGGGCATCAGAGGTTGTGAATCACAGATGGGGAATCAGAGGCGGGGAATCAGAGGCAGGGAATCAGACGCTGGGAATCAGAGGCGGGGATTCAGGGCTGGGGAATCAGAAGCGGGGAATCAGAGTTGGGGAATCAGAGGCGGGGAATCAGATATGGGGAATCAGAGGCAGGGAATCAGAGGCGGGGAATCAGAGGCAGGGAATCAGACGCGGGGAATGTGAGGCGGGGAATCAGAGCTGGGGAATCAGAGGTGGGGAATCAGAGTTGGGGAATCAGAGGCAGGGAATTGGATGTGCGGAATCAGAGATGGGGAATCAGAGGTGGGGAATCAGAGGCGGTGAATCAGAGATGGGGAATCAGAGGCGGGGAATCAGAGGCAGGAAATCAGACACGGGGATTCAGAGGCTGGGAATCAGAGTTGGGGATTCATAGGCGGGGAATCAGATATGGGGAAACAGAGGCGGGGAATCAGAGGCGGGCAAACAGAGGCGGGGAATTAGATATGGGGAATCAGAGGTAGGGAATCAGAGGTGGTGAATCAGTGATGGGGAATCACAGGCGGGGAATCAGAGGCAGGGTATAGAACGCGGGGAATCAGAGGCAGGGAATCAGAGCTGGGGAATCAGAGGCGGGGAATCATAGTTGGGAATCAGAGGCGGGAATCAGATATGGGGAAACAGAGGCTGGGAATCAGAGGCGGGGAAACAGAGGCGGGGAATCAGATATGGGGAATCGGATGCAGGGAATCAGAGGCGGGGAATCAGAGCTGGGGAATCAGAGGCGGGGAATCAGAGTTGGGGCATCAGAGGTGGGGAATTAGATATAGGGAAACAGAGGCGGGGAATCAGAGGCGGGGAAACAGAGGCGGGGAATCAGATATGGGGAATAAGAGGTGGGGAATCAGAGGCAGGGAATCAGATGTGCGGAATCAGAGATGGGGAATAAGAGGCAGGGAATCAGAAGCGGGGAATCAGAGGCCGGGAATCAGAGGCCGGGAATCAGATGCTGGGAATAAGAGGCCGGGAATCAGAGGAGGGGAATCAGAGTCCAGGAATCAGAGATGGGGATTCAGAGGCGGGGAATGAGATATGGAGAATCAGAGGCGGGGAATCAGAGGCGGGGAAACAGAGGTGGGGAATCAGATATGGGGAATCAGAGGTGGCGAATCAAAGGCAGTGAATCAGAGATGGGGAATCAGAGGCGGGGAATCAGAGGCAGGGAATCAGATGCGGGGAATCAGAGGCGGGGAATCAGAGCTGGCGAATCAGAGGCTGGAAATCAGAGGTGGGCAATCAGAGGCGGGGAATCAGATATGGGGAATCAGAGGCGGGGAATCAGAGGCGGGGAAACAGAGGCGGGGAATCAAATATAGGGAATCAGAGGTGGGGAATCAGAGGTTGTGAATCAGAGATGGGGAATCAAGGCGGGGAATCAGAGGCAGGGAATCAGACACGGGGAATCAGAGGCGGGGATTCAGAGCTGGGGAATCAGAGGCGGGGAATCAGAGTTGGGGAATCAGAGGCAGGGAATCAGATATGGGGAATCAGAGGCGGGGAATCAGAGGCCGGGAATCAGATATGGGGAAACAGAGGCGGGGAATCCGAAGCGGGGAAACAGAGGCGGGGAATCAGATATGGGGAATCAGAGGTGGGGAATCAGAGGTTGGGAATCAGAGGCAGGGAATCAGAGGCTTGGAATCAGATGCAGGGTATCAGATGCGGGGAATCAGAGGCGGGGAATCAGAGCTGGGGAATCAGAGGTGGGGAATCAGATTTGGGGAATCAGAGGTGGGGACTTAGATATTGGGAAACAGAGGCGGGGAATCAGAGGCGGGGAAACAGAGGCGGGGAATCAGATATGGGGAATCAGAGGTGGGGAATCAGAGGCAGGGAATCAGATGTGCGGAATCAGAGATGGGGAATCAGAGGCAGGGAATCAGAATCAGAAGAAGGGAATCAGAGGCCGGGAATCAGAGGCCGGAATCAGATGCTGGGAATCAGAGGCCTGGAATCAGAGGCGGGGAATCAGAGGCAGGGAATCAGATATGGGGAAACAGAGGTGGGGAATCAGAGGCGGGGAAACAGAGGCAGGGAATCAGATATGGGGAATCAGAGGTGGGGCATCAGAGGTTGTGAATCACAGATGGGGAATCAGAGGCGGGGAATCAGAGGCAGGGAATCAGACGCGTGGAATCAGAGGCGGGGATTCAGAGCTGGGGAATCAGAAGCGGGGAATCAGAGTTGGGGAATCAGAGGCGGGGAATCAGATATGGGGAATCAGAGGCAGGGAATCGGAGGCGGGGAATCAGAGGCAGGGAATTAGACGCGTGGAATCTGAGGCGGGGAATCAGAGCTGGGGAATCAGAGGTGGGGAATCAGAGTTGGGGAAACAGAGGCAGGGAATTGGATGTGCGGAATCAGAGAGGGGGAATCAGAGGTGGGGAATCAGAGGCGGTGAATCAGAGATGGGGAATCAGAGGCGGGGAATCAGAGGCAGGAAATCAGACACGGGGATTCAGAGGCTGGGAATCAGACGGGGGGAATCAAAGGCGGGGAATCAGAGCTGGGGAATCTGAGGCAGGGAATCAGAGTTGGGGATTCAGAGGCGGGGAATCAGATATGGGGAAACAGAGGCGGGGAATCAGAGGCGGGCAAACAGAGGCGGGGAATTAGATATGGGGAATCAGAGGTAGGGAATCAGAGGTGGTGAATCAGTGATGGGGAATCACAGGCGGGGAATCAGAGGCAGGGAATAGAACGCGGGGAATCAGAGGCAGGGAATCAGAGCTGGGGAATCAGAGGAGGGGATTCATAGTTGGGAATCAGAGGCGGGAATCAGATATGGGGAAACAGAGGCGGGGAATCAGAGGCGGTGAAACAGAGGCGGGGAATCAGATATGGGGAATCGGATGCAGGGAATCAGAGGCGGGGAATCAGAGCTGGGGAATCAGAGGCGGGGAATCAGAGTTGGGGCATCAGAGGTGGGGAATTAGATATAGGGAAACAGAGGCGGGGAATCAGAGGCGGGGAAACAGAGGCGGGGAATCAGATATGGGGAATCAGAGGTGGGGAATCAGAGGCAGGGAATCAGATGTGCGGAATCAGAGATGGGGAATAAGAGGCAGGGAATCAGAATCAGAAGCGGGGAATCAGAGGCCGGGAATCAGAGGCCGGGAATCAGATGCTGGGAATAAGAGGCCGGGAATCAGAGGTGGGGAATCAGATATGGGGAATCAGAGGTGGCGAATCAAAGGCGGTGAATCAGAGATGGGGAATCAGAGGCGGGGAATCAGAGGCAGGGAATCAGATGCGGGGAATCAGAGGCGGGGAATCAGAGCTGGCGAATCAGAGGCTGGGAATCAGAGGTGGGCAATCAGAGGCGGGGAATCAGATATGGGGAATCAGAGGCGGGGAATCAGAGGCGGGGAAACAGAGGCGGGGAATCAAATATAGGGAATCAGAGGTGGGGAATCAGAGGTTGTGAATCAGAGATGGGGAATCAAGGCGGGGAATCAGAGGCAGGGAATCAGACGCGGGGAATCAGAGGCGGGGATTCAGAGCTGGGGAATCAGAGGCGGGGAATCAGAGTTGGGGATCAGAGGCAGGGAATCAGATATGGGGAATCAGAGGCGGGGATTCAGAGGCGGGGAAACAGAGGCGGGGAATCAGATGTGGGGAATCAGAGGTGGGGAATCAGGGGCAGGGAATCAGTGGCAGGGAATCAGAGGCGGGGAATCAGAGGCGGGGAATCAAAGGCAGGGAATCAGACACGGGGAATCAGAGGCGGGGAATCAGAGATGGGGAATCAGAGGCGGGGAATCAGAGGCATGGAATCGGATGCCGGGAATCAGAGTCGGGGAATCAGAGCTGGGGAATCAGAGGCGGGGAATCAGAGTTGGGGAATCAGAGGCGGGGAATCAGATATGGGGAAATAGAGGCGGGGAATCAGATATGGGGAATCAGAGGTGTGGAATCAGAGGTTGGGAATCAGAGGCAGGGAATCAGAGTCGGGGAAACAGAGGCGGGGAATCAGATATGGGGAATCAGAGGTGGCGAATCAAAGGCGGTGAAACAGAGATGGGGAATCAGGGCAGGGAATCAGAGGCAGGGAATCAAACACGGGGAATCAGAGCTGGGGAATCAGAGGCGGGGAATCAGAGTTGGGAATCAGAGGCGGGGAATAAGAGGCGGGGAAACAGAGGCGGGGAATCAGATATGGGGAATCAGAGGTGGGGAATCCGAGGTTGGGAATCAGAGGCAGGGAATCAGAGGCGGAAAATCAGAGGCGGGGAATCAGAGGAAGGGAATCAGATGTGCGGAATCGGAGATGGGGAATCAGAGGCAGGGAATCAGAAGCAGGGAATCAGAGGCCGGGAATCAGAGGCCGGGAATCAGATGCTGGGAATAAGAGGCCGGGAATCAGAGGAGGGGAATCAGAGTCCAGGAATCAGAGATGGGGATTCAGAGGCGGGGAATGAGATATGGAAAATCAGAGGCGGGGAATCAGAGGCGGGGAAACAGAGGCGGGGAATCAAATATAGGGAATCAGAGGTGGGGAATCAGAGGTTGTGAATCAGAGATGGGGAATCAAGGCGGGGAATCAGAGGCAGGGAATCAGACGCGGGGAATCAGAGGCGGGGATTCAGAGCTGGGGAATCAGAGGCGGGGAATCAGAGTTGGGGAATCAGAGGCAGGGAATCAGATATGGGGAATCAGAGGCGGGGAATCAGAGGCCGGGAATCAGATATGGGGAAACAGAGGCGGGGAATCCGAAGCGGGGAAACAGAGGTGGGGAATCAGATATGGGGAATCAGAGGTGGGGAATCAGAGGTTGGGAATCAGAGGCAGGGAATCAGAGGCTTGGAATCAGATGCAGGGTATCAGATGCGGGGAATCAGAGGCGGGGAATCAGAGGCGGGGAAACAGAGGCGGGGAATCAGATATGGGGAATCAGAGTTGGGGCATCAGAGGTTGTGAATCACAGATGGGGAATCAGAGGCAGGGAATCAGAGGCAGGGAATCAGACGCGGGGAATCAGAGGCGGGGATTCAGGGCTGGGGTATCAGAAGCGGGGAATCAGATTTGGGGAATCAGAGGCGGGGAATCAGATATGGGGAATCAGAGGCAGGGAATCAGAGGCGGGGAATCAGAGGCAGGGAATCAGACGCGGGGAATGTGAGGCGGGGAATCAGAGCTGGGGAATCAGAGGTGGGGAATCAGAGTTGGGGAATCAGAGGCAGGGAATTGGATGTGCGGAATCAGAGATGGGGAATCAGAGGTGGGGAATCAGAGGCGGTGAAGCAGAGATGGGGAATCAGAGGCGGGGAATCAGAGGCAGGAAATCAGACACGGGGATTCAGAGGCTGGGATTCAGAGTTGGGGATTCAGAGGCGGGGAATCAGATATGGGGAATCAGAGGCGGGGAATCAGAGGCGGGGAAACAGAGGCGGGGAATCAGATATGGGGAATCAGAGGTGGGGCATCAGAGGTTGTGAATCACAGATGGGGAATCAGAGGCGGGGAATCAGAGGCAGGGAATCAGACGCGGGGAATCAGAGGCGGGGATTCAGGGCTGGGGAATCAGAAGCGGGGAATCAGAGTTGGGGAATCAGAGGCGGGGAATCAGATATGGGGAATCAGAGGCAGAGAATCAGAGGCGGGGAATCAGAGGCAGGGAATCAGACGCGGGGAATGTGAGGCGGGGAATCAGAGCTGGGGAATCAGAGGTGGGGAATCAGAGTTGGGGAATCAGAGGCAGGGAATTGGATGTGCGGAATGAGAGATGGGGAATCAGAGGTGGGGAATCAGAGGCGGTGAATCAGAGATGGGGAATCAGAGGCGGGGAATCAGAGGCAGGAAATCAGACACGGGAATCAGAGGCTGGGAATCAGAGTTTGGGATTCAGAGGCGGGGAATCAGATATGGGGAAACAGAGGCGGGGAATCAGAGGCGGGCAAACAGAAGCGGGGAATTAGATATGGGGAATCAGAGGCAGGGAATCAGAGGTGGTGAATCAGTGATGGGGAATCACAGGCGGGGAATCAGAGGCAGGGAATAGAACGCGGGGAATCAGAGGCAGGGAATCAGAGCTGGGGAATCAGAGGCGGGGAATCATAGTTGGGAATCAGAGGCGGGAATCAGATATGGGGAAACAGAGGCTGGGAATCAGAGGCGGGGAAACAGAGGCGGGGAATCAGATATGTGGAATCGGATGCAGGGAATCAGAGGCGGGGAATCAGAGCTGGGGAATCAGAGGCGGGGAATCAGAGTTGGGGCATCAGAGGTGGGGAATTAGATATAGGGAAACAGAGGCGGGGAATCAGAGGCGGGGAAACAGAGGCGGGGAATCAGATATGGGGAATCAGAGGTGGGGAATCAGAGGCAGGGAATCAGATGTGCGGAATCAGAGATGGGGAATCAGAGGCAGGGAATCAGAAGCGGGGAATCAGAGGCCGGGAATCAGAGGCCGGGAATCAGATGCTGGGAATAAGAGGCCGGGAATCAGAGGAGGGGAATCAGAGTCCAGGAATCAGAGATGGGGATTCAGAGGCGGGGAATGAGATATGGAGAATCAGAGGTGGGGAATCAGAGGCGGGGAAACAGAGGTGGGGAATCAGATATGGGGAATCAGAGGTGGTGAATCAAAGGCGGTGAATCAGAGATGGGGAATCAGAGGCGGGGAATCAGAGGCAGGGAATCAGATGCGGGGAATCAGAGGCGGGGAATCAGAGCTGGCGAATCAGAGGCTGGGAATCAGAGGTGGGCAATCAGAGGCGGGGAATCAGATATGGGGAATCAGAGGTGGGGAATCAGAGGCGGAGAAACAGAGGCGGGGAATCAAATATAGGGAATCAGAGGTGGGGAATCAGAGGTTGTGAATCAGAGAGGGGGAATCAAGGCGGGGAATCAGTGGCAGGGAATCAGACGTGGGGAATCAGAGGCGGGGATTCAGAGCTGGGGAATCAGAGGCGGGGAATCAGAGTTGGGGAATCAGAGGCAGGGAATCAGATATGGGGAATCAGAGGCGGGGAATCAGAGGCCGGGAATCAGATATGGGGAAACAGAGGCGGGGAATCCGAAGCGGGGAAACAGAGGCGGGGAATCAGATATGGGGAATCAGAGGTGGGGAATCAGAGGTTGGGAATCAGAGGAAGGGAATCAGAGGCTTGGAATCAGATGCAGGGTATCAGATGCGGGGAATCAGAGGCGGGGAATCAGAGCTGGGGAATCAGAGGTGGGGAATCAGATTTGGGGAATCAGAGGTGGGGACTTAGATATTGGGAAACAGAGGCGGGGAATCAGAGGCGGGGAAACAGAGGCGGGGAATCAGATATGGTGAATCAGAGGTGGGGAATCAGAGGCAGGGAATCAGATGTGCGGAATCAGAGATGGGGAATCAGAGGCAGGGAATCAGAATCAGAAGAAGGGAATCAGAGGCCGGGAATCAGAGGCCGGAATCAGATGCTGGGAATCAGAGGCCTGGAATCAGAGGCGGGGAATCAGAGGCAGGGAATCAGATGCGGGGAATCAGAGGCGGGGAATCAGAGCTGGGGAATCAGAGGCGGGGTATTAGAGTTGGGGAATCAGAGGCGGGGAATCAGATATGGGGAAACAGAGGTGGGGAATCAGAGGCGGGGAAACAGAGGCAGGGAATCAGATATAGGGAATCAGAGGTGGGGCATCAGAGGTTGTGAATCACAGATGGGGAATCAGGGGCGGGGAATCAGAGGCAGGGAATCAGACGCGGGGAATCAGAGGCGGGGATTCAGAGCTGGGGAATCAGAAGTGGGGAATCAGAGTTGGGGAATCAGAGGCGGGGAATCAGATATGGGGAATCAGAGGCAGGGAATCGGAGGCGGGGAATCAGAGGCAGGGAATCAGAAGCGTGGAATCTGAGGCGGGGAATCAGAGCTGGGGAATCAGAGGTGGGGAATCAGAGTTGGGGAAACAGAGGCAGGGAATTGGATGTGCGGAATCAGAGAGGGGGAATCAGAGGTGGGGAATCAGAGGCGGTGAATCAGAGATGGGGAATCAGAGGCGGGGAATCAGAGGCAGGAAATCAGACACGGGGATTCAGAGGCTGGGAATCAGACGGGGGGAATCAAAGGCGGGGAATCAGAGCTGGGGAATCTGAGGCAGGGAATCAGAGTTGGGGATTCAGAGGCGGGGAATCAGATATGGGGAAACAGAGGCGGGGAATCAGAGGCGGGCAAACAGAGGCGGGGAATTAGATATGGGGAATCAGAGGTAGGGAATCAGAGGTGGTGAATCAGTGATGGGGAATCACAGGCGGGGAATCAGAGGCAGGGAATAGAACGCGGGGAATCAGAGGCAGGGAATCAGAGCTGGGGAATCAGAGGACGGGATTCATAGTTGGGAATCAGAGGCGGGAATCACATATGGGGAAACAGAGGCGGGGAATCAGAGGCGGTGAAACAGAGGCGGGGAATCAGATATGGGGAATCGGATGCAGGGAATCAGAGGCGGGGAATCAGAGCTGGGGAATCAGAGGCGGGGAATCAGAGTTGGGGCATCAGAGGTGGGGAATTAGATATAGGGAAACAGAGGCGGGGAATCAGAGGCGGGGAAAAAGAGGCGGGGAATCAGATATGGGGAATCAGAGGTGGGGAATCAGAGGCAGGGAATCAGATGTGCGGAATCAGAGATGGGGAATAAGAGGCAGGGAATCAGAATCAGAAGCGGGGAATCAGAGGCCGGGAATCAGAGGCCGGGAATCAGATGCTGGGAATAAGAGGCCGGGAATCAGAGGTGGGGAATCAGATATGGGGAATCAGAGGTGGCGAATCAAAGGCGGTGAATCAGAGATGGGGAATCAGAGGCGGGGAATCAGAGGCAGGGAATCAGATGCGGGGAATCAGAGGCGGGGAATCAGAGGTGGGGAATCAGAGGTTGTGAATCAGAGATGGGGAATCAAGGCGGGGAATCAGAGGCAGGGAATCAGACGCGGGGAATCAGAGGCGGGGATTCAGAGCTGGGGAATCAGAGGCGGGGAATCAGAGTTGGGGAATCAGAGGCAGGGAATCAGATATGGGGAATCAGAGGCGGGGATTCAGAGGCGGGGAAACAGAGGCGGGGAATCAGATGTGGGGAATCAGAGGTGGGGAATCAGGGGCAGGGAATCAGTGGCAGGGAATCAGAGGCGGGGAATCAGAGGCGGGGAATCAAAGGCAGGGAATCAGACACGGGGAATCAGAGGCGGGGAATCAGAGATGGGGAATCAGAGGCGGGGAATCAGAGGCAGGGAATCGGATGCCGGGAATCAGAGTCGGGGAATCAGAGCTGGGGAATCAGAGGCGGGGAATCAGAGTTGGGGAATCAGAGGCGGGGAATCAGATATGGGGAAATAGAGGCGGGGAATCAGATATGGGGAATCAGAGGTGTGGAATCAGAGGTTGGGAATCAGAGGCAGGGAATCAGAGTCGGGGAAACAGAGGCGGGGAATCAGATATGGGGAATCAGAGGTGGCGAATCAAAGGCGGTGAAACAGACATGGGGAATCAGGGCAGGGAATCAGAGGCAGGGAATCAAACACGGGGAATCAGAGCTGGGGAATCAGAGGCGGGGAATCAGAGGCGGGGAATCAGAGGCGGGGAATCAGAGGCGGGGAAACAGAGGCGGGGAATCAGATATGGGAAATCAGAGGTGGGGAATCCGAGGTTGGGAATCAGAGGCAGGGAATCAGAGGCGGAAAATCAGAGGCGGGGAATCAGAGGAAGGGAATCAGATGTGCGGAATCGGAGATGGGGAATCAGAGGCAGGGAATCAGAGGCGGGGAATCAGAGGCGGGGAATGAGATATGGAGAATCAGAGGCGGGGAATCAGAGGCTGGGAAACAGAGGCAGGGAATCAGATGCGGGGAATCAGAGGCGGGGAATCAGATGCGGGGAATCAGAGGCGGGGAATCAGAGCTGGCGAATCAGAGGCGGGGAATCAGAGGTGGGCAATCAGAGGCGGGGAATCAGATATGGGGAATCAGAGGCGGGGAATCAGAGGCGGGGAAACAGAGGCGGTGAATCAAATATAGGGAATCAGAGGTGGGGAATCAGAGGTTGTGAATCAGAGATGGGGAATCAAGGCGGGGAATCAGAGGCAGGGAATCAGACACGGGGAATCAGAGGCGGGGATTCAGAGCTGGGGAATCAGAGGCGGGGAATCAGAGTTGGGGAATCAGAGGCAGGGAATCAGATATGGGGAATCAGAGGCGGGGGATTAGAGGCTGGGAAACTGAGGCGGGGAATCAGATATGGGGAATCAGAGGTGGGGAATCAGGGGCAGGGAATCAGTGGCAGGGAATCAGAGGCGGGGAATCAGAGGCGGGGAATCAGAGGCAGGGAATCAGACACGGGGAATCAGAGGCGGGGAATCAGAGATGGGGAATCAGAGGCGGGGAATCAGAGGCAGGGAATCGGACGCCGGGAATCAGAGTCGGGGAATCAGAGCTGGGGAATCAGAGGCGGGGAATCAGAGTTGGGGAATCAGAGGCGGGGATTCAGATATGGGGAAATAGAGGCGGGGAATCAGATATGGGGGTGTGGAATCAGAGGTTGGGAATCAGAGGAAGGGAATCAGAGTCGGGGAAACAGAGGCGGGGAATCAGATATGTGGAATCAGAGGTGGCGAATCAAAGGCGGTGAAACAGAGATGGGGAATCAGGGCAGGGAATCAGAGGCAGGGAATCAAACACGGGGAATCAGAGCTGGGGAATCAGAGGCGGGGAATCAGAGTTGGGAATCAGAGGCGGGGAATCAGAGGCGGGGAAACAGAGGCGGGGAATCAGATATGGGGAATCAGAGGTGGGGAATCAGAGGTTGGGAATCAGAGGCAGGGAATCAGAGGCGGGGAATCAGAGGCGGGGAATCAGAGGAAGGGAATCAGATGTGCGGAATCGGAGATGGGGAATCAGAGGCAGGGAATCAGAGGCGGGGAATCAGAGGCGGGGAATCAGAGGCCGGGAATCAGATATGGGGAACCTGAGGCGGGGAATCCGAGGCGGGGAAACAGAGGCGGGGAATCAGATATGGGGAATCAGAGGTGGGGTATCAGAGTTTGGGAATCAGAGGCAGGGAATCAGAGGCTTGGAATCAGATGCAGGGAATCAGATGCGGGGCATCAGAGGCGGGGAATCAGAGCTGGGGAATCAGAGGTGGGGAATCAGAATTGGGGAATCAGAGGTGGGGACTTAGATATTGGGAAACAGAGGCGGGGAATCAGAGGCGGGGAAACAGAGGCGGGGAATCAGATATGGGGAATCAGAGGTGGGGCATCAGAGGTTGTGAATCACAGATGGGGAATCAGAGGCGGGGAATCAGAGGCAGGGAATCAGACGCGGGGAATCAGAGGCGGGGATTCAGGGCTGGGGAATCAGAAGCGGGGAATCAGAGTTGGGGAATCAGAGGCGGGGAATCAGATATGGGGAATCAGAGGCAGGGAATCAGAGGCGGGGAATCAGAGCTGGCGAATCAGAGGCTGGGAATCAGAGGTGGGCAATCAGAGGCGGGGAATCAGATATGGGGAATCAGAGGCGGGGAATCAGAGGCGGGGAAACAGAGGCGGGGAATCAAATATAGGGAATCAGAGGTGGGGAATCAGAGGTTGTGAATCAGAGATGGGGAATCAAGGCGGGGAATCAGAGGTAGGGAATCAGACGCGGGGAATCAGAGGCGGGGATTCAGAGCTGGGGAATCAGAGGCGGGGAATCAGAGTTGGGGATCAGAGGCAGGGAATCAGATATGGGGAATCAGAGGCGGGGATTCAGAGGCGGGGAAACAGAGGCGGGGAATCAGATGTGGGGAATCAGAGGTGGGGAATCAGGGGCAGGGAATCAGTGGCAGGGAATCAGAGGCGGGGAATCAGAGGCGGGGAATCAAAGGCAGGGAATCAGACACGGGGAATCAGAGGAGGGGAATCAGAGATGGGGAATCAGAGGCGGGGAATCAGAGGCAGGGAATCGGATGCCGGGAATCAGAGTCGGGGAATCAGAGCTGGGGAATCAGAGGCGGGGAATCAGAGTTGGGGAATCAGAGGCGGGGAATCAGATATGGGGAAACAGAGGCGGGGAATCAGAGGCGGGCAAACAGAGGCGGGGAATTAGATATGGTGAATCAGAGGTAGGTAATCAGAGGTGGTGAATCAGTGATGGGGAATCACAGGCGGGGAATCAGAGGCAGGGAATAGAACGCGGGGAATCAGAGGCAGGGAATCAGAGCTGGGGAATCAGAGGCGGGGAATCATAGTTGGGAATCAGAGGCGGGAATCAGATATGGGGAAACAGAGGCTGGGAATCAGAGGCGGGGAAACAGAGGCGGGGAATCAGATATGGGGAATCGGATGCAGGGAATCAGAGGCGGGGAATCAGAGCTGGGGAATCAGAGGCGGGGAATCAGAGTTGGGGCATCAGAGGTGGGGAATTAGATATAGGGAAACAGAGGCGGGGAATCAGAGGCGGGGAAACAGAGGCGGGGAATCAGATATGGGGAATCAGAGGTGGGGAATCAGAGGCAGGGAATCAGATGTGCGGAATCAGAGATGGGGAATCAGAGGCAGGGAATCAGAAGCGGGGAATCAGAGGCCGGGAATCAGAGGCCGGGAATCAGATGCTGGGAATAAGAGGCCGGGAATCAGAGGAGGGGAATCAGAGTCCAGGAATCAGAGATGGGGATTCAGAGGCGGGGAATGAGATATGGAGAATCAGAGGCGGGGAATCATAGGCGGGGAAACAGAGGTGGGGAATCAGATATGGGGAATCAGAGGTGGCGAATCAAAGGCGGTGAATCAGAGATGGGGAATCAGAGGCGGGGAATCAGAGGCAGGGAATCAGATGCGGGGAATCAGAGGCGGGGAATCAGAGCTGGCGAATCAGAGGCTGGAAATCAGAGGTGGGCAATCAGAGGCGGGGAATCAGATATGGGGAATCAGAGGCGGGGAATCAGAGGCGGGGAAACAGAGGCGGGGAATCAAATATAGGGAATCAGAGGTGGGGAATCAGAGGTTGTGAATCAGAGATGGGGAATCAAGGCGGGGAATCAGAGGCAGGGAATCAGGCACGGGGAATCAAAGGCGGGGATTCAGAGCTGGGGAATCAGAGGCGGGGAATCAGAGGCTTGGAATCAGATGCAGGGTATCAGATGCGGGGAATCAGAGGCGGGGAATCAGAGCTGGGGAATCAGAGGTGGGGAATCAGATTTGGGGAATCAGAGGTGGGGACTTAGATATTGGGAAACAGAGGCGGGGAATCAGAGGCGGGGAAACAGAGGCGGGGAATCAGATATGGGGAATCAGAGGTGGGGAATCAGAGGCAGGGAATCAGATGTGCGGAATCAGAGATGGGGAATCAGAGGCAGGGAATCAGAATCAGAAGAAGGGAATCAGAGGCCGGGAATCAGAGGCCGGAATCAGATGCTGGGAATCAGAGGCCTGGAATCAGAGGCGGGGAATCAGAGGCAGGGAATCAGATGCGGGGAATCAGAGGCGGGGAATCAGAGCTGGGGAATCAGAGGCGGGGTATTAGAGTTGGGGAATCAGAGGCAGGGAATCAGAGGCGGGGAATCAGAGGCAGGGAATCAGACGCGGGGAATGTGAGGCGGGGAATCAGAGCTGGGGAATCAGAGGTGGGGAATCAGAGTTGGGGAATCAGAGGCAGGGAATTGGATGTGCGGAATCAGAGATGGGGAATCAGAGGTGGGGAATCAGAGGCGGTGAAGCAGAGAT
Source organism: Narcine bancroftii (assembly GCF_036971445.1). Lineage (NCBI taxonomy): Eukaryota > Metazoa > Chordata > Chondrichthyes > Torpediniformes > Narcinidae > Narcine > Narcine bancroftii. The sequence goes on from NC_091470.1 coordinate 264,808,205, forward strand.
GGGGAATCAGAGGCGGGGAATCAGAGGCAGGAAATCAGACACGGGGATTCAGAGGCTGGGATTCAGAGTTGGGGATTCAGAGGCGGGGAATCAGATATGGGGAATCAGAGGCGGGGAATCAGAGGCGGGGAAACAGAGGCGGGGAATCAGATATGGGGAATCAGAGGTGGGGCATCAGAGGTTGTGAATCACAGATGGGGAATCAGAGGCGGGGAATCAGAGGCAGGGAATCAGACGCGGGGAATCAGAGGCGGGGATTCAGGGCTGGGGAATCAGAAGCGGGGAATCAGAGTTGGGGAATCAGAGGCGGGGAATCAGATATGGTGAATCAGAGGCAGAGAATCAGAGGCGGGGAATCAGAAGCAGGGAATCAGACGCGGGGAATGTGAGGCGGGGAATCAGAGCTGGGGAATCAGAGGTGGGGAATCAGAGTTGGGGAATCAGAGGCAGGGAATTGGATGTGCGGAATGAGAGATGGGGAATCAGAGGTGGGGAATCAGAGGCGGTGAATCAGAGATGGGGAATCAGAGGCGGGGAATCAGAGGCAGGAAATCAGACACGGGAATCAGAGGCTGGGAATCAGAGTTGGGGATTCAGAGGCGGGGAATCAGATATGGGGAAACAGAGGCGGGGAATCAGAGGCGGGCAAACAGAGGCGGGGAATTAGATATGGGGAATCAGAGGCAGGGAATCAGAGGTGGTGAATCAGTGATGGGGAATCACAGGCGGGGAATCAGAGGCAGGGAATAGAACGCGGGGAATCAGAGGCAGGGAATCAGAGCTGGGGAATCAGAGGCGGGGAATCATAGTTGGGAATCAGAGGCGGGAATCAGATATGGGGAAACAGAGGCTGGGAATCAGAGGCGGGGAAACAGAGGCGGGTAATCAGATATGTGGAATCGGATGCAGGGAATCAGAGGCGGGGAATCAGAGCTGGGGAATCAGAGGCGGGGAATCAGAGTTGGGGCATCAGAGGTGGGGAATTAGATATAGGGAAACAGAGGCGGGGAATCAGAGGCGGGGAAACAGAGGCGGGGAATCAGATATGGGGAATAAGAGGTGGGGAATCAGAGGCAGGGAATCAGATGTGCGGAATCAGAGATGGGGAATCAGAGGCAGGGAATCAGAAGCGGGGAATCAGAGGCCGGGAATCAGAGGCCGGGAATCAGATGCTGGGAATAAGAGGCCGGGAATCAGAGGAGGGGAATCAGAGTCCAGGAATCAGAGATGGGGATTCAGAGGCGGGGAATGAGATATGGAGAATCAGAGGTGGGGAATCAGAGGCGGGGAAACAGAGGTGGGGAATCAGATATGGGGAATCAGAGGTGGCGAATCAAAGGCGGTGAATCAGAGATGGGGAATCAGAGGCGGGGAATCAGAGGCAGGGAATCAGATGCGGGGAATCAGAGGCGGGGAATCAGAGCTGGCGAATCAGAGGCTGGGAATCAGAGGTGGGCAATCAGAGGCGGGGAATCAGATATGGGGAATCAGAGGTGGGGAATCAGAGGCGGGGAAACAGAGGCGGGGAATCAAATATAGGGAATCAGAGGTGGGGAATCAGAGGTTGTGAATCAGAGAGGGGGAATCAAGGCGGGGAATCAGTGGCAGGGAATCAGACGTGGGGAATCAGAGGCGGGGATTCAGAGCTGGGGAATCAGAGGCGGGGAATCAGAGTTGGGGAATCAGAGGCAGGGAATCAGATATGGGGAATCAGAGGCGGGGAATCAGAGGCCGGGAATCAGATATGGGGAAACAGAGGCGGGGAATCCGAAGCGGGGAAACAGAGGCGGGGAATCAGATATGGGGAATCAGAGGTGGGGAATCAGAGGTTGGGAATCAGAGGAAGGGAATCAGAGGCTTGGAATCAGATGCAGGGTATCAGATGCGGGGAATCAGAGGCGGGGAATCAGAGCTGGGGAATCAGAGGTGGGGAATCAGATTTGGGGAATCAGAGGTGGGGACTTAGATATTGGGAAACAGAGGCGGGGAATCAGAGGCGGGGAATCAGATATGGGGAATCAGAGGCGGGGAATCAGAGTTGGGGAATCAGAGGCAGGGAATCAGATATGGGGAATCAGAGGCGGGGAATCAGAGGCCGGGAATCAGATATGGGGAAACAGAGGCGGGGAATCCGAAGCGGGGAAACAGAGGCGGGGAATCAGATATGGGGAATCAGAGGTGGGGAATCAGAGGTTGGGAATCAGAGGAAGGGAATCAGAGGCTTGGAATCAGATGCAGGGTATCAGATGCGGGGAATCAGAGGCGGGGAATCAGAGCTGGGGAATCAGAGGTGGGGAATCAGATTTGGGGAATCAGAGGTGGGGACTTAGATATTGGGAAACAGAGGCGGGGAATCAGAGGCGGGGAAACAGAGGCGGGGAATCAGATATGGTGAATCAGAGGTGGGGAATCAGAGGCAGGGAATCAGATGTGCGGAATCAGAGATGGGGAATCAGAGGCAGGGAATCAGAATCAGAAGAAGGGAATCAGAGGCCGGGAATCAGAGGCCGGAATCAGATGCTGGGAATCAGAGGCCTGGAATCAGAGGCGGGGAATCAGAGGCAGGGAATCAGATGCGGGGAATCAGAGGCGGGGAATCAGAGCTGGGGAATCAGAGGCGGGGTATTAGAGTTGGGGAATCAGAGGCGGGGAATCAGATATGGGGAAACAGAGGTGGGGAATCAGAGGCGGGGAAACAGAGGCAGGGAATCAGATATAGGGAATCAGAGGTGGGGCATCAGAGGTTGTGAATCACAGATGGGGAATCAGGGGCGGGGAATCAGAGGCAGGGAATCAGACGCGGGGAATCAGAGGCGGGGATTCAGAGCTGGGGAATCAGAAGTGGGGAATCAGAGTTGGGGAATCAGAGGCGGGGAATCAGATATGGGGAATCAGAGGCAGGGAATCGGAGGCGGGGAATCAGAGGCAGGGAATCAGAAGCGTGGAATCTGAGGTGGGGAATCAGAGCTGGGGAATCAGAGGTGGGGAATCAGAGTTGGGGAAACAGAGGCAGGGAATTGGATGTGCGGAATCAGAGAGGGGGAATCAGAGGTGGGGAATCAGAGGCGGTGAATCAGAGATGGGGAATCAGAGGCGGGGAATCAGAGGCAGGAAATCAGACACGGGGATTCAGAGGCTGGGAATCAGACGGGGGGAATCAAAGGCGGGGAATCAGAGCTGGGGAATCTGAGGCAGGGAATCAGAGTTGGGGATTCAGAGGCGGGGAATCAGATATGGGGAAACAGAGGCGGGGAATCAGAGGCGGGCAAACAGAGGCGGGGAATTAGATATGGGGAATCAGAGGTAGGGAATCAGAGGTGGTGAATCAGTGATGGGGAATCACAGGCGGGGAATCAGAGGCAGGGAATAGAACGCGGGGAATCAGAGGCAGGGAATCAGAGCTGGGGAATCAGAGGACGGGATTCATAGTTGGGAATCAGAGGCGGGAATCACATATGGGGAAACAGAGGCGGGGAATCAGAGGCGGTGAAACAGAGGCGGGGAATCAGATATGGGGAATCGGATGCAGGGAATCAGAGGCGGGGAATCAGAGCTGGGGAATCAGAGGCGGGGAATCAGAGTTGGGGCATCAGAGGTGGGGAATTAGATATAGGGAAACAGAGGCGGGGAATCAGAGGCGGGGAAAAAGAGGCGGGGAATCAGATATGGGGAATCAGAGGTGGGGAATCAGAGGCAGGGAATCAGATGTGCGGAATCAGAGATGGGGAATAAGAGGCAGGGAATCAGAATCAGAAGCGGGGAATCAGAGGCCGGGAATCAGAGGCCGGGAATCAGATGCTGGGAATAAGAGGCCGGGAATCAGAGGTGGGGAATCAGATATGGGGAATCAGAGGTGGCGAATCAAAGGCGGTGAATCAGAGATGGGGAATCAGAGGCGGGGAATCAGAGGCAGGGAATCAGATGCGGGGAATCAGAGGCGGGGAATCAGAGGTGGGGAATCAGAGGTTGTGAATCAGAGATGGGGAATCAAGGCGGGGAATCAGAGGCAGGGAATCAGACGCGGGGAATCAGAGGCGGGGATTCAGAGCTGGGGAATCAGAGGCGGGGAATCAGAGTTGGGGAATCAGAGGCAGGGAATCAGATATGGGGAATCAGAGGCGGGGATTCAGAGGCGGGGAAACAGAGGCGGGGAATCAGATGTGGGGAATCAGAGGTGGGGAATCAGGGGCAGGGAATCAGTGGCAGGGAATCAGAGGCGGGGAATCAGAGGCGGGGAATCAAAGGCAGGGAATCAGACACGGGGAATCAGAGGCGGGGAATCAGAGATGGGGAATCAGAGGCGGGGAATCAGAGGCAGGGAATCGGATGCCGGGAATCAGAGTCGGGGAATCAGAGCTGGGGAATCAGAGGCGGGGAATCAGATATGGGGAAATAGAGGCGGGGAATCAGATATGGGGAATCAGAGGTGTGGAATCAGAGGTTGGGAATCAGAGGCAGGGAATCAGAGTCGGGGAAACAGAGGCGGGGAATCAGATATGGGGAATCAGAGGTGGCGAATCAAAGGCGGTGAAACAGACATGGGGAATCAGGGCAGGGAATCAGAGGCAGGGAATCAAACACGGGGAATCAGAGCTGGGGAATCAGAGGCGGGGAATCAGAGGCGGGGAATCAGAGGCGGGGAATCAGAGGCGGGGAAACAGAGGCGGGGAATCAGATATGGGAAATCAGAGGTGGGGAATCCGAGGTTGGGAATCAGAGGCAGGGAATCAGAGGCGGAAAATCAGAGGCGGGGAATCAGAGGAAGGGAATCAGATGTGCGGAATCGGAGATGGGGAATCAGAGGCAGGGAATCAGAGGCGGGGAATCAGAGGCGGGGAATGAGATATGGAGAATCAGAGGCGGGGAATCAGAGGCTGGGAAACAGAGGCAGGGAATCAGATGCGGGGAATCAGAGGCGGGGAATCAGATGCGGGGAATCAGAGGCGGGGAATCAGAGCTGGCGAATCAGAGGCGGGGAATCAGAGGTGGGCAATCAGAGGCGGGGAATCAGATATGGGGAATCAGAGGCGGGGAATCAGAGGCGGGGAAACAGAGGCGGTGAATCAAATATAGGGAATCAGAGGTGGGGAATCAGAGGTTGTGAATCAGAGATGGGGAATCAAGGCGGGGAATCAGAGGCAGGGAATCAGACACGGGGAATCAGAGGCGGGGATTCAGAGCTGGGGAATCAGAGGCGGGGAATCAGAGTTGGGGAATCAGAGGCAGGGAATCAGATATGGGGAATCAGAGGCGGGGAATTAGAGGCTGGGAAACTGAGGCGGGGAATCAGATATGGGGAATCAGAGGTGGGGAATCAGGGGCAGGGAATCAGTGGCAGGGAATCAGAGGCGGGGAATCAGAGGCGGGGAATCAGAGGCAGGGAATCAGACACGGGGAATCAGAGGCGGGGAATCAGAGATGGAGAATCAGAGGCGGGGAATCAGAGGCAGGGAATCGGACGCCGGGAATCAGAGTCGGGGAATCAGAGCTGGGGAATCAGAGGCGGGGAATCAGAGTTGGGGAATCAGAGGCGGGGATTCAGATATGGGGAAATAGAGGCGGGGAATCAGATATGGGGGTGTGGAATCAGAGGTTGGGAATCAGAGGAAGGGAATCAGAGTCGGGGAAACAGAGGCGGGGAATCAGATATGTGGAATCAGAGGTGGCGAATCAAAGGCGGTGAAACAGAGATGGGGAATCAGGGCAGGGAATCAGAGGCAGGGAATCAAACACGGGGAATCAGAGCTGGGGAATCAGAGGCGGGGAATCAGAGTTGGGAATCAGAGGCGGGGAATCAGAGGCGGGGAAACAGAGGCGGGGAATCAGATATGGGGAATCAGAGGTGGGGAATCAGAGGTTGGGAATCAGAGGCAGGGAATCAGAGGCGGGGAATCAGAGGCGGGGAATCAGAGGAAGGGAATCAGATGTGCGGAATCGGAGATGGGGAATCAGAGGCAGGGAATCAGAGGCGGGGAATCAGAGGCGGGGAATCAGAGGCCGGGAATCAGATATGGGGAACCTGAGGCGGGGAATCCGAGGCGGGGAAACAGAGGCGGGGAATCAGATATGGGGAATCAGAGGTGGGGTATCAGAGTTTGGGAATCAGAGGCAGGGAATCAGAGGCTTGGAATCAGATGCAGGGAATCAGATGCGGGGCATCAGAGGCGGGGAATCAGAGCTGGGGAATCAGAGGTGGGGAATCAGAATTGGGGAATCAGAGGTGGGGACTTAGATATTGGGAAACAGAGGCGGGGAATCAGAGGCGGGGAAACATGGGCGGGGAATCAGATATGGGGAATCAGAGGTGGGGCATCAGAGGTTGTGAATCACAGATGGGGAATCAGAGGCGGGGAATCAGAGGCAGGGAATCAGACGCGGGGAATCAGAGGCGGGGATTCAGGGCTGGGGAATCAGAAGCGGGGAATCAGAGTTGGGGAATCAGAGGCGGGGAATCAGATATGGGGAATCAGAGGCAGGGAATCAGAGGCGGGGAATCAGAGCTGGCGAATCAGAGGCTGGGAATCAGAGGTGGGCAATCAGAGGCGGGGAATCAGATATGGGGAATCAGAGGCGGGGAATCAGAGGCGGGGAAACAGAGGCGGGGAATCAAATATAGGGAATCAGAGGTGGGGAATCAGAGGTTGTGAATCAGAGATGGGGAATCAAGGCGGGGAATCAGAGGTAGGGAATCAGACGCGGGGAATCAGAGGCGGGGATTCAGAGCTGGGGAATCAGAGGCGGGGAATCAGAGTTGGGGATCAGAGGAAGGGAATCAGATATGGGGAATCAGAGGCGGGGATTCAGAGGCGGGGAAACAGAGGCGGGGAATCAGATGTGGGGAATCAGAGGTGGGGAATCAGGGGCAGGGAATCAGTGGCAGGGAATCAGAGGCGGGGAATCAGAGGCGGGGAATCAAAGGCAGGGAATCAGACACGGGGAATCAGAGGAGGGGAATCAGAGATGGGGAATCAGAGGCGGGGAATCAGAGGCAGGGAATCGGATGCCGGGAATCAGAGTCGGGGAATCAGAGCTGGGGAATCAGAGGCGGGGAATCAGAGTTGGGGAATCAGAGGCGGGGAATCAGATATGGGGAAACAGAGGCGGGGAATCAGAGGCGGGCAAACAGAGGCGGGGAATTAGATATGGTGAATCAGAGGTAGGTAATCAGAGGTGGTGAATCAGTGATGGGGAATCACAGGCGGGGAATCAGAGGCAGGGAATAGAACGCGGGGAATCAGAGGCAGGGAATCAGAGCTGGGGAATCAGAGGCGGGGAATCATAGTTGGGAATCAGAGGCGGGAATCAGATATGGGGAAACAGAGGCTGGGAATCAGAGGCGGGGAAACAGAGGCGGGGAATCAGATATGGGGAATCGGATGCAGGGAATCAGAGGCGGGGAATCAGAGCTGGGGAATCAGAGGCGGGGAATCAGAGTTGGGGCATCAGAGGTGGGGAATTAGATATAGGGAAACAGAGGCGGGGAATCAGAGGCGGGGAAACAGAGGCGGGGAATCAGATATGGGGAATCAGAGGTGGGGAATCAGAGGCAGGGAATCAGATGTGCGGAATCAGAGATGGGGAATCAGAGGCAGGGAATCAGAAGCGGGGAATCAGAGGCCGGGAATCAGAGGCCGGGAATCAGATGCTGGGAATAAGAGGCCGGGAATCAGAGGAGGGGAATCAGAGTCCAGGAATCAGAGATGGGGATTCAGAGGCGGGGAATGAGATATGGAGAATCAGAGGCGGGGAATCAGAGGCGGGGAAACAGAGGTGGGGAATCAGATATGGGGAATCAGAGGTGGCGAATCAAAGGCGGTGAATCAGAGATGGGGAATCAGAGGCGGGGAATCAGAGGCAGGGAATCAGATGCGGGGAATCAGAGGCGGGGAATCAGAGCTGGCGAATCAGAGGCTGGAAATCAGAGGTGGGCAATCAGAGGCGGGGAATCAGATATGGGGAATCAGAGGCGGGGAATCAGAGGCGGGGAAACAGAGGCGGGGAATCAAATATAGGGAATCAGAGGTGGGGAATCAGAGGTTGTGAATCAGAGATGGGGAATCAAGGCGGGGAATCAGAGGCAGGGAATCAGACACGGGGAATCAAAGGCGGGGATTCAGAGCTGGGGAATCAGAGGCGGGGAATCAGAGGCTTGGAATCAGATGCAGGGTATCAGATGCGGGGAATCAGAGGCGGGGAATCAGAGCTGGGGAATCAGAGGTGGGGAATCAGATTTGGGGAATCAGAGGTGGGGACTTAGATATTGGGAAACAGAGGCGGGGAATCAGAGGCGGGGAAACAGAGGCGGGGAATCAGATATGGGGAATCAGAGGTGGGGAATCAGAGGCAGGGAATCAGATGTGCGGAATCAGAGATGGGGAATCAGAGGCAGGGAATCAGAATCAGAAGAAGGGAATCAGAGGCCGGGAATCAGAGGCCGGAATCAGATGCTGGGAATCAGAGGCCTGGAATCAGAGGCGGGGAATCAGAGGCAGGGAATCAGATGCGGGGAATCAGAGGCGGGGAATCAGAGCTGGGGAATCAGAGGCGGGGTATTAGAGTTGGGGAATCAGAGGCAGGGAATCAGAGGCGGGGAATCAGAGGCAGGGAATCAGACGCGGGGAATGTGAGGCGGGGAATCAGAGCTGGGGAATCAGAGGTGGGGAATCAGAGTTGGGGAATCAGAGGCAGGGAATTGGATGTGCGGAATCAGAGATGGGGAATCAGAGGTGGGGAATCAGAGGCGGTGAAGCAGAGATGGGGAATCAGAGGCGGGGAATCAGAGGCAGGAAATCAGACACGGGGATTCAGAGGCTGGGATTCAGAGTTGGGGATTCAGAGGCGGGGAATCAGATATGGGGAATCAGAGGCGGGGAATCAGAGGCGGGGAAACAGAGGCGGGGAATCAGATATGGGGAATCAGAGGTGGGGCATCAGAGGTTGTGAATCACAGATGGGGAATCAGAGGCGGGGAATCAGAGGCAGGGAATCAGACGCGGGGAATCAGAGGCGGGGATTCAGGGCTGGGGAATCAGAAGCGGGGAATCAGAGTTGGGGAATCAGAGGCGGGGAATCAGATATGGTGAATCAGAGGCAGAGAATCAGAGGCGGGGAATCAGAAGCAGGGAATCAGACGCGGGGAATGTGAGGCGGGGAATCAGAGCTGGGGAATCAGAGGTGGGGAATCAGAGTTGGGGAATCAGAGGCAGGGAATTGGATGTGCGGAATGAGAGATGGGGAATCAGAGGTGGGGAATCAGAGGCGGTGAATCAGAGATGGGGAATCAGAGGCGGGGAATCAGAGGCAGGAAATCAGACACGGGAATCAGAGGCTGGGAATCAGAGTTGGGGATTCAGAGGCGGGGAAACAGATATGGGGAAACAGAGGCGGGGAATCAGAGGCGGGCAAACAGAGGCGGGGAATTAGATATGGGGAATCAGAGGCAGGGAATCAGAGGTGGTGAATCAGTGATGGGGAATCACAGGCGGGGAATCAGAGGCAGGGAATAGAACGCGGGGAATCAGAGGCAGGGAATCAGAGCTGGGGAATCAGAGGCGGGGAAACATAGTTGGGAATCAGAGGCGGGAATCAGATATGGGGAAACAGAGGCTGGGAATCAGAGGCGGGGAAACAGAGGCGGGTAATCAGATATGTGGAATCGGATGCAGGGAATCAGAGGCGGGGAATCAGAGCTGGGGAATCAGAGGCGGGGAATCAGAGTTGGGGCATCAGAGGTGGGGAATTAGATATAGGGAAACAGAGGCGGGGAATCAGAGGCGGGGAAACAGAGGCGGGGAATCAGATATGGGGAATAAGAGGTGGGGAATCAGAGGCAGGGAATCAGATGTGCGGAATCAGAGATGGGGAATCAGAGGCAGGGAATCAGAAGCGGGGAATCAGAGGCCGGGAATCAGAGGCCGGGAATCAGATGCTGGGAATAAGAGGCCGGGAATCAGAGGAGGGGAATCAGAGTCCAGGAATCAGAGATGGGGATTCAGAGGCGGGGAATGAGATATGGAGAATCAGAGGTGGGGAATCAGAGGCGGGGAAACAGAGGTGGGGAATCAGATATGGGGAATCAGAGGTGGCGAATCAAAGGCGGTGAATCAGAGATGGGGAATCAGAGGCGGGGAATCAGAGGCAGGGAATCAGATGCGGGGAATCAGAGGCGGGGAATCAGAGCTGGCGAATCAGAGGCTGGGAATCAGAGGTGGGCAATCAGAGGCGGGGAATCAGATATGGGGAATCAGAGGTGGGGAATCAGAGGCGGGGAAACAGAGGCGGGGAATCAAATATAGGGAATCAGAGGTGGGGAATCAGAGGTTGTGAATCAGAGAGGGGGAATCAAGGCGGGGAATCAGTGGCAGGGAATCAGACGTGGGGAATCAGAGGCGGGGATTCAGAGCTGGGGAATCAGAGGCGGGGAATCAGAGTTGGGGAATCAGAGGCAGGGAATCAGATATGGGGAATCAGAGGCGGGGAATCAGAGGCCGGGAATCAGATATGGGGAAACAGAGGCGGGGAATCCGAAGCGGGGAAACAGAGGCGGGGAATCAGATATGGGGAATCAGAGGTGGGGAATCAGAGGTTGGGAATCAGAGGAAGGGAATCAGAGGCTTGGAATCAGATGCAGGGTATCAGATGCGGGGAATCAGAGGCGGGGAATCAGAGCTGGGGAATCAGAGGTGGGGAATCAGATTTGGGGAATCAGAGGTGGGGACTTAGATATTGGGAAACAGAGGCGGGGAATCAGAGGCGGGGAAACAGAGGCGGGGAATCAGATATGGTGAATCAGAGGTGGGGAATCAGAGGCAGGGAATCAGATGTGCGGAATCAGAGATGGGGAATCAGAGGCAGGGAATCAGAATCAGAAGAAGGGAATCAGAGGCCGGGAATCAGAGGCCGGAATCAGATGCTGGGAATCAGAGGCCTGGAATCAGAGGCGGGGAATCAGAGGCAGGGAATCAGAGCTGGGGAATCAGAGGCGGGGTATTAGAGTTGGGGAATCAGAGGCGGGGAATCAGATATGGGGTAACAGAGGTGGGGAATCAGAGGCGGGGAAACAGAGGCAGGGAATCAGATATAGGGAATCAGAGGTGGGGCATCAGAGGTTGTGAATCACAGATGGGGAATCAGAGGCGGGGAATCAGAGGCAGGGAATCAGACGCGGGGAATCAGAGGCGGGGATTCAGAGCTGGGGAATCAGAAGCGGGGAATCAGAGTTGGGGAATCAGAGGCGGGGAATCAGATATGGGGAATCAGAGGCAGGGAATCGGAGGCGGGGAATCAGAGGCAGGGAATCAGAAGCGTGGAATCTGAGGCGGGGAATCAGAGCTGGGGAATCAGAGGTGGGGAATCAGAGTTGGGGAAACAGAGGCAGGGAATTGGATGTGCGGAATCAGAGAGGGGGAATCAGAGGTGGGGAATCAGAGGCGGGGAATCAGAGGAAGGGAATCAGATGTGCGGAATCGGAGATGGGGAATCAGAGGCAGGGAATCAGAGGCGGGGAATCAGAGGCGGGGAATCAGAGGCCGGGAATCAGATATGGGGAACCTGAGGCGGGGAATCCGATGCGGGGAAACAGAGGCGGGGAATCAGATATGGGGAATCAGAGGTGGGGAATCAGAGTTTGGGAATCAGAGGCAGGGAATCAGAGGCTTGGAATCAGATGCAGGGAATCAGATGCGGGGCATCAGAGGCGGGGAATCAGAGCTGGGGAATCAGAGGTGGGGAATCAGAATTGGGGAATCAGAGGTGGGGACTTAGATATTGGGAAACAGAGGCGGGGAATCAGAGGCGGGGAAACAGAGGCGGGGAATCAGATATGGGGAATCAGAGGTGGGGCATCAGAGGTTGTGAATCACAGATGGGGAATCAGAGGCGGGGAATCAGAGGCAGGGAATCAGACGCGGGGAATCAGAGGCGGGGATTCAGGGCTGGGGAATCAGAAGCGGGGAATCAGAGTTGGGGAATCAGAGGCGGGGAATCAGATATGGGGAATCAGAGGCAGGGAATCAGAGGCGGGGAATCAGAGCTGGCGAATCAGAGGCTGGGAATCAGAGGTGGGCAATCAGAGGCGGGGAATCAGATATGGGGAATCAGAGGCGGGGAATCAGAGGCGGGGAAACAGAGGCGGGGAATCAAATATAGGGAATCAGAGGTGGGGAATCAGAGGTTGTGAATCAGAGATGGGGAATCAAGGCGGGGAATCAGAGGTAGGGAATCAGACGCGGGGAATCAGAGGCGGGGATTCAGAGCTGGGGAATCAGAGGCGGGGAATCAGAGTTGGGGATCAGAGGCAGGGAATCAGATATGGGGAATCAGAGGCGGGGATTCAGAGGCGGGGAAACAGAGGCGGGGAATCAGATGTGGGCAATCAGAGGTGGGGAATCAGGGGCAGGGAATCAGTGGCAGGGAATCAGAGGCGGGGAATCAGAGGCGGGGAATCAAAGGCAGGGAATCAGACACGGGGAATCAGAGGAGGGGAATCAGAGATGGGGAATCAGAGGCGGGGAATCAGAGGCAGGGAATCGGATGCCGGGAATCAGAGTCGGGGAATCAGAGCTGGGGAATCAGAGGCGGGGAATCAGAGTTGGGGAATCAGAGGCGGGGAATCAGATATGGGGAAACAGAGGCGGGGAATCAGAGGCGGGCAAACAGAGGCGGGGAATTAGATATGGTGAATCAGAGGTAGGTAATCAGAGGTGGTGAATCAGTGATGGGGAATCACAGGCGGGGAATCAGAGGCAGGGAATAGAACGCGGGGAATCAGAGGCAGGGAATCAGAGCTGGGGAATCAGAGGCGGGGAATCATAGTTGGGAATCAGAGGCGGGAATCAGATATGGGGAAACAGAGGCTGGGAATCAGAGGCGGGGAAACAGAGGCGGGGAATCAGATATGGGGAATCGGATGCAGGGAATCAGAGGCGGGGAATCAGAGCTGGGGAATCAGAGGCGGGGAATCAGAGTTGGGGCATCAGAGGTGGGGAATTAGATATAGGGAAACAGAGGCGGGGAATCAGAGGCGGGGAAACAGAGGCGGGGAATCAGATATGGGGAATCAGAGGTGGGGAATCAGAGGCAGGGAATCAGATGTGCGGAATCAGAGATGGGGAATCAGAGGCAGGGAATCAGAAGCGGGGAATCAGAGGCCGGGAATCAGAGGCCGGGAATCAGATGCTGGGAATAAGAGGCCGGGAATCAGAGGAGGGGAATCAGAGTCCAGGAATCAGAGATGGGGATTCAGAGGCGGGGAATGAGATATGGAGAATCAGAGGCGGGGAATCAGAGGCGGGGAAACAGAGGTGGGGAATCAGATATGGGGAATCAGAGGTGGCGAATCAAAGGCGGTGAATCAGAGATGGGGAATCAGAGGCGGGGAATCAGAGGCAGGGAATCAGATGCGGGGAATCAGAGGCGGGGAATCAGAGCTGGCGAATCAGAGGCTGGAAATCAGAGGTGGGCAATCAGAGGCGGGGAATCAGATATGGGGAATCAGAGGCGGGGAATCAGAGGCGGGGAAACAGAGGCGGGGAATCAAATATAGGGAATCAGAGGTGGGGAATCAGAGGTTGTGAATCAGAGATGGGGAATCAAGGCGGGGAATCAGAGGCAGGGAATCAGACACGGGGAATCAGAGGCGGGGATTCAGAGCTGGGGAATCAGAGGCGGGGAATCAGAGGCTTGGAATCAGATGCAGGGTATCAGATGCGGGGAATCAGAGGCGGGGAATCAGAGCTGGGGAATCAGAGGTGGGGAATCAGATTTGGGGAATCAGAGGTGGGGACTTAGATATTGGGAAACAGAGGCGGGGAATCAGAGGCGGGGAAACAGAGGCGGGGAATCAGATATGGGGAATCAGAAGTGGGGAATCAGAGGCAGGGAATCAGATGTGCGGAATCAGAGATGGGGAATCAGAGGCAGGGAATCAGAATCAGAAGAAGGGAATCAGAGGCCGGGAATCAGAGGCCGGAATCAGATGCTGGGAATCAGAGGCCTGGAATCAGAGGCGGGGAATCAGAGGCAGGGAATCAGATGCGGGGAATCAGAGGCGGGGAATCAGAGCTGGGGAATCAGAGGCGGGGTATTAGAGTTGGGGAATCAGAGGCAGGGAATCAGAGGCGGGGAATCAGAGGCAGGGAATCAGACGCGGGGAATGTGAGGCGGGGAATCAGAGCTGGGGAATCAGAGGTGGGGAATCAGAGTTGGGGAATCAGAGGCAGGGAATTGGATGTGCGGAATCAGAGATGGGGAATCAGAGGTGGGGAATCAGAGGCGGTGAAGCAGAGATGGGGAATCAGAGGCGGGGAATCAGAGGCAGGAAATCAGACACGGGGATTCAGAGGCTGGGATTCAGAGTTGGGGATTCAGAGGCGGGGAATCAGATATGGGGAATCTGAGGCGGGGAATCAGAGGCGGGGAAACAGAGGCGGGGAATCAGATATGGGGAATCAGAGGTGGGGCATCAGAGGTTGTGAATCACAGATGGGGAATCAGAGGCGGGGAATCAGAGGCAGGGAATCAGACGCGGGGAATCAGAGGCGGGGATTCAGGGCTGGGGAATCAGAAGCGGGGAATCAGAGTTGGGGAATCAGAGGCGGGGAATCAGATATGGGGAATCAGAGGCAGAGAATCAGAGGCGGGGAATCAGAAGCAGGGAATCAGACGCGGGGAATGTGAGGCGGGGAATCAGAGCAGGGGAATCAGAGGTGGGGAATCAGAGTTGGGGAATCAGAGGCAGGGAATTGGATGTGCGGAATGAGAGATGGGGAATCAGAGGTGGAGAATCAGAGGCGGTGAATCAGAGATGGGGAATCAGAGGCGGGGAATCAGAGGCAGGAAATCAGACACGGGAATCAGAGGCTGGGAATCAGAGTTGGGGATTCAGAGGCGGGGAATCAGATATGGGGAAACAGAGGCGGGGAATCAGAGGCGGGCAAACTGAGGCGGGGAATTAGATATGGGGAATCAGAGGCAGGGAATCAGAGGTGGTGAATCAGTGATGGGGAATCACAGGCGGGGAATCAGAGGCAGGGAATAGAACGCGGGGAATGAGAGGCAGGGAATCAGAGCTGGGGAATCAGAGGCGGGGAATAATAGTTGGGAATCAGAAGCGGGAATCAGATATGGGGAAACAGAGGCTGGGAATCAGAGGCGGGGAAACAGAGGCGGGTAATCAGATATGTGGAATCGGATGCAGGGAATCAGAGGCGGGGAATCAGAGCTGGGGAATCAGAGGCGGGGAATCAGAGTTGGGGCATCAGAGGTGGGGAATTAGATATAGGGAAACAGAGGCGGGGAATCAGAGGCGGGGAAACAGAGGCGGGGAATCAGATATGGGGAATAAGAGGTGGGGAATCAGAGGCAGGGAATCAGATGTGCGGAATCAGAGATGGGGAATCAGAGGCAGGGAATCAGAAGCGGGGAATCAGAGGCCGGGAATCAGAGGCCGGGAATCAGATGCTGGGAATAAGAGGCCGGGAATCAGAGGAGGGGAATCAGAGTCCAGGAATCAGAGATGGGGATTCAGAGGCGGAAAATGAGATATGGAGAATCAGAGGTGGGGAATCAGAGGCGGGGAAACAGAGGTGGGGAATCAGATATGGGGAATCAGAGGTGGCGAATCAAAGGCGGTGAATCAGAGATGGGGAATCAGAGGCGGGGAATCAGAGGCAGGGAATCAGATGCGGGGAATCAGAGGCGGGGAATCAGAGCTGGCGAATCAGAGGCTGGGAATCAGAGGTGGGCAATCAGAGGCGGGGAATCAGATATGGGGAATCAGAGGTGGGGAATCAGAGGCGGGGAAACAGAGGCGGGGAATCAAATATAGGGAATCAGAGGTGGGGAATCAGAGGTTGTGAATCAGAGAGGGGGAATCAAGGCGGGGAATCAGTGGCAGGGAATCAGACGTGGGGAATCAGAGGCGGGGATTCAGAGCTGGGGAATCAGAGGCGGGGAATCAGAGTTGGGGAATCAGAGGCAGGGAATCAGATATGGGGAATCAGAGGCGGGGAATGAGAGGCCGGGAATCAGATATGGGGAAACAGAGGCGGGGAATCCGAAGCGGGGAAACAGAGGCGGGGAATCAGATATGGGGAATCAGAGGTGGGGAATCAGAGGTTGGGAATCAGAGGAAGGGAATCAGAGGCTTGGAATCAGATGCAGGGTATCAGATGCGGGGAATCAGAGGCGGGGAATCAGAGCTGGAAAATCAGAGGTGGGGAATCAGATTTGGGGAATCAGAGGTGGGGACTTAGATATTGGGAAACAGAGGCGGGGAATCAGAGGCGGGGAAACAGAGGCGGGGAATCAGATATGGTGAATCAGAGGTGGGGAATCAGAGGCAGGGAATCAGATGTGCGGAATCAGAGATGGGGAATCAGAGGCAGGGAATCAGAATCAGAAGAAGGGAATCAGAGGCCGGGAATCAGAGGCCGGAATCAGATGCTGGGAATCAGAGGCCTGGAATCAGAGGCGGGGAATCAGAGGCAGGGAATCAGAGCTGGGGAATCAGAGGCGGGGTATTAGAGTTGGGGAATCAGAGGCGGGGAATCAGATATGGGGTAACAGAGGTGGGGAATCAGAGGCGGGGAAACAGAGGCAGGGAATCAGATATAGGGAATCAGAGGTGGGGCATCAGAGGTTGTGAATCACAGATGGGGAATCAGAGGCGGGGAATCAGAGGCAGGGAATCAGACGCGGGGAATCAGAGGCGGGGATTCAGAGCTGGGGAATCAGAAGCGGGGAATCAGAGTTGGGGAATCAGAGGCGGGGAATCAGATATGGGGAATCAGAGGCAGGGAATCGGAGGCGGGGAATCAGAGGCAGGGAATCAGAAGCGTGGAATCTGAGGCGGGGAATCAGAGCTGGGGAATCAGAGGTGGGGAATCAGAGTTGGGGAAACAGAGGCAGGGAATTGGATGTGCGGAATCAGAGAGGGGGAATCAGAGGTGGGGAATCAGAGGCGGTGAATCAGAGATGGGGAATCAGAGGCGGGGAATCAGAGGCAGGAAATCAGACACGGGGATTCAGAGGCTGGGAATCAGACGGGGGGAATCAAAGGCGGGGAATCAGAGGCGGGGAATCAGAGCTGGCGAATCAGAGGCTGGGAATCAGAGGTGGGCAATCAGAGGCGGGGAATCAGATATGGGGAATCAGAGGTGGGGAATCAGAGGCGGGGAAACAGAGGCGGGGAATCAAATATGGGGAATCAGAGGTGGGGAATCAGAGGTTGTGAATCAGAGAGGGGGAATCAAGGCGGGGAATCAGTGGCAGGGAATCAGACGTGGGGAATCAGAGGCGGGGATTCAGAGCTGGGGAATCAGAGGCGGGGAATCAGAGTTGGGGAATCAGAGGCAGGGAATCAGATATGGGGAATCAGAGGCGGGGAATCAGAGGCCGGGAATCAGATATGGGGAAACAGAGGCGGGGAATCCGAAGCGGGGAAACAGAGGCGGGGAATCAGATATGGGGAATCAGAGGTGGGGAATCAGAGGTTGGGAATCAGAGGAAGGGAATCAGAGGCTTGGAATCAGATGCAGGGTATCAGATGCGGGGAATCAGAGGCGGGGAATCAGAGCTGGAAAATCAGAGGTGGGGAATCAGATTTGGGGAATCAGAGGTGGGGACTTAGATATTGGGAAACAGAGGCGGGGAATCAGAGGCGGGGAAACAGAGGCGGGGAATCAGATATGGTGAATCAGAGGTGGGGAATCAGAGGCAGGGAATCAGATGTGCGGAATCAGAGATGGGGAATCAGAGGCAGGGAATCAGAATCAGAAGAAGGGAATCAGAGGCCGGGAATCAGAGGCCGGAATCAGATGCTGGGAATCAGAGGCCTGGAATCAGAGGCGGGGAATCAGAGGCAGGGAATCAGAGCTGGGGAATCAGAGGCGGGGTATTAGAGTTGGGGAATCAGAGGCGGGGAATCAGATATGGGGTAACAGAGGTGGGGAATCAGAGGCGGGGAAACAGAGGCAGGGAATCAGATATAGGGAATCAGAGGTGGGGCATCAGAGGTTGTGAATCACAGATGGGGAATCAGAGGCGGGGAATCAGATATGGGGAATCAGAGGCAGGGAATCGGAGGCGGGGAATCAGAGGCAGGGAATCAGAAGCGTGGAATCTGAGGCGGGGAATCAGAGCTGGGGAATCAGAGGTGGGGAATCAGAGTTGGGGAAACAGAGGCAGGGAATTGGATGTGCGGAATCAGAGAGGGGGAATCAGAGGTGGGGAATCAGAGGCGGTGAATCAGAGATGGGGAATCAGAGGCGGGGAATCAGAGGCAGGAAATCAGACACGGGGATTCAGAGGCTGGGAATCAGACGGGGGGAATCAAAGGCGGGGAATCAGAGCTGGGGAATCTGAGGCAGGGAATCAGAGTTGGGGATTCAGAGGCGGGGAATCAGATATGGGGAAACAGAGGCGGGGAATCAGAGGCGGGCAAACAGAGGCAGGGAATTAGATATGGGGAATCAGAGGTAGGGAATCAGAGGTGGTGAATCAGTGATGGGGAATCACAGGCGGGGAATCAGAGGCAGGGAATAGAACGCGGGGAATCAGAGGCAGGGAATCAGAGCTGGGGAATCAGAGGACGGGATTCATAGTTGGGAATCAGAGGCGGGAATCAGATATGGGGAAACAGAGGCGGGGAATCAGAGGCGGTGAAACAGAGGCGGGGAATCAGATATGGGGAATCGGATGCAGCGAATCAGAGGCGGGGAATCAGAGCTGGGGAATCAGAGGCGGGGAATCAGAGTTGGGGCATCAGAGGTGGGGAATTAGATATAGGGAAACAGAGGCGGGGAATCAGAGGCGGGGAAACAGAGGCGGGGAATCAGATATGGGGAATCAGAGGTGGGGAATCAGAGGCAGGGAATCAGATGTGCGGAATCAGAGATGGGGAATAAGAGGCAGGGAATCAGAATCAGAAGCGGGGAATCAGAGGCCGGGAATCAGAGGCCGGGAATCAGATGCTGGGAATAAGAGGCCGGGAATCAGAGGTGGGGAATCAGATATGGGGAATCAGAGGTGGCGAATCAAAGGCGGTGAATCAGAGATGGGGAATCAGAGGCGGGGAATCAGAGGCAGGGAATCAGATGCGGGGAATCAGAGGCGGGGAATCAGAGCTGGCGAATCAGAGGCTGGGAATCAGAGGTGGGCAATCAGAGGCGGGGAATCAGACATGGGGAATCAGAGGCGGGGAATCAGAGGCGGGGAAACAGAGGCGGGGAATCAAATATAGGGAATCAGAGGTGGGGAATCAGAGGTTGTGAATCAGAGATGGGGAATCAGAGGTTGTGAATCAGAGATGGGGAATCAAGGCGGGGAATCAGAGGCAGGGAATCAGACGCGGGGAATCAGAGGCGGGGATTCAGAGCTGGGGAATCAGAGGCGGGGAATCAGAGTTGGGGAATCAGAGGCATGGAATCAGATATGGGGAATGAGAGGCGGGGATTCAGAGGCGGGGAAACAGAGGCGGGGAATCAGATGTGGGGAATCAGAGGTGGGGAATCAGGGGCAGGGAATCAGTGGCAGGGAATCAGAGGCGGGGAATCAGAGGCGGGGAATCAAAGGCAGGGAATCAGACACGGGGAATCAGAGGCGGGGAATCAGAGATGGGGAATCAGAGGCGGGGAATCAGAGGCAGGGAATCGGATGCCGGGAATCAGAGTCGGGGAATCAGAGCTGGGGAATCAGAGGCGGGGAATCAGAGTTGGGGAATCAGAGGCGGGGAATCAGATATGGGGAAATAGAGGCGGGGAATCAGATATGGGGAATCAGAGGTGTGGAATCAGAGGTTGGGAATCAGAGGCAGGGAATCAGAGTCGGGGAAACAGAGGCGGGGAATCAGATATGGGGAATCAGAGGTGGCGAATCAAAGGCGGTGAAACAGACATGGGGAATCAGGGCAGGGAATCAGAGGCAGGGAATCAAACACGGGGAATCAGAGCTGGGGAATCAGAGGCGGGGAATCAGAGGCGGGGAATCAGAGGCGGGGAATCAGAGGCGGGGAAACAGAGGCGGGGAATCAGATATGGGAAATCAGAGGTGGGGAATCCGAGGTTGGGAATCAGAGGCAGGGAATCAGAGGCGGAAAATCAGAGGCGGGGAATCAGAGGAAGGGAATCAGATGTGCGGAATCGGAGATGGGGAATCAGAGGCAGGGAATCAGAGGCGGGGAATCAGAGGCGGGGAATGAGATATGGAGAATCAGAGGCGGGGAATCAGAGGCTGGGAAACAGAGGCAGGGAATCAGATGCGGGGAATCAGAGGCGGGGAATCAGATGCGGGGAATCAGAGGCGGGGAATCAGAGCTGGCGAATCAGAGGCGGGGAATCAGAGGTGGGCAATCAGAGGCGGGGAATCAGAGTTGGGGAATCAGAGGCGGGGAATCAGATATGGGGAAATAGAGGCGGGGAATCAGATATGGGGAATCAGAGGTGTGGAATCAGAGGTTGGGAATCAGAGGCAGGGAATCAGAGTCGGGGAAACAGAGGCGGGGAATCAGATATGGGGAATCAGAGGCGGGGAATCAGAGGCGGGGAAACAGAGGCGGTGAATCAAATATAGGGAATCAGAGGTGGGGAATCAGAGGTTGTGAATCAGAGATGGGGAATCAAGGCGGGGAATCAG
Source organism: Narcine bancroftii (assembly GCF_036971445.1). Classification (NCBI taxonomy): domain Eukaryota; kingdom Metazoa; phylum Chordata; class Chondrichthyes; order Torpediniformes; family Narcinidae; genus Narcine; species Narcine bancroftii. Next base: position 264,828,836 of record NC_091470.1, read on the forward strand.
AGGCAGGGAATCAGACACGGGGAATCAGAGGCGGGGATTCAGAGCTGGGGAATCAGAGGCGGGGAATCAGAGTTGGGGAATCAGAGGCAGGGAGTCAGATATGGGGAATCAGAGGCGGGGAATTAGAGGCTGGGAAACTGAGGCGGGGAATCAGATATGGGGAATCAGAGGTGGGGAATCAGGGGCAGGGAATCAGTGGCAGGGAATCAGAGGCGGGGAATCAGAGGCGGGGAATCAGAGGCAGGGAATCAGACACGGGGAATCAGAGGCGGGGAATCAGAGATGGGGAATCAGAGGCGGGGAATCAGAGGCAGGGAATCGGACGCCGGGAATCAGAGTCGGGGAATCAGAGCTGGGGAATCAGAGGCGGGGAATCAGAGTTGGGGAATCAGAGGCGGGGATTCAGATATGGGGAAATAGAGGCGGGGAATCAGATATGGGGAATAAGAGGTGTGGAATCAGAGGTTGGGAATCAGAGGAAGGGAATCAGAGTCGGGGAAACAGAGGCGGGGAATCAGATATGTGGAATCAGAGGTGGCGAATCAAAGGCGGTGAAACAGAGATGGGGAATCAGGGCAGGGAATCACAGGCAGGGAATCAAACACGGGGAATCAGAGCTGGGGAATCAGAGGCGGGGAATCAGAGTTGGGAATCAGAGGCGGGGAATCAGAGGCGGGGAAACAGAGGCGGGGAATCAGATATGGGGAATCAGAGGTGGGGAATCAGAGGTTGGGAATCAGAGGCAGGGAATCAGAGGCGGGGAATCAGAGGCGGGGAATCAGAGGAAGGGAATCAGATGTGCGGAATCGGAGATGGGGAATCAGAGGCAGGGAATCAGAGGCGGGGAATCAGAGGCGGGGAATCAGAGGCCGGGAATCAGATATGGGGAAACTGAGGCGGGGAATCCGAGGCGGGGAAACAGAGGCGGGGAATCAGATATGGGGAATCAGAGGTGGGGCATCAGAGGTTGTGAATCACAGATGGGGAATCAGAGGCGGGGAATCAGAGGCAGGGAATCAGACGCGGGGAATCAGAGGCGGGGATTCAGGGCTGGGGAATCAGAAGAGGGGAATCAGAGTTGGGGAATCAGAGGCGGGGAATCAGATATGGGGAATCAGAGGCAGGGAATCAGAGGCGGGGAATCAGAGCTGGCGAATCAGAGGCTGGGAATCAGAGGTGGGCAATCAGAGGCGGGGAATCAGATATGGGGAATCAGAGGCGGGGAATCAGAGGCGGGGAAACAGAGGCGGGGAATCAAATATAGGGAATCAGAGGTGGGGAATCAGAGGTTGTGAATCAGAGATGGGGAATCAAGGCGGGGAATCAGAGGCAGGGAATCAGTCGCGGGGAATCAGAGGCGGGGATTCAGAGCTGGGGAATCAGAGGCGGGGAATCAGAGTTGGGGATCAGAGGCAGGGAATCAGATATGGGGAATCAGAGGCGGGGATTCAGAGGCGGGGAAACAGAGGCGGGGAATCAGATGTGGGGAATCAGAGGTGGGGAATCAGGGGCAGGGAATCAGTGGCAGGGAATCAGAGGCGGGGAATCAGAGGCGGGGAATCAAAGGCAGGGAATCAGACACGGGGAATCAGAGGAGGGGAATCAGAGATGGGGAATCAGAGGCGGGGAATCAGAGGCAGGGAATCGGATGCCGGGAATCAGAGTCGGGGAATCAGAGCTGGGGAATCAGAGGCGGGGAATCAGAGTTGGGGAATCAGAGGCGGGGAATCAGATATGGGGAAACAGAGGCGGGGAATCAGAGGCGGGCAAACAGAGGCGGGGAATTAGATATGGGGAATCAGAGGTAGGTAATCAGAGGTGGTGAATCAGTGATGGGGAATCACAGGCGGGGAATCAGAGGCAGGGAATAGAACGCGGGGAATCAGAGGCAGGGAATCAGAGCTGGGGAATCAGAGGCGGGGAATCATAGTTGGGAATCAGAGGCGGGAATCAGATATGGGGAAACAGAGGCTGGGAATCAGAGGCGGGGAAACAGAGGCGGGGAATCAGATATGGGGAATCGGATGCAGGGAATCAGAGGCGGGGAATCAGAGCTGGGGAATCAGAGGCGGGGAATCAGCGTTAGGGCATCAGAGGTGGGGAATTAGATATAGGGAAACAGAGGCGGGGAATCAGAGGCGGGGAAACAGAGGCGGGGAATCAGATATGGGGAATCAGAGGTGGGGAATCAGAGGCAGGGAATCAGATGTGCGGAATCAGAGATGGGGAATCAGAGGCAGGGAATCAGAAGCGGGGAATCAGAGGCCGGGAATCAGAGGCCGGGAATCAGATGCTGGGAATAAGAGGCCGGGAATCAGAGGAGGGGAATCAGAGTCCAGGAATCAGAGATGGGGATTCAGAGGCGGGGAATGAGATATGGAGAATCAGAGGCGGGGAATCAGAGGCGGGGAAACAGAGGTGGGGAATCAGATATGGGGAATCAGAGGTGGCGAATCAAAGGCGGTGAATCAGAGATGGGGAATCAGAGGCGGGGAATCAGAGGCAGGGAATCAGATGCGGGGAATCAGAGGCGGGGAATCAGAGCTGGCGAATCAGAGGCTGGAAATCAGAGGTGGGCAATCAGAGGCGGGGAATCAGATATGGGGAATCAGAGGCGGGGAATCAGAGGCGGGGAAACAGAGGCGGGGAATCAAATATAGGGAATCAGAGGTGGGGAATCAGAGGTTGTGAATCAGAGATGGGGAATCAAGGCGGGGAATCAGAGGCAGGGAATCAGACACGGGGAATCAGAGGCGGGGATTCAGAGCTGGGGAATCAGAGGCTAGGAATCAGAGGCTTGGAATCAGATGCAGGGTATCAGATGCGGGGAATCAGAGGCGGGGAATCAGAGCTGGGGAATCAGAGGTGGGGAATCAGATTTGGGGAATCAGAGGTGGGGACTTAGATATTGGGAAACAGAGGCGGGGAATCAGAGGCGGGGAAACAGAGGCGGGGAATCAGATATGGGGAATCAGAGGTGGGGAATCAGAGGCAGGGAATCAGATGTGCGGAATCAGAGATGGGGAATCAGAGGCAGGGAATCAGAATCAGAAGAAGGGAATCAGAGGCCGGGAATCAGAGGCCGGAATCAGATGCTGGGAATCAGAGGCCTGGAATCAGAGGCGGGGAATCAGAGGCAGGGAATCATATGCGGGGAATCAGAGGCGGGGAATCAGAGCTGGGGAATCAGAGGCGGGGTATTAGAGTTGGGGAATCAGAGGCGGGGAATCAGATATGGGGAAACAGAGGTGGGGAATCAGAGGCGGGGAAACAGAGGCAGGGAATCAGATATGGGGAATCAGAGGTGGGGCATCAGAGGTTGTGAATCACAGATGGGGAATCAGAGGCGGGGAATCAGAGGCAGGGAATCAGACGCGGGAAATCAGAGGCGGGGATTCAGAGCTGGGGAATCAGAAGCGGGGAATCAGAGTTGGGGAATCAGAGGCGGGGAATCAGATATGGGGAATCAGAGGCAGGGAATCGGAGGCGGGGAATCAGAGGCAGGGAATCAGACGCGTGGAATCTGAGGCGGGGAATCAGAGCTGGGGAATCAGAGGTGGGGAATCAGAGTTGGGGAAACAGAGGCAGGGAATTGGATGTGCGGAATCAGAGAGGGGTAATCAGAGGTGGGGAATCAGAGGCGGTGAATCAGAGATGGGGAATCAGAGGCGGGGAATCAGAGGCAGGAAATCAGACACGGGGATTCAGAGGCTGGGAATCAGACGGGGGGAATCAAAGGCGGGGAATCAGAGCTGGGGAATCTGAGGCAGGGAATCAGAGTTGGGGATTCAGAGGCGGGGAATCAGATATGGGGAAACAGAGGCAGGGAATCAGAGGCGGGCAAACAGAGGCGGGGAATTAGATATGGGGAATCAGAGGTAGGGAATCAGAGGTGGTGAATCAGTGATGGGGAATCACAGGCGGGGAATCAGAGGCAGGGAATAGAACGCGGGGAATCAGAGGCAGGGAATCAGAGCTGGGGAATCAGAGGAGGGGAATCAGATATGGGGAAACAGAGGCGGGGAATCAGAGGCGGTGAAACAGAGGCGGGGAATCAGATATGGGGAATCGGATACAGGGAATCAGAGGCGGGGAATCAGAGCTGGGGAATCAGAGGCGGGGAATCAGAGTTGGGGCATCACAGGTGGGGAATTAGATATAGGGAAACAGAGGCGGGGAATCAGAGGCGGGGAAACAGAGGCGGGGAATCAGATATGGGGAATCAGAGGTTGGGAATCAGAGGCAGGGAATCAGATGTGCGGAATCAGAGATGGGGAATAAGAGGCAGGGAATCAGTATCAGAAGCGGGGAATCAGAGGCCGGGAATCAGAGGCCGGGAATCAGATGCTGGGAAAAAGAGGCCGGGAATCAGAGGTGGGGAATCAGATATGGGGAATCAGAGGTGGCGAATCAAAGGCGGTGAATCAGAGATGGGGAATCAGAGGCGGGGAATCAGAGGCAGGGAATCAGATGCGGGGAATCAGAGGCGGGGAATCAGAGCTGGCGAATCAGAGGCTGGAAATCAGAGGTGGGCAATCAGAGGCGGGGAATCAGATATGGGGAATCAGAGGCGGGGAATCAGAGGCGGGGAAACAGAGGCGGGGAATCAAATATAGGGAATCAGAGGTGGGGAATCAGAGGTTGTGAATCAGAGATGGGGAATCAAGGCGGGGAATCAGAGGCAGGGAATCAGACGCGGGGAATCAGAGGCGGGGATTCAGAGCTGGGGAATCAGAGGCGGGGAATCAGAGTTGGGGAATCAGAGGCAGGGAATCAGATATGGGGAATCAGAGGCGGGGATTCAGAGGCGGGGAAACAGAGGCGGGGAATCAGATGTGGGGAATCAGAGGTGGGGAATCAGGGGCAGGGAATCAGTGGCAGGGAATCAGAGGCGGGGAATCAGAGGCGGGGAATCAAAGGCAGGGAATCAGACACGGGGAATCAGAGGCGGGGAATCAGAGATGGGGAATCAGAGGCGGGGAATCAGAGGCAGGGAATCGGATGCCGGGAATCAGAGTCGGGGAATCAGAGCTGGGGAATCAGAGGCGGGGAATCAGAGTTGGGGAATCAGAGGCGGGGAATCAGATATGGGGAAATAGAGGCGGGGAATCAGATATGGGGAATCAGAGCTGTGGAATAAGAGGTTGGGAATCAGAGGCAGGGAATCAGAGTCGGGGAAACAGAGGCTGGGAATCAGAGGCGGGGAAACAGAGGCGGGGAATCAGATATGGGGAATCGGATGCAGGGAATCTGAGGCGGGGAATCAGAGCTGGGGAATCAGAGGCGGGGAATCAGAGTTGGGGCATCAGAGGTGGGGAATTAGATATAGGGAAACAGAGGCGGGGAATCAGAGGCGGGGAAACAGAGGCGGGGAATCAGATATGGGGAATCAGAGGTGGGGAATCAGAGGCAGGGAATCAGATGTGCGGAATCAGAGATGGGGAATCAGAGGCAGGGAATCAGAAGCGGGGAATCAGAGGCCGGGAATCAGAGGCCGGGAATCAGATGCTGGGAATAAGAGGCCGGGAATCAGAGGAGGGGAATCAGAGTCCAGGAATCAGAGATGGGGATTCAGAGGCGGGGAATGAGATATGGAGAATCAGAGGCGGGGAATCAGAGGCGGGGAAACAGAGGTGGGGAATCAGATATGGGGAATCAGAGGTGGCGAATCAAAGGCGGTGAATCAGAGATGGGGAATCAGAGGCGGGGAATCAGAGGCAGGGAATCAGATGCGGGGAATCAGAGGCGGGGAATCAGAGCTGGCGAATCAGAGGCTGGAAATCAGAGGTGGGCAATCAGAGGCGGGGAATCAGATATGGGGAATCAGAGGCGGGGAATCAGAGGCGGTGAAACAGAGGCGGGGAATCAGATATGGGGAATCGGATACAGGGAATCAGAGGCGGGGAATCAGAGCTGGGGAATCAGAGGCGGGGAATCAGAGTTGGGGCATCACAGGTGGGGAATTAGATATAGGGAAACAGAGGCGGGGAATCAGAGGCGGGGAAACAGAGGCGGGGAATCAGATATGGGGAATCAGAGGTTGGGAATCAGAGGCAGGGAATCAGATGTGCGGAATCAGAGATGGGGAATAAGAGGCAGGGAATCAGTATCAGAAGCGGGGAATCAGAGGCCGGGAATCAGAGGCCGGGAATCAGATGCTGGGAAAAAGAGGCCGGGAATCAGAGGTGGGGAATCAGATATGGGGAATCAGAGGTGGCGAATCAAAGGCGGTGAATCAGAGATGGGGAATCAGAGGCGGGGAATCAGAGGCAGGGAATCAGATGCGGGGAATCAGAGGCGGGGAATCAGAGCTGGCGAATCAGAGGCTGGGAATCAGAGGTGGGCAATCAGAGGCGGGGAATCAGATATGGGGAATCAGAGGCGGGGAATCAGAGGCAGGGAAACAGAGGCGGGGAATCAAATATAGGGAATCAGAGGTGGGGAATCAGAGGTTGTGAATCAGAGATGGGGAATCAAGGCGGGGAATCAGAGGCAGGGAATCAGACGCGGGGAATCAGAGGCGGGGATTCAGAGCTGGGGAATCAGAGGCGGGGAATCAGAGTTGGGGAATCAGAGGCAGGGAATCAGATATGGGGAATCAGAGGCGGGGATTCAGAGGCGGGGAAACAGAGGCAGGGAATCAGATGTGGGGAATCAGAGGTGGGGAATCAGGGGCAGGGAATCAGTGGCAGGGAATCAGAGGCGGGGAATCAGAGGCGGGGAATCAAAGGCAGGGAATCAGACACGGGGAATCAGAGGCGGGGAATCAGAGATGGGGAATCAGAGGCGGGGAATCAGAGGCAGGGAATCGGATGCCGGGAATCAGAGTCGGGGAATCAGAGCTGGGGAATCAGAGGCGGGGAATCAGAGTTGGGGAATCAGAGGCGGGGAATCATATATGGGGAAATAGAGGCGGGGAATCAGATATGGGGAATCAGAGGTGTGGAATCAGAGGTTGGGAATCAGAGGCAGGGAATCAGAGTCGGGGAAACAGAGGCTGGGAATCAGAGGCGGGGAAACAGAGGCGGGGAATCAGATATGGGGAATCGGATGCAGGGAATCTGAGGCGGGGAATCAGAGCTGGGGAATCAGAGGCGGGGAATCAGAGTTGGGGCATCAGAGGTGGGGAATTAGATATAGGGAAACAGAGGCGGGGAATCAGAGGCGGGGAAACAGAGGCGGGGAATCAGATATGGGGAATCAGAGGTGGGGAATCAGTGGCAGGGAATCAGATGTGCGGAATCAGAGATGGGGAATCAGAGGCAGGGAATCAGAAGCGGGGAATCAGAGGCCGGGAATCAGAGGCCGGGAATCAGATGCTGGGAATAAGAGGCCGGGAATCAGAGGAGGGGAATCAGAGTCCAGGAATCAGAGATGGGGATTCAGAGGCGGGGAATGAGATATGGAGAATCAGAGGCGGGGAATCAGAGGCGGGGAAACAGAGGTGGGGAATCAGATATGGGGAATCAGAGGTGGCGAATCAAAGGCGGTGAATCAGAGATGGGGAATCAGAGGCGGGGAATCAGAGGCAGGGAATCAGATGCGGGGAATCAGAGGCGGGGAATCAGAGCTGGCGAATCAGAGGCTGGAAATCAGAGGTGGGCAATCAGAGGCGGGGAATCAGATATGGGGAATCAGAGGCGGGGAATCAGAGGCGGGGAAACAGAGGCGGGGAATCAAATATAGGGAATCAGAGGTGGGGAATCAGAGGTTGTGAATCAGAGATGGGGAATCAAGGCGGGGAATCAGAGGCAGGGAATCAGACACGGGGAATCAGAGGCGGGGATTCAGAGCTGGGGAATCAGAGGCGGGGAATCAGAGGCTTGGAATCAGATGCAGGGTATCAGATGCGGGGAATCAGAGGCGGGGAATCAGAGCTGGGGAATCAGAGGTGGGGAATCAGATTTGGGGAATCAGAGGTGGGGACTTAGATATTGGGAAACAGAGGCGGGGAATCAGAGGTGGGGAAACAGAGGCGGGGAATCAGATATGGGGAATCAGAGGTGGGGAATCAGAGGCAGGGAATCAGATGTGCGGAATCAGAGATGGGGAATCAGAGGCAGGGAATCAGAATCAGAAGAAGGGAATCAGAGGCCGGGAATCAGAGGCCGGAATCAGATGCTGGGAATCAGAGGCCTGGAATCAGAGGCGGGGAATCAGAGGCAGGGAATCAGATGCGGGGAATCAGAGGCTGGGAATCAGAGCTGGGGAATCAGAGGCGGGGTATTAGAGTTGGGGAATCAGAGGCGGGGAATCAGATATGGGGAAACAGAGGTGGGGAATCAGAGGCGGGGAAACAGAGGCAGGGAATCAGATATGGGGAATCAGAGGTGGGGCATCAGAGGTTGTGAATCACAGATGGGGAATCAGAGGCGGGGAATCAGAGGCAGGGAATCAGACGCGGGGAATCAGAGGCGGGGATTCAGAGCTGGGGAATCAGAAGCGGGGAATCAGAGTTGGGGAATCAGAGGCGGGGAATCAGATATGGGGAATCAGAGGCAGGGAATCGGAGGCGGGGAATCAGAGGCAGGGAATCAGACGCGTGGAATCTGAGGCGGGGAATCTGAGCTGGGGTATCAGATATGGGGAATCAGAGGCGGGGAATCAGAGGCGGGGAAACAGAGGCAGGGAATTGGATGTGCGGAATCAGAGAGGGGGAATCAGAGGTGGGGAATCAGAGGCGGTGAATCAGAGATGGGGAATCAGAGGCGGGGAATCAGAGGCAGGAAATCAGGCACGGGGATTCAGAGGCTGGGAATCAGACGGGGGGAATCAAAGGCGGGGAATCAGAGCTGGGGAATCTGAGGCAGGGAATCAGAGTTGGGGATTCAGAGGCGGGGAATCAGATATGGGGAAACAGAGGCGGGGAATCAGAGGCAGGCAAACAGAGGCGGGGAATTAGATATGGGGAATCAGAGGTAGGGAATCAGAGGTGGTGAATCAGTGATGGGGAATCACAGGCGGGGAATCAGAGGCAGGGAATAGAACGCGGGGAATCAGAGGCAGGGAATCAGAGCTGGGGAATCAGAGGAGGGGATTCATAGTTGGGAATCAGAGGCGGGAATCAGATATGGGGAAACAGAGGCGGGGAATCAGAGGCGGTGAAACAGAGGCGGGGAATCAGATATGGGGAATCGGATACAGGGAATCAGAGGCGGGGAATCAGAGCTGGGGAATCAGAGGCGGGGAATCAGAGTTGGGGCATCAGAGGTGGGGAATTAGATATAGGGAAACAGAGGCGGGGAATCAGAGGCGGGGAAACAGAGGCGGGGAATCAGATATGGGGAATCAGAGGTGGGGAATCAGAGGCAGGGAATCAGATGTGCGGAATCAGAGATGGGGAATAAGAGGCAGGGAATCAGTATCAGAAGCGGGGAATCAGAGGCCGGGAATCAGAGGCCGGGAATCAGATGCTGGGAATAAGAGGCCGGGAATCAGAGGTGGGGAATCAGATATGGGGAATCAGAGGTGGCGAATCAAAGGCGGTGAATCAGAGATGGGGAATCAGAGGCGGGGAATCAGAGGCAGGGAATCAGATGCGGGGAATCAGAGGCGGGGAATCAGAGCTGGCGAATCAGAGGCTGGGAATCAGAGGTGGGCAATCAGAGGCGGGGAATCAGATATGGGGAATCAGAGGCGGGGAATCAGAGGCGGGGAAACAGAGGCGGGGAATCAAATATAGGGAATCAGAGGTGGGGAATCAGAGGTTGTGAATCAGAGATGGGGAATCAAGGCGGGGAATCAGAGGCAGGGAATCAGACGCGGGGAATCAGAGGCGGGGATTCAGAGCTGGGGAATCAGAGGCGGGGAATCAGAGTTGGGGAATCAGAGGCAGGGAATCAGATATGGGGAATCAGAGGCGGGGATTCAGAGGCGGGGAAACAGAGGCGGGGAATCAGATGTGGGGAATCAGAGGTGGGGAATCAGGGGCAGGGAATCAGTGGCAGGGAATCAGAGGCGGGGAATCAGAGGCGGGGAATCAAAGGCAGGGAATCAGACACGGGGAATCAGAGGCGGGGAATCAGAGATGGGGAATCAGAGGCGGGGAATCAGAGGCAGGGAATCGGATGCCGGGAATCAGAGTCGGGGAATCAGAGCTGGGGAATCAGAGGCGGGGAATCAGAGTTGGGGAATCAGAGGCGGGGAATCAGATATGGGGAAATAGAGGCGGGGAATCAGATATGGGGAATCAGAGGTGTGGAATCAGAGGTTGGGAATCAGAGGCAGGGAATCAGAGTCGGGGAAACAGAGGCGGGGAATCAGATATGGGGAATCAGAGGTGGCGAATCAAAGGCGGTGAAACAGACATGGGGAATCAGGGCAGGGAATCAGAGGCAGGGAATCAAACACGGGGAATCAGAGCTGGGTAATCAGAGGCGGGGAATCAGAGTTGGGAATCAGAGGCGGGGAATCAGAGGCGGGGAAACAGAGGCGGGGAATCAGATATGGGAAATCAGAGGTGGGGAATCCGAGGTTGGGAATCAGAGGCAGGGAATCAGAGGCGGAAAATCAGAGCCGGGGAATCAGAGGCCGGGAATCAGATATGGGGAAACTGAGGCGGGGAATCCGAGGCGGGGAAACAGAGGCGGGGAATCAGATATGGGGAATCAGAGGTGGGGAATCAGAGTTTGGGAATCAGAGGCAGGGAATCAGAGGCTTGGAATCAGATGCAGGGAATCAGATGCGGGGCATCAGAGGCGGGGAATCAGAGCTGGGGAATCAGAGGTGGGGAATCAGAATTGGGGAATCAGAGGTGGGGACTTAGATATTGGGAAACAGAGGCGGGGAATCAGAGGCGGGGAAACAGAGGCGGGGAATCAGATATGGGGAATCAGAGGTGGGGCATCAGAGGTTGTGAATCACAGAAGGGGAATCAGAGGCGGGGAATCAGAGGCAGGGAATCAGACGCGGGGAATCAGAGGCGGGGATTCAGGGCTGGGGAATCAGAAGCGTGGAATCAGAGTTGGGGAATCAGAGGCGGGGAATCCGAGGCGGGGAAACAGAGGCGGGGAATCAGATATGGGGAATCAGAGGTGGGGAATCAGAGTTTGGGAATCAGAGGCAGGGAATCAGAGGCTTGGAATCAGATGCAGGGAATCAGATGCGGGGCATCAGAGGCGGGGAATCAGAGCTGGGGAATCAGAGGTGGGGAATCAGAATTGGGGAATCAGAGGTGGGGACTTAGATATTGGGAAACAGAGGCGGGGAATCAGAGGCGGGGAAACAGAGGCGGGGAATCAGATATGGGGAATCAGAGGTGGGGCATCAGAGGTTGTGAATCACAGATGGGGAATCAGAGGCGGGGAATCAGAGGCAGGGAATCAGACGCGGGGAATCAGAGGCGGGGATTCAGGGCTGGGGAATCAGAAGCGCGGAATCAGAGTTGGGGAATCAGAGGCTGGGAATCAGAGGCGGGGAATCAGAGCTGGCGAATCAGAGGCTGGGAATCAGAGGTGGGCAATCAGAGGCGGGGAATCAGATATGGGGAATCAGAGGCGGGGAATCAGAGGCGGGGAAACAGAGGCGGGGAATCAAATATAGGGAATCAGAGGTGGGGAATCAGAGGTTGTGAATCAGAGATGGGGAATCAAGGCGGGGAATCAGAGGCAGGGAATCAGACGCGGGGAATCAGAGGCGGGGATTCAGAGCTGGGGAATCAGAGGCGGGGAATCAGAGGCTTGGAATCAGATGCAGGGTATCAGATGCGGGGAATCAGAGGCGGGGAATCAGAGCTGGGGAATCAGAGGTGGGGAATCAGATTTGGGGAATCAGAGGTGGGGACTTAGATATTGGGAAACAGAGGCGGGGAATCAGAGGCGGGGAAACAGAGGCGGGGAATCAGATATGGGGAATCAGAGGTGGGGAATCAGAGGCAGGGAATCAGATGTGCGGAATCAGAGATGGGGAATCAGAGGCAGGGAATCAGAATCAGAAGAAGGGAATCAGAGGCCGGGAATCAGAGGCCGGAATCAGATGCTGGGAATCAGAGGCCTGGAATCAGAGGCGGGGAATCAGAGGCAGGGAATCAGATGCGGGGAATCAGAGGCGGGGAATCAGATCTGGGGAATCAGAGGCGGGGTATTAGAGTTGGGGAATCAGAGGCGGGGAATCAGATATGGGGAAACAGAGGTGGGGAATCAGAGGCGGGGAAACAGAGGCAGGGAATCAGATATGGGGAATCAGAGGTGGGGCATCAGAGGTTGTGAATCACAGATGGGGAATCAGAGGCGGGGAATCAGAGGCAGGGAATCAGACGCGGGGAATCAGAGGCGGGGATTCAGAGCTGGGGAATCAGAAGCGGGGAATCAGTGTTGGGGAATCAGAGGCGGGGAATCAGATATGGGGAATCAGAGGCAGGGAATCGGAGGCGGGGAATCAGAGGCAGGGAATCAGACGCGTGGAATCTGAGGCGGGGAATCTGAGCTGGGGAATCAGAGGTGGGGAATCAGAGTTGGGGAAACAGAGGCAGGGAATTGGATGTGCGGAATCAGAGAGGGGGAATCAGAGGTGGGGAATCAGAGGCGGTGAATCAGAGATGGGGAATCAGAGGCGGGGAATCAGAGGCAGGAAATCAGACACGGGGATTCAGAGGCTGGGAATCAGACGAGGGGAATCAAAGGCGGGGAATCAGAGCTGGGGAATCTGAGGCAGGGAATCAGAGTTGGGGATTCAGAGGCGGGGAATCAGATATGGGGAAACAGAGGCGGGGAATCAGAGGCAGGCAAACAGAGGCGGGGAATTAGATATGGGGAATCAGAGGTAGGGAATCAGAGGTGGTGAATCAGTGATGGGGAATCACAGGCGGGGAATCAGAGGCAGGGAATAGAACGCGGGGAATCAGAGGCAGGGAATCAGAGCTGGGGAATCAGAGGAGGGGATTCATAGTTGGGAATCAGAGGCGGGAATCAGATATGGGGAAACAGAGGCGGGGAATCAGAGGCGGTGAAACAGAGGCGGGGAATCAGATATGGGGAATCGGATACAGGGAATCAGAGGCGGGGAATCAGAGCTGGGGAATCAGAGGCGGGGAATCAGAGTTGGGGCATCAGAGGTGGGGATTTAGATATAGGGAAACAGAGGCGGGGAATCAGAGGCGGGGAAACAGAGGCGGGGAATCAGATATGGGGAATCAGAGGTGGGGAATCAGAGGCAGGGAATCAGATGTGCGGAATCAGAGATGGGGAATCAGAGGCAGGGAATCAGAAGCGGGGAATCAGAGGCCGGGAATCAGAGGCCGGGAATCAGATGCTGGGAATAAGAGGCCGGGAATCAGAGGAGGGGAATCAGAGTCCAGGAATCAGAGATGGGGATTCAGAGGCGGGGAATGAGATATGGAGAATCAGAGGCGGGGAATCAGAGGCGGGGAAACAGAGGTGGGGAATCAGATATGGGGAATCAGAGGTGGCGAATCAAAGGCGGTGAATCAGAGATGGGGAATCAGAGGCGGGGAATCTGAGGCAGGGAATCAGATGCGGGGAATCAGAGGCGGGGAATCAGAGCTGGCGAATCAGAGGCTGGAAATCAGAGGTGGGCAATCAGAGGCGGGGAATCAGATATGGGGAATCAGAGGCGGGGAATCAGAGGCGGGGAAACAGAGGCGGGGAATCAAATATAGGGAATCAGAGGTGGGGAATCAGAGGTTGTGAATCAGAGATGGGGAATCAAGGCGGGGAATCAGAGGCAGGGAATCAGACACGGGGAATCAGAGGCGGGGATTCAGAGCTGGGGAATCAGAGGCGGGGAATCAGAGGCTTGGAATCAGATGCAGGGTATCAGATGCGGGGAATCAGAGGCGGGGAATCAGAGCTGGGGAATCAGAGGTGGGGAATCAGATTTGGGGAATCAGAGGTGGGGACTTAGATATTGGGAAACAGAGGCGGGGAATCAGAGGCGGGGAAACAGAGGCGGGGAATCAGATATGGGGAATCAGAGGTGGGGAATCAGAGGCAGGGAATCAGATGTGCGGAATCAGAGATGGGGAATCAGAGGCAGGGAATCAGAATCAGAAGAAGGGAATCAGAGGCCGGGAATCAGAGGCCGGAATCAGATGCTGGGAATCAGAGGCCTGGAATCAGAGGCGGGGAATCAGAGGCAGGGAATCAGATGCGGGGAATCAGAGGCGGTGAATCAGAGCTGGGGAATCAGAGGCGGGGTATTAGAGTTGGGGAATCAGAGGCGGGGAATCAGATATGGGGAAACAGAGGTGGGGAATCAGAGGCGGGGAAACAGAGGCAGGGAATCAGATATGGGGAATCAGAGGTGGGGCATCAGAGGTTGTGAATCACAGATGGGGAATCAGAGGCGGGGAATCAGAGGCAGGGAATCAGACGCGGGGAATCAGAGGCGGGGATTCAGAGCTGTGGAATCAGAAGCGGGGAATCAGAGTTGGGGAATCAGAGGCGGGGAATCAGATATGGGGAATCAGAGGCAGGGAATCGGAGGCGGGGAATCAGAGGCAGGGAATCAGACGCGTGGAATCTGAGGCGGGGAATCAGAGCTGGGGAATCAGAGGTGGGGAATCAGAGTTGGGGAAACAGAGGCAGGGAATTGGATGTGCGGAATCAGAGAGGGGGAATCAGAGGTGGGAAATCAGAGGCGGTGAATCAGAGATGGGGAATCAGAGGCGGGGAATCAGAGGCAGGAAATCAGACACGGGGATTCAGAGGCTGGGAATCAGACGGGGGGAATCAAAGGCGGGGAATCAGAGCTGGGGAATCTGAGGCAGGGAATCAGAGTTGGGGATTCAGAGGCGGGGAATCAGATATGGGGAAACAGAGGCAGGGAATCAGAGGCGGGCAAACAGAGGCGGGGAATTAGATATGGGGAATCAGAGGTAGGGAATCAGAGGTGGTGAATCAGTGATGGGGAATCACAGGCGGGGAATCAGAGGCAGGGAATAGAACGCGGGGAATCAGAGGCGGGGATTCAGAGCTGGGGAATCAGAGGCGGGGAATCAGAGTTGGGGATCAGAGGCAGGGAATCAGATATGGGGAATCAGAGGCGGGGATTCAGAGGCGGGGAAACAGAGGCGGGGAATCAGATGTGGGGAATCAGAGGTGGGGAATCAGGGGCAGGGAATCAGTGGCAGGGAATCAGAGGCGGGGAATCAGAGGCGGGGAATCAAAGGCAGGGAATCAGACACGGGGAATCAGAGGAGGGGAATCAGAGATGGGGAATCAGAGGCGGGGAATCAGAGGCAGGGAATCGGATGCCGGGAATCAGAGTCGGGGAATCAGAGCTGGGGAATCAGAGGCGGGGAATCAGAGTTGGGGAATCAGAGGCGGGGAATCAGATATGGGGAAACAGAGGCGGGGAATCAGAGGCGGGCAAACAGAGGCGGGGAATTAGATATGGGGAATCAGAGGTAGGTAATCAGAGGTGGTGAATCAGTGATGGGGAATCACAGGCGGGGATTCAGAGGCAGGGAATAGAACGCGGGGAATCAGAGGCAGGGAATCAGAGCTGGGGAATCAGAGGCGGGGAATCAGAGTTGGGGCATCAGAGGTGGGGATTTAGATATAGGGAAACAGAGGCGGGGAATCAGAGGCGGGGAAACAGAGGCGGGGAATCAGATATGGGGAATCAGAGGTGGGGAATCAGAGGCAGGGAATCAGATGTGCGGAATCAGAGATGGGGAATCAGAGGCAGGGAATCAGAAGCGGGGAATCAGAGGCCGGGAATCAGAGGCCGGGAATCAGATGCTGGGAATAAGAGGCCGGGAATCAGAGGAGGGGAATCAGAGTCCAGGAATCAGAGATGGGGATTCAGAGGCGGGGAATGAGATATGGAGAATCAGAGGCGGGGAATCAGAGGCGGGGAAACAGAGGTGGGGAATCAGATATGGGGAATCAGAGGTGGCGAATCAAAGGCGGTGAATCAGAGATGGGGAATCAGAGGCGGGGAATCAGAGGCAGGGAATCAGATGCGGGGAATCAGAGGCGGCGAATCAGAGCTGGCGAATCAGAGGCTGGAAATCAGAGGTGGGCAATCAGAGGCGGGGAATCAGATATGGGGAATCAGAGGCGGGGAATCAGAGGCGGGGAAACAGAGGCGGGGAATCAAATATAGGGAATCAGAGGTGGGGAATCAGAGGTTGTGAATCAGAGATGGGGAATCAAGGCGGGGAATCAGAGGCAGGGAATCAGACACGGGGAATCAGAGGCGGGGATTCAGAGCTGGGGAATCAGAGGTGGGGAATCAGATTTGGGGAATCAGAGGTGGGGACTTAGATATTGGGAAACAGAGGCGGGGAATCAGAGGCGGGGAAACAGAGGCGGGGAATCAGATATGGGGAATCAGAGGTGGGGAATCAGAGGCAGGGAATCAGATGTGCGGAATCAGAGATGGGGAATCAGAGGCAGGGAATCAGAATCAGAAGAAGGGAATCAGAGGCCGGGAATCAGAGGCCGGAATCAGATGCTGGGAATCAGAGGCCTGGAATCAGAGGCGGGGAATCAGAGGCAGGGAATCAGATGCGGGGAATCAGAGGCGGGGAATCAGAGCTGGGGAATCAGAGGCGGGGTATTAGAGTTGGGGAATCAGAGGCGGGGAATCAGATATGGGGAAACAGAGGTGGGGAATCAGAGGCAGGGAAACAGAGGCAGGGAATCAGATATGGGGAATCAGAGGTGGGGCATCAGAGGTTGTGAATCACAGATGGGGAATCAGAGGCGGGGAATCAGAGGCAGGGAATCAGACGCGGGGAATCAGAGGCGGGGATTCAGAGCTGGGGAATCAGAAGCGGGGAATCAGAGTTGGGGAATCAGAGGCGGGGAATCAGATATGGGGAATCAGAGGCAGGGAATCGGAGGCGGGGAATCAGAGGCAGGGAATCAGATGCGTGGAATCTGAGGCGGGGAATCAGAGCTGGGGAATCAGAGGTGGGGAATCAGAGTTGGGGAAACAGAGGCAGGGAATTGGATGTGCGGAATCAGAGAGGGGGAATCAGAGGTGGGGAATCAGAGGCGGTGAATCAGAGATGGGGAATCAGAGGCGGGGAATCAGAGGCAGGAAATCAGACACGGGGATTCAGAGGCTGGGAATCACACGGGGGGAATCAAAGGCGGGGAATCAGAGCTGGGGAATCTGAGGCAGGGAATCAGAGTTGGGGATTCAGAGGCGGGGAATCAGATATGGGGAAACAGAGGCAGGGAATCAGAGGCGGGCAAACAGAGGCGGGGAATTAGATATGGGGAATCAGAGGTAGGGAATCAGAGGTGGTGAATCAGTGATGGGGAATCACAGGCGGGGAATCAGAGGCAGGGAATAGAACGCGGGGAATCAGAGGCAGGGAATCAGAGCTGGGGAATCAGAGGAGGGGATTCATAGTTGGGAATCAGAGGCGGGAATCAGATATGGGGAAACAGAGGCGGGGAATCAGAGGCGGTGAAACAGAGGCGGGGAATCAGATATGCGGAATCGGATACAGGGAATCAGAGGCGGGGAATCAGAGCTGGGGAATCAGAGGCGGGGAATCAGAGTTGGGGCATCAGAGGTGGGGAATTAGATATAGGGAAACAGAGGCGGGGCATCAGAGGCGGGGAAACAGAGGCGGGGAATCAGATATGGGGAATCAGAGGTTGGGAATCAGAGGCAGGGAATCAGATGTGCGGAATCAGAGATGGGGAATAAGAGGCAGGGAATCAGTATCAGAAGCGGGGAATCAGAGGCCGGGAATCAGAGGCCGGGAATCAGATGCTGGGAAAAAGAGGCCGGGAATCAGAGGTGGGGAATCAGATATGGGGAATCAGAGGTGGCGAATCAAAGGCGGTGAATCAGAGATGGGGAATCAGAGGCGGGGAATCAGAGGCAGGGAATCAGATGCGGGGAATCAGAGGCGGGGAATCAGAGCTGGCGAATCAGAGGCTGGGAATCAGAGGTGGGCAATCAGAGGCGGGGAATCAGATATGGGGAATCAGAGGCGGGGAATCAGAGGCGGGGAAACAGAGGCGGGGAATCAAATATAGGGAATCAGAGGTGGGGAATCAGAGGTTGTGAATCAGAGATGGGGAATCAAGGCGGGGAATCAGAGGCAGGGAATCAGACGCGGGGAATCAGAGGCGGGGATTCAGAGCTGGGGAATCAGAGGCGGGGAATCAGAGTTGGGGAATCAGAGGCAGGGAATCAGATATGGGGAATCAGAGGCGGGGATTCAGAGGCGGGGAAACAGAGGCGGGGAATCAGATGTGGGGAATCAGAGGTGGGGAATCAGGGGCAGGGAATCAGTTGCAGGGAATCAGAGGCGGGGAATCAGAGGCGGGGAATCAAAGGCAGGGAATCAGACACGGGGAATCAGAGGCGGGGAATCAGAGATGGGGAATCAGAGGCGGGGAATCAGAGGCAGGGAATCGGATGCCGGGAATCAGAGTCGGGGAATCAGAGCTGGGGAATCAGAGGCGGGGAATCAGAGTTGGGGAATCAGAGGCGGGGAATCAGATATGGGGAAATAGAGGCGGGGAATCAGATATGGGGAATCAGAGGTGTGGAATCAGAGGTTGGGAATCAGAGGCAGGGAATCAGAGTCGGGGAAACAGAGGCTGGGAATCAGAGGCGGGGAAACAGAGGCGGGGAATCAGATATGGGGAATCGGATGCAGGGAATCTGAGGCGGGGAATCAGAGCTGGGGAATCAGAGGCGGGGAATCAGAGTTGGGGCATCAGAGGTGGGGAATTAGATATAGGGAAACAGAGGCGGGGAATCAGAGGCGGGGAAACAGAGGCGGGGAATCAGATATGGGGAATCAGAGGTGGGGAATCAGAGGCAGGGAATCAGATGTGCGGAATCAGAGATGGGGAATCAGAGGCAGGGAATCAGAAGCGGGGAATCAGAGGCCGGGAATCAGAGGCCGGGAATCAGATGCTGGGAATAAGAGGCCGGGAATCAGAGGAGGGGAATCAGAGTCCAGGAATCAGAGATGGGGATTCAGAGGCGGGGAATGAGATATGGAGAATCAGAGGCGGGGAATCAGAGGCGGGGAAACAGAGGTGGGGAATCAGATATGGGGAATCAGAGGTGGCGAATCAAAGGCGGTGAATCAGAGATGGGGAATCAGAGGCGGGGAATCAGAGGCAGGGAATCAGATGCTGGGAATCAGAGGCGGGGAATCAGAGCTGGCGAATCAGAGGCTGGAAATCAGAGGTGGGCAATCAGAGGCGGGGAATCAGATATGGGGAATCAGAGGCGGGGAATCAGAGGCGGGGAAACAGAGGCGGGGAATCAAATATAGGGAATCAGAGGTGGGGAATCAGAGGTTGTGAATCAGAGATGGGGAATCAAGGCGGGGAATCAGAGGCAGGGAATCAGACACGGGGAATCAGAGGCGGGGATTCAGAGCTGGGGAATCAGAGGCGGGGAATCAGAGGCTTGGAATCAGATGCAGGGTATCAGATGCGGGGAATCACAGGCGGGGAATCAGAGCTGGGGAATCAGAGGTGGGGAATCAGATTTGGGGAATCAGAGGTGGGGACTTAGATATTGGGAAACAGAGGCGGGGAATCAGAGGCGGGGAAACAGAGGCGGGGAATCAGATATGGGGAATCAGAGGTGGGGAATCAGAGGCAGGGAATCAGATGTGCGGAATCAGAGATGGGGAATCAGAGGCAGGGAATCAGAATCAGAAGAAGGGAATCAGAGGCCGGGAATCAGAGGCCGGAATCAGATGCTGGGAATCAGAGGCCTGGAATCATAGGCGGGGAATCAGAGGCAGGGAATCAGATGCGGGGAATCAGAGGCGGGGAATCAGAGCTGGGGAATCAGAGGCGGGGTATTAGAGTTGGGGAATCAGAGGCGGGGAATCAGATATGGGGAAACAGAGGTGGGGAATCAGAGGCGGGGAAACAGAGGCAGGGAATCAGATATGGGGAATCAGAGGTGGGGCATCAGAGGTTGTGAATCACAGATGGGGAATCAGAGGCGGGGAATCAGAGGCAGGGAATCAGATGCGGGGAATCAGAGGCGGGGATTCAGAGCTGGGGAATCAGAAGCGGGGAATCAGAGTTGGGGAATCAGAGGCGGGGAATCAGATATGGGGAATCAGAGGCAGGGAATCGGAGGCGGGGAATCAGAGGCAGGGAATCAGACGCGTGGAATCTGAGGCGGGGAATCTGAGCTGGGGAATCAGAGGTGGGGAATCAGAGTTGGGGAAACAGAGGCAGGGAATTGGATGTGCGGAATCAGAGAGGGGGAATCAGAGGTGGGGAATCAGAGGCGGTGAATCAGAGATGGGGAATCAGAGGCGGGGAATCAGAGGCAGGAAATCAGACACGGGGATTCAGAGGCTGGGAATCAGACGGGGGGAATCAAAGGCGGGGAATCAGAGCTGGGGAATCTGAGGCAGGGAATCAGAGTTGGGGATTCAGAGGCGGGGAATCAGATATGGGGAAACAGAGGCGGGGAATCAGAGGCAGGCAAACAGAGGCGGGGAATTAGATATGGGGAATCAGAGGTAGGGAATCAGAGGTGGTGAATCAGTGATGGGGAATCACAGGCGGGGAATCAGAGGCAGGGAATAGAACGCGGGGAATCAGAGGCATGGAATCAGAGCTGGGGAATCAGAGGAGGGGATTCATAGTTGGGAATCAGAGGCGGGAATCAGATATGGAGAAACAGAGGCGGGGAATCAGAGGCGGTGAAACAGAGGCGGGGAATCAGATATGGGGAATCGGATACAGGGAATCAGAGGCGGGGAATCAGAGCTGGGGAATCAGAGGCGGGGAATCAGAGTTGGGGCATCAGAGGTGGGGAATTAGATATAGGGAAACAGAGGCGGGGAATCAGAGGCGGGGAAACAGAGGCGGGGAATCAGATATGGGGAATCAGAGGTGGGGAATCAGAGGCAGGGAATCAGATGTGCGGAATCAGAGATGGGGAATAAGAGGCAGGGAATCAGTATCAGAAGCGGGGAATCAGAGGCCGGGAATCAGAGGCCGGGAATCAGATGCTGGGAATAAGAGGCCGGGAATCAGAGGTGGGGAATCAGATATGGGGAATCAGAGGTGGCGAATCAAAGGCGGTGAATCAGAGATGGGGAATCAGAGGCGGGGAATCAGAGGCAGGGAATCAGATGCGGGGAATCAGAGGCGGGGAATCAGAGCTGGCGAATCAGAGGCTGGGAATCAGAGGTGGGCAATCAGAGGCGGGGAATCAGATATGGGGAATCAGAGGCGGGGAATCAGAGGCGGGGAAACAGAGGCGGGGAATCAAATATAGGGAATCAGAGGTGGGGAATCAGAGGTTGTGAATCAGAGATGGGGAATCAAGGCGGGGAATCAGAGGCAGGGAATCAGACGCGGGGAATCAGAGGCGGGGATTCAGAGCTGGGGAATCAGAGGCGGGGAATCAGAGTTGGGGAATCAGAGGCAGGGAATCAGATATGGGGAATCAGAGGCGGGGATTCAGAGGCGGGGAAACAGAGGCGGGGAATCAGATTTGGGGAATCAGAGGTGGGGAATCAGGGGCAGGGAATCAGTGGCAGGGAATCAGAGGCGGGGAATCAGAGGCGGGGAATCAAAGGCAGGGAATCAGACACGGGGAATCAGAGGCGGGGAATCAGAGATGGGGAATCAGAGGCGGGGAATCAGAGGCAGGGAATCGGATGCCGGGAATCAGAGTCGGGGAATCAGAGCTGGGGAATCAGAGGCGGGGAATCAGAGTTGGGGAATCAGAGGCGGGGAATCAGATATGGGGAAATAGAGGCGGGGAATCAGATATGGGGAATCAGAGGTGTGGAATCAGAGGTTGGGAATCAGAGGCAGGGAATCAGAGTCGGGGAAACAGAGGCGGGGAATCAGATATGGGGAATCAGAGGTGGCGAATCAAAGGCGGTGAAACAGACATGGGGAATCAGGGCAGGGAATCAGAGGCAGGGAATCAAACACGGGGAATCAGAGCTGGGGAATCAGAGGCGGGGAATCAGAGTTGGGAATCAGAGGCGGGGAATCAGAGGCGGGGAAACAGAGGCGGGGAATCAGATATGGGAAATCAGAGGTGGGGAATCCGAGGTTGGGAATCAGAGGCAGGGAATCAGAGGCGGAAAATCAGAGGCGGGGAATCAGAGGAAGGGAATCAGATGTGCGGAATCGGAGATGGGGAATCAGAGGCAGGGAATCAGAGGCGGGGAATCAGAGGCGGGGAATGACATATGGAGAATCAGAGGCGGGAAATCAGAGGCTGGGAAACAGAGGAGGGGAATCAGATATGGGGAATCAGAGGTGGCGAATCAAAGGCGGTGAATCAGAGATGGGGAATCAGAGGCGGGGAATCAGAGGCAGGGAATCAGATGCGGGGAATCAGAGGCGGGGAATCAGAGCTGGCGAATCAGAGGCGGGGAATCAGAGGTGGGCAATCAGAGGCGGGGAATCAGATATGGGGAATCAGAGGCGGGGAATCAGAGGCGGGGAAACAGAGGCGGTGAATCAAATATAGGGAATCAGAGGTGGGGAATCAGAGGTTGTGAATCAGAGATGGGGAATCAAGGCGGGGAATCAGAGGCAGGGAATCAGACACGGGGAATCAGAGGCGGGGATTCAGAGCTGGGGAATCAGAGGCGGGGAATCAGAGTTCGGGAATCAGAGGCAGGGAATCAGATATGGGGAATCAGAGGCGGGGAATTAGAGGCGGGGAAACTGAGGCGGGGAATCAGATATGGGGAATCAGAGGTGGGGAATCAGGGGCAGGGAATCAGTGGCAGGGAATCAGAGGCGGGGAATCAGAGGCGGGGAATCAGAGGCAGGGAATCAGACACGGGGAATCAGAGGCGGGGAATCAGAGATGGGGAATCAGAGGCGGGGAATCAGAGGCAGAGAATCGGACGCCGGGAATCAGAGTCGGGGAATCAGAGCTGGGGAATCAGAGGCGGGGAATCAGAGTTGGGGAATCAGAGGCGGGGATTCAGATATGGGGAAATAGAGGCGGGGAATCAGATATGGGGAATAAGAGGTGTGGAATCAGAGGTTGGGAATCAGAGGAAGGGAATCAGAGTCGGGGAAACAGAGGCGGGGAATCAGATATGTGGAATCAGAGGTGGCGAATCAAAGGCGGTGAAACAGAGATGGGGAATCAGGGCAGGGAATCAGAGGCAGGGAATCAAACACGGGGAATCAGAGCTGGGGAATCAGAGGCGGGGAATCAGAGTTGGGAATCAGAGGCGGGGAATCAGAGGCGGGGAAACAGAGGCGGGGAATCAGATATGGGGAATCAGAGGTGGGGAATCAGAGGTTGGGAATCAGAGGCAGGGAATCAGAGGCGGGGAATCAGAGGCGGGGAATCAGAGGAAGGGAATCAGATGTGCGGAATCGGAGATGGGGAATCAGAGGCAGGGAATCAGAGGCGGGGAATCAGAGGCGGGGAATCAGAGGCCGGGAATCAGATATGGGGAAACTGAGGCGGGGAATCCGAGGCGGGGAAACAGAGGCGGGGAATCAGATATGGGGAATCAGAGGTGGGGAATCAGAGTTTGGGAATCAGAGGCAGGGAATCAGAGGCTTGGAATCAGATGCAGGGAATCAGATGCGGGGCATCAGAGGCGGGGAATCAGAGCTGGGGAATCAGAGGTGGGGAATCAGATTTGGGGAATCAGAGGTGGGGACTTAGATATTGGGAAACAGAGGCGGGGAATCAGAGGCGGGGAAACAGAGGCGGGGAGTCATATATGGGGAATCAGAGGTGGGGAATCAGAGGCAGGGAATCAGATGTGCGGAATCAGAGATGGGGAATCAGAGGCAGGGAATCAGAATCAGAAGCAGGGAATCAGAGGCCGGGAATCAGAGGCCGGAATCAGATGATGGGAATCAGAGGCCTGGAATCAGAGGCGGGGAATCAGAGGCAGGGAATCAGATGCGGGGAATCAGAGGCGGGGAATCAGAGCTGGGGAATCAGAGGCGGGGTATTAGAGTTGGGGAATCAGAGGCGGGGAATCAGATATGGGGAAACAGAGGTAAGGAATCAGAGGCGGGGAAACAGAGGCAGGGAATCAGATATGGGGAATCAGAGGTGGGGAATCAGAGGTGGGGAAACATAGGCAGGGAATCGGATGTGCGGAATCAGAGATGGGGAATCAGAGGCCGGGAATCAGAGGTGGTGAATCAGAGATGGGGAATCAGAGGCGGGGAAACAGAGGCGGGGAATCAGATATGGGGAATCAGAGGTGGGGCATCAGAGGTTGTGAATCACAGATGGGGAATCAGAGGCGGGGAATCAGAGGCAGGGAATCAGACGCAGGGAATCAGAGGCGGGGATTCAGGGCTGGGGAATCAGAAGCGGGGAATCAGAGTTGGGGAATCAGAGGCGGGGAATCAGATATGGGGAATCAGAGGCAGGGAATCAGAGGCGGGGAATCAGAGGCAGGGAATCAGACGCGGGGAATGTGAGGCGGGGAATCAGAGCTGGGGAATCAGAGGTGGGGAATCAGAGTTGGGGAATCAGAGGCAGGGAATTGGATGTGCGGAATCAGAGATGGGGAATCAGAGGTGGGGAATCAGAGGCGGTGAATCAGAGATGGGGAATCAGAGGCGGGGAATCAGAGGCAGGAAATCAGACACGGGGATTCAGAGGCTGGGAATCAGAGTTGGGGATTCAGAGGCGGGGAATCAGATATGGGGAAACAGAGGCGGGGAATCAGAGGCGGGCAAACAGAGGCGGGGAATTAGATATGGGGAATCAGAGGTAGGGAATCAGAGGTGGTGAATCAGTGATGGGGAATCACAGGCGGGGAATCAGAGGCAGGGAATAGAACGCGGGGAATCAGAGGCAGGGAATCAGAGCTGGGGAATCAGAGGCGGGGAATCATAGTTGGGAATCAGAGGCGGGAATCAGATATGGGGAAACAGAGGCTGGGAATCAGAGGCGGGGAAACAGAGGCGGGGAATCAGATATGGGGAATCGGATGCAGGGAATCAGAGGCGGGGAATCAGAGCTGGGGAATCAGAGGCGGGGAATCAGAGTTGGGGCATCAGAGGTGGGGAATTAGATATAGGGAAACAGAGGCGGGGAATCAGAGGCGGGGAAACAGAGGCGGGGAATCAGATATGGGGAATCAGAGGTGGGGAATCAGAGGCAGGGAATCAGATGTGCGGAATCAGAGATGGGGAATCAGAGGCAGGGAATCAGAAGCGGGGAATCAGAGGCCGGGAATCAGAGGCCGGGAATCAGATGCTGGGAATAAGAGGCCGGGAATCAGAGGAGGGGAATCAGAGTCCAGGAATCAGAGATGGGGATTCAGAGGCGGGGAATGAGATATGGAGAATCAGAGGCGGGGAATCAGAGGCGGGGAAACAGAGGTGGGGAATCAGATATGGGGAATCAGAGGTGGCGAATCAAAGGCGGTGAATCAGAGATGGGGAATCAGAGGTGGGGAATCAGAGGCAGGGAATCAGATGCGGGGAATCAGAGGCGGGGAATCAGAGCTGGCGAATCAGAGGCTGGAAATCAGAGGTGGGCAATCAGAGGCGGGGAATCAGATATGGGGAATCAGAGGCGGGGAATCAGAGGCGGGGAAACAGAGGCGGGGAGTCAAATATAGGGAATCAGAGGTTGGGAATCAGAGGTTGTGAATCAGAGATGGGGAATCAAGGCGGGGAATCAGAGGAAGGGAATCAGACACGGGGAATCAGAGGCGGGGATTCAGAGCTGGGGAATCAGAGGCGGGGAATCAGAGTTGGGGAATCAGAGGCAGGGAATCAGATATGGGGAATCAGAGGCGGGGAATCAGAGGCCGGGAATCAGATACGGGGAAACAGAGGCGGGGAATCAGATATGGGGAATCAGAGGTGGGGAATCAGAGGTTGGGAATCAGAGGCAGGGAATCAGAGGCTTGGAATCAGATGCAGGGTATCAGATGCGGGGAATCAGAGGCGGGGAATCAGAGCTGGGGAATCAGAGGTGGGGAATCAGATTTGGGGAATCAGAGGTGGGGACTTAGATATTGGGTAACAGAGGCGGGGAATCAGAGGCGGGGAAACAGAGGCGGGGAATCAGATATGGGGAATCAGAGGTGGGGAATCAGAGGCAGGGAATCAGATGTGCGGAATCAGAGATGGGGAATCAGAGGCAGGGAATCAGAATCAGAAGAAGGGAATCAGAGGCCGGGAATCAGAGGCCGGAATCAGATGCTGGGAATCAGAGGCCTGGAATCAGAGGCGGGGAATCAGAGGCAGGGAATCAGATGCGGGGAATCAGAGGCGGGGAATCAGAGCTGGGGAATCAGAGGCGGGGTATTAGAGTTGGGGAATCAGAGGCGGGGAATCAGATATGGGGAAACAGAGGTGGGGAATCAGAGGCGGGGAAACAGAGGCAGGGAATCAGATATGGGGAATCAGAGGTGGGGCATCAGAGGTTGTGAATCACAGATGGCGAATCAGAGGCGGGGAATCAGAGGCAGGGAATCAGACGCGGGGAATCAGAGGCGGGGATTCAGAGCTGGGGAATCAGAAGCGGGGAATCAGAGTTGGGGAATCAGAGGCGGGGAATCAGATATGGGGAATCAGAGGCAGGGAATCGGAGGCGGGGAATCAGAGGCAGGGAATCAGACGCGTGGAATCTGAGGCGGGGAATCAGAGCTGGGGAATCAGAGGTGGGGAATCAGAGTTGGGGAAACAGAGGCAGGGAATTGGTTGTGCGGAATCAGAGAGGGGGAATCAGAGGTGGGGAATCAGAGGCGGTGAATCAGAGATGGGGAATCAGAGGCGGGGAATCAGAGGCAGGAAATCAGACACGGGGATTCAGAGGCTGGGAATCAGACGGGGGGAATCAAAGGCGGGGAATCAGAGCTGGGGAATCTGAGGCAGGGAATCAGAGTTGGGGATTCAGAGGCGGGGAATCAGATATGGGGAAACAGAGGCGGGGAATCAGAGGCGGGCAAACAGAGGCGGGGAATTAGATATGGGGAATCAGAGGTAAGGAATCAGAGGTGGTGAATCAGTGATGGGGAATCACAGGCGGGGAATCAGAGGCAGGGAATAGAACGCGGGGAATCAGAGGCAGGGAATCAGAGCTGGGGAATCAGAGGAGGGGATTCATAGTTGGGAATCAGAGGCGGGAATCAGATATGGGGAATCGGATGCAGGGAATCAGAGGCGGGGAATCAGAGCTGGGGAATCAGAGGCGGGGAATCAGAGTTGGGGCATCAGAGGTGGGGAATTAGATATAGGGAAACAGAGGCGGGGAATCAGAGGCGGGGAAACAGAGGCGGGGAATCAGATATGGGGAATCAGAGGTGGGAAATCAGAGGCAGGGAATCAGATGTGCGGAATCAGAGATGGGGAATAAGAGGCAGGGAATCAGAATCAGAAGCGGGGAATCAGAGGCCGGGAATCAGAGGCCGGGAATCAGATGCTGGGAATAAGAGGCCGGGAATCAGAGGTGGGGAATCAGATATGGGGAATCAGAGGTGGCGAATCAAAGGCGGTGAATCAGAGATGGGGAATCAGAGGCGAGGAATCAGAGGCAGGGAATCAGATGCGGGGAATCAGAGGCGGGGAATCTGAGCTGGCGAATCAGAGGCTGGGAATCAGAGGTGGGCAATCAGAGGCGGGGAATCAGATATGGGGAATCAGAGGCGGGGAATCAGAGGCGGGGAAACAGAGGCGGGGAATCAAATATAGGGAATCAGAGGTGGGGAATCAGAGGTTGTGAATCAGAGATGGGGAATCAAGGCGGGGAATCAGAGGCAGGGAATCAGACGCGGGGAATCAGAGGCGGGGATTCAGAGCTGGGGAATCAGAGGCGGGGAATCAGAGTTGGGGATCAGAGGCAGGGAATCAGATATGGGGAATCAGAGGCGGGATTCAGAGGCGGGGAAACAGAGGCGGGGAATCAGATGTGGGGAATCAGAGGTGGGGAATCAGGGGCAGGGAATCAGTGGCAGGGAATCAGAGGCGGGGAATCAGAGGCGGGGAATCAAAGGCAGGGAATCAGACACGGGGAATCAGAGGCGGGGAATCAGAGATGGGGAATCAGAGGCGGGGAATCAGAGGCAGGGAATCGGATGCCGGGAATCAGAGTCGGGGAATCAGAGCTGGGGAATCAGAGGCGGGGAATCAGAGTTGGGGAATCAGAGGCGGGGAATCAGATATGGGGAAACAGAGGCGGGGTATCAGAGGCGGGCAAACAGAGGCGGGGAATTAGATATGGGGAATCAGAGGTAGGGAATCAGAGGTGGTGAATCAGTGATGGGGAATCACAGGCGGGGAATCAGAGGCAGGGAATAGAACGCGGGGAATCAGAGGCAGGGAATCAGAGCTGGGGAATCAGAGGCGGGGAATCATAGTTGGGAATCAGAGGCGGGAATCAGATATGGGGAAACAGAGGCTGGGAATCAGAGGCGGGGAAACAGAGGCGGGGAATCAGATATGGGGAATCGGATGCAGGGAATCAGAGGCGGGGAATCAGAGCTGGGGAATCAGAGGCGGGGAATCAGAGTTGGGGCATCAGAGGTGGGGAATTAGATATAGGGAAACAGAGGCGGGGAATCAGAGGCGGGGAAACAGAGGCGGGGAATCAGATATGGGGAATCAGAGGTGGGGAATCAGAGGCAGGGAATCAGATGTGCGGAATCAGAGATGGGGAATCAGAGGCAGGGAATCAGAAGCGGGGAATCAGAGGCCGGGAATCAGAGGCCGGGAATCAGATGCTGGGAATAAGAGGCCGGGAATCAGAGGAGGGGAATCAGAGTCCAGGAATCAGAGATGGGGATTCAGAGGCGGGGAATGAGATATGGAGAATCAGAGGCGGGGAATCAGAGGCGGGGAAACAGAGGTGGGGAATCAGATATGGGGAATCAGAGGTGGCGAATCAAAGGCGGTGAATCAGAGATGGGGAATCAGAGGCGGGGAATCAGAGGCAGGGAATCAGATGCGGGGAATCAGAGGCGGGGAATCAGAGCTGGCGAATCAGAGGCTGGAAATCAGAGGTGGGCAATCAGAGGCGGGGAATCAGATATGGGGAATCAGAGGCGGGGAATCAGAGGCGTGGAAACAGAGGCGGGGAATCAAATATAGGGAATCAGAGGTAGGGAATCAGAGGTTGTGAATCAGAGATGGGGAATCAAGGCGGGGAATCAGAGGCAGGGAATCAGACATGGGGAATCAGAGGCGGGGATTCAGAGCTGGGGAATCAGAGGCGGGGAATCAGAGTTGGGGAATCAGAGGCAGGGAATCAGATATGGGGAATCAGAGGCGGGGAATCAGAGGCCGGGAATCAGATATGGGGAAACAGAGGCGGGGAATCCGAAGCGGGGAAACAGAGGCGGGGAATCAGATATGGGGAATCAGAGGTGGGGAATCAGAAGTTGGGAATCAGAGGCAGGGAATCAGAGGCTTGGAATCAGATGCAGGGTATCAGATGCGGGGAATCAGAGGCGGGGAATCAGAGCTGGGGAATCAGAGGTGGAGAATCAGATTTGGAGAATCAGAGGTGGGGACTTAGATATTGGGAAACAGAGGCGGGGAATCAGAGGCGGGGAAACAGAGGCGGGGAATCAGATATGGGGAATCAGAGGTGGGGAATCAGAGGCAGGGAATCAGATGTGCGGAATCAGAGATGTGGAATCAGAGGCAGGGAATCAGAATCAGAAGAAGGGAATCAGAGGCCGGGAATCAGAGGCCGGAATCAGATGCTGGGAATCAGAGGCCTGGAATCAGAGGCGGGGAATCAGAGGCAGGGAATCAGATGCGGGGAATCAGAGGCGGGGAATCAGAGCTGGGGAATCAGAGGCGGGGTATTAGAGTTGGGGAATCAGAGGCGGGGAATCAGATATGGGGAAACAGAGGTGGGGAATCAGAGGCGGGGAAACAGAGGCAGGGAATCAGATATGGGGAATCAGAGGTGGGGCATCAGAGGTTGTGAATCACAGATGGGGAATCAGAGGCGGGGAATCAGAGGCAGGGAATCAGACGCGGGGAATCAGAGGCGGGGATTCAGAGCTGGGGAATCAGAAGCGGGGAATCAGAGTTGGGGAATCAGAGGCGGGGAATCAGATATGGGGAATCAGAGGCAGGGAATCGGAGGCGGGGAATCAGAGGCAGGGAATCAGACGCGTGGAATCTGAGGCGGGGAATCAGAGCTGGGGAATCAGAGGTGGGGAATCAGAGTTGGGGAAACAGAGGCAGGGAATTGGATGTGCGGAATCAGAGAGGGGGAATCAGAGGTGGGGAATCAGAGGCGGTGAATCAGAGATGGGGAATCAGAGGCGGGGAATCAGAGGCAGGAAATCAGACACGGGGATTCAGAGGCTGGGAATCAGACGGGGGGAATCAAAGGCGGGGAATCAGAGCTGGGGAATCTGAGGCAGGGAATCAGAGTTGGGGATTCAGAGGCGGGGAATCAGATATGGGGAAACAGAGGCGGGGAATCAGAGGCGGGCAAACAGAGGCGGGGAATTAGATATGGGGAATCCGAGGTAGGGAATCAGAGGTGGTGAATCAGTGATGGGGAATCACAGGCGGGGAATCAGAGGCAGGGAATAGAACGCGGGGAATCAGAGGCAGGGAATCAGAGCTGGGGCATCAGAGGAGGGGATTCATAGTTGGGAATCAGAGGCGGGAATCAGATATGGGGAAACAGAGGCGGGGAATCAGAGGCGGTGAAACAGAGGCGGGGAATCAGATATGGGGAATCGGATGCAGGGAATCAGAGGCGGGGAATCAGAGCTGGGGAATCAGAGGCGGGGAATCAGAGTTGGGGCATCAGAGGTGGGGAATTAGATATAGGGAAACAGAGGCGGGGAATCAGAGGCGGGGAAACAGAGGCGGGGAATCAGATATGGGGAATCAGAGGTGGGGAATCAGAGGCAGGGAATCAGATGTGCGGAATCAGAGATGGGGAATAAGAGGCAGGGAATCAGAATCAGAAGCGGGGAATCAGAGGCCGGGATCAGAGGCCGGGAATCAGATGCTGGGAATAAGAGGCCGGGAATCAGAGGTGGGGAATCAGATATGGGGAATCAGAGGTGGCGAATCAAAGGCGGTGAATCAGAGATGGGGAATCAGAGGCGAGGAATCAGAGGCAGGGAATCAGATGCGGGGAATCAGAGGCGGGGAATCAGAGCTGGCGAATCAGAGGCTGGGAATCAGAGGTGGGCAATCAGAGGCGGGGATTCAGATATGGGGAATCAGAGGCGGGGAATCAGAGGCGGGGAAACAGAGGCGGGGAATCAAATATAGGGAATCAGAGGCGGGGAATCAGAGGCGGGGAAACAGAGGCGGGGAATCAGATATGGGGAATCAGAGGTGGGGCATCAGAGGTTGTGAATCACAGATGGGGAATCAGAGGCGGGGAATCAGAGGCAGGGAATCAGACGCGGGGAATCAGAGGCGGGGATTCAGAGCTGGGGAATCAGAAGCGGGGAATCAGAGTTGGGGAATCAGAGGCGGGGAATCAGATATGGGGTATCAGAGGCAGGGAATCGGAGGCGGGGAATCAGAGGCAGGGAATCAGACGCGTGGAATCTGAGGCGGGGAATCAGAGCTGGGGAATCAGAGGTGGGGAATCAGAGTTGGGGAAACAGAGGCAGGGAATTGGATGTGCGGAATCAGAGAGGGGGAATCAGAGGTGGGGAATCAGAGGCGGTGAATCAGAGATGGGGAATCAGAGGCGGGGAATCAGAGGCAGGAAATCAGACACGGGGATTCAGAGGCTGGGAATCAGACGGGGGGAATCAAAGGCGGGGAATCAGAGCTGGGGAATCTGAGGCAGGGAATCAGAGTTGGGGATTCAGAGGCGGGGAATCAGATATGGGGAAACAGAGGCGGGGAATCAGAGGCGGGCAAACAGAGGCGGGGAATTAGATATGGGGAATCCGAGGTAGGGAATCAGAGGTGGTGAATCAGTGATGGGGAATCACAGGCGGGGAATCAGAGGCAGGGAATAGAACGCGGGGAATCAGAGGCAGGGAATCAGAGCTGGGGCATCAGAGGAGGGGATTCATAGTTGGGAATCAGAGGCGGGAATCAGATATGGGGAAACAGAGGCGGGGAATCAGAGGCGGTGAAACAGAGGCGGGGAATCAGATATGGGGAATCGGATGCAGGGAATCAGAGGCGGGGAATCAGAGCTGGGGAATCAGAGGCGGGGAATCAGAGTTGGGGCATCAGAGGTGGGGAATTAGATATAGGGAAACAGAGGCGGGGAATCAGAGGCGGGGAAACAGAGGCGGGGAATCAGATATGGGGAATCAGAGGTGGGGAATCAGAGGCAGGGAATCAGATGTGCGGAATCAGAGATGGGGAATAAGAGGCAGGGAATCAGAATCAGAAGCGGGGAATCAGAGGCCGGGATCAGAGGCCGGGAATCAGATGCTGGGAATAAGAGGCCGGGAATCAGAGGTGGGGAATCAGATATGGGGAATCAGAGGTGGCGAATCAAAGGCGGTGAATCAGAGATGGGGAATCAGAGGCGAGGAATCAGAGGCAGGGAATCAGATGCGGGGAATCAGAGGCGGGGAATCAGAGCTGGCGAATCAGAGGCTGGGAATCAGAGGTGGGCAATCAGAGGCGGGGAATCAGATATGGGGAATCAGAGGCGGGGAATCAGAGGCGGGGAAACAGAGGCGGGGAATCAAATATAGGGAATCAGAGGCGGGGAATCAGAGGCGGGGAAACAGAGGCGGGGAATCAGATATGGGGAATCAGAGGTGGGGCATCAGAGGTTGTGAATCACAGATGGGGAATCAGAGGCGGGGAATCAGAGGCAGGGAATCAGACGCGGGGAATCAGAGGCGGGGATTCAGAGCTGGGGAATCAGAGGCGGGGAATCAGAGTTGGGGATCAGAGGCAGGGAATCAGATATGGGGAATCAGAGGCGGGGATTCAGAGGCGGGGAAACAGAGGCGGGGAATCAGATGTGGGGAATCAGAGGTGGGGAATCAGGGGCAGGGAATCAGTGGCAGGGAATCAGAGGCGGGGAATCAGAGGCGGGGAATCAAAGGCAGGGAATCAGACACGGGGAATCAGAGGTGGGGAATCAGAGATGGGGAATCAGAGGCGGGGAATCAGAGGCAGGGAATCGGATGCCGGGAATCAGAGTCGGGGAATCAGAGCTGGGGAATCAGAGGCGGGGAATCAGAGTTGGGGAATCAGAGGCGGGGAATCAGATATGGGGAAATAGAGGCGGGGAATCAGATATGGGGAATCAGAGGTGTGGAATCAGAGGTTGGGAATCAGAGGCAGGGAATCAGAGTCGGGGAAACAGAGGCGGGGAATCAGATATGGGGAATCAGAGGTGGCGAATCAAAGGCGGTGAAACAGAGATGGGGAATCAGGGCAGGGAATCAGAGGCAGGGAATCAAACACGGGGAATCATAGCTGGGGAATCAGAGGCGGGGAATCAGAGTTGGGAATCAGAGGCGGGGAATCAGAGGCGGGGAAACAGAGGCGGGGAATCAGATATGGGGAATCAGAGGTGGGGAATCCGAGGTTGGGAATCAGAGGCAGGGAATCAGAGGCGGAAAATCAGAGGCGGGGAATCAGAGGAAGGGAATCAGGTGTGCGGAATCGGAGATGGGGAATCAGAGGCAGGGAATCAGAGGCGGGGAATCAGAGGCGGGGAATCAGAGGCCGGGAATCAGATATGGGGAAACAGAGGCGGGGAATCCGAGGCGGGGAAACAGAGGCGGGGAATCAGATATGGGGAATCAGAGGTGGGGAATCAGAGGTTGGGAATCAGAGGCAGGGAATCAGAGGCTTGGAATCAGATGCAGGGAATCAGATGCGGGGAATCAGAGGCGGGGAATCAGAGCTGGGGAATCAGAGGTGGGGAATCAGATTTGGGGAATCAGAGGCGGGGACTTAGATATTGGGAAACAGAGGTGGGGAATCAGAGGCGGGGAAACCCAGGCGGGGAATCAGATATGGGGAATCAGAGGTGGGGAATCAGAGGCAAGGAATCAGATGTGCGGAATCAGAGATGGGGAATCAGAGGCAGGGAATCAGAATCAGAAGCAGGGAATCAGAGGCCGGGAATCAGAGGCCGGAATCAGATGCTGGGAATCAGAGGCCTGGAATCAGAGGCGGGGAATCAGAGGCAGGGAATCAGATGCGGGGAATCAGAGGCGGGGAATCAGAGCTGGGGAATCAGAGGCGGGGTATTAGAGTTGGGGAATCAGAGGCGGGGAATCAGATATGGGGAAACAGAGGTGGGGAATCAGAGGCGGGGAAACAGAGGCAGGGAATCAGATATGGGGAATCAGAGGCGGGGAATCAGAGGTGGGGAATCATAGGCAGGGAATCGGATGTGCGGAATCAGAGATGGGGAATCAGAGGCTGGGAATCAGAGGTGGTGAATCAGAGATGGGGAATCAGAGGCGGGGAATCAGAGGCAGGGAATCAGACGCGGGGAATCAGAGGTGGGCAATCAGAGGCGGGGAATCAGATATGGGGAATCAGAGGCGGGGAATCAGAGGCGGGGAAACAGAGGCGGGGAATCAGATATGGGGAATCAGAGGTGGGGCATCAGAGGTTGTGAATCACAGATGGGGAATCAGAGGCGGGGAATCAGAGGCAGGGAATCAGACGCGGGGAATCAGAGGCGGGGATTCAGAGCTGGGGAATCAGAGGCTGGGAATCAGAGTTGGGGAATCAGAGGCGGGGAATCAGATATGGGGAATCAGAGGCAGGGAATCAGAGGCGGGAAAACAGAGGCGGGGAATCAGATATGGGGAATCAGAGGCGGGGAATCAGAGGCAGGGAATCAGACACGGGGAATCAGAGGCGGGGAATCAGAGATGGGGAATCAGAGGCGGGGAATCAGAGGCAGGGAATCGGATGCCGGGAATCAGAGGCGGGAAATCAGAGCTGGGGAATCAGAGGCGGGGAATCAGAGTTGGGGAATCAGAGGCGGCGAAGCAGATATGGGGAAATAGAGGCGGGGAATCAGATATGGGGAATCAGAGGCGGGGAATCAGATATGGGGAATCAGAGGCTGGGAATCAGAGGGGGGGAAACAGAGGCGGGGAATAAGATATGGGGAATCAGAGGTGGGGAATCAGGGGCGGGGAATCAGTGGCAGGGAATCAGAGGTGGGGAATCAGAGGCGGGGAATCAAAGGAAGGGAATCAGACACGGGGAATCAGAGGTGGGGAATCAGTGATGGGGAATCAGAGGCGGGGAATCACTGGCAGGGAATCAGACGCGGGGAATCAGAGGCGGGGAATCAGAGCTGGGGAATCAGAGGTGGGGAATCAGAGTCGGGGAATCATAGGCAGGGAATCGGTTGTGCGGAATCAGAGAATGGGAATCAGATGTGGGGAATCAGAGGAAGTGAATCAGAGGCGGGGAAACAGAGGCGGGGAATCAAATATAGGGAATCAGAGGTGGGGAATCAGAGGTTGTGAATCAGAGATGGGGAATCAAGGCGGGGAATCAGATGTGCGGAATCAGAGATGGGGAATCAGAGGCAGGGAATCAGAAGCGGGGAATCAGAGGCCGGGAATCAGAGGCCGGGAATCAGATGCTGGGAATAAGAGGCCGGGAATCAGAGGAGGGGAATCAGAGTCCAGGAATCAGAGATGGGGATTCAGAGGCGGGGAATGAGATATGGAGAATCAGAGGCGGGGAATCAGTGGCGGGGAAACAGAGGTGGGGAATCAGATATGGGGAATCAGAGGTGGCGAATCAAAGGCGGTGAATCAGAGATGGGGAATCAGAGGCGGGGAATCAGAGGCAGGGAATCAGATGCGGGGAATCAGAGGCGGGGAATCAGAGCTGGCGAATCAGAGGCTGGAAATCAGAGGTGGGCAATCAGAGGCGGGGAATCAGATATGGGGAATCAGAGGCGGGGAATCAGAGGCGGGGAAACAGAGGCGGGGAATCAATTATAGGGAATCAGAGGTAGGGAATCAGAGGTTGTGAATCAGAGATGGGGAATCAAGGCGGGGAATCAGAGGCAGGGAATCAGACACGGGGAATCAGAGGCGGGGATTCAGAGCTGGGGAATCAGAGGCGGGGAATCAGAGTTGGGGAATCAGAGGCAGGGAATCAGATATGGGGAATCAGAGGCGGGGAATCAGAGGCCGGGAATCAGATATGGGGAAACAGAGGCGGGGAATCCGAAGCGGGGAAACAGAGGCGGGGAATCAGATATGGGGAATCGGATGCAGGGAATCAGAGGCGGGGAATCAGAGCTGGGGAATCAGAGGCGGGGAATCAGAGTTGGGGCATCAGAGGTGGGGAATTAGATATAGGGAAACAGAGGCGGGGAATCAGAGGCGGGGAAACAGAGGCGGGGAATCAGATATGGGGAATCAGAGGTGGGGAATCAGAGGCAGGGAATCAGATGTGCGGAATCAGAGATGGGGAATAAGAGGCAGGGAATCAGAATCAGAAGCGGGGAATCAGAGGCCGGGATCAGAGGCCGGGAATCAGATGCTGGGAATAAGAGGCCGGGAATCAGAGGTGGGGAATCAGATATGGGGAATCAGAGGTGGCGAATCAAAGGCGGTGAATCAGAGATGGGGAATCAGAGGCGAGGAATCAGAGGCAGGGAATCAGATGCGGGGAATCAGAGGCGGGGAATCAGAGCTGGCGAATCAGAGGCTGGGAATCAGAGGTGGGCAATCAGAGGCGGGGAATCAGATATGGGGAATCAGAGGCGGGGAATCAGAGGCGGGGAAACAGAGGCGGGGAATCAAATATAGGGAATCAGAGGCGGGGAATCAGAGGCGGGGAAACAGAGGCGGGGAATCAGATATGGGGAATCAGAGGTGGGGCATCAGAGGTTGTGAATCACAGATGGGGAATCAGAGGCGGGGAATCAGAGGCAGGGAATCAGACGCGGGGAATCAGAGGCGGGGATTCAGAGCTGGGGAATCAGAGGCGGGGAATCAGAGTTGGGGATCAGAGGCAGGGAATCAGATATGGGGAATCAGAGGCGGGGATTCAGAGGCGGGGAAACAGAGGCGGGGAATCAGATGTGGGGAATCAGAGGTGGGGAATCAGGGGCAGGGAATCAGTGGCAGGGAATCAGAGGCGGGGAATCAGAGGCGGGGAATCAAAGGCAGGGAATCAGACACGGGGAATCAGAGGTGGGGAATCAGAGATGGGGAATCAGAGGCGGGGAATCAGAGGCAGGGAATCGGATGCCGGGAATCAGAGTCGGGGAATCAGAGCTGGGGAATCAGAGGCGGGGAATCAGAGTTGGGGAATCAGAGGCGGGGAATCAGATATGGGGAAATAGAGGCGGGGAATCAGATATGGGAAATCAGAGGTGTGGAATCAGAGGTTGGGAATCAGAGGCAGGGAATCAGAGTCGGGGAAACAGAGGCGGGGAATCAGATATGGGGAATCAGAGGTGGCGAATCAAAGGCGGTGAAACAGAGATGGGGAATCAGGGCAGGGAATCAGAGGCAGGGAATCAAACACGGGGAATCATAGCTGGGGAATCAGAGGCGGGGAATCAGAGTTGGGAATCAGAGGCGGGGAATCAGAGGCGGGGAAACAGAGGCGGGGAATCAGATATGGGGAATCAGAGGTGGGGAATCCGAGGTTGGGAATCAGAGGCAGGGAATCAGAGGCGGAAAATCAGAGGCGGGGAATCAGAGGAAGGGAATCAGATGTGCGGAATCGGAGATGGGGAATCAGAGGCAGGGAATCAGAGGCGGGGAATGAGAGGCGGGGAATCAGAGGCCGGGAATCAGATATGGGGAAACAGAGGCGGGGAATCCGAGGCGGGGAAACAGAGGCGGGGAATCAGATATGGGGAATCAGAGGTGGGGAATCAGAGGTTGGGAATCAGAGGCAGGGAATCAGAGGCTTGGAATCAGATGCAGGGAATCAGATGCGGGGAATCAGAGGCGGGGAATCAGAGCTGGGGAATCAGAGGTGGGGAATCAGATTTGGGGAATCAGAGGCGGGGACTTAGATATTGGGAAACAGAGGTGGGGAATCAGAGGCGGGGAAACCCAGGCGGGGAATCAGATATGGGGAATCAGAGGTGGGGAATCAGAGGCAAGGAATCAGATGTGCGGAATCAGAGATGGGGAATCAGAGGCAGGGAATCAGAATCAGAAGCAGGGAATCAGAGGCCGGGAATCAGAGGCCGGAATCAGATGCTGGGAATCAGAGGCCTGGAATCAGAGGCGGGGAATCAGAGGCAGGGAATCAGATGCGGGGAATCAGAGGCGGGGAATCAGAGCTGGGGAATCAGAGGCGGGGTATTAGAGTTGGGGAATCAGAGGCGGGGAATCAGATATGGGGAAACAGAGGTGGGGAATCAGAGGCGGGGAAACAGAGGCAGGGAATCAGATATGGGGAATCAGAGGCGGGGAATCAGAGGTGGGGAATCATAGGCAGGGAATCGGATGTGCGGAATCAGAGATGGGGAATCAGAGGCTGGGAATCAGAGGTGGTGAATCAGAGATGGGGAATCAGAGGCGGGGAATCAGAGGCAGGGAATCAGACGCGGGGAATCAGAGGTGGGCAATCAGAGGCGGGGAATCAGATATGGGGAATCAGAGGCGGGGAATCAGAGGCGGGGAAACAGAGGCGGGGAATCAGATATGGGGAATCAGAGGTGGGGCATCAGAGGTTGTGAATCACAGATGGGGAATCAGAGGCGGGGAATCAGAGGCAGGGAATCAGACGCGGGGAATCAGAGGCGGGGATTCAGAGCTGGGGAATCAGAGGCTGGGAATCAGAGTTGGGGAATCAGAGGCGGGGAATCAGATATGGGGAATCAGAGGCAGGGAATCAGAGGCGGGAAAACAGAGGCGGGGAATCAGATATGGGGAATCAGAGGCGGGGAATCAGAGGCAGGGAATCAGACACGGGGAATCAGAGGCGGGGAATCAGAGATGGGGAATCAGAGGCGGGGAATCAGAGGCAGGGAATCGGATGCCGGGAATCAGAGGCGGGAAATCAGAGCTGGGGAATCAGAGGCGGGGAATCAGAGTTGGGGAATCAGAGGCGGCGAAGCAGATATGGGGAAATAGAGGCGGGGAATCAGATATGGGGAATCAGAGGCGGGGAATCAGATATGGGGAATCAGAGGCTGGGAATCAGAGGGGGGGAAACAGAGGCGGGGAATAAGATATGGGGAATCAGAGGTGGGGAATCAGGGGCGGGGAATCAGTGGCAGGGAATCAGAGGTGGGGAATCAGAGGCGGGGAATCAAAGGAAGGGAATCAGACACGGGGAATCAGAGGTGGGGAATCAGTGATGGGGAATAAGAGGCGGGGAATCACTGGCAGGGAATCAGACGCGGGGAATCAGAGGCGGGGAATCAGAGCTGGGGAATCAGAGGTGGGGAATCAGAGTCGGGGAATCATAGGCAGGGAATCGGTTGTGCGGAATCAGAGAATGGGAATCAGATGTGGGGAATCAGAGGAAGTGAATCAGAGGCGGGGAAACAGAGGCGGGGAATCAAATATAGGGAATCAGAGGTGGGGAATCAGAGGTTGTGAATCAGAGATGGGGAATCAAGGCGGGGAATCAGATGTGCGGAATCAGAGATGGGGAATCAGAGGCAGGGAATCAGAAGCGGGGAATCAGAGGCCGGGAATCAGAGGCCGGGAATCAGATGCTGGGAATAAGAGGCCGGGAATCAGAGGAGGGGAATCAGAGTCCAGGAATCAGAGATGGGGATTCAGAGGCGGGGAATGAGATATGGAGAATCAGAGGCGGGGAATCAGTGGCGGGGAAACAGAGGTGGGGAATCAGATATGGGGAATCAGAGGTGGCGAATCAAAGGCGGTGAATCAGAGATGGGGAATCAGAGGCGGGGAATCAGAGGCAGGGAATCAGATGCGGGGAATCAGAGGCGGGGAATCAGAGCTGGCGAATCAGAGGCTGGAAATCAGAGGTGGGCAATCAGAGGCGGGGAATCAGATATGGGGAATCAGAGGCGGGGAATCAGAGGCGGGGAAACAGAGGCGGGGAATCAATTATAGGGAATCAGAGGTAGGGAATCAGAGGTTGTGAATCAGAGATGGGGAATCAAGGCGGGGAATCAGAGGCAGGGAATCAGACACGGGGAATCAGAGGCGGGGATTCAGAGCTGGGGAATCAGAGGCGGGGAATCAGAGTTGGGGAATCAGAGGCAGGGAATCAGATATGGGGAATCAGAGGCGGGGAATCAGAGGCCGGGAATCAGATATGGGGAAACAGAGGCGGGGAATCCGAAGCGGGGAAACAGAGGCGGGGAATCAGATATGGGGAATCAGAGGTGGGGAATCAGAAGTTGGGAATCAGAGGCAGGGAATCAGAGGCTTGGAATCAGATGCAGGGTATCAGATGCGGGGAATCAGAGGCGGGGAATCAGAGCTGGGGAATCAGAGGTGGAAAATCAGATTTGGGGAATCAGAGGTGGGGACTTAGATATTGGGAAACAGAGGCGGGGAATCAGAGGCGGGGAAACAGAGGCGGGGAATCAGATATGGGGAATCAGAGGTGGGGAATCAGAGGCAGGGAATCAGATGTGCGGAATCAGAGATGGGGAATCAGAGGCAGGGAATCAGAATCAGAAGAAGGGAATCAGAGGCCGGGAATCAGAGGCCGGAATCAGATGCTGGGAATCAGAGGCCTGGAATCAGAGGCGGGGAATCAGAGGCAGGGAATCAGATGCGGGGAATCAGAGGCGGGGAATCAGAGCTGGGGAATCAGAGGCGGGGTATTAGAGTTGGGGAATCAGAGGCGGGGAATCAGATATGGGGAAACAGAGGTGGGGAATCAGAGGCGGGGAAACAGAGGCAGGGAATCAGATATGGGGAATCAGAGGTGGGGCATCAGAGGTTGTGAATCACAGATGGGGAATCAGAGGCGGGGAATCAGAGGCAGGGAATCAGACGCGGGGAATCAGAGGCGGGGATTCAGAGCTGGGGAATCAGAAGCGGGGAATCAGAGTTGGGGAATCAGAGGCGGGGAATCAGATATGGGGAATCAGAGGCAGGGAATCGGAGGCGGGGAACCAGAGGCAGGGAATCAGACGCATGGAATCTGAGGCGGGGAATCAGAGCTGGGGAATCAGAGGTGGGGAATCAGAGTTGGGGAAACAGAGGCAGGGAATTGGATGTGCGGAATCAGAGAGGGGGA
The DNA here is from genome assembly GCF_036971445.1 of Narcine bancroftii. Lineage (NCBI taxonomy): Eukaryota > Metazoa > Chordata > Chondrichthyes > Torpediniformes > Narcinidae > Narcine > Narcine bancroftii. Next base: position 264,869,848 of record NC_091470.1, read on the forward strand.
ATCAGAGGTGGGGAATCAGAGGCGGTGAATCAGAGATGGGGAATCAGAGGCGGGGAATCAGAGGCAGGAAATCAGACACGGGGATTCAGAGGCTGGGAATCAGACGGGGGGGAATCAAAGGCGGGGAATCAGAGCTGGGGAATCTGAGGCAGGGAATCAGAGTTGGGGATTCAGAGGCGGGGAATCAGATATGGGGAAACAGAGGCGGGGAATCAGAGGCGGGCAAACAGAGGCGGGGAATTAGATATGGGGAATCCGAGGTAGGGAATCAGAGGTGGTGAATCAGTGATGGGGAATCACAGGCGGGGAATCAGAGGCAGGGAATAGAACGCGGGGAATCAGAGGCAGGGAATCAGAGCTGGGGCATCAGAGGAGGGGATTCATAGTTGGGAATCAGAGGCGGGAATCAGATATGGGGAAACAGAGGCGGGGAATCAGAGACGGTGAAACAGAGGCGGGGAATCAGATATGGGGAATCGGATGCAGGGAATCAGAGGCGGGGAATCAGAGCTGGGGAATCAGAGGCGGGGAATCAGAGTTGGGGCATCAGAGGTGGGGAATTAGATATAGGGAAACAGAGGCGGGGAATCAGAGGCGGGGAAACAGAGGCGGGGAATCAGATATGGGGAATCAGAGGTGGGGAATCAGAGGCAGGGAATCAGATGTGCGGAATCAGAGATGGGGAATAAGAGGCAGGGAATCAGAATCAGAAGCGGGGAATCAGAGGCCGGGATCAGAGGCCGGGAATCAGATGCTGGGAATAAGAGGCCGGGAATCAGAGGTGGGGAATCAGATATGGGGAATCAGAGGTGGCGAATCAAAGGCGGTGAATCAGAGATGGGGAATCAGAGGCGAGGAATCAGAGGCAGGGAATCAGATGCGGGGAATCAGAGGCGGGGAATCAGAGCTGGCGAATCAGAGGCTGGGAATCAGAGGTGGGCAATCAGAGGCGGGGAATCAGATATGGGGAATCAGAGGCGGGGAATCAGAGGCGGGGAAACAGAGGCGGGGAATCAAATATAGGGAATCAGAGGTGGGGAATCAGAGGTTGTGAATCAGAGATGGGGAATCAAGGCGGGGAATCAGAGGCAGGGAATCAGACGCGGGGAATCAGAGGCGGGGATTCAGAGCTGGGGAATCAGAGGCGGGGAATCAGAGTTGGGGATCAGAGGCAGGGAATCAGATATGGGGAATCAGAGGCGGGGATTCAGAGGCGGGGAAACAGAGGCGGGGAATCAGATGTGGGGAATCAGAGGTGGGGAATCAGGGGCAGGGAATCAGTGGCAGGGAATCAGAGGCGGGGAATCAGAGGCGGGGAATCAAAGGCAGGGAATCAGACACGGGGAATCAGAGGCGGGGAATCAGAGATGGGGAATCAGAGGCGGGGAATCAGAGGCAGGGAATCGGATGCCGGGAATCAGAGTCGGGGAATCAGAGCTGGGGAATCAGAGGCGGGGAATCAGAGTTGGGGAATCAGAGGCGGGGAATCAGATATGGGGAAATAGAGGCGGGGAATCAGATATGGGGAATCAGAGGTGTGGAATCAGAGGTTGGGAATCAGAGGCAGGGAATCAGAGTCGGGGAAACAGAGGCGGGGAATCAGATATGGGGAATCAGAGGTGGCGAATCAAAGGCGGTGAAACAGAGATGGGGAATCAGGGCAGGGAATCAGAGGCAGGGAATCAAACACGGGGAATCAGAGCTGGGGAATCAGAGGCGGGGAATCAGAGTTGGGAATCAGAGGCGGGGAATCAGAGGCGGGGAAACAGAGGCGGGGAATCAGATATGGGGAATCAGAGGTGGGGAATCCGAGGTTGGGAATCAGAGGCAGGGAATCAGAGGCGGAAAATCAGAGGCGGGGAATCAGAGGAAGGGAATCAGATGTGCGGAATCGGAGATGGGGAATCAGAGGCAGGGAATCAGAGGCGGGGAATCAGAGGCGGGGAATCAGAGGCCGGGAATCAGATATGGGGAAACAGAGGCGGGGAATCCGAGGCGGGGAAACAGAGGCGGGGAATCAGATATGGGGAATCAGAGGTGGGGAATCAGAGGTTGGGAATCAGAGGCAGGGAATCAGAGGCTTGGAATCAGATGCAGGGAATCAGATGCGGGGAATCAGAGGCGGGGAATCAGAGCTGGGGAATCAGAGGTGGGGAATCAGATTTGGGGAATCAGAGGCGGGGACTTAGATATTGGGAAACAGAGGTGGGGAATCAGAGGCGGGGAAACCCAGGCGGGGAATCAGATATGGGGAATCAGAGGTGGGGAATCAGAGGCAAGGAATCAGATGTGCGGAATCAGAGATGGGGAATCAGAGGCAGGGAATCAGAATCAGAAGCAGGGAATCAGAGGCCGGGAATCAGAGGCCGGAATCAGATGCTGGGAATCAGAGGCCTGGAATCAGAGGCGGGGAATCAGAGGCAGGGAATCAGATGCGGGGAATCAGAGGCGGGGAATCAGAGCTGGGGAATCAGAGGCGGGGTATTAGAGTTGGGGAATCAGAGGCGGGGAATCAGATATGGGGAAACAGAGGTGGGGAATCAGAGGCGGGGAAACAGAGGCAGGGAATCAGATATGGGGAATCAGAGGCGGGGAATCAAAGGTGGGGAATCATAGGCAGGGAATCGGATGTGCGGAATCAGAGATGGGGAATCAGAGGCTGGGAATCAGAGGTGGTGAATCAGAGATGGGGAATCAGAGGCGGGGAATCAGAGGCAGGGAATCAGACGCGGGGAATCAGAGGTGGGCAATCAGAGGCGGGGAATCAGATATGGGGAATCAGAGGCGGGGAATCAGAGGCGGGGAAACAGAGGCGGGGAATCAGATATGGGGAATCAGAGGTGGGGCATCAGAGGTTGTGAATCACAGATGGGGAATCAGAGGCGGGGAATCAGAGGCAGGGAATCAGACGCGGGGAATCAGAGGCGGGGATTCAGAGCTGGGGAATCAGAGGCTGGGAATCAGAGTTGGGGAATCAGAGGCGGGGAATCAGATATGGGGAATCAGAGGCAGGGAATCAGAGGCGGGAAAACAGAGGCGGGGAATCAGATATGGGGAATCAGAGGCGGGGAATCAGAGGCAGGGAATCAGACACGGGGAATCAGAGGCGGGGAATCAGAGATGGGGAATCAGAGGCGGGGAATCAGAGGCAGGGAATCGGATGCCGGGAATCAGAGGCGGGAAATCAGAGCTGGGGAATCAGAGGCGGGGAATCAGAGTTGGGGAATCAGAGGCGGCGAAGCAGATATGGGGAAATAGAGGCGGGGAATCAGATATGGGGAATCAGAGGCGGGGAATCAGATATGGGGAATCAGAGGCTGGGAATCAGAGGGGGGGAAACAGAGGCGGGGAATAAGATATGGGGAATCAGAGGTGGGGAATCAGGGGCGGGGAATCAGTGGCAGGGAATCAGAGGTGTGGAATCAGAGGCGGGGAATCAAAGGAAGGGAATCAGACACGGGGAATCAGAGGTGGGGAATCAGTGATGGGGAATCAGAGGCGGGGAATCACTGGCAGGGAATCAGACGCGGGGAATCAGAGGCGGGGAATCAGAGCTGGGGAATCAGAGGTGGGGAATCAGAGTCGGGGAATCATAGGCAGGGAATCGGTTGTGCGGAATCAGAGAATGGGAATCAGATGTGGGGAATCAGAGGAAGTGAATCAGAGGCGGGGAAACAGAGGCGGGGAATCAAATATAGGGAATCAGAGGTGGGGAATCAGAGGTTGTGAATCAGAGATGGGGAATCAAGGCGGGGAATCAGATGTGCGGAATCAGAGATGGGGAATCAGAGGCAGGGAATCAGAAGCGGGGAATCAGAGGCCGGGAATCAGAGGCCGGGAATCAGATGCTGGGAATAAGAGGCCGGGAATCAGAGGAGGGGAATCAGAGTCCAGGAATCAGAGATGGGGATTCAGAGGCGGGGAATGAGATATGGAGAATCAGAGGCGGGGAATCAGAGGCGGGGAAACAGAGGTGGGGAATCAGATATGGGGAATCAGAGGTGGCGAATCAAAGGCGGTGAATCAGAGATGGGGAATCAGAGGCGGGGAATCAGAGGCAGGGAATCAGATGCGGGGAATCAGAGGCGGGGAATCAGAGCTGGCGAATCAGAGGCTGGAAATCAGAGGTGGGCAATCAGAGGCGGGGAATCAGATATGGGGAATCAGAGGCGGGGAATCAGAGGAGGGGAAACAGAGGCGGGGAATCAAATATAGGGAATCAGAGGTAGGGAATCAGAGGCGGGGAATCAAAGGCAGGGAATCAGACACGGGGAATCAGAGGCGGGGAATCAGAGATGGGGAATCAGAGGCGGGGAATCAAAGGCAGGGAATCAGACACGGGGAATCAGAGGCGGGGAATCAGAGATGGGGAATCAGAGGCGGGGAATCAGAGGCAGGGAATCGGATGCCGGGAATCAGAGTCGGGGAATCAGAGCTGGGGAATCAGAGGCGGGGAATCAGAGTTGGGGAATCAGAGGCGGGGAATCAGATATGGGGAAATAGAGGCGGGGAATCAGATATGGGGAATCAGAGGTGTGGAATCAGAGGTTGGGAATCAGAGGCAGGGAATCAGAGTCGGGGAAACAGAGGCGGGGAATCAGATATGGGGAATCAGAGGTGGCGAATCAAAGGCGGTGAAACAGAGATGGGGAATCAGGGCAGGGAATCAGAGGCAGGGAATCAAACACGGGGAATCAGAGCTGGGGAATCAGAGGCGGGGAATCAGAGTTGGGAATCAGAGGCGGGGAATCAGAGGCGGGGAAACAGAGGCGGGGAATCAGATATGGGGAATCAGAGGTGGGGAATCCGAGGTTGGGAATCAGAGGCAGGGAATCAGAGGCGGAAAATCAGAGGCGGGGAATCAGAGGAAGGGAATCAGATGTGCGGAATCGGAGATGGGGAATCAGAGGCAGGGAATCAGAGGCGGGGAATGAGAGGCGGGGAATCAGAGGCCGGGAATCAGATATGGGGAAACAGAGGCGGGGAATCCGAGGCGGGGAAACAGAGGCGGGGAATCAGATATGGGGAATCAGAGGTGGGGAATCAGAGGTTGGGAATCAGAGGCAGGGAATCAGAGGCTTGGAATCAGATGCAGGGAATCAGATGCGGGGAATCAGAGGCGGGGAATGAGAGCTGGGGAATCAGAGGTGGGGAATCAGATTTGGGGAATCAGAGGCGGGGACTTAGATATTGGGAAACAGAGGTGGGGAATCAGAGGCGGGGAAACCCAGGCGGGGAATCAGATATGGGGAATCAGAGGTGGGGAATCAGAGGCAAGGAATCAGATGTGCGGAATCAGAGATGGGGAATCAGAGGCAGGGAATCAGAATCAGAAGCAGGGAATCAGAGGCCGGGAATCAGAGGCCGGAATCAGATGCTGGGAATCAGAGGCCTGGAATCAGAGGCGGGGAATCAGAGGCAGGGAATCAGATGCGGGGAATCAGAGGCGGGGAATCAGAGCTGGGGAATCAGAGGCGGGGTATTAGAGTTGGGGAATCAGAGGCGGGGAATCAGATATGGGGAAACAGAGGTGGGGAATCAGAGGCGGGGAAACAGAGGCAGGGAATCAGATATGGGGAATCAGAGGCGGGGAATCAGAGGTGGGGAATCATAGGCAGGGAATCGGATGTGCGGAATCAGAGATGGGGAATCAGAGGCTGGGAATCAGAGGTGGTGAATCAGAGATGGGGAATCAGAGGCGGGGAATCAGAGGCAGGGAATCAGACGCGGGGAATCAGAGGTGGGCAATCAGAGGCGGGGAATCAGATATGGGGAATCAGAGGCGGGGAATCAGAGGCGGGGAAACAGAGGCGGGGAATCAGATATGGGGAATCAGAGGTGGGGCATCAGAGGTTGTGAATCACAGATGGGGAATCAGAGGCGGGGAATCAGAGGCAGGGAATCAGACGCGGGGAATCAGAGGCGGGGATTCAGAGCTGGGGAATCAGAGGCTGGGAATCAGAGTTGGGGAATCAGAGGCGGGGAATCAGATATGGGGAATCAGAGGCAGGGAATCAGAGGCGGGAAAACAGAGGCGGGGAATCAGATATGGGGAATCAGAGGCGGGGAATCAGAGGCAGGGAATCAGACACGGGGAATCAGAGGCGGGGAATCAGAGATGGGGAATCAGAGGCGGGGAATCAGAGGCAGGGAATCGGATGCCGGGAATCAGAGGCGGGAAATCAGAGCTGGGGAATCAGAGGCGGGGAATCAGAGTTGGGGAATCAGAGGCGGCGAAGCAGATATGGGGAAATAGAGGCGGGGAATCAGATATGGGGAATCAGAGGCGGGGAATCAGATATGGGGAATCAGAGGCTGGGAATCAGAGGGGGGGAAACAGAGGCGGGGAATAAGATATGGGGAATCAGAGGTGGGGAATCAGGGGCGGGGAATCAGTGGCAGGGAATCAGAGGTGGGGAATCAGAGGCGGGGAATCAAAGGAAGGGAATCAGACACGGGGAATCAGAGGTGGGGAATCAGTGATGGGGAATCAGAGGCGGGGAATCACTGGCAGGGAATCAGACGCGGGGAATCAGAGGCGGGGAATCAGAGCTGGGGAATCAGTGGTGGGGAATCAGAGTCGGGGAATCATAGGCAGGGAATCGGTTGTGCGGAATCAGAGAATGGGAATCAGATGTGGGGAATCAGAGGAAGTGAATCAGAGGCGGGGAAACAGAGGCGGGGAATCAAATATAGGGAATCAGAGGTGGGGAATCAGAGGTTGTGAATCAGAGATGGGGAATCAAGGCGGGGAATCAGATGTGCGGAATCAGAGATGGGGAATCAGAGGCAGGGAATCAGAAGCGGGGAATCAGAGGCCGGGAATCAGAGGCCGGGAATCAGATGCTGGGAATAAGAGGCCGGGAATCAGAGGAGGGGAATCAGAGTCCAGGAATCAGAGATGGGGATTCAGAGGCGGGGAATGAGATATGGAGAATCAGAGGCGGGGAATCAGAGGCGGGGAAACAGAGGTGGGGAATCAGATATGGGGAATCAGAGGTGGCGAATCAAAGGCGGTGAATCAGAGATGGGGAATCAGAGGCGGGGAATCAGAGGCAGGGAATCAGATGCGGGGAATCAGAGGCGGGGAATCAGAGCTGGCGAATCAGAGGCTGGAAATCAGAGGTGGGCAATCAGAGGCGGGGAATCAGATATGGGGAATCAGAGGCGGGGAATCAGAGGCGGGGAAACAGAGGCGGGGAATCAAATATAGGGAATCAGAGGTAGGGAATCAGAGGTTGTGAATCAGAGATGGGGAATCAAGGCGGGGAATCAGAGGCAGGGAATCAGACACGGGGAATCAGAGGCGGGGATTCAGAGCTGGGGAATCAGAGGCGGGGAATCAGAGTTGGGGAATCAGAGGCATGGAATCAGATATGGGGAATCAGAGGCGGGGAATCAGAGGCCGGGAATCAGATATGGGGAAACAGAGGCGGGGAATCCGAAGCGGGGAAACAGAGGCGGGGAATCAGATATGGGGAATCAGAGGTGGGGAATCAGAAGTTGGGAATCAGAGGCAGGGAATCAGAGGCTTGGAATCAGATGCAGGGTATCAGATGCGGGGAATCAGAGGCGGGGAATCAGAGCTGGGGAATCAGAGGTGGAGAATCAGATTTGGGGAATCAGAGGTGGGGACTTAGATATTGGGAAACAGAGGCGGGGAATCAGAGGCGGGGAAACAGAGGCGGGGAATCAGATATGGGGAATCAGAATTGGTGAATCAGGGGCAGGGAATCAGTGGCAGGGAATCAGAGGCGGGGAATCAGAGGCGGGGAATCAGAGGCAGGGAATCAGACACGGGGAATCAGAGGCGGGGAATCAGAGATGCGGAATCAGAGGCGGGGAATCAGAGGCAGGGAATCGGACTCCGGGAATCAGAGTCGGGGAATCAGAGCTGGGGAATCAGAGGCGGGGAATCAGAGTTGGGGAATCAGAGGCGGGGAATCAGATATGGGGAAATAGAGGCGGGGAATCAGATATGGGGAATCAGAGGTGTGGAATCAGAGGTTGGGAATCAGAGGCAGGGAATCAGAGTCGGGGAAACAGAGGCGGGGAGTCAGATATGGGGAATCAGAGGTGGCGAATCAAAGGCGGTGAAAGAGAGATGGGGAATCAGGGCAGGGAATCAGAGGCAGGGAATCAAACACGGGGAATCAGAGCTGGGGAATCAGAGGCGGCGAATCAGAGTTGGGAATCAGAGGCGGGGAATCAGAGGCGGGGAAACAGAGGCGGGGAATCAGATATGGGGAATCAGAGGTGGGGAATCCGAGGTTGGGAATCAGACGCGGGGAATCAGAGGCGGGGATTCAGAGCTGGGGAATCAGAGGCTGGGAATCAGAGTTGGGGAATCAGAGGCGGGGAATCAGATATGGGGAATCAGAGGCAGGGAATCAGAGGCGGGAAAACAGAGGCGGGGAATCAGATATGGTGAATCAGAGGTGGGGCATCAGAGGTTGTGAATCACAGATGGGGAATCAGAGGCGGGGAATAAGAGGCAGGGAATCAGACGCGGGGAATCAGAGGCGGGGATTCAGAGCTGGGGAATCAGAGGCTGGGAATCAGAGTTGGGGAATCAGAGGCGGGGAATCAGATATGGGGAATCAGAGGCAGGGAATCAGAGGCGGGAAAACAGAGGCGGGGAATCAGATATGGGGAATCAGAGGCGGGGAATCAGAGGCAGGGAATCAGACACGGGGAATCAGAGGCGGGGAATCAGAGATGGGGAATCAGAGGCGGGGAATCAGAGGCAGGGAATCGGATGCCGGGAATCAGAGGCGGGAAATCAGAGCTGGGGAATCAGAGGCGGGGAATCAGAGTTGGGGAATCAGAGGCGGCGAAGCAGATATGGGGAAATAGAGGCGGGGAATCAGATATGGGGAATCAGAGGCGGGGAATCAGATATGGGGAATCAGAGGCTGGGAATCAGAGGGGGGGAAACAGAGGCGGGAATAAGATATGGGGAATCAGAGGTGGGGAATCAGGGGCGGGGAATCAGTGGCAGGGAATCAGAGGTGGGGAATCAGAGGCGGGGAATCAAAGGAAGGGAATCAGACACGGGGAATCAGAGGTGGGGAATCAGTGATGGGGAATCAGAGGCGGGGAATCACTGGCAGGGAATCAGACGCGGGGAATCAGAGGCGGGGAATCAGAGCTGGGGAATCAGTGGTGGGGAATCAGAGTCGGGGAATCATAGGCAGGGAATCGGTTGTGCGGAATCAGAGAATGGGAATCAGATGTGGGGAATCAGAGGAAGTGAATCAGAGGCGGGGAAACAGAGGCGGGGAATCAAATATAGGGAATCAGAGGTGGGGAATCAGAGGTTGTGAATCAGAGATGGGGAATCAAGGCGGGGAATCAGATGTGCGGAATCAGAGATGGGGAATCAGAGGCAGGGAATCAGAAGCGGGGAATCAGAGGCCGGGAATCAGAGGCCGGGAATCAGATGCTGGGAATAAGAGGCCGGGAATCAGAGGAGGGGAATCAGAGTCCAGGAATCAGAGATGGGGATTCAGAGGCGGGGAATGAGATATGGAGAATCAGAGGCGGGGAATCAGAGGCGGGGAAACAGAGGTGGGGAATCAGATATGGGGAATCAGAGGTGGCGAATCAAAGGCGGTGAATCAGAGATGGGGAATCAGAGGCGGGGAATCAGAGGCGGGGAAACAGAGGCGGGGAATCAAATATAGGGAATCAGAGGTAGGGAATCAGAGGTTGTGAATCAGAGATGGGGAATCAAGGCGGGGAATCAGAGGCAGGGAATCAGACACGGGGAATCAGAGGCGGGGATTCAGAGCTGGGGAATCAGAGGCGGGGAATCAGAGTTGGGGAATCAGAGGCATGGAATCAGATATGGGGAATCAGAGGCGGGGAATCAGAGGCCGGGAATCAGATATGGGGAAACAGAGGCGGGGAATCCGAAGCGGGGAAACAGAGGCGGGGAATCAGATATGGGGAATCAGAGGTGGGGAATCAGAAGTTGGGAATCAGAGGCAGGGAATCAGAGGCTTGGAATCAGATGCAGGGTATCAGATGCGGGGAATCAGAGGCGGGGAATCAGAGCTGGGGAATCAGAGGTGGAGAATCAGATTTGGGGAATCAGAGGTGGGGACTTAGATATTGGGAAACAGAGGCGGGGAATCAGAGGCGGGGAAACAGAGGCGGGGAATCAGATATGGGGAATCAGAATTGGTGAATCAGGGGCAGGGAATCAGTGGCAGGGAATCAGAGGCGGGGAATCAGAGGCGGGGAATCAGAGGCAGGGAATCAGACACGGGGAATCAGAGGCGGGGAATCAGAGATGCGGAATCAGAGGCGGGGAATCAGAGGCAGGGAATCGGACTCCGGGAATCAGAGTCGGGGAATCAGAGCTGGGGAATCAGAGGCGGGGAATCAGAGTTGGGGAATCAGAGGCGGGGAATCAGATATGGGGAAATAGAGGCGGGGAATCAGATATGGGGAATCAGAGGTGTGGAATCAGAGGTTGGGAATCAGAGGCAGGGAATCAGAGTCGGGGAAACAGAGGCGGGGAGTCAGATATGGGGAATCAGAGGTGGCGAATCAAAGGCGGTGAAAGAGAGATGGGGAATCAGGGCAGGGAATCAGAGGCAGGGAATCAAACACGGGGAATCAGAGCTGGGGAATCAGAGGCGGCGAATCAGAGTTGGGAATCAGAGGCGGGGAATCAGAGGCGGGGAAACAGAGGCGGGGAATCAGATATGGGGAATCAGAGGTGGGGAATCCGAGGTTGGGAATCAGAGGCAGGGAATCAGAGGCGGGGAATCAGAGGCGGGGAATCAGAGGAAGGGAATCAGATGTGCGGAATCGGAGATGGGGAATCAGAGGCAGGGAATCAGAGGCGGGGAATCAGAGGCGGGGAATCAGAGGCCGGGAATCAGATATGGGGAAACAGAGGCGGGGAATCCGAGGTGGTGAAACAGAGGCGGGGAATCAGATATGGGGAATCAGAGGTGGGGAATCAGAGGTTGGGAATCAGAGGCAGGGAATCAGAGGCTTGGAATCAGATGCAGGGAATCAGATGCGGGAAATCAGAGGCGGGGAATCAGAGCTGGGGAATCAGAGGTGGGGAATCAGATTTGGGGAATCAGAGGCGGGGACTTAGATATTGGGAAACAGAGGCGGGGAATCAGAGGCGGGGAAACCCAGGCGCGGAATCAGATATGGGGAATCAGAGGTGGGGAATCAGAGGCAAGGAATCAGATGTGCGGAATCAGAGATGGGGAATCAGAGGCAGGGAATCAGAATCAGAAGCAGGGAATCAGAGGCCGGGAATTAGAGGCCGGAATCAGATGCTGGGAATCAGAGGCCTGGAATCAGAGGCGGGGAATCAGAGGCAGGGAATCAGATGCGGGGAATCAGAGGCGGGGAATCAGAGCTGGGGAATCAGAGGCGGGGTATTAGAGTTGGGGAATCAGAGGCGGGGAATCAGATATGGGGAAACAGAGGTGGTGAATCAGGGGCGGGGAAACAGAGGCAGGGAATCAGATATGGGGAATCAGAGGCGGGGAATCAGAGGTGGGGAATCATAGGCAAGGAATCGGATGTGCGGAATCAGAGATGGGGAATCAGAGGCTGGGAATCAGAGGTGGTGAATCAGAGATGGGGAATCAGAGGCGGGGAATCAGAGGCAGGGAATCAGACGCGGGGAATCAGAGGTGGGCAATCAGAGGCGGGGAATCAGATATGGGGAATCAGAGGCGGGGAATCAGAGGCGGGGAAACAGAGGCAGGGAATCAGATATGGGGAATCAGAGGTGGGGCATCAGAGTTTGTGAATCTCAGATGGGGAATCAGAGGCGGGGAATCAGAGGCAGGGAATCAGACGCGGGGAATCAGAGGCGGGGATTCAGAGCTGGGGAATCAGAGGTGGGGAATCAGAGTTGGGGAATCAGAGGCGGGGAATCAGATATGGGTAATCAGAGGCAGGGAATCAGAGGCGGGAAAACAGAGGCGGGGAATCAGATATGGGGAATCAGAGGTGGGGAATCAGAGGCAGGCAATCAGACACGGGGAATCAGAGGCGGGGAATCAGAGATGGGGAATCAGAGGCGGGGAATCAGGGGCAGGGAATCCGATGCCGGGAATCAGAGGCGGGAAATCAGAGCTGGGGAATCTGAAGCGGGGAATCAGAGGCAAGGAATCAGATGTGCGGAATCAGAGATGGGGAATCAGAGGCAGGGAATCAGAATCAGAAGCAGGGAATCAGAGGCCGGGAATCAGAGGAGCATCAGAGGAGCATCAGAGGAGCATCAGAGGAGCATCAGAGGAGCATCAGAGGAGCATCAGAGGAGCATCAGAGGAGCATCAGAGGAGCATCAGAGGAGCATCAGAGGAGCATCAGAGGAGCATCAGAGGAGCATCAGAGGAGCCTCAGAGGAGCATCAGAGGAGTATCAGAGGAGCATCAGATGAGCATCAGAGGAGCATCAGAGGAGCATCAGAGGAGCATCAGAGGAGCATCAGAGGAGCATCAGAGGAGCATCAGAGGAGCATCACAGGAGCATCAGTGGAGCATCATTGGAGCATCATTGGAGCATCAGAGGATCATCAGAGGAGCATCAGAGGAGCAACAGAGGAGCATCAGAGGAGCATCAGAGGAGCATCAGAGGAGCATCAGAGGAGCATCAGCGGAGCATCAGAGGAGAATCAGAGGAGCATCAGAGCAGCATCACAGAGGCATCAGAGGAGCATCAGAGGAGCATCAGAGGAGCATCAGAGGAGCATCAGAGGAGCCTCAGAGGAGCATCAGAGGAGTATCAGAGGAGTATCAGATGAGCATCAGAGCAGCATCAGAGGAGCATCAGAGGAGCATCAGAGGAGCATCAGAGGAGCATCAGAGGAGCATCAGAGGTGCATCAGAGGAGCATCAGAGGAGCATCAGAGGAGCATCAGAGGAGCATCTGAGGAGCATCATTGGAGCATCAGAGGAGCATCAGAGGAGCATCAGAGGAGCAACAGAGGAGCCTCAGAGGAGCATCAGAGGAGCATCAGAGGAGCATCAGAGGAGCATCAGAGGTGCATCAGAGGAGCATCTGAGGAGCATCAGAGGAGCATCACAGGAGCATCAGAGGAGCATCAGAGGAGCATCAGAGGAGCATCAGAGGAGCATCAGAGGAGCCTCAGAGGAGCATCAGAGGAGTATCAGAGGAGCATCAGATGAGCATCAGAGGAGCATCAGAGGAGCATCAGAGGAGCATCAGAGGAGCATCAGAGGAGCATCAGAGGAGCATCAGAGGAGCATCAGAGGAGCATCACAGGAGCATCAGTGGAGCATCATTGGAGCATCATTGGAGCATCAGAGGAGCATCAGAGGAGCATCAGAGGAGCAACAGAGGAGCATCAGAGGAGCATCAGAGGAGCATCAGAGGAGCATCAGAGGAGCATCAGAGGTGCATCAGAGGAGCATCTGAGGAGCATCAGAGGAGCATCATAGGAGCATCAGAGGAGCATCAGAGGTGCATCAGAGGAGCATCTGAGAAGCATCAGTGGAGCATCAGAGGAGCATCAGAGGAGCATCAGAGGTGCATCAGAGGAGCATCGAGCAGGAGCAGGAGCATCAGAGTTGCAGGAGCAGGAGCCGGAGCAGGAGCCGGAGCAGGAGCCGGAGCAGGAGCAGGAGCAGGAGCAGGAGCAGGAGCAGGAGCAGGAGCAGGAGCAGGAGCAGGAGCAGGAGCAGGAGCTGGAGCATCAGAGGAGCATCAGAGGAGCATCAGAGGAGCATCAGAGGAGCATCAGAGGAGCATCAGAGGAGCATCAGAGGAGCATCAGAGGAGGATCAGAGGAGCATCAGAGGAGCATCAGAGGAGCATCAGAGGAGCATCAGAGGAGCATCAGAGGAGCATCAGAGGAGCATCAGAGGAGCATCATAGGAGCATCAGAGGAGCATCAGAGGAGCATCAGAGGAGCATCAGAGGAGCATCAGAGGAGGATCAGAGGAGCATCAGAGGAGCATCAGAGGAGCCTCAGAGGAGCATCAGAGGAGCATCAGAGGAGCATCAGAGGAGCATCAGAGGAACATCAGAGGAACAGCAGAGGAGCATCACAGGAGCATCAGAGGAGCATCACAGGAGCATCAGAGGAGCATCAGAGGAGCATCAGAGGAGCATCAGAAGAGAATCAGAGGAGCCTCAGAGGTGCCTCAGAGGAGCATCAGAGGAGCATCAGAGGAGCATCAGAGGAGCATCAGAGGAGCATCAGAGGAGCATCAGAGGAGCATCAGAGGAGGATCAGAGGAGCATCAGAGGAGCATCAGAGGAGCATCAGAGGAGGATCACAGGAGCATAAGAGGAGCATCACAGGAGCATCACAGGAGCATCAGAGGAGCTTCAGAGGAGCATCAGAGGAGCATCAGAGGAGCATCAGAGGAGCATCAGAAGAGCCTCAGAGGAGCATCAGAGGAGCATCAGAGGAGCATCAGAGGAGCATCAGAGGAGCAGCAGAGGAGGATCAGAGGAGCATCAGAGGAGAATCAGAGGAGCATCAGAGGAGCATCAGAGGAGCATCAGAGGAGCATCAGAGGAGCATCAGAGGAGCATCAGAGTAGCATCAGAGGAGCATCAGAGGAGCATCAGAGGAGCATCAGAGGAGCATCAGAGGAGCATCAGAGGAGGATCAGAGGAGCATAAGAGGAGCATCAGAGGAGCATCAGAGGAGCATCAGAGGAGAATCAGAGGAGCATCAGATGAGCATCAGAGGAGCAGCAGAGGAGCATCAGAGGAGCATCACAGGAGCATCAGAGGAGCATCAGAGGAGCATCAGAGGAGCATCAGAGGTGGATCAGAGGAGCATCAGAGGAGCATCAGAGGAGCATCAGAGGAGCATCAGAGGAGAATCAGAGGAGCATCAGATGAGCATCAGAGGAGCAGCAGAGGAGCATCAGAGGAGCATCACAGGAGCATCAGAGGAGCATCAGAGGAGTATCAGAGGAGCATCAGAGGAGCATCAGAGGAGCATCAGAGGAGCATCAGAGGAGCATCAGAGGAGCCTCAGAGGAGCATCAGAGGAGCATCAGAGGAGCATCAGAGGAGCATCAGAGGAGGATCAGAGGAGCATCAGAGGAGCATCAGAGGAGCATCAGAGGAGCATCAGAGGAGCATCAGAGGAGAATCAGATCAGCATCAGAGGAGCAGCAGAGGAGCATCAGAGGAGCATCACAGGAGCATCAGAGGAGCATCAGAGGAGCATCAGAGGAGCATCACAGGAGCATCAGAGGAGCATCAGAGGAGCATCAGAGGAGCATCAGAGGAGCATCAGAGGAGCCTCAGAGGAGCATCAGAGGAGCATCAGAGGAGCATCAAAGGAACATCAGAGGTGGATCAGAGGAGCATCAAAGGAGCATCAGAGGAGCAGGAGCAGGAGCAGGAGCAGGAGCAGGAGCAGGAGCATCAGTGGTCATCAGAGGAGCATCAGAGGAGCAGGAGCAGGAGCAGGAGCATCAGAGGAGCATCAGAGGAGCATCAGAGGAGCGTCAGAGGAGCATCAGAGGAGCATCAGAGGAGCATCAGAGGAGCATCAGAGGAGCATCAGAGGAGGATCAGAGGAGCATCAGAGGAGCATCAGAGGAGCATCAGAGGAGCATCAGAGGAGCATCAGAGGAGCATCAGAGGAGCATCAGAGGAGCATCAGAGGAGGATCAGAGGAGCATCAGAGGAGCATCAGAGGAGCATCAGAGGAGCATCACAGGAGCATCAGAGGAGCATCTGAGGAGCATCAGAGGAGTATCAGAGGAGCATCAGAGGAGCATCTGAGGAGCATCAGAGGAGTATCAGAGGAGCATCAGAGGAGCATCAGAGGTGCATCAGAGGAGCATCAGAGGAGCATCAGAGGAGCATCAGAGGAGCATCAGAGGAGCATCTGAGGAGCATCAGAGGAGTATCAGAGGAGCATCAGAGGAGCATCAGAGGAGCATCAGAGGAGCATCAGAGGAGTATCAGAGGAGCATCAGAGGAGCATCAGAGGTGCATCAGAGGTGCAGGAGCAGGAGCAGGAGCAGGAGCAGGAGCAGGAGCAGGAACAGGAGCAGGAGCAGGAGCAGGAGCAGGAGCAGGAGCAGGAGCAGGAGCAGGAGCAGGAGCAGGAGCAGGAGCAGGAGCAGGAGCAGGAGCAGGAGCAGGAGCAGGAGCATCAGAGGAGCATCAGAGGAGCATCAGAGGAGCCTCAGAGGAGCATCAGAGGAGCATCAGAGGAGCATCAGAGGAGCATCAGAGGAGCAGCACAGGAGCATCAGAGGAGGATCACAGGAGCATCAGAGGAGCATCAGAGGAGCATCAGAGGAGCATCAGAGGAGCATCAGAGGAGCATCAGAGGAGCCTCAGAGGAGCATCAGAGGAGTATCAGAGGAGCATCAGATGAGCATCAGAGGAGCATCAGAGGAGCATCAGAGGAGGATCAGAGGAGCATCAGAGGAGCATCAGAGGAGCATCAGAGGAGCATCAGAGGAGCATCAGAGGAGCATCAGAGGAGCATCAGAGGAGCATCAGAGGAGCCTCAGAGGAGCATCAGAGGAGCATCAGAGGAGCATCAGAGGAGCATCAGAGGAGCATCAGAGGAGCATCAGAGGAGCCTCAGAGGAGCCTCAGAGGAGCCTCAGAGGAGCATCAGAGGAGCATCAGAGGAGCATCAGAGGAGCATCAGAGGAGCATCAGAGGAGCATCAGTGGAGCATCAGAGGTGCATCAGAGGAGCATCAGGGGAGCATCAGAGGAGCAACAGAGGAGCATCAGAGGAGCATCAGAGGAGCATCAGAGGAGCATCAGAGGAGCATCAGTGGAGCATCAGAGGAGCATCAGAGGAACATCAGAGGAGCATCAGAGGAGCATCAGAGGAGCATCAGAGGAGCAGGAGCAGGAGCAGGAGCAGGAGCAGGAGTAGGAGCAGGAGCAGGAGCAGGAGCAGGAGCAGGAGCAGGAGCATCAGAGGAGCATCAGATGAGCAGGAGCAGGAGCAGGAGCAGGAGCAGGAGCATGAGCAGGAGCAGGAGCAGGAGCAGGAGCAGGAGCATCAGAGGAGCATAGGCGGAGCATCAGAGGAGCATCAGAGGAGCATCAGAGGAGCCTCAGAGGAGCATCAGAGGAGCATCAGAGGAGCATCAAAGGAGCATCAGAGGAGGATCAGAGGAGCATCAGAGAAGCATCAGAGGAGCAGGAGCAGGAGCAGGAGCAGGAGCAGGAGCAGGAGCATCAGTGGTCATCAGAGGAGCATCAGAGGAGCAGGAGCAGGAGCAGGAGCATCAGAGGAGCATCAGAGGAGCATCAGAGGAGCGTCAGAGGAGCATCAGAGGAGCATCAGAGGAGCATCAGAGGAGCATCAGAGGAGCATCAGAGGAGCATCAGTGGAGCATCAGAGGAGCATCAGTGGAGCATCAGAGGAGGATCAGAGGAGCATCAGAGGAGCATCAGAGGAGCATCAGAGGAGCATCAGAGGAGATTAAGAGGAGCATCAGTAAAGCATCAGAGGAGGATCAGAGGAGCATCAGAGGAGCATCAGAGGAGCATCAGAGGAGCATCAGAGGAGCATCAGAGGAGCATCAGAGGAGCATCAGAGGAGGATCAGAGGAGCATCAGAGGAGCATCAGAGGAGCATCAGAGGAGCATCAGAGGAGCATCAGAGGAGCATCAGAGGAGCATCAGAGGAGGATCAGAGGAGCATCAGAGGAGCATCAGAGGAGCATCAGAGGAGCATCAGAGGAGCATCAGAGGAGCATCTGAGGAGCATCAGAGGAGTATCAGAGGAGCATCAGAGGAGCATCTGAGGAGCATCAGAGGAGTATCAGAGGAGCATCAGAGGAGCATCAGAGGTGCATCAGAGGAGCATCAGAGGAGCATCAGAGGAGCATCAGAGGAGCATCAGAGGAGCATCAGAGGAGCATCTGAGGAGCATCAGAGGAGTATCAGAGGAGCATCAGAGGAGCATCAGAGGAGCATCAGAGGAGCATCAGAGGAGTATCAGAGGAGCATCAGAGGAGCATCAGAGGTGCATCAGAGGTGCAGGAGCAGGGGCAGGAGCAGGAGCAGGAGCAGGAGCAGGAACAGGAGCAGGAGCAGGAGCAGGAGCAGGAGCAGGAGCAGGAGCAGGAGCAGGAGCAGGAGCAGGAGCAGGAGCAGGAGCAGGAGCAGGAGCAGGAGCAGGAGCAGGAGCAGGAGCAGGAGCAGGAGCATCAGAGGAGCATCAGAGGAGCATCAGAGGAGCCTCAGAGGAGCATCAGAGGAGCATCAGAGGAGCATCAGAGGAGCATCAGAGGAGCAGCACAGGAGCATCAGAGGAGGATCACAGGAGCATCAGAGGAGCATCAGAGGAGCATCAGAGGAGCATCAGAGGAGCATCAGAGGAGCCTCAGAGGAGCATCAGAGGAGTATCAGAGGAGCATCAGATGAGCATCAGAGGAGCATCAGAGGAGCATCAGAGGAGGATCAGAGGAGCATCAGAGGAGCATCAGAGGAGCATCAGAGGAGCATCAGAGGTGCATCAGAGGAGCATCAGAGGAGCATCAGAGGAGCCTCAGAGGAGCATCAGAGGAGCATCAGAGGAGCATCAGAGGAGCATCAGAGGAGCATCAGAGGAGCATCAGAGGAGCCTCAGAGGAGCCTCAGAGGAGCCTCAGAGGAGCATCAGAGGAGCATCAGAGGAGCATCAGAGGAGCATCAGAGGAGCATCAGTGGAGCATCAGAGGAGCATCAGAGGAGCATCAGGGGAGCATCAGAGGAGCAACAGAGGAGCATCAGAGGAGCATCAGAGGAGCATCAGAGGAGCATCAGAGGAGCATCAGAGGAGCATCAGTGGAGCATCAGAGGAGCATCAGAGGAACATCAGAGGAGCATCAGAGGAGCATCAGAGGAGCATCAGAGGAGCAGGAGCAGGAGCAGGAGCAGGAGCAGGAGCAGGAGCAGGAGCAGGAGCAGGAGCAGGAGCAGGAGCATCAGAGGAGCATCAGATGAGCAGGAGCAGGAGCAGGAGCAGGAGCAGGAGCATGAGCAGGAGCAGGAGCAGGAGCAGGAGCAGGAGCATCAGAGGAGCATAGGAGGAGCATCAGAGGAGCATCAGAGGAGCATCAGAGGAGCATCAGAGGAGCATCAGAGGAGCATCAGAGGAGGATCAGAGGAGCATCAGAGGAGCATCAGAGGAGCATCAGAGGAGCATCAGAGGAGCATCAGAGGAGCATCAGAGGAGCATCAGAGGAGCATCAGAGGAGCATCATAGGAGCATCAGAGGAGCATCAGAGGAGCATCAGAGGAGCATCAGAGGAGCATCAGAGGAGGATCAGAGGAGCATCAGAGGAGCATCAGAGGAGCCTCAGAGGAGCATCAGAGGAGCATCAGAGGAGCATCAGAGGAGCATCAGAGGAACATCAGAGGAACAGCAGAGGAGCATCACAGGAGCATCAGAGGAGCATCAGAGGAGCATCAGAGGAGCATCAGAGGAGCATCAAAGGAGCATCAGAGGAGCATCAGAGGAGCATCAGAGGAGCATCAGAGGAGCATCATAGGAGCATCAGAGGAGCATCAGAGGAGCATTAGAGGAGCATCAGAGGAGCATCAGAGGAGGATCAGAGGAGCATCAGAGGAGCATCAGAGGAGCCTCAGAGGAGCATCAGAGGAGCATCAGAGGAGCATCAGAGGAGCATCAGAGGAACATCAGAGGAACAGCAGAGGAGCATCACAGGAGCATCAGAGGAGCATCACAGGAGCATCAGAGGAGCATCAGAGGAGCATCAGAGGAGCATCAGAAGAGAATCAGAGGAGCCTCAGAGGTGCCTCAGAGGAGCATCAGAGGAGCATCAGAGGAGCATCAGAGGAGCATCAGAGGAGCATCAGAGGAGCATCAGAGGAGCATCAGAGGAGGATCAGAGGAGCATCAGAGGAGCATCAGAGGAGCATCACAGGAGGATCACAGGAGCATCAGAGGAGCATCACAGGAGCATCAGAGGAGCATCAGAGGAGCATCAGAGGAGCATCAGAGGAGCATCAGAGGAGCATCAGAGGAGCATCAGAGGAGCCTCAGAGGAGCATCAGAGGAGCATCAGAGGAGCATCAGAGGAGCATCAGAGGAGCATCAGAGGAGCATCAGTGGAGCATCAGAGGAGCATCAGAGGAACATCAGAGGAGCATCAGAGGAGCATCAGAGGAGCATCAGAGGAGCAGGAGCAGGAGCAGGAGCAGGAGCAGGAGCAGGAGCAGGAGCAGGATCAGGAGCAGGAGCATCAGAGGAGCATCAGATGAGCAGGAGCAGGAGCAGGAGCAGGAGCAGGAGCATGAGCAGGAGCAGGAGCAGGAGCAGGAGCAGGAGCATCAGAGGAGCATAGGAGGAGCATCAGAGGAGCATCAGAGGAGCATCAGAGGAGCATCAGAGGAGCATCAGAGGAGCATCAGAGGAGGATCAGAGGAGCATCAGAGGAGCATCAGAGGAGCATCAGAGGAGCATCAGAGGAGCATCAGAGGAGCATCAGAGGAGCATCAGAGGAGCATCAGAGGAGCATCATAGGAGCATCAGAGGAGCATCAGAGGAGCATCAGAGGAGCATCAGAGGAGCATCAGAGGAGGATCAGAGGAGCATCAGAGGAGCATCAGAGGAGCCTCAGAGGAGCATCAGAGGAGCATCAGAGGAGCATCAGAGGAGCATCAGAGGAACATCAGAGGAACAGCAGAGGAGCATCACAGGAGCATCAGAGGAGCATCAGAGGAGCATCAGAGGAGCATCAGAGGAGCATCAGAGGAGCATCAGAGGAGCATCAGAGGAGCATCAGAGGAGCATCAGAGGAGCATCAGAGGAGCATCAGAGGAGCATCAGAGGAGCATCAGAGGAGCATCAGAGGAGGATCAGAGGAGCATCAGAGGAGCATCAGAGGAGCCTCAGAGGAGCATCAGAGGAGCATCAGAGGAGCATCAGAGGAGCATCAGAGGAGCATCAGAGGAGCATCTGAGGAGCATCAGAGGAGTATCAGAGGAGCATCAGAGGAGCATCTGAGGAGCATCAGAGGAGTATCAGAGGAGCATCAGAGGAGCATCAGAGGTGCATCAGAGGAGCATCAGAGGAGCATCAGAGGAGCATCAGAGGAGCATCAGAGGAGCATCAGAGGAGCATCTGAGGAGCATCAGAGGAGTATCAGAGGAGCATCAGAGGAGCATCAGAGGAGCATCAGAGGAGCATCAGAGGAGTATCAGAGGAGCATCAGAGGAGCATCAGAGGTGCATCAGAGGTGCAGGAGCAGGGGCAGGAGCAGGAGCAGGAGCAGGAGCAGGAACAGGAGCAGGAGCAGGAGCAGGAGCAGGAGCAGGAGCAGGAGCAGGAGCAGGAGCAGGAGCAGGAGCAGGAGCAGGAGCAGGAGCAGGAGCAGGAGCAGGAGCAGGAGCAGGAGCAGGAGCAGGAGCATCAGAGGAGCATCAGAGGAGCATCAGAGGAGCCTCAGAGGAGCATCAGAGGAGCATCAGAGGAGCATCAGAGGAGCATCAGAGGAGCAGCACAGGAGCATCAGAGGAGGATCACAGGAGCATCAGAGGAGCATCAGAGGAGCATCAGAGGAGCATCAGAGGAGCATCAGAGGAGCCTCAGAGGAGCATCAGAGGAGTATCAGAGGAGCATCAGATGAGCATCAGAGGAGCATCAGAGGAGCATCAGAGGAGGATCAGAGGAGCATCAGAGGAGCATCAGAGGAGCATCAGAGGAGCATCAGAGGAGCATCAGAGGAGCATCAGAGGAGCATCAGAGGAGCCTCAGAGGAGCATCAGAGGAGCATCAGAGGAGCATCAGAGGAGCATCAGAGGAGCATCAGAGGAGCATCAGAGGAGCCTCAGAGGAGCCTCAGAGGAGCCTCAGAGGAGCATCAGAGGAGCATCAGAGGAGCATCAGAGGAGCATCAGAGGAGCATCAGTGGAGCATCAGAGGAGCATCAGAGGAGCATCAGGGGAGCATCAGAGGAGCAACAGAGGAGCATCAGAGGAGCATCAGAGGAGCATCAGAGGAGCATCAGAGGAGCATCAGAGGAGCATCAGTGGAGCATCAGAGGAGCATCAGAGGAACATCAGAGGAGCATCAGAGGAGCATCAGAGGAGCATCAGAGGAGCAGGAGCAGGAGCAGGAGCAGGAGCAGGAGCAGGAGCAGGAGCAGGAGCAGGAGCAGGAGCAGGAGCATCAGAGGAGCATCAGATGAGCAGGAGCAGGAGCAGGAGCAGGAGCAGGAGCATGAGCAGGAGCAGGAGCAGGAGCAGGAGCAGGAGCATCAGAGGAGCATAGGAGGAGCATCAGAGGAGCATCAGAGGAGCATCAGAGGAGCATCAGAGGAGCATCAGAGGAGCATCAGAGGAGGATCAGAGGAGCATCAGAGGAGCATCAGAGGAGCATCAGAGGAGCATCAGAGGAGCATCAGAGGAGCATCAGAGGAGCATCAGAGGAGCATCAGAGGAGCATCATAGGAGCATCAGAGGAGCATCAGAGGAGCATCAGAGGAGCATCAGAGGAGCATCAGAGGAGGATCAGAGGAGCATCAGAGGAGCATCAGAGGAGCCTCAGAGGAGCATCAGAGGAGCATCAGAGGAGCATCAGAGGAGCATCAGAGGAACATCAGAGGAACAGCAGAGGAGCATCACAGGAGCATCAGAGGAGCATCAGAGGAGCATCAGAGGAGCATCAGAGGAGCATCAGAGGAGCATCAGAGGAGCATCAGAGGAGCATCAGAGGAGCATCAGAGGAGCATCATAGGAGCATCAGAGGAGCATCAGAGGAGCATCAGAGGAGCATCAGAGGAGCATCAGAGGAGGATCAGAGGAGCATCAGAGGAGCATCAGAGGAGCCTCAGAGGAGCATCAGAGGAGCATCAGAGGAGCATCAGAGGAGCATCAGAGGAACATCAGAGGAACAGCAGAGGAGCATCACAGGAGCATCAGAGGAGCATCACAGGAGCATCAGAGGAGCATCAGAGGAGCATCAGAGGAGCATCAGAAGAGAATCAGAGGAGCCTCAGAGGTGCCTCAGAGGAGCATCAGAGGAGCATCAGAGGAGCATCAGAGGAGCATCAGAGGAGCATCAGAGGAGCATCAGAGGAGCATCAGAGGAGGATCAGAGGAGCATCAGAGGAGCATCAGAGGAGCATCAGAGGAGGATCACAGGAGCATCAGAGGAGCATCACAGGAGCATCAGAGGAGCATCAGAGGAGCATCAGAGGAGCATCAGAGGAGCATCAGAGGAGCATCAGAGGAGCATCAGAGGAGCCTCAGAGGAGCATCAGAGGAGCATCAGAGGAGCATCAGAGGAGCATCAGAGGAGCATCAGAGGAGCATCAGTGGAGCATCAGAGGAGCATCAGAGGAACATCAGAGGAGCATCAGAGGAGCATCAGAGGAGCATCAGAGGAGCAGGAGCAGGAGCAGGAGCAGGAGCAGGAGCAGGAGCAGGAGCAGGATCAGGAGCAGGAGCATCAGAGGAGCATCAGATGAGCAGGAGCAGGAGCAGGAGCAGGAGCAGGAGCATGAGCAGGAGCAGGAGCAGGAGCAGGAGCAGGAGCATCAGAGGAGCATAGGAGGAGCATCAGAGGAGCATCAGAGGAGCATCAGAGGAGCATCAGAGGAGCATCAGAGGAGCATCAGAGGAGGATCAGAGGAGCATCAGAGGAGCATCAGAGGAGCATCAGAGGAGCATCAGAGGAGCATCAGAGGAGCATCAGAGGAGCATCAGAGGAGCATCAGAGGAGCATCATAGGAGCATCAGAGGAGCATCAGAGGAGCATCAGAGGAGCATCAGAGGAGCATCAGAGGAGGATCAGAGGAGCATCAGAGGAGCATCAGAGGAGCCTCAGAGGAGCATCAGAGGAGCATCAGAGGAGCATCAGAGGAGCATCAGAGGAACATCAGAGGAACAGCAGAGGAGCATCACAGGAGCATCAGAGGAGCATCAGAGGAGCATCAGAGGAGCATCAGAGGAGCATCAGAGGAGCATCAGAGGAGCATCAGAGGAGCATCAGAGGAGCATCAGAGGAGCATCAGAGGAGCATCAGAGGAGCATCAGAGGAGCATCAGAGGAGCATCAGAGGAGGATCAGAGGAGCATCAGAGGAGCATCAGAGGAGCCTCAGAGGAGCATCAGAGGAGCATCAGAGGAGCATCAGAGGAGCATCAGAGGAACATCAGAGGAACAGCAGAGGAGCATCACAGGAGCATCAGAGGAGCATCACAGGAGCATCAGAGGAGCATCAGAGGAGCATCAGAGGAGCATCAGAAGAGAATCAGAGGAGCCTCAGAGGTGCCTCAGAGGAGCATCAGAGGAGCATCAGAGGAGCATCAGAGGAGCATCAGAGGAGCATCAGAGGAGCATCAGAGGAGGATCAGAGGAGCATCAGAGGAGCATCAGAGGAGCATCAGAGGAGGATCACAGGAGCATCAGAGGAGCATCACAGGAGCATCAGAGGAGCATCAGAGGAGCATCAGAGGAGCATCAGAGGAGCATCAGAGGAGCATCAGAGGAGCATCAGAGGAGCCTCAGAGGAGCATCAGAGGAGCATCAGAGGAGCATCAGAGGAGCATCAGAGGAGCATCAGAGGTGGATCAGAGGAGGATCAGAGGAGCATAAGAGGAGCATCAGAGGAGCATCAGAGGAGCATCAGAGGAGAATCAGAGGAGCATCACATGAGCATCAGAGGAGCAGCAGAGGAGCATCAGAGGAGCATCACAGGAGCATCAGAGGAGCATCAGAGGAGCATCAGAGGAGCATCAGAGGTGGATCAGAGGAGCATCAGAGGAGCATCAGAGGAGCATCAGAGGAGCATCAGAGGAGAATCAGAGGAGCAACAGATGAGCATCAGAGGAGCAGCAGAGGAGCATCAGAGGAGCATCACAGGAGCATCAGAGGAGCATCAGAGGAGTATCAGAGGAGCATCAGAGGAGCATCAGAGGAGCATCAGAGGAGCATCAGAGGAGCATCAGAGGAGCCTCAGAGGAGCATCAGAGGAGCATCAGAGGAGCATCAGAGGAGCATCAGAGGAGGATCAGAGGAGCATCAGAGGAGCATCAGAGGAGCATCAGATGAGCATCAGAGGAGCATCAGAGGAGAATCAGATCAGCATCAGAGGAGCAGCAGAGGAGCATCAGAGGAGCATCACAGGAGCATCAGAGGAGCATCAGAGGAGCATCAGAGGAGAATCACAGGAGCATCAGAGGAGCATCAGAGGAGCATCAGAGGAGAATCAGAGGAGCATCAGAGGAGCCTCAGAGGAGAATCAGAGGAGCATCAGAGGAGCATCAAAGGAGCATCAGAGGAGGATCAGAGGAGCATCAGAGGAGCATCAGAGGCGCAGGGGCATGAGCAGGAGCAGGAGCAGGAGCAGGAGCATCAGTGGTCATCAGAGGAGCATCAGAGGAGCAGGAGCAGGAGCAGGAGCATCAGAGGAGCGTCAGAGGAGCATCAGAGGAGCATCAGAGGAGCATCAGAGGAGCATCAGAGGAGCATCAGAGGAGCATCAGTGGAGCATCAGAGGAGCATCAGTGGAGCATCAGAGGAGGATCAGAGGAGCATCAGAGGAGCATCAGAGGAGCATCAGAGGAGCATCAGAGGAGCATCAGAGGAGCATCAGTGGAGCATCAGAGGAGGATCAGAGGAGCATCAGAGGAGCATCAGAGGAGCATCAGAGGAGCATCAGAGGAGCATCAGAGGAGCATCAGAGGAGCATCAGAGGAGCATCAGAGGAGGATCAGAGGAGCATCAGAGGAGCATCAGAGGAGCATCAGAGGAGCATCAGAGGAGCATCAGAGGAGCATCAGCGGAGCATCAGAGGAGAATCAGAGGAGCATCAGAGGAGCATCACAGAGGCATCAGAGGAGCATCAGAGGAGCATCAGAGGAGCATCAGAGGAGCATCAGAGGAGCATCAGAGGAGCATCAGCGGAGCATCAGAGGAGAATCAGAGGAGCATCAGAGGAGCATCAGAGGAGCATCAGAGGAGCATCAGAGGAGCCTCAGAGGAGCATCAGAGGAGTATCAGAGGAGCATCAGATGAGCATCAGAGGAACATCAGAGGAGCATCAGAGGAGCATCAGAGGAGCATCAGAGGAGCATCAGAGGAGCATCAGAGGAGCATCAGAGGAGCATCACAGGAGCATCAGTGGAGCATCATTGGAGCATCATTGGAGCATCAGAGGAGCATCAGAGGAGCATCAGAGGAGCAACAGAGGAGCATCAGAGGAGCATCAGAGGAGCATCAGAGGAGCATCAGAGGTGCATCAGAGGAGCATCTGAGGAGCATCAGAGGAGCATCATAGGAGCATCAGAGGAGCATCAGAGGTGCATCAGAGGAGCATCTGAGGAGCATCAGTGGAGCATCAGAGGAGCATCAGAAGAGCATCAGAGGTGCATCAGAGGAGCATCGAGCAGGAGCAGGAGCATCAGAGTTGCAGGAGCAGGAGCCGGAGCAGGAGCCGGAGCAGGAGCCGGAGCAGGAGCAGGAGCAGGAGCAGGAGCAGGAGCAGGAGCAGGAGCAGGGGCAGGAGCAGGAGCAGGAGCAGGAGCAGGAGCAGGAGCAGGAGCAGGAGCAGGAGCAGGAGCAGGAGCAGGAGCAGGAGCAGGAGCAGGAGCAGGAGCAGGAGCATCAGAGGAGCATCAGAGGAGCATCAGAGGAACATCAGAGGAGCATCAGAGGAGCATCAGAGGAGCATCAGAGGAGCATCAGAGGAGCATCAGAGGAGCATCAGAGGAGCATCAGAGGAGCATCAGAGGAGCATCAGAGGAGCATCAGAGGAGCATCAGAGGAGAATCAGAGGAGCATTACAGGAGCATCACAGGAGCATCAGAGGAGCCTCAGAGGAGCATCAGAGGAGCATCAGAGGAGCATCAAAGGAGCATCAGAGGAGGATCAGAGGAGCATCAGAGGAGCATCAGAGGAGCAGGGGCAGGAGCAGGAGCAGGAGCAGGAGCAGGAGCATCAGTGGTCATCAGAGGAGCATCAGAGGAGCAGGAGCAGGAGCAGGAGCATCAGAGGAGCGTCAGAGGAGCATCAGAGGAGCATCAGAGGAGCATCAGAGGAGCATCAGTGGAGCATCAGAGGAGCATCAGTGGAGCATCAGAGGAGGATCAGAGGAGCATCAGAGGAGCATCAGAGGAGCATCAGAGGAGCATCAGAGGAGCATCAGAGGAGCATCAGTGGAGCATCAGAGGAGGATCAGAGGAGCATCAGAGGAGCATCAGAGGAGCATCAGAGGAGCATCAGAGGAGCATCAGAGGAGCATCAGAGGAGCATCAGAGGAGCATCAGAGGAGGATCAGAGGAGCATCAGAGGAGCATCAGAGGAGCATCAGAGGAGCATCAGAGGAGCATCAGAGGAGCATCAGCGGAGCATCAGAGGAGAATCAGAGGAGCATCAGAGGAGCATCACAGAGGCATCAGAGGAGCATCAGAGGAGCATCAGAGGAGCATCAGAGGAGCATCAGAGGAGCATCAGAGGAGCATCAGCGGAGCATCAGAGGAGAATCAGAGGAGCATCAGAGGAGCATCACAGAGGCATCAGAGGAGCATCAGAGGAGCATCAGAGGAGCATCAGAGGAGCATCAGAGGAGCCTCAGAGGAGCATCAGAGGAGTATCAGAGGAGTATCAGATGAGCATCAGAGGAGCATCAGAGGAGCATCAGAGGAGCATCAGAGGAGCATCAGAGGAGCATCAGAGGAGCATTAGAGGTGCATCAGAGGAGCATCAGAGGAGCATCAGAGGAGCATCAGAGGAGCATCTGAGGAGCATCATTGGAGCATCAGAGGAGCATCAGAGGAGCATCAGAGGAGCAACAGAGGAGCATCAGAGGAGCATCAGAGGAGCATCAGAGGAGCATCAGAGGAGCATCAGAGGTGCATCAGAGGAGCATCTGAGGAGCATCAGAGGAGCATCACAGGAGCATCAGAGGAGCATCAGAGGAGCATCAGAGGAGCATCAGAGGAGCATCAGAGGAGCCTCAGAGGAGCATCAGAGGAGTATCAGAGGAGCATCAGATGAGCATCAGAGGAGCATCAGAGGAGCATCAGAGGAGCATCAGAGGAGCATCAGAGGAGCATCAGAGGAGCATCAGAGGAGCATCAGAGGAGCATCACAGGAGCATCAGTGTAGCATCATTGGAGCATCATTGGAGCATCAGAGGAGCATCAGAGGAGCATCAGAGGAGCAACAGAGGAGCATCAGAGGAGCATCAGAGGAGCATCAGAGGAGCATCAGAGGAGCATCAGAGGTGCATCAGAGGAGCATCTGAGGAGCATCAGAGGAGCATCATAGGAGCATCATAGGAGCATCAGAGGTGCATCAGAGGAGCATCTGAGGAGCATCAGTGGAGCATCAGAGGAGCATCAGAAGAGCATCAGAGGTGCATCAGAGGAGCATCGAGCAGGAGCAGGAGCATCAGAGTTGCAGGAGCAGGAGCCGGAGCAGGAGCCGGAGCAGGAGCCGGAGCAGGAGCAGGAGCAGGAGCAGGAGCAGGAGCAGGAGCAGGAGCAGGAGCAGGGGCAGGAGCAGGAGCAGGAGCAGGAGCAGGAGCAGGAGCAGGAGCAGGAGCAGGAGCAGGAGCAGGAGCAGGAGCAGGAGCAGGAGCAGGAGCAGGAGCATCAGAGGAGCATCAGAGGAGCATCAGAGGAACATCAGAGGAGCATCAGAGGAGCATCAGAGGAGCATCAGAGGAGCATCAGAGGAGCATCAGAGGAGCATCAGAGGAGCATCAGAGGAGCATCAGAGGAGCATCAGAGGAGCATCAGAGGAGCATCAGAGGAGAATCAGAGGAGCATTACAGGAGCATCACAGGAGCATCAGAGGAGCATCAGTGGAGCATCAGAGGAGGATCAGA
Source organism: Narcine bancroftii (assembly GCF_036971445.1). Classification (NCBI taxonomy): domain Eukaryota; kingdom Metazoa; phylum Chordata; class Chondrichthyes; order Torpediniformes; family Narcinidae; genus Narcine; species Narcine bancroftii. The sequence continues at coordinate 264,898,650 of NC_091470.1, forward strand.
GGATCATCAGAGGAGCATCAGAGGAGCATCAGAGGAGCATCAGCGGAGCATCAGAGGAGAATCAGAGGAGCATCAGAGGAGCATCACAGAGGCATCAGAGGAGCATCAGAGGAGCATCAGAGGAGCATCAGAGGAGCATCTAAGGAGCATCAGAGGAGTATCAGAGGAACATCAGAGGAGCATCAGGTGCATCAGAGGAGCATCAGAGGTGCAGGAGCAGGAGCAGCAGCAGGAGCAGGAACAGGAGCAGGAGCAGGAGCAGGAGCAGGAGCAGGAGCAGGAGCAGGAGCAGGAGCAGGAGCAGGAGCAGGAGCAGGAGCAGGAGCAGGAGCTGGAGCATCAGTGGAGCATCAGAGGAGCATCAGAGGAGCATCAGAGGAGCATCAGAGGAGCATCAGAGGAGCATCAGAGGAGGATCAGAGGAGCATCAGAGGAGCATCAGAGGAGCATCACAGGAGCATCAGAGGAGCATCAGAGGAGCATCAGAGGAGCATCAGAGGAGCATCATAGGAGCATCAGAGGAGCATCAGAGGAGCATCAGAGGAGCATCAGAGGAGCATCAGAGGAGGATCAGAGGAGCATCAGAGGAGCATCAGAGGAGCCTCAGAGGAGCATCAGAGGAGCATCAGAGGAACATCAGAGGAACAGCAGAGGAGCATCACAGGAGCATCAGAGGAGCATCACAGGAGCATCAGAGGAGCATCAGAGGAGCATCAGAGGAGCATCAGAAGAGAATCAGAGGAGCCTCAGAGGTGCCTCAGAGGAGCATCAGAGGAGCATCAGAGGAGCATCAGAGGAGCATCAGAGGAGCATCAGAGGAGCATCAGAGGAGCATCAGAGGAGGATCAGAGGAGCATCAGAGGAGCATCAGAGGAGCATCAGAGGAGGATCACAGGAGCATCACAGGAGCATCACAGGAGCATCAGAGGAGCATCAGAGGAGCATCAGAGGAGCATCAGAGGAGCATCAGAGGAGCATCAGAGGAGCATCAGATGAGCCTCAGAGGAGCATCAGAGGAGCATCAGAGGAGCATCAGAGGAGCATCAGAGGAGCATCAGAGGAGCAGCAGAGGAGGATCAGAGGAGCATCAGAGGAGCATCAGAGGAGCATCAGAGGAGCATCAGAGGAGCATCAGAGGAGCATCAGAGGAGCATCAGAGTAGCATCAGAGGAGCATCAGAGGAGCATCAGAGGAGCATCAGAGGAGCATCAGAGGAGCATCAGAGGAGGATCAGAGGAGCATAAGAGGAGCATCAGAGGAGCATCAGAGGAGCATCAGAGGAGAATCAGAGGAGCATCAGATGAGCATCAGAGGAGCAGCAGAGGAGCATCAGAGGAGCATCACAGGAGCATCAGAGGAGCATCAGAGGAGCAGCAGAGGAGCATCAGAGGTGGATCAGAGGAGCATCAGAGGAGCATCAGAGGAGCATCAGAGGAGCATCAGAGGAGAATCAGAGGAGCATCAGATGAGCATCAGAGGAGCAGCAGAGGAGCATCAGAGGAGCATCACAGGAGCATCAGAGGAGCATCAGAGGAGTATCAGAGGAGCATCAGAGGAGCATCAGAGGAGCATCAGAGGAGCATCAGAGGAGCATCAGAGGAGCCTCAGAGGAGCATCAGAGGAGCATCAGAGGAGCATCAGAGGAGCATCAGAGGAGGATCAGAGGAGCATCAGAGGAGCATCAGAGGAGCATCAGAGGAGCATCAGAGGAGCATCAAAGGAGAATCAGATCAGCATCAGAGGAGCAGCAGAGGAGCATCAGAGGAGCATCACAGGAGCATCAGAGGAGCATCAGAGGAGCATCAGAGGAGCATCACAGGAGCATAAGAGGAGCATCAGAGGAGCATCAGAGGAGCATCAGAGGAGCATCAGAGGAGCCTCAGAGGAGCATCAGAGGAGCATCAGAGGAGCATCAAAGGAGCATCAGAGGAGGATCAGAGGAGCATCAGAGGAGCATCAGAGGAGCAGGAGCAGGAGCAGGAGCAGGAGCAGGAGCAGGAGCATCAGTGGTCATCAGAGGAGCATCAGAGGAGCAGGAGCAGGAGCAGGAGCATCAGAGGAGCATCAGAGGAGCGTCAGAGGAGCGTCAGAGGAGCATCAGAGGAGCATCAGAGGAGCATCAGAGGAGCATCAGAGGAGCATCAGAGGAGCATCAGTGGAGCATCAGAGGAGCATCAGTGGAGCATCAGAGGAGGATCAGAGGAGCATCAGAGGAGCATCTGAGGAGCATCAGAGGAGCATCAGAGGAGCATCAGAGGAGCATCAGTGGAGCATCAGAGGAGGATCAGAGGAGCATCAGAGGAGCATCAGAGGAGCATCAGAGGAGCATCAGAGGAGCATCAGAGGAGCATCAGAGGAGCATCAGAGGAGGATCAGAGGAGCATCAGAGGAGCATCAGAGGAGCATCAGAGGAGCATCAGAGGAGCATCAGAGGAGCATCAGAGGAGCATCAGAGGAGCATCAGAGGAGGATCAGAGGAGCATCAGAGGAGCATCAGAGGAGCATCAGAGGAGCATCAGAGGAGCATCAGAGGAGCATCTGAGGAGCATCAGAGGAGTATCAGAGGAGCATCAGAGGAGCATCAGAGGTGCATCAGAGGAGCATCAGAGGAGCATCAGAGGAGCATCAGAGGAGCATCAGAGGAGCATCAGAGGAGCATCTGAGGAGCATCAGAGGAGTATCAGAGGAGCATCAGAGGAGCATCAGAGGAGCATCAGAGGAGCATCAGAGGAGTATCAGAGGAGCATCAGAGGAGCATCAGAGGTGCATCAGAGGTGCAGGAGCAGGAGCAGGAGCAGGAGCAGGAGCAGGAGCAGGAACAGGAGCAGGAGCAGGAGCAGGAGCAGGAGCAGGAGCAGGAGCAGGAGCAGGAGCAGGAGCAGGAGCAGGAGCAGGAGCAGGAGCAGGAGCAGGAGCAGGAGCAGGAGCAGGAGCAGGAGCATCAGAGGAGCATCAGAGGAGCATCAGAGGAGCCTCAGAGGAGCATCAGAGGAGCATCAGAGGAGCATCAGAGGAGCATCAGAGGAGCAGCACAGGAGCATCAGAGGAGGATCACAGGAGCATCAGAGGAGCATCAGAGGAGCATCAGCGGAGCATCAGAGGAGAATCAGAGGAGCATCAGAGGAGCATCACAGAGGCATCAGAGGAGCATCAGAGGAGCATCAGAGGAGCATCAGAGGAGCATCAGAGGAGCATCAGAGGAGCATCAGCGGAGCATCAGAGGAGAATCAGAGGAGCATCAGAGGAGCATCAGAGGAGCATCAGAGGAGCATCAGAGGAGCCTCAGAGGAGCATCAGAGGAGTATCAGAGGAGCATCAGATGAGCATCAGAGGAGCATCAGAGGAGCATCAGAGGAGCATCAGAGGAGCATCAGAGGAGCATCAGAGGAGCATCAGAGGAGCATCAGAGGAGCATCACAGGAGCATCAGTGGAGCATCATTGGAGCATCATTGGAGCATCAGAGGAGCATCAGAGGAGCATCAGAGGAGCAACAGAGGAGCATCAGAGGAGCATCAGAGGAGCATCAGAGGAGCATCAGAGGAGCATCAGAGGTGCATCAGAGGAGCATCTGAGGAGCATCAGAGGAGCATCATAGGAGCATCAGAGGAGCATCAGAGGAGCATCAGAGGAGCATCTGAGGAGCATCAGTGGAGCATCAGAGGAGCATCAGAAGAGCATCAGAGGTGCATCAGAGGAGCATCGAGCAGGAGCAGGAGCATCAGAGTTGCAGGAGCAGGAGCCGGAGCAGGAGCCGGAGCAGGAGCCGGAGCAGGAGCAGGAGCAGGAGCAGGAGCAGGAGCAGGAGCAGGAGCAGGGGCAGGAGCAGGAGCAGGAGCAGGAGCAGGAGCAGGAGCAGGAGCAGGAGCAGGAGCAGGAGCAGGAGCAGGAGCAGGAGCAGGAGCAGGAGCAGGAGCAGGAGCAGGAGCATCAGAGGAGCATCAGAGGAGCATCAGAGGAACATCAGAGGAGCATCAGAGGAGCATCAGAGGAGCATCAGAGGAGCATCAGAGGAGCATCAGAGGAGCATCAGAGGAGCATCAGAGGAGCATCAGAGGAGCATCAGAGGAGCATCAGAGGAGAATCAGAGGAGCATTACAGGAGCATCACAGGAGCATCAGAGGAGCCTCAGAGGAGCATCAGAGGAGCATCAGAGGAGCATCAAAGGAGCATCAGAGGAGGATCAGAGGAGCATCAGAGGAGCATCAGAGGAGCAGGGGCAGGAGCAGGAGCAGGAGCAGGAGCAGGAGCATCAGTGGTCATCAGAGGAGCATCAGAGGAGCAGGAGCAGGAGCAGGAGCATCAGAGGAGCGTCAGAGGAGCATCAGAGGAGCATCAGAGGAGCATCAGAGGAGCATCAGTGGAGCATCAGAGGAGCATCAGTGGAGCATCAGAGGAGGATCAGAGGAGCATCAGAGGAGCATCAGTGGAGCATCAGAGGAGCATCAGTGGAGCATCAGAGGAGGATCAGAGGAGCATCAGAGGAGCATCAGAGGAGCATCAGAGGAGCATCAGAGGAGCATCAGAGGAGCATCAGTGGAGCATCAGAGGAGGATCAGAGGAGCATCAGAGGAGCATCAGAGGAGCATCAGAGGAGCATCAGAGGAGCATCAGAGGAGCATCAGAGGAGCATCAGAGGAGCATCAGAGGAGGATCAGAGGAGCATCAGAGGAGCATCAGAGGAGCATCAGAGGAGCATCAGAGGAGCATCAGAGGAGCATCAGCGGAGCATCAGAGGAGAATCAGAGGAGCATCAGAGGAGCATCACAGAGGCATCAGAGGAGCATCAGAGGAGCATCAGAGGAGCATCAGAGGAGCATCAGAGGAGCATCAGAGGAGCATCAGCGGAGCATCAGAGGAGAATCAGAGGAGCATCAGAGGAGCATCACAGAGGCATCAGAGGAGCATCAGAGGAGCATCAGAGGAGCATCAGAGGAGCATCAGAGGAGCCTCAGAGGAGCATCAGAGGAGTATCAGAGGAGTATCAGATGAGCATCAGAGGAGCATCAGAGGAGCATCAGAGGAGCATCAGAGGAGCATCAGAGGAGCATCAGAGGAGCATTAGAGGTGCATCAGAGGAGCATCAGAGGAGCATCAGAGGAGCATCAGAGGAGCATCATTGGAGCATCAGAGGAGCATCAGAGGAGCATCAGAGGAGCATCAGAGGAGCAACAGAGGAGCATCAGAGGAGCATCAGAGGAGCATCAGAGGAGCATCAGAGGAGCATCAGAGGTGCATCAGAGGAGCATCTGAGGAGCATCAGAGGAGCATCACAGGAGCATCAGAGGAGCATCAGAGGAGCATCAGAGGAGCATCAGAGGAGCATCAGAGGAGCCTCAGAGGAGCATCAGAGGAGTATCAGAGGAGCATCAGATGAGCATCAGAGGAGCATCAGAGGAGCATCAGAGGAGCATCAGAGGAGCATCAGAGGAGCATCAGAGGAGCATCAGAGGAGCATCAGAGGAGCATCACAGGAGCATCAGTGGAGCATCATTGGAGCATCATTGGAGCATCAGAGGAGCATCAGAGGAGCATCAGAGGAGCAACAGAGGAGCATCAGAGGAGCATCAGAGGAGCATCAGAGGAGCATCAGAGGAGCATCAGAGGTGCATCAGAGGAGCATCTGAGGAGCATCAGAGGAGCATCATAGGAGCATCAGAGGAGCATCAGAGGTGCATCAGAGGAGCATCTGAGGAGCATCAGTGGAGCATCAGAGGAGCATCAGAAGAGCATCAGAGGTGCATCAGAGGAGCATCGAGCAGGAGCAGGAGCATCAGAGTTGCAGGAGCAGGAGCCGGAGCAGGAGCCGGAGCAGGAGCCGGAGCAGGAGCAGGAGCAGGAGCAGGAGCAGGAGCAGGAGCAGGAGCAGGGGCAGGAGCAGGAGCAGGAGCAGGAGCAGGAGCAGGAGCAGGAGCAGGAGCAGGAGCAGGAGCAGGAGCAGGAGCAGGAGCAGGAGCAGGAGCAGGAGCATCAGAGGAGCATCAGAGGAGCATCAGAGGAACATCAGAGGAGCATCAGAGGAGCATCAGAGGAGCATCAGAGGAGCATCAGAGGAGCATCAGAGGAGCATCAGAGGAGCATCAGAGGAGCATCAGAGGAGCATCAGAGGAGCATCAGAGGAGCATCAGAGGAGAATCAGAGGAGCATTACAGGAGCATCACAGGAGCATCAGAGGAGCATCAGTGGAGCATCAGAGGAGGATCAGAGGATCATCAGAGGAGCATCAGAGGAGCATCAGAGGAGCATCAGCGGAGCATCAGAGGAGAATCAGAGGAGCATCAGAGGAGCATCACAGAGGCATCAGAGGAGCATCAGAGGAGCATCAGAGGAGCATCAGAGGAGCATCTAAGGAGCATCAGAGGAGTATCAGAGGAACATCAGAGGAGCATCAGGTGCATCAGAGGAGCATCAGAGGTGCAGGAGCAGGAGCAGCAGCAGGAGCAGGAACAGGAGCAGGAGCAGGAGCAGGAGCAGGAGCAGGAGCAGGAGCAGGAGCAGGAGCAGGAGCAGGAGCAGGAGCAGGAGCAGGAGCAGGAGCAGGAGCTGGAGCATCAGTGGAGCATCAGAGGAGCATCAGAGGAGCATCAGAGGAGCATCAGAGGAGCATCAGAGGAGCATCAGAGGAGGATCAGAGGAGCATCAGAGGAGCATCAGAGGAGCATCACAGGAGCATCAGAGGAGCATCAGAGGAGCATCAGAGGAGCATCAGAGGAGCATCATAGGAGCATCAGAGGAGCATCAGAGGAGCATCAGAGGAGCATCAGAGGAGCATCAGAGGAGGATCAGAGGAGCATCAGAGGAGCATCAGAGGAGCCTCAGAGGAGCATCAGAGGAGCATCAGAGGAACATCAGAGGAACAGCAGAGGAGCATCACAGGAGCATCAGAGGAGCATCACAGGAGCATCAGAGGAGCATCAGAGGAGCATCAGAGGAGCATCAGAAGAGAATCAGAGGAGCCTCAGAGGTGCCTCAGAGGAGCATCAGAGGAGCATCAGAGGAGCATCAGAGGAGCATCAGAGGAGCATCAGAGGAGCATCAGAGGAGGATCAGAGGAGCATCAGAGGAGCATCAGAGGAGCATCAGAGGAGGATCACAGGAGCATCACAGGAGCATCACAGGAGCATCAGAGGAGCATCAGAGGAGCATCAGAGGAGCATCAGAGGAGCATCAGAGGAGCATCAGAGGAGCATCAGAGGAGCCTCAGAGGAGCATCAGAGGAGCATCAGAGGAGCATCAGAGGAGCATCAGAGGAGCATCAGAGGAGCAGCAGAGGAGGATCAGAGGAGCATCAGAGGAGCATCAGAGGAGCATCAGAGGAGCATCAGAGGAGCATCAGAGGAGCATCAGAGGAGCATCAGAGTAGCATCAGAGGAGCATCAGAGGAGCATCAGAGGAGCATCAGAGGAGCATCAGAGGAGCATCAGAGGAGGATCAGAGGAACATAAGAGGAGCATCAGAGGAGCATCAGAGGAGCATCAGAGGAGAATCAGAGGAGCATCAGATGAGCATCAGAGGAGCAGCAGAGGAGCATCAGAGGAGCATCACAGGAGCATCAGAGGAGCATCAGAGGAGCAGCAGAGGAGCATCAGAGGTGGATCAGAGGAGCATCAGAGGAGCATCAGAGGAGCATCAGAGGAGCATCAGAGGAGAATCAGAGGAGCATCAGATGAGCATCAGAAGAGCAGCAGAGGAGCATCAGAGGAGCATCACAGGAGCATCAGAGGAGCATCAGAGGAGTATCAGAGGAGCATCAGAGGAGCATCAGAGGAGCATCAGAGGAGCATCAGAGGAGCATCAGAGGAGCCTCAGAGGAGCATCAGAGGAGCATCAGAGGAGCATCAGAGGAGCATCAGAGGAGGATCAGAGGAGCATCAGAGGAGCATCAGAGGAGCATCAGAGGAGCATCAGAGGAGCATCAAAGGAGAATCAGATCAGCATCAGAGGAGCAGCAGAGGAGCATCAGAGGAGCATCACAGGAGCATCAGAGGAGCATCAGAGGAGCATCAGAGGAGCATCACAGGAGCATAAGAGGAGCATCAGAGGAGCATCAGAGGAGCATCAGAGGAGCATCAGAGGAGCCTCAGAGGAGCATCAGAGGAGCATCAGAGGAGCATCAAAGGAGCATCAGAGGAGGATCAGAGGAGCATCAGAGGAGCATCAGAGGAGCAGGAGCAGGAGCAGGAGCAGGAGCAGGAGCAGGAGCATCAATGGTCATCAGAGGAGCATCAGAGGAGCAGGAGCAGGAGCAGGAGCATCAGAGGAGCATCAGAGGAGCGTCAGAGGAGCGTCAGAGGAGCATCAGAGGAGCATCAGAGGAGCATCAGAGGAGCATCAGAGGAGCATCAGAGGAGCATCAGTGGAGCATCAGAGGAGCATCAGTGGAGCATCAGAGGAGGATCAGAGGAGCATCAGAGGAGCATCAGAGGAGCATCAGAGGAGCATCAGAGGAGCATCAGAGGAGCATCAGTGGAGCATCAGAGGAGGATCAGAGGAGCATCAGAGGAGCATCAGAGGAGCATCAGAGGAGCATCAGAGGAGCATCAGAGGAGCATCAGAGGAGCATCAGAGGAGGATCAGAGGAGCATCAGAGGAGCATCAGAGGAGCATCAGAGGAGCATCAGAGGAGCATCAGAGGAGCATCAGAGGAGCATCAGAGGAGCATCAGAGGAGGATCAGAGGAGCATCAGAGGAGCATCAGAGGAGCATCAGAGGAGCATCAGAGGAGCATCAGAGGAGCATCTGAGGAGCATCAGAGGAGTATCAGAGGAGCATCAGAGGAGCATCAGAGGTGCATCAGAGGAGCATCAGAGGAGCATCAGAGGAGCATCAGAGGAGCATCAGAGGAGCATCAGAGGAGCATCTGAGGAGCATCAGAGGAGTATCAGAGGAGCATCAGAGGAGCATCAGAGGAGCATCAGAGGAGCATCAGAGGAGTATCAGAGGAGCATCAGAGGAGCATCAGAGGTGCATCAGAGGTGCAGGAGCAGGAGCAGGAGCAGGAGCAGGAGCAGGAGCAGGAACAGGAGCAGGAGCAGGAGCAGGAGCAGGAGCAGGAGCAGGAGCAGGAGCAGGAGCAGGAGCAGGAGCAGGAGCAGGAGCAGGAGCAGGAGCAGGAGCAGGAGCATCAGAGGAGCATCAGAGGAGCATCAGAGGAGCCTCAGAGGAGCATCAGAGGAGCATCAGAGGAGCATCAGAGGAGCATCAGAGGAGCAGCACAGGAGCATCAGAGGAGGATCACAGGAGCATCAGAGGAGCATCAGAGGAGCATCAGAGGAGCATCAGAGGAGCATCAGAGGAGCATCAGAGGAGCCTCAGAGGAGCATCAGAGGAGTATCAGAGGAGCATCAGATGAGCATCAGAGGAGCATCAGAGGAGCATCAGAGGAGGATCAGAGGAGCATCAGAGGAGCATCAGAGCATCAGGGCAGCATCAGAGGAGCATCAGAGGAGCATCAGAGGAGAATCAGAGGAGCATCAGAGGAGCCTCAGAGGAGCCTCAGAGGAGCATCAGAGGAGCATCAGAGGAGCATCAGAGGAGCATCAGAGGAGCATCAGAGGAGCATCAGAGGAGCCTCAGAGGAGCCTCAGAGGAGCCTCAGAGGAGCATCAGAGGAGCATCAGAGGAGCATCAGAGGAGCATCAGAGGAGCATCAGAGGAGCATCAGTGGAGCATCTGAGGAGCATCAGAGGAGCATCAGGAGAGCATCAGAGGAGCAACAGAGGAGCATCAGAGGAGCATCAGAGGAGCATCAGAGGAGCATCAGAGGAGCATCAGAGGAGCATCAGTGGAGCATCAGAGGAGCATCAGAGGAACATCAGAGGAGCATCAGAGGAGCAGGAGCAGGAGCAGGAGCAGGAGCAGGAGCAGGAGCAGGAGCAGGAGCAGGAGCAGGAGCAGGAGCAGGAGCATCAGAGGAGCATCAGATGAGCAGGAGCAGGAGCAGGAGCAGGAGCAGGAGCATGAGCAGGAGCAGGAGCAGGAGCAGGAGCAGGAGCATCAGAGGAGCATAGGCGGAGAATCAGAGGAGCATCAGAGGAGCATCAGAGGAGCCTCAGAGGAGCATCAGAGGAGCATCAGAGGAGCATCAAAGGAGCATCAGAGGAGGATCAGAGGAGCATCAGAGGAGCATCAGAGGAGCAGGAGCTGGAGCAGGAGCAGGAGCAGGAGCAGGAGCATCAGTGGTCATCAGAGGAGCATCAGAGGAGCAGGAGCAGGAGCAGGAGCATCAGAGGAGCATCAGAGGAGCATCAGAGGAGCCTCAGAGGAGCATCAGAGGAGTATCAGAGGAGCATCAGATGAGCATCAGAGGAGCATCAGAGGAGCATCAGAGGAGGATCAGAGGAGCATCAGAGGAGCATCAGAGCATCAGAGCAGCATCAGAGGAGCATCAGAGGAGCATCAGAGGAGCATCAGAGGAGCATCAGAGGAGCCTCAGAGGAGCCTCAGAGGAGCATCAGAGGAGCATCAGAGGAGCATCAGAGGAGCATCAGAGGAGCATCAGAGGAGCCTCAGAGGAGCCTCAGAGGAGCCTCAGAGGAGCATCAGAGGAGCATCAGAGGAGCATCAGAGGAGCATCAGAGGAGCATCAGAGGAGCATCAGTGGAGCATCAGAGGAGCATCAGAGGAGCATCAGGAGAGCATCAGAGGAGCAACAGAGGAGCATCAGAGGAGCATCAGAGGAGCATCAGAGGAGCATCAGAGGAGCATCAGAGGAGCATCAGTGGAGCATCAGAGGAGCATCAGAGGAACATCAGAGGAGCATCAGAGGAGCATCAGAGGAGCATCAGAGGAGCAGGAGCAGGAGCAGGAGCAGGAGCAGGAGCAGGAGCAGGAGCAGGAGCAGGAGCAGGAGCAGGAGCAGGAGCATCAGAGGAGCATCAGATGAGCAGGAGCAGGAGCAGGAGCAGGAGCAGGAGCATGAGCAGGAGCAGGAGCAGGAGCAGGAGCAGGAGCATCAGAGGAGCATAGGCGGAGCATCAGAGGAGCATCACAGGAGCATCAGAGGAGCCTCAGAGGAGCATCAGAGGAGCATCAGAGGAGCATCAAAGGAGCATCAGAGGAGGATCAGAGGAGCATCAGAGGAGCATCAGAGGAGCAGGAGCAGGAGCAGGAGCAGGAGCAGGAGCAGGAGCATCAGTGGTCATCAGAGGAGCATCAGAGGAGCAGGAGCAGGAGCAGGAGCATCAGAGGAGCATCAGAGGAGCATCAGAGGAGCGTCAGAGGAGCATCAGAGGAGCATCAGAGGAGCATCAGAGGAGCATCAGAGGAGCATCAGTGGAGCATCAGAGGAGCATCAGTGGAGCATTAGAGGAGGATCAGAGGAGCATCAGAGGAGCATCAGAGGAGCATCAGAGGAGCATCAGAGGAGCATCAGAGGAGCATCAGTAAAGCATCAGTGGAGGATCAGAGGAGCATCAGAGGAGCATCAGAGGAGCCTCAGAGGAGCATCAGAGGAGCATCAGAGGAGCATCAGAGGAGCATCAGAGGAGCAGCACAGGAGCATCAGAGGAGGATCACAGGAGCATCAGAGGAGTATCAGAGGAGCATCAGATGAGCATCAGAGGAGCATCAGAGGAGCATCAGAGGAGGATCAGAGGAGCATCAGAGGAGCATCAGAGGAGCATCAGAGGAGCATCAGAGGAGCATCAGAGGAGCATCAGAGGAGCATCAGAGGAGCATCAGAGGAGCCTCAGAGGAGCATCAGAGGAGCATCAGAGGAGCATCAGAGGAGCATCAGAGGAGCATCAGAGGAGCATCAGAGGAGCATCAGAGGAGCCTCAGAGGAGCCTCAGAGGAGCCTCAGAGGAGCATCAGAGGAGCATCAGAGGAGCATCAGAGGAGCATCAGAGGAGCATCAGTGGAGCATCAGAGGAGCATCAGAGGAGCATCAGGGGAGCATCAGAGGAGCAACAGAGGAGCATCAGAGGAGCATCAGAGGAGCATCAGAGGAGCATCAGAGGAGCATCAGAGGAGCATCAGTGGTGCATCAGAGGAGCATCAGAGGAACATCAGAGGAGCATCAGAGGAGCACGAGAGGAGCATCAGAGGAGCAGGAGCAGGAGCAGGAGCAGGAGCAGGAGCAGGAGCAGGAGCAGGAGCAGGAGCAGGAGCAGGAGCAGGAGCAGGAGCATCAGAGGAGCATCAGATGAGCAGGAGCAGGAGCAGGAGCAGGAGCAGGAGCAGGAGCAGGAGCAGGAGCAGGAGCAGGAGCAGGAGCAGGAGCAGGAGCATCAGATGAGCAGGAGCAGGAGCAGGAGCAGGAGCAGGAGCAGGAGCAGGAGCAGGAGCATGAGCAGGAGCAGGAGCATCAGAGGAGCATAGGAGGAGCATCAGAGGAGCATCAGAGGAGCATCAGAGGAGCATCAGAGGAGCATCAGAGGAGCATCAGAGGAGCATCAGAGGAGGATCAGAGGAGCATCAGAGGTGCATCAGAGGAGCCTCAGAGGAGCATCAGAGGAGCAGCAGAGGAGCATCAGAGGAGGATCACAGGAGCATCAGAGGAGCATCACAGGAGCATCAGAGGAGCATCAGAGGAGCATCAGAGGAGCATCAGAGGAGCATCAGAGGAGCATCAGAGGAGCATCAGAGGAGCCTCAGAGGAGCATCAGAGGAGCATCAGAGGAGCATCAGAGGAGCATCAGAGGAACAGCGAGGAGCATCAGATGAGCATCAGAGGAGCATCACAGGAGCATCAGAGGAGCATCAGAGGAGCATCACAGGAGCATCAGAGGAGCATCATTGGAGCATCAGAGGAGCATCAGAGGAACAGCAGAGGAGCATCAGATGAGCATCAGAGGAGCATCACAGGAGCATCAGAGGAGCATCAGAGGAGCATCACAGGAGCATCAGAGGAGCATCATTGGAGCATCAGAGGAGCATCAGAGGAGCATCACAGGAGCATCAGTGGAGCATCATTGGAGCATCATTGGAGCATCAGAGGAGCATCAGAGGAGCATCAGAGGAGCAACAGAGGAGCATCAGAGGAGCATCAGAGGAGCATCAGAGGAGCATCAGAGGAGCATCAGAGGTGCATCAGAGGAGCATCTGAGGAGCATCAGAGGAGCATCATAGGAGCATCAGAGAAGCATCAGAGGTGCATCAGAGGAGCATCTGAGGAGAATCAGTGGAGCATCAGAGGAGCATCAGAGGAGCATCAGAGGTGCATCAGAGGAGCATCGAGCAGGAGCAGGAGCATCAGAGGTGCAGGAGCAGGAGCCGGAGCAGGAGCCGGAGCAGGAGCCGGAGCAGGAGCAGGAGCAGGAGCAGGAGCAGGAGCAGGAGCAGGGGCAGGAGAAGGAGCAGGAGCAGGAGCAGGAGCAGGAGCAGGAGCAGGAGCAGGAGCAGGAGCAGGAGCAGGAGCAGGAGCAGGAGCAGGAGCAGGAGCAGGAGCAGGAGCAGGAGAATCAGAGGTGCATCAGAGGAGCATCAGAGGAACATCAGAGGAGCATCAGAGGAGCATCAGAGGAGCATCAGAGGAGCATCAGAGGAGCATCAGAGGAGCATCAGAGGAGAATCAGAGGAGCATTACAGGAGCATCAGAGGAGCATCAGAGGAGCATCAGAGGAGCATCAGAGGAGCATCAGAGGAGCATCAGAGGAGCATCTGAGGAGAATCAGTGGAGCATCAGAGGAGCATCAGAGGTGCAGGAGCAGGAGCAGCAGCAGGAGCAGGAACAGGAGCAGGAGCAGGAGCAGACGCAGGAGCAGGAGCAGGAGCAGTAGCAGGAGCAGGAGCAGGAGCAGGAGCAGGAGCAGGAGCAGGAGCAGGAGCAGGAGCAGGAGCAGGAGCAGGAGCATCAGAGGAGCATCAGATGAGCATCAGAGGAGCAGCAGAGGAGCATCAGAGGAGCATCACAGGAGCATCAGAGGAGCATCAGAGGAGCATCAGAGGAGCATCAGAGGAGCATCAGAGGAGCATCAGAGGAGCATCAGAGGAGCATCAGAGGAGCCTCAGAGGAGCATCAGAGGAGCATCAGAGGAGCATCAGAGGAGCATCAGAGGAACAGCGAGGAGCATCAGATGAGCATCAGAGGAGCATCACAGGAGCATCAGAGGAGCATCAGAGGAGCATCACAGGAGCATCAGAGGAGCATCAGAGGAGCCTCAGAGGAGCCTCAGAGGAGCCTCAGAGGAGCATCAGAGGAGCATCAGAGGAGCATCAGAGGAGCATCAGAGGAGCATCAGTGGAGCATCAGAGGAGCATCAGAGGAGCATCAGGGGAGCATCAGAGGAGCAACAGAGGAGCATCAGAGGAGCATCAGAGGAGCATCAGAGGAGCATCAGAGGAGCATCAGAGGAGCATCAGTGGAGCATCAGAGGAGCATCAGAGGAACATCAGAGGAGCATCAGAGGAGCATCAGAGGAGCATCAGAGGAGCAGGAGCAGGAGCAGGAGCAGGAGCAGGAGCAGGAGCAGGAGCAGGAGCAGGAGCAGGAGCAGGAGCAGGAGCAGGAGCATCAGAGGAGCATCAGATGAGCAGGAGCAGGAGCAGGAGCAGGAGCAGGAGCATGAGCAGGAGCAGGAGCAGGAGCAGGAGCAGGAGCATCAGAGGAGCATAGGAGGAGCATCAGAGGAGCATCAGAGGAGCATCAGAGGAGCATCAGAGGAGCATCAGAGGAGCATCAGAGGAGGATCAGAGGAGCATCAGAGGAGCATCAGAGGAGCATCAGAGGAGCATCAGAGGAGCATCAGAGGAGCATCAGAGGAGCATCATAGGAGCATCAGAGGAGCATCAGAGGAGCATCAGAGGAGCATCAGAGGAGCATCAGAGGAGGATCAGAGGAGCATCAGAGGAGCATCAGAGGAGCCTCAGAGGAGCATCAGAGGAGCATCAGAGGAGCATCAGAGGAGCATCAGAGGAACATCAGAGGAACAGCAGAGGAGCATCACAGGAGCATCAGAGGAGCATCACAGGAGCATCAGAGGAGCATCAGAGGAGCATCAGAGGAGCATCAGAAGAGAATCAGGGGAGCCTCAGAGGTGCCTCAGAGGAGCATCAGAGGAGCATCAGAGGAGCATCAGAGGAGCATCAGAGGAGCATCAGAGGAGCATCAGAGGAGCATCAGAGGAGCCCCAGAGGAGCATCAGAGGAGCATCAGAGGTGCATCAGAGGAGCATCAGAGGAACAGCGAGGAGCATCAGATGAGCATCAGAGGAGCATCACAGGAGCATCAGAGGAGCATCAGAGGAGCATCACAGGAGCATCAGAGGAGCATCATTGGAGCATCAGAGGAGCATCAGAGGAACAGCAGAGGAGCATCAGATGAGCATCAGAGGAGCATCACAGGAGCATCAGAGGAGCATCAGAAGAGCATCACAGGAGCATCAGAGGAGCATCATTGGAGCATCAGAGGAGCATCAGAGGAGCATCAGAGGAGCATCAGAGGAGCATCAGAGGAGGATCAGAGGAGCATCAGAGGAGCATCAGAGGAGCATCAGAGGAGCATCAGAGGAGCATCAGAGGAGCATCAGAGGAGCATCAGAGGAGGATCAGAGGAGCATTAGAGGAGCATCAGAGGAGCCTCAGAGGAGCATCAGAGGAGCATCAGAGGAGCATCAGAGGAGCATCAGAGGAGCAGCAGAGGAGCATCAGAGGAGGATCACAGGAGCATCAGAGGAGCATCACAGGATCATCAGAGGAGCATCAGAGGAGCATCAGAGGAGCATCAGAGGAGCATCAGAGGAGCATCAGAGGAGCCTCAGAGGAGCATCAGAGGAGCATCAGAGGAGCATCCGTAGAGCTTCAGAGGAGCATCAGAGGAGCATCAGAGGAGGATCAGAGGAGCATCAGAGGAGCATCAGAGGAGCATCAGAGGAGCATCAGAGGAGCATCAGAGGAGCATCAGAGGAGCCTCAGAGGAGCCTCAGAGGAGCCTCAGAGGAGCATCAGAGGAGCATCAGAGGAGCATCAGAGGAGCATCAGAGGAGGATCAGAGGAGCATCAGAGGAGCATCAGAGGAGCATCAGAGGAGCATCAGAGGAGCATCAGAGGAGCATCAGAGGAGCATCAGAGGAGCATCAGATGAGCATCAGAGGAGCAGCAGAGGAGCATCAGAGGAGCATCACAGGAGCATCAGAGGAGCATCAGAGGAGCATCAGAGGAGCATCAGAGGAGCATCAGAGGAGCATCAGAGGAGTCTCAGAGGAGCATCAGAGGAGCATCAGAGGAGCATCAGAGGAGCATCAGAGGAACAGCGAGGAGCATCAGATGAGCATCAGAGGAACATCACAGGAGCATCAGAGGAGCATCAGAGGAGCATCACAGGAGCATCAGAGGAGCATCATTGGAGCATCAGAGGAGCATCAGAGGAACAGCAGAGGAGCATCAGATGAGCATCAGAGGAGCATCACAGGAGCATCAGAGGAGCATCAGAGGAGCATCACAGGAGCATCAGAGGAGCATCATTGGAGCATCAGAGGAGAATCAGAGGAGCATCAGAGGAGCAGCAGAGGAGCATCAGAGGAGCATCAGATGAGCATCAGAGGAGCAGCAGAGGAGCATCAGTGGAGCATCAGAGGAGCATCAGAGGAGCATCAGAGGAGCATCAGAGGAGCATCAGAGGAGCATCAGAGGAGGATCAGAGGAGCATCAGACAGCATCAGAGGAGCATCAGAGGAGCATCAGAGGAGAATCAGAGGAGCATCAGATGAGCATCAGAGGAGCAGCAGAGGAGCATCAGAGGAGCATCACAGGAGCATCAGAGGAGCATCAGAGGAGCATCAGAGGAGCATCAGAGGAGCATCAGAGGAGCATCAGAGGAGCCTCAGAGGAGCATCAGAGGAGCATCAGAGGAGCATCAGAGGAGCATCAGAGGAGCATCAGAGGAGCATCAGAGGAGGATCAGAGGAGCATCAGAGGAGCATCAGAGGAGCATCAGAGGAGCATCAGAGGAGAATCAGATGAGCATCAGAGGAGCAGCAGAGGAGCATCAGAGGAGCATCACAGGAGCATCAGAGGAGCATCAGAGGAGCATCAGAGGAGCATCAGAGGAGCATCAGAGGAGCATCAGAGGAGCCTCAGAGGAGCATCAGAGGAGCCTCAGAGGAGCATCAGAGGAGCATCAGAGGAGCATCAGAGGAGCATCAGAGGAGGATCAGAGGAGCATCAGAGGAGCATCAGAGGAGCATCAGAGGAGCATCAGAGGAGCCTCAGAGGAGCCTCAGAGGAGCCTCAGAGGAGCATCAGAGGAGCATCAGAGGAGCATCAGAGGAGCATCAGAGGAGGATCAGAGGAGCATCAGAGGAGCATCAGAGGAGCATCAGAGGAGCATCAGAGGAGCATCAGAGGAGGATCAGAGGAGGATCAGAGGAGCATCAGAGGAGCATCAGAGGAGCATCAGAGGAGCATCAGAGGAGCATCAGAGGAGCATCACAGGAGCATCAGTGGAGCATCATTGGAGCATCATTGGAGCATCAGAGGAGCATCAGAGGAGCATCAGAGGAGCAACAGAGGAGCATCAGAGGAGCATCAGAGGAGCATCAGAGGAGCATCAGAGGAGCATCAGAGGTGCATCAGAGGAGCATCTGAGGAGCATCAGAGGAGCATCATAGGAGCATCAGAGGAGCATCAGAGGTGCATCAGAGGAGCATCTGAGGAGAATCAGTGGAGCATCAGAGGAGCATCAGAGGAGCATCAGAGGTGCATCAGAGGAGCATCGAGCAGGAGCAGGAGCATCAGAGGTGCAGGAGCAGGAGCCGGAGCAGGAGCCGGAGCAGGAGCCGGAGCAGGAGCAGGAGCAGGAGCAGGAGCAGGAGCAGGAGCAGGGGCAGGAGCATGAGCAGGAGCAGGAGCAGGAGCAGGAGCAGGAGCAGGAGCAGGAGCAGGAGCAGGAGCAGGAGCAGGAGCAGGAGCAGGAGCAGGAGCAGGAGCAGGAGCAGGAGCATCAGAGGTGCATCAGAGGAGCATCAGAGGAACATCAGAGGAGCATCAGAGGAGCATCAGAGGAGCATCAGAGGAGCATCAGAGGAGCATCAGAGGAGCATCAGAGGAGAATCAGAGGAGCATTACAGGAGCATCAGAGGAGCATCAGAGGAGCATCAGAGGAGCATCAGAGGAGCATCAGAGGAGCATCAGAGGAGCATCTGAGGAGAATCAGTGGAGCATCAGAGGAGCATCAGAGGTGCAGGAGCAGGAGCAGCAGCAGGAGCAGGAACAGGAGCAGGAGCAGGAGCAGGAGCAGGAGCAGACGCAGGAGCAGGAGCAGGAGCAGTAGCAGGAGCAGGAGCAGGAGCAGGAGCAGGAGCAGGAGCAGGAGCAGGAGCAGGAGCAGGAGCAGGAGCAGGAGCATCAGAGGAGCATCAGATGAGCATCAGAGGAGCAGCAGAGGAGCATCAGAGGAGCATCACAGGAGCATCAGAGGAGCATCAGAGGAGCATCAGAGGAGCATCAGAGGAGCATCAGAGGAGCATCAGAGGAGCATCAGAGGAGCATCAGAGGAGCCTCAGAGGAGCATCAGAGGAGCATCAGAGGAGCATCAGAGGAGCATCAGAGGAACAGCGAGGAGCATCAGATGAGCATCAGAGGAGCATCACAGGAGCATCAGAGGAGCATCAGAGGAGCATCACAGGAGCATCAGAGGAGCATCATTGGAGCATCAGAGGAGCATCAGAGGAACAGCAGAGGAGCATCAGATGAGCATCAGAGGAGCATCACAGGAGCATCAGAGGAGCATCAGAGGAGCATCACAGGAGCATCAGAGGAGCATCATTGGAGCATCAGAGGAGAATCAGAGGAGCATCAGAGGAGCAGCAGAGGAGCATCAGAGGAGCATCAGATGAGCATCAGAGGAGCAGCAGAGGAGCATCAGTGGAGCATCAGAGGAGCATCAGAGGAGCGTCAGAGGAGCATCAGAGGATCATCAGAGGAGCATCAGAGGAGGATCAGAGGAGCATCAGACAGCATCAGAGGAGCATCAGAGGAGCATCAGAGGAGAATCAGAGGAGCATCAGATGAGCATCAGAGGAGCAGCAGAGAGGCATCAGAGGAGCATCACAGGAGCATCAGAGGAGCATCAGATGAGCATCAGAGGAGCATCAGAGGAGCATCAGAGGAGCATCAGAGGAGCCTCAGAGGAGCATCAGAGGAGCATCAGAGGAGCATCAGAGGAGCATCAGAGGAGCATCAGAGGAGGATCAGAGGAGCATCAGAGGAGCATCAGAGGAGCATCAGAGGAGCATCAGAGGAGAATCAGATGAGCATCAGAGGAGCAGCAGAGGAGCATCAGAGGAGCATCACAGGAGCATCAGAGGAGCATCAGAGGAGCATCAGAGGAGCATCAGAGGAGCATCAGAGGAGCCTCAGAGGAGAATCAGAGGAGCCTCAGAGGAGCCTCAGAGGAGCCTCAGAGGAGCATCAGAGGAGCATCAGAGGAGCATCAGAGGAGCATCAGAGGAGGATCAGAGGAGCATCAGAGGAGCATCAGAGGAGCATCAGAGGAGCATCAGAGGAGCATCAGAGGAGGATCAGAGGAGGATCAGAGGAGCATCAGAGGAGCATCAGAGGAGCATCAGAGGAGCATCAGAGGAGCATCAGAGGAGCATCACAGGAGCATCAGTGGAGCATCATTGGAGCATCATTGGAGCATCAGAGGAGCCTCAGAGGAGCATCAGAGGAGCATCAGAGGAGCATCAGAGGAACAGCAGAGGAACAGCAGAGGAGCATCACAGGAGCATCAGAGGAGCATCACAGGAGCATCAGAGGAGCATCAGAGGAGCATCAGAGGAGCATCAGAAGAGAATCAGAGGAGCCTCAGAGGTGCCTCAGAGGAGCATCAGAGGAGCATCAGAGGAGCATCAGAGGAGCATCAGAGGAGCATCAGAGGAGCATCAGAGGAGCATCAGAGGAGCATCAGAGGAGGATCAGAGGAGCATCAGAGGAGCATCAGAGGAGCATCAGAGGAGGATCACAGGAGCATCAGAGGAGCATCACAGGAGCATCAGAGGAGCATCAGAGGAGCATCAGAGGAGCATCAGAGGAGCATCAGAGGAGCATCAGAGGAACAGCAGAGGAACAGCAGAGGAGCATCACAGGAGCATCAGAGGAGCATCAGAGGAGCATCAGAGGAGTATCAGAGGAGCAGCAGAGGAGCATCAGAGGAGCATCAGAGGAGCATCAGAGGAGCATCAGAGGAGCATCAGAGGAGCATCAGAGGAGCATCAGAGGAGCATCAGAGGAGCATCAGAGGAGCATCAGAGGAGCATCAGAGGAGGATCAGATGAGCATAAGAGGAGCATCAGAGGAGCATCAGAGGAGCATCAGAGGAGAATCAGAGGAGCATCAGATGAGCATCAGAGGAGCAGCAGAGGAGCATCAGAGGAGCATCACAGGAGCATCAGATGAGCATCAGAGGAGCATCAGAGGAGCATCAGAGGTGGATCAGAGGAGCATCAGAGGAGCATCAGAGGAGCATCAGAGGAGCATCAGAGGAGAATCAGAGGAGCATCAGATGAGCATCAGAGGAGCAGCAGAGGAGCATCAGAGGAGCATCACAGGAGCATCAGAGGAGCATCAGAGGAGTATCAGAGGAGCATCAGAGGAGCATCAGAGGAGCATCAGAGGAGCATCAGAGGAGCATCAGAGGAGCCTCAGAGGAGCATCAGAGGAGCATCAGAGGAGCATCAGAGGAGCATCAGAGGAGGATCAGAGGAGCATCAGAGGAGCATCAGAGGAGCATCAGAGGAGCATCAGAGGAGCATCAGAGGAGAATCAGATCAGCATCAGAGGAGCAGCAGAGGAGCATCACAGGAGCATCACAGGAGCATCAGAGGAGCATCAGAGGAGCATCAGAGGAGCATCACAGGAGCATCAGAGGAGCATCAGAGGAGCATCAGAGGAGCATCAGAGGAGCATCAGAGGAGCATCAGAGGAGCCTCAGAGGAGCATCAGAGGAGCATCAGAGGAGCATCAGAGGAGCATCAGAGGAGGATCAGAGGAGCATCAGAGGAGCATCAGAGGAGCAGGAGCAGGAGCAGGAGCAGGAGCAGGAGCAGGAGCAGGAGCAGGAGCATCAGAGGTCATCAGAGGAGCATCAGAGGAGCAGGAGCAGGAGCAGGAGCATCAGAGGAGCATCAGAGGAGCATCAGAGGAGCATCAGAGGAGCAGGAGCAGGAGCAGGAGCAGGAGCAGGAGCAGGAGCAGGAGCATCAGAGGAGCATCAGAGGAGCATCAGAGGAGCATCAGAGGAGCATCAGTGGAGCATCAGAGGAGGATCAGAGGAGCATCAGAGGAGCATCAGAGGAGCATCAGAGGAGCATCAGAGGAGCATCAGAGGATCATCAGAGGAGCATCAGAGGAGCATCAGAGGAGGATCAGAGGAGCATCAGAGGAGCATCAGAGGAGCATCAGAGGAGCATCAGAGGAGCATCAGAGGAGCATCAGAGGAGCATCAGAGGAGGATCAGAGGAGCATCAGAGGAGCATCAGAGGAGCATCAGAGGAGCAGGAGTAGGAGCATGAGCATCAGAGGAGCATCAGAGGAGCATCAGAGGAGCATCAGAGGTGCATCAGAGGAGCATCTGAGGAGCATCAGAGGAGTATCAAAGGAGCATCAGAGGAGCATCTGAGGAGCATCAGAGGAGTATCAGAGGAGCATCAGAGGAGCATCAGAGGTGCATCAGAGGAGCATCAGAGGTGCATCAGAGGAGCATCAGAGGAGCATCACAGGAGCATCAGAGGAGCATCAGAGGAGCATCTGAGGAGCATCAGAGGAGTATCAGAGGAGCATCAGAGGAGCATCAGAGGAGCATTAGAGGAGCATCTGAGGAGCATCAGAGGAGTATCAGAGGAGCATCAGAGGAGCATCAGAGGTGCATCAGAGGAGCATCAGAGGTGCAGGAGCAGGAGCAGGAGCAGGAACAGGAGCAGGAGCAGGAGCAGGAGCAGGAGCAGGAGCAGGAGCAGGAGAAGGAGCAGGAGCAGGAGCAGGAGCAGGAGCAGGAGCAGGAGCAGGAGCAGGACAGGTGCAAGAGCAGGAGCATCAGAGGAGCATAGGAGGAGCATCAAAGGAGCATCAGAGGAGCATCAGAGGAGCATCAGAGGAGCATCAGAGGAGCATCAGAGGAGGATCAGAGGAGCATCAGAGGAGCATCAGAGGAGCATCAGAGGAGCATCAGAGGAGCATCAGAGGAGCATCAGAGGAGCATCAGAGGAGCATCAGAGGAGCATCAGAGGAGCCTCAGAGGAGCATCAGAGGAGCATCAGAGGAGCATCAGAGGAGCATCAGAGGAACAGCAGAGGAGCGTCAGAGGAGCATCACAGGAGCATCACAGGAGCATCAGAGGAGCATCAGAGGAGCATCAGAGGAGCATCAGAGGAGCATCAGAGGAGAATCAGAGGAGCATCAGAGGAGCCTCAGAGGAGCCTCAGAGAAGCCTCAGAGGAGCATCAGAGGAGCATCAGAGGAGCATCAGAGGAGCATCAGAGGAGCATCAGAGGAGCATCAGAGGAGCCTCAGAGGAGCATCAGAGGAGCATCAGAGGAGCATCAGAGGAGCATCAGAGGAGCAGCACAGGAGCATCAGAGGAGCATCAGAGGAGCATCAGAGGAGCATCTGAGGAGCATCAGAGGAGTATCAGAGGAGCATCAGAGGAGCATCAGAGGTGCATCAGAGGAGCATCATAGGTGCAGGAGCAGGAACAGGAGCAGGAGCAGGAGCAGGAGCAGGAGCAGGAGCAGGAGCAGGAGAAGGAGCAGGAGCAGGAGCAGGAGCAGGAGCAGGAGCAGGAGCAGGAGCAGGAGCAGGAGCAGGAGCAGGAGCAGGAGCAGGTGCAGGAGCAGGTGCAGGAGCAGGAGCATCAGAGGAGCATAGGAGGAGCATCAGAGGAGCATCAGAGGAGCATCAGAGGAGCATCAGAGGAGCATCAGAGGAGCATCAGAGGAGGATCAGAGGAGCATCAGAGGAGCATCAGAGGAGCATCAGAGGAGCATCAGAGGAGCATCAGAGGAGCATCAGAGGAGCATCAGAGGAGCATCAGAGGAGCATCAGAGGAGCCTCAGAGGAGCATCAGAGGAGCATCAGAGGAGCATCAGAGGAGCATCAGAGGAGCATCAGAGGAGCATCAGAGGAGCATCAGAGGAGCATCAGAGGAGCATCAGAGGAGCATCAGAGGAGCATCAGAGGAGAATCAGAGGAGAATCAGAGGAGCATCAGAGGAGCCTCAGAGGAGCCTCAGAGGAGCCTCAGAGGAGCATCAGAGGAGCATCAGATGAGCATCAGAGGAGCATCAGAGGAGGATCAGAGGAGCATCAGAGGAGCATCAGAGGAGCATCAGAGGAGCATCAGAGGAGCATCAGAGGAGCATCAGAGGAGCCTCAGAGGAGCCTCAGAGGAGCATCAGAGGAGCATCAGAGGAGCATCAGAGGAGCATCAGAGGAGCATCAGAGGAGCCTCAGAGGAGCCTCAGAGGAGCCTCAGAGGAGCATCAGAGGAGCATCAGAGGATCATCAGAGGAGCATCAGAGGAGCATCAGAAGAGCATCAGTGGAGCATCAGAGGAGCATCAGAGGAGCATCAGGGGAGCATCAGAGGAGCAACAGAGGAGCATCAGAGGAGCATCAGAGGAGCATCAGAGGAGCATCAGAGGAGCATCAGAGGAGCATCAGAGGAGCATCAATGGAGCATCAGAGGAGCATCAGAGGAACATCAGAGGAGCATCAGAGGAGCATCAGAGGAGCATCAGAGGAGCAGTAGCAGGAGCAGGAGCAGGAGCAGGAGCAGGAGCAGGAGCAGGAGCAGGAGCAGGATCAGGAGCAGGAGCATCAGAGGAGCATCCGATGAGCAGGAGCAGGAGCAGGAGCAGGAGCAGGAGCATCAGAGGAGTATCAGAGGAGCATCAGTGGAGCAGGAGCAGGAGCAGGAGCATCAGAGGAGCATCAGAGGAGCATCAGAGGAGCATCAGAGGAGCCTCAGAGGAGCATCAGAGGAGCATCAGAGGAGCATCAGAGGAGCATCAGAGGAGCATCAGAGGAGCCTCAGAGGAGCATCAGAGGAGCATCAGAGGAGCATCAGAGGAGCATCAGAGGAGCATCAGAGGAGCATCAGAGGAGCATCAGAGGAGCATCAGAGAAGCCTCAGAGGAGCATCAGAGGAGCATCAGAGGAGCATCAGAGGAGCATCAGAGGAGCATCAGAGGAGCATCAGAGGAGCCTCAGAGGAGCATCAGAGGAGCATCAGAGGAGCATCAGAGGAGCATCAGAGGAGCAGCACAGGAGCATCAGAGGAGCATCAGAGGAGCATCAGAGGAGCATCTGAGGAGCATCAGAGGAGTATCAGAGGAGCATCAGAGGAGCATCAGAGGTGCATCAGAGGAGCATCATAGGTGCAGGAGCAGGAACAGGAGCAGGAGCAGGAGCAGGAGCAGGAGCAGGAGCAGGAGCAGGAGAAGGAGCAGGAGCAGGAGCAGGAGCAGGAGCAGGAGCAGGAGCAGGAGCAGGAGCAGGAGCAGGAGCAGGAGCAGGAGCAGGTGCAGGAGCAGGTGCAGGAGCAGGAGCATCAGAGGAGCATAGGAGGAGCATCAGAGGAGCATCAGAGGAGCATCAGAGGAGCATCAGAGGAGCATCAGAGGAGCATCAGAGGAGGATCAGAGGAGCATCAGAGGAGCATCAGAGGAGCATCAGAGGAGCATCAGAGGAGCATCAGAGGAGCATCAGAGGAGCATCAGAGGAGCATCAGAGGAGCCTCAGAGGAGCATCAGAGGAGCATCAGAGGAGCATCAGAGGAGCATCAGAGGAACAGCAGAGGAGCATCAGAGGAGCATCACAGGAGCATCAGAGGAGCATCAGAGGAGCATCAGAGGAGCATCAGAGGAGCATCAGAGGAGAATCAGAGGAGAATCAGAGGAGCATCAGAGGAGCCTCAGAGGAGCCTCAGAGGAGCCTCAGAGGAGCATCAGATGAGCATCAGAGGAGCATCAGAGGAGGATCAGAGGAGCATCAGAGGAGCATCAGAGGAGCATCAGAGGAGCATCAGAGGAGCATCAGAGGAGCATCAGAGGAGCCTCAGAGGAGCCTCAGAGGAGCATCAGAGGAGCATCAGAGGAGCATCAGAGGAGCATCAGAGGAGCCTCAGAGGAGCCTCAGAGGAGCCTCAGAGGAGCATCAGAGGAGCATCAGAGGATCATCAGAGGAGCATCAGAGGAGCATTAGAAGAGCATAAGTGGAGCATCAGAGGAGCATCAGAGGAGCATCAGGGGAGCATCAGAGGAGCAACAGAGGAGCATCAGAGGAGCATCAGAGGAGCATCAGAGGAGCATCAGAGGAGCATCAGAGGAGCATCAGAGGAGCATCAGTGGAGCATCAGAGGAGCATCAGAGGAACATCAGAGGAGCATCAGAGGAGCATCAGAGGAGCATCAGAGGAGCAGTAGCAGGAGCAGGAGCAGGAGCAGGAGCAGGAGCAGGAGCAGGAGCAGGAGCAGGATCAGGAGCAGGAGCATCAGAGGAGCATCCGATGAGCAGGAGCAGGAGCAGGAGCAGGAGCAGGAGCATCAGAGGAGTATCAGAGGAGCATCAGTGGAGCAGGAGCAGGAGCAGGAGCATCAGAGGAGCATCAGAGGAGCATCAGAGGAGCATCAGAGGAGCCTCAGAGGAGCATCAGAGGAGCATCAGAGGAGCATCAGAGGAGCATCAGAGGAGCATCAGAGGAGCCTCAGAGGAGCATCAGAGGAGCATCAGAGGAGCATCAGAGGAGCATCAGAGGAGCATCAGAGGAGCATCAGAGGAGCATCAGAGGAGCCTCAGAGAAGCCTCAGAGGAGCATCAGAGGAGCATCAGAGGAGCATCAGAGGAGCATCAGAGGAGCCTCAGAGGAGCATCAGAGGAGCATCAGAGGAGCATCAGAGGAGCATCAGAGGAGCATCAGAGGAGCCTCAGAGGAGCATCAGAGGAGCATCAGAGGAGCATCAGAGGAGCATCAGAGGAGCATCAGAGGAGCATCAGAGGAGCATCAGAGGAGCATCAGAGAAGCCTCAGAGGAGCATCAGAGGAGCATCAGAGGAGCATCAGAGGAGCATCAGAGGAGCATCAGAGGAGCATCAGAGGAGCCTCAGAGGAGCATCAGAGGAGCATCAGAGGAGCATCAGAGGAGCATCAGAGGAGCAGCACAGGAGCATCAGAGGAGCATCAGAGGAGCATCAGAGGAGCATCTGAGGAGCATCAGAGGAGTATCAGAGGAGCATCAGAGGAGCATCAGAGGTGCATCAGAGGAGCATCATAGGTGCAGGAGCAGGAACAGGAGCAGGAGCAGGAGCAGGAGCAGGAGCAGGAGCAGGAGCAGGAGAAGGAGCAGGAGCAGGAGCAGGAGCAGGAGCAGGAGCAGGAGCAGGAGCAGGAGCAGGAGCAGGAGCAGGATCAGGAGCAGGAGCATCAGAGGAGCATCCGATGAGCAGGAGCAGGAGCAGGAGCAGGAGCAGGAGCATCAGAGGAGTATCAGAGGAGCATCAGTGGAGCAGGAGCAGGAGCAGGAGCATCAGAGGAGCATCAGAGGAGCATCAGAGGAGCATCAGAGGAGCCTCAGAGGAGCATCAGAGGAGCATCAGAGGAGCATCAGAGGAGCATCAGAGGAGCATCAGAGGAGCCTCAGAGGAGCATCAGAGGAGCATCAGAGGAGCATCAGAGGAGCATCAGAGGAGCATCAGAGGAGCATCAGAGAAGCCTCAGAGGAGCATCAGAGGAGCATCAGAGGAGCATCAGAGGAGCATCACAGGAGCATCAGAGGAGCATCAGAGGAGCATCAGAGGAGCATCAGAGGAGCATCAGAGGAGCATCAGAGGAGCATCAGAGGAGCATCAGAGGAGCCTCAGAGGAGCATCAGAGGAGCATCAGAGGAGCATCAGAGGAGCATCAGAGGAACAGCGAGGAGCATCAGATGAGCATCAGAGGAGCATCACAGGAGCATCAGAGGAGCATCAGAGGAGCATCACAGGAGCATCAGAGGAGCATCATTGGAGCATCAGAGGAGCATCAGAGGAACAGCAGAGGAGCATCAGATGAGCATCAGAGGAGCATCACAGGAGCATCAGAGGAGCATCAGAGGAGCATCACAGGAGCATCAGAGGAGCATCATTGGAGCATCAGAGGAGAATCAGAGGAGCATCAGAGGAGCAGCAGAGGAGCATCAGAGGAGCATCAGATGAGCATCAGAGGAGCAGCAGAGGAGCATCAGTGGAGCATCAGAGGAGCATCAGAGGAGCATCAGAGGAGCATCAGAGGAGCATCAGAGGAGCATCAGAGGAGGATCAGAGGAGCATCAGACAGCATCAGAGGAGCATCAGAGGAGCATCAGAGGAGAATCAGAGGAGCATCAGATGAGCATCAGAGGAGCAGCAGAGAGGCATCAGAGGAGCATCACAGGAGCATCAGAGGAGCATCAGAGGAGCATCAGAGGAGCATCAGAGGAGCATCAGAGGAGCATCAGAGGAGCCTCAGAGGAGCATCAGAGGAGCATCAGAGGAGCATCAGAGGAGCATCAGAGGAGCATCAGAGGAGCATCAGAGGAGGATCAGAGGAGCATCAGAGGAGCATCAGAGGAGCATCAGAGGAGCATCAGAGGAGAATCAGATGAGCATCAGAGGAGCAGCAGAGGAGCATCAGAGGAGCATCACAGGAGCATCAGAGGAGCATCAGAGGAGCATCAGAGGAGCATCAGAGGAGCATCAGAGGAGCATCAGAGGAGCCTCAGAGGAGCATCAGAGGAGCCTCAGAGGAGCCTCAGAGGAGCCTCAGAGGAGCATCAGAGGAGCATCAGAGGAGCATCAGAGGAGCATCAGAGGAGGATCAGAGGAGCATCAGAGGAGCATCAGAGGAGCATCAGAGGAGCATCAGAGGAGCATCAGAGGAGGATCAGAGGAGGATCAGAGGAGCATCAGAGGAGCATCAGAGGAGCATCAGAGGAGCATCAGAGGAGCATCAGAGGAGCATCACATGAGCATCAGTGGAGCATCATTGGAGCATCATTGGAGCATCAGAGGAGCCTCAGAGGAGCATCAGAGGAGCATCAGAGGAGCATCAGAGGAACAGCAGAGGAACAGCAGAGGAGCATCACAGGAGCATCAGAGGAGCATTACAGGAGCATCAGAGGAGCATCAGAGGAGCATCAGAGGAGCATCAGAAGAGAATCAGAGGAGCCTCAGAGGTGCCTCAGAGGAGCATCAGAGGAGCATCAGAGGAGCATCAGAGGAGCATCAGAGGAGCATCAGAGGAGCATCAGAGGAGCATCAGAGGAGCATCAGAGGAGGATCAGAGGAGCATCAGAGGAGCATCAGAGGAGCATCAGAGGAGGATCACAGGAGCATCAGAGGAGCATCACAGGAGCATCAGAGGAGCATCAGAGGAGCATCAGAGGAGCATCAGAGGAGCATCAGAGGAGCATCAGAGGAACAGCAGAGGAACAGCAGAGGAGCATCACAGGAGCATCAGAGGAGCATCAGAGGAGCATCAGAGGAGTATCAGAGGAGCAGCAGAGGAGGATCAGAGGAGCATCAGAGGAGCATCAGAGGAGCATCAGAGGAGCATCAGAGGAGCATCAGAGGAGCATCAGAGGAGCATCAGAGGAGCATCAGAGGAGCATCAGAGGAGCATCAGAGGAGCATCAGAGGAGGATCAGATGAGCATAAGAGGAGCATCAGAGGAGCATCAGAGGAGCATCAGAGGAGAATCAGAGGAGCATCAGATGAGCATCAGAGGAGCAGCAGAGGAGCATCAGAGGAGCATCACAGGAGCATCAGATGAGCATCAGAGGAGCATCAGAGGAGCATCAGAGGTGGATCAGAGGAGCATCAGAGGAGCATCAGAGGAGCATCAGAGGAGCATCAGAGGAGAATCAGAGGAGCATCAGATGAGCATCAGAGGAGCAGCAGAGGAGCATCAGAGGAGCATCACAGGAGCATCAGAGGAGCATCAGAGGAGTATCAGAGGAGCATCAGAGGAGCATCAGAGGAGCATCAGAGGAGCATCAGAGGAGCATCAGAGGAGCCTCAGAGGAGCATCAGAGGAGCATCAGAGGAGCATCAGAGGAGCATCAGAGGAGGATCAGAGGAGCATCAGAGGAGCATCAGAGGAGCATCAGAGGAGCATCAGAGGAGCATCAGAGGAGAATCAGATCAGCATCAGAGGAGCAGCAGAGGAGCATCACAGGAGCATCACAGGAGCATCAGAGGAGCATCAGAGGAGCATCAGAGGAGCATCACAGGAGCATCAGAGGAGCATCAGAGGAGCATCAGAGGAGCATCAGAGGAGCATCAGAGGAGCATCAGAGGAGCCTCAGAGGAGCATCAGAGGAGCATCAGAGGAGCATCAGAGGAGCATCAGAGGAGGATCAGAGGAGCATCAGAGGAGCATCAGAGGAGCAGGAGCAGGAGCAGGAGCAGGAGCAGGAGCAGGAGCAGGAGCAGGAGCATCAGAGGTCATCAGAGGAGCATCAGAGGAGCAGGAGCAGGAGCAGGAGCATCAGAGGAGCATCAGAGGAGCATCAGAGGAGCATCAGAGGAGCAGGAGCAGGAGCAGGAGCAGGAGCAGGAGCAGGAGCATCAGAGGAGCATCAGCGGAGCATCAGAGGAGCATCAGAGGAGCATCAGTGGAGCATCAGAGGAGGATCAGAGGAGCATCAGAGGAGCATCAGAGGAGCATCAGAGGAGCATCAGAGGAGCATCAGAGGATCATCAGAGGAGCATCAGAGGAGCATCAGAGGAGGATCAGAGGAGCATCAGAGGAGCATCAGAGGAGCATCAGAGGAGCATCAGAGGAGCATCAGAGGAGCATCAGAGGAGCATCAGAGGAGCATCAGAGGAGGATCAGAGGAGCATCAGAGGAGCATCAGAGGAGCAGGAGTAGGAGCATGAGCATCAGAGGAGCATCAGAGGAGCATCAGAGGAGCATCAGAGGTGCATCAGAGGAGCATCTGAGGAGCATCAGAGGAGTATCAAAGGAGCATCAGAGGAGCATCTGAGGAGCATCAGAGGAGTATCAGAGGAGCATCAGAGGAGCATCAGAGGTGCATCAGAGGAGCATCAGAGGTGCATCAGAGGAGCATCAGAGGAGCATCTCAGGAGCATCAGAGGAGCATCAGAGGAGCATCTGAGGAGCATCAGAGGAGTATCAGAGGAGCATCAGAGGAGCATCAGAGGTGCAGGAGCAGGAGCAGGAGCAGGAACAAGAGCAGGAGCAGGAGCAGGAGCAGGAGCAGGAGCAGGAGCAGGAGAAGGAGGAGCAGGAGCAGGAGCAGGAGCAGGAGCAGGAGCAGGAGCAGGAGCAGGACAGGTGCAAGAGCAGGAGCATCAGAGGAGCATAGGAGGAGCATCAAAGGAGCATCAGAGGAGCATCAGAGGAGCATCAGAGGAGCATCAGAGGAGCATCAGAGGAGGATCGAAGGAGCATCAGAGGAGCATCAGAGGAGCATCAGAGGAGCATCAGAGGAGCATCAGAGGAGCATCAGAGGAGCATCAGAGGAGCATCAGAGGAGCATCAGAGGAGCCTCAGAGGAGCATCAGAGGAGCATCAGAGGAGCATCAGAGGAGCATCAGAGGAACAGCAGAGGAGCGTCAGAGGAGCATCACAGGAGCATCACAGGAGCATCAGAGGAGCATCAGAGGAGCATCAGAGGAGCATCAGAGGAGCATCAGAGGAGAATCAGAGGAGCATCAGAGGAGCCTCAGAGGAGCCTCAGAGAAGCCTCAGAGGAGCATCAGAGGAGCATCAGAGGAGCATCAGAGGAGCATCAGAGGAGCATCAGAGGAGCATCAGAGGAGCCTCAGAGGAGCATCAGAGGAGCATCAGAGGAGCATCAGAGGAGCATCAGAGGAGCAGCACAGGAGCATCAGAGGAGCATCAGAGGAGCATCAGAGGAGC
Organism: Narcine bancroftii; assembly: GCF_036971445.1. Taxonomy (NCBI): domain Eukaryota; kingdom Metazoa; phylum Chordata; class Chondrichthyes; order Torpediniformes; family Narcinidae; genus Narcine; species Narcine bancroftii. The sequence continues at coordinate 264,929,482 of NC_091470.1, forward strand.
ATCTGAGGAGCATCAGAGGAGTATCAGAGGAGCATCAGAGGAGCATCAGAGGTGCATCAGAGGAGCATCATAGGTGCAGGAGCAGGAACAGGAGCAGGAGCAGGAGCAGGAGCAGGAGCAGGAGCAGGAGCAGGAGAAGGAGCAGGAGCAGGAGCAGGAGCAGGAGCAGGAGCAGGAGCAGGAGCAGGAGCAGGAGCAGGAGCAGGAGCAGGAGCAGGTGCAGGAGCAGGTGCAGGAGCAGGAGCATCAGAGGAGCATAGGAGGAGCATCAGAGGAGCATCAGAGGAGCATCAGAGGAGCATCAGAGGAGCATCAGAGGAGCATCAGAGGAGGATCAGAGGAGCATCAGAGGAGCATCAGAGGAGCATCAGAGGAGGATCAGAGGAGCATCAGAGGAGGATCAGAGGAGCATCAGAGGAGCATCAGAGGAGCATCAGAGGAGCATCAGAGGAGCATCAGAGGAGCATCAGAGGAGCATCAGAGGAGCATCAGAGGAACAGCAGAGGAGCATCAGAGGAGCATCACAGGAGCATCAGAGGAGCATCAGAGGAGCATCAGAGGAGCATCAGAGGAGCATCAGAGGAGAATCAGAGGAGAATCAGAGGAGCATCAGAGGAGCCTCAGAGGAGCCTCAGAGGAGCCTCAGAGGAGCATCAGAGGAGCATCAGATGAGCATCAGAGGAGCATCAGAGGAGGGTCAGAGGAGCATCAGAGGAGCATCAGAGGAGCATCAGAGGAGCATCAGAGGAGCATCAGAGGAGCATCAGAGGAGCCTCAGAGGAGCCTCAGAGGAGCATCAGAGGAGCATCAGAGGAGCATCAGAGGAGCATCAGAGGAGCATCAGAGGAGCCTCAGAGGAGCCTCAGAGGAGCCTCAGAGGAGCCTCAGAGGAGCATCAGAGGATCATCAGAGGAGCATCAGAGGAGCATCAGAAGAGCATCAGTGGAGCATCAGAGGAGCATCAGAGGAGCATCAGGGGAGCATCAGAGGAGCAACAGAGGAGCATCAGAGGAGCATCAGAGGAGCATCAGAGGAGCATCAGAGGAACATCAGAGGAGCATCAGAGGAGCATCAGTGGAGCATCAGAGGAGCATCAGAGGAACATCAGAGGAGCATCAGAGGAGCATCAGAGGAGCAGTAGCAGGAGCAGGAGCAGGAGCAGGAGCAGGAGCAGGAGCAGGAGCAGGAGCAGGATCAGGAGCAGGAGCATCAGAGGAGCATCCGATGAGCAGGAGCAGGAGCAGGAGCAGGAGCAGGAGCATCAGAGGAGTATCAGAGGAGCATCAGTGGAGCAGGAGCAGGAGCAGGAGCATCAGAGGAGCATCAGCGGAGCCCCAGAGGAGCCTCAGAGGAGCCTCAGAGGAGCATCAGAGGAGCATCAGAGGAGCATCAGAGGAGCATCAGAGGAGCATCAGAGGAGCCTCAGAGGAGCATCAGAGGAGCATCAGAGGAGCATCAGAGGAGCATCAGAGGAGCATCAGAGGAGCATCAGAGGAGCATCAGAGGAGCATCAGAGGATCATCAGAGGAGCAACAGAGGAGCATCAGAGGAGCATCAGAGTAGCATCAGAGGAGCATCGGAGGAGCATCAGAGGATCATCAGAGGAGCATCGGAGTAGCATCGGAGGAGGATCAGAGGAGGATCAGAGGAGCATCAGAGAAGCATCAGAGGAGCATCAGAGGAGCATCAGAGGATCATCAGAGGAGCATCAGAGGAGCATCAGAGGAGCATCAGAGGAGCATCGGAGGAGGATCAGAGGAGGATCAGAGGAGCATCAGAGAAGCATCAGAGGAGCATCAGAGGAGCATCAGAGGATCATCAGAGGAGCATCACAGGAGCATCAGAGGAGCATCATTGGAGCATCATTGGAGCATCAGAGGAGCATCAGAGGAGCATCAGAGGAGCATCAGAGGAGCATCAGAGGAGCATCTGAGGTGCATCAGAGGAGCATCGAGCAGGAGCAGGAGCATCAGAGGTGCAGGAGCAGGAGCCGGAGCAGGAGCAGGAGCAGGAGCAGGAGCAGGAGCAGGAGCAGTAGCAGGAGCAGGAGCAGGGGCAGGAGCAGGAGCAGGAGCAGGAGCAGGAGCAGGAGCAGGAGCAGGAGCAGGAGCAGGAGCAGGAGCAGGAGCAGGAACAGGAGCAAGAGCAGGAGCAGGAGCAGGAGCAGGAGCAGGAGCATCAGAGGAGCATCAGAGGAGCATCAGAGGAACATCAGAGGAGCATCAGAGGAGCATCAGAGGAGCATCAGAGGAGCATCAGAGGAGCATCAGAGGAGCATCAGAGGAGAATCAGAGGAGCATCACAGGAGCATCACAGGAGCATCAGACGAGCATCAGTGGAGCATCAGAGGAGGATCAGAGGATCATCAGAGGAGCATCAGAGGAGCATCAGCGGAGCATCAGAGGAGAATCAGAGGAGCATCAGAGGAGCATCACAGAGGCATCAGAGGAGTATCAGAGGTGCATCAGAGGAGCATCAGAGGTGCAGGAGCAGGAGCATCAGAGGAGTATCAGAGGAGCATCAGAGGAGTATCAGAGGTGCATCAGAGGAGCATCAGAGGTGCAGGAGCAGGAGGAGGAGCAGGAGCAGGAACAGGAGCAGGAGCAGGAGCAGGAGCAGGAGCAGGAGCAGGAGCAGGAGCAGGAGCAGGAGCAGGAGCAGGAGCAGGAGCAGGAGCAGGAGCAGGAGCAGGAGCAGGAGCATCAGAGGAGCATCAGAGGAGCATCAGAGGAGCATCAGAGGAGTATCAGAGGAGCATCAGAGGAGCATCAGAGGAGCATCAGAGGAGGATCAGAGGAGTATCAGAGGAGCATCAGAGGAGCATCAGAGGAGCATCAGAGGAGCATCAGAGGAGCATCAGAGGAGCATCAGAGGAGCATCAGATGAGGATCAGAGGAGCATCAGAGGAGCATCAGAGGAGCCTCAGAGGAGCATCAGAGGAGCATCAGAGGAGCATCAGAGGAACAGCAGAGGAACAGCAGAGGAGCATCACAGGAGCATCAGAGGAGCATCACAGGAGCATCAGAGGAGCATCAGAGGAGCATCAGAGGAGCATCAGAGGAGCATCAGAAGAGAATCAGAGGAGCCTCAGAGGAGCCTCAGAGGAGCATCAGAGGAGCATCAGAGGAGCATCAGAGGAGCATCAGAGGAGCATCAGAGGAGCATCAGAGGAGCATCAGAGGAGGATCAGAGGAGCATCAGAGGAGCATCAGAGGAGCATCAGAGGAGGATCACAGGAGCATCAGAGGAGCATCACAGGAGCATCAGAGGAGCATCAGAGGAGCATCAGAGGAGCATCAGAGGAGCATCAGAGGAGCCTCAGAGGAGCCTCAGAGGAGCATCAGAGGAGCATCAGAGGAGCATCAGAGGAGCATCAGAGGAGCATCAGAGGAGCATCAGAGGAGGATCAGAGGAGCATCAGAGGAGCATCAGAGGAGCATCAGAGGAGCATCAGAGTAGCATCAGAGGAGCATCAGAGGAGCATCAGAGGAGAATCAGATGAGCATCAGAGGAGGATCAGAGGAGCATAAGAGGAGCATCAGAGGAGCATCAGAGGAGCATCAGAGGAGAATCAGAGGAGCATCAGATGAGCATCAGAGGAGCAGCAGAGGAGCATCAGAGGAGCATCACAGGAGCATCAGAGGAGCATCAGAGGAGCATCAGAGGAGCATCAGAGGAGCATCAGAGGTGGATCAGAGGAGCATCAGAGGAGCATCAGAGGAGCATCAGAGGAGAATCAGAGGAGCATCAGATGAGCATCAGAGGAGCAGCAGAGGAGCATCAGAGGAGCATCACAGGAGCATCAGAGGAGCATCAGAGGAGTATCAGAGGAGCATCAGAGGAGCATCAGAGGAGCATCAGAGGAGCATCAGAGGAGCATCAGAGGAGCCTCAGAGGAGCATCAGAGGAGCATCAGAGGAGCATCAGAGGAGCATCAGAGGAGCATCAGAGGAGCATCAGAGGAGCATCAGAGGAGCATCAGAGGAGCATCAGAGGTGCATCAGAGGAGCATCAGAGGAGCATCACAGGAGCATCAGAGGAGCATCAGAGGAGCATCAGAGGAGCATCAGAGGAGCATCAGAGGAGCATCAGAGGTGCATCAGAGGAGCATCAGAGGAGCAACACAGGAGCATCAGAGGAGCATCAGAGGAGCATCAGAGGAGCATCACAGGAGCATCAGAGGAGCATCAGAGGAGCATCAGAGGAGCCTCAGAGGAGCCTCAGAGGACCCTCAGAGGAGCCTCAGAGGAGCATCAGAGGAGCATCAGAGGAGCATCAGAGGAGCATCAGAGGAGCATCAGAGTAGGATCAGAGGAGCATCAGAGGAGCATCAGAGGAGCATCAGAGGAGCATCAGAGGAGCATCAGAGGAGGATCAGAGGAGGATCAGAGGAGCATCAGAGGAGCATCAGAGGAGCATCAGAGGAGCATCAGAGGAGCATCAGAGGAGCATCAGAGGAGCATCAGAGGAGCAGGAGCAGGAGCAGGAGCAGGAGCAGGAGCGTCAGAGGTCATCAGAGGAGCATCAGAGGAGCAGGAGCAGGAGCAGGAGCATCAGAGGAGCATCAGAGGAGCATCAGTGGAGCGTCAGAGGAGCATCAGAGGAGCATCAGAGGAGCATCAGAGGAGCATCAGGGGAGCATCAGAGGAGCATCAGTGGAGCATCAGAGGAGCATCAGTGGAGCATCAGAGCAGGATCAGAGGAGCATCAGAGGAGCATCAGAGGAGCATCAGAGGAGCATCAGAGGAGCATCAGAGGAGCCTCAGAGGAGCATCAGAGGAGCATCAGAGGAGCATCAGAGGAGCATCAGAGGAGCATCAGAGGAGCATCAGAGGAGCATCAGAGGAGGATCAGAGGAGCATCAGAGGAGCATCAGAGGAGCCTCAGAGGAGGATCAGAGGAGCATCAGAGGAGCATCAGAGGAGCAGGAGTAGGAGCATGAGCATCAGAGGAGCATCAGAGGAGCATCAGAGGAGCATCAGAGGAGCATCTGAGGAGCATCAGAGGAGTATCAGAGGAGCATCAGAGGAGTATCAGAGGTGCATCAGAGGAGCATCAGAGGAGCATCAAACAGGAACAGGAGCAGGAGCAGGAGCAGGAGCAGGAGCAGGAGCAGGAGCAGGAGCAGGAGCAGGAGCAGGAGCAGGAGCAGGAGCAGGAGCAGGAGCAGGAGCAGGAGCAGGAGCAGGAGCAGGAGCAGGAGCAGGAGCAGGAGCAGGAGCAGGAGCAGGAGCAGGAGCAGGAGCATCAGAGGAGCATAGGAGGAGCATCAGAGGAGCATCAGAGGAGCATCAGAGGAGTATCAGAGGTGCATCAGAGGAGCATCAGAGGTGCAGGAGCTGGAGCAGGAGCAGGAACAGGAGCAGGAGCAGGAGCAGGAGCATCAGAGGTGCATCAGAGGAGCATCAGAGGAACATCAGAGGAGCATCAGAGGAGCATCAGAGGAGCATCAGAGGAGCATCAGAGGAGCATCAGAGGAGCATCAGAGGAGAATCAGAGGAGCATTACAGGAGCATCAGAGGAGCATCAGAGGAGCATCAGAGGAGCATCAGAGGAGCATCAGAGGAGCATCAGAGGAGCATCTGAGGAGAATCAGTGGAGCATCAGAGGAGCATCAGAGGTGCAGGAGCAGGAGCAGCAGCAGGAGCAGGAACAGGAGCAGGAGCAGGAGCAGGAGCAGGAGCAGACGCAGGAGCAGGAGCAGGAGCAGTAGCAGGAGCAGGAGCAGGAGCAGGAGCAGGAGCAGGAGCAGGAGCAGGAGCAGGAGCAGGAGCAGGAGCAGGAGCATCAGAGGAGCATCAGATGAGCATCAGAGGAGCAGCAGAGTAGCATCAGAGGAGCATCACAGGAGCATCAGAGGAGCATCAGAGGAGCATCAGAGGAGCATCAGAGGAGCATCAGAGGAGCATCAGAGGAGCATCAGAGGAGCATCAGAGGAGCCTCAGAGGAGCATCAGAGGAGCATCAGAGGAGCATCAGAGGAGCATCAGAGGAACAGCGAGGAGCATCAGATGAGCATCAGAGGAGCATCACAGGAGCATCAGAGGAGCATCAGAGGAGCATCACAGGAGCATCAGAGGAGCATCATTGGAGCATCAGAGGAGCATCAGAGGAACAGCAGAGGAGCATCAGATGAGCATCAGAGGAGCATCACAGGAGCATCAGAGGAGCATCAGAGGAGCATCAGAGGAGCATCAGAGGAGGATCAGAGGAGCATCAGAGGAGCATCAGAGGAGCATCAGAGGAGCATCAGAGGAGAATCAGATGAGCATCAGAGGAGCAGCAGAGGAGCATCACAGGAGCATCACAGGAGCATCAGAGGAGCATCAGAGGAGCATCAGAGGAGCATCAGAGGAGCATCAGAGGAGCATCAGAGGAGCCTCAGAGGAGCATCAGAGGAGCCTCAGAGGAGCCTCAGAGGAGCCTCAGAGGAGCATCAGAGGAGCATCAGAGGAGCATCAGAGGAGCATCAGAGGAGGATCAGAGGAGCATCAGAGGAGCATCAGAGGAGCATCAGAGGAGCATCAGAGGAGCATCAGAGGAGGATCAGAGGAGGATCAGAGGAGCATCAGAGGAGCATCAGAGGAGCATCAGAGGAGCATCAGAGGAGCATCAGAGGAGCATCACAGGAGCATCAGTGGAGCATCATTGGAGCATCATTGGAGCATCAGAGGAGCCTCAGAGGAGCATCAGAGGAGCATCAGAGGAGCATCAGAGGAACAGCAGAGGAACAGCAGAGGAGCATCACAGGAGCATCAGAGGAGCATCACAGGAGCATCAGAGGAGCATCAGAGGAGCATCAGAGGAGCATCAGAAGAGAATCAGAGGAGCCTCAGATGTGCCTCAGAGGAGCATCAGAGGAGCATCAGAGGAGCATCAGAGGAGCATCAGAGGAGCATCAGAGGAGCATCAGAGGAGCATCAGAGGAGCATCAGAGGAGGATCAGAGGAGCATCAGAGGAGCATCAGAGGAGCATCAGAGGAGGATCACAGGAGCATCAGAGGAGCATCACAGGAGCATCAGAGGAGCATCAGAGGAGCATCAGAGGAGCATCAGAGGAGCATCAGAGGAACAGCAGTGGAACAGCAGAGGAGCATCACAGGAGCATCAGAGGAGCATCAGAGGAGCATCAGAGGAGTATCAGAGGAGCAGCAGAGGAGGATCAGAGGAGCATCAGAGGAGCATCAGAGGAGCATCAGAGGAGCATCAGAGGAGCATCAGAGGAGCATCAGAGGAGCATCAGAGGAGCATCAGAGGAGCATCAGAGGAGCATCAGAGGAGGATCAGATGAGCATAAGAGGAGCATCAGAGGAGCATCAGAGGAGCATCAGAGGAGAATCAGAGGAGCATCAGATGAGCATCAGAGGAGCAGCAGAGGAGCATCAGAGGAGCATCACAGGAGCATCAGATGAGCATCAGAGGAGCATCAGAGGAGCATCAGAGGTGGATCAGAGGAGCATCAGAGGAGCATCAGAGGAGCATCAGAGGAGCATCAGAGGAGAATCAGAGGAGCATCAGATGAGCATCAGAGGAGCAGCAGAGGAGCATCAGAGGAGCATCACAGGAGCATCAGAGGAGCATCAGAGGAGTATCAGAGGAGCATCAGAGGAGCATCAGAGGAGCATCAGAGGAGCATCAGAGGAGCATCAGAGGAGCCTCAGAGGAGCATCAGAGGAGCATCAGAGGAGCATCAGAGGAGCATCAGAGGAGGATCAGAGGAGCATCAGAGGAGCATCAGAGGAGCATCAGAGGAGCATCAGAGGAGAATCAGATCAGCATCAGAGGAGCAGCAGAGGAGCATCACAGGAGCATCACAGGAGCATCAGAGGAGCATCAGAGGAGCATCAGAGGAGCATCAGAGGAGCATCACAGGAGCATCAGAGGAGCATCAGAGGAGCATCAGAGGAGCATCAGAGGAGCATCAGAGGAGCATCAGAGGAGCCTCAGAGGAGCATCAGAGGAGCATCAGAGGAGCATTTGAGGAGCATCAGAGGAGGATCAGAGGAGCATCAGAGGAGCATCAGAGGAGCAGGAGCAGGTGCAGGAGCAGGAGCAGGAGCAGGAGCAGGAGCAGGAGCATCAGAGGTCATCAGAGGAGCATCAGAGGAGCAGGAGCAGGAGCAGGAGCATCAGAGGAGCATCAGAGGAGCATCAGAGGAGCATCAGAGGAGCAGGAGCAGGAGCAGGAGCAGGAGCAGGAGCAGGAGCAGGAGCATCAGAGGAGCATCAGAGGAGCATCAGAGGAGCATCAGAGGAGCATCAGTGGAGCATCAGAGGAGGATCAGAGGAGCATCAGAGGAGCATCAGAGGAGCATCAGAGGAGCATCAGAGGAGCATCAGAGGATCATCAGAGGAGCATCAGAGGAGCATCAGAGGAGGATCAGAGGAGCATCAGAGGAGCATCAGAGGAGCATCAGAGGAGCATCAGAGGAGCATCAGAGGAGCATCAGAGGAGCATCAGAGGAGCATCAGAGGAGGATCAGAGGAGCATCAGAGGAGCATCAGAGGAGCAGGAGTAGGAGCATGAGCATCAGAGGAGCATCAGAGGAGCATCAGAGGAGCATCAGAGGTGCATCAGAGGAGCATCTGAGGAGCATCAGAGGAGTATCAAAGGAGCATCAGAGGAGCATCTGAGGAGCATCAGAGGAGTATCAGAGGAGCATCAGAGGAGCATCAGAGGTGCATCAGAGGAGCATCAGAGGTGCATCAGAGGAGCATCAGAGGAGCATCACAGGAGCATCAGAGGAGCATCAGAGGAGCATCTGAGGAGCATCAGAGGAGTATCAGAGGAGCATCAGAGGAGCATCAGAGGAGCATTAGAGGAGCATCTGAGGAGCATCAGAGAAGTATCAGAGGAGCATCAGAGGAGCATCAGAGGTGCATCAGAGGAGCATCAGAGGTGCAGGAGCAGGAGCAGGAGCAGGAGCAGGAGCAGGAGCAGGAGCAGGAGCAGGAGAAGGAGCAGGAGCAGGAGCAGGAGCAGGAGCAGGAGCAGGAGCAGGAGCAGGAGCAGGAGCAGGAGCAGGAGCAGGACAGGTGCAAGAGCAGGAGCATCAGAGGAGCATAGGAGGAGCATCAAAGGAGCATCAGAGGAGCATCAGAGGAGCATCAGAGGAGCATCAGAGGAGCATCAGAGGAGGATCAGAGGAGCATCAGAGGAGCATCAGAGGAGCATCAGAGGAGCATCAGAGGAGCATCAGAGGAGCATCAGAGGAGCATCAGAGGAGCATCAGAGGAGCCTCAGAGGAGCATCAGAGGAGCATCAGAGGAGCATCAGAGGAGCATCAGAGGAACAGCAGAGGAGCGTCAGAGGAGCATCACAGGAGCATCACAGGAGCATCAGAGGAGCATCAGAGGAGCATCAGAGGAGCATCAGAGGAGCATCAGAGGAGAATCAGAGGAGCATCAGAGGAGCCTCAGAGGAGCCTCAGAGAAGCCTCAGAGGAGCATCAGAGGAGCATCAGAGGAGCATCAGAGGAGCATCAGAGGAGCATCAGAGGAGCATCAGAGGAGCCTCAGAGGAGCATCAGAGGAGCATCAGAGGAGCATCAGAGGAGCATCAGAGGAGCAGCACAGGAGCATCAGAGGAGCATCAGAGGAGCATCAGAGGAGCATCTGAGGAGCATCAGAGGAGTATCAGAGGAGCATCAGAGGAGCATCAGAGGTGCATCAGAGGAGCATCATAGGTGCAGGAGCAGGAACAGGAGCAGGAGCAGGAGCAGGAGCAGGAGCAGGAGCAGGAGCAGGAGAAGGAGCAGGAGCAGGAGCAGGAGCAGGAGCAGGAGCAGGAGCAGGAGCAGGAGCAGGAGCAGGAGCAGGAGCAGGAGCAGGTGCAGGAGCAGGTGCAGGAGCAGGAGCATCAGAGGAGCATAGGAGGAGCATCAGAGGAGCATCAGAGGAGCATCAGAGGAGCATCAGAGGAGCATCAGAGGAGCATCAGAGGAGGATCAGAGGAGCATCAGAGGAGCATCAGAGGAGCATCAGAGGAGCATCAGAGGAGCATCAGAGGAGCATCAGAGGAGCATCAGAGGAGCATCAGAGGAGCATCAGAGGAGCCTCAGAGGAGCATCAGAGGAGCATCAGAGGAGCATCAGAGGAGCATCAGAGGAACAGCAGAGGAGCATCAGAGGAGCATCACAGGAGCATCAGAGGAGCATCAGAGGAGCATCAGAGGAGCATCAGAGGAGCATCAGAGGAGAATCAGAGGAGAATCAGAGGAGCATCAGAGGAGCCTCAGAGGAGCCTCAGAGGAGCCTCAGAGGAGCATCAGAGGAGCATCAGATGAGCATCAGAGGAGCATCAGAGGAGGATCAGAGGAGCATCAGAGGAGCATCAGAGGAGCATCAGAGGAGCATCAGAGGAGCATCAGAGGAGCATCAGAGGAGCCTCAGAGGAGCCTCAGAGGAGCATCAGAGGAGCATCAGAGGAGCATCAGAGGAGCATCAGAGGAGCATCAGAGGAGCCTCAGAGGAGCCTCAGAGGAGCCTCAGAGGAGCATCAGAGGAGCATCAGAGGATCATCAGAGGAGCATCAGAGGAGCATCAGAAGAGCATCAGTGGAGCATCAGAGGAGCATCAGAGGAGCATCAGGGGAGCATCAGAGGAGCAACAGAGGAGCATCAGAGGAGCATCAGAGGAGCATCAGAGGAGCATCAGAGGAGCATCAGAGGAGCATCAGAGGAGCATCAGTGGAGCATCAGAGGAGCATCAGAGGAACATCAGAGGAGCATCAGAGGAGCATCAGAGGAGCATCAGAGGAGCAGTAGCAGGAGCAGGAGCAGGAGCAGGAGCAGGAGCAGGAGCAGGAGCAGGATCAGGAGCAGGAGCATCAGAGGAGCATCCGATGAGCAGGAGCAGGAGCAGGAGCAGGAGCAGGAGCATCAGAGGAGTATCAGAGGAGCATCAGTGGAGCAGGAGCAGGAGCAGGAGCATCAGAGGAGCATCAGAGGAGCATCAGAGGAGCATCAGAGGAGCCTCAGAGGAGCATCAGAGGAGCATCAGAGGAGCATCAGAGGAGCATCAGAGGAGCATCAGAGGAGCCTCAGAGGAGCATCAGAGGAGCATCAGAGGAGCATCAGAGGAGCATCAGAGGAGCCTCAGAGAAGCCTCAGAGGAGCATCAGAGGAGCATCAGAGGAGCATCAGAGGAGCATCAGAGGAGCATCAGAGGAGCCTCAGAGGAGCATCAGAGGAGCATCAGAGGAGCATCAGAGGAGCATCAGAGGAGCATCAGAGGAGCATCAGAGGAGCATCAGAGGAGCATCAGAGAAGCCTCAGAGGAGCATCAGAGGAGCATCAGAGGAGCATCAGAGGAGCATCAGAGGAGCATCAGAGGAGCATCAGAGGAGCCTCAGAGGAGCATCAGAGGAGCATCAGAGGAGCATCAGAGGAGCATCAGAGGAGCAGCACAGGAGCATCAGAGGAGCATCAGAGGAGCATCAGAGGAGCATCTGAGGAGCATCAGAGGAGTATCAGAGGAGCATCAGAGGAGCATCAGAGGTGCATCAGAGGAGCATCATAGGTGCAGGAGCAGGAACAGGAGCAGGAGCAGGAGCAGGAGCAGGAGCAGGAGCAGGAGCAGGAGAAGGAGCAGGAGCAGGAGCAGGAGCAGGAGCAGGAGCAGGAGCAGGAGCAGGAGCAGGAGCAGGAGCAGGATCAGGAGCAGGAGCATCAGAGGAGCATCCGATGAGCAGGAGCAGGAGCAGGAGCAGGAGCAGGAGCATCAGAGGAGTATCAGAGGAGCACCAGTGGAGCAGGAGCAGGAGCAGGAGCATCAGAGGAGCATCAGAGGAGCATCAGAGGAGCATCAGAGGAGCCTCAGAGGAGCATCAGAGGAGCATCAGAGGAGCATCAGAGGAGCATCAGAGGAGCATCAGAGGAGCCTCAGAGGAGCATCAGAGGAGCATCAGAGGAGCATCAGAGGAGCATCAGAGGAGCATCAGAGGAGCATCAGAGAAGCCTCAGAGGAGCATCAGAGGAGCATCAGAGGAGCATCAGAGGAGCATCACAGGAGCATCAGAGGAGCATCAGAGGAGCATCAGAGGAGCATCAGAGGAGCATCAGAGGAGCATCAGAGGAGCATCAGAGGAGCATCAGAGGAGCCTCAGAGGAGCATCAGAGGAGCATCAGAGGAGCATCAGAGGAGCATCAGAGGAACAGCGAGGAGCATCAGATGAGCATCAGAGGAGCATCACAGGAGCATCAGAGGAGCATCAGAGGAGCATCACAGGAGCATCAGAGGAGCATCATTGGAGCATCAGAGGAGCATTAGAGGAACAGCAGAGGAGCATCAGATGAGCATCAGAGGAGCATCACAGGAGCATCAGAGGAGCATCAGAGGAGCATCACAGGAGCATCAGAGGAGCATCATTGGAGCATCAGAGGAGAATCAGAGGAGCATCAGAGGAGCAGCAGAGGAGCATCAGAGGAGCATCAGATGAGCATCAGAGGAGCAGCAGAGGAGCATCAGTGGAGCATCAGAGGAGCATCAGAGGAGCATCAGAGGAGCATCAGAGGAGCATCAGATGAGCATCAGAGGAGGATCAGAGGAGCATCAGACAGCATCAGAGGAGCATCAGAGGAGCATCAGAGGAGAATCAGAGGAGCATCACAGGAGCATCACAGGAGCATCAGACGAGCATCAGTGGAGCATCAGAGGAGGATCAGAGGATCATCAGAGGAGCATCAGAGGAGCATCAGCGGAGCATCAGAGGAGAATCAGAGGAGCATCAGAGGAGCATCACAGAGGCATCAGAGGAGTATCAGAGGTGCATCAGAGGAGCATCAGAGGTGCAGGAGCAGGAGCATCAGAGGAGTATCAGAGGAGCATCAGAGGAGTATCAGAGGTGCATCAGAGGAGCATCAGAGGTGCAGGAGCAGGAGGAGGAGCAGGAGCAGGAACAGGAGCAGGAGCAGGAGCAGGAGCAGGAGCAGGAGCAGGAGCAGGAGCAGGAGCAGGAGCAGGAGCAGGAGCAGGAGCAGGAGCAGGAGCAGGAGCAGGAGCAGGAGCATCAGAGGAGCATCAGAGGAGCATCAGAGGAGCATCAGAGGAGTATCAGAGGAGCATCAGAGGAGCATCAGAGGAGCATCAGAGGAGGATCAGAGGAGTATCAGAGGAGCATCAGAGGAGCATCAGAGGAGCATCAGAGGAGCATCAGAGGAGCATCAGAGGAGCATCAGAGGAGCATCAGATGAGGATCAGAGGAGCATCAGAGGAGCATCAGAGGAGCCTCAGAGGAGCATCAGAGGAGCATCAGAGGAGCATCAGAGGAACAGCAGAGGAACAGCAGAGGAGCATCACAGGAGCATCAGAGGAGCATCACAGGAGCATCAGAGGAGCATCAGAGGAGCATCAGAGGAGCATCAGAGGAGCATCAGAAGAGAATCAGAGGAGCCTCAGAGGAGCCTCAGAGGAGCATCAGAGGAGCATCAGAGGAGCATCAGAGGAGCATCAGAGGAGCATCAGAGGAGCATCAGAGGAGCATCAGAGGAGGATCAGAGGAGCATCAGAGGAGCATCAGAGGAGCATCAGAGGAGGATCACAGGAGCATCAGAGGAGCATCACAGGAGCATCAGAGGAGCATCAGAGGAGCATCAGAGGAGCATCAGAGGAGCATCAGAGGAGCCTCAGAGGAGCATCAGAGGAGCATCAGAGGAGCATCAGAGGAGCATCAGAGGAGCATCAGAGGAGCATCAGAGGAGGATCAGAGGAGCATCAGAGGAGCATCAGAGGAGCATCAGAGGAGCATCAGAGTAGCATCAGAGGAGCATCAGAGGAGCATCAGAGGAGAATCAGATGAGCATCAGAGGAGGATCAGAGGAGCATAAGAGGAGCATCAGAGGAGCATCAGAGGAGCATCAGAGGAGAATCAGAGGAGCATCAGATGAGCATCAGAGGAGCAGCAGAGGAGCATCAGAGGAGCATCACAGGAGCATCAGAGGAGCATCAGAGGAGCATCAGAGGAGCATCAGAGGAGCATCAGAGGTGGATCAGAGGAGCATCAGAGGAGCATCAGAGGAGCATCAGAGGAGAATCAGAGGAGCATCAGATGAGCATCAGAGGAGCAGCAGAGGAGCATCAGAGGAGCATCACAGGAGCATCAGAGGAGCATCAGAGGAGTATCAGAGGAGCATCAGAGGAGCATCAGAGGAGCATCAGAGGAGCATCAGAGGAGCATCAGAGGAGCCTCAGAGGAGCATCAGAGGAGCATCAGAGGAGCATCAGAGGAGCATCAGAGGAGCATCAGAGGAGCATCAGAGGAGCATCAGAGGAGCATCAGAGGAGCATCAGAGGTGCATCAGAGGAGCATCAGAGGAGCATCACAGGAGCATCAGAGGAGCATCAGAGGAGCATCAGAGGAGCATCAGAGGAGCATCAGAGGAGCATCAGAGGTGCATCAGAGGAGCATCAGAGGAGCAACACAGGAGCATCAGAGGAGCATCAGAGGAGCATCAGAGGAGCATCACAGGAGCATCAGAGGAGCATCAGAGGAGCATCAGAGGAGCCTCAGAGGAGCCTCAGAGGACCCTCAGAGGAGCCTCAGAGGAGCATCAGAGGAGCATCAGAGGAGCATCAGAGGAGCATCAGAGGAGCATCAGAGTAGGATCAGAGGAGCATCAGAGGAGCATCAGAGGAGCATCAGAGGAGCATCAGAGGAGCATCAGAGGAGGATCAGAGGAGGATCAGAGGAGCATCAGAGGAGCATCAGAGGAGCATCAGAGGAGCATCAGAGGAGCATCAGAGGAGCATCAGAGGAGCATCAGAGGAGCAGGAGCAGGAGCAGGAGCAGGAGCAGGAGCGTCAGAGGTCATCAGAGGAGCATCAGAGGAGCAGGAGCAGGAGCAGGAGCATCAGAGGAGCATCAGAGGAGCATCAGTGGAGCGTCAGAGGAGCATCAGAGGAGCATCAGAGGAGCATCAGAGGAGCATCAGGGGAGCATCAGAGGAGCATCAGTGGAGCATCAGAGGAGCATCAGTGGAGCATCAGAGCAGGATCAGAGGAGCATCAGAGGAGCATCAGAGGAGCATCAGAGGAGCATCAGAGGAGCATCAGAGGAGCCTCAGAGGAGCATCAGAGGAGCATCAGAGGAGCATCAGAGGAGCATCAGAGGAGCATCAGAGGAGCATCAGAGGAGCATCAGAGGAGGATCAGAGGAGCATCAGAGGAGCATCAGAGGAGCCTCAGAGGAGGATCAGAGGAGCATCAGAGGAGCATCAGAGGAGCAGGAGTAGGAGCATGAGCATCAGAGGAGCATCAGAGGAGCATCAGAGGAGCATCAGAGGAGCATCTGAGGAGCATCAGAGGAGTATCAGAGGAGCATCAGAGGAGTATCAGAGGTGCATCAGAGGAGCATCAGAGGAGCATCAAACAGGAACAGGAGCAGGAGCAGGAGCAGGAGCAGGAGCAGGAGCAGGAGCAGGAGCAGGAGCAGGAGCAGGAGCAGGAGCAGGAGCAGGAGCAGGAGCAGGAGCAGGAGCAGGAGCAGGAGCAGGAGCAGGAGCAGGAGCAGGAGCAGGAGCAGGAGCAGGAGCAGGAGCAGGAGCAGGAGCATCAGAGGAGCATAGGAGGAGCATCAGAGGAGCATCAGAGGAGCATCAGAGGAGTATCAGAGGTGCATCAGAGGAGCATCAGAGGTGCAGGAGCTGGAGCAGGAGCAGGAACAGGAGCAGGAGCAGGAGCAGGAGCATCAGAGGTGCATCAGAGGAGCATCAGAGGAACATCAGAGGAGCATCAGAGGAGCATCAGAGGAGCATCAGAGGAGCATCAGAGGAGCATCAGAGGAGCATCAGAGGAGAATCAGAGGAGCATTACAGGAGCATCAGAGGAGCATCAGAGGAGCATCAGAGGAGCATCAGAGGAGCATCAGAGGAGCATCAGAGGAGCATCTGAGGAGAATCAGTGGAGCATCAGAGGAGCATCAGAGGTGCAGGAGCAGGAGCAGCAGCAGGAGCAGGAACAGGAGCAGGAGCAGGAGCAGGAGCAGGAGCAGACGCAGGAGCAGGAGCAGGAGCAGTAGCAGGAGCAGGAGCAGGAGCAGGAGCAGGAGCAGGAGCAGGAGCAGGAGCAGGAGCAGGAGCAGGAGCAGGAGCATCAGAGGAGCATCAGATGAGCAGCAGAGTAGCATCAGAGGAGCATCACAGGAGCATCAGAGGAGCATCAGAGGAGCATCAGAGGAGCATCAGAGGAGCATCAGAGGAGCATCAGAGGAGCATCAGAGGAGCATCAGAGGAGCCTCAGAGGAGCATCAGAGGAGCATCAGAGGAGCATCAGAGGAGCATCAGAGGAACAGCGAGGAGCATCAGATGAGCATCAGAGGAGCATCACAGGAGCATCAGAGGAGCATCAGAGGAGCATCACAGGAGCATCAGAGGAGCATCATTGGAGCATCAGAGGAGCATCAGAGGAACAGCAGAGGAGCATCAGATGAGCATCAGAGGAGCATCACAGGAGCATCAGAGGAGCATCAGAGGAGCATCAGAGGAGCATCAGAGGAGGATCAGAGGAGCATCAGAGGAGCATCAGAGGAGCATCAGAGGAGCATCAGAGGAGAATCAGATGAGCATCAGAGGAGCAGCAGAGGAGCATCACAGGAGCATCACAGGAGCATCAGAGGAGCATCAGAGGAGCATCAGAGGAGCATCAGAGGAGCATCAGAGGAGCATCAGAGGAGCCTCAGAGGAGCATCAGAGGAGCCTCAGAGGAGCCTCAGAGGAGCCTCAGAGGAGCATCAGAGGAGCATCAGAGGAGCATCAGAGGAGCATCAGAGGAGGATCAGAGGAGCATCAGAGGAGCATCAGAGGAGCATCAGAGGAGCATCAGAGGAGCATCAGAGGAGGATCAGAGGAGGATCAGAGGAGCATCAGAGGAGCATCAGAGGAGCATCAGAGGAGCATCAGAGGAGCATCAGAGGAGCATCACAGGAGCATCAGTGGAGCATCATTGGAGCATCATTGGAGCATCAGAGGAGCCTCAGAGGAGCATCAGAGGAGCATCAGAGGAGCATCAGAGGAACAGCAGAGGAACAGCAGAGGAGCATCACAGGAGCATCAGAGGAGCATCACAGGAGCATCAGAGGAGCATCAGAGGAGCATCAGAGGAGCATCAGAAGAGAATCAGAGGAGCCTCAGATGTGCCTCAGAGGAGCATCAGAGGAGCATCAGAGGAGCATCAGAGGAGCATCAGAGGAGCATCAGAGGAGCATCAGAGGAGCATCAGAGGAGGATCAGAGGAGCATCAGAGGAGCATCAGAGGAGCATCAGAGGAGGATCACAGGAGCATCAGAGGAGCATCACAGGAGCATCAGAGGAGCATCAGAGGAGCATCAGAGGAGCATCAGAGGAGCATCAGAGGAACAGCAGTGGAACAGCAGAGGAGCATCACAGGAGCATCAGAGGAGCATCAGAGGAGCATCAGAGGAGTATCAGAGGAGCAGCAGAGGAGGATCAGAGGAGCATCAGAGGAGCATCAGAGGAGCATCAGAGGAGCATCAGAGGAGCATCAGAGGAGCATCAGAGGAGCATCAGAGGAGCATCAGAGGAGCATCAGAGGAGCATCAGAGGAGGATCAGATGAGCATAAGAGGAGCATCAGAGGAGCATCAGAGGAGCATCAGAGGAGAATCAGAGGAGCATCAGATGAGCATCAGAGGAGCAGCAGAGGAGCATCAGAGGAGCATCACAGGAGCATCAGATGAGCATCAGAGGAGCATCAGAGGAGCATCAGAGGTGGATCAGAGGAGCATCAGAGGAGCATCAGAGGAGCATCAGAGGAGCATCAGAGGAGAATCAGAGGAGCATCAGATGAGCATCAGAGGAGCAGCAGAGGAGCATCAGAGGAGCATCACAGGAGCATCAGAGGAGCATCAGAGGAGTATCAGAGGAGCATCAGAGGAGCATCAGAGGAGCATCAGAGGAGCATCAGAGGAGCATCAGAGGAGCCTCAGAGGAGCATCAGAGGAGCATCAGAGGAGCATCAGAGGAGCATCAGAGGAGGATCAGAGGAGCATCAGAGGAGCATCAGAGGAGCATCAGAGGAGCATCAGAGGAGAATCAGATCAGCATCAGAGGAGCAGCAGAGGAGCATCACAGGAGCATCACAGGAGCATCAGAGGAGCATCAGAGGAGCATCAGAGGAGCATCAGAGGAGCATCACAGGAGCATCAGAGGAGCATCAGAGGAGCATCAGAGGAGCATCAGAGGAGCATCAGAGGAGCATCAGAGGAGCCTCAGAGGAGCATCAGAGGAGCATCAGAGGAGCATTTGAGGAGCATCAGAGGAGGATCAGAGGAGCATCAGAGGAGCATCAGAGGAGCAGGAGCAGGTGCAGGAGCAGGAGCAGGAGCAGGAGCAGGAGCAGGAGCATCAGAGGTCATCAGAGGAGCATCAGAGGAGCAGGAGCAGGAGCAGGAGCATCAGAGGAGCATCAGAGGAGCATCAGAGGAGCATCAGAGGAGCAGGAGCAGGAGCAGGAGCAGGAGCAGGAGCAGGAGCAGGAGCATCAGAGGAGCATCAGAGGAGCATCAGAGGAGCATCAGAGGAGCATCAGTGGAGCATCAGAGGAGGATCAGAGGAGCATCAGAGGAGCATCAGAGGAGCATCAGAGGAGCATCAGAGGAGCATCAGAGGATCATCAGAGGAGCATCAGAGGAGCATCAGAGGAGGATCAGAGGAGCATCAGAGGAGCATCAGAGGAGCATCAGAGGAGCATCAGAGGAGCATCAGAGGAGCATCAGAGGAGCATCAGAGGAGCATCAGAGGAGGATCAGAGGAGCATCAGAGGAGCATCAGAGGAGCAGGAGTAGGAGCATGAGCATCAGAGGAGCATCAGAGGAGCATCAGAGGAGCATCAGAGGTGCATCAGAGGAGCATCTGAGGAGCATCAGAGGAGTATCAAAGGAGCATCAGAGGAGCATCTGAGGAGCATCAGAGGAGTATCAGAGGAGCATCAGAGGAGCATCAGAGGTGCATCAGAGGAGCATCAGAGGTGCATCAGAGGAGCATCAGAGGAGCATCACAGGAGCATCAGAGGAGCATCAGAGGAGCATCTGAGGAGCATCAGAGGAGTATCAGAGGAGCATCAGAGGAGCATCAGAGGAGCATTAGAGGAGCATCTGAGGAGCATCAGAGAAGTATCAGAGGAGCATCAGAGGAGCATCAGAGGTGCATCAGAGGAGCATCAGAGGTGCAGGAGCAGGAGCAGGAGCAGGAGCAGGAGCAGGAGCAGGAGCAGGAGCAGGAGAAGGAGCAGGAGCAGGAGCAGGAGCAGGAGCAGGAGCAGGAGCAGGAGCAGGAGCAGGAGCAGGAGCAGGAGCAGGACAGGTGCAAGAGCAGGAGCATCAGAGGAGCATAGGAGGAGCATCAAAGGAGCATCAGAGGAGCATCAGAGGAGCATCAGAGGAGCATCAGAGGAGCATCAGAGGAGGATCAGAGGAGCATCAGAGGAGCATCAGAGGAGCATCAGAGGAGCATCAGAGGAGCATCAGAGGAGCATCAGAGGAGCATCAGAGGAGCATCAGAGGAGCCTCAGAGGAGCATCAGAGGAGCATCAGAGGAGCATCAGAGGAGCATCAGAGGAACAGCAGAGGAGCGTCAGAGGAGCATCACAGGAGCATCACAGGAGCATCAGAGGAGCATCAGAGGAGCATCAGAGGAGCATCAGAGGAGCATCAGAGGAGAATCAGAGGAGCATCAGAGGAGCCTCAGAGGAGCCTCAGAGAAGCCTCAGAGGAGCATCAGAGGAGCATCAGAGGAGCATCAGAGGAGCATCAGAGGAGCATCAGAGGAGCATCAGAGGAGCCTCAGAGGAGCATCAGAGGAGCATCAGAGGAGCATCAGAGGAGCATCAGAGGAGCAGCACAGGAGCATCAGAGGAGCATCAGAGGAGCATCAGAGGAGCATCTGAGGAGCATCAGAGGAGTATCAGAGGAGCATCAGAGGAGCATCAGAGGTGCATCAGAGGAGCATCATAGGTGCAGGAGCAGGAACAGGAGCAGGAGCAGGAGCAGGAGCAGGAGCAGGAGCAGGAGCAGGAGAAGGAGCAGGAGCAGGAGCAGGAGCAGGAGCAGGAGCAGGAGCAGGAGCAGGAGCAGGAGCAGGAGCAGGAGCAGGAGCAGGTGCAGGAGCAGGAGCAGGTGCAGGAGCAGGAGCATCAGAGGAGCATAGGAGGAGCATCAGAGGAGCATCAGAGGAGCATCAGAGGAGCATCAGAGGAGCATCAGAGGAGCATCAGAGGAGGATCAGAGGAGCATCAGAGGAGCATCAGAGGAGCATCAGAGGAGCATCAGAGGAGCATCAGAGGAGCATCAGAGGAGCATCAGAGGAGCATCAGAGGAGCATCAGAGGAGCCTCAGAGGAGCATCAGAGGAGCATCAGAGGAGCATCAGAGGAGCATCAGAGGAACAGCAGAGGAGCATCAGAGGAGCATCACAGGAGCATCAGAGGAGCATCAGAGGAGCATCAGAGGAGCATCAGAGGAGCATCAGAGGAGAATCAGAGGAGAATCAGAGGAGCATCAGAGGAGCCTCAGAGGAGCCTCAGAGGAGCCTCAGAGGAGCATCAGAGGAGCATCAGATGAGCATCAGAGGAGCATCAGAGGAGGATCAGAGGAGCATCAGAGGAGCATCAGAGGAGCATCAGAGGAGCATCAGAGGAGCATCAGAGGAGCATCAGAGGAGCCTCAGAGGAGCCTCAGAGGAGCATCAGAGGAGCATCAGAGGAGCATCAGAGGAGCATCAGAGGAGCATCAGAGGAGCCTCAGAGGAGCCTCAGAGGAGCCTCAGAGGAGCATCAGAGGAGCATCAGAGGATCATCAGAGGAGCATCAGAGGAGCATCAGAAGAGCATCAGTGGAGCATCAGAGGAGCATCAGAGGAGCATCAGGGGAGCATCAGAGGAGCAACAGAGGAGCATCAGAGGAGCATCAGAGGAGCATCAGAGGAGCATCAGAGGAGCATCAGAGGAGCATCAGAGGAGCATCAGTGGAGCATCAGAGGAGCATCAGAGGAACATCAGAGGAGCATCAGAGGAGCATCAGAGGAGCATCAGAGGAGCAGTAGCAGGAGCAGGAGCAGGAGCAGGAGCAGGAGCAGGAGCAGGAGCAGGATCAGGAGCAGGAGCATCAGAGGAGCATCCGATGAGCAGGAGCAGGAGCAGGAGCAGGAGCAGGAGCATCAGAGGAGTATCAGAGGAGCATCAGTGGAGCAGGAGCAGGAGCAGGAGCATCAGAGGAGCATCAGAGGAGCATCAGAGGAGCATCAGAGGAGCCTCAGAGGAGCATCAGAGGAGCATCAGAGGAGCATCAGAGGAGCATCAGAGGAGCATCAGAGGAGCCTCAGAGGAGCATCAGAGGAGCATCAGAGGAGCATCAGAGGAGCATCAGAGGAGCCTCAGAGAAGCCTCAGAGGAGCATCAGAGGAGCATCAGAGGAGCATCAGAGGAGCATCAGAGGAGCATCAGAGGAGCCTCAGAGGAGCATCAGAGGAGCATCAGAGGAGCATCAGAGGAGCATCAGAGGAGCATCAGAGGAGCATCAGAGGAGCATCAGAGGAGCATCAGAGGAGCATCAGAGAAGCCTCAGAGGAGCATCAGAGGAGCATCAGAGGAGCATCAGAGGAGCATCAGAGGAGCATCAGAGGAGCATCAGAGGAGCCTCAGAGGAGCATCAGAGGAGCATCAGAGGAGCATCAGAGGAGCATCAGAGGAGCAGCACAGGAGCATCAGAGGAGCATCAGAGGAGCATCAGAGGAGCATCTGAGGAGCATCAGAGGAGTATCAGAGGAGCATCAGAGGAGCATCAGAGGTGCATCAGAGGAGCATCATAGGTGCAGGAGCAGGAACAGGAGCAGGAGCAGGAGCAGGAGCAGGAGCAGGAGCAGGAGCAGGAGAAGGAGCAGGAGCAGGAGCAGGAGCAGGAGCAGGAGCAGGAGCAGGAGCAGGAGCAGGAGCAGGAGCAGGATCAGGAGCAGGAGCATCAGAGGAGCATCCGATGAGCAGGAGCAGGAGCAGGAGCAGGAGCAGGAGCATCAGAGGAGTATCAGAGGAGCACCAGTGGAGCAGGAGCAGGAGCAGGAGCATCAGAGGAGCATCAGAGGAGCATCAGAGGAGCATCAGAGGAGCCTCAGAGGAGCATCAGAGGAGCATCAGAGGAGCATCAGAGGAGCATCAGAGGAGCATCAGAGGAGCCTCAGAGGAGCATCAGAGGAGCATCAGAGGAGCATCAGAGGAGCATCAGAGGAGCATCAGAGGAGCATCAGAGAAGCCTCAGAGGAGCATCAGAGGAGCATCAGAGGAGCATCAGAGGAGCATCACAGGAGCATCAGAGGAGCATCAGAGGAGCATCAGAGGAGCATCAGAGGAGCATCAGAGGAGCATCAGAGGAGCATCAGAGGAGCATCAGAGGAGCCTCAGAGGAGCATCAGAGGAGCATCAGAGGAGCATCAGAGGAGCATCAGAGGAACAGCGAGGAGCATCAGATGAGCATCAGAGGAGCATCACAGGAGCATCAGAGGAGCATCAGAGGAGCATCACAGGAGCATCAGAGGAGCATCATTGGAGCATCAGAGGAGCATTAGAGGAACAGCAGAGGAGCATCAGATGAGCATCAGAGGAGCATCACAGGAGCATCAGAGGAGCATCAGAGGAGCATCACAGGAGCATCAGAGGAGCATCATTGGAGCATCAGAGGAGAATCAGAGGAGCATCAGAGGAGCAGCAGAGGAGCATCAGAGGAGCATCAGATGAGCATCAGAGGAGCAGCAGAGGAGCATCAGTGGAGCATCAGAGGAGCATCAGAGGAGCATCAGAGGAGCATCAGAGGAGCATCAGATGAGCATCAGAGGAGGATCAGAGGAGCATCAGACAGCATCAGAGGAGCATCAGAGGAGCATCAGAGGAGAATCAGAGGAGCATCAGATGAGCATCAGAGGAGCAGCAGAGAGGCATCAGAGGAGCATCACAGGAGCATCAGAGGAGCATCAGAGGAGCATCAGAGGAGCATCAGAGGAGCATCAGAGGAGCATCAGAGGAGCCTCAGAGGAGCATCAGAGGAGCATCAGAGGTGCATCAGAGGAGCATCAGAGGAGCATCAGAGGAGCATCAGAGGAGGATCAGAGGAGCATCAGAGGAGCATCAGAGGAGCATCAGAGGAGCATCAGAGGAGAATCAGATGAGCATCAGAGGAGCAGCAGAGGAGCATCAGAGGAGCATCAGAGGAGCCTCAGAGGAGCCTCAGAGGAGCCTCAGAGGAGCATCAGAGGAGCATCAGAGGAGCATCAGAGGAGCATCAGAGGAGGATCAGAGGAGCATCAGAGGAGCATCAGAGGAGCATCAGAGGAGCATCAGAGGAGCATCAGAGGAGGATCAGAGGAGGATCAGAGGAGCATCAGAGGAGCATCAGAGGAGCATCAGAGGAGCATCAGAGGAGCATCAGAGGAGCATCACAGGAGCATCAGTGGAGCATCATTGGAGCATCATTGGAGCATCAGAGGAGCCTCAGAGGAGCATCAGAGGAGCATCAGAGGAGCATCAGAGGAACAGCAGAGGAACAGCAGAGGAGAATCACAGGAGCATCAGAGGAGCATCACAGGAGCATCAGAGGAGCATCAGAGGAGCATCAGAGGAGCATCAGAAGAGAATCAGAGGAGCCTCAGAGGTGCCTCAGAGGAGCATCAGAGGAGCATCAGAGGAGCATCAGAGGAGCATCAGAGGAGCATCAGAGGAGCATCAGAGGAGCATCAGAGGAGCATCAGAGGAGGATCAGAGGAGCATCAGAGGAGCATCAGAGGAGCATCAGAGGAGCATCAGAGGAGAATCAGAGGAGCATCAGATGAGCATCAGAGGAGCAGCAGAGGAGCATCAGAGGAGCATCACAGGAGCATCAGAGGAGTATCAGAGGAGTATCAGAGGAGCATCAGAGGAGCATCAGAGGAGCATCAGAGGAGCATCAGAGGAGCCTCAGAGGAGCATCAGAGGAGCATCAGAGGAGCATCAGAGGAGCATCAGAGGAGGATCAGAGGAGCATCAGAGGAGCATCAGAGGAGCATCAGAGGAGCATCAGAGGAGCATCAGAGGAGCATCAGAGGAGAATCAGATCAGCATCAGAGGAGCAGCAGAGGAGCATCACAGGAGCATCACAGGAGCATCAGAGGAGCATCAGAGGAGCATCAGAGGAGCATCACAGGAGCATCAGAGGAGCATCAGAGGAGCATCAGAGGAGCATCAGAGGAGCATCAGAGGAGCATCAGAGGAGCCTCAGAGGAGCATCAGAGGAGCATCAGAGGAGCATCAGAGGAGCATCAGAGGAGGATCAGAGGAGCATCAGAGGAGCATCAGAGGAGCAGGAGCAGGAGCAGGAGCAGGAGCAGGAGCAGGAGCAGGAGCAGGAGCATCAGAGGTCATCAGAGGAGCATCAGAGGAGCAGGAGCAGGAGCAGGAGCATCAGAGGAGCATCAGAGGAGCATCAGAGGAGCATCAGAGGAGCAGGAGCAGGAGCAGGAGCAGGAGCAGGAGCAGGAGCAGGAGCATCAGAGGAGCATCAGAGGAGCATCAGAGGAGCATCAGAGGAGCATCAGTGGAGCATCAGAGGAGGATCAGAGGAGCATCAGAGGAGCATCAGAGGAGCATCAGAGGAGCATCAGAGGAGCATCAGAGGATCATCAGAGGAGCATCAGAGGAGCATCAGAGGAGGATCAGAGGAGCATCAGAGGAGCATCAGAGGAGCATCAGAGGAGCATCAGAGGAGCATCAGAGGAGCATCAGAGGAGGATCAGAGGAGCATCAGAGGAGCAGGAGTAGGAGCATGAGCATCAGAGGAGCATCAGAGGAGCATCAGAGGAGCATCAGAGGTGCATCAGAGGAGCATCTGAGGAGCATCAGAGGAGTATCAAAGGAGCATCAGAGGAGCATCTGAGGAGCATCAGAGGAGTATCAGAGGAGCATCAGAGGAAGCATCAGAGGTGCATCAGAGGAGCATCAGAGGTGCATCAGAGGAGCATCAGAGGAGCATCACAGGAGCATCAGAGGAGCATCAGAGGAGCATCTGAGGAGCATCAGAGGAGTATCAGAGGAGCATCAGAGGAGCATCAGAGGAGCATTAGAGGAGCATCTGAGGAGCATCAGAGGAGTATCAGAGGAGCATCAGAGGAGCATCAGAGGTGCATCAGAGGAGCATCAGAGGTGCAGGAGCAGGAGCAGGAGCAGGAACAGGAGCAGGAGCAGGAGCAGGAGCAGGAGCAGGAGCAGGAGCAGGAGAAGGAGCAGGAGCAGGAGCAGGAGCAGGAGCAGGAGCAGGAGCAGGAGCAGGAGCAGGACAGGTGCAAGAGCAGGAGCATCAGAGGAGCATAGGAGGAGCATCAAAGGAGCATCAGAGGAGCATCAGAGGAGCATCAGAGGAGCATCAGAGGAGCATCAGAGGAGGATCAGAGGAGCATCAGAGGAGCATCAGAGGAGCATCAGAGGAGCATCAGAGGAGCATCAGAGGAGCATCAGAGGAGCATCAGAGGAGCATCAGAGGAGCCTCAGAGGAGCATCAGAGGAGCATCAGAGGAGCATCAGAGGAGCATCAGAGGAACAGCAGAGGAGCGTCAGAGGAGCATCACAGGAGCATGACAGGAGCATCAGAGGAGCATCAGAGGAGCATCAGAGGAGCATCAGAGGAGCATCAGAGGAGAATCAGAGGAGCATCAGAGGAGCCTCAGAGGAGCCTCAGAGAAGCCTCAGAGGAGCATCAGAGGAGCATCAGAGGAGCATCAGAGGAGCATCAGAGGAGCATCAGAGGAGCATCAGAGGAGCCTCAGAGGAGCATCAGAGGAGCATCAGAGGAGCATCAGAGGAGCATCAGAGGAGCAGCACAGGAGCATCAGAGGAGCATCAGAGGAGCATCAGAGGAGCATCTGAGGAGCATCAGAGGAGTATCAGAGGAGCATCAGAGGAGCATCAGAGGTGCATCAGAGGAGCATCATAGGTGCAGGAGCAGGAACAGGAGCAGGAGCTGGAGCAGGAGCAGGAGCAGGAGCAGGAGCAGGAGAAGGAGCAGGAGCAGGAGCAGGAGCAGGAGCAGGAGCAGGAGCAGGAGCAGGAGCAGGAGCAGGAGCAGGAGCAGTAGCAGGTGCAGGAGCAGGTGCAGGAGCAGGAGCATCAGAGGAGCATAGGAGGAGCATCAGAGGAGCATCAGAGGAGCATCAGAGGAGCATCAGAGGAGCATCAGAGGAGCATCAGAGGAGGATCAGAGGAGCATCAGAGGAGCATCAGAGGAGCATCAGAGGAGCATCAGAGGAGCATCAGAGGAGCATCAGAGGAGCATCAGAGGAGCATCAGAGGAGCCTCAGAGGAGCATCAGAGGAGCATCAGAGGAGCATCAGAGGAGCATCAGAGGAACAGCAGAGGAGCATCAGAGGAGCATCACAGGAGCATCAGAGGAGAATCAGAGGAGCATCAGAGGAGCATCAGAGGAGCATCAGAGGAGAATCAGAGGAGAATCAGAGGAGCATCAGAGGAGCCTCAGAGGAGCCTCAGAGGAGCCTCAGAGGAGCATCAGAGGAGCATCAGATGAGCATCAGAGGAGCATCAGAGGAGGATCAGAGGAGCATCAGAGGAGCATCAGAGGAGCATCAGAGGAGCATCAGAGGAGCATCAGAGGAGCATCAGAGGAGCCTCAGAGGAGCCTCAGAGGAGCATCAGAGGAGCATCAGAGGAGCATCAGAGGAGCATCAGAGGAGCATCAGAGGAGCCTCAGAGGAGCCTCAGAGGAGCCTCAGAGGAGCATCAGGGGAGCATCAGAGGAGCAACAGAGGAGCATCAGAGGAGCATCAGAGGAGCATCAGAGGAGCATCAGAGGAGCATCAGTGGAGCATCAGAGGAGCATCAGAGGAACATCAGAGGAGCATCAGAGGAGCATCAGAGGAGCATCAGAGGAGCAGTAGCAGGAGCAGGAGCAGGAGCAGGAGCAGGAGCAGGAGCAGGAGCAGGAGCAGGATCAGGAGCAGGAGCATCAGAGGAGCATCCGATGAGCAGGAGCAGGAGCAGGAGCAGGAGCAGGAGCATCAGAGGAGTATCAGAGGAGCATCAGTGGAGCAGGAGCAGGAGCAGGAGCATCAGAGGAGCATCAGAGGAGCATCAGAGGAGCATCAGAGCAGCATCAGAGGAGCATCAGAGGAGCATCAGAGGAGCATCAGCGGAGCCCCAGAGGAGCCTCAGAGGAGCCTCAGAGGAGCATCAGAGGAGCATCAGAGGAGCATCAGAGGAGCATCAGAGGAGCATCAGAGGAGCCTCAGAGGAGCATCAGAGGAGCATCAGAGGAGCATCAGAGGAGCATCAGAGGAGCATCAGAGGAGCATCAGAGGAGCATCAGAGGAGCATCAGAGGATCATCAGAGGAGCAACAGAGGAGCATCAGAGGAGCATCAGAGTAGCATCAGAGGAGCATCGGAGGAGTATCAGAGGAGCATCAGAGGAGCATCAGAGGAGCATCGGAGGAGGATCAGAGGAGGATCAGAGGAGCATCAGAGAAGCATCAGAGGAGCATCAGAGGAGCATCAGAGGATCATCAGAGGAGCATCAGAGGAGCATCAGAGGAGCATCAGAGGAGCATCGGAGGAGGATCAGAGGAGGATCAGAGGAGCATCAGAGAAGCATCAGAGGAGCATCAGAGGAGCATCAGAGGATCATCAGAGGAGCATCACAGGAGCATCAGAGGAGCATCAGAGGAGCATCAGAGGAGCATCAGAGGAGCATCAGAGGAGCCTCAGAGGAGCATCAGAGGAGCATCAGAGGAGCATCAGAGGAGCATCAGAGGAGGATCAGAGGAGCATCAGAGGAGCATCAGAGGAGCAGGAGCAGGAGCAGGAGCAGGAGCAGGAGAAGGAGCAGGAGCAGGAGCATCAGAGGTCATCAGAGGAGCATCAGAGGAGCAGGAGCAGGAGCAGGAGCATCAGAGGAGCATCAGAGGAGCATCAGAGGAGCATCAGAGGAGCAGGAGCAGGAGCAGGAGCAGGAGCAGGAGCAGGAGCAGGAGCATCAGAGGAGCATCAGAGGAGCATCAGAGGAGCATCAGAGGAGCATCAGTGGAGCATCAGAGGAGGATCAGAGGAGCATCAGAGGAGCATCAGAGGAGCATCAGAGGAGCATCAGAGGAGCATCAGAGGATCATCAGAGGAGCATCAGAGGAGCATCAGAGGAGGATCAGAGGAGCATCAGAGGAGCATCAGAGGAGCATCAGAGGAGCATCAGAGGAGCATCAGAGGAGCATCAGAGGAGCATCAGAGGAGCATCAGAGGAGGATCAGAGGAGCATCAGAGGAGCAGGAGTAGGAGCATGAGCATCAGAGGAGCATCAGAGGAGCATCAGAGGAGCATCAGAGGTGCATCAGAGGAGCATCTGAGGAGCATCAGAGGAGTATCAAAGGAGCATCAGAGGAGCATCTGAGGAGCATCAGAGGAGTATCAGAGGAGCATCAGAGGAAGCATCAGAGGTGCATCAGAGGAGCATCAGAGGTGCATCAGAGGAGCATCAGAGGAGCATCACAGGAGCATCAGAGGAGCATCAGAGGAGCATCTGAGGAGCATCAGAGGAGTATCAGAGGAGCATCAGAGGAGCATCAGAGGAGCATTAGAGGAGCATCTGAGGAGCATCAGAGGAGTATCAGAGGAGCATCAGAGGAGCATCAGAGGTGCATCAGAGGAGCATCAGAGGTGCAGGAGCAGGAGCAGGAGCAGGAACAGGAGCAGGAGCAGGAGCAGGAGCAGGAGCAGGAGCAGGAGCAGGAGAAGGAGCAGGAGCAGGAGCAGGAGCAGGAGCAGGAGCAGGAGCAGGAGCAGGAGCAGGACAGGTGCAAGAGCAGGAGCATCAGAGGAGCATAGGAGGAGCATCAAAGGAGCATCAGAGGAGCATCAGAGGAGCATCAGAGGAGCATCAGAGGAGCATCAGAGGAGCATCAGAGGAGCATCAGAGGAGCATCAGAGGAGCATCAGAGGAGCATCAGAGGAGCATCAGAGGAGCATCAGAGGAGCATCAGAGGAGCCTCAGAGGAGCATCAGAGGAGCATCAGAGGAGCATCAGAGGAGCATCAGAGGAACAGCAGAGGAGCGTCAGAGGAGCATCACAGGAGCATCACAGGAGCATCAGAGGAGCATCAGAGGAGCATCAGAGGAGCATCAGAGGAGCATCAGAGGAGAATCAGAGGAGCATCAGAGGAGCCTCAGAGGAGCCTCAGAGAAGCCTCAGAGGAGCATCAGAGGAGCATCAGAGGAGCATCAGAGGAGCATCAGAGGAGCATCAGAGGAGCATCAGAGGAGCCTCAGAGGAGCATCAGAGGAGCATCAGAGGAGCATCAGAGGAGCATCAGAGGAGCAGCACAGGAGCATCAGAGGAGCATCAGAGGAGCATCAGAGGAGCATCTGAGGAGCATCAGAGGAGTATCAGAGGAGCATCAGAGGAGCATCAGAGGTGCATCAGAGGAGCATCATAGGTGCAGGAGCAGGAACAGGAGCAGGAGCTGGAGCAGGAGCAGGAGCAGGAGCAGGAGCAGGAGAAGGAGCAGGAGCAGGAGCAGGAGCAGGAGCAGGAGCAGGAGCAGGAGCAGGAGCAGGAGCAGGAGCAGGAGCAGGAGCAGGTGCAGGAGCAGGTGCAGGAGCAGGAGCATCAGAGGAGCATAGGAGGAGCATCAGAGGAGCATCAGAGGAGCATCAGAGGAGCATCAGAGGAGCATCAGAGGAGCATCAGAGGAGGATCAGAGGAGCATCAGAGGAGCATCAGAGGAGCATCAGAGGAGCATCAGAGGAGCATCAGAGGAGCATCAGAGGAGCATCAGAGGAGCATCAGAGGAGCATCAGAGGAGCCTCAGAGGAGCATCAGAGGAGCATCAGAGGAGCATCAGAGGAACAGCAGAGGAGCATCAGAGGAGCATCACAGGAGCATCAGAGGAGCATCAGAATTCATCAGAGGAGCATCAGAGGAGCATCAGAGGAGAATCAGAGGAGAATCAGAGGAGCATCAGAGGAGCCTCAGAGGAGCCTCAGAGGAGCCTCAGAGGAGCATCAGAGGAGCATCAGATGAGCATCAGAGGAGCATCAGAGGAGGATCAGAGGAGCATCAGAGGAGCATCAGAGGAGCATCAGAGGAGCATCAGAGGAGCATCAGAGGAGCATCAGAGGAGCCTCAGAGGAGCCTCAGAGGAGCATCAGAGGAGCATCAGAGGAGCATCAGAGGAGCATCAGAGGAGCATCAGAGGAGCCTCAGAGGAGCCTCAGAGGAGCCTCAGAGGAGCATCAGAGGAGCATCAGAGGATCATCAGAGGAGCATCAGAGGAGCATCAGAAGAGCATCAGTGGAGCATCAGAGGAGCATCAGAGGAGCATCAGGGGAGCATCAGAGGAGCAACAGAGGAGCATCAGAGGAGCATCAGAGGAGCATCAGAGGAGCATCAGAGGAGCATCAGAGGAGCATCAGAGGAGCATCAGTGGAGCATCAGAGGAGCATCAGAGGAACATCAGAGGAGCATCAGAGGAGCATCAGAGGAGCATCAGAGGAGCAGTAGCAGGAGCAGGAGCAGGAGCAGGAGCAGGAGCAGGAGCAGGAGCAGGAGCAGGATCAGGAGCAGGAGCATCAGAGGAGCATCCGATGAGCAGGAGCAGGAGCAGGAGCAGGAGCAGGAGCATCAGAGGAGTATCAGAGGAGCATCAGTGGAGCAGGAGCAGGAGCAGGAGCATCAGAGGAGCATCAGAGGAGCATCAGAGGAGCATCAGAGCAGCATCAGAGGAGCATCAGAGGAGCATCAGAGGAGCATCAGCGGAGCCCCAGAGGAGCCTCAGAGGAGCCTCAGAGGAGCATCAGAGGAGCATCAGAGGAGCATCAGAGGAGCATCAGAGGAGCATCAGAGGAGCCTCAGAGGAGCATCAGAGGAGCATCAGAGGAGCATCAGAGGAGCATCAGAGGAGCATCAGAGGAGCATCAGAGGAGCATCAGAGGAGCATCAGAGGATCATCAGAGGAGCAACAGAGGAGCATCAGAGGAGCATCAGAGTAGCATCAGAGGAGCATCGGAGGAGTATCAGAGGAGCATCAGAGGAGCATCAGAGGAGCATCGGAGGAGGATCAGAGGAGGATCAGAGGAGCATCAGAGAAGCATCAGAGGAGCATCAGAGGAGCATCAGAGGATCATCAGAGGAGCATCAGAGGAGCATCAGAGGAGCATCAGAGGAGCATCGGAGGAGGATCAGAGGAGGATCAGAGGAGCATCAGAGAAGCATCAGAGGAGCATCAGAGGAGCATCAGAGGATCATCAGAGGAGCATCACAGGAGCATCAGAGGAGCATCATTGGAGCATCATTGGAGCATCAGAGGAGCATCAGAGGAGCATCAGAGGAGCATCAGAGGAGCATCAGAGGAGCATCAGAGGTGCATCAGAGGAGCATCGAGCAGGAGCAGGAGCATCAGAGGTGCAGGAGCAGGAGCCGGAGCAGGAGCAGGAGCAGGAGCAGGAGCAGGAGCAGGAGCAGTAGCAGGAGCAGGAGCAGGGGCAGGAGCAGGAGCAGGAGCAGGAGCAGGAGCAGGAGCAGGAGCAGGAGCAGGAGCAGGAGCAGGAGCAGGAGCAGGAACAGGAGCAAGAGCAGGAGCAGGAGCAGGAGCAGGAGCATCAGAGGAGCATCAGAGGAGCATCAGAGGAACATCAGAGGAGCATCAGAGGAGCATCAGAGGAGCATCAGAGGAGCATCAGAGGAGCATCAGAGGAGCATCAGAGGAGAATCAGAGGAGCATCACAGGAGCATCACAGGAGCATCAGACGAGCATCAGTGGAGCATCAGAGGAGGATCAGAGGATCATCAGAGGAGCATCAGAGGAGCATCAGCGGAGCATCAGAGGAGAATCAGAGGAGCATCAGAGGAGCATCACAGAGGCATCAGAGGAGTATCAGAGGTGCATCAGAGGAGCATCAGAGGTGCAGGAGCAGGAGCATCAGAGGAGTATCAGAGGAGCATCAGAGGAGTATCAGAGGTGCATCAGAGGAGCATCAGAGGTGCAGGAGCAGGAGCAGGAGCAGGAGCAGGAACAGGAGCAGGAGCAGGAGCAGGAGCAGGAGCAGGAGCAGGAGCAGGAGCAGGAGCAGGAGCAGGAGCAGGAGCAGGAGCAGGAGCAGGAGCAGGAGCAGGAGCAGGAGCATCAGAGGAGCATCAGAGGAGCATCAGAGGAGCATCAGAGGAGTATCAGAGGAGCATCAGAGGAGCATCAGAGGAGCATCAGAGGAGGATCAGAGGAGTATCAGAGGAGCATCAGAGGAGCATCAGAGGAGCATCAGAGGAGCATCAGAGGAGCATCAGAGGAGCATCAGAGGAGCATCAGATGAGGATCAGAGGAGCATCAGAGGAGCATCAGAGGAGCCTCAGAGGAGCATCAGAGGAGCATCAGAGGAGCATCAGAGGAACAGCAGAGGAACAGCAGAGGAGCATCACAGGAGCATCAGAGGAGCATCACAGGAGCATCACAGGAGCATCAGAGGAGCATCAGAGGAGCATCAGAGGAGCATCAGAAGAGAATCAGAGGAGCCTCAGAGGAGCCTCAGAGGAGCATCAGAGGAGCATCAGAGGAGCATCAGAGGAGCATCAGAGGAGCATCAGAGGAGCATCAGAGGAGCATCAGAGGAGGATCAG
Source organism: Narcine bancroftii (assembly GCF_036971445.1). Taxonomy (NCBI): domain Eukaryota; kingdom Metazoa; phylum Chordata; class Chondrichthyes; order Torpediniformes; family Narcinidae; genus Narcine; species Narcine bancroftii. Next base: position 264,962,110 of record NC_091470.1, read on the forward strand.
AGGAGCATCAGAGGAGCATCAGAGGAGCATCAGAGTAGCATCAGAGGAGCATCAGAGGAGCATCAGAGGAGAATCAGATGAGCATCAGAGGAGGATCAGAGGAGCATAAGAGGAGCATCAGAGGAGCATCAGAGGAGCATCAGAGGAGAATCAGAGGAGCATCAGATGAGCATCAGAGGAGCAGCAGAGGAGCATCAGAGGAGCATCACAGGAGCATCAGAGGAGCATCAGAGGAGCATCAGAGGAGCATCAGAGGAGCATCAGAGGTGGATCAGAGGAGCATCAGAGGAGCATCAGAGGAGCATCAGAGGAGAATCAGAGGAGCATCAGATGAGCATCAGAGGAGCATCAGATGAGCATCAGAGGAGCAGCAGAGGAGCATCAGAGGAGCATCACAGGAGCATCAGAGGAGCATCAGAGGAGCATCAGAGGAGCATCAGAGGAGCATCAGAGGTGGATCAGAGGAGCATCAGAGGAGCATCAGAGGAGCATCAGAGGAGAATCAGAGGAGCATCAGATGAGCATCAGAGGAGCATCAGAGGAGCCTCAGAGGAGCCTCAGAGGAGCCTCAGAGGAGCATCAGAGGAGCATCAGATGAGCATCAGAGGAGCATCAGAGGAGGATCAGAGGAGCATCAGAGGAGCATCAGAGGAGCATCAGAGGAGCATCAGAGGAGCATCAGAGGAGCATCAGAGGAGCCTCAGAGGAGCCTCAGAGGAGCATCAGAGGAGCATCAGAGGAGCATCAGAGGAGCATCAGAGGAGCATCAGAGGAGCCTCAGAGGAGCCTCAGAGGAGCCTCAGAGGAGCATCAGAGGAGCATCAGAGGATCATCAGAGGAGCATCAGAGGAGCATCAGAAGAGCATCAGTGGAGCATCAGAGGAGCATCAGAGGAGCATCAGGGGAGCATCAGAGGAGCAACAGAGGAGCATCAGAGGAGCATCAGAGGAGCATCAGAGGAGCATCAGAGGAGCATCAGAGGAGCATCAGTGGAGCATCAGAGGAGCATCAGAGGAACATCAGAGGAGCATCAGAGGAGCATCAGAGGAGCATCAGAGGAGCAGTAGCAGGAGCAGGAGCAGGAGCAGGAGCAGGAGCAGGAGCAGGAGCAGGAGCAGGATCAGGAGCAGGAGCATCAGAGGAGCATCCGATGAGCAGGAGCAGGAGCAGGAGCAGGAGCAGGAGCATCAGAGGAGTATCAGAGGAGCATCAGTGGAGCAGGAGCAGGAGCAGGAGCATCAGAGGAGCATCAGAGGAGCATCAGAGGAGCATCAGAGCAGCATCAGAGGAGCATCAGAGGAGCATCAGAGGAGCATCAGCGGAGCCCCAGAGGAGCCTCAGAGGAGCCTCAGAGGAGCATCAGAGGAGCATCAGAGGAGCATCAGAGGAGCATCAGAGGAGCATCAGAGGAGCCTCAGAGGAGCATCAGAGGAGCATCAGAGGAGCATCAGAGGAGCATCAGAGGAGCATCAGAGGAGCATCAGAGGAGCATCAGAGGAGCATCAGAGGATCATCAGAGGAGCAACAGAGGAGCATCAGAGGAGCATCAGAGTAGCATCAGAGGAGCATCGGAGGAGTATCAGAGGAGCATCAGAGGAGCATCAGAGGAGCATCGGAGGAGGATCAGAGGAGGATCAGAGGAGCATCAGAGAAGCATCAGAGGAGCATCAGAGGAGCATCAGAGGATCATCAGAGGAGCATCAGAGGAGCATCAGAGGAGCATCAGAGGAGCATCGGAGGAGGATCAGAGGAGGATCAGAGGAGCATCAGAGAAGCATCAGAGGAGCATCAGAGGAGCATCAGAGGATCATCAGAGGAGCATCACAGGAGCATCAGAGGAGCATCAGAGGAGCATCAGAGGAGCATCAGAGGAGCATCAGAGGAGCCTCAGAGGAGCATCAGAGGAGCATCAGAGGAGCATCAGAGGAGCATCAGAGGAGGATCAGAGGAGCATCAGAGGAGCATCAGAGGAGCAGGAGCAGGAGCAGGAGCAGGAGCAGGAGCAGGAGCAGGAGCAGGAGCATCAGAGGTCATCAGAGGAGCATCAGAGGAGCAGGAGCAGGAGCAGGAGCATCAGAGGAGCATCAGAGGAGCATCAGAGGAGCATCAGAGGAGCAGGAGCAGGAGCAGGAGCAGGAGCAGGAGCAGGAGCAGGAGCATCAGAGGAGCATCAGAGGAGCATCAGAGGAGCATCAGAGGAGCATCAGTGGAGCATCAGAGGAGGATCAGAGGAGCATCAGAGGAGCATCAGAGGAGCATCAGAGGAGCATCAGAGGAGCATCAGAGGATCATCAGAGGATCATCAGAGGAGCATCAGAGGAGCATCAGAGGAGGATCAGAGGAGCATCAGAGGAGCATCAGAGGAGGATCAGAGGAGCATCAGAGGAGCATCAGAGGAGCATCAGAGGAGCATCAGAGGAGGATCAGAGGAGCATCAGAGGAGCAGGAGTAGGAGCATGAGCATCAGAGGAGCATCAGAGGAGCATCAGAGGAGCATCAGAGGTGCATCAGAGGAGCATCTGAGGAGCATCAGAGGAGTATCAAAGGAGCATCAGAGGAGCATCTGAGGAGCATCAGAGGAGTATCAGAGGAGCATCAGAGGAAGCATCAGAGGTGCATCAGAGGAGCATCAGAGGTGCATCAGAGGAGCATCAGAGGAGCATCACAGGAGCATCAGAGGAGCATCAGAGGAGCATCTGAGGAGCATCAGAGGAGTATCAGAGGAGCATCAGAGGAGCATCAGAGGAGCATTAGAGGAGCATCTGAGGAGCATCAGAGGAGTATCAGAGGAGCATCAGAGGAGCATCAGAGGTGCATCAGAGGAGCATCAGAGGTGCAGGAGCAGGAGCAGGAGCAGGAACAGGAGCAGGAGCAGGAGCAGGAGCAGGAGCAGGAGCAGGAGCAGGAGAAGGAGCAGGAGCAGGAGCAGGAGCAGGAGCAGGAGCAGGAGCAGGAGCAGGAGCAGGACAGGTGCAAGAGCAGGAGCATCAGAGGAGCATAGGAGGAGCATCAAAGGAGCATCAGAGGAGCATCAGAGGAGCATCAGAGGAGCATCAGAGGAGCATCAGAGGAGGATCAGAGGAGCATCAGAGGAGCATCAGAGGAGCATCAGAGGAGCATCAGAGGAGCATCAGAGGAGCATCAGAGGAGCAGGAGCAGGAGCAGGAGCAGGAGCAGGAGCAGGAGCAGGAGCATCAGAGGAGCATCAGAGGAGCATCAGAGGAGCATCAGAGGAGCATCAGTGGAGCATCAGAGGAGGATCAGAGGAGCATCAGAGGAGCATCAGAGGAGCATCAGAGGAGCATCAGAGGAGCATCAGAGGATCATCAGAGGATCATCAGAGGAGCATCAGAGGAGCATCAGAGGAGGATCAGAGGAGCATCAGAGGAGCATCAGAGGAGGATCAGAGGAGCATCAGAGGAGCATCAGAGGAGCATCAGAGGAGCATCAGAGGAGGATCAGAGGAGCATCAGAGGAGCAGGAGTAGGAGCATGAGCATCAGAGGAGCATCAGAGGAGCATCAGAGGAGCATCAGAGGTGCATCAGAGGAGCATCTGAGGAGCATCAGAGGAGTATCAAAGGAGCATCAGAGGAGCATCTGAGGAGCATCAGAGGAGTATCAGAGGAGCATCAGAGGAAGCATCAGAGGTGCATCAGAGGAGCATCAGAGGTGCATCAGAGGAGCATCAGAGGAGCATCACAGGAGCATCAGAGGAGCATCAGAGGAGCATCTGAGGAGCATCAGAGGAGTATCAGAGGAGCATCAGAGGAGCATCAGAGGAGCATTAGAGGAGCATCTGAGGAGCATCAGAGGAGTATCAGAGGAGCATCAGAGGAGCATCAGAGGTGCATCAGAGGAGCATCAGAGGTGCAGGAGCAGGAGCAGGAGCAGGAACAGGAGCAGGAGCAGGAGCAGGAGCAGGAGCAGGAGCAGGAGCAGGAGAAGGAGCAGGAGCAGGAGCAGGAGCAGGAGCAGGAGCAGGAGCAGGAGCAGGAGCAGGACAGGTGCAAGAGCAGGAGCATCAGAGGAGCATAGGAGGAGCATCAAAGGAGCATCAGAGGAGCATCAGAGGAGCATCAGAGGAGCATCAGAGGAGCATCAGAGGAGGATCAGAGGAGCATCAGAGGAGCATCAGAGGAGCATCAGAGGAGCATCAGAGGAGCATCAGAGGAGCATCAGAGGAGCATCAGAGGAGCATCAGAGGAGCATCAGAGGAGCCTCAGAGGAGCATCAGAGGAGCATCAGAGGAGCATCAGAGGAGCATCAGAGGAACAGCAGAGGAGCGTCAGAGGAGCATCACAGGAGCATCACAGGAGCATCAGAGGAGCATCAGAGGAGCATCAGAGGAGCATCAGAGGAGCATCAGAGGAGAATCAGAGGAGCATCAGAGGAGCCTCAGAGGAGCCTCAGAGAAGCCTCAGAGGAGCATCAGAGGAGCATCAGAGGAGCATCAGAGGAGCATCAGAGGAGCATCAGAGGAGCATCAGAGGAGCCTCAGAGGAGCATCAGAGGAGCATCAGAGGAGCATCAGAGGAGCATCAGAGGAGCAGCACAGGAGCATCAGAGGAGCATCAGAGGAGCATCAGAGGAGCATCTGAGGAGCATCAGAGGAGTATCAGAGGAGCATCAGAGGAGCATCAGAGGTGCATCAGAGGAGCATCATAGGTGCAGGAGCAGGAACAGGAGCAGGAGCTGGAGCAGGAGCAGGAGCAGGAGCAGGAGCAGGAGAAGGAGCAGGAGCAGGAGCAGGAGCAGGAGCAGGAGCAGGAGCAGGAGCAGGAGCAGGAGCAGGAGCCGGAGCAGGAGCAGGTGCAGGAGCAGGTGCAGGAGCAGGAGCATCAGAGGAGCATAGGAGGAGCATCAGAGGAGCATCAGAGGAGCATCAGAGGAGCATCAGAGGAGCATCAGAGGAGCATCAGAGGAGGATCAGAGGAGCATCAGAGGAGCATCAGAGGAGCATCAGAGGAGCATCAGAGGAGCATCAGAGGAGCATCAGAGGAGCATCAGAGGAGCATCAGAGGAGCATCAGAGGAGCCTCAGAGGAGCATCAGAGGAGCATCAGAGGAGCATCAGAGGAGCATCAGAGGAACAGCAGAGGAGCATCAGAGGAGCATCACAGGAGCATCAGAGGAGCATCAGAGGAGCATCAGAGGAGCATCAGAGGAGCATCAGAGGAGAATCAGAGGAGAATCAGAGGAGCATCAGAGGAGCCTCAGAGGAGCCTCAGAGGAGCCTCAGAGGAGCATCAGAGGAGCATCAGATGAGCATCAGAGGAGCATCAGAGGAGGATCAGAGGAGCATCAGAGGAGCATCAGAGGAGCATCAGAGGAGCATCAGAGGAGCATCAGAGGAGCATCAGAGGAGCCTCAGAGGAGCCTCAGAGGAGCATCAGAGGAGCATCAGAGGAGCATCAGAGGAGCATCAGAGGAGCATCAGAGGAGCCTCAGAGGAGCCTCAGAGGAGCCTCAGAGGAGCATCAGAGGAGCATCAGAGGATCATCAGAGGAGCATCAGAGGAGCATCAGAAGAGCATCAGTGGAGCATCAGAGGAGCATCAGAGGAGCATCAGGGGAGCATCAGAGGAGCAACAGAGGAGCATCAGAGGAGCATCAGAGGAGCATCAGAGGAGCATCAGAGGAGCATCAGAGGAGCATCAGAGGAGCATCAGTGGAGCATCAGAGGAGCATCAGAGGAACATCAGAGGAGCATCAGAGGAGCATCAGAGGAGCATCAGAGGAGCAGTAGCAGGAGCAGGAGCAGGAGCAGGAGCAGGAGCAGGAGCAGGAGCAGGAGCAGGATCAGGAGCAGGAGCATCAGAGGAGCATCCGATGAGCAGGAGCAGGAGCAGGAGCAGGAGCAGGAGCATCAGAGGAGTATCAGAGGAGCATCAGTGGAGCAGGAGCAGGAGCAGGAGCATCAGAGGAGCATCAGAGGAGCATCAGAGGAGCATCAGAGCAGCATCAGAGGAGCATCAGAGGAGCATCAGAGGAGCATCAGCGGAGCCCCAGAGGAGCCTCAGAGGAGCCTCAGAGGAGCATCAGAGGAGCATCAGAGGAGCATCAGAGGAGCATCAGAGGAGCATCAGAGGAGCCTCAGAGGAGCATCAGAGGAGCATCAGAGGAGCATCAGAGGAGCATCAGAGGAGCATCAGAGGAGCATCAGAGGAGCATCAGAGGAGCATCAGAGGATCATCAGAGGAGCAACAGAGGAGCATCAGAGGAGCATCAGAGTAGCATCAGAGGAGCATCGGAGGAGTATCAGAGGAGCATCAGAGGAGCATCAGAGGAGCATCGGAGGAGGATCAGAGGAGGATCAGAGGAGCATCAGAGAAGCATCAGAGGAGCATCAGAGGAGCATCAGAGGATCATCAGAGGAGCATCAGAGGAGCATCAGAGGAGCATCAGAGGAGCATCGGAGGAGGATCAGAGGAGGATCAGAGGAGCATCAGAGAAGCATCAGAGGAGCATCAGAGGAGCATCAGAGGATCATCAGAGGAGCATCACAGGAGCATCAGAGGAGCATCATTGGAGCATCATTGGAGCATCAGAGGAGCATCAGAGGAGCATCAGAGGAGCATCAGAGGAGCATCAGAGGAGCATCAGAGGTGCATCAGAGGAGCATCGAGCAGGAGCAGGAGCATCAGAGGTGCAGGAGCAGGAGCCGGAGCAGGAGCAGGAGCAGGAGCAGGAGCAAGAGCAGGAGCAGTAGCAGGAGCAGGAGCAGGGGCAGGAGCAGGAGCAGGAGCAGGAGCAGGAGCAGGAGCAGGAGCAGGAGCAGGAGCAGGAGCAGGAGTAGGAGCAGGAACAGGAGCAAGAGCAGGAGCAGGAGCAGGAGCAGGAGCATCAGAGGAGCATCAGAGGAGCATCAGAGGAACATCAGAGGAGCATCAGAGGAGCATCAGAGGAGCATCAGAGGAGCATCAGAGGAGCATCAGAGGAGCATCAGAGGAGAATCAGAGGAGCATCACAGGAGCATCACAGGAGCATCAGACGAGCATCAGTGGAGCATCAGAGGAGGATCAGAGGATCATCAGAGGAGCATCAGAGGAGCATCAGCGGAGCATCAGAGGAGAATCAGAGGAGCATCAGAGGAGCATCACAGAGGCATCAGAGGAGTATCAGAGGTGCATCAGAGGAGCATCAGAGGTGCAGGAGCAGGAGCATCAGAGGAGTATCAGAGGAGCATCAGAGGAGTATCAGAGGTGCATCAGAGGAGCATCAGAGGTGCAGGAGCAGGAGCAGGAGCAGGAGCAGGAACAGGAGCAGGAGCAGGAGCAGGAGCAGGAGCAGGAGCAGGAGCAGGAGCAGGAGCAGGAGCAGGAGCAGGAGCAGGAGCAGGAGCAGGAGCAGGAGCATCAGAGGAGCATCAGAGGAGCATCAGAGGAGCATCAGAGGAGTATCAGAGGAGCATCAGAGGAGCATCAGAGGAGCATCAGAGGAGGATCAGAGGAGTATCAGAGGAGCATCAGAGGAGCATCAGAGGAGCATCAGAGGAGCATCAGAGGAGCATCAGAGGAGCATCAGATGAGGATCAGAGGAGCATCAGAGGAGCATCAGAGGAGCCTCAGAGGAGCATCAGAGGAGCATCAGAGGAGCATCAGAGGAACAGCAGAGGAACAGCAGAGGAGCATCACAGGAGCATCAGAGGAGCATCACAGGAGCATCACAGGAGCATCAGAGGAGCATCAGAGGAGCATCAGAGGAGCATCAGAAGAGAATCAGAGGAGCCTCAGAGGAGCCTCAGAGGAGCATCAGAGGAGCATCAGAGGAGCATCAGAGGAGCATCAGAGGAGCATCAGAGGAGCATCAGAGGAGCATCAGAGGAGGATCAGAGGAGCATCAGAGGAGCATCAGAGGAGCATCAGAGGAGGATCACAGGAGCATCAGAGGAGCATCACAGGAGCATCAGAGGAGCATCAGAGGAGCATCAGAGGAGCATCAGAGGAGCATCAGAGGAGCCTCAGAGGAGCATCAGAGGAGCATCAGAGGAGCATCAGAGGAGCATCAGAGGAGCATCAGAGGAGCATCAGAGGAGGATCAGAGGAGCATCAGAGGAGCATCAGAGGAGCATCAGAGGAGCATCAGAGTAGCATCAGAGGAGCATCAGAGGAGCATCAGAGGAGAATCAGATGAGCATCAGAGGAGGATCAGAGGAGCATAAGAGGAGCATCAGAGGAGCATCAGAGGAGCATCAGAGGAGAATCAGAGGAGCATCAGATGAGCATCAGAGGAGCAGCAGAGGAGCATCAGAGGAGCATCACAGGAGCATCAGAGGAGCATCAGAGGAGCATCAGAGGAGCATCAGAGGAGCATCAGAGGTGGATCAGAGGAGCATCAGAGGAGCATCAGAGGAGCATCAGAGGAGAATCAGAGGAGCATCAGATGAGCATCAGAGGAGCAGCAGAGGAGCATCAGAGGAGCATCACAGGAGCATCAGAGGAGCATCAGAGGAGTATCAGAGGAGCATCAGAGGAGCATCAGAGGAGCATCAGAGGAGCATCAGAGGAGCATCAGAGGAGCCTCAGAGGAGCATCAGAGGAGCATCAGAGGAGCATCAGAGGAGCATCAGAGGAGCATCAGAGGAGCATCAGAGGAGCATCAGAGGAGCATCAGAGGAGCATCAGAGGAGCATCAGAGGTGCATCAGAGGAGCATCAGAGGAGCATCACAGGAGCATCAGAGGAGCATCAGAGGAGCATCAGAGGAGCATCAGAGGAGCATCAGAGGTGCATCAGAGGAGCATCAGAGGAGCAACACAGGAGCATCAGAGGAGCATCAGAGGAGCATCAGAGGAGCATCACAGGAGCATCAGAGGAGCATCAGAGGAGCATCAGAGGAGCCTCAGAGGAGCCTCAGAGGAGCCTCAGAGGAGCCTCAGAGGAGCATCAGAGGAGCATCAGAGGAGCATCAGAGGAGCATCAGAGGAGCATCAGAGGAGGATCAGAGGAGCATCAGAGGAGCATCAGAGGAGCATCAGAGGAGCATCAGAGGAGCATCAGAGGAGGATCAGAGGAGGATCAGAGGAGCATCAGAGGAGCATCAGAGGAGCATCAGAGGAGCATCAGAGGAGCATCAGAGGAGCATCAGAGGAGCAGGAGCAGGAGCAGGAGCAGGAGCAGGAGCGTCAGAGGTCATCAGAGGAGCATCAGAGGAGCAGGAGCAGGAGCAGGAGCATCAGAGGAGCATCAGAGGAGCATCAGTGGAGCGTCAGAGGAGCATCAGAGGAGCATCAGAGGAGCATCAGAGGAGCATCAGGGGAGCATCAGAGGAGCATCAGTGGAGCATCAGAGGAGCATCAGTGGAGCATCAGAGGAGCATCAGAGGAGCATCAGAGGAGCATCAGAGGAGCATCAGAGGAGCATCAGAGGAGCATCAGAGGAGCATCAGAGGAGCATCAGAGGAGCCTCAGAGGAGCATCAGAGGAGCATCAGAGGAGCATCAGAGGAGCATCAGAGGAGCATCAGAGGAGCATCAGAGGAGCATCAGAGGAGCATCAGAGGAGGATCAGAGGAGCATCAGAGGAGCATCAGAGGAGCATCAGAGGAGGATCAGAGGAGCATCAGAGGAGCATCAGAGGAGCAGGAGTAGGAGCATGAGCATCAGAGGAGCATCAGAGGAGCATCAGAGGAGCATCAGAGGAGCATCTGAGGAGCATCAGAGGAGTATCAGAGGAGCATCAGAGGAGTATCAGAGGTGCATCAGAGGAGCATCAGAGGAGCATCAAACAGGAACAGGAGCAGGAGCAGGAGCAGGAGCAGGAGCAGGAGCAGGAGCAGGAGCAGGAGCAGGAGCAGGAGCAGGAGCAGGAGCAGGAGCAGGAGCAGGAGCAGGAGCAGGAGCAGGAGCAGGAGCAGGAGCAGGAGCATCAGAGGAGCATAGGAGGAGCATCAGAGGAGCATCAGAGGAGCATCAGAGGAGTATCAGAGGTGCATCAGAGGAGCATCAGAGGTGCAGGAGCTGGAGCAGGAGCAGGAACAGGAGCAGGAGCAGGAGCAGGAGCAGGAGCAGGAGAAGGAGCAGGAGCAGGAGCAGGAGCAGGAGCAGGAGCAGGAGCAGGAGCAGGAGCAGGAGCAGGAGCATCAGAGGAGCATAGGAGGAGCATCAGAGTTGGGGAATCAGAGGCGGGGAATCAGATATGGGGAAACAGAGGCGGGGAATCAGAGGCCGGGAATCAGATATGGGGAAACAGAGGCGGGGAATCCGAGGCGGGGAAACAGAGGCGGGGAATCAGATATGGGGAATCAGAGGTGGGGAATCAGAGGTTGGGAATCACAGGCAGGGAATCAGAGGCTTGGAATCAGATGCAGGGAATCAGATGCGGGGAATCAGATGCGGGGAATCAGAGCTGGGGAATCAGATGTGGGGAAATAGATTTGGGGAATCAGAGGCGGGGACTTAGATATTGGGAAGCAGAGGCGGGGAATCAGAGGCGGGGAAACCCAGGCGGGGAATCAGATATGGGGAATCAGAGGTGGGGAATCAGAGGCAAGGAATCAGATGTGCGGAATCAGAGATGGGGAATCAGAGGCCGGGAATCAGAGGTGGTGAATCAGAGATGGGGAATCAGAGGCGGGGAATCAGAGGCAGGGAATCAGACACGGGGAATCAGAGGTGGGCAATCAGAGGCGGGGAAACCCAGGCGGGGAATCAGATATGGGGAATCAGAGGTGGGGAATCAGAGGCAAGGAATCAGATGTGCGGAATCAGAGATGGGGAATCAGAGGCAGGGAATCAGAATCAGAAGCAGGGAATCAGAGGCAGGGAATCAGAGGCCGGAATCAGATGCTGGGAATCAGAGGCCTGGAATCAGAGGCGGGGAATCAGAGGCAGGGAATCAGATGCGGGGAATCAGAGGCGGGGAATCAGAGCTGGGGAATCAGAGGCGGGGTATTAGAGGCAGGGAATCAGATATGGGGAATGAGAGGCGGGGAATCAGAGGTGGGGAATCATAGGCAGGGAATCGGATGTGCGGAATCAGAGATGGGGAATCAGAGGCCGGGAATCAGAGGTGGTGAATCAGAGATGGGGAATCAGAGGCGGGGAATCAGAGGCAGGGAATCAGACACGGGGAATCAGAGGTGGGCAATCAGAGGCGGGGAATCAGATATGGGGAATCAGAGGCGGGGAATCAGAGGCGGGGAAACAGAGGCGGGGAATCAGAAATGGGGAATCAGAGGTGGGGCATCAGAGGTTGTGAATCACAGATGGGGAATCAGAGGCGGGGAATCAGAGGCAGGGAATCAGATGCGGGGAATCAGAGGCGGGGATTCAGAGCTGGGGAATCAGAGGCAGGGAATCAGACACGGGGAATCAGAGGCGGGGAATCAGAGGCGGGGAATCAGAGGCGGGGAATCAGAGGCAGGGAATCGGATGCCGGGAATCAGAGGCGGGAAATCAGAGCTGGGGAATCAGAGGCGGGGAATCAGAGTTGGGGAATCAGAGGCGGCGAAGCAGATATGGGGAAATAGAGGCGGGGAATCAGATATGGGGAATCAGAGGCGGGGAATCAGATATGGGGAATCAGAGGCTGGGAATCAGAGGGGGGGAAACAGAGGCGGGGAATAAGATATGGGGAATCAGATGTGGGGAATCAGGGGCGGGGAATCAGTGGCAGGGAATCAGAGGCGGGGAATCAGAGGCGGGGAATCAAAGGAAGGGAATCAGACACGGGGAATCAGAGGTGGGGAATCAGAGATGGGGAATCAGAGGCGGGGAATCACAGGCAGGGAATCAGACGCGGGGAATCAGAGGCGGGGAATCAGAGCTGGGGAATCAGAGGTGGGGAATCAGAGTCGGGGAATCAGAGGCAGGGAATCGGTTGTGCGGAATCAGAGATGGGGAATCAGATGTGGGGAATCAGAGGCAGTGAATCACAGATGGGGAATCAGAGGCGGGGAATCAGAGGCAAGAAATCAGACGGGGATTCAGAGGCTGGGAATCAGACGGGGGGAATCAAAGGCGGGGAATCAGAGCTGGTGAATCAGAGGCAGGGAATCAGAGTTGGGGATTCAGAGGCGGGGAATCAGATATGGGGAAACAGAGGCGGGGAATGAGAGGCGGGCAAGCAGAGGCGGGGAATTAGATATGGGGAATCAGAGGTGGGGAATCAGAGGTGGTGAATCAGAGATGGGGAATCACAGGCGGGGGATCAGAGGCAGCGAATAGAACGCGGGGAATCAGAGGCAGGGAATCAGAGCTGGGGAATCAGAGGCGGGGAATCAGATATGGGGAAACAGAGGCGGGGAATCAGAGGCGGGGAAACAGAGGCGGGGAATCAGACATGGGGAATCGAATGCGGGGAATCAGAGGCGGGGAATCAGAGCTGGGGAATCAGAGGCGGGGAATCAGAATTGGGGCATAAGAGGTGGGGAATTAGATATGGGGAAACAGAGGCGGGGAATCAGAGGCGGGGAAACAGAGGCGGGGAATCAGATATGGGGAATCAGAGGTGGGGAATCAGAGGCAGGGAATCAGATGTGCGGAATCAGAGATGGGGAATCAGAGGCAGGGAATCAGAATCAGAAGCGGGGAATCAGAGGCCGGGAATCAGAGGCCGGGAATCAGATGCTGGGAATAAGAGGCCGGGAATCAGAGGTGGGGAATCAGAGTCCAGGAATCAGAGATGGGGATTCAGAGGCGGGGAATGAGATATGGAGAATCAGAGGCGGAGAATCAGAGGCGGGGAAACAGAGGTGGGGAATCAGATATGGGGAATCAGAGGTGGCGAATCAAAGGCGGTGAATCAGAGATGGGGAATCAGAGGCGGGGAATCAGAGGCAGGGAATCAGATGCGGGGATTCAGAGGCGGGGAATCAGAGCTGGCGAATCAGAGGCGGGGAATCAGAGGTGGGCAATCAGAGCCGGGGAATCAGATATGGGGAATCAGAGGCGGGGAATCAGAGGCGGGGAAACAGAGGCGGGGAATCAGATATGGGGAATCAGAGGTGGGGAATCAGAGGTTGTGAATCAGAGGGAGGGAATCAGACGCGGGGAATCAGAGGCGGGGATTCAGAGCTGGGGAATCAGAGGCGGGGAATCAGAGTTGTGGAATCAGAGGCAGGGAATCTGATATGGGGAATCAGAGGCGGGGAATCACAGGCGGAGAAACAGAGGCGGGGAATCAGATATGGGGAATCAGAGGTGGGGAATCAGGGGCAGGGAATCAGTGGCAGGGAATCAGAGGCGGGGAATCTGAGGCGGGGAATCAGAGGCAGGGAATCAGACACGGGGAATCAGAGGCGGGGAATCAGAGATGGCGAATCAGAGGCGGGGAATCAGAGGCAGGGAATCGGACGCCGGGAATCAGAGGCGGGGAATCAGAGCTGGGGAATCAGAGGCGGGGAATCAGAGTTGGGGAATCAGAGGCGGGGAATCAGATATGGGGAAATAGAGGCGGGGAATCATATATGGGGAATCAGAGGTGTGGAATCAGAGGTTGGGAATCAGAGGCAGGGAATCAGAGGCGGGGAAACAGAGGCGGGGAATCAGATATGGGGAATCAGAGGTGGCGAATCAAAGGCGGTGAAACAGAGATGGGGAATCAGGGCAGGGAATCAGAGGCAGGGAATCAGAGCTGGGGAAACAGAGGCGGGGAATCAGATATGGGGAATCAGAGGTGGGGAATCAGGGGCGGGGAATCAGTGGCAGGGAATCAGAGCTGGGGAATCAGAGGTGGGGAATCAGAGCTGGGGAAACAGAGGCGGGGAATCAGATATGGGGAATCAGAGGTGGGGAATCAGAGGCGGGGAATCAGAGGCAGGGAATCAGATGCGGGGAATCAGAGGCGGGGATTCAGAGCTGGGGAATCAGAGGCAGGGAATCAGACACGGGGAATCAGAGGCGGGGAATCAGAGGCGGGGAATCAGAGGCGGGGAATCAGAGGCAGGGAATCGGATGCCGGGTATCAGAGGCGGGAAATCAGAGCTGGGGAATCAGAGGCGGGGAATCAGAGTTGGGGAATCAGAGGCGGCGAAGCAGATATGGGGAAATAGAGGCGGGGAATCAGATATGGGGAATCAGAGGCGGGGAATCAGATATGGGGAATCAGAGGCTGGGAATCAGAGGGGGGGAAACAGAGGCGGGGAATAAGATATGGGGAATCAGATGTGGGGAATCAGGGGCGGGGAATCAGTGGCAGGGAATCAGAGGCGGGGAATCAGAGGCGGGGAATCAAAGGAAGGGAATCAGACACGGGGAATCAGAGGTGGGGAATCAGAGATGGGGAATCAGAGGCGGGGAATCACAGGCAGGGAATCAGACGCGGGGAATCAGAGGCGGGGAATCAGCTGGGGAATCAGAGGTGGGGAATCAGAGTCGGGGAATCAGAGGCAGGGAATCGGTTGTGCGGAATCAGAGATGGGGAATCAGATGTGGGGAATCAGAGGCAGTGAATCAGAGATGGGGAATCAGAGGCGGGGAATCAGAGGCAAGAAATCAGACGGGGATTCAGAGGCTGGGAATCAGACGGGGGGAATCAAAGGCGGGGAATCAGAGCTGGTGAATCAGAGGCAGGGAATCAGAGTTGGGGATTCAGAGGCGGGGAATCAGATATGGGGAAACAGAGGCGGGGAATGAGAGGCGGGCAAGCAGAGGCGGGGAATTAGATATGGGGAATCAGAGGTGGGGAATCAGAGGTGGTGAATCAGAGATGGGGAATCACAGGCGGGGGATCAGAGGCAGCGAATAGAACGCGGGGAATCAGAGGCAGGGAATCAGAGCTGGGGAATCCGAGGCGGGGAATCAGATATGGGGAAACAGAGGCGGGGAATCAGAGGCGGGGAAACAGAGGCGGGGAATCAGACATGGGGAATCGGATGCGGGGAATCAGAGGCGGGGAATCAGAGCTGGGGAATCAGAGGCGGGGAATCAGAATTGGGGCATAAGAGGTGGGGATTTAGATATGGGGAAACAGAGGCGGGGAATCAGAGGCGGGGAAACAGAGGCGGGGAATCAGATATGGGGAATCAGAGGTGGGGAATCAGAGGCAGGGAATCAGATGTGCGGAATCAGAGATGGGGAATCAGAGGCAGGGAATCAGAATCAGAAGCGGGGAATCAGAGGCCGGGAATCAGAGGCCGGGAATCAGATGCTGGGAATAAGAGGCCGGGAATCAGAGGTGGGGAATCAGAGTCCGGGAATCAGAGATGGGGATTCAGAGGCGGGGAATGAGATATGGAGAATCAGAGGCGGAGAATCAGAGGCGGGGAAACAGAGGTGGGGAATCAGATATGGGGAATCAGAGGTGGCGAATCAAAGGCGGTGAATCAGAGATGCGGAATCAGAGGCGGGGAATCAGAGGCAGGGAATCAGATGCGGGGATTCAGAGGCGGGGAATCAGAGCTGGCGAATCAGAGGCGGGGAATCAGAGGTGGGCAATCAGAGCCGGGGAATCAGATATGGGGAATCAGAGGCGGGGAATCAGAGGCGGGGAAACAGAGGCGGGGTATCAGATATGGGGAATCAGAGGTGGGGAATCAGAGGTTGTGAATCAGAGGGAGGGAATCAGACGCGGGGAATCAGAGGCGGGGATTCAGAGCTGGGGAATCAGAGGCGGGGAATCAGAGTTGGGGAATCAGAGGCAGGGAATCTGATATGGGGAATCAGAGGCGGGGAATCAGAGGCGGAGAAACAGAGGCGGGGAATCAGATATGGGGAATCAGAGGTGGGGAATCAGGGGCAGGGAATCAGTGGCAGGGAATCAGAGGCGGGGAATCTGAGGCAGGGAATCAGAGGCAGGGAATCAGACACGGGGAATCAGAGGCGGGGAATCAGAGATGGCGAATCAGAGGCGGGGAATCAGAGGCAGGGAATCGGACGCCGGGAATCAGAGGCGGGGAATCAGAGCTGGGGAATCAGAGGCGGGGAATCAGAGTTGGGGAATCAGAGGCGGGGAATCAGATATGGGGAAATAGAGGCGGGGAATCATATATGGGGAATCAGAGGTGTGGAATCAGAGGTTGGGAATCAGAGGCAGGGAATCAGAGGCGGGGAAACAGAGGCGGGGAATCAGATATGGGGAATCAGAGGTGGCGAATCAAAGGCGGTGAAACAGAGATGGGGAATCAGGGCAGGGAATCAGAGGCAGGGAATCAGAGCTGGGGAAACAGAGGCGGGGAATCAGATATGGGGAATCAGAGGTGGGGAATCAGGGGCGGGGAATCAGTGGCAGGGAATCAGAGCTGGGGAATCAGAGGTGGGGAATCAGAGCTGGGGAAACAGAGGCGGGGAATCAGATATGGGGAATCAGAGGTGGGGAATCAGGGGCGGGGAATCAGTGGCAGGGAATCAGAGGCCGGGAATAAAAGGCGGGGAATCAGAGCTGGGGAATCAGAGGCGGGGAATCAGAGTTGGGGAATCAGAGGAGGGGAATCAGATATGGGGAAACAGAGGCCGGGAATCAGAGGCAGGGAAACAGAGGCGGGGAATCAGATATGGGGAATCAGAGGTGGGGAATTAGAGGTTGCGTATCAGAGGCGGGGAATCAGAGGCGGGGAATCAGAGGCAGGGAATCGGATGTGCGGAATCAGAGATGGGGAATCAGAGGTGGGGATTCAGAGGTGGTGAATCAGAGAAGGGGAATCAGAGGCTGGGAATCAGAGGCAGGGAATCAGACGCAGGGAATCAGAGGCGGGGAATCATAGCTGGCGAATTAGAGGAGGGGAATCAGAGTTGGGGAATCAGAGGCGGGGAATCAGAGATGGGGAAACAGAGGCGGGGAATCAGAGGCGGGGAAACAGAGGCGGGGAATCAGATATGGGGAATCAGAGGTGGGGAATCAGAGGTTGTGAATCAGAGGGAGGGAATCAGACGCGGGGAATCAGAGGCGGGGATTCAGAGCTGGGGAATCAGAGGCGGGGAATCAGAGTTGTGGAATCAGAGGCAGGGAATCTGATATGGGGAATCAGAGGCGGGGAATCACAGGCGGAGAAACAGAGGCGGGGAATCAGATATGGGGAATCAGAGGTGGGGAATCAGGGGCAGGGAATCAGTGGCAGGGAATCAGAGGCGGGGAATCTGAGGCGGGGAATCAGAGGCAGGGAATCAGACACGGGGAATCAGAGGCGGGGAATCAGAGATGGCGAATCAGAGGCGGGGAATCAGAGGCAGGGAATCGGACGCCGGGAATCAGAGGCGGGGAATCAGAGCTGGGGAATCAGAGGCGGGGAATCAGAGTTGGGGAATCAGAGGCGGGGAATCAGATATGGGGAAATAGAGGCGGGGAATCATATATGGGGAATCAGAGGTGTGGAATCAGAGGTTGGGAATCAGAGGCAGGGAATCAGAGGCGGGGAAACAGAGGCGGGGAATCAGATATGGGGAATCAGAGGTGGCGAATCAAAGGCGGTGAAACAGAGATGGGGAATCAGGGCAGGGAATCAGAGGCAGGGAATCAGAGCTGGGGAAACAGAGGCGGGGAATCAGATATGGGGAATCAGAGGTGGGGAATCAGGGGCGGGGAATCAGTGGCAGGGAATCAGAGCTGGGGAATCAGAGGTGGGGAATCAGAGCTGGGGAAACAGAGGCGGGGAATCAGATATGGGGAATCAGAGGTGGGGAATCAGAGGCGGGGAATCAGAGGCAGGGAATCAGATGCGGGGAATCAGAGGCGGGGATTCAGAGCTGGGGAATCAGAGGCAGGGAATCAGACACGGGGAATCAGAGGCGGGGAATCAGAGGCGGGGAATCAGAGGCGGGGAATCAGAGGCAGGGAATCGGATGCCGGGTATCAGAGGCGGGAAATCAGAGCTGGGGAATCAGAGGCGGGGAATCAGAGTTGGGGAATCAGAGGCGGCGAAGCAGATATGGGGAAATAGAGGCGGGGAATCAGATATGGGGAATCAGAGGCGGGGAATCAGATATGGGGAATCAGAGGCTGGGAATCAGAGGGGGGGAAACAGAGGCGGGGAATAAAATATGGGGAATCAGATGTGGGGAATCAGGGGCGGGGAATCAGTGGCAGGGAATCAGAGGCGGGGAATCAGAGGCGGGGAATCAAAGGAAGGGAATCAGACACGGGGAATCAGAGGTGGGGAATCAGAGATGGGGAATCAGAGGCGGGGAATCACAGGCAGGGAATCAGACGCGGGGAATCAGAGGCGGGGAATCAGCTGGGGAATCAGAGGTGGGGAATCAGAGTCGGGGAATCAGAGGCAGGGAATCGGTTGTGCGGAATCAGAGATGGGGAATCAGATGTGGGGAATCAGAGGCAGTGAATCAGAGATGGGGAATCAGAGGCGGGGAATCAGAGGCAAGAAATCAGACGGGGATTCAGAGGCTGGGAATCAGACGGGGGGAATCAAAGGCGGGGAATCAGAGCTGGTGAATCAGAGGCAGGGAATCAGAGTTGGGGATTCAGAGGCGGGGAATCAGATATGGGGAAACAGAGGCGGGGAATGAGAGGCGGGCAAGCAGAGGCGGGGAATTAGATATGGGGAATCAGAGGTGGGGAATCAGAGGTGGTGAATCAGAGATGGGGAATCACAGGCGGGGGATCAGAGGCAGCGAATAGAACGCGGGGAATCAGAGGCAGGGAATCAGAGCTGGGGAATCCGAGGCGGGGAATCAGATATGGGGAAACAGAGGCGGGGAATCAGAGGCGGGGAAACAGAGGCGGGGAATCAGACATGGGGAATCGGATGCGGGGAATCAGAGGCGGGGAATCAGAGCTGGGGAATCAGAGGCGGGGAATCAGAATTGGGGCATAAGAGGTGGGGATTTAGATATGGGGAAACAGAGGCGGGGAATCAGAGGCGGGGAAACAGAGGCGGGGAATCAGATATGGGGAATCAGAGGTGGGGAATCAGAGGCAGGGAATCAGATGTGCGGAATCAGAGATGGGGAATCAGAGGCAGGGAATCAGAATCAGAAGCGGGGAATCAGAGGCCGGGAATCAGAGGCCGGGAATCAGATGCTGGGAATAAGAGGCCGGGAATCAGAGGTGGGGAATCAGAGTCCGGGAATCAGAGATGGGGATTCAGAGGCGGGGAATGAGATATGGAGAATCAGAGGCGGAGAATCAGAGGCGGGGAAACAGAGGTGGGGAATCAGATATGGGGAATCAGAGGTGGCGAATCAAAGGCGGTGAATCAGAGATGCGGAATCAGAGGCGGGGAATCAGAGGCAGGGAATCAGATGCGGGGATTCAGAGGCGGGGAATCAGAGCTGGCGAATCAGAGGCGGGGAATCAGAGGTGGGCAATCAGAGCCGGGGAATCAGATATGGGGAATCAGAGGCGGGGAATCAGAGGCGGGGAAACAGAGGCGGGGTATCAGATATGGGGAATCAGAGGTGGGGAATCAGAGGTTGTGAATCAGAGGGAGGGAATCAGACGCGGGGAATCAGAGGCGGGGATTCAGAGCTGGGGAATCAGAGGCGGGGAATCAGAGTTGGGGAATCAGAGGCAGGGAATCTGATATGGGGAATCAGAGGCGGGGAATCAGAGGCGGAGAAACAGAGGCGGGGAATCAGATATGGGGAATCAGAGGTGGGGAATCAGGGGCAGGGAATCAGTGGCAGGGAATCAGAGGCGGGGAATCTGAGGCAGGGAATCAGAGGCAGGGAATCAGACACGGGGAATCAGAGGCGGGGAATCAGAGATGGCGAATCAGAGGCGGGGAATCAGAGGCAGGGAATCGGACGCCGGGAATCAGAGGCGGGGAATCAGAGCTGGGGAATCAGAGGCGGGGAATCAGAGTTGGGGAATCAGAGGCGGGGAATCAGATATGGGGAAATAGAGGCGGGGAATCATATATGGGGAATCAGAGGTGTGGAATCAGAGGTTGGGAATCAGAGGCAGGGAATCAGAGGCGGGGAAACAGAGGCGGGGAATCAGATATGGGGAATCAGAGGTGGCGAATCAAAGGCGGTGAAACAGAGATGGGGAATCAGGGCAGGGAATCAGAGGCAGGGAATCAGAGCTGGGGAAACAGAGGCGGGGAATCAGATATGGGGAATCAGAGGTGGGGAATCAGGGGCGGGGAATCAGTGGCAGGGAATCAGAGCTGGGGAATCAGAGGTGGGGAATCAGAGCTGGGGAAACAGAGGCGGGGAATCAGATATGGGGAATCAGAGGTGG
The DNA here is from genome assembly GCF_036971445.1 of Narcine bancroftii. Lineage (NCBI taxonomy): Eukaryota > Metazoa > Chordata > Chondrichthyes > Torpediniformes > Narcinidae > Narcine > Narcine bancroftii. The sequence continues at coordinate 264,982,182 of NC_091470.1, forward strand.
GGAACCAGGGGCGGGGAATCAGTGGCAGGGAATCAGAGGCCGGGAATAAAAGGCGGGGAATCAGAGCTGGGGAATCAGAGGCGGGGAATCAGAGTTGGGGAATCAGAGGAGGGGAATCAGATATGGGGAAACAGAGGCCGGGAATCAGAGGCAGGGAAACAGAGGCGGGGAATCAGATATGGGGAATCAGAGGTGGGGAATTAGAGGTTGCGTATCAGAGGCGGGGAATCAGAGGCGGGGAATCAGAGGCAGGGAATCGGATGTGCAGAATCAGAGATGGGGAATCAGAGGTGGGGATTCAGAGGTGGTGAATCAGAGAAGGGGAATCAGAGGCTGGGAATCAGAGGCAGGGAATCAGACGCAGGGAATCAGAGGCGGGGAATCATAGCTGGCGAATTAGAGGAGGGGAATCAGAGTTGGGGAATCAGAGGCGGGGAATCAGAGATGGGGAAACAGAGGCGGGGAATCAGAGGCGGGGAAACAGAGGCGGGGAATCAGATATGGGGAATCAGAGGTGGGGAATCAGAGGCAGGGAATCAGATGTGCGGAATCAGAGATGGGGAATCAGAGGCAGGGAATCAGAATCAGAAGCAGGGAATCAGTGGCAGGGAATCAGAGGCCGGGAATAAAAGGCGGGGAATCAGAGGCAGGGAATCGGATGTGCGGAATCAGAGATGGGGAATCAGAGGTGGGGATTCAGAGGTGGTGAATCAGAGAAGGGGAATCAGAGGCTGGGAATCAGAGGCAGGGAATCAGATGCAGGGAATCAGAGGCGGGGAATCATAGCTGGCGAATTAGAGGAGGGGAATCAGAGTTGGGGAATCAGAGGCGGGGAATCAGATATGGGGAAACAGAGGCGGGGAATCAGAGGTGGGGAAACAGAGGCGGGGAATCAGAGATGGGGAATCAGAGGTGGGGAATCAGGGGCAGAAAATCAGTGGCAGGGAATCAGACGCGGGGAATCAGAGGCGGGGAATCAGAGGCGGGGAATCAGAGGCGGGGAATCAGAGGCAGGGAATCGGATGTGCGGAATCAGAGATGGGGAATCAGAGGTGGGGATTCAGAGGTGGTGAATCAGAGAAGGGGAATCAGAGGCTGGGAATCAGAGGCAGGGAATCAGACGCAGGGAATAAGAGGCCGGGAATCAGAGGTGGGGAAACAGAGGCGGGGAATCAGATATGGGGAATCAGAGGTGGGGAATCAGGGGCGGGGAATCAGTGGCAGGGAATCAGAGGCCGGGAATAAAAGACGGGGAATCAAAGCTGGGGATTCAGAGGCGGGGAATCAGAGTTGGGGAATCAGAGGAGAGGAATCAGATATGGGGAAACAGAGGCCGGGAATCAGAGGCAGGGAAACAGAGGCGGGGAATCAGATATGGGGAATCAGATATGGGGAATCAGAGGTGGGGAATTAGAGGTTGCGAATCAGAGGCGGGGAATCAGAGGCAGGGAATCAGAGGCAGGGAATCGGATGTGCGGAATCAGAGATGGGGAATCAGAGGTGGGGATTCAGAGGTGGTGAATCAGAGAAGGGGAATCAGAGGCTGGGAATCAGAGGCATGGAATCAGACGCAGGGAATCAGAGGCGGGGAATCATAGCTGGCGAATTAGAGGAGGGGAAACAGAGTTGGGGAATCAGAGGCGGGGAATCAGATATGGGGAAACAGAGGCGGGGAATCAGAGGCGGGGAAACAGAGGCGGGGAATCAGATATGGGGAATCAGAGGTGGGGAATCAGAGGCAGGGAATCAGATGTGCGGAATCATAGATGGGGAATCAGAGGCAGGGAATCAGAATCAGAAGCAGGGAATCAGAGGCCGGGAATCAAAGGCCGGAATCAGATGCTGGGAATCAGAGTCCTGGAATCAGAGGCGGGGAATCAGAGGCAGGGAATCAGATGCGGGGAATCAGAGGCGGGGAATCAGAGCTGGGGAATCAGAGGCAGGGTATTAGAGTTGGGGAATCAGAGGCGGGGAATCAGAAATGGGGAAACAGAGGTGGGGAATCAGAGGCGGGGAAACAGAGGCAGGGAATCAGATATGGGGAATCAGAGGCGGGGAATCAGAGGTGGGGAATCATAGGCAGGGAATCGGATGTACGGAATCAGAGATGGGGTATCAGAGGTGGGGAATCAGAGGTGGTGAGTCAGAGATGGGGAATCAGAGGCGGGGAATCAGAGGCAGGGAATCAGAAACGGGGAATCAGAGGCGGGCAATCATAACTGGCGAATCAGAGGAGGGGAATCAGTGGTGGGGAATCAGAGGCGGGGAATCAGATATGGTGAATCAGAGGTGGGGAATCAGACGCGGGGAAACAGAGGCCGGGAATCAGATATGTTGTATCAGAGGTGGGGAATCAGAGGCGGGAAATCAGAGCTGGGGAATCAGAGGCGGGGAAATCAGAGTTGGGGAATCAGAGTCCGGGAATCAGAGATGGGAAATCAGAGGAGGGGAATCAAATATGGGGAATCAGAGGCGGGAAATCAGAGTTGGGGAATCAGAGTCTGGGAATCAGAGATGGGGAATCAGAGGCGGGGAATCAAATATGGGGAATCAGAGGCGGGGAATCAGAGGCGGGGAAACAGAGGCGGTGAATCAGATATGGGCAATCAGAGGTGGCGAATCAGAGGTAGAGAATCAGAGATGGGGAAGCAGAGGTGGGGAATCAGAGGCGGGAAATCAGTGCTGGGGAATCAGAGGCGGGGAATCAGAGTTGGGGAATCAGAGTCCAGGAATCAGAGATGGGGAATCAGAGGCGGGGAATCAAATATGGGGAATCAGAGGCGGGGAATCAGAGGCGGGGAAACAGAGGCAGTGAATCAGATATGGGGAATCAGAGGTGGGGAATCAGAGGCGGGGAAACAGAGGCGGGGAATCAGATATGGGGAATCAGAGGTGGGGAATCAGAGGTTGGGAATCACAGGCAGGGAATCAGAGGCTTGGAATCAGATGCAGGGAATCAGATGCGGGGAATCAGAGGCGGGGAATCAGAGCTGGGGAATCAGATGTGGGGAAACAGATTTGGGGAATCAGAGGCGGGGACTTAGATATTGGGAAGCAGAGGCTGGGAATCAGAGGCGGGGAAACCCAGGCGGGGAATCAGATATGGGGAATCAGAGGTGGGGAATCAGAGGCAAGGAATCAGATGTGCGGAATCAGAGATGGGGAATCAGAGGCAGGGAATCAGAATCAGAAGCAGGGAATCAGAGGCAGGGAATCAGAGGCCGGAATCAGATGCTGGGAATCAGAGGCCTGGAATCAGAGGCGGGGAATCAGAGGCAGGGAATCAGATGCGGGGAATCAGAGGCGGGGAATCAGAGCTGGGGAATCAGAGGCGGGGTATTAGAGGCAGGGAATCAGATATGGGGAATGAGAGGCGGGGAATCAGAGGTGGGGAATCATAGGCAGGGAATCGGATGTGCGGAATCAGAGATGGGGAATCAGAGGCCGGGAATCAGAGGTGGTGAATCAGAGATGGGGAATCAGAGGCGGGGAATCAGAGGCAGGGAATCAGACGCGGGGAATCAGAGGTGGGCAATCAGAGGCGGGGAATCAGATATGGGGAATCAGAGGCGGGGAATCAGAGGCGGGGAAACAGAGGCGGGGAATCAGAAATGGGGAATCAGAGGTGGGGCATCAGAGGTTGTGAATCACAGATGGGGAATCAGAGGCGGGGAATCAGAGGCAGGGAATCAGATGCGGGGAATCAGAGGCGGGGATTCAGAGCTGGGGAATCAGAGGCAGGGAATCAGACACGGGGAATCAGAGGCGGGGAATCAGAGGCGGGGAATCAGAGGCGGGGAATCAGAGGCAGGGAATCGGATGCCGGGAATCAGAGGCGGGAAATCAGAGCTGGGGAATCAGAGGCGGGGAATCAGAGTTGGGGAATCAGAGGCGGCGAAGCAGATATGGGGAAATAGAGGCGGGGAATCAGATATGGGGAATCAGAGGCGGGGAATCAGATATGGGGAATCAGAGGCTGGGAATCAGAGGGGGGGAAACAGAGGCGGGGAATAAGATATGGGGAATCAGATGTGGGGAATCAGGGGCGGGGAATCAGTGGCAGGGAATCAGAGGCGGGGAATCAGAGGCGGGGAATCAAAGGAAGGGAATCAGACACGGGGAATCAGAGGTGGGGAATCAGAGATGGGGAATCAGAGCTGGTGAATCAGAGGCAGGGAATCAGAGTTGGGGATTCAGAGGCGGGGAATCAGATATGGGGAAACAGAGGCGGGGAATGAGAGGCGGGCAAGCAGAGGCGGGGAATTAGATATGGGGAATCAGAGGTGGGGAATCAGAGGTGGTGAATCAGAGATGGGGAATCACAGGCGGGGGATCAGAGGCAGCGAATAGAACGCGGGGAATCAGAGGCAGGGAATCAGAGCTGGGGAATCAGAGGCGGGGAATCAGATATGGGGAAACAGAGGCGGGGAATCAGAGGCGGGGAAACAGAGGCGGGGAATCAGACATGGGGAATCGGATGCGGGGAATCAGAGGCGGGGAATCAGAGCTGGGGAATCAGAGGCGGGGAATCAGAATTGGGGCATAAGAGGTGGGGAATTAGATATGGGGAAACAGAGGCGGGGAATCAGAGGCGGGGAAACAGAGGCGGGGAATCAGATATGGGGAATCAGAGGTGGGGAATCAGAGGCAGGGAATCAGATGTGCGGAATCAGAGATGGGGAATCAGAGGCAGGGAATCAGAATCAGAAGCGGGGAATCAGAGGCCGGGAATCAGAGGCCGGGAATCAGATGCTGGGAATAAGAGGCCGGGAATCAGAGGTGGGGAATCAGAGTCCGGGAATCAGAGATGGGGATTCAGAGGCGGGGAATGAGATATGGAGAATCAGAGGCGGAGAATCAGAGGCGGGGAAACAGAGGTGGGGAATCAGATATGGGGAATCAGAGGTGGCGAATCAAAGGCGGTGAATCAGAGATGGGGACTCAGAGGCGGGGAATCAGAGGCAGGGAATCAGATGCGGGGATTCAGAGGCGGGGAATCAGAGCTGGCGAATCAGAGGCGGGGAATCAGAGGTGGGCAATCAGAGCCGGGGAATCAGATATGGGGAATCAGAGGCGGGGAATCAGAGGCGGGGAAACAGAGGCGGGGAATCAGATATGGGGAATCAGAGGTGGGGAATCAGAGGTTGTGAATCAGAGGGAGGGAATCAGACGCGGGGAATCAGAGCTGGGGAATCAGAGGCGGGGAATCAGAGATGGGGATTCAGAGGCGGGGAATGAGATATGGAGAATCAGAGGCGGAGAATCAGAGCTGGGGAATCAGAGGCGGGGAATCAGAGTTGTGGAATCAGAGGCAGGGAATCTGATATGGGGAATCAGAGATGGGGAATCAGAGGCGGAGAAACAGAGGCGGGGAATCAGATATGGGGAATCAGAGGTGGGGAATCAGGGGCAGGGAATCAGTGGCAGGGAATCAGAGGCGGGGAATCTGAGGCAGGGAATCAGAGGCAGGGAATCAGACACGGGGAATCAGAGGCGGGGAATCAGAGATGGCGAATCAGAGGCGGGGAATCAGAGGCAGGGAATCGGACGCCGGGAATCAGAGGCGGGGAATCAGAGCTGGGGAATCAGAGGCGGGGAATCAGAGTTGGGGAATCAGAGGCGGGGAATCAGATATGGGGAAATAGAGGCGGGGAATCATATATGGGGAATCAGAGGTGTGGAATCAGAGGTTGGGAATCAGAGGCAGGGAATCAGAGGCGGGGAAACAGAGGCGGGGAATCAGATATGGGGAATCAGAGGTGGCGAATCAAAGGCGGTGAAACAGAGATGGGGAATCAGGGCAGGGATTCAGAGGCAGGGAATCAGAGCTGGGGAAACAGAGGCGGGGAATCAGATATGGGGAATCAGAGGTGGGGAATCAGGGGCGGGGAATCAGTGGCAGGGAATCAGAGCTGGGGAATCAGAGGTGGGGAATCAGAGCTGGGGAAACAGAGGCGGGGAATCAGATATGGGGAATCAGAGGTGGGGAATCAGGGGCGGGGAATCAGTGGCAGGGAATCAGAGGCCGGGAATAAAAGGCGGGGAATCAGAGCTGGGGAATCAGAGGCGGGGAATCATAGTTGGGGAATCAGAGGAGGGGAATCAGATATGGGGAAACAGAGGCCGGGAATCAGAGGCAGGGAAACAGAGGCGGGGAATCAGATATGGGGAATCAGAGGTGGGGAATTAGAGGTTGCGTATCAGAGGCGGGGAATCAGAGGCGGGGAATCAGAGGCAGGGAATCGGATGTGCGGAATCAGAGATGGGGAATCAGAGGTGGGGATTCAGAGGTGGTGAATCAGAGAAGGGGAATCAGAGGCTGGGAATCAGAGGCAGGGAATCAGACGCAGGGAATCAGAGGCGGGGAATCAAAGCTGGCGAATTAGAGGAGGGGAATCAGAGTTGGGGAATCAGAGGCGGGGAATCAGAGATGGGGAAACAGAGGCGGGGAATCAGAGGCGGGGAAACAGAGGCGGGGAATCAGATATGGGGAATCAGAGGTGGGGAATCAGAGGCAGGGAATCAGATGTGCGGAATCAGAGATGGGGAATCAGAGGCAGGGAATCAGAATCAGAAGCAGGGAATCAGTGGCAGGGAATCAGAGGCCGGGAATAAAAGGCGGGGAATCAGAGGCAGGGAATCGGATGTGCGGAATCAGAGATGGGGAATCAGAGGTGGGGATTCAGAGGTGGTGAATCAGAGAAGGTGAATCAGAGGCTGGGAATCAGAGGCAGGGAATCAGATGCAGGGAATCAGAGGCGGGGAATCATAGCTGGCGAATTAGAGGAGGGGAATCAGAGTTGGGGAATCAGAGGCGGGGAATCAGATATGGGGAAACAGAGGCGGGGAATCAGAGGTGGGGAAACAGAGGCGGGGAATCAGAGATGGGGAATCAGAGGTGGGGAATCAGGGGCAGAAAATCAGTGGCAGGGAATCAGACGCGGGGAATCAGAGGCGGGGAATCAGAGGCGGGGAATCAGAGGCGGGGAATCAGAGGCAGGGAATCGGATGTGCGGAATCAGAGATGGGGAATCAGAGGTGGGGATTCAGAGGTGGTGAATCAGAGAAGGGGAATCAGAGGCTGGGAATCAGAGGCAGGGAATCAGACGCAGGGAATAAGAGGCCGGGAATCAGAGGTGGGGAAACAGAGGCGGGGAATCAGATATGGGGAATCAGAGGTGGGGAATCAGGGGCGGGGAATCAGTGGCAGGGAATCAGAGGCCGGGAATAAAAGGCGGGGAATCAAAGCTGGGGATTCAGAGGCGGGGAATCAGAGTTGGGGAATCAGAGGAGGGGAATCAGATATGGGGAAACAGAGGCCGGGAATCAGAGGCAGGGAAACAGAGGCGGGGAATCAGATATGGGGAATCAGAGGTGGGGAATTAGAGGTTGCGAATCAGAGGCGGGGAATCAGAGGCGGGGAATCAGAGGCAGGGAATCGGATGTGCGGAATCAGAGATGGGGAATCAGAGGTGGGGATTCAGAGGTGGTGAATCAGAGAAGGGGAATCAGAGGCTGGGAATCAGAGGCATGGAATCAGACGCAGGGAATCAGAGGCGGGGAATCATAGCTGGCGAATTAGAGGAGGGGAATCAGAGTTGGGGAATCAGAGGGGGGAATCAGATATGGGGAAACAGAGGCGGGGAATCAGAGGCGGGGAAACAGAGGCGGGGAATCAGATATGGGGAATCAGAGGTGGGGAATCAGAGGCAGGGAATCAGATGTGCGGAATCAGAGATGGGGAATCAGAGGCAGGGAATCAGAATCAGAAGCAGGGAATCAGAGGCCGGGAATCAGAGGCCGGAATCAGATGCTGGGAATCAGAGTCCTGGAATCAGAGGCGGGGAATCAGAGGCAGGGAATCAGATGCGGGGAATCAGAGGCGGGGAATCAGAGCTGGGGAATCAGAGGCAGGGTATTAGAGTTGGGGAATCAGAGGCGGGGAATCAGATATGGGGAAACAGAGGTGGGGAATCAGAGGCGGGGAAACAGAGGCAGGGAATCAGATATGGGGAATCAGAGGCGGGGAATCAGAGGTGGGGAATCATAGGCAGGGAATCGGATGTACGGAATCAGAGATGGGGTATCAGAGGTGGGGAATCAGAGGTGGTGAGTCAGAGATGGGGAATCAGAGGCGGGGAATCAGAGGCAGGGAATCAGAAACGGGGAATCAGAGGCGGGCAATCATAACTGGCGAATCAGAGGAGGGGAATCAGTGGTGGGGAATCAGAGGCGGGGAATCAGATATGGTGAATCAGAGGTGGGGAATCAGACGCGGGGAAACAGAGGCCGGGAATCAGATATGTTGTATCAGAGGTGGGGAATCAGAGGCGGGAAATCAGAGCTGGGGAATCAGAGGCGGGGAAATCAGAGTTGGGGAATCAGAGTCCGGGAATCAGAGATGGGAAATCAGAGGAGGGGAATCAAATATGGGGAATCAGAGGCGGGAAATCAGAGTTGGGGAATCAGAGTCCGGGAATCAGAGATGGGGAATCAGAGGCGGGGAATCAAATATGGGGAATCAGAGGCGGGGAATCAGAGGCGGGGAAACAGAGGCGGTGAATCAGATATGGGCAATCAGAGGTGGCGAATCAGAGGTAGAGAATCAGAGATGGGGAAGCAGAGGTGGGGAATCAGAGGCGGGAAATCAGTGCTGGGGAATCAGAGGCGGGGAATCAGAGTTGGGGAATCAGAGTCCGGGAATCAGAGATGGGGAATCAGAGGCGGGGAATCAAATATGGGGAATCAGAGGCGGGGAATCAGAGGCGGGGAAACAGAGGCGGTGAATCAGATATGGGGAATCAGAGGTGGAGAATCAGAGGTTGAGAATCAGAGATGGGGAAGCAGAGGTGGGGAATCAGATGTGATGAATTAGAGATGGGGAATCAGAGGCGGGGTATCAGAGGCGGGGAATCAGAGGCGTGGAATCAGATATGGGAAATCAGAGGTGGGGAATCAGAGGCGGGGAAACAGAGGCGGGGAATCAGATATGGGGTATCAGAGGTGGGGAATCAGGGGCGGGGAATCAGTGGCAGGGAATCAGAGGAGGGGATTCAGAGGCGGGGAATCAGAGGCAGGGAATCAGACACTGGGAATCAGAGGCGGTGAATCAGGGATGGGGAATGAGAGGCCGGGAAACAGAGGTGGGGAATCAGAGAACGGGAATCGGAGATGGGGAATCAGAGGCGGGGAATCAGATATGGGGAATCAGAGGCGGGGAATCAGAAGCGGGGAAACAGAGGCGGTGAATCAGATATTCGGAATCAGAGGTTGCGAATCAGAGGTAGAGAATCAGAGATGGGGAAGCAGAGGTGGGGAATCAGATGTGATGAATTAGAGATGGGGAATCAGAGGCGGGGTATCAGAGGTGCCAATCAGAGGCGGTGAAACAGAGGCGGGGAATCAGATATGGGGAAACAGAGGCGGGGAATCAGAGGCAGGGAAACAGAGGCGGGGAATCAGATATGGGGAATCAGAGGTGGGGAATAACAGGTTGCGAATCAGATGCAGGGAATCAGAGGCGGGGAATCAGAGGCGGGGAATCAGAGGCAGGGAATCGGATGTGCAGAATCAGAGATGGGGAATCAGAGGTGGGGAATCAGAGGTGGTGAATCAGAGATGGGGAATCAAAGGCGTGGAATCAGAGGCAGGGTCAGACACGGGGAATCAGAGGCGGGGAATCAGATGCGGGGAACCAGAGGAGGGGAATCATAGCTGGCGAATCAGAGGCGGGGAATCAGAGGTGGGGAATCATAGGCGGGGAATCAGATATGGGGAATCAGAGGTGGGGAATCAGTGGCGGGGAAACAGAGGTGGGGAATCAGATATGTTGGATCAGAGGTGGGGAATCAGAGGCGGGGAATCAGAGCTGGGGAATCAGAGGCGGGGAATCAGAGTTGGGGAATCAGAGGCAGGGAATCAGATATGGGGAATCAGAGGTGGGGAATCAGAGGCGGGGAAACAGAGGCGGGGAATCAGATATGGGGTATCAGAGGTGGGGAATCAGGGGCGGGGAATCAGTGGCAGGGAATCAGAGGAGGGGATTCAGAGGCGGGGAATCAGAGGCAGGGAATCAGACACTGAGAGTCAGAGGCGGTGAATCAGGGATTGGGAATCAGAGGCCGGGAAACAGAGGTGGGGAATCAGAGGCGGGGAATCAGAGGCAGGGAAACAGAGGCGGTGAATCAGATATGGGGAATCAGAGGCGGGGAATCAGAGACAGGGAAACAGAGGCGGTGAATCAGATATTGGGAATCAGAGGTGGCGAATCAGAGGTAGAGAATCGGAGATGGGGAAGCAGAGGTGGGGAATCAGATGTGATGAATTAGAGATGGGGAATCAGAGGCGGGGTATCAGAGGTGCCAATCAGAGGCGGGGAAACAGAGGCGGGGAATCAGATATGGGGAATCAGAGGTGGGGAATAAGAGGTTGCGAATCAGAGGCAGGGAATCAGAGGCGGGGAATCAGAGGCGGGGAATCAGAGGCAGGGAATCGGATGTGCGGAATCAGAGATGGGGTATCAGAGGTGGGGAATCAGAGGTGGTGAGTCAGACATGGGGAATCAGAGGCGGGGAATCAGAGGCAGGGAATCAGAAATGGGGAATCAGAGGCGGGCAATCATAACTGGTGAATCAGAGGAGGGGAATCAGTGGTGGGGAATCAGAAGCGTGGAATCAGATATGGTGAATCAGAGGTGAGGAATCAGAGGCGGGGAAACAGAGGCCGGGAATCAGATATGTTGTATCACAGGTGGGGAATCAGAGGCGGGAAATCAGAGCTGGGGACTCAGAGGCGGGGAAATCAGAGTTGGGGAATCAGAGTCCGGGAATCAGAGATGGGAAATCAGAGGAGGGGAATCAAATATGGGGAATCAGAGGTGGGGAATCAGAGTTGGGGAATGAGTCCGGGAATCAGAGATGGGGAATCAGAGGCGGGGAATCAAATATGGGGAATCAGAGGCGGGGAATCAGATGCGGGGAAACAGAGGCGGTGAATCAGATATGGGCAATCAGAGGTGGCGAATCAGAGGTAGAGAATCAGAGATGGTGAAGCAGAGGTGGGGAATCAGATGTGATGAATTAGAGATGGGGAATCAGAGGCGGGGTATCAGAGGCGGGGAATCAGAGTTGGGGAATCAGAGGAGGGGAATCAGATATGGGGAAACAGAGGCCGGGAATCAGAGGCAGGGAAACAGAGGCGGGGAATCAGATATGGGGAATCAGAGGTGGGGAATTAGAGGTTGCGAATCAGAGGCAGGGGATCAGAGGCGGGGAATCAGAGGCGGGGAATCAGAGGCAGGGAATCGGATGAGCAGAATCAGAGATGGGGAATCAGAGGTGGGGAATCAGAGGTGGAGAATCAGAGAAGGGGAATCAGAGGCGGGGAATCAGATGCAGGGAATCAGATGCAGGGAATCAGAGGCGGGGAATCATAGCTGGCGAATCAAAGGAGGGGAATCAGAGTTGGGGAATCAGAGGCGGGGAATCAGATATGGGGAAACAGAGGCGGGGAATCAGAGGCGGGGAAACAGAGGCGGGGAATCAGATATGGGGATTCAGAGGTGGGGAATCAGAGGTTGGGAATCAGAGGCAGGGAATCAGAGGCGGGGAATCAGAGGCAGGGAATCAGATGCGGGGAATCAGAGGCAGGGAATCAGAGCTGGGGAATCAGAGGCGGGGAATCAGAGTTGGGGAATCAGAGGCGTGGAATTAGATATGGCGAAACAGAGGCGGGGAATCAGAGGCGGGGAATCAGAGGCAGGGAATCCGATGTGCGGAATCGGAGATGGGGAATCAGAGGCAGGGAATCAGAGGCGGGGAATCAGAGGCGGAGAATCAGAGGCCGGGAATCAGATATGGGGAAACAGAGGCGGGGAATCAGAGGCGGGGAAACAGAGGCGGGGAATCAAATATGGGGAATCAGAGGTGGGGAATCAGAGGTTGGGAATCGGAGGCAGGGAATCAGAGGCTGGGAATCAGATGCAGGGAATCAGATGCGGGGAATCAGAGGCGGGGAATGAGAGCTGGGGAATCAGAGGTGGGGAATCAGAGTTGGGGAATCAGAGTCGGGGACTTAGATCTGGGGAAACAGAGGCGGGGAATCAGAGGCGGGGAAACAGACGCGGGGAATCAGAGGCGGGGATTCAGAGCTGGGGAATCAGAGGCGGGGAATCAGAGTTGGGGAATCAGAGGCGGGGAATCAGATATGGGGAATCAGAGGCGGGGAATCAGAGGCGGGGAAACAGAGGCAGGGAATCAGATATGGGGAATCAGAGGTGGGGTATCAGGGGCAGGGAATCAGTGGCAGGGAATCAGAGGCGGGGAATCATAGGCGGGGAATCAGAGGCAGGGAATCAGACACGGGGAATCAGATATGGGGAAACAGAGGCGGGGAATCAGAGGCGGGCAAACAGAGGCGGGGAATTAGATATGGGGAATCAGAGGTGGGGAATCAGAGGTGGTGAATCAGAGATGGGGAATCACAGGCGGGGAATCAGAGGCAGGGAATAGAACGCGGGGAATCAGAGGCGGGGAATCAGAGCTGGGGAATCAGAGGCGGGGAATCATAGTTGGGAATCAGAGGCGGGGAATCAGATATGGGGAAACAGAGGCGGGGAATCAAAGGTGGGGAAACAGAGGCGGGGAATCAGATATGGGGAATCGGATGCGGGGAATCAGAGGCGGGGAATCAGAGCTGGGGAATCAGAGGCGGGGTATCAGAGTTGGGGCATCTGAGCTGGGGAATTAGATATGGGGAAACAGAGGCGGGGAATCAGAGGCGGGGAAACAGAGGCGGGGAATCAGATATGGGGAATCAGAGGTGGGGAATCAGAGGCAGGGAATCAGATGTGCGGAATCAGAGATGGGGAATCAGAGGCAGGGAATCAGAATCAGAAGCGGGGAATCAGAGGCCGGGAATCAGAGGCCGGGATTCAGATGCCGGGAATAAGATGCCGGGAATCAGAGGTGGGGAATCAGAGTCCGGGAATCAGAGATGGGGATTCAGAGGCGGGGAATGATATATGGGGAATCAGAGGCGGGGAATCAGAGGCGGGGTAACAGAGGTGGGGAATCAGATATGGGGAATCAGAGGTGGCGAATCAAAGGCGGTGAATCAGAGATGGGGAATCAGAGGCGGGGAATCAGAGGCAGGGAATCAAACACGGGGAATCAGAGGCGGGGAATCAGAGCTGGGGAATCAGAGGCGGGGAATCAGAGTTGGGGAATCAGAGGCGGGGAATCAGATATGGGGAAACAGGGGCAGGGAATCAGAGGCAGGGAAACAGAGGCGGGGAATCAGATATGGGGAATCAGGGGTGGGGAATCAGAGGTTGGGAATCAGAGGCAGGGAATAAGAGGCGTGGAAACAGAGGCGGGGATTCAAATGTGGTGAATCAGAGATGGGGAATCAGAGGCAGGGAATCAGAATCAGAAGCGGGGTATCAGTGGCCGGGAATCAGAGGAAGGTAATCAGAGGCAGGGGATCAAACACGGGGAATCAGAGGCTGGGAATCAGAGCTGGGGAATCAGAGGTGGGGAGTCAGAGCTGGGGAATCACAGGCAGGGAATCAGAGATGGGGAATCAGAGGCGGGAATCAGAGGCAGGGAATCAGATGCGGGGAATCAGAGGCGGGGAATCAGAGCTGGCGAATCAGAGGCGGGGAATCAGAGGTGGGCAATCAGAGGATGGGAATCAGATATGGGGAATCAGGGGCGGGGAATCAGAGCTGGGGAATCACAGGCGGGGAAACAGAGGCGGGGAATCAGAGGCGGTGAAACAGAGGCGGGGAATCAGATATGGGGAATCAGAGGTGGGGAATAACAGGTTGCGAATCAGAGGCAGGGAATCAGAGGCGGGGAATCAGAGGCGGGGAATCAGCGGCAGGGAATCGGATGTGCAGAATCAGAGATGGGGAATCAGAGGTGGGGAATCAGAGGTGGTGAATCAGAGATGGGGAATCAAAGGCGTGGAATCAGAGGCAGGGTCAGACACGGGGAATCAGAGGCGGGGAATCAGATGCGGGGAACCAGAGGAGGGGAATCATAGCTGGCGAATCAGAGGCGGGGAATCAGAGGTGGGGAATCATAGGCGGGGAATCAGATATGGGGAATCAGAGGTGGGGAATCAGTGGCGGGGAAACAGAGGCGGGGAATCAGATATGTTGGATCAGAGGTGTGGAATCAGAGGCGGGGAATCAGAGTTGGGGAATCAGAGGCAGGGAATCAGATATGGGGAATCAGAGGTGGGGAATCAGAGGCGGGGAAACAGAGGCGGGGAATCAGATATGGGGTATCAGAGGTGGGGAATCAGGGGCGGGGAATCAGTGGCAGGGAATCAGAGGAGGGGATTCAGAGGCGGGGAATCAGAGGCAGGGAATCAGACACTGGGAGTCAGAGGCGGTGAATCAGGGATTGGGAATCAGAGGCCGGGAAACAGACGTGGGGAATCAGATATGGGGAATCAGAGGCGGGGAATCAGAGGCACGGAAACAGAGGCGGTGAATCAGATATGGGGAATCAGAGGCGGGGAATCAGAGGCAGGGAAACAGAGGCGGTGAATCAGATATTGGGAATCAGAGGTGGCGAATCAGAGGTAGAGAATCGGAGATGGGGAAGCAGAGGTGGGGAATCAGATGTGATGAATTAGAGATGGGGAATCAGAGGCGGGGTATCAGAGGTGCCAATCAGAGGCGGGGAAACAGAGGCGGGGAATCAGATATGGGGAATCAGAGGTGGGGAATAAGAGGTTGCGAATCAGAGGCAGCGAATCAGAGGCGGGGAATCAGAGGCGGGGAATCAGAGGCAGGGAATCGGATGTGCGGAATCAGAGATGGGGTATCAGAGGTGGGGAATCAGAGGTGGTGAGACAGACATGGGGAATCAGAGGCGGGGAATCAGAGACAGGGAATCAGAAACGGGGAATCAGAGGCGGGCAATCATAACTGGCGAATCAGAGGAGGGGAATCAGTGGTGGGGAATCAGAGGCGGGGAATCAGATATGGTGAATCAGAGGTGAGGAATCAGAGGCGGGGAAACAGAGGCCGGGAATCAGATATGTTGTATCACAGGTGGGGAATCAGAGGCGGGAAATCAGAGCTGGGGATTCAGAGGCGGGGAAATCAGAGTTGGGGAATCAGAGTCCGGGAATCAGAGATGGGAAATCAGAGGAGGGGAATCAAATATGGGGAATCAGAGGTGGGGAATCAGAGTTGGGGAATGAGTCCTGGAATCAGAGATGGGGAATCAGAGGCGGGGAATCAAATATGGGGAATCAGAGGCGGGGAATCAGATGCGGGGAAACAGAGGCGGTGAATCAGATATGGGCAATCAGAGGTGGCGAATCAGAGGTAGAGAATCAGAGATGGGGAAGCAGAGGTGGGGAATCAGATGTGATGAATTAGAGATGGGGAATCAGAGGCGGGGTATCAGAGGCGGGGAATCAGAGTTGGGGAATCAGAGGAGGTGAATCAGATATGGGGAAACAGAGGCCGGGATTCAGAGGCAGGGAAACAGAGGCGGGGAATCAGATATGGGGAATCAGAGGTGGGGAATTAGAGGTTGCGAATCAGAGGCAGGGAATCAGAGGCGGGGAATCAGAGGCGGGGAATCAGAGGCAGGGAATCGGATGAGCAGAATCAGAGATGGGGAATCAGAGGTGGGGAATCAGAGGTGGAGAATCAGAGAAGGGGAATCAGAGGCGGGGAATCAGATGCAGGGAATCAGATGCAGGGAATCAGAGGCGGGGAATCATAGCTGGCGAATCAGAGGAGGGGAATCAGAGTTGGGGAATCAGAGGCGGGGAATCAGATATGGGGAAACAGAGGCGGGGAATCAGAGGCGGGGAAACAGAGGCGGGGAATCAGATATGTGGATTCAGAGGTGGGGAATCAGAGGTTGGGAATCAGAGGCAGGGAATCAGAGGCGGGGAATCAGAGGCAGGGAATCAGATGCGGGGAATCAGAGGCAGGGAATCAGAGCTGGGGAATCAGAGGCGGGGAATCAGAGTTGGGGAATCAGAGGCGTGGAATTAGATATGGCGAAACAGAGGCGGGGAATCAGAGACGGGGAAACAGAGGGGGGGAATCAGATATGGGGAATCAGCGGTGGGGGAATTAAAGGCGGTGTATCAGAGATGGGGAATCAGGGCAGGGAATCAGAGGCAGGGAATCAAACACGGGGAATCAGAGGCGGGGAATCAGAGCTGGGGAATCAGAGGCGGGGATTCAGAGTTGGGGAATCAGAGGCGGGGAATCAGAGGCGGGGAAACAGAGGCGGGGAATCAGATATGGGGAATCAGTGGTGGGGAATCAGAGGTTGGGAATCAGAAGCAGGGAATAAGAGGCGGGGAATCAGAGGCGGGGAATCAGAGGCAGGGAAGCCGATGTGCGGAATCGGAGATAGGGAATCAGAGGCAGGGAATCAGATGCGGGGAATCAGAGGCGGAGAATCAGAGGCCGGGAATCAGATATGGGGAAACAGAGGCGGGGAATCAGAGGCGGGGAAACAGAGGCGGGGAATCAGATATGAGGAATCAGAGGTGGGGAATCAGAGGTTGGGAATCGGAGGCAGGGAATCAGAGGCTGGGAATCAGATGCAGGGAATCAGATGCGGGGAATCAGAGGCGGGGAATCAGAGCTGGGGAATCAGAGGTGGGGAATCAGAGTTGGGGAATCAGAGTCGGGGACTTAGATATGGGGAAACAGAGGCGGGGAATCAGAGGCGGGGAAACAGACGCGGGGAATCAGAGGCGGGGATTCAGAGCTGGGGAATCAGAGGCGGGGAATCAGAGGCAGGGAATCAGATATGGGGAATCAGAGGTGGGATATCAGGGGCAGGGAATCAGTGGCAGGGAATCAGAGGCGGGGAATCATAGGCGGGGAATCAGAGGCAGGGAATCAGACACGGGGAATCAGATATGGGGAAACAGAGGCGGGGAATCAGAGGCGGGCAAACAGAGGCGGGGAATTAGATATGGGGAATCAGAGTTGGGGAATCAGAGGTGGTGAATCAGAGATGGGGAATCACAGGCGGGGAATCAGAGGCAGGGAATAGAACGCGGGGTATCAGAGGCGGGGAATCAGAGCTGGGGAATCAGAGGCGGGGAATCATAGTTGGGAATCAGAGGCGGGGAATCAGATATGGGGAAACAGAGGCGGGGAATCAAAGGCGGGGAAACAGAGGCGGGGAATCAGATATGGGGAATCGGATGCGGGGAATCAGAGGCGGGGAATCAGAGCTGGGGAATCAGAGGCGGGGTATCAGAGTTGGGGCATCTGAGGTGGGGAATTAGATATGGGGAAACAGAGGCGGGGAATCAGAGGCGGGGAAACAGAGGCGGGGAATCAGATATGGGGAATCAGAGGTGGGGAATCAGAGGCAGGGAATCAGATGTGCGGAATCAGAGATGGGGAATCAGAGGCAGGGAATCAGAATCAGAAGCGGGGAATCAGAGGCCGGGAATCAGAGCCCGGGATTCAGATGCCGGGAATAAGAGGCCGGGAATCAGAGGTGGGGAATCAGAGTCCGGGAATCAGAGATGGGGATTCAGAGGCGGGGAATGATATATGGGGAATCAGAGGCGGGGAATCAGAGGCGGGGTAACAGAGGTGGGGAATCAGATATGGGGAATCAGAGGTGGCGAATCAAAGGCGGTGAATCAGAGATGGGGAATCAGAGGCGGGGAATCAGAGGCAGGGAATCAAACACGGGGAATCAGAGGCGGGGAATCAGAGCTGGGGAATCAGAGGCGGGGAATCAGAGTTGGGGAATCAGAGGCGGGGAATCAGATATGGGGAAACAGGGGCGGGGAATCAGAGGCAGGGAAACAGAGGCGGGGAATCCGATATGGGGAATCAGGGGTGGGGAATCAGAGGTTGGGAATCAGAGGCAGGGAATCAGAGGCGTGGAAACAGAGGCGGGGATTCAAATGTGGTGAATCAGAGATGGGGAATCAGAGGCAGGGAATCAGAATCAGAAGCGGGGTATCAGTGGCCGGGAATCAGAGGAAGGTAATCAGAGGCAGGGGATCAAACACGGGGAATCAGAGGCTGGGAATCAGAGCTGGGGAATCAGAGGTGGGGAATCAGAGCTGGGGAATCACAGGCGGGGAATCAGAGATGGGGAATCAGAGGCGGGAATCAGAGGCAGGGAATCAGATGCGGGGAATCAGAGGCGGGGAATCAGAGCTGGCGAATCAGAGGCGGGGAATCAGAGGTGGGCAATCAGAGGATGGGAATCAGATATGGGGAATCAGGGGCGGGGAATCAGAGCTGGGGAATCACAGGCGGGGAATCAGAGGCGTGGAAACAGAGGCGGGGATTCAAATGTGGTGAATCAGAGATGGGGAATCAGAGGCAGGGAATCAGAATCAGAAGCGGGGTATCAGTGGACGGGAATCAGAGGAAGGTAATCAGAGGCAGGGGATCAAACACGGGGAATCAGAGGCTGGGAATCAGAGCTGGGGAATCAGAGGTGGGGAATCAGAGCTGGGGAATCACAGGCGGGGAATCAGAGATGGGGAATCAGAGGCGAGAATCAGAGGCAGGGAATCAGATGCGGGGAATCAGAGGCGGGGAATCAGAGCTGGCGAATCAGAGGCGGGGAATCAGAGGTGGGCAATCAGAGGATGGGAATCAGATATGGGGAATCAGGGGCGGGGAATCAGAGCTGGGGAATCACAGGCGGGGAAACAAGAGGCGGGGAATCAGAGGCGGTGAAACAGAGGCGGGGAATCAGATATTGGGAATCAGAGGTGGGGAATCAGAGGTTGGGAATCAGAGGCCTGGAATCAGAGGCAGGGAATCAGAGGCAGGGAATCAGATGCGGGGAATCAGAGGAGGGGATTCAGAGCTGGGGAATCAGAGGCGGGGTATTAGAGTTGGGGAATCAGAGGCGGGGAATCAGACGCGGGGAATCAGAGGGGGGGGAATCATAGCTGGCGAATCAGAGGCGGGGAATCAGAGGTGGGCAATCAGAGGCCGGGAATCAGAGGTGGTGAATCAGAGATGGGAATCAGAGGCGGGGAATCAGTGGCAGGGAATCAGATATGGGGAATCTGAGGCGTGGAATCAGAGGCAGGGAATCAGACACGGAGAATCAGACACGGGGAATCAGAGGTGGGGAATCAGAGATGGGGAATCAGAGGCGGTGAATCAGAGATGGGGAATCAGAGGCGGGGAATCAGAGGCAGGAAATCAGACACGGGGATTCAGAGGCTGGGAATCAGACGGGGGGAATCAAAGGCGGGGAATCAGAGCTGGGGAATCAGAGGCAGGGAATCAGAGGCGGGGAATCAGATATGGGGAATCAGAGGCTGGTATTCAGAGGCGGGGAATCAGAGGCAGGGAATCAGACACGGGGAATCAGAGGTGGGGAATCAGAGATGGGGAATCAGAGGCGGGGAATCAGAGTTGGGGAATCAGAGGCAGGGAATCGGATGTGCGGAATCAGAGATGGGGAATCAGAGGTGGGGAATCAGAGGCGGTGAATCAGAGATGGGGAATCAGAGGCGGGGAATCAGAGGCAGCAAATCAGACACGGGGATTCAGAGGCTGGGAATCAGACGGGGGGAATCAAAGGCGGGGAATCAGAGCTGGGGAATCAGAGGCAGGGAATCAGAGTTGGGGATTCAGAGACGGGGAATCAGATATTGGGAAACAGAGGCGGGGAATCAGAGGCGGGCAAACAGAGGCGGGGAATTAGATATGGGGAATCAGATGTGGGGAATAAGAGGTGGTGAATCAGTGATGGGGAATCACAGGCGGGGATTCAGAGGCAGGGAATAGAACGCAGGGAATCAGAGGCAGGGAATCAGAGCTGGTGAATCAGAGGCGGGGAATCATAGTTGGGAATCAGAGGCGGGGAATCAGATATGGGGAAACAGAGGCGGGGAATCAGAGGCAGGGAAACAGAGGCGGGGAATCAGATATGGGGAATCGGATGCGGGGAATCAGAGGCGGGGAATCAGAGCTGGGGAATCAGAGGCGGGGAATCAGAGTTGGGGCATCAGAGGTGGGGAATTAGATATAGGGAAACAGAGGCGGGGAATCAGAGGCGGGGAAACAGAGGCGGGGAATCAGATATGGGGAATCAGAGGCAGGGAATCAGATGTGCGGAATCAGAGATGGGGAATCAGAGGCAGGGAATCAGAATCAGAAGCGGGGAATCAGAGGCCGGGAATCAGAGGCCAGGAATCAGATGCTGGGAATAAGAGGCCGGGAATCAGAGGTGGGGATTCAGAGGCGGGGAATGAGATATGGAGAATCAGAGGCGGGGAATCAGAGGCCGGGAAACAGAGGTGGGGAATCAGATATGGGGAATCAGAGGTGGCGAATCAAAGGCGGTGAATCAGAGATGGGGAATCAGAGGCGGGGAATCAGAGGCAGGGAATCAGATGCGGGGAATCAGAGGCGGGGAATCAGAGCTGGCGAATCAGAGGCGGGGAATCAGAGGTGGGCAATCAGAGCCCGGGAATCAGATATGGGGAATCAGAGGCGGGGAATCAGAGGTGGGGAAACAGAGGTGGGGAATCAGATATGGGGAAACAGAGGTGGCGAATCAAAGGCGGTGAATCAGAGATGGGGAATCAGAGGCGGGGAATCAGAGGCAGGGAATCAAAAACGGGGAATCAGAGGCGGGGAATCAGAGCTGGGGAATCAGAGGCGGGGAAGCAGAGTAGGAGAATCAGAGGTGGGGAATCAGATATGGGGAAACAGTGGCGGGGAATCAGAGGCGGGGAAACAGAGGCGGGGAATCAGATATGGGGAATCAGAGGTGTGGAATCAGAGGTTGGGAATCAGAGGCGGGGAAACAGAGGAGGGGAATCAGATATGTTGATTCAGAGGTGGCGAATTAAAGGCGGTGAATCAGAGATGGGGAATCAGGGCAGGGAATCAGAGGCAGGGAATCAAACACGGGGAATCAGAGGCGTGGAATCAGAGCTGGGGAATCAGAGGCGGGGATTCAGAGTTGGGGAATCAGAGGCGGGGAATCAGAGGCGGGGAAACAGAGGCGGGGAATCAGATATGGGGAATCAGAGGTGGGGAATCAGAGGTTGGGAATCAGAAGCAGGGAATCAGAGGCGGGGAATCAGAGGCAGGAAATCCGATGTGCGGAATCGGAGATGGGGAATCAGAGGCAGGGAATCAGAGGCGGGGAATCAGAGGCGGGGAATCAGAGGCCGGGAATCAGATATGGGGAAACAGAGGCGGGGAATCAGAGGCGGGGAAACAGAGGCGGGGAATCAGATATGGGGAATCAGAGGTGGGGAATCAGAGGTTGGGAATCAGAGGCAGGGAATCAGAGGCTGGGAATCAGATGCAGGGAATCAGATGCGGGGAATCAGAGGCGGGGAATCAGAGCTGGGGAATCAGAGGCGGGGAAGCAGAGTAGGAGAATCAGAGGTGGGGAATCAGATATGGGGAAACAGTGGCGGGGAATCAGAGGCGGGGAAACAGAGGCGGGGAATCAGATATGGGGAATCAGAGGTGTGGAATCAGAGGTTGGGAATCAGAGGCGGGGAAACAGAGGAGGGGAATCAGATATGTTGATTCAGAGGTGGCGAATTAAAGGCGGTGAATCAGAGATGGGGAATCAGGGCAGGGAATCAGAGGCAGGGAATCAAACACGGGGAATCAGAGGCGTGGAATCAGAGCTGGGGAATCAGAGGCGGGGATTCAGAGTTGGGGAATCAGAGGCAGGGAATCAGAGGCCGGGAATCAGATATGGGGAAACAGAGGCGGGGAATCAGAGGCGGGGAAACAGAGGCGGGGAATCAGATATGGGGAATCAGAGGTGGGGAATCAGAGGTTGGGAATCAGAGGCAGGGAATCAGAGGCTGGGAATCAGATGCAGGGAATCAGATGCGGGGAATCAGAGGCGGGGAATCAGAGCTGGGGAATCAGAGGTGGGGAATCAGAGTTGGGGAATCAGAGTCGGGGACTTAGATATGGGGAAACAGAGGAAGGGAATCAGAGGCGGGGAAACAGACGCGGGGAATCAGAGGCGGGTATCAGAGCTGGGGAATCAGAGGCGGGGAATCAGAGTTGGGGAATCAGAGGCGGGGAATCAGAGGCGGGGAATCAGAGGCGGGGAATCAGAGGCGGGGAAACAGAGGCAGGGAATCAGATATGGGGAATCAGAGGTGGGGTATCAGGGGCAGGGAATCAGTGGCAGGGAATCAGAGGCGGGGAATCAGAGGCGGGGAATCAGAGGCAGGGAATCAGACACGGGGAATCAGATATGGGGAAACAGAGGCGGGGAATCAGAGGCGGGCAAACAGAGGCGGGGAATTAGATATGGGGAATCAGAGGTGGGGAATCAGAGGTGGTGAATCAGAGATGGGGAATCACAGGCGGGAAATCAGAGGCAGGGAATAGAACGCGGGGAATCAGAGGCGGGGAATCAGAGCTGGGGAATCAGAGGCGGGGAATCATAGTTGGGAATCAGAGGCGGGGAATCAGATATGGGGAAACAGAGGCGGGGAATCAAAGGCGGGGAAACAGAGGCGGGGAATCAGATATGGGGAATCGGATGCGGGGAATCAGAGGCGGGGTATCAGAGTTGGGGCATCAGAGGTGGGGAATTAGATATGGGGAAACAGAGGCGGGGAATCAGAGGCGGGGAAACAGAGGTGGGGAATCAGATATGGGGAATCAGAGGTGGGGAATCAGAGGCAGGGAATCAGATGTGCGGAATCAGAGATGGGGAATCAGAGGCAGGGAATCAGAATCA
The DNA here is from genome assembly GCF_036971445.1 of Narcine bancroftii. Taxonomy (NCBI): domain Eukaryota; kingdom Metazoa; phylum Chordata; class Chondrichthyes; order Torpediniformes; family Narcinidae; genus Narcine; species Narcine bancroftii. The sequence goes on from NC_091470.1 coordinate 265,004,912, forward strand.
GAAGCGGGGAATCAGAGGCCGGGAATCAGAGGCCGGGATTCAGATGCCGGGAATAAGAGGCCGGGAATCAGAGGTGGGGAATCAGAGTCCGGGAATCAGAGATGGGGATTCAGAGGCGGGGAATGATATATGGGGAATCAGAGGCGGGGAATCAGAGGCGGGGTAACAGAGGTGGGGAATCAGATATGGGGAATCAGAGGTGTCGAATCAAAGGCGGTGAATCAGAGATGGGGAATCAGAGGCGGGGAATCAGAGGCAGGGAATCAAACACGGGGAATCAGAGGCGGGGAATCAGAGCTGGGGAATCAGAGGTGGGGAATCAGAGTTGGGGAATCAGAGGCGGGGAATCAGATATGGGGAATCAGGGGTGGGGAATCAGAGGTTGGGAATCAGAGGCAGGGAATCAGAGGCGTGGAAACAGAGGCGGGGATTCAGATATGGGGAATCAGAGGTGGGGAATCAGGGGCGTGGAATCAGAGGCAGGGAATTAGATGTGGTTAATCAGAGATGGGGAATCAGAGGCAGGGAATCAGAATCAGAAGCGGGGTATCAGAGGCCGGGAATCAGAGGAAGGTAATCAGAGGCAGGGGATCAAACAAGGGGAATCAGAGGCTGGGAATCAGAGCTGGGGAATCACAGGCGGGGAATCAGAGATGGGGAATCAGAGGCGGGGAATCAGAGGCAGGGAATCAGATGCGGGGAATCAGAGGCGGGGAATCAGAGCTCGCGAATCAGAGGCGGGGAATCAGAGGTGGGCAATCAGAGGATGGGAATCAGATATGGGGAATCAGAGGCGGGGAATTAGAGCTGGGGAATCACAGGCGGGGAATCAGAGTTGGGGAATCAGAGGCGGGGAATCAGATATGGGGAAACAGAGGCGGGGACTCAGAGGCGGTGAAACAGAGGCGGGGAATCAGATATGGGGAATCAGAGGTGGGGAATCAGAGGTTGGGAATCAGAGGCCTGGAATCAGAGACGGGGAATCAGAGGCAGGGAATCGGATGCGGGGAATCAGAGGAGGGGAATCAGAGCTGGGGAATCAGAGGCGGGGTATTAGAGTTGGGGAATCAGAGGCGGGGAATCAGACGCGGGGAATCAGAGGGGGGGAATCATAGCTGGCGAATCAGAGGCGGGGAATCAGAGGTGGGCAATCAGAGGCCGGGAATCAGAGGTGGTGAATCAGAGATGGGGAATCAGAGGCGGGGAATCAGTGGCAGGGAATCAGATATGGGGAATCAGAGGCGTGGAATCAGAGGCAGGGAATCAGACACGGGGAATCAGACACGGGGAATCAGAGGTGGGGAATCAGAGATGGGGAATCAGAGGCAGTGAATCAGAGATGGGGAATCAGAGGCGGGGAATCAGAGGCAGGAAATCAGACACGGGGATTCAGAGGCTGGGAATCAGACGGGGGAATCAAAGGCGGGGAATCAGAGCTGGGGAATCAGAGGCAGGGAATCAGAGGCGGGGAATCAGATATGGGGAATCAGAGGCTGGGATTCAGAGGCGGGGAATCAGAGGCAGGGAATCAGACACGGGGAATCAGAGGTGGGGAATCAGAGATGGGGAATCAGAGGCGGGGAATCAGAGGCAGGGAATCAGACGCGGGGAATTTGAGGCGGGGAATCAGAGCTGGGGAATCAGAGGTGGGGAATCAGAGTTGGGGAATCAGAGGCAGGGAATCGGATGTGCGGAATCAGAGATGGGGAATCAGATGTGGGGAATCAGAGGAATCAGAGATGGGGAATCAGAGGCGGGGAATCAGAGGCAGGAAATCAGACACGGGGATTCAGAGGCTGGGAATCAGACGGGGGGAATCAAAGGCGGGGAATCAGAGCTGGGGAATCAGAGGCAGGGAATCAGAGTTGGGGATTCAGAGACGGGGAATCAGATATGGGGAAACAGAGGCGGGGAATCAGAGGCGGGCAAACAGAGGCGGGGAATTAGATATGGGGAATCAGAGGTGGGGAATCAGAGGTGGTGAATCAGTGATGGGGTATCACAGGCGGGGAATCAGAGGCAGGGAATAGAACGCAGGGAATCAGACGCAGGGAATCAGAGCTGGGGAATCAGAGGCGGGGAATCATAGTTGGGAATCAGAGGCGGGGAATCAGATATGGGGAAACAGAGGCGGGGAATCAGAGGCGGGGAAACAGAGGCGGGGAATCAGATATGGGGAATCGGATGCGGGGAATCAGAGGCGGGGAATCAGAGCTGGGGAATCAGAGGCGGGGAATCAGAGTTGGGGCATCAGAGGTGGGGAATTAGATATAGGGAAACAGAGGCGGGGAATCAGAGGCGGGGAAACAGAGGCGGGGAATCAGATATGGGGAATCAGAGGTGGGGAATCAGAGGCAGGGAATCAGATGTGCGGAATCAGAGATGGGGAATCAGAGGCAGGGAATCAGAATCAGAAGCGGGGAATCAGAGGCCGGGTATCAGAGGCCGGGAATCAGATGCTGGGAATAAGAGGCCGGGAATCAGAGGTGGGGAATCAGAGTCCGGGAATCAGAGATGGGGATTCAGAGGCGGGGAATGAGATATGGAGAATCAGAGGCGGGGAATCAGAGGCCGGGAAACAGAGGTGGGGAATCAGATATGGGGAATCAGAGGTGGCGAATCAAAGGCGGTGAATCAGAGATGGGGAATCAGAGGCGGGGAATCAGAGGCAGGGAATCAGATGCGGGGAATCAGAGGCGGGGAATCAGAGCTGGCGAATCAGAGGCGGGGAATCAGAGGTGGGCAATCAGAGGCGGGGAATCAGACATGGGGAATCAGAGGCGGGGAATCAGAGGCGGGGAAACAGAGGCGGGGAATCAAATATAGGGAATCAGAGGTGGGGAATCAGAGGTTGTGAATCAGAGATGGGGAATCAAGGCGGGGAATCAGAGGCAGGGAATCAGACACGGGGAATCAGAGGCGGGGATTCAGAGCTGGGGAATCAGAGGTGGGGAATCAGAGTTGGGGAATCAGAGGCAGGGAATCAGATATGGGGAATCAGAGGCGGGGAATCAGAGGCGGGGAAACAGAGGCGGGGAATCAGATATGGGGAATCAGAGGTGGGGAATCAGGGGCAGGGAATCAGTGGCAGGGAATCAGAGGCGGGGAATCAGAGGCGGGGAATCAGAGGCAGGGAATCAGACACGGGGAATCAGAGGCGGGGAATCAGAGATGGGGAATCAGAGGCGGGGAATCAGAGGCAGGGAATCGGACGCCGGGAATCAGAGTCGGGGAATCAGAGCTGGGGAATCAGAGGCGGGGAATCAGAGTTGGGGAATCAGAGGCGGGGAATCAGATATGGGGAAATAGAGGCGGGGAATCAGATATGGGGAATCAGAGGTGTGCAATCAGAGGTTGGGAATCAGAGGGAGGGAATCAGAGTCGGGGAAACAGAGGCGGGGAATCAGATATGTGGAATCAGAGGTGGCGAATCAAAGGCGGTGAAACAGAGATGGGGAATCAGGGCAGGGAATCAGAGGCAGGGAATCAAACACGGGGAATCAGAGCTGGGGAATCAGAGGCGGGGAATCAGAGTTAGGAATCAGAGGCGGGGAATCAGAGGCGGGGAAACAGAGGCGGGGAATCAGATATGGGGAATCAGAGGTGGGGAATCAGAGGTTGGGAATCAGAGGCAGGGAATCAGAGGCGGGGAATCAGAGGCGGGGAATCAGAGGAAGGGAATCAGATGTGCGGAATCGGAGATGGGGAATCAGAGGCAGGGAATCAGAGGCGGGGAATCAGAGGCGGGGAATCAGAGGCCGGGAATCAGATATGGGGAAACTGAGGCGGGGAATCCGAGGCGGGGAAACAGAGGCGGGGAATCAGATATGGGGAATCAGAGGTGGGGAATCAGAGGTTGGGAATCAGAGGCAGGGAATCAGAGGCTTGGAATCAGATGCAGGGAATCAGATGCGGGGAATCAGAGGCGGGGAATCAGAGCTGGGGAATCAGAGGCGGGGAATCAGAGCTGGCGAATCAGAGGCGGGGAATCAGAGGTGGGCAATCAGAGGCGGGGAATCAGATATGGGGATTTCAGAGGCGGGGAATCAGAGGCAGGGAAACAGAGGCGGGGAATCAAATATAGGGAATCAGAGGTGGGGAATCAGAGGTTGTGAATCAGAGATGGGGAATCAAGGCGGGGAATCAGAGGCAGGGAATCAGACACGGGGAATCAGAGGCGGGGATTCAGAGCTGGGGAATCAGAGGCGGGGAATCAGAATTGGGGAATCAGAGGCAGGGAATCAGATATGGGGAATCAGAGGCGGGGAATCAGAGGCGGGGAAACAGAGGCGGGGAATCAGATATGGGGAATCAGAGGTGGGGAATCAGGGGCAGGGAATCAGTGGCAGGGAATCAGAGGCGGGGAATCAGAGGCGGGGAATCAGAGGCAGGGAATCAGACACGGGGAATCAGAGGCGGGGAATCAGAGATGGGGAATCAGAGGTGGGGAATCAGAGGCAGGGAATCGGACGCCGGGAATCAGAGTCGGGGAATCAGAGCTGGGGAATCAGAGGCGGGGAATCAGAGTTGGGGAATCAGAGGCGGGGAATCAGATATGGGGAAATAGAGGCGGGGAATCAGATATGGGGAATCAGAGGTGTGGAATCAGAGGTTGGGAATCAGAGGAACGGAATCAGAGTCGGGGAAACAGAGGCGGGGAATCAGATATGTGGAATCAGAGGTGGCGAATCAAAGGCGGTGAAACAGAGATGGGGAATCAGGGCAGGGAATCAGAGGCAGGGAATCAAACACGGGCAATCAGAGCTGGGGAATCAGAGGCGGGGAATCAGAGTTGGGAATCAGAGGCGGGGAATCAGAGGCGGGGAAACAGAGGCGGGGAATCAGATATGGGGAATCAGAGGTGGGGAATCAGAGGTTGGGAATCAGAGGCAGGGAATCAGAGGCGGGGAATCAGAGGCGGGGAATCAGAGGAAGGGAATCAGATGTGCGGAATCGGAGATAGGGAATCAGAGGCAGGGAATCAGAGGCGGGGAATCAGAGGCGGGGAATCAGAGGCCGGGAATCAGATATGGGGAAACTGAGGCGGGGAATCCGAGGCGGGGAAACAGAGGCGGGGAATCAGATATGGGGAATCAGAGGTGGGGAATCAAAGGTTGGGAATCAGAGGCAGGGAATCAGAGGCTTGGAATCAGATGCAGGGAATCAGATGCGGGGAATCAGAGGCGGGGAATCAGAGCTGGGGAATCAGAGGTGGGGAATCAGATTTGGGGAATCAGAGGTGGGGAATCAGAGGTGGGGACTTAGATGTTGGGAAACAGAGGCGGGGAATCAGAGACGGGGAATCAGAGGTGGGGAATCAGATTTGGGGAATCAGAGGTGGGGAATCAGAGGTGGGGAATCAGAGGCAGGGAATCAGATGTGCGGAATCAGAGATGGGGAATCAGAGGCAGGGAAACAGAATCAGAAGCAGGGAATCAGTGGCCGGGAATCAGAGGCCGGAAACAGATGCTGGGAATCAGAGGCCTGGAATCAGAGGTGGGGAATCAGAGGCAGGGAATCAGATGCGGGGAATCAGAGGCGGGGAATCAGAGCTGGGGAATCAGAGGCGGGGTATTAGAGTTGGGGAATTAGAGGCGGGGAATCAGATATGGGGAAACAGAGGTAGGGAATCAGAGGCGGGGAAACAGAGGCAGGGAATCAGATATGGGGAATCAGAGGCGGGGAATCAGAGGTGGGGAATCATAGGCAGGGAATCGGATGTGCGGAATCAGAGATTGGGAATCAGAGGCCGGGAATCAGAGGTGGTGAATCAGAGATGGGGAATCAGAGGCGGGGAATCAGAGGCAGGGTATCAGACGCGGGGAATCAGAGGTGGGCAATCAGAGGCGGGGAATCAGATATGGGGAATCAGAGGCGGGGAATCAGAGGCGGGGAAACAGAGGCGGGGAATCAGATATGGGGAATCAGAGGTGGGGCATCAGAGGTTGTGAATCACAGATGGGGAATCAGAGGCGGGGAATCAGAGGCAGGGAATCAGACGCGGGGAATCAGAGGCGGGGATTCAGAGGCGGGGAATCAGAAGCGGGGAATCAGAGTTGGGGAATCAGAGGCGGGGAATCAGATATGGGGAATCAGAGGCAGGGAATCAGAGGCGGGGAATCAGAGGCAGGGAATCAGACGCGGGGAATCTGAGGCGGGGAATCAGAGCTGGGGAATCAGAGGTGGGGAATCAGAGTTGGGGAATCAGAGGCAGGGAGTTGGATGTGCGGAATCAGAGATGGGGAATCAGAGGTGGGGAATCAGAGGCGGTGAATCAGAGATGGGGAATCAGAGGCGGGGAATCAGAGGCAGGAAATCAGACACGGGGATTCAGAGGCTGGGAATCAGACGGGGGGAATCAAAGGTGGGGAATCAGAGCTGGGGAATCTGAGGCAGGGAATCAGAGTTGGGGATTCAGAGGCGGGGAATCAGATATGGGGAAACAGAGGCGTGGAATCAGAGGCGGGCAAACATAGGCGGGGAATTAGATATGGGGAATCAGAGGTAGGGAATCAGAGGTGGTGAATCAGTGATGGGTAATCACAGGCGGGGAATCAGAGGCAGGGAATAGAACGCGGGGAATCAGAGGCAGGGAATCAGAGCTGGGGAATCAGAGGTGGGGAATCATAGTTGGGAATCAGAGGCGGGAATCAGATATGGGGAAACTGAGGTGGGGAATCAGAGGCGGGGAAACAGAGGCGGGGAATCAGATATGGGGAATCGGATGCAGGGAATCAGAGGCGGGGAATCAGAGCTGGGGAATCAGAGGCGGGGAATCAGAGTTGGGGCATCAGAGGTGGGGAATTAGATATAGGGAAACTGAGGCGGGGAATCAGAGGCGGGGAAACAGAGGCGGGGAATCAGATATGGGGAATCAGAGGTGGGGAATCAGAGGCAGGGAATCAGATGTGCGGAATCAGAGATGGGGAATCAGAGGCAGGGAATCAGAATCAGAAGCGGGGAATCAGAGGCCGGGAATCAGAGGCCGGGAATCAGATGCTGGGAATAAGAGGCCGGGAATCAGAGGAGGGGAATCAGAGTCCGGGAATCAGAGATGGGGATTCAGAGGCGGGGAATCAGATATGGAGTATCAGAGATGGGGAATCAGAGGCGGGGAATCAGAGGCAGGGAATCGGACGCCGGGAATCAGAGGCGGGGAATCAGAGCTGGGGAATCAGAGGCGGGGAATCAGAGTTGGGGAATCAGAGGCGGGGAATCAGATATGGGGAAATAGAGGCGGGGAATCAGATATGGGGAATCAGAGGTGTGGAATCAGAGGTTGGGAATCAGAGGCAGGGAATCAGAGGCGGGGAAACAGAGGCGGGGAATCAGATATGGGGAATCAGAGGTGGCGAATCAAAGGCGGTGAAACAGAGATGGGGAATCAGGGCAGGGAATCAGAGGCAGGGAATCAGAGCTGGGGAAACAGAGGCGGGGAATCAGATATGGGAAATCAGAGGTGGGGAATCAGGGGCGGGGAATCAGTGGCAGGGAATCAGAGCTGGGGAATCAGAGGTGGGGAATCAGAGCTGGGGAAACAGAGGCGGGGAATCAGATATGGGGAATCAGAGGTGGGGAATCAGGGGCGGGGAATCAGTGGCAGGGAATCAGAGGCCGGGAATAAAAGGCGGGGAATCAGAGCTGGGGAATCAGAGGCGGGGAATCAGAGTTGGGGAATCAGAGGAGGGGAATCAGATATGGGGAAACAGAGGCCGGGAATCAGAGGCAGGGTAACAGAGGCGGGGAATCAGATATGGGGAATCAGAGGTGGGGAATTAGAGGTTGCGAATCAGAGGCGGGGAAACAGAGGCGGGGAATCAAATATAGGGAATCAGAGGTGGGGAATCAGAGGTTGTGAATCAGAGATGGGGAATCAAGGCGGGGAATCAGAGGCAGGGAATCAGACGCGGGGAATCAGAGGCGGGGATTCAGAGCTGGGGAATCAGAGGCGGTGAATCAGAGTTGGGGAATCAGAGGCAGGGAATCAGATATGGGGAATCAGAGGCGGGGAATCAGAGGCGGGGAAACAGAGGCGGGGAATCAGATATGGGGAATCAGAATTGGGGAATCAGGGGCAGGGAATCAGTGGCAGGGAATCAGAGGCGGGGAATCAGAGGCGGGGAATCAGAGGCAGGGAATCAGACACGGGGAATCAGAGGCGGGGAATCAGAGATGGGGAATCAGAGGCGGGGAATCAGAGGCAGGGAATCGGACTCCGGGAATCAGAGTCGGGGAATCAGAGCTGGGGAATCAGAGGCGGGGAATCAGAGTTGGGGAATCAGAGGCGGGGAATCAGATATGGGGAAATAGAGGCGGGGAATCAGATATGGGGAATCAGAGGTGTGGAATCAGAGGTTGGGAATCAGAGGCAGGGAATCAGAGTCGGGGAGTCAGATATGGGGAATCAGAGGTGGCGAATCAAAGGCGGTGAAACAGAGATGGGGAATCAGGGCAGGGAATCAGAGGCAGGGAATCAAACACGGGGAATCAGAGCTGGGGAATCAGAGGCGGGGAATAAGAGTTGGGAATCAGAGGCGGGGAATCAGAGGCGGGGAAACAGAGGCGGGGAATCAGATATGGGGAATCAGAGGTGGGGAATCCGAGGTTGGGAATCAGATGTGCGGAATCAGAGATGGGGAATCAGAGGCAGGGAATCAGAATCAGAAGCAGGGAATCAGAGGCCGGGAATCAGAGGCCGGAATCAGATGCTGGGAATCAGAGGCCTGGAATCAGAGGCGGGGAATCAGAGGCAGGGAATCAGATGCGGGGAATCAGAGGCGGGGAATCAGAGCTGGGGAATCAGAGGCGGGGTATTAGAGTTGGGGAATCAGAGGCGGGGAATCAGATATGGGGAAACAGAGGTGGGGAATCAGAGGCGGGGAAACAGAGGCAGGGAATCAGATATGGGGAATCAGAGGTGGGGAATCAGAGATGGGGAATCAGAGGCGGTGAATCAGAGATGGGGAATCAGAGGCGGGGAATCAGAGGCAGGAAATCAGACACGGGGATTCAGATGCTGGGAATCAGCCGGGGGAATCAAAGGCGGGGAATCAGAGCTGGGGAATCAGAGGCAGGGAATCAGAGGCGGGGAATCAGATATGGGGAATCAGAGGCTGGGATTCAGAGGCGGGGAATCAGAGGCAGGGAATCAGACACGGGGAATCAGAGGTGGGGAATCAGAGATGGGGAATCAGAGGCGGTGAATCAGAGATGGGGAATCAGAGGCGGGGAATCAGAGGCAGGAAATCAGACACGGGGATTCAGAGGCTGGGAATCAGACGGGGGGAATCAAAGGCGGGGAATCAGAGCTGGGGAATCAGAGGCAGGGAATCAGAGGCGGGGAATCAGATATGGGGAATCAGAGGCTGGGATTCAGAGGCGGGGAATCAGAGGCAGGGAATCAGACACGGGGAATCAGAGGTGGGGAATCAGAGATGGGGAATCAGAGGCGGGGAATCAGAGGCAGGGAATCAGACGCGGGGAATCTGAGGCGGGGAATCAGAGCTGGGGAATCAGAGGTGGGGAATCAGAGTTGGGGAATCAGAGGCAGGGAATCGGATGTGCGGAATCAGAGATGGGGAATCAGATGTGGGGAATCAGAGGAATCAGAGATAGGGAATCAGAGGCGGGGAATTAGAGGCAGGAAATCAGACACGGGGATTCAGAGGCTGGGAATCAGACGGGGGGAATCAAAGGCGGGGAATCAGAGCTGGGGAATCAGAGGCAGGGAATCAGAGTTGGGGATTCAGAGACGGGGAATCAGATATGAGGAAACAGAGGCGGGGAATCCGAGGCGGGCAAACAGAGGCGGGGAATTAGATATGGGGAATCAGAGGTGGGGAATCAGAGGTGGTGAATCAGTGATGGGGAATCACAGGTGGGGTATCAGAGGCAGGGAATAGAACGCAGGGAATCAGACGCAGGGAATCAGAGCTGGGGAATCAGAGGCGGGGAATCAGAGGCGGGCAAACAGAGGCGGGGAATTAGATATGGGGAATCAGAGTTGGGGAATCAGAGGTGGTGAATCAGAGATGGGGAATCACAGGCGGGGAATCAGAGGCAGGGAATAGAACGCGGGGTATCAGAGGCGGGGAATCAGAGCTGGGGAATCAGAGGCGGGGAATCATAGTTGGGAATCAGAGGCGGGGAATCAGATATGGGGAAACAGAGGCGGGGAATCAAAGGCGGGGAAACAGAGGCGGGGAATCAGATATGGGGAATCGGATGCGGGGAATCAGAGGCGGGGAATCAGAGCTGGGGAATCAGAGGCGGGGTATCAGAGTTGGGGCATCTGAGGTGGGGAATTAGATATGGGGAAACAGAGGCGGGGAATCAGAGGCGGGGAAACAGAGGCGGGGAATCAGATATGGGGAATCAGAGGTGGGGAATCAGAGGCAGGGAATCAGATGTGCGGAATCAGAGATGGGGAATCAGAGGCAGGGAATCAGAATCAGAAGCGGGGAATCAGAGGCCGGGAATCAGAGGCCGGGATTCAGATGCCGGGAATAAGAGGCCGGGAATCAGAGGTGGGGAATCAGAGTCCGGGAATCAGAGATAGGGATTCAGAGGCGGGGAATGATATATGGGGAATCAGAGGCGGGGAATCAGAGGCGGGGTAACAGAGGTGGGGAATCAGATATGGGGAATCAGAGGTGGCGAATCAAAGGCGGTGAATCAGAGATGGGGAATCAGAGGCGGGGAATCAGAGGCAGGGAATCAAACACGGGGAATCAGAGGCGGGGAATCAGAGCTGGGGAATCAGAGGCGGGGAATCAGAGTTGGGGAATCAGAGGCGGGGAATCAGATATGGGGAAACAGGGGCGGGGAATCAGAGGCAGGGAAACAGAGGCGGGGAATCAGATATGGGGAATCAGGGGTGGGGAATCAGAGGTTGGGAATCAGAGGCAGGGAATCAGAGGCGTGGAAACAGAGGCGGGGATTCAAATGTGGTGAATCAGAGATGGGGAATCAGAGGCAGGGAATCAGAATCAGAAGCGGGGTATCAGTGGCCGGGAATCAGAGGAAGGTAATCAGAGGCAGGGGATCAAACACGGGGAATCAGAGGCTGGGAATCAGAGCTGGGGAATCAGAGGTGGGGAATCAGAGCTGGGGAATCACAGGCGGGGAATCAGAGATGGGGAATCAGAGGCGGGAATCAGAGGCAGGGAATCAGATGCGGGGAATCAGAGGCGGGGAATCAGAGCTGGCGAATCAGAGGCGGGGAATCAGAGGTGGGCAATCAGAGGATGGGAATCAGATATGGGGAATCAGGGGCGGGGAATCAGAGCTGGGGAATCACAGGCGGGGAATCAGAGGCGTGGAAACAGAGGCGGGGATTCAAATGTGGTGAATCAGAGATGGGGAATCAGAGGCAGGGAATCAGAATCAGAAGCGGGGTATCAGTGGACGGGAATCAGAGGAAGGTAATCAGAGGCAGGGGATCAAACACGGGGAATCAGAGGCTGGGAATCAGAGCTGGGGAATCAGAGGTGGGGAATCAGAGCTGGGGAATCACAGGCGGGGAATCAGAGATGGGGAATCAGAGGCGGGAATCAGAGGCAGGGAATCAGATGCGGGGAATCAGAGGCGGGGAATCAGAGCTGGCGAATCAGAGGCGGGGAATCAGAGGTGGGCAATCAGAGGATGGGAATCAGATATGGGGAATCAGGGGCGGGGAATCAGAGCTGGGGAATCACAGGCGGGGAAACAAGAGGCGGGGAATCAGAGGCGGTGAAACAGAGGCGGGGAATCAGATATTGGGAATCAGAGGTGGGGAATCAGAGGTTGGGAATCAGAGGCCTGGAATCAGAGGCAGGGAATCAGAGGCAGGGAATCAGATGCGGGGAATCAGAGGAGGGGATTCAGAGCTGGGGAATCAGAGGCGGGGTATTAGAGTTGGGGAATCAGAGGCGGGGAATCAGACGCGGGGAATCAGAGGGGGGGGAATCATAGCTGGCGAATCAGAGGCGGGGAATCAGAGGTGGGCAATCAGAGGCCGGGAATCAGAGGTGGTGAATCAGAGATGGGAATCAGAGGCGGGGAATCAGTGGCAGGGAATCAGATATGGGGAATCTGAGGCGTGGAATCAGAGGCAGGGAATCAGACATGGGGAATCAGACACGGGGAATCAGAGGTGGGGAATCAGAGATGGGGAATCAGAGGCGGTGAATCAGAGATGGGGAATCAGAGGCGGGGAATCAGAGGCAGGAAATCAGACACGGGGATTCAGAGGCTGGGAATCAGACGGGGGGAATCAAAGGCGGGGAATCAGAGCTGGGGAATCAGAGGCAGGGAATCAGAGGCGGGGAATCAGATATGGGGAATCAGAGGCTGGTATTCAGAGGCGGGGAATCAGAGGCAGGGAATCAGACACGGGGAATCAGAGGTGGGGAATCAGAGATGGGGAATCAGAGGCGGGGAATCAGAGTTGGGGAATCAGAGGCAGGGAATCGGATGTGCGGAATCAGAGATGGGGAATCAGAGGTGGGGAATCAGAGGCGGTGAATCAGAGATGGGGAATCAGAGGCGGGGAATCAGAGGCAGCAAATCAGACACGGGGATTCAGAGGCTGGGAATCAGACGGGGGGGAATCAAAGGCGGGGAATCAGAGCTGGGGAATCAGAGGCAGGGAATCAGAGTTGGGGATTCAGAGACGGGGAATCAGATATGGGGAAACAGAGGCGGGGAATCAGAGGCGGGCAAACAGAGGCGGGGAATTAGATATGGGGAATCAGATGTGGGGAATAAGAGGTGGTGAATCAGTGATGGGGAATCACAGGCGGGGATTCAGAGGCAGGGAATAGAACGCAGGGAATCAGAGGCAGGGAATCAGAGCTGGTGAATCAGAGGCGGGGAATCATAGTTGGGAATCAGAGGCGGGGAATCAGATATGGGGAAACAGAGGCGGGGAATCAGAGGCAGGGAAACAGAGGCGGGGAATCAGATATGGGGAATCGGATGCGGGGAATCAGAGGCGGGGAATCAGAGCTGGGGAATCAGAGGCGGGGAATCAGAGTTGGGGCATCAGAGGTGGGGAATTAGATATAGGGAAACAGAGGCGGGGAATCAGAGGCGGGGAAACAGAGGCGGGGAATCAGATATGGGGAATCAGAGGTGGAGAATCAGAGGCAGGGAATCAGATGTGCGGAATCAGAGATGGGGAATCAGAGGCAGGGAATCAGAATCAGAAGCGGGGAATCAGAGGCCGGGAATCAGAGGCCAGGAATCAGATGCTGGGAATAAGAGGCCGGGAATCAGAGGTGGGGATTCAGAGGCGGGGAATGAGATATGGAGAATCAGAGGCGGGGAATCAGAGGCCGGGAAACAGAGGTGGGGAATCAGATATGGGGAATCAGAGGTGGCAAATCAAAGGCGGTGAATCAGAGATGGGGAATCAGAGGCGGGGAATCAGAGGCAGGGAATCAGATGCGGGGAATCAGAGGCGGGGAATCAGAGCTGGCGAATCAGAGGCGGGGAATCAGAGGTGGGCAATCAGAGCCCGGGAATCAGATATGGGGAATCAGAGGCGGGGAATCAGAGGTGGGGAAACAGAGGTGGGGAATCAGATATGGGGAAACAGAGGTGGCGAATCAAAGGCGGTGAATCAGAGATGGGGAATCAGAGGCGGGGAATCAGAGGCAGGGAATCAAAAACGGGGAATCAGAGGCGGGGAATCAGAGCTGGGGAATCAGAGGCGGGGAAGCAGAGTAGGAGAATCAGAGGTGGGGAATCAGATATGGGGAAACAGTGGCGGGGAATCAGAGGCGGGGAAACAGAGGCGGGGAATCAGATATGGGGAATCAGAGGTGTGGAATCAGAGGTTGGGAATCAGAGGCGGGGAAACAGAGGAGGGGAATCAGATATGTTGATTCAGAGGTGGCGAATTAAAGGCGGTGAATCAGAGATGGGGAATCAGGGCAGGGAATCAGAGGCAGGGAATCAAACACGGGGAATCAGAGGCGTGGAATCAGAGCTGGGGAATCAGAGGCGGGGATTCAGAGTTGGGGAATCAGAGGCGGGGAATCAGAGGCGGGGAAACAGAGGCGGGGAATCAGATATGGGGAATCAGATGTGGGGAATCAGAGGTTGGGAATCAGAAGCAGGGAATCAGAGGCGGGGAATCAGAGGCGGGGAATCAGAGGCAGGAAATCCGATGTGCGGAATCGGAGATGGGGAATCAGAGGCAGGGAATCAGAGGCGGGGAATCAGAGGCGGGGAATCAGAGGCCGGGAATCAGATATGGGGAAACAGAGGCGGGGAATCAGAGGCGGGGAAACAGAGGCGGGGAATCAGATATGGGGAATCAGAGGTGGGGAATCAGAGGTTGGGAATCAGAGGCAGGGAATCAGAGGCTGGGAATCAGATGCAGGGAATCAGATGCGGGGAATCAGAGGCGGGGAATCAGAGCTGGGGAATCAGAGGCGGGGAAGCAGAGTAGGAGAATCAGAGGTGGGGAATCAGATATGGGGAAACAGTGGCGGGGAATCAGAGGCGGGGAAACAGAGGCGGGGAATCAGATATGGGGAATCAGAGGTGTGGAATCAGAGGTTGGGAATCAGAGGCGGGGAAACAGAGGAGGGGAATCAGATATGTTGATTCAGAGGTGGCGAATTAAAGGCGGTGAATCAGAGATGGGGAATCAGGGCAGGGAATCAGAGGCAGGGAATCAAACACGGGGAATCAGAGGCGTGGAATCAGAGCTGGGGAATCAGAGGCGGGGATTCAGAGTTGGGGAATCAGAGGTGGGGAATCAGAGGTTGGGAATCAGAAGCAGGGAATCAGAGGCGGGGAATCAGAGGCGGGGAATCAGAGGCAGGAAATCCGATGTGCGGAATCGGAGATGGGGAATCAGAGGCAGGGAATCAGAGGCGGGGAATCAGAGGCGGGGAATCAGAGGCCGGGAATCAGATATGGGGAAACAGAGGCGGGGAATCAGAGGCGGGGAAACAGAGGCGGGGAATCAGATATGGGGAATCAGAGGTGGGGAATCAGAGGTTGGGAATCAGAGGCAGGGAATCAGAGGCTGGGAATCAGATGCAGGGAATCAGATGCGGGGAATCAGAGGCGGGGAATCAGAGCTGGGGAATCAGAGGTGGGGAATCAGAGTTGGGGAATCAGAGTCGGGGAATCAGATATGGGGAATCGGATGCGGGGAATCAGAGGCGGGGTATCAGAGTTGGGGAATCAGAGGCGGGGAATCAGAGTTGGGGAATCAGAGGCGGGGAATCAGAGGCGGGGAATCAGAGGCGGGGAATCAGAGGCGGGGAAACAGAGGCAGGGAATCAGATATGGGGAATCAGAGGTGGGGTATCAGGGGCAGGGAATCAGTGGCAGGGAATCAGAGGCGGGGAATCAGAGGCGGGGAATCAGAGGCAGGGAATCAGACACGGGGAATCAGATATGGGGAAACAGAGGCGGGGAATCAGAGGCGGGCAAACAGAGGCGGGGAATTAGATATGGGGAATCAGAGGTGGGGAATCAGAGGTGGTGAATCAGAGATGGGGAATCACAGGCGGGGAATCAGAGGCAGGGAATAGAACGCGGGGAATCAGAGGCGGGGAATCAGAGCTGGGGAATCAGAGGCGGGGAATCATAGTTGGGAATCAGAGGCGGGGAATCAGATATGGGGAAACAGAGGCGGGGAATCAAAGGCGGGGAAACAGAGGCGGGGAATCAGATATGGGGAATCGGATGCGGGGAATCAGAGGCGGGGTATCAGAGTTGGGGCATCAGAGGTGGGGAATTAGATATGGGGAAACAGAGGCGGGGAATCAGAGGCGGGAAACAGAGGTGGGGAATCAGATATGGGGAATCAGAGGTGGGGAATCAGAGGCAGGGAATCAGATGTGCGGAATCAGAGATGGGGAATCAGAGGCAGGGAATCAGAATCAGAAGCGGGGAATCAGAGGCCGGGAATCAGAGGCCGGGATTCAGATGCCGGGAATAAGAGGCCGGGAATCAGAGGTGGGGAATCAGAGTCCGGGAATCAGTGATGGGGATTCAGAGGCGGGGAATGATATATGGGGAATCAGAGGCGGGGAATCAGAGGCGGGGTAACAGAGGTGTGGAATCAGATATGGGGAATCAGAGGTGTCGAATCAAAGGCGGTGAATCAGAGATGGGGAATCAGAGGCGGGGAATCAGAGGCAGGGAATCAAACACGGGGAATCAGAGGCGGGGAATCAGAGCTGGGGAATCAGAGGTGGGGAATCAGAGTTGGGGAATCAGAGGCGGGGAATCAGATATGGGGAATCAGGGGTGGGGAATCAGAGGTTGGGAATCAGAGGCAGGGAATCAGAGGCGTGGAAACAGAGGCGGGGATTCAGATATGGGGAATCAGAGGTGGGGAATCAGGGGCGTGGAATCAGAGGCAGGGAATTAGATGTGGTGAATCAGAGATGGGGAATCAGAGGCAGGGAATCAGAATCAGAAGCGGGGTATCAGAGGCCGGGAATCAGAGGAAGGTAATCAGAGGCAGGGGATCAAACAAGGGGAATCAGAGGCTGGGAATCAGAGCTGGGGAATCACAGGCGGGGAATCAGAGATGGGGAATCAGAGGCGGGGAATCAGAGGCAGGGAATCAGATGCGGGGAATCAGAGGCGGGGAATCAGAGCTGGCGAATCAGAGGCGGGGAATCAGAGGTGGGCAATCAGAGGATGGGAATCAGATATGGGGAATCAGAGGCGGGGAATTAGAGCTGGGGAATCACAGGCGGGGAATCAGAGTTGGGGAATCAGAGGCGGGGAATCAGATATGGGGAAACAGAGGCGGGGACTCAGAGGCGGTGAAACAGAGGCGGGGAATCAGATATGGGGAATCAGAGGTGGGGAATCAGAGGTTGGGAATCAGAGGCCTGGAATCAGAGACGGGGAATCAGAGGCAGGGAATCGGATGCGGGGAATCAGAGGAGGGGAATCAGAGCTGGGGAATCAGAGGCGGGGTATTAGAGTTGGGGAATCAGAGGCGGGGAATCAGACGCGGGGAATCAGAGGGGGGGAATCATAGCTGGCGAATCAGAGGCGGGGAATCAGAGGTGGGCAATCAGAGGCCGGGAATCAGAGGTGGTGAATCAGAGATGGGGAATCAGAGGCGGGGAATCAGTGGCAGGGAATCAGATATGGGGAATCAGAGGCGTGGAATCAGAGGCAGGGAATCAGACACGGGGAATCAGACACGGGGAATCAGAGGTGGGGAATCAGAGATGGGGAATCAGAGGCAGTGAATCAGAGATGGGGAATCAGAGGCGGGGAATCAGAGGCAGGAAATCAGACACGGGGATTCAGAGGCTGGGAATCAGACGGGGGAATCAAAGGCGGGGAATCAGAGCTGGGGAATCAGAGGCAGGGAATCAGAGGCGGGGAATCAGATATGGGGAATCAGAGGCTGGGATTCAGAGGCGGGGAATCAGAGGCAGGGAATCAGACACGGGGAATCAGAGGTGGGGAATAAGAGATGGGGAATCAGAGGCGGGGAATCAGAGGCAGGGAATCAGACGCGGGGAATTTGAGGCGGGGAATCAGAGCTGGGGAATCAGAGGTGGGGAATCAGAGTTGGGGAATCAGAGGCAGGGAATCGGATGTGCGGAATCAGAGATGGGGAATCAGATGTGGGGAATCAGAGGAATCAGAGATGGGGAATCAGAGGCGGGGAATCAGAGGCAGGAAATCAGACACGGGGATTCAGAGGCTGGGAATCAGACGGGGGGAATCAAAGGCGGGGAATCAGAGCTGGGGAATCAGAGGCAGGGAATCAGAGTTGGGGATTCAGAGACGGGGAATCAGATATGGGGAAACAGAGGCGGGGAATCAGAGGCGGGCAAACAGAGGCGGGGAATTAGATATGGGGAATCAGAGGTGGGGAATCAGAGGTGGTGAATCAGTGATGGGGAATCACAGGCGGGGAATCAGAGGCAGGGAATAGAACGCAGGGAATCAGACGCAGGGAATCAGAGCTGGGGAATCAGAGGCGGGGAATCATAGTTGGGAATCAGAGGCGGGGAATCAGATATGGGGAAACAGAGGCGGGGAATCAGAGGCGGGGAAACAGAGGCGGGGAATCAGATATGGGGAATCGGATGCGGGGAATCAGAGGCGGGGAATCAGAGCTGGGGAATCAGAGGCGGGGAATCAGAGTTGGGGCATCAGAGGTGGGGAATTAGATATAGGGAAACAGAGGCGGGGAATCAGAGGCGGGGAAACAGAGGCGGGGAATCAGATATGGGGAATCAGAGTTGGGGAATCAGAGGCAGGGAATCAGATGTGCGGAATCAGAGATGGGGAATCAGAGGCAGGGAATCAGAATCAGAAGCGGGGAATCAGAGGCCGGGTATCAGAGGCCGGGAATCAGATGCTGGGAATAAGAGGCCGGGAATCAGAGGTGGGGAATCAGAGTCCGGGAATCAGAGATGGGGATTCAGAGGCGGGGAATGAGATATGGAGAATCAGAGGCGGGGAATCAGAGGCCGGGAAACGGAGGTGGGGAATCAGATATGGGGAATCAGAGGTGGCGAATCAAAGGCGGTGAATCAGAGATGGGGAATCAGAGGCGGGGAATCAGAGGCAGGGAATCAGATGCGGGGAATCAGAGGCGGGGAATCAGAGCTGGCGAATCAGAGGCGGGGAATCAGAGGTGGGCAATCAGAGGCGGGGAATCAGATATGGGGAATCAGAGGCGGGGAATCAGAGGCGGGGAAACAGAGGCGGGGAATCAAATATAGGGAATCAGAGGTGGGGAATCAGAGGTTGTGAATCAGAGATGGGGAATCAAGGCGGGGAATCAGAGGCAGGGAATCAGACACGGGGAATCAGAGGCGGGGATTCAGAGCTGGGGAATCAGAGGTGGGGAATCAGAGTTGGGGAATCAGAGGCAGGGAATCAGATATGGGGAATCAGAGGCGGGGAATCAGAGGCGGGGAAACAGAGGCGGGGAATCAGATATGGGGAATCAGAGGTGGGGAATCAGGGGCAGGGAATCAGTGGCAGGGAATCAGAGGCGGGGAATCAGAGGCGGGGAATCAGAGGCAGGGAATCAGACACGGGGAATCAGAGGCGGGGAATCAGAGATGGGGAATCAGAGGCGGGGAATCAGAGGCAGGGAATCGGACGCCGGGAATCAGAGTCGGGGAATCAGAGCTGGGGAATCAGAGGCGGGGAATCAGAGTTGGGGAATCAGAGGCGGGGAATCAGATATGGGGAAATAGAGGCGGGGAATCAGATATGGGGAATCAGAGGTGTGCAATCAGAGGTTGGGAATCAGAGGGAGGGAATCAGAGTCGGGGAAACAGAGGCGGGGAATCAGATATGTGGAATCAGAGGTGGCGAATCAAAGGCGGTGAAACAGAGATGGGGAATCAGGGCAGGGAATCAGAGGCAGGGAATCAAACACGGGGAATCAGAGCTGGGGAATCAGAGGCGGGGAATCAGAGTTAGGAATCAGAGGCGGGGAATCAGAGGCGGGGAATCAGAGGAAGGGAATCAGATGTGCGGAATCGGAGATGGGGAATCAGAGGCAGGGAATCAGAGGCGGGGAATCAGAGGCGGGGAATCAGAGGCCGGGAATCAGATATGGGGAAACTGAGGCGGGGAATCCGAGGCGGGGAAACAGAGGCGGGGAATCAGATATGGGGAATCAGAGGTGGGGAATCAGAGGTTGGGAATCAGAGGCAGGGAATCAGAGGCTTGGAATCAGATGCAGGGAATCAGATGCGGGGAATCAGAGGCGGGGAATCAGAGCTGGGGAATCAGAGGCCGGGAAACAGAGGTGGGGAATCAGATATGGGGAATCAGAGGTGGCGAATCAAAGGCGGTGAATCAGAGATGGGGAATCAGAGGCGGGGAATCAGAGGCAGGGAATCAGATGCGGGGAATCAGAGGCGGGGAATCAGAGCTGGCGAATCAGAGGCGGGGAATCAGAGGTGGGCAATCAGAGGCGGGGAATCAGATATGGGGATTTCAGAGGCGGGGAATCAGAGGCAGGGAAACAGAGGCGGGGAATCAAATATAGGGAATCAGAGGTGGGGAATCAGAGGTTGTGAATCAGAGATGGGGAATCAAGGCGGGGAATCAGAGGCAGGGAATCAGACACGGGGAATCAGAGGCGGGGATTCAGAGCTGGGGAATCAGAGGCGGGGAATCAGAATTGGGGAATCAGAGGCAGGGAATCAGATATGGGGAATCAGAGGCGGGGAATCAGAGGCGGGGAAACAGAGGCGGGGAATCAGATATGGGGAATCAGAGGTGGGGAATCAGGGGCAGGGAATCAGTGGCAGGGAATCAGAGGCGGGGAATCAGAGGCGGGGAATCAGAGGCAGGGAATCAGACACGGGGAATCAGAGGCGGGGAATCAGAGATGGGGAATCAGAGGTGGGGAATCAGAGGCAGGGAATCGGACGCCGGGAATCAGAGTCGGGGAATCAGAGCTGGGGAATCAGAGGCGGGGAATCAGAGTTGGGGAATCAGAGGCGGGGAATCAGATATGGGGAAATAGAGGCGGGGAATCAGATATGGGGAATCAGAGGTGTGGAATCAGAGGTTGGGAATCAGAGGAACGGAATCAGAGTCGGGGAAACAGAGGCGGGGAATCAGATATGTGGAATCAGAGGTGGCGAATCAAAGGCGGTGAAACAGAGATGGGGAATCAGGGCAGGGAATCAGAGGCAGGGAATCAAACACGGGCAATCAGAGCTGGGGAATCAGAGGCGGGGAATCAGAGTTGGGAATCAGAGGCGGGGAATCAGAGGCGGGGAAACAGAGGCGGGGAATCAGATATGGGGAATCAGAGGTGGGGAATCAGAGGTTGGGAATCAGAGGCAGGGAATCAGAGGCGGGGAATCAGAGGCGGGGAATCAGAGGAAGGGAATCAGATGTGCGGAATCGGAGATAGGGAATCAGAGGCAGGGAATCAGAGGCGGGGAATCAGAGGCGGGGAATCAGAGGCCGGGAATCAGATATGGGGAAACTGAGGCGGGGAATCCGAGGCGGGGAAACAGAGGCGGGGAATCAGATATGGGGAATCAGAGGTGGGGAATCAAAGGTTGGGAATCAGAGGCAGGGAATCAGAGGCTTGGAATCAGATGCAGGGAATCAGATGCGGGGAATCAGAGGCGGGGAATCAGAGCTGGGGAATCAGAGGTGGGGAATCAGATTTGGGGAATCAGAGGTGGGGACTTAGATATTGGGAAACAGAGGCGGGGAATCAGAGACGGGGAAACAGAGGCGGGGAATCAGATATGGGGAATCAGAGGTGGGGAATCAGAGGCAGGGAATCAGATGTGCGGAATCAGAGATGGGGAATCAGAGGCAGGGAAACAGAATCAGAAGCAGGGAATCAGTGGCCGGGAATCAGAGGCCGGAAACAGATGCTGGGAATCAGAGGCCTGGAATCAGAGGTGGGGAATCAGAGGCAGGGAATCAGATGCGGGGAATCAGAGGCGGGGAATCAGAGCTGGGGAATCAGAGGCGGGGTATTAGAGTTGGGGAATTAGAGGCGGGGAATCAGATATGGGGAAACAGAGGTAGGGAATCAGAGGCGGGGAAACAGAGGCAGGGAATCAGATATGGGGAATCAGAGGCGGGGAATCAGAGGTGGGGAATCATAGGCAGGGAATCGGATGTGCGGAATCAGAGATTGGGAATCAGAGGCCGGGAATCAGAGGTGGTGAATCAGAGATGGGGAATCAGAGGCGGGGAATCAGAGGCAGGGTATCAGACGCGGGGAATCAGAGGTGGGCAATCAGAGGCGGGGAATCAGATATGGGGAATCAGAGGCGGGGAATCAGAGGCGGGGAAACAGAGGCGGGGAATCAGATATGGGGAATCAGAGGTGGGGCATCAGAGGTTGTGAATCACAGATGGGGAATCAGAGGCGGGGAATCAGAGGCAGGGAATCAGACGCGGGGAATCAGAGGCGGGGATTCAGAGGCGGGGAATCAGAAGCGGGGAATCAGAGTTGGGGAATCAGAGGCGGGGAATCAGATATGGGGAATCAGAGGCAGGGAATCAGAGGCGGGGAATCAGAGGCAGGGAATCAGACGCGGGGAATCTGAGGCGGGGAATCAGAGCTGGGGAATCAGAGGTGGGGAATCAGAGTTGGGGAATCAGAGGCAGGGAATTGGATGTGCGGAATCAGAGATGGGGAATCAGAGGTGGGGAATCAGAGGCGGTGAATCAGAGATGGGGAATCAGAGGCGGGGAATCAGAGGCAGGAAATCAGACACGGGGATTCAGAGGCTGGGAATCAGACGGGGGGAATCAAAGGCGGGGAATCAGAGCTGGGGAATCTGAGGCAGGGAATCAGAGTTGGGGATTCAGAGGCGGGGAATCAGATATGGGGAAACAGAGGCGGGGAATCAGAGGCGGGCAAACATAGGCGGGGAATTAGATATGGGGAATCAGAGGTAGGGAATCAGAGGTGGTGAATCAGTGATGGGTAATCACAGGCGGGGAATCAGAGGCAGGGAATAGAACGCGGGGAATCAGAGGCAGGGAATCAGAGCTGGGGAATCAGAGGTGGGGAATCATAGTTGGGAATCAGAGGCGGGAATCAGATATGGGGAAACTGAGGTGGGGAATCAGAGGCGGGGAAACAGAGGCGGGGAATCAGATATGGGGAATCGGATGCAGGGAATCAGAGGCGGGGAATCAGAGCTGGGGAATCAGAGGCGGGGAATCAGAGTTGGGGCATCAGAGGTGGGGAATTAGATATAGGGAAACTGAGGCGGGGAATCAGAGGCGGGGAAACAGAGGCGGGGAATCAGATATGGGGAATCAGAGGTGGGGAATCAGAGGCAGGGAATCAGATGTGCGGAATCAGAGATGGGGAATCAGAGGCAGGGAATCAGAATCAGAAGCGGGGAATCAGAGGCCGGGAATCAGAGGCCGGGAATCAGATGCTGGGAATAAGAGGCCGGGAATCAGAGGAGGGGAATCAGAGTCCGGGAATCAGAGATGAAGATTCAGAGGCGGGGAATCAGATATGGAGTATCAGAGATGGGGAATCAGAGGCGGGGAATCAGAGGCAGGGAATCGGACGCCGGGAATCAGAGGCGGGGAATCAGAGCTGGGGAATCAGAGGCGGGGAATCAGAGTTGGGGAATCAGAGGCGGGGAATCAGATATGGGGAAATAGAGGCGGGGAATCAGATATGGGGAATCAGAGGTGTGGAATCAGAGGTTGGGAATCAGAGGCAGGGAATCAGAGGCGGGGAAACAGAGGCGGGGAATCAGATATGGGGAATCAGAGGTGGCGAATCAAAGGCGGTGAAACAGAGATGGGGAATCAGGTCAGGGAATCAGAGGCAGGGAATCAGAGCTGGGGAAACAGAGGCGGGGAATCAGATATGGGAAATCAGAGGTGGGGAATCAGGGGCGGGGAATCAGTGGCAGGGAATCAGAGCTGGGGAATCAGAGGTGGGGAATCAGAGCTGGGGAAACAGAGGCGGGGAATCAGATATGGGGAATCAGAGGTGGGGAATCAGGGGCGGGGAATCAGTGGCAGGGAATCAGAGGCCGGGAATAAAAGGCGGGGAATCAGAGCTGGGGAATCAGAGGCGGGGAATCAGAGTTGGGGAATCAGAGGAGGGGAATCAGATATGGGGAAACAGAGGCCGGGAATCAGAGGCAGGGTAACAGAGGCGGGGAATCAGATATGGGGAATCAGAGGTGGGGAATTAGAGGTTGCGAATCAGAGGCGGGGAAACAGAGGCGGGGAATCAAATATAGGGAATCAGAGGTGGGGAATCAGAGGTTGTGAATCAGAGATGGGGAATCAAGGCGGGGAATCAGAGGCAGGGAATCAGACGCGGGGAATCAGAGGCGGGGATTCAGAGCTGGGGAATCAGAGGCGGTGAATCAGAGTTGGGGAATCAGAGGCAGGGAATCAGATATGGGGAATCAGAGGCGGGGAATCAGAGGCGGGGAAACAGAGGCGGGGAATCAGATATGGGGAATCAGAATTGGGGAATCAGGGGCAGGGAATCAGTGGCAGGGAATCAGAGGCGGGGAATCAGAGGCGGTGAATCAGAGGCAGGGAATCAGACACGGGGAATCGGAGGCGGGGAATCAGAGATGGGGAATCAGAGGCGGGGAATCAGAGGCAGGGAATCGGACTCCGGGAATCAGAGTCGGGGAATCAGAGCTGGGGAATCAGAGGCGGGGAATCAGAGTTGGGGAATCAGAGGCGGGGAATCAGATATGGGGAAATAGAGGCGGGGAATCAGATATGGGGAATCAGAGGTGTGGAATCAGAGGTTGGGAATCAGAGGCAGGGAATCAGAGTCGGGGAGTCAGATATGGGGAATCAGAGGTGGCGAATCAAAGGCGGTGAAACAGAGATGGGGAATCAGGGCAGGGAATCAGAGGCAGGGAATCAAACACGGGGAATCAGAGCTGGGGAATCAGAGGCGGGGAATAAGTGTTGGGAATCAGAGGCGGGGAATCAGAGGCGGGGAAACAGAGGCGGGGAATCAGATATGGGGAATCAGAGGTGGGGAATCCGAGGTTGGGAATCAGATGTGCGGAATCAGAGATGGGGAATCAGAGGCAGGGAATCAGAATCAGAAGCAGGGAATCAGAGGCCGGGAATCAGAGGCCGGAATCAGATGCTGGGAATCAGAGGCCTGGAATCAGAGGCGGGGAATCAGAGGCAGGGAATCAGATGCGGGGAATCAGAGGCGGGGAATCAGAGCTGGGGAATCAGAGGCGGGGTATTAGAGTTGGGGAATCAGAGGCGGGGAATCAGATATGGGGAAACAGAGGTGGGGAATCAGAGGCGGGGAAACAGAGGCAGGGAATCAGATATGGGGAATCAGAGGTGGGGAATCAGAGATGGGGAATCAGAGGCGGTGAATCAGAGATGGGGAATCAGAGGCGGGGAATCAGAGGCAGGAAATCAGACACGGGGATTCAGATGCTGGGAATCAGCCGGGGGAATCAAAGGCGGGGAATCAGAGCTGGGGAATCAGAGGCAGGGAATCAGAGGCGGGGAATCAGATATGGGGAATCAGAGGCTGGGATTCAGAGGCGGGGAATCAGAGGCAGGGAATCAGACACGGGGAATCAGAGGTGGGGAATCAGAGATGGGGAATCAGAGGCGGTGAATCAGAGATGGGGAATCAGAGGCGGGGAATCAGAGGCAGGAAATCAGACACGGGGATTCAGAGGCTGGGAATCAGACGGGGGGAATCAAAGGCGGGGAATCAGAGCTGGGGAATCAGAGGCAGGGAATCAGAGGCGGGGAATCAGATATGGGGAATCAGAGGCTGGGATTCAGAGGCGGGGAATCAGAGGCAGGGAATCAGACACGGGGAATCAGAGGTGGGGAATCAGAGATGGGGAATCAGAGGCGGGGAATCAGAGGCAGGGAATCAGACGCGGGGAATCTGAGGCGGGGAATCAGAGCTGGGGAATCAGAGGTGGGGAATCAGAGTTGGGGAATCAGAGGCAGGGAATCGGATGTGCGGAATCAGAGATGGGGAATCAGATGTGGGGAATCAGAGGAATCAGAGATGGGGAATCAGAGGCGGGGAATTAGAGGCAGGAAATCAGACACGGGGATTCAGAGGCTGGGAATCAGACGGGGGGAATCAAAGGCGGGGAATCAGAGCTGGGGAATCAGAGGCAGTGAATCAGAGTTGGGGATTCAGAGACGGGGAATCAGATATGGGGAAACAGAGGCGGGGAATCAGAGGCGGGCAAACAGAGGCGGGGAATTAGATATGGGGAGTCAGAGGTGGGGAATCAGAGGTGGTGAATCAGTGATGGGGAATCACAGGTGGGGTATCAGAGGCAGGGAATAGAACGCAGGGAATCAGACGCAGGGAATCAGAGCTGGGGAATCAGAGGCGGGGAATCATAGTTGGGAATCAGAGGCGGGGAATCAGATATGGGGAAACAGAGGCGGGGAATCAGAGGTGGGGAAACAGAGGCGGGGAATCAGATAATGGGAATCGGATGCGGGGAATCAGAGGCGGGGAATCAGAGCTGGGGAATCAGAGGCGGGGAATCAGAGTTGGGGCATCAGAGGTGGGGAATTAGATATAGGGAAACAGAGGCGGGGAATCAGAGGCGGGGAAACAGAGGCGGGGAATCAGATATGAGGAATCAGAGGTAGGGAATCAGAGGCAGGGATTCAGATGTGCTGAATCAGAGATGGGGAATCAGAGGCAGGGAATCAGAATCAGAAGCGGGGAATCAGAGGCCGGGAATCAGAGGCCGGGAATCAGATGCTGGGAATAAGAGGCCGGGAATCAGAGGTGGGGAATCAGAGTCCGGGAATCAGAGTTTGGGATTCAGAGGCGGGGAATGAGATATGGAGAATCAGAGGCGGGGAATCAGAGGCCGGGAAACAGAGGTGGGGAATCAGATATGGGGAATCAGAGGTGGCGAATCAAAGGCGGTGAATCAGAGATGGGGAATCAGAGGCGGGGAATCAGAGGCAGGGAATCCGATGCGGGGAATCAGAGGCGGGGAATCAGAGCTGGCGAATCAGAGGCGGGGAATCAGAGGTGGGCAATCAGAGGCGGGGAATCAGATATGGGGAATCAGAGGCGGGGAATCAGAGGCGGGGAAACAGAGGCGGGGAATCAAATATAGGGAATCAGAGGTGGGGAATCAGAGGTTGTGAATCAGAGATGGGGAATCAAGGCGGGGAATCAGAGGCAGGGAATCAGACACGGGGAATCAGAGGCGGGGATTCAGAGCTGGGGAATCAGAGGCGGGGAATCAGAGTTGGGGAATCAGAGGCAGGGAATCAGATATGGGGAATCAGAGGCGGGGAATCAGAGGCGGGGAAACAGAGGCGGGGAATCAGATATGGGGAATCAGAGGTGGGGAATCAGGGGCAGGGATTCAGTGTCAGGGAATCAGAGGCGGGGAATCAGAGGCGGGGAATCAGAGGCAGGGAATCAGACACGGGGAATCAGAGGCGGGGAATCAGAGATGGGGAATCAGAGGCGGGGAATCAGAGGCAGGGAATCGGACGCCGGGAATCAGAGTCGGGGAATCAGAGCTGGGGAATCAGAGGCGGGGAATCAGAGTTGGGGAATCAGAGGCGGGGATTCAGATATGGGGAAATAGAGGCGGGGAATCAGATATGGGGAATCAGAGGTGTGGAATCAGAGGTTGGGAATCAGAGGAAGGGAATCAGAGTTGGGGAAACAGAGGCGGGGAATCAGATATGTGGAATCAGAGGTGGCGAATCAAAGGCGGTGAAACAGAGATGGGGAATCAGGGCAGGGAATCAGAGGCAGGGAATCAAACACGGGGAATCAGAGCTGGGGAATCAGAGGCGGGGAATCAGAGTTGGGAATCAGAGGCGGGGAATCAGAGGCGGGGAAACAGAGGCGGGGAATCAGATATGGGGAATCAGACGTGGGGAATCAGAGGTTGGGAATCAGAGGCAGGGAATCGGAGATGGGGAATCAGAGGCAGGGAATCAGAGGCGGGGAATCAGAGGCGGGGAATCAGAGGCCGGGAATCAGATATGGGGAAACTGAGGCGGGGAATCCGAGGCGGGGAAACAGAGGCGGGGAAGTAGATATGGGGAATCAGAGGTGGGGAATCAGAGGTTGGGAATCAGAGGCAGGGAATCAGAGGCTTGGAATCAGACGCAGGGAATCAGATGCGGGGAATCAGAGGCGGGGAATCAGAGCTGGGGAATCAGAGGTGGGGACTTAGATATTGGGAAACAGAGGCGGGGAATCAGAGGCGGGGAAACAGAGGCGGGGAATCAGATATGGGGAATCAGAGATGGGGAATCAGAGATGGGGATTCAGAGGCGGGGAATCAGAGGCAGGAAATCAGACACGGGGATTCAGAGGCTGGGAATCAGATGGGGGGAATCAAAGGCGGGGAATCAGAGCTGGGGAATCTGAGGCAGGGAATCAGAGTTGGGGATTCAGAGGCGGGGAATCAGATATGGGGAAACAGAGGCGGGGAATCAGAGGCGGGCAAACAGAGGCGGGGAATTAGATATGGGGAATCAGAGGTAGGGAATCAGAGGTGGTGAATCAGTGATGGGGAATCACAGGCGGGGAATCAGAGGCAGGGAATAGAACGCGGGGAATCAGAGGCAGGGAATCAGAGCTGGGGAATCAGAGGAGGGGATTCATAGTTGGGAATCAGAGGCGGGAATCAGATATGGGGAAACAGAGGCGGGGAATCAGAGGCGGTGAAACAGAGGCGGGGAATCAGATATGGGGAATCGGATGCAGGGAATCAGAGGCGGGGAATCAGAGCTGGGGAATCAGAGGCGGGGAATCAGAGTTGGGGCATCAGAGGTGGGGAATTAGATATAGGGAAACAGAGGCGGGGAATCAGAGGCGGGGAAACAGAGGCGGGGAATCAGATATGGGGAATCAGAGGTGGGGAATCAGAGGCAGGGAATCAGATGTGCGGAATCAGAGATGGGGAATAAGAGGCAGGGAATCAAAATCAGAAGCGGGGAATCAGAGGCCGGGAATCAGAGGCCGGGAATCAGATGCTGGGAATAAGAGGCCGGGAATCAGAGGCGGGGAAACAGAGGCGGGGAATCAGATATGGGGAATCAGAGGTGGGGAATCAGAGGCAGGGAATCAGATGTGCGGAATCAGAGATGGGGAATAAGAGGCAGGGAATCAGAATCAGAAGCGGGGAATCAGAGGCCGGGTATCAGAGGCCGGGAATCAGATGCTGGGAATAAGAGGCCGGGAATCAGAGGTGGGGAATCAGATATGGGGAATCAGAGGTGGCGAATCAAAGGCGGTGAATCAGAGATGGGGAATCAGAGGCGAGGAATCAGAGGAAGGGAATCAGATGCGGGGAATCAGAGGCGGGGAATCAGAGCTGGCGAATCAGAGGCTGGGAATCAGAGGTGGGCAATCAGAGGCGGGGAATCAGATATGGGGAATCAGAGGCGGGGAATCAGAGGCGGGGAAACAGAGGCGGGGAATCAAATATAGGGAATCAGAGGTGGGGAATCAGAGGTTGTGAATCAGAGATGGGGAATCAAGGCGGGGAATCAGAGGCAGGGAATCAGACGCGGGGAATCAGAGGCGGGGATTCAGATCTGGGGAATCAGAGGCGGGGAATCAGAGTTAGGGAATCAGAGGAAGGGAATCAGATATGGGAAATCAGAGGCGGGGAATCAGAGGCGGGGAATCAAAGGCAGGGAATCAGACACGGTGAATCAGAGGCGGGGAATCAGAGATGGGGAATCAGAGGCGGGGAATCAGAGGCAGGGAATCGGATGCCGGGAATCAGAGTCGGGGAATCAGAGCTGGGGAATCAGAGGCGGGGAATCAGATATGGGGAATCGGATGCGGGGAATCAGAGCTGGGGAATCAGAGGCGGGGAATCAGAGTTGGGGCATCAGAGGTGGGGAATTAGATATAGGAAAACAGAGGCGGGGAATCAGAGGCGGGGAAACAGAGGCGGGGAATCAGATATGGGGAATCAGAGGTGGGGAATCAGAGGCAGGGAATCAGATGTGCGGAATCAGAGATGGGGAATCAGAGGCAGGGAATCAGAATCAGAAGCGGGAAATCAGAGGCCGGGAATCAGAGGCCGGGAATCAGATGCTGGGAATAAGAGGCCGGGAATCAGAGGAGGGGAATCAGAGTCCGGGAATCAGAGATGGGGATTCAGAGGCGGGGAATCAGATATGGAGAATCAGAGATGGGGAATCAGAGGCGGGGAATCAGAGGCAGGGAATCGGACGCCGGGAATCAGAGGCGGGGAATCAGAGCTGGGGAATCAGAGGCGGGGAATCAGAGTTGGGGAATCAGAGGCGGGGAATCAGATATGGGGAAATAGAGGCGGGGAATCAGATATGGGGAATCAGAGGTGTGGAATCAGAGGTTGGGAATCAGAGGCAGGGAATCAGAGGCGGGGTAACAGGGGCGGGGAATCAGATATGGGGAATCAGAGGTGGCGAATCAAAGGCGGTGAAACAGAGATGGGGAATCAGGGCAGGGAATCAGAGGCAGGGAATCAGAGCTGGGGAAACAGAGGCGGGGAATCAGATATGGGAAATCAGAGGTGGGGAATCAGGGGCGGGGAATCAGTGGCAGGGAATCAGAGCTGGGGAATCAGAGGTGGGAAATCAGAGCTGGGGAAACAGAGGCGGGGAATCAGATATGGGGAATCAGAGGTGGGGAATCTGGGGCGGGGAATCAGTGGCAGGGAATCAGAGGCCGGGAATAAAAGGCGGGGAATCAGAGCTGGGGAATCAGAGGCGGGGAATCAGAGTTGGTGAATCAGAGGAGGGGAATCAGATATGGGGAAGCAGAGGCCGGGAATCAGAGGCAGGGTAACAGAGGCGGGGAATCAGATATGGGGAATCAGAGGTGGGGAATTAGAGGTTGCGAATCAGAGGCGGGGAAACAGAGTCGGGGAATCAAATATAGGGAATCAGAGGTGGGGAATCAGAGGTTGTGAATCAGAGTTGGGGAATCAGAGGCAGGGAATCAGATATGGGGATTCAGAGGCGGGGAATCAGAGGCGGGGAAACAGAGGCGGGGAATCAGATATGGGGAATCAGAATTGGGGAATCAGGGGCAGGGAATCAGTGGCAGGGAATCAGAGGCGGGGAATCAGAGGCGGGGAATCAGAGGCAGGGAATCAGACACGGGGAATCGGAGGCGGGGAATCAGAGATGGGGAATCAGAGGCGGGGAATCAGAGGCAGGGAATCGGACTCCGGGAATCAGAGTCGGGGAATCAGAGCTGGGGAATCAGAGGCGGGGAATCAGATATGGGGAAAAAGAGGCGGGGAATCAGAGCTGGGGAATCAGAGGCGGGGAATCAGATATGGGGAATCGGATGCAGGGAATCAGAGGCGGGGAATCAGAGCTGGGGAATCAGAGGCGGGGAATCAGAGTTGGGGCATCAGAGGTGGGGAATTAGATATAGGGAAACAGAGGCGGGGAATCAGAGGCGGGGAAACAGAGGCGGGGAATCAGATATGGGGAATCAGAGGTGGGGAATCAGAGGCAGGGAATCAGATGTGCGGAAGCAGAGATGGGAAATCAGAGGCAGGGAATCAGAATCAGAAGCGGGAAATCAGAGGCCGGGAATCAGAGGCCGGGAATCAGATGCTGGGAATAAGAGGCCGGGAATCAGAGGAGGGGAATCAGAGTCCGGGAATCAGAGATGGGGATTCAGAGGCGGGGAATCAGATATGGAGAATCAGAGATGGGGAATCAGAGGCGGGGAATCAGAGGCAGGGAATCGGACGCCGGGAATCAGAGGCGGGGAATCAGAGCTGGGGAATCAGAGGCGGGGAATCAGAGTTGGGGAATCAGAGGCGGGGAATCAGATATGGGGAAATAGAGGCGGGGAATCAGATATGGGGAATCAGAGGTGTGGAATCAGAGGTTGGGAATCAGAGGCAGGGAATCAGAGGCGGGGTAACAGAGGCGGGGAATCAGATATGGGGAATCAGAGGTGGCGAATCAAAGGCGGTGAAACAGAGATGGGGAATCAGGGCAGGGAATCAGAGGCAGGGAATCAGAGCTGGGGAAACAGAGGCGGGGAATCAGATATGGGAAATCAGAGGTGGGGAATCAGGGGCGGGGAATCAGTGGCAGGGAATCAGAGCTGGGGAATCAGAGGTGGGAAATCAGAGCTGGGGAAACAGAGGCGGGGAATCAGATATGGGGAATCAGAGGTGGGGAATCAGGGGCGGGGAATCAGTGGCAGGGAATCAGATATGGGGATTCAGAGGCGGGGAATCAGAGGCGGGGAAACAGAGGCGGGGAATCAGATATGGGGAATCAGAATTGGGGAATCAGGGGCAGGGAATCAGTGGCAGGGAATCAGAGGCGGGGAATCAGAGGCGGGGAATCAGAGGCAGGGAATCAGACACGGGGAATCGGAGGCGGGGAATCAGAGATGGGGAATCAGAGGCGGGGAATCAGAGGCAGGGAATCGGACTCCGGGAATCAGAGTCGGGGAATCAGAGCTGGGGAATCAGAGGCGGGGAATCAGATATGGGGAAAAAGAGGCGGGGAATCAGAGCTGGGGAATCAGAGGCGGGGAATCAGATATGGGGAATCGGATGCAGGGAATCAGAGGCGGGGAATCAGAGCTGGGGAATCAGAGGCGGGGAATCAGAGTTGGGGCATCAGAGGTGGGGAATTAGATATAGGGAAACAGAGGCGGGGAATCAGAGGCGGGGAAACAGAGGCGGGGAATCAGATATGGGGAATCAGAGGTGGGGAATCAGAGGCAGGGAATCAGATGTGCGGAAGCAGAGATGGGAAATCAGAGGCAGGGAATCAGAATCAGAAGCGGGAAATCAGAGGCCGGGAATCAGAGGCCGGGAATCAGATGCTGGGAATAAGAGGCCGGGAATCAGAGGAGGGGAATCAGAGTCCGGGAATCAGAGATGGGGATTCAGAGGCGGGGAATCAGATATGGAGAATCAGAGATGGGGAATCAGAGGCGGGGAATCAGAGGCAGGGAATCGGACGCCGGGAATCAGAGGCGGGGAATCAGAGCTGGGGAATCAGAGGCGGGGAATCAGAGTTGGGGAATCAGAGGCGGGGAATCAGATATGGGGAAATAGAGGCGGGGAATCAGATATGGGGAATCAGAGGTGTGGAATCAGAGGTTGGGAATCAGAGGCAGGGAATCAGAGGCGGGGTAACAGAGGCGGGGAATCAGATATGGGGAATCAGAGGTGGCGAATCAAAGGCGGTGAAACAGAGATGGGGAATCAGGGCAGGGAATCAGAGGCAGGGAATCAGAGCTGGGGAAACAGAGGCGGGGAATCAGATATGGGAAATCAGAGGTGGGGAATCAGGGGCGGGGAATCAGTGGCAGGGAATCAGAGCTGGGGAATCAGAGGTGGGAAATCAGAGCTGGGGAAACAGAGGCGGGGAATCAGATATGGGGAATCAGAGGTGGGGAATCAGGGGCGGGGAATCAGTGGCAGGGAATCAGAGGCCGGGAATAAAAGGCGGGGAATCAGAGCTGGGGAATCAGAGGCGGGGAATCAGAGTTGGTGAATCAGAGGAGGGGAATCAGATATGGGGAAGCAGAGGCCGGGAATCAGAGGCAGGGTAACAGAGGCGGGGAATCAGATATGGGGAATCAGAGGTGGGAAATTAGAGGTTGCGAATCAGAGGCGGGGAAACAGAGTCGGGGAATCAAATATGGGGAATCAGAGGTGGGGAATCAGAGGTTGTGAATCAGAGTTGGGGAATCAGAGGCAGGGAATCAGATATGGGGATTCAGAGGCGGGGAATCAGAGGCGGGGAAACAGAGGCGGGGAATCAGATATGGGGAATCAGAATTGGGGAATCAGGGGCAGGGAATCAGTGGCAGGGAATCAGAGGCGGGGAATCAGAGGCGGGGAATCAGAGGCAGGGAATCAGACACGGGGAATCGGAGGCGGGGAATCAGAGATGGGGAATCAGAGGCGGGGAATCAGAGGCAGGGAATCGGACTCCGGGAATCAGAGTCGGGGAATCAGAGCTGGGGAATCAGAGGCGGGGAATCAGATATGGGGAAAAAGAGGCGGGGAATCAGATATGGGGAATCAGAGGTGTGGAATCAGAGGTTGGGAATCAGAGGCAGGGAATCAGAGTCGGGGAATCAGATATGGGGAATCAGAGGTGGCGAATCAAAGGTGGTGAAACAGAGATGGGGAATCAGGGCAGGGAATCAGAGGCAGGGAATCAAACACGGGGAATCAGAGCTGGGGAATCAGAGGCGGGGAATCAGAGTTGGGAATCAGAGGCGGGGAATCAGAGGCGGGGAAACAGAGGCGGGGAATCAGATATGGGGAATCAGAGGTGGGGAATCCGAGGTTGGGAATCAGATGTGCGGAATCAGAGATGGGGAATCAGAGGCAGGGAATCAGAATCAGAAGCAGGGAATCAGAGGCCGGGAATCAGAGGCCGGAATCAGATGCTGGGAATCAGAGGCCTGGAATCAGAGGCGGGGAATCAGAGGCAGGAAATCAGATGCGGGGAATCAGAGGCGGGGAATCAGAGCTGGGGAATCAGAGGCGGGGTATTAGAGTTGGGGAATCAGAGGCGGGGAATCAGATATGGGGAAACAGAGGTGGGGAATCAGAGGCGGGGAAACAGAGGCAGGGAATCAGATATGGGGAATCAGAGGTGGGGAATCAGAGATGGGGAATCAAGGCGGGGAATGAGAGGCAGGGAATCAGACGCGGGGAATCAGAGGCTGGGATTCAGAGCTGGGGAATCAGAGGCGGTGAATCAGAGTTGGGGAATCAGAGGCAGGGAATCAGATATGGGGAATCAGATGCGGGGAATCAGAGGCGGGGAAACAGAGGCGGGGAATCAGAGGCTGGGATTCAGAGGCGGGGAATCAGAGGCAGGGAATCAGACACGGGGAATCAGAGGTGGGGAATCAGAGATGGGGAATCAGAGGCGGTGAATCAGAGATGGGGAATCAGAGGCGGGGAATCAGAGGCAGGAAATCAGACACGGGGATTCAGAGGCTGGGAATCAGATGGGGGGAATCAAAGGCGGGGAATCAGAGCTGGGGAATCAGAGGCAGGGAATCAGAGGCGGGGAATCAGATATGGGAAATCAGAGGCTGGGATTCAGAGGCGGGGAATCAGAGGCAGGGAATCAGACACGGGGAATCAGAGGTGGGGAATCAGAGATGGGGAATCAGAGGCGGGGAATCAGAGGCAGGGAATCAGACGCGGGGAATCTGAGGCGGGGAATCAGAGCTGGGGAATCAGAGGTGGGGAATCAGAGTTGGGGAATCAGAGGCAGGGAATCGGATGTGCGGAATCAGAGATGGGGAATCAGATGTGGGGAATCAGAGGAATCAGAGATGGGGAATCAGAGGCGGGGAATCAGAGGCAGGAAATCAGACACGGGGATTCAGAGGCTGGGAATCAGACGGGGGGAATCAAAGGCGGGGAATCAGAGCTGGGGAATCAGAGGCAGGGAATCAGAGTTGGGGATTCAGAGACAGGGAATCAGATATGGGGAAACAGAGGCGGGGAATCAGAGGCGGGCAAACAGAGGCGGGGAATTAGATATGGGGAATCAGAGGTGGGGAATCAGAGGTGGTGAATCAGTGATGGGGAATCACAGGTGGGGAATCAGAGGCAGGGAATAGAACGCAGGGAATCAGACGCAGGGAATCAGAGCTGGGGAATCAGAGGCGGGGAATCATAGTTGGGAATCAGAGGCGGGGAATCAGATATGGGGAAACAGAGGCGGGGAATCAGAGGCGGGGAAACAGAGGCGGGGAATCAGATATGGGGAATCGGATGCGGGGAATCAGAGGCGTGGAATCAGAGCTGGGGAATCAGAGGCGGGGAATCAGAGTTGGGGCATCAGAGGTGGGGAATTAGATATAGGGAAACAGAGGCGGGGAATCAGAGGCGGGGAAACAGAGGTGGGGAATCAGATATGAGGAATCAGAGGTGGGGAATCAGAGGCAGGGATTCAGATGTGCTGAATCAGAGATGGGGAATCAGAGGCAGGGAATCAGAATAAAAAGCGGGGAATCAGAGGCCGGGAATCAGAGGCCGGGAATCAGATGCTGGGAATAAGAGGCCGGGAATCAGAGGTGGGGAATCAGAGTCCGGGAATCAGAGATGGGGATTCAGAGGCGGGGAATGAGATATGGAGAATCAGAGGCGGGGAATCAGAGGCCGGGAAACAGAGGTGGGGAATCAGATATGGGGAATCAGAGGTGGCGAATCAAAGGCGGTGAATCAGAGATGGGGAATCAGAGGCGGGGAATCAGAGGCAGGGAATCAGATGCGGGGAATCAGAGGCGGGGAATCAGAGCTGGCGAATCAGAGGCGGGGAATCAGAGGTGGGCAATCAGAGGCGGGGAATCAGATATGGGGAATCAGAGGCGGGGAATCAGAGGCGGGGAAACAGAGGCGGGGAATCAAATATAGGGAATCAGAGGTGGGGAATCAGAGGTTGTGAATCAGAGATGGGGAATCAAGGCGGGGAATCAGAGGCAGGGAATCAGACACGGGGAATCAGAGGCGGGGATTCAGAGCTGGGGAATCAGAGGCGGGGAATCAGAGTTGGGGAATCAGAGGCAGGGAATAAGATATTGGGAATCAGAGGCGGGGAATCAGAGGCGGGGAAACAGAGGCGGGGAATCAGATATGGGGAATCAGAGGTGGGGAATCAGGGGCAGGGATTCAGTGTCAGGGAATCAGAGGCGGGGAATCAGAGGCGGGGAATAAGAGGCAGGGAATCAGACACGGGGAATCAGAGGTGGGGAATCAGGGGCAGGGATTCAGTGTCAGGGAATCAGAGGCGGGGAATCAGAGGCGGGGAATCAGAGGCAGGGAATCAGACACGGGGAATCAGAGGCGGGGAATCAGAGGCGGGGAATCAGAGGTTGGGAATCAGAGGAAGGGAATCAGAGTCGGGGAAACAGAGGCGGGGAATCAGATATGTGGAATCAGAGGTGGCGAATCAAAGGCGGTGAAACAGAGATGGGGAATCAGGGCAGGGAATCAGAGGCAGGGAATCAAACACGGGGAATCAGAGCTGGGGAATCAGAGGCGGGGAATCAGAGTTGGGAATCAGAGGCGGGGAATCAGAGGCGGGGAAACAGAGGCGGGGAATCAGATATGGGGAATCAGAGGTGGGGAATCAGAGGTTGGGAATCAGAGGCAGGGAATCGGAGATGGGGAATCAGAGGCAGGGAATCAGAGGCGGGGAATCAGAGGCGGGGAATCAGAGGCCGGGAATCAGATATGGGGAAACTGAGGCGGGGAATCCGAGGCGGGGAAACAGAGGCGGGGAATCAGATATGGGGAATCAGAGGTGGGGAATCAGAGGTTGGGAATCAGAGGCAGGGAATCAGAGGCTTGGAATCAGATGCAGGGAATCAGATGCGGGGAATCAGAGGCGGGGAATCAGAGCTGGGGAATCAGAGGTGGGGAATCAGATTTGGGGAATCAGAGGTGGGGACTTAGATATTGGGAAACAGAGGCGGGGAATCAGAGGCGGGGAAACAGAGGCGGGGAATCAGATATGGGGAATCAGAGGTGGGGAATCAGAGGCAGGGAATCAGATGTGCGGAATCAGAGATGGGGAATCAGAGGCAGGGAATCAGAATCAGAAGCAGGGAATCAGAGGCCGGGAATCAGAGGCCGGAATCAGATGATGGGAATCAGAGGCCTGGAATCAGAGGCGGGGAATCAGAGGCAGGGAATCAGATATGTGGAATCAGAGGTGGCGAATCAAAGGCGGTGAAACAGTGATGGGGAATCAGGCAGGGAATCAGAGGCAGGGAATCAAACACGGGGAATCAGAGCTGGGGAATCAGAGGCGGGGAATCAGAGTTGGGAATCAGAGGCGGGGAATCAGAGGCGGGGAAACAGAGGCGGGGAATCAGATATGGGGAATCAGAGGTGGGGAATCAGAGGTTGGGAATCAGAGGCAGGGAATCGGAGATGGGGAATCAGAGGCAGGGAATCAGAGGCGGGGAATCAGAGGCGGGGAATCAGAGGCCGGGAATCAGATATGGGGAAACTGAGGCGGGGAAACCGAGGCGGGGAAACAGAGGCGGGGAATCAGATATGGGGAATCAGAGTTGGGGAATCAGAGGTTGGGAATCAGAGGCAGGGAATAAGAGGCTTGGAATCAGATGCAGGGAATCAGATGCGGGGAATCAGAGGTGGGGAATCAGAGCTGGGGAATCAGAGGTGGGGAATCAGATTTGGGGAATCAGAGGTGGGGACTTAGATATTGGGAAACAGAGGCGGGGAATCAGAGGCGGGGAAACAGAGGCGGTGAATCAGATATGGGGAATCAGAGGTGGG
Organism: Narcine bancroftii; assembly: GCF_036971445.1. NCBI lineage: Eukaryota > Metazoa > Chordata > Chondrichthyes > Torpediniformes > Narcinidae > Narcine > Narcine bancroftii. Next base: position 265,042,681 of record NC_091470.1, read on the forward strand.
GAATCAGAGGCAGGGAATCAGATGTGCGGAATCAGAGATGGGGAATCAGAGGCAGGGAATCAGAATCAGAAGCAGGGAATCAGAGGCCGGGAATCAGAGGCCGGAATCAGATGATGGGAATCAGAGGCCTGGAATCAGAGGCGGGGAATCAGAGGCAGGGATTCAGATGCGGGGAATCAGAGGCGGGGAATCAGAGCTGGGGTATCAGAGGCGGGGTATTAGAGTTGGGGAATCAGAGGCGGGGAATCAGATATGGGGAAACAGAGGTAGGAAATCAGAGGCGGGGAAACAGAGGCAGGGAATCAGATATGGGGAATCAGAGGCGGGGAATCAGAGGTGGGGAATCATAGGCAGGGAATCGGATGTGCGGAATCAGAGATGGGGAATCAGAGGCCGGGAATCAGAGGTGGTGAATCAGAGATGGGGAATCAGAGGCGGGGAATCAGAGGCAGGGTATCAGACGCGGGGTATCAGAGGTGGGCAATCAGAGGCGGGGAATCAGATATGGGGAATCAGAGGCGGGGAATCAGAGGCGGGGAAACAGAGGCGGGGAATCAGATATGGGGAATCAGAGGTGGGGCATCAGAGGTTGTGAATCACAGATGGGGAATCAGAGGCGGGGAATCAGAGGCAGGGAATCAGACGCGGGGAATCAGATATGGGGAATCAGAGGTGGCGAATCAAAGGCGGTGAAACAGAGATGGGGAATCAGGGCAGGGAATCAGAGGCAGGGAATCAAACACGGGGAATCAGAGATGGGGAATCAGAGGCGGGGAATAAGAGTTGGGAATCAGAGGCGGGGAATCAGAGGCGGAGAAACAGAGGCGGGGAATCAGATATGGGGAATCAGAGGTGGGGAATCAGAGGTGGGCAATCAGAGGCGGGGAATCAGATATGGGGAATCAGAGGCGGGGAATCAGAGGCGGGGAAATAGAGGCGGGGAATCAAATATAGGGAATCAGAGGTGGGGAATCAGAGGTTGTGAATCAGAGATGGGGAATCAAGGCGGGGAATCAGAGGCAGGGAATCAGACACGGGGAATCAGAGGCGGGGATTCAGAGCTGGGGAATCAGAGGCGGGGAATCAGAGTTGGGGAATCAGAGGCAGGGAATAAGATATTGGGAATCAGAGGCGGGGAATCAGAGGCGGGGAAACAGAGGCGGGGAATCAGATATGGGGAATCAGAGGTGGGGAATCAGGGGCAGGGATTCAGTGTCAGGGAATCAGAGGCGGGGAATCAGAGGCGGGGAATCAGAGGCAGGGAATCAGACACGGGGAATCAGAGGTGGGGAATCAGGGGCAGGGATTCAGTGTCAGGGAATCAGAGGCGGGGAATCAGAGGCGGGGAATCAGAGGCAGGGAATCAGACACGGGGAATCAGAGGCGGGGAATCAGAGGCGGGGAATCAGAGGTTGGGAATCAGAGGAAGGGAATCAGAGTCGGGGAAACAGAGGCGGGGAATCAGATATGTGGAATCAGAGGTGGCGAATCAAAGGCGGTGAAACAGAGATGGGGAATCAGGGCAGGGAATCAGAGGCAGGGAATCAAACACGGGGAATCAGAGCTGGGGAATCAGAGGCGGGGAATCAGAGTTGGGAATCAGAGGCGGGGAATCAGAGGCGGGGAAACAGAGGCGGGGAATCAGATATGGGGAATCAGAGGTGGGGAATCAGAGGTTGGGAATCAGAGGCAGGGAATCGGAGATGGGGAATCAGAGGCAGGGAATCAGAGGCGGGGAATCAGAGACGGGGAATCAGAGGCCGGGAATCAGATATGGGGAAACTGAGGCGGGGAATCCGAGGCGGGGAAACAGAGGCGGGGAATCAGATATGGGGAATCAGAGGTGGGGAATCAGAGGTTGGGAATCAGAGGCAGGGAATCAGAGGCTTGGAATCAGATGCAGGGAATCAGATGCGGGGAATCAGAGGCGGGGAATCAGAGCTGGGGAATCAGAGGTGGGGAATCAGATTTGGGGAATCAGAGGTGGGGACTTAGATATTGGGAAACAGAGGCGGGGAATCAGAGGCGGGGAAACAGAGGCGGGGAATCAGATATGGGGAATCAGAGGTGGGGAATCAGAGGCAGGGAATCAGATGTGCGGAATCAGAGATGGGGAATCAGAGGCAGGGAATCAGAATCAGAAGCAGGGAATCAGAGGCCGGGAATCAGAGGCCGGAATCAGATGATGGGAATCAGAGGCCTGGAATCAGAGGCGGGGAATCAGAGGCAGGGAATCAGATATGTGGAATCAGAGGTGGCGAATCAAAGGCGGTGAAACAGTGATGGGGAATCAGGCAGGGAATCAGAGGCAGGGAATCAAACACGGGGAATCAGAGCTGGGGAATCAGAGGCGGGGAATCAGAGGCAGGGAATCAGAGGCTTGGAATCAGATGCAGGGAATCAGATGCGGGGAATCAGAGGTGGGGAATCAGAGCTGGGGATTCAGAGGTGGGGAATCAGATTTGGGGAATCAGAGGTGGGGACTTAGATATTGGGAAACAGAGGCGGGGAATCAGATATGGGGAATCAGAGGTGGGGAATCAGAGGCAGGGAATCAGATGTGCGGAATCAGAGATGGGGAATCAGAGGCAGGGAATCAGAATCAGAAGCAGGGAATCAGAGGCCGGGAATCAGAGGCCGGAATCAGATGATGGGAATCAGAGGCCTGGAATCAGAGGCGGGGAATCAGAGGCAGGGATTCAGATGCGGGGAATCAGAGGCGGGGAATCAGAGCTGGGGAATCAGAGGCGGGGTATTAGAGTTGGGGAATCAGAGGCGGGGAATCAGATATGGGGAAACAGAGGTAGGAAATCAGAGGCGGGGAAACAGAGGCAGGGAATCAGATATGGGGAATCAGAGGCGGGAATCAGAGGTGGGGAATCATAGGCAGGGAATCGGATGTGCGGAATCAGAGATGGGGAATCAGAGGCCGGGAATCAGAGGTGGTGAATCAGAGATGGGGAATCAGAGGCGGGGAATCAGAGGCAGGGTATCAGACGCGGGGAATCAGAGGTGGGCAATCAGAGGCGGGGAATCATATATGGGGAATCAGAGGCGGGGAATCAGAGGCGGGGAAACAGAGGCGGGGAATCAGATATGGGGAATCAGAGGTGGGGCATCAGAGGTTGTGAATCACAGATGGGGAATCAGAGGCGGGGAATCAGAGGCAGGGAATCAGACGCGGGGAATCAGATATGGGGAATCAGAGGTGGCGAATCAAAGGCGTTGAAACAGAGATGGGGAATCAGGGCAGGGAATCAGAGGCAGGGAATCAAACACGGGGAATCAGAGCTGGGGAATCAGAGGCGGGGAATAAGAGTTGGGAATCAGAGGCGGGGAATCAGAGGCGGGGAAACAGAGGCGGGGAATCAGATATGGGGAATCAGAGGTGGGGAATCCGAGGTTGGGAATCAGATGTGCGGAATCAGAGATGGGGAATCAGAGGCAGGGAATCAGAATCAGAAGCAGGGAATCAGAGGCCGGGAATCAGAGGCCGGAATCAGATGCTGGGAATCAGAGGCCTGGAATCAGAGGCGGGGAATCAGAGGAAGGGAATCAGATGCGGGGAATCAGAGGCGGGGAATCAGAGCTGGGGAATCAGAGGCGGGGTATTAGAGTTGGGGAATCAGAGGCGGGGAATCAGATATGGGGAAACAGAGGTGGGGAATCAGAGGCGGGGAAACAGAGGCAGGGAATCAGATATGGGGGATCAGAGGTGGGGAATCAGAGATGGGGAATCAGAGGCGGTGAATCAGAGATGGGGAATCAGAGGCGGGGAATCAGAGGCAGGAAATCAGACACGGGGATTCAGAGGTTGGGAATCAGACGGGGGGAATCAAAGGCGGGGAATCAGAGCTGGGGAATCAGAGGCAGGGAATCAGAGGCGGGGAATCAGATATGGGGAATCAGAGGCTGGGATTCAGAGGCGGGGAATCAGAGGCAGGGAATCAGACACGTGGAATCAGAGGTGGGGAATCAGAGATGGGGAATCAGAGGTGGTGAATCAGAGATGGGGAATCAGAGGCGGGGAATCAGAGGCAGGAAATCAGACACGGGGATTCAGAGGCTGGGAATCAGACGGAGGGAATCAAAGGCGGGGAATCAGAGCTGGGGAATCAGAGGCAGGGAATCAGAGGCGGGGAATCAGATATGGGGAATCAGAGGCTGGGATTCAGAGGCGGGGAATCAGAGGCAGGGAATCAGACACGGGGAATCAGAGGTGGGGAATCAGAGATGGGGAATCAGAGGCGGGGAATCAGAGGCAGGGAATCAGACGCGGGGAATCTGAGGCGGGGAATCAGAGCTGGGGAATCAGAGGTGGGGAATCAGAGTTGGGGAATCAGAGGCAGGGAATCGGATGTGCGGAATCAGAGATGGGGAATCAGATGTGGGGAATCAGAGGAATCAGAGATGGGGAATCAGAGGCGGGGAATCAGAGGCAGGAAATCAGACACGGGGATTCAGAGGCTGGGAATCAGACGGGGGGAATCAAAGGCGGGGAATCAGAGCTGGGGAATCAGAGGCAGGGAATCAGAGTTGGGGATTCAGAGACGGGGAATCAGATATGGGGAAACAGAGGCGGGGAATCAGAGGCGGGCAAACAGAGGCCGGGAATTAGATATGGGGAATCAGAGGTGGGGAATCAGAGGTGGTGAATCAGTGATGGGGAATCACAGGTGGGGAATCAGAGGCAGGGAATAGAACGCAGGGAATCAGACGCAGGGAATCAGAGCTGGGGAATCAGAGGCGGGGAATCATAGTTGGGAATCAGAGGCGGGGAATCAGATATGGGGAAACAGAGGCGGGGAATCAGAGGCGGGGAAACAGAGGCGGGGAATCAGATATGGGGAATCGGATGCGGGGAATCAGAGGCGGGGAATCAGAGCTGGCGAATCAGAGGCGGGGAATCAGAGTTGGGGCATCAGAGGTGGGGAATTAGATATAGGGAAACAGAGGCGGGGAATCAGAGGCGGGGAAACAGAGGCGGGGAATCAGATATGAGGAATCAGAGGTGGGGAATCAGAGGCAGGGATTCAGATGTGCTGAATCAGAGATGGGGAATCAGAGGCAGGGAATCAGAATCAGAAGCGGGGAATCAGAGGCCGGGAATCAGAGGCCGGGAATCAGATGCTGGGAATAAGAGGCCGGGAATCAGAGGTGGGGAATCAGAGTCCGGGAATCAGAGATGGGGATTCAGAGGCGGGGAATGAGATATGGAGAATCAGAGGCGGGGAATCAGAGGCGGGGAATCAGAGGCAGGAAATCAGATGCGGGGAATCAGAGGCGGGGAATCAGAGCTGGGGAATCAGAGGCGGGGTATTAGAGTTGGGGAATCAGAGGCGGGGAATCAGATATGGGGAAACAGAGGTGGGGAATCAGAGGCGGGGAAACAGAGGCAGGGAATCAGATATGGGGAATCGGAGGTGGGGAATCAGAGATGGGGAATCAAGGCGGGGAATCAGAGGCAGGGAATCAGACGCGGGGAATCAGAGGCGGGGATTCAGAGCTGGGGAATCAGAGGCGGTGAATCAGAGTTGGGGAATCAGAGGCAGGGAATCAGATATGGGGAATCAGAGGCGGGGAATCAGAGGCGGGGAAACAGAGGCGGGGAATCAGAGGCTGGGATTCAGAGGCGGGGAATCAGAGGCAGGGAATCAGACACGGGGAATCAGAGGTGGGGAATCAGAGATGGGGAATCAGAGGCGGTGAATCAGAGATGGGGAATCAGAGGCGGGGAATCAGAGGCAGGAAATCAGACACGGGGATTCAGAGGCTGGGAATCAGATAGGGGGAAACAAAGGCGGGGAATCAGAGCTGGGGAATCAGAGGCTGGGATTCAGAGGCGGGGAATCAGAGGCAGGGAATCAGACACGGGGAATCAGAGGTGGGGAATCAGAGATGGGGAATCAGAGGCGGGGAATCAGAGGCAGGGAATCAGACGCGGGGAATCTGAGGCGGGGAATCAGAGCTGAGGAATCAGAGGTGGGGAATCAGAGTTGGGGAATCAGAGGCAGGGAATCGGATGTGCGGAATCAGAGATGGGGAATCAGATGTGGGGAATCAGAGGAATCAGAGATGGGGAATCAGAGGCGGGGAATCAGAGGCAGGAAATCAGACACGGGGATTCAGAGGCTGGGAATCAGACGGGGGGAATCAAAGGCGGGGAATCAGAGCTGGGGAATCAGAGGCAGGGAATCAGAGTTGGGGATTCAGAGACGGGGAATCAGAGTTGGGGCATCAGAGGTGGGGAATTAGATATAGGGAAACAGAGGCGGGGAATCAGAGGCGGGGAAACAGAGGCGGGGAATCAGATATGAGGAATCAGAGGTGGGGAATCAGAGGCAGGGATTCAGATGTGCTGAATCAGAGATGGGGAATCAGAGGCAGGGAATCAGAATAAGAAGCGGGGAATCAGAGGCCGGGAATCAGAGGCCGGGAATCAGATGCTGGGAATAAGAGGCCGGGAATCAGAGGTGGGGAATCAGAGTCCGGGAATCAGAGATGGGGATTCAGAGGCGGGGAATGAGATATGGAGAATCAGAGGCGGGGAATCAGAGGCCGGGAAACAGAGGTGGGGAATCAGATATGGGGAATCAGAGGTGGCGAATCAAAGGCGGTGAATCAGAGATGGGGAATCAGAGGCGGGGAATCAGAGGCAGGGAATCTGATGCGGGGAATCAGAGGCGGGGAATCAGAGCTGGCGAATCAGAGGCGGGGAATCAGAGGTGGGCAATCAGAGGCGGGGAATCAGATATGGGGAATCAAAGGCGGGGAATCAGAGGCGGGGAAACAGAGGCGGGGAATCAAATATAGGGAATCAGAGGTGGGGAATCAGAGGTTGTGAATCAGAGATGGGGAATCAAGGCGGGGAATCAGAGGCAGGGAATCAGACACGGGGAATCAGAGGCGGGGAATCAGAGCTTGGGAATCAGAGGCGGGGAATCAGAGTTGGGGAATCAGAGGCAGGGAATAAGATATGGGGAATCAGAGGCGGGGAATCAGAGGCGGGGAAACAGAGGCGGGGAATCAGATATGGGGAATAAGAGGTGGGGAATCAGGGGCAGGGATTCAGTGTCAGGGAATCAGAGGCGGGGAATCAGAGGCGGGGAATCAGAGGCAGGGAATCAGACACGGGGAATCAGAGGTGGGGAATCAGGGGCAGGGATTCAGTGTCAGGGAATCAGAGGCGGGGAATCAGAGGCGGGGAATCAGAGGCAGGGAATCAGACACGGGGAATCAGAGGCGGGGAATCAGAGATGGGGAATCAGAGGCGGGGAATCAGAGGTTGGGAATCAGAGGAAGGGAATCAGAGTCGGGGAAACAGAGGCGGGGAATCAGAGGCCGGGAATCAGAGGCCGGGAATCAGATGCTGGGAATAAGAGGCCGGGAATCAGAGGAGGGGAATCAGAGTCCGGGAATCAGATATGGGGAATCAGAGGTGGGGAATCAGAGGCAGGGAATCAGATGTGCGGAATCAGAGATGGGGAATCAGAGGCAGGGAATCAGAAGCGGGGAATCAGAGGCCGGGAATCAGAGGCCGGGAATCAGATGCTGGGAATAAGAGGCCGGGAATCAGAGGAGGGGAATCACAGTCCGGGAATCAGAGATGGGGATTCAGAGGCGGGGAATGAGATATGGAGAATCAGAGGCGGGGAATCAGAGGCGGGGAAACAGAGGCGGGGAATCAGATATGGGGAATCAGAGGTGGCGAATCAAAGGCGGTGAATCAGAGATGGGGAATCAGAGGCGGGGAATCAGAGGCGGGGAATCAGATATGGGGAATCAGAGGTGGGGAATCAGAGGTTGGGAATCAGAGGCCGGGAATCAGATATGGGGAAACTGAGGTGGGGAATCCGAGGCGGGGAAACAGAGGCGGGGAATCAGATATGGGGAATCAGAGGTGGGGAATCAGTGGTTGGGAATCAGAGGCAGGGAATCAGAGGCTTGGAATCAGATGCAGGGAATCAGATGCGGGGAATCAGAGGCGGGGAATCAGAGCTGGGGAATCAGAGGTGGGGAATCAGATTTGGGGAATCAGAGGTGGGGACTTAGATATTGGGAAACAGAGGTGGGGAATCAGAGGCGGGGAAACAGAGGCGGGGAATCAGATATGGGGAATCAGAGGTGGGGAATCAGAGGCAGGGAATCAGATGTGCGGAATCAGAGATGGGGAATCAGAGGCAGGGAATCAGAATCAGAAGCAGGGAATCAGAGGCCGGGAATCAGAGGCCGGAATCAGATGATGGGAATCAGAGGCCTGGAATCAGAGGCGGGGAATCAGAGGCAGGGAATCAGATATGTGGAATCAGAGGTGGCGAATCAAAGGCGGTGAAACAGAGATGGGGAATCAGGCAGGGAATCAGAGGCAGGGAATCAAACACGGGGAATCAGAGCTGGGGAATCAGAGGCGGGGAATCAGAGTTGGGAATCAGAGGCGGGGAATCAGAGGCGGGGAAACAGAGGCGGGGAATCAGATATGGGGAATCAGAGGTGGGGAATCAGAGGTTGGGAATCAGAGGCAGGGAATCGGAGATGGGGAATCAGAGGCAGGGAATCAGAGGCGGGGAATCAGAGGCGGGGAATCAGAGGCCGGGAATCAGATGCTGGGAATAAGAGGCCGGGAATCAGAGGTGGGGAATCAGAGTCCGGGAATCAGAGATGGGGATTCAGAGGCGGGGAATGAGATATGGAGAATCAGAGGCGGGGAATCAGAGGCCGGGAAACAGAGGTGGGGAATCAGATATGGGGAATCAGAGGTGGCGAATCAAAGGCGGTGAATCAGAGATGGGGAATCAGAGGCGGGGAATCAGAGGCAGGGAATCAGATGCGGGGAATCAGAGGCGGGGAATCAGAGCTGGCGAATCAGAGGCGGGGAATCAGAGGTGGGCAATCAGAGGCAGGGAATCAGATATGGGGAATCAGAGGCGGGGAATCAGAGGCGGGGAATCAAATATAGGGAATCAGAGGTGGGGAATCAGAGGTTGTGAATCAGAGATGGGGAATCAAGGCGGGGAATCAGAGGCAGGGAATCAGACACGGGGAATCAGAGGCGGGGATTCAGAGCTGGGGAATCAGAGGCGGGGAATCAGAGTTGGGGAATCAGAGGCGGGGAATCAGATATGGGGAATCAGAGGCGGGGAATCAGAGGCGGGGAAACAGAGGCGGGTAATCAGATATGGGGAATCAGAGGTGGGGAATCAGGGGCAGGGATTCAGTGTCAGGGAATCAGAGGCGGGGAATCAGAGGCGGGGAATCAGAGGCAGGGAATCAGACACGGGGAATCAGAGGCGGGGAATCAGAGATGGGGAATCAGAGGCGGGGAATCAGAGGCAGGGAATCGGACGCCGGGAATCAGAGTCGGGGAATCAGAGCTGGGGAATCAGAGGCGGGGAATCAGAGTTGGGGAATCAGAGGCGGGGATTCAGATATGGGGAAATAGAGGCGGGGAATCAGATATGGGGAATCAGAGGTGTGGAATCAGAGGTTGGGAATCAGAGGAAGGGAATCAGAGTCGGGGAAACAGAGGCGGGGAATCAGATATGTGGAATCAGAGGTGGCGAATCAAAGGCGGTGAAACAGAGATGGGGAATCAGGGCAGGGAATCAGAGGCAGGGAATCAAACACGGGGAATCAGAGCTGGGGAATCAGAGGCGGGGAATCAGAGTTGGGAATCAGAGGCGGGGAATCAGAGGCGGGGAAACAGAGGCGGGGAATCAGATATGGGGAATCAGACGTGGGGAATCAGAGGTTGGGAATCAGAGGCAGGGAATCGGAGATGGGGAATCAGAGGCAGGGAATCAGAGGCGGGGAATCAGAGGCAGGGAATCAGAGGCCGGGAATCAGATATGGGGAAACTGAGGCGGGGAATCCGAGGCGGGGAAACAGAGGCGGGGAAGTAGATATGGGGAATCAGAGGTGGGGAATCAGAGGTTGGGAATCAGAGGCAGGGAATCGGAGGCTTGGAATCAGACGCAGGGAATCAGATGCGGGGAATCAGAGGCGGGGAATCAGAGCTGGGGAATCAGAGGTGGGGAATCAGATTTGGGGAATCAGAGGTGGGGACTTAGATATTGGGAAACAGAGGCGGGGAATCAGAGGCGGGGAAACAGAGGCAGGGAATCAGATATGGGGAATCAGAGGTGGGGAATCAGAGATGGGGAATCAGAGGCGGGGAATCAGAGGCAGGAAATCAGACACGGGGATTCAGAGGCTGGGAATCAGATGGGGATATCAAAGGCGGGGAATCAGAGCTGGGGAATCTGAGGCAGGGAATCAGAGTTGGGGATTCAGAGGCGGGGAATCAGATATGGGGAAACAGAGGCGGGGAATCAGAGGCGGGCAAACAGATGCGGGGAATTAGATATGGGGAATCAGAGGTAGGGAATCAGAGGTGGTGAATCAGTGATGGGGAATCACAGGCGGGGAATCAGAGGCAGGGAATAGAACGCGGGGAATCAGAGGCAGGGAATCAGAGCTGGGGAATCAGAGGAGGGGATTCATAGTTGGGAATCAGAGGCGGGAATAAGATATGGGGAAACAGTGGCGGGGAATCAGAGGCGGTGAAACAGAGGCGGGGAATCAGATATGGGGAATCGGATGCAGGGAATCAGAGGCGGGAATCAGAGCTGGGGAATCAGAGGCGGGGAATCAGAGTTGGGGCATCAGAGGTGGGGAATTAGATATAGGGAAACAGAGGCGGGGAATCAGAGGCGGGGAAACAGAGGCGGGGAATCAGATATGGGGAATCAGAGGTGGGGAATCAGAGGCAGGGAATCAGATGTGCGGAATCAGAGATGGGGAATAAGAGGCAGGGAATCAGAATCAGAAGCGGGGAATCAGAGGCCGGGAATCAGAGGCCGGGAATCAGATGCTGGGAATAAGAGGCCGGGAATCAGAGGTGGGGAATCAGATATGGGGAATCAGAGGTGGCGAATCAAAGGCGGTGAATCAGAGATGGGGAATCAGAGGCGGGGAATCAGAGGCAGGGAATCAGATGCGGGGAATCAAGAGGCGGGGAATCAGAGCTGGCGAATCAGAGGCTGGGAATCAGAGGTGGGCAATCAGAGGCGGGGAATCAGAGGCGGGGAATCAGAGGCGGGGAATCAGAGGCGGGGAAACAGAGGCGGGGAATCAAATATAGGGAATCAGAGGTGGGGAATCAAAGGTTGTGAATCAGAGATGGGGAATCAAGGCGGGGAATCAGAGGCAGGGAATCAGACGCGGGGAATCAGAGGCGGGGATTCAGAGCTGGGGAATCAGAGGCGGGGAATCAGAGTTGGGGAATCAGAGGAAGGGAATCAGATATGGGAAATCAGAGGCGGGGAATCAGAGGCGGGGAAACAGAGGCGGGGAATCAGATGTGGGGAATCAGAGGTGGGGAATCAGTGGCAGGGAATCAGTGGCAGGGAATCAGAGGCGGGGAATCAGAGGCGGGGAATCAAAGGCAGGGAATCAGACACGGGGAATCAGAGGCGGGGAATCAGAGATGGGGAATCAGAGGCGGGGAATCAGAGGCAGGGAATCGGATGCCGGGAATCAGAGTCGGGGAATCAGAGCTGGGGAATCAGAGGCGGGGAATCAGATATGGGGAATCAGATGCAGGGAATCAGAGGCGGGGAATCAGAGCTGGGGAATCAGAGGCGGGGAATCAGAGTTGGGGCATCAGAGGTGGGGAATTAGATATAGGGAAACAGAGGCGGGGAATCAGAGGCGGGGAAACAGAGGCGGGGAATCAGATATGGGGAATCAGAGGTGTGGAATCAGAGGCAGGGAATCAGATGTGCGGAATCAGAGATGGGGAATCAGAGGCAGGGAATCAGAATCAGAAGCGGGGAATCAGAGGCCGGGAATCAGAGGCCGGGAATCAGATGCTGGGAATAAGAGGCCGGGAATCAGAGGAGGGGAATCAGAGTCCGGGAATCAGAGATGGGGATTCAGAGGCGGGGAATCAGATATGGAGAATCAGAGATGGGGAATCAGAGGCGGGGAATCAGAGGCAGGGAATCGGACGCCGGGAATCAGAGGCGGGGAATCAGAGCTGGGGAATCAGAGGCGGGGAATCAGAGTTGGGGAATCAGAGGCGGGGAATCAGATATGGGGAAATAGAGGCGGGGAATCAGATATGGGGAATCAGAGGTGTGGAATCAGAGGTTGGGAATCAGAGGCGGTGAATCAGAGTTGGGGAATCAGAGGCAGGGAATCAGATATGGGGAATCAGAGGCGGGGAATCAGAGGCGGGGAAACAGAGGCGGGGAATCAGAGGCTGGGATTCAGAGGCGGGGAATCAGAGGCAGGGAATCAGACACGGGGAATCAGAGGTGGGGAATCAGAGATGGGGAATCAGAGGCGGTGAATCAGAGATGGGGAATCAGAGGCGGGGAATCAGAGGCAGGAAATCAGACACGGGGATTCAGAGGCTGGGAATCAGATAGGGGGAATCAAAGGCGGGGAATCAGAGCTGGGGAATCAGAGGCAGGGAATCAGAGGCGGGGAATCAGATATGGGAAATCAGAGGCTGGGATTCAGAGGCGGGGAATCAGAGGCAGGGAATCAGACACGGGGAATCAGAGGTGGGGAATCAGAGATGGGGAATCAGAGGCGGGGAATCAGAGGCAGGGAATCAGACGCGGGGAATCTGAGGCGGGGAATCAGAGCTGGGGAATCAGAGGTGGGGAATCAGAGTTGGGGAATCAGAGGCAGGGAATCGGATGTGCGGAATCAGAGATGGGGAATCAGATGTGGGGAATCAGAGGAATCAGAGATGGGGAATCAGAGGCGGGGAATCAGAGGCAGGAAATCAGACACGGGGATTCAGAGGCTGGGAATCAGACGGGGGGAATCAAAGGCGGGGAATCAGAGCTGGGGAATCAGAGGCAGGGAATCAGAGTTGGGGATTCAGAGACGGGGAATCAGATATGGGGAAACAGAGGCGGGGAATCAGAGGCGGGCAAACAGAGGCGGGGAATTAGATATGGGGAATCAGAGGTGGGGAATCAGAGGTGGTGAATCAGTGATGGGGAATCACAGGTGGGGAATCAGAGGCAGGGAATAGAACGCAGGGAATCAGACGCAGGGAATCAGAGCTGGGGAATCAGAGGCGGGGAATCATAGTTGGGAATCAGAGGCGGGGAATCAGATATGGGGAAACAGAGGCGGGGAATCAGAGGCGGGGAAACAGAGGCGGAGAATCAGATATGGGGAATCGGATGCGGGGAATCAGAGGCGGGGAATCAGAGCTTGGGAATCAGAGGCGGGGAATCAGAGTTGGGGCATCAGAGGTGGGGAATTAGATATAGGGAAACAGAGGCGGGGAATCAGAGGCGGGGAAACAGAGGCGGGGAATCAGATATGAGGAATCAGAGGTGGGGAATCAGAGGCAGGGATTCAGATGTGCTGAATCAGAGATGGGGAATCAGAGGCAGGGAATCAGAATAAGAAGCGGGGAATCAGAGGCCGGGAATCAGAGGCCGGGAATCAGATGCTGGGAATAAGAGGCCGGGAATCAGAGGTGGGGAATCAGAGTCCGGGAATCAGAGATGGGGATTCAGAGGCGGGGAATGAGATATGGAGAATCAGAGGCGGGGAATCAGAGGCCGGGAAACAGAGGTGGGGAATCAGATATGGGGAATCAGAGGTGGCGAATCAAAGGCGGTGAATCAGAGATGGGGAATCAGAGGCGGGGAATCAGAGGCAGGGAATCTGATGCGGGGAATCAGAGGCGGGGAATCAGAGCTGGCGAATCAGAGGCGGGGAATCAGAGGTGGGCAATCAGAGGCGGGGAATCAGATATGGGGAATCAAAGGCGGGGAATCAGAGGCGGGGAAACAGAGGCGGGGAATCAAATATAGGGAATCAGAGGTGGGGAATCAGAGGTTGTGAATCAGAGATGGGGAATCAAGGCGGGGAATCAGAGGCAGGGAATCAGACACGGGGAATCAGAGGCGGGGATTCAGAGCTGGGGAATCAGAGGCGGGGAATCAGAGTTGGGGAATCAGAGGCAGGGAATAAGATATGGGGAATCAGAGGCGGGGAATCAGAGGCGGGGAAACAGAGGCGGGGAATCAGATATGGGGAATCAGAGGTGGGGAATCAGGGGCAGGGATTCAGTGTCAGGGAATCAGAGGTGGGGAATCAGAGAGCGGGGAATCAGAGGCAGGGAATCAGACACGGGGAATCAGAGGTGGGGAATCAGGGGCAGGGATTCAGTGTCAGGGAATCAGAGGCGGGGAATCAGAGGCGGGGAATCAGAGGCAGGGAATCAGACACGGGGAATCAGAGGCGGGGAATCAGAGATGGGGAATCAGAGGCGGGGAATCAGAGGTTGGGAATCAGAGGAAGGGAATCAGAGTCGGGGAAACAGAGGCGGGGAATCAGAGGCCGGGAATCAGAGGCCGGGAATCAGATGCTGGGAATAAGAGGCCGGGAATCAGAGGAGGGGAATCAGAGTCCGGGAATCAGATATGGGGAATCAGAGGTGGGGAATCAGAGGCAGGGAATCAGATGTGCGGAATCAGAGATGGGGAATCAGAGGCAGGGAATCAGAAGCGGGGAATCAGAGGCCGGGAATCAGAGGCCGGGAATCAGATGCTGGGAATAAGAGGCCGGGAATCAGAGGAGGGGAATCAGAGTCCGGGAATCAGAGATGGGGATTCAGAGGCGGGGAATGAGATATGGAGAATCAGAGGCGGGGAATCAGAGGCGGGGAAACAGAGGCGGGGAATCAGATATGGGGAATCAGAGGTGGCGAATCAAAGGCGGTGAATCAGAGATGGGGAATCAGAGGCGGGGAATCAGAGGCGGGGAATCAGATATGGGGAATCAGAGGTGGGGAATCAGAGGTTGGGAATCAGAGGCCGGGAATCAGATATGGGGAAACTGAGGTGGGGAATCCGAGGCGGGGAAACAGAGGCGGGGAATCAGATATGGGGAATCAGAGGTGGGGAATCAGAGGTTGGGAATCAGAGGCAGGGAATCAGAGGCTTGGAATCAGATGCAGGGAATCAGATGCGGGGAATCAGAGGCGGGGAATCAGAGCTGGGGAATCAGAGGTGGGGAATCAGATTTGGGGAATCAGAGGTGGGGACTTAGATATTGGGAAACAGAGGTGGGGAATCAGAGGCGGGGAAACAGAGGCGGGGAATCAGATATGGGGAATCAGAGGTGGGGAATCAGAGGCAGGGAATCAGATGTGCGGAATCAGAGATGGGGAATCAGAGGCAGGGAATCAGAATCAGAAGCAGGGAATCAGAGGCCGGGAATCAGAGGCCGGAATCAGATGATGGGAATCAGAGGCCTGGAATCAGAGGCGGGGAATCAGAGGCAGGGAATCAGATATGTGGAATCAGAGGTGGCGAATCAAAGGCGGTGAAACAGAGATGGGGAATCAGGCAGGGAATCAGAGGCAGGGAATCAAACACGGGGAATCAGAGCTGGGGAATCAGAGGCGGGGAATCAGAGTTGGGAATCAGAGGCGGGGAATCAGAGGCGGGGAAACAGAGGCGGGGAATCAGATATGGGGAATCAGAGGTGGGGAATCAGAGGTTGGGAATCAGAGGCAGGGAATCGGAGATGGGGAATCAGAGGCAGGGAATCAGAGGCGGGGAATCAGAGGCGGGGAATCAGAGGCCGGGAATCAGATGCTGGGAATAAGAGGCCGGGAATCAGAGGTGGGGAATCAGAGTCCGGGAATCAGAGATGGGGATTCAGAGGCGGGGAATGAGATATGGAGAATCAGAGGCGGGGAATCAGAGGCCGGGAAACAGAGGTGGGGAATCAGATATGGGGAATCAGAGGTGGCGAATCAAAGGCGGTGAATCAGAGATGGGAAATCAGAGGCGGGGAATCAGAGGCAGGGAATCAGATGCGGGGAATCAGAGGCGGGGAATCAGAGCTGGCGAATCAGAGGCGGGGAATCAGAGGTGGGCAATCAGAGGCGGGGAATCAGATATGGGGAATCAGAGGCGGGGAATCAGAGGCGGGGAATCAAATATAGGGAATCAGAGGTGGGGAATCAGAGGTTGTGAATCAGAGATGGGGAATCAAGGCGGGGAATCAGAGGCAGGGAATCAGACACGGGGAATCAGAGGCGGGGATTCAGAGCTGGGGACTCAGAGGCGGGGAATCAGAGTTGGGGAATCAGAGGCGGGGAATCAGATATGGGGAATCAGAGGCGGGGAATCAGAGGCGGGGAAACAGAGGCGGGTAATCAGATATGGGGAATCAGAGGTGGGGAATCAGGGGCAGGGATTCAGTGTCAGGGAATCAGAGGCGGGGAATCAGAGGCGGGGAATCAGAGGCAGGGAATCAGACACGGGGAATCAGAGGCAGGGAATCAGAGATGGGGAATCAGAGGCGGGGAATCAGAGGCAGGGAATCGGACGCCGGGAATCAGAGTCGGGGAATCAGAGCTGGGGAATCAGAGGCGGGGATTCAGATATGGGGAAATAGAGGCGGGGAATCAGATATGGGGAATCAGAGGTGTGGAATCAGAGGTTGGGAATCAGAGGAAGGGAATCAGAGTCGGGGAAACAGAGGCGGGGAATCAGATATGTGGAATCAGAGGTGGCGAATCAAAGGAGGTGAAACAGAGATGGGGAATCAGGGCAGGGAATCAGAGGCAGGGAATCAAACACGGGGAATCAGAGCTGGGGAATCAGAGGCGGGGAATCAGAGTTGGGAATCAGAGGCGGGGAATCAGAGGCGGGGAAACAGAGGCGGGGAATCAGATATGGGGAATCAGACGTGGGGAATCAGAGGTTGGGAATCAGAGGCAGGGAATCGGAGATGGGGAATCAGAGGCAGGGAATCAGAGGCGGGGAATCAGAGGCGGGGAATCAGAGGCCGGGAATCAGATATGGGGAAACTGAGGCGGGGAATCCGAGGCGGGGAAACAGAGGCGGGGAAGTAGATATGGGGAATCAGAGGTGGGGAATCAGAGGTTGGGAATCAGAGGCAGGGAATCAGAGGCTTGGAATCAGACGCAGGGAATCAGATGCGGGGAATCAGAGGCGGGGAATCAGAGCTGGGGAATCAGAGGTGGGGAATCAGATTTGGGGAATCAGAGGTGGGGACTTAGATATTGGGAAACAGAGGCGGGGAATCAGAGGCGGGGAAACAGAGGCAGGGAATCAGATATGGGGAATCAGAGGTGGGG
The DNA here is from genome assembly GCF_036971445.1 of Narcine bancroftii. NCBI lineage: Eukaryota > Metazoa > Chordata > Chondrichthyes > Torpediniformes > Narcinidae > Narcine > Narcine bancroftii. Next base: position 265,059,833 of record NC_091470.1, read on the forward strand.
AATCAGTGATGGGGAATCAGAGGCGGGGAATCAGAGGCAGGAAATCAGACACGGGGATTCAGAGGCTGGGAATCAGATGGGGGAATCAAAGGCGGGGAATCAGAGCTGGGGAATCTGAGGCAGGGAATCAGAGTTGGGGATTCAGAGGCGGGGAATCAGATAAGGGGAAACAGAGGCGGGGAATCAGAGGCGGGCAAACAGAGGCGGGGAATTAGATATGGGGAATCAGAGGTAGGGAATCAGAGGTGGTGAATCAGTGATGGGGAATCACAGGCGGGGAATCAGAGGCAGGGAATAGAACGCGGGGAATCAGAGGCAGGGAATCAGAGCTGGGGAATCAGAGGAGGGGATTCATAGTTGGGAATCAGAGGCGGGAATCAGATATGGGGAAACAGAGGCGGGGAATCAGAGGCGGTGAAACAGAGGCGGGGAATCAGATATGGGGAATCGGATGCAGGGAATCAGAGGCGGGAATCAGAGCTGGGGAATCAGAGGCGGGGAATCAGAGTTGGGGCATCAGAGGTGGGGAATTAGATATAGGGAAACAGAGGCGGGGAATCAGAGGCGGGGAAACAGAGGCGGGGAATCAGATATGGGGAATCAGAGGTGGGGAATCAGAGGCAGGGAATCAGATGTGCGGAATCAGAGATGGGGAATAAGAGGCAGGGAATCAGAATCAGAAGCGGGGAATCAGAGGCCGGGAATCAGAGGCCGGGAATCAGATGCTGGGAATAAGAGGCCGGGAATCAGAGGCGGGGAAACAGAGGCGGGGAATCAGATATGGGGAATCAGAGGTGGGGAATCAGAGGCAGGGAATCAGATGTGCGGAATCAGAGATGGGGAATAAGAGGCAGGGAATCAGAATCAGAAGCGGGGAATCAGAGGCCGGGAATCAGAGGCCGGGAATCAGATGCTGGGAATAAGAGGCCGGGAATCAGAGGTGGGGAATCAGATATGGGGAATCAGAGGTGGCGAATCAAAGGCGGTGAATCAGAGATGGGGAATCAGAGGCGGGGAATCAGAGGCAGGGAATCAGATGCGGGGAATCAGAGGCGGGGAATCAGAGCTGGCGAATCAGAGGCTGGGAATCAGAGGTGGGCAATCAGAGGCGGGGAATCAGATATGGGGTATCAGAGGCGGGGAATCAGAGGCGGGGAAACAGAGGCGGGGAATCAAATATAGGGAATCAGAGGTGGGGAATCAAAGGTTGTGAATCAGAGATGGGGAATCAAGGCGGGGAATCAGAGGCAGGGAATCAGACGCGGGGAATCAGAGGCGGGGATTCAGAGCTGGGGAATCAGAGGCGGGGAATCAGAGTTGGGGAATCAGAGGAAGGGAATCAGATATGGGAAATCAGAGGCGGGGAATCAGAGGCGGGGAAACAGAGGCGGGGAATCAGATGTGGGGAATCAGAGGTGGGGAATCAGGGGCAGGGAATCAGTGGCAGGGAATCAGAGGCGGGGAATCAGAGGCGGGGAATCAAAGGCAGGGAATCAGACACGGGGAATCAGAGGCGGGGAATCAGAGATGGGGAATCAGAGGCGGGGAATCAGAGGCAGGGAATCAGATGCCGGGAATCAGAGTCGGGGAATCAGAGCTGGGGAATCAGAGGCGGGGAATCAGATATGTGGAATCAGATGCAGGGAATCAGAGGCGGGGAATCAGAGCTGGGGAATCAGAGGCGGGGAATCAGAGTTGGGGCATCAGAGGTGGGGAATTAGATATAGGGAAACAGAGGCGGGGAATCAGAGGCGGGGAAACAGAGGCGGGGAATCAGATATGGGGAATCAGAGGTGGGGAATCAGAGGCAGGGAATCAGATGTGCGGAATCAGAGATGGGGAATCAGAGGCAGGGAATCAGAATCAGAAGCGGGGAATCAGAGGCCGGGAATCAGAGGCCGGGAATCAGATGCTGGGAATAAGAGGCCGGGAATCAGAGGAGGGGAATCAGAGTCCGGGAATCAGAGATGGGGATTCAGAGGCGGGGAATCAGATATGGAGAATCAGAGATGGGGAATCAGAGGCGGGGAATCAGAGGCAGGGAATCGGACGCTGGGAATCAGAGGCGGGGAATCAGAGCTGGGGAATCAGAGGCGGGGAATCAGAGTTGGGGAATCAGAGGCGGGGAATCAGATATGGGGAAATAGAGGCGGGGAATCAGATATGGGGAATCAGAGGTGTGGAATCAGAGGTTGGGAATCAGAGGCAGGGAATCAGAGGCGGGGAAACAGAGGTGGGGAATCAGATATGGGGAATCAGATGTGGCGAATCAAAGGCGGTGAAACAGAGATGGGGAATCAGGGCAGGGAATCAGAGGCAGGGAATCAGAGCTGGGGAAACAGAGGCGGGGAATCAGATATGGGAAATCAGAGGTGGGGAATCAGGGGCGGGGAATCAGTGGCAGGGAATCAGAGCTGGGGATCAGAGGTGGGAAATCAGAGCTGGGTAAACAGAGGCGGGGAATCAGATATGGGGAATCAGAGGTGGGGAATCAGGGGCGGGGAATCAGTGGCAGGGAATCAGAGGCCGGGAATAAAAGGCGGGGATTCAGAGCTGGGGAATCAGAGGCGGGGAATCAGAGTTGGGGAATCAGAGGAGGGGAATCAGATATGGGGAAGCAGAGGCCGGGAATCAGAGGCAGGGTAACAGAGGCGGGGAATCAGATATGGGGAATCAGAGGTGGGGAATTAGAGGTTGCGAATCAGAGGCGGGGAAACAGAGTCGGGGAATCAAATATAGGGAATCAGAGGTGGGGAATCAGAGGTTGTGAATCAGAGATGGGGAATCAAGGCGGGGAATCAGAGGCAGGGAATCAGACGCGGGGAATCAGAGGCGGGGATTCAGAGCTGGGGAATCAGAGGCGGTGAATCAGAGTTGGGGAATCAGAGGCAGGGAATCAGATATGGGGATTCAGAGGCGGGGAATCAGAGGCGGGGAAACAGAGGCGGGGAATCAGATATGGGGAATCAGAATTGGGGAATCAGGGGCAGGGAATCAGTGGCAGGGAATCAGAGGCGGGGAATCAGAGGCAGGGAATCGGACTCCGGGAATCAGAGTCGGGGAATCAGAGCTGGGGAATCAGAGGCGGGGAATCAGATATGGGGAAATAGAGGCGGGGAATCAGATATGGGGAATCAGAGGTGTGGAATCAGAGGTTGGGAATCAGAGGCAGGGAATCAGAGTCGGGGAATCAGATATGGGGAATCAGAGGTGGCGAATCAAAGGCGGTGAAACAGAGATGGGGAATCAGGGCAGGGAATCAGAGGCAGGGAATCAAACACGGGGAATCAGAGCTGGGGAATCAGAGGCGGGGAATCAGAGGCAGGGAATCGGACTCCGGGAATCAGAGTCGGGGAATCAGAGCTGGGGAATCAGAGGCGGGGAATCAGATATGGGGAAATAGAGGCGGGGAATCAGATATGGGGAATCAGAGGTGTGGAATCAGAGGTTGGGAATCAGAGGCAGGGAATCAGAGTCGGGGAATCAGATATGGGGAATCAGAGGTGGGGAATTAGAGGTTGCGAATCAGAGGCGGGGAAACAGAGTCGGGGAATCAAATATAGGGAATCAGAGGTGGGGAATCAGAGGTTGTGAATCAGAGATGGGGAATCAAGGCGGGGAATCAGAGGCAGGGAATCAGACGCGGGGAATCAGAGGCGGGGATTCAGAGCTGGGGAATCAGAGGCGGTGAATCAGAGTTGGGGAATCAGAGGCAGGGAATCAGATATGGGGATTCAGAGGCGGGGAATCAGAGGCGGGGAAACAGAGGCGGGGAATCAGATATGGGGAATCAGAATTGGGGAATCAGGGGCAGGGAATCAGTGGCAGGGAATCAGAGGCGGGGAATCAGAGGCGGGGAATCAGAGGCAGGGAATCAGACACGGGGAATCGGAGGCGGGGAATCAGAGATGGGGAATCAGAGGCGGGGAAATAGAGGCGGGGAATCAGATATGGGGAATCAGAGGCGGGGAAACAGAGGCGGGGAATCAGATATGGGGAATCAGAATTGGGGAATCAGGGGCAGGGAATCAGTGGCAGGGAATCAGAGGCGGGGAATCAGAGGCGGGGAATCAGAGGCAGGGAATCAGACACGGGGAATCGGAGGCGGGGAATCAGAGATGGGGAATCAGAGGCGGGGAATCAGAGGCAGGGAATCGGACTCCGGGAATCAGAGTCGGGGAATCAGAGCTGGGGAATCAGAGGCGGGGAATCAGATATGGGGAAATAGAGGCGGGGAATCAGATATGGGGAATCAGAGGTGTGGAATCAGAGGTTGGGAATCAGAGGCAGGGAATCAGAGTCGGGGAATCAGGTATGGGGAATCAGAGGTGGCGAATCAAAGGCGGTGAAACAGAGATGGGGAATCAGGGCAGGGAATCAGAGGCAGGGAATCAAACACGGGGAATCAGAGCTGGGGAATCAGAGGCGGGGAATCAGAGTTGGGAATCAGAGGCGGGGAATCAGAGGCAGGGAAACAGAGGCGGGGAATCAGATATGGGGAATCAGAGGTGGGGAATCCGAGGTTGGGAATCAGATGTGCGGAATCAGAGATGGGGAATCAGAGGCAGGGAATCAGAATCAGAATCAGGGAATCAGAGGCCGGGAATCAGAGGCCGGAATCAGATGCTGGGAATCAGAGGCCTGGAATCAGAGGCGGGGAATCAGAGGCAGGAAATCAGATGCGGGGATCAGAGGCGGGGAATCAGAGCTGGGGAATCAGAGGCGGGGTATTAGAGTTGGGGAATCAGAGGCGGGGAATCAGATATGGGGAAACAGAGGTGGGGAATCAGAGGCGGGGAAACAGAGGCAGGGAATCAGATATGGGGAATCAGAGGTGGGGAATCAGAGATGGGGAATCAAGGCGGGGAATCAGAGGCAGGGAATCAGACGCGGGGAATCAGAGGCGGGGATTCAGAGCTGGGGAATCAGAGGCGGTGAATCAGAGTTGGGGAATCAGAGGCAGGGAATCAGATATGGGGAATCAGAGGCGGGGAATCAGAGGCGGGGTAACAGAGGCGGGGAATCAGAGGCTGGGATTCAGAGGCGGGGAATCAGAGGCAGGGAATCAGACACGGGGAATCAGAGGTGGGGAATCAGAGATGGGGAATCAGAGGCGGTGAATCAGAGATGGGGAATCAGAGGCGGGGAATCAGAGGCAGGAAATCAGACACGGGGATTCAGAGGCTGGGAATCAGATGGGGGGAATCAAAGGCGGGGAATCAGAGCTGGGGAATCAGAGGCAGGGAATCAGAGGCGGGGAATCAGATATGGGAAATCAGAGGCTGGGATTCAGAGGCGGGGAATCAGAGGCAGGGAATCAGACACGGGGAATCAGAGGTGGGGAATCAGAGATGGGGAATCAGAGGCGGGGAATCAGAGGCAGGGAATCAGACGCGGGGAATCTGAGGCGGGGAATCAGAGCTGGGGAATCAGAGGTGGGGAATCAGAGTTGGGGAATCAGAGGCAGGGAATCGGATGTGCGGAATCAGAGATGGGGAATCAGATGTGGGGAATCAGAGGAATCAGAGATGGGGAATCAGAGGCGGGGAATCAGAGGCAGGAAATCAGACACGGGGATTCAGAGGCTGGGAATCAGACGGGGGGAATCAAAGGCGGGGAATCAGAGCTGGGGAATCAGAGGCAGGGAATCAGAGTTGGGGATTCAGAGACGGGGAATCAGATATGGGGAAACAGAGGCGGGGAATCAGAGGCGGGCAAACAGAGGCGGGGAATTAGATATGGGGAATCAGAGGTAGGGAATCAGAGGTGGTGAATCAGTGATGGGGAATCACAGGTGGGGAATCAGAGGCAGGGAATAGAACGCAGGGAATCAGACGCAGGGAATCAGAGCTGGGGAATCAGAGGCGGGGAATCATAGTTGGGAATCAGAGGCGGGGAATCAGATATGGGGAAACAGAGGCGGGGAATCAGAGGCGGGGAAACAGAGGCGGAGAATCAGATATGGGGAATCGGATGCGGGGAATCAGAGGCGGGGATTCAGAGCTGGGGAATCAGAGGCGGGGAATCAGAGTTGGGGAATCAGAGGAAGGGAATCAGATATGGGAAATCAGAGGCGGGGAATCAGAGGCGGGGAAACAGAGGCGGGGAATCAGATGTGGGGAATCAGAGGTGGGGAATCAGGGGCAGGGAATCAGTGGCAGGGAATCAGAGGCGGGGAATCAGAGGCGGGGAATCAAAGGCAGGGAATCAGACACGGGGAATCAGAGGCGGGGAATCAGAGATGGGGAATCAGAGGCGGGGAATCAGAGGCAGGGAATCGGATGCCGGGAATCAGAGTCGGGGAATCAGAGCTGGGGAATCAGAGGCGGGGAATCAGATATGTGGAATCAGATGCAGGGAATCAGAGGCGGGGAATCAGAGCTGGGGAATCAGAGGCGGGGAATCAGAGTTGGGGCATCAGAGGTGGGGAATTAGATATAGGGAAACAGAGGCGGGGAATCAGAGGCGGGGAAACAGAGGCGGGGAATCAGATATGGGGAATCAGAGGTGGGGAATCAGAGGCAGGGAATCAGATGTGCGGAATCAGAGATGGGGAATCAGAGGCAGGGAATCAGAATCAGAAGCGGGGAATCAGAGGCCGGGAATCAGAGGCCGGGAATCAGATGCTGGGAATAAGAGGCCGGGAATCAGAGGAGGGGAATCAGAGTCCGGGAATCAGAGATGGGGATTCAGAGGCGGGGAATCAGATATGGAGAATCAGAGATGGGGAATCAGAGGCGGGGAATCAGAGGCAGGGAATCGGACGCTGGGAATCAGAGGCGGGGAATCAGAGCTGGGGAATCAGAGGCGGGGAATCAGAGTTGGGGAATCAGAGGCGGGGAATCAGATATGGGGAAATAGAGGCGGGGAATCAGATATGGGGAATCAGAGGTGTGGAATCAGAGGTTGGGAATCAGAGGCAGGGAATCAGAGGCGGGGAAACAGAGGTGGGGAATCAGATATGGGGAATCAGATGTGGCGAATCAAAGGCGGTGAAACAGAGATGGGGAATCAGGGCAGGGAATCAGAGGCAGGGAATCAGAGCTGGGGAAACAGAGGCGGGGAATCAGATATGGGAAATCAGAGGTGGGGAATCAGGGGCGGGGAATCAGTGGCAGGGAATCAGAGCTGGGGATCAGAGGTGGGAAATCAGAGCTGGGTAAACAGAGGCGGGGAATCAGATATGGGGAATCAGAGGTGGGGAATCAGGGGCGGGGAATCAGTGGCAGGGAATCAGAGGCCGGGAATAAAAGGCGGGGATTCAGAGCTGGGGAATCAGAGGCGGGGAATCAGAGTTGGGGAATCAGAGGAGGGGAATCAGATATGGGGAAGCAGAGGCCGGGAATCAGAGGCAGGGTAACAGAGGCGGGGAATCAGATATGGGGAATCAGAGGTGGGGAATTAGAGGTTGCGAATCAGAGGCGGGGAAACAGAGTCGGGGAATCAAATATAGGGAATCAGAGGTGGGGAATCAGAGGTTGTGAATCAGAGATGGGGAATCAAGGCGGGGAATCAGAGGCAGGGAATCAGACGCGGGGAATCAGAGGCGGGGATTCAGAGCTGGGGAATCAGAGGCGGTGAATCAGAGTTGGGGAATCAGAGGCAGGGAATCAGATATGGGGATTCAGAGGCGGGGAATCAGAGGCGGGGAAACAGAGGCGGGGAATCAGATATGGGGAATCAGAATTGGGGAATCAGGGGCAGGGAATCAGTGGCAGGGAATCAGAGGCGGGGAATCAGAGGCAGGGAATCGGACTCCGGGAATCAGAGTCGGGGAATCAGAGCTGGGGAATCAGAGGCGGGGAATCAGATATGGGGAAATAGAGGCGGGGAATCAGATATGGGGAATCAGAGGTGTGGAATCAGAGGTTGGGAATCAGAGGCAGGGAATCAGAGTCGGGGAATCAGATATGGGGAATCAGAGGTGGCGAATCAAAGGCGGTGAAACAGAGATGGGGAATCAGGGCAGGGAATCAGAGGCAGGGAATCAAACACGGGGAATCAGAGCTGGGGAATCAGAGGCGGGGAATCAGAGGCAGGGAATCGGACTCCGGGAATCAGAGTCGGGGAATCAGAGCTGGGGAATCAGAGGCGGGGAATCAGATATGGGGAAATAGAGGCGGGGAATCAGATATGGGGAATCAGAGGTGTGGAATCAGAGGTTGGGAATCAGAGGCAGGGAATCAGAGTCGGGGAATCAGATATGGGGAATCAGAGGTGGGGAATTAGAGGTTGCGAATCAGAGGCGGGGAAACAGAGTCGGGGAATCAAATATAGGGAATCAGAGGTGGGGAATCAGAGGTTGTGAATCAGAGATGGGGAATCAAGGCGGGGAATCAGAGGCAGGGAATCAGACGCGGGGAATCAGAGGCGGGGATTCAGAGCTGGGGAATCAGAGGCGGTGAATCAGAGTTGGGGAATCAGAGGCAGGGAATCAGATATGGGGATTCAGAGGCGGGGAATCAGAGGCGGGGAAACAGAGGCGGGGAATCAGATATGGGGAATCAGAATTGGGGAATCAGGGGCAGGGAATCAGTGGCAGGGAATCAGAGGCGGGGAATCAGAGGCGGGGAATCAGAGGCAGGGAATCAGACACGGGGAATCGGAGGCGGGGAATCAGAGATGGGGAATCAGAGGCGGGGAAATAGAGGCGGGGAATCAGATATGGGGAATCAGAGGCGGGGAAACAGAGGCGGGGAATCAGATATGGGGAATCAGAATTGGGGAATCAGGGGCAGGGAATCAGTGGCAGGGAATCAGAGGCGGGGAATCAGAGGCGGGGAATCAGAGGCAGGGAATCAGACACGGGGAATCGGAGGCGGGGAATCAGAGATGGGGAATCAGAGGCGGGGAATCAGAGGCAGGGAATCGGACTCCGGGAATCAGAGTCGGGGAATCAGAGCTGGGGAATCAGAGGCGGGGAATCAGATATGGGGAAATAGAGGCGGGGAATCAGATATGGGGAATCAGAGGTGTGGAATCAGAGGTTGGGAATCAGAGGCAGGGAATCAGAGTCGGGGAATCAGGTATGGGGAATCAGAGGTGGCGAATCAAAGGCGGTGAAACAGAGATGGGGAATCAGGGCAGGGAATCAGAGGCAGGGAATCAAACACGGGGAATCAGAGCTGGGGAATCAGAGGCGGGGAATCAGAGTTGGGAATCAGAGGCGGGGAATCAGAGGCAGGGAAACAGAGGCGGGGAATCAGATATGGGGAATCAGAGGTGGGGAATCCGAGGTTGGGAATCAGATGTGCGGAATCAGAGATGGGGAATCAGAGGCAGGGAATCAGAATCAGAATCAGGGAATCAGAGGCCGGGAATCAGAGGCCGGAATCAGATGCTGGGAATCAGAGGCCTGGAATCAGAGGCGGGGAATCAGAGGCAGGAAATCAGATGCGGGGATCAGAGGCGGGGAATCAGAGCTGGGGAATCAGAGGCGGGGTATTAGAGTTGGGGAATCAGAGGCGGGGAATCAGATATGGGGAAACAGAGGTGGGGAATCAGAGGCGGGGAAACAGAGGCAGGGAATCAGATATGGGGAATCAGAGGTGGGGAATCAGAGATGGGGAATCAAGGCGGGGAATCAGAGGCAGGGAATCAGACGCGGGGAATCAGAGGCGGGGATTCAGAGCTGGGGAATCAGAGGCGGTGAATCAGAGTTGGGGAATCAGAGGCAGGGAATCAGATATGGGGAATCAGAGGCGGGGAATCAGAGGCGGGGTAACAGAGGCGGGGAATCAGAGGCTGGGATTCAGAGGCGGGGAATCAGAGGCAGGGAATCAGACACGGGGAATCAGAGGTGGGGAATCAGAGATGGGGAATCAGAGGCGGTGAATCAGAGATGGGGAATCAGAGGCGGGGAATCAGAGGCAGGAAATCAGACACGGGGATTCAGAGGCTGGGAATCAGATGGGGGGAATCAAAGGCGGGGAATCAGAGCTGGGGAATCAGAGGCAGGGAATCAGAGGCGGGGAATCAGATATGGGAAATCAGAGGCTGGGATTCAGAGGCGGGGAATCAGAGGCAGGGAATCAGACACGGGGAATCAGAGGTGGGGAATCAGAGATGGGGAATCAGAGGCGGGGAATCAGAGGCAGGGAATCAGACGCGGGGAATCTGAGGCGGGGAATCAGAGCTGGGGAATCAGAGGTGGGGAATCAGAGTTGGGGAATCAGAGGCAGGGAATCGGATGTGCGGAATCAGAGATGGGGAATCAGATGTGGGGAATCAGAGGAATCAGAGATGGGGAATCAGAGGCGGGGAATCAGAGGCAGGAAATCAGACACGGGGATTCAGAGGCTGGGAATCAGACGGGGGGAATCAAAGGCGGGGAATCAGAGCTGGGGAATCAGAGGCAGGGAATCAGAGTTGGGGATTCAGAGACGGGGAATCAGATATGGGGAAACAGAGGCGGGGAATCAGAGGCGGGCAAACAGAGGCGGGGAATTAGATATGGGGAATCAGAGGTAGGGAATCAGAGGTGGTGAATCAGTGATGGGGAATCACAGGTGGGGAATCAGAGGCAGGGAATAGAACGCAGGGAATCAGACGCAGGGAATCAGAGCTGGGGAATCAGAGGCGGGGAATCATAGTTGGGAATCAGAGGCGGGGAATCAGATATGGGGAAACAGAGGCGGGGAATCAGAGGCGGGGAAACAGAGGCGGAGAATCAGATATGGGGAATCGGATGCGGGGAATCAGAGGCGGGGAATCAGAGCTGGGGAATCAGAGGCGGGGAATCAGAGTTGGGGCATCAGAGGTGGGGAATTAGATATAGGGAAACAGAGGCGGGGAATCAGAGGCGGGGAAACAGAGGCGGGGAATCAGATATGAGGAATCAGAGGTGGGGAATCAGAGGCAGGGATTCAGATGTGCTGAATCAGAGATGGGGAATCAGAGGCAGGGAATCAGAATAAGAAGCGGGGAATCAGAGGCCGGGAATCAGAGGCCGGGAATCAGATGCTGGGAATAAGAGGCCGGGAATCAGAGGTGGGGAATCAGAGTCCGGGAATCAGAGATGGGGATTCAGAGGCGGGGAATGAGATATGGAGAATCAGAGGCGGGGAATCAGAGGCCGGGAAACAGAGGTGGGGAATCAGATATGGGAATCAGAGGTGGCGAATCAAAGGCGGTGAATCAGAGATGGGGAATCAGAGGCGGGGAATCAGAGGCAGGGAATCAGATGCGGGGAATCAGAGGCGGGGAATCAGAGCTGGCGAATCAGAGGCGGGGAATCAGAGGTGGGCAATCAGAGGCGGGGAATCAGATATGGGGAATCAAAGGCGGGGAATCAGAGGCGGGGGAACAGAGGCGGGGAATCAAATATAGGGAATCAGAGGTGGGGAATCAGAGGTTGTGAATCAGAGATGGGGAATCAAGGCGGGGAATCAGAGGCAGGGAATCAGACACGGGGAATCAGAGGCGGGGATTCAGAGCTGGGGAATCAGAGGCGGGGAATCAGAGTTGGGGAATCAGAGGCAGGGAATAAGATATGGGGAATCAGAGGCGGGGAATCAGAGGCGGGGAAACAGAGGCGGGGAATCAGATATGGGGAATCAGAGGTGGGGAATCAGGGGCAGGGATTCAGTGTCAGGGAATCAGAGGCGGGGAATCAGAGGCGGGGAATCAGAGGCAGGGAATCAGACACGGGGAATCAGAGGTGGGGAATCAGGGGCAGGGATTCAGTGTCAGGGAATCAGAGGCGGGGAATCAGAGGCGGGGAATCAGAGGCAGGGAATCGGACACGGGGAATCAGAGGCGGGGAATCAGAGATGGGGAATCAGAGGCGGGGAATCAGAGGTTGGGAATCAGAGGAAGGGAATCAGAGTTGGGGAAACAGAGGCGGGGAATCAGAGGCCGGGAATCAGAGGCCGGGAATCAGATGCTGGGAATAAGAGGCCGTGAATCAGAGGAGGGGAATCAGAGTCCGGGAATCAGATATGGGGAATCAGAGGTGGGGAATCAGAGGCAGGGAATCAGATGTGCGGAATCAGAGATGGGGAATCAGAGGCAGGGAATCAGAAGCGGGGAATCAGAGGCCGGGAATCAGAGGCCGGGAATCAGATGCTGGGAATAAGAGGCCGGGAATCAGAGGAGGGGAATCAGAGTCCGGGAATCAGAGATGGGGATTCAGAGGCGGGGAATGAGATATGGAGAATCAGAGGCGGGGAATCAGAGGCGGGGAAACAGAGGCGGGGAATCAGATATGGGGAATCAGAGGTGGCGAATCAAAGGCGGTGAATCAGAGATGGGGAATCAGAGGCGGGGAATCAGAGGCGGGGAATCAGATATGGGGAATCAGAGGTGGGGAATCAGAGGTTGGGAATCAGAGGCCGGGAATCAGATATGGGGAAACTGAGGTGGGGAATCCGAGGCGGGGAAACAGAGGCGGGGAATCAGATATGGGGAATCAGAGGTGGGGAATCAGAGGTTGGGAATCAGAGGCATGGAATCAGAGGCTTGGAATCAGATGCAGGGAATCAGATGCGGGGAATCAGAGGCGGGGAATCAGAGCTGGTGAATCAGAGGTGGGGAATCAGATTTGGGGAATCAGAGGTGGGGACTTAGATATTGGGAAACAGAGGTGGGGAATCAGAGGCGGGGAAACAGAGGCGGGGAATCAGATATGGGGAATCAGAGGTGGGGAATCAGAGGCAGGGAATCAGATGTGCGGAATCAGAGATGGGGAATCAGAGGCAGGGAATCAGAATCAGAAGCAGGGAATCAGAGGCCGGGAATCAGAGGCCGGAATCAGATGATGGGAATCAGAGGCCTGGAATCAGAGGCGGGGAATCAGAGGCAGGGAATCAGATATGTGGAATCAGAGGTGGCGAATCAAAGGCGGTGAAACAGAGATGGGGAATCAGGCAGGGAATCAGAGGCAGGGAATCAAACACGGGGAATCAGAGCTGGGGAATCAGAGGCGGGGAATCAGAGTTGGGAATCAGAGGCGGGGAATCAGAGGCGGGGAAACAGAGGCGGGGAATCAGATATGGGGAATCAGAGGTGGGGAATCAGAGGTTGGGAATCAGAGGCAGGGAATCGGAGGTGGGGAATCAGAGGCAGGGAATCAGAGGCGGGGAATCAGAGGCGGGGAATCAGAGGCCGGGAATCAGATATGGGGAAACTGAGGCGGGGAATCCGAGGCGGGGAAACAGAGGCGGGGAATCAGATATGGGGAATCAGAGTTGGGGAATCAGAGGTTGGGAATCAGAGGCAGGGAATCAGAGGCTTGGAATCAGATGCAGGGAATCAGATGCGGGGAATCAGAGGCGGGGAATCAGAGCTGGGGAATCAGAGGTGGGTAATCAGATTTGGGGAATCAGAGGTGGGGACTTAGATATTGGGAAACAGAGGCGGGGAATCAGAGGCGGGGAAACAGAGGCGGGGAATCAGATATGGGGAATCAGAGGTGGGGAATCAGAGGCAGGGAATCAGATGTGCGGAATCAGAGATGGGGTATCAGAGGCAGGGAATCAGAATCAGAAGCAGGGAATCAGAGGCCGGGAATCAGAGGCCGGAATCAGATGATGGGAATCAGAGGCCTGGAATCAGAGGCGGGGAATCAGAGGCAGGGATTCAGATGCGGGGAATCAGAGGCGGGGAATCAGAGCTGGGGAATCAGAGGCGGGGTATTAGAGTTGGGGAATCAGAGGCGGGGAATCAGATATGGGGAAACAGAGGTAGGAAATCAGAGGCGGGGAAACAGAGGCAGGGAATCAGATATGGGGAATCAGAGGCGGGGAATCAGAGGTGGGGAATCATAGGCAGGGAATCGGATGCGCGGAATCAGAGATGGGGTATCAGAGGCCGGGAATCAGATATGGGGAAACTGAGGCGGGGAATCCGAGGCGGGGAAACAGAGGCGGGGAATCAGATATGGGGAATCAGAGTTGGGGAATCAGAGGTTGGGAATCAGAGGCAGGGAATCAGAGGCTTGGAATCAGATGCAGGGAATCAGATGCGGGGAATCAGAGGCGGGGAATCAGAGCTGGGGAATCAGAGGTGGGGAATCAGATTTGGGGAATCAGAGGTGGGGACTTAGATATTGGGAAACAGAGGCGGGGAATCAGATATGGGGAATCAGAGGCGGGGAATCAGAGGTGGGGAATCATAGGCAGGGAATCGGATGCGCGGAATCAGAGATGGGGTATCAGAGGCCGGGAATCAGAGGTGGTGAATCAGAGATGGGGAATCAGAGGCGGGGAATCAGAGGCAGGGTATCAGACGCGGGGAATCAGAGGTGGGCAATCAGAGGCGGGGAATCAGATATGGGGAATCAGAGGCGGGGAATCAGAGGCGGGGAAACAGAGGCGGGGAATCAGATATGGGGAATCAGAGGTGGGGCATCAGAGGTTGTGAATCACAGATGGGGAATCAGAGGTGGGGAATCAGAGGCAGGGAATCAGACGCGGGGAATCAGAGGCGGGGATTCAGAGCTGGGGAATCAGAAGCGGGGAATCAGAGTTGGGGAATCAGAGGCGGGGAATCAGATATGGGGAATCAGAGGCAGGGAATCAGAGGCGGGGAATCAGAGGCAGGGAATCAGACGCGGGGAATCTGAGGCGGGGAATCAGAGCTGGGGAATCAGAGGTGGGGAATCAGAGTTGGGGAATCAGAGGCAGGGAATTGGATGTGCGGAATCAGAGATGGGGAATCAGAGGAGGGGAATCAGAGGCGGTGAATCAGAGATGGGGAATCAGAGGCGGGGAATCAGAGGCTGGAAATCAGACACGGGGATTCAGAGGCTGGGAATCAGACGGGGGGAATCAAAGGCGGGGAATCAGAGCTGGGGAATCTGAGGCAGGGAATCAGAGTTGGGGATTCAGAGGCGGGGAATCAGATATGGGGAAACAGAGGCGGGGAATCAGAGGCGGGCAAACAGAGGCGGGGAATTAGATATGGGGAATCAGAGGTAGGGAATCAGAGGTGGTGAATCAGTGATGGGGAATCACAGGCGGGGAATCAGAGGCAGGGAATAGAACGCGGGGAATCAGAGGCAGGGAATCAGAGCTGGGGAATCAGAGGCGAGGAATCATAGTTGGGAATCAGAGGCGGGAATCAGATATGGGGAAACAGAGGCGGGGAATCAGAGGCGGGGAAACAGAAGCGGGGAATCAGATATGGGGAATCGGATGCAGGGAATCAGAGGCGGGGAATCAGAGCTGGGGAATCAGAGGCGGGGAATCAGAGTTGGGGCATCAGAGGTGGGGAATTAGATATGGGGAATCAGAGGTGGGGAATCAGAGGCAGGGAATCAGATGTGCGGAATCAGAGATGGGGAATCAGAGGCAGGGAATCAGAAGCGGGGAATCAGAGGCCGGGAATCAGAGGCCGGGAATCAGATGCTGGGAATAAGAGGCCGGGAATCAGAGGAGGGGAATCAGAGTCCGGGAATCAGAGATGGGGATTCAGAGGCGGGGAATGAGATATGGAGAATCAGAGGCGGGGAATCAGAGGCGGGGAAACAGAGGCGGGGAATCAGATATGGGGAATCAGAGGTGGCGAATCAAAGGCGGTGAATCAGAGATGGGGAATCAGAGGCGGGGAATCAGAGGCAGGGAATCAGATGCGGGGAATCAGAGGCGGGGAATCAGAGCTGGCGAATCAGAGGCTGGGAATCAGAGGTGGGCAATCAGAGGCGGGGAATCAGATATGGGGAATCAGAGGCGGGGAATCAGAGGCGGGGAAACAGAGGCGGGGAATCAAATATAGGGAATCAGATGTGGGGAAACAGAGGCGGGGAATCCGAGGCGGGGAAAGAGAGGCGGGGAATCAGATATGGGGAATCAGAGGTGGGGAATCAGAGTTTGGGAATCAGAGGCAGGGAATCAGAGGATTGGAATCAGATGCAGGGTATCAGATGCGGGGAATCAGAGGCGGGGAATCAGAGCTGGGGAATCAGAGGTGGGGAATCAGAGGCAGGGAATCAGACACGGGGAATCAGATATGGGGAAACAGAGGCGGGGAATCAGAGGCGGGCAAACAGAGGCGGGGAATTAGATATGGGGAATCAGAGGTGGGGAATCAGAGGTGGTGAATCAGAGATGGGGAATCACAGGCGGGGAATCAGAGGCAGGGAATAGAACGCGGGGAATCAGAGGCGGGGAATCAGAGCTGGGGAATCAGAGGCGGGGAATCATAGTTGGGAATCAGAGGCGGGGAATCAGATATGGGGAAACAGAGGCGGGGAATCAAAGGCGGGGAAACAGAGGCGGGGAATCAGATATGGGGAATCGGATGCGGGGAATCAGAGGCGGGGAATAGGAGCTGGGGAATCAGAGGTGGGGTATCAGAGGCAGGGAATCGGACTCCGGGAATCAGAGTCGGGGAATCAGAGCTGGGGAATCAGAGGCGGGGAATCAGAGTTGGGGAATCAGAGGCGGGGAATCAGATATGGGGAAATAGAGGCGGGGAATCAGATATGGGGAATCAGAGGTGTGGAATCAGAGGTTGGGAATCAGAGGCAGGGAATCAGAGTCGGGGAATCAGATATGGGGAATCAGAGGTTGCGAATCAAAGGCGGTGAAACAGAGATGGGGAATCAGGGCAGGGAATCAGAGGCAAGGAATCAAACACGGGGAATCAGAGCTGGGGAATCAGAGGCGGGGAATCAGAGTTGGGAATCAGAGGCGGGGAATCAGAGGCGGGGAAACAGAGGCGGGGAATCAGATATGGGGAATCAGAGGTGCGGAATCCGAGGTTGGGAATCAGATGTGCGGAATCAGAGATGGGGAATCAGAGGCAGGGAATCAGAATCAGAAGCAGGGAATCAGAGGCCGGGAATCAGAGGCCGGAATCAGATGCTGGGAATCAGAGGCCTGGAATCAGAGGCGGGGAATCAGAGGCAGGGAATCAGATGCGGGGAATCAGAGGCGGGGAATCAGAGCTGGGGAATCAGAGGCGGGGTATTAGAGTTGGGGAATCAGAGGCGGGGAATCAGATATGGGGAAACAGAGGTGGGGAATCAGAGGCGGGGAAACAGAGGCAGGGAATCAGATATGGGGAATCAGAGGTGGGGAATCAGAGATGGGGAATCAGAGGCGGTGAATCTGAGATGGGGAATCAGAGGCGGGGAATCAGAGGCAGGAAATCAGACACGGGGATTCATAGGCTGGGAATCAGACGGGGGGAATCAAAGGCGGGGAATCAGAGCTGGGGAATCAGAGGCAGGGAATTAGAGGCGGGGAATCAGATATGGGGAATCAGAGGCTGGGATTCAGAGGCGGGGAATCAGAGGCAGGGAATCAGACACGGGGAATCAGAGGTGGGGAATCAGAGATGGGGAATCAGAGGCGGTGAATCAGAGATGGGGAATCAGAGGCGGGGAATCAGAGGCAGGAAATCAGACACGGGGATTCAGAGGCTGGGAATCAGATGGGGGGAATCAAAGGCGGGGAATCAGAGCTGGGAAATCAGAGGCAGGGAATCAGAGGCGGGGAATCAGATATGGGGAATCAGAGGCTGGGATTCAGAGGCGGGGAATCAGAGGCAGGGAATCAGACACGGGGAATCAGAGGTGGGGAATCAGAGATGGGGAATCCGAGGCGGGGAATCAGAGGCAGGGAATCAGACGCGGGGAATCTGAGGCGGGGAATCAGAGCTGGGGAATCAGAGGTGGGGAATCAGAGTTGGGGAATCAGAGGCAGGGAATCGGATGTGTGGAATCAGAGATGGGGAATCAGATGTGGGGAATCAGAGGAATCAGAGATGGGGAATCAGAGGCGGGGAATCAGAGGCAGGAAATCAGACACGGGGATTCAGAGGCTGGGAATCAGACGGGGGGAATCAAAGGCGGGGAATCAGAGCTGGGGAATCAGAGGCGGGGAATCATAGTTGGGAATCAGAGGCGGGGAATCAGATATGGGGAAACAGAGGCGGGGAATCAGAGGCGGGGAAACAGAGGCGGGGAATCAGATATGGGGAATCGGATGCGGGGAATCAGAGGCGGGGAATCAGAGCTGGGGAATCAGAGGCGGGGAATCAGAGTTGGGGCATCAGAGGTGGGGAATTAGATATAGGGAAACAGAGGCGGGGAATCAGAGGCGGGGAAACAGAGGCGGGGAATCAGATATGAGGAATCAGAGGTGGGGAATCAGAGGCAGGGATTCAGATGTGCTGAATCAGAGATGGGGAATCAGAGGCAGGGAATCAGAATCAGAAGCGGGGAATCAGAGGCCGGGAATCAGAGGCCGGGAATCAGATGCTGGGAATAAGAGGCCGGGAATCAGAGGTGGGGAATCATAGTCCGGGAATCAGAGATGGGGATTCAGAGGCGGGGAATGAGATATGGAGAATCAGAGGCGGGGAATCAGAGGCCGGGAAACAGAGGTGGGGAATCAGAGCTGGCGAATCAGAGGCGGGGAATCAGAGGTGGGCAATCAGAGGCGGGGAATCAGATATGGGGAATCAGAGGCGGGGAATCAGAGGCGGGGAAACAGAGGCGGGGAATCAAATATAGGGAATGAGAGGTGGGGAATCAGAGGTTGTGAATCAGAGATGGGGAATCAAGGCGGGGAATCAGAGGCAGGGAATCAGACACGGGGAATCAGAGGCGGGGATTCAGAGCTGGGGAATCAGAAGCGGGGAATCAGAGTTGGGGAATCAGAGGCAGGGAATCAGATATGGGGAATCAGAGGCGGGGAATCAGAGGCGGGGAAACAGAGGCGGGGAATCAGAGGCGGGGAATCAGAGGCAGGGAATCAGACACGGGGAATCAGAGGCGGGGAATCAGAGATGGGGAATCAGAGGCGGGGAATCAGAGGCAGGGAATCGGACGCCGGGAATCAGAGTCGGGGAATCAGAGCTGGGGAATCAGAGGCGGGGAATCAGAGTTGGGGAATCAGAGGCGGGGATTCAGATATGGGGAAATAGAGGCGGGGAATCAGATATGGGGAATCAGAGGTGTGGAATCAGAGGTTGGGAATCAGAGGAAGGGAATCAGAGTCGGGGAAACAGAGGCGGGGAATCAGATATGTGGAATCAGAGGTGGCGAATCAAAGGCGGTGAAACAGAGATGGGGAATCAGGGCAGGGAATCAGAGGCAGGGAATCAAACAAGGGGAATCAGAGCTGGGGAATCAGAGGCGGGGAATCAGAGTTGGGAATCAGAGGCGGGGAATCAGAGGCGGAGAAACAGAGGCGGGGAATCAGATATGGGGAATCAGAGGTGGGGAATCAGAGGTTGGGAATCAGAGGCAGGGAATCGGAGATGGGGAATCAGAGGCAGGGAATCAGAGGCGGGGAATCAGAGGCGGGGAATCAGAGGCCGGGAATCAGATATGGGGAAACTGAGGCGGGGAATCCGAGGCGGGGAAACAGAGGTGGGGAATCAGATATGGGGAATCAGAGGTGGGGAATCAGAGGTTGGGAATCAGAGGCAGGGAATCAGAGGCTTGGAATCAGATGCAGGGAATCAGATGCGGGGAATCAGAGGCGGGGAATCAGAGCTGGGGAATCAGAGGTGGGGAATCAGATTTGGGGAATCAGAGGTGGGGACTTAGATATTGGGAAACAGAGGCGGGGAATCAGAGGCTGGGAAACAGAGGCGGGGAATCAGATATGGGGAATCAGAGGTGGGGAATCAGAGGCAGGGAATCAGATGTGCGGAATCAGAGATGGGGAATCAGAGGCAGGGAATCAGAATCAGAAGCAGGGAATCAGAGACCGGGAATCAGAGGCCGGAATCAGATGATGGGAATCAGAGGCCTGGAATCAGAGGCGGGGAATCAGAGGCACGGAATCAGATGCGGGGAATCAGAGGCGGGGAATCAGAGCTGGGGAATCAGAGGCGGGGTATTAGAGTTGGGGAATCAGAGGCGGGGAATCAGATATGGGGAAACAGAGGTAGGGAATCAGAGGCGGGGAAACAGAGGCAGGGAATCAGATATGGGGAATCAGAGGCGGGGAATCAGAGGTGGGGAATCATAGGCAGGGAATCGGATGTGCGGAATCAGAGATAGGGAATCAGAGGCCGGGAATCAGAGGTGGTGAATCAGAGATGGGGAATCAGAGGCGGGGAATCAGAGGCAGGGTATCAGACGCGGGGAATCAGAGGTGGGCAATCAGAGGCGGGGAATCAGATATGGGGAATCAGAGGCGGGGAATCAGAGGCGGGGAAACAGAGGTGGGGAATCAGATATGGGGAATCAGAGGTGGGGCATCAGAGGTTGTGAATCACAGATGGGGAATCAGAGGCGTGGAATCAGAGGCAGGGAATCAGACGCGGGGAATCAGAGGCGGGGATTCAGAGCTGGGGAATCAGAAGCGGGGAATCAGAGTTGGGGAATCAGAGGCGGGGAATCAGATATGGGGAATCAGAGGCAGGGAATCAGAGGCGGGGAATCAGAGGCAGGGAATCAGACGCGGGGAATCTGAGGCGGGGAATCAGAGCTGGGGAATCAGAGGTGGGGAATCAGAGTTGGGGAATCAGAGGCAGGGAATTGGATGTGCGGAATCAGAGATGGGGAATCAGAGGTGGGGAATCAGAGGCGGTGAATCAGAGATGGGGAATCAGAGGCGGGGAATCTGAGGCAGGAAATCAGACACGGGGATTCAGAGGTTGGGAATCAGACGGGGGGAATCAAAGGCGGGGAATCAGAGCTGGGGAATCTGAGGCAGGGAATCAGAGTTGGGGATTCAGAGGCGGGGAATCAGATATGGGGAAACAGAGGCGGGGAATCAGAGGCGGGCAAACAGAGGCGGGGAATTAGATATGGGGAATCAGAGGTAGGGAATCAGAGGTGGTGAATCAGTGATGGGGAATCACAGGCGGGGAATCAGAGGCAGGGAATAGAACGCGGGGAATCAGAGGCAGGGAATCAGAGCTGGGGAATCAGAGGCGGGGAATCATAGTTGGGAATCAGAGGCGGGAATCAGATATGGGGAAACAGAGGCGGGGAATCAGAGGCGGGGAAACAGAGGCGGGGAATCAGATATGGGGAATCGGATGCAGGGAATCAGAGGCGGGGAATCAGAGCTGGGGAATCAGAGGCGGGGAATCAGAGTTGGGGCATCAGAGGTGGGGAATTAGATATAGGGAAACAGAGGCGGGGAATCAGAGGCGGGGAAACAGAGGCGGGGAATCAGATATGGGGAATCAGAGGTGGGGAATCAGAGGCAGGGAATCAGATGTGCGGAATCAGAGATGGGGAATCAGAGGCAGGGAATCAGAAGCGGGGAATCAGAGGCCGGGAATCAGAGGCCGGGAATCAGATGCTGGGAATAAGAGGCCGGGAATCAGAGGAGGGGAATCAGAGTCCGGGAATCAGAGATGGGGATTCAGAGGCGGGGAATGAGATATTGAGAATCAGAGGCGGGGAATCAGAGGCGGGGAAACAGAGGCGGGGAATCAGATATGGGGAATCAGAGGTGGCGAATCAAAGGCGGTGAATCAGAGATGGGGAATCAGAGGCGGGGAATCAGAGGCAGGGAATCAGATGCGGGGAATCAGAGGCGGGGAATCAGAGCTGGCGAATCAGAGGCTGGGAATCAGAGGTGGGCAATCAGAGGCGGGGAATCTGATATGGGGAATCAGAGGCGGGGAATCAGAGGCGGGGAAACAGAGGCGGGGAATCAAATATAGGGAATCAGAGGTGGGGAATCAGAGGTTGTGAATCAGAGATGGGGAATCAAGGCGGGGAATCAGAGGCAGGGAATCAGATGCGGGGAATCAGAGGCGGGGATTCAGAGCTGGGGAATCAGAGGCGGGGAATCAGAGTTGGGGAATCAGAGGCAGTGAATCAGATATGGGGAATCAGAGGCGGGGAATCAGAGGCCGGGAATCAGATGTGGGGAAACAGAGGCGGGGAATCCGAGGCGGGGAAACAGAGGCGGGGAATCAGATATGGGGAATCAGAGGTGGGGAATCAGAGGTTGGGAATCAGAGGCAGGGAATCAGAGGCTTGGAATCAGATGCAGGGTATCAGATGCGGGGAATCCGAGGCGGGGAATCAGAGCTGGGGAATCAGAGGTGGGGAATCAGATTTGGGGAATCAGAGGTGGGGACTTAGATATTGGGAAACAGAGGCGGGGAATCAGAGGCGGGGAAACAGAGGCGGGGAATCAGATATGGGGAATCAGAGGTGGGGAATCAGAGGCAGGGAATCAGATGTGCGGAATCAGAGATGGTGAATCAGAGGCAGGGAATCAGAATCAGAAGCAGGGAATCAGAGGCCGGGAATCAGAGGCCGGAATCAGATGCTGGGAATCAGAGGCCTGGAATCAGAGGCGGGGAATCAGAGGCAGGGAATCAGAGGTGGGGAATCAGAGGCGGGGAATCAGAGCTGGGGAATCAGAGGCGGGGTATTAGAGTTGGGGAATCAGAGGTGGGGAATCAGATATGGGGAAACAGAGGTGGGGAATCAGAGGCGGGGAAACAGAGGCAGGGAATCAGATATGGGGAATCAGAGGTGGGGCATCAGAGGTTGTGAATCACAGATGGGGAATCAGAGGCGGGGAATCAGAGGCAGGGAATCAGACACGGGGAATCAGAGGCGGGGATTCAGAGCTGGGGAATCAGAAGCGGGGAATCAGAGTTGGGGAATCAGAGGCGGGGAATCAGATATGGGGAATCAGAGGCAGGGAATCAGAGGCGGGGAATCAGAGGCAGGGAATCAGACGCGGGGAATCTGAGACGGGGAATCAGAGCTGGGGAATCAGAGGTGGGGAATCAGAGTTGGGGAATCAGAGGCAGGGAATTGGATGTGCGGAATCAGAGAGGGGGAATCAGAGGTGGGGAATCAGAGGAGGTGAATCAGAGATGGGGAATCAGAGGCGGGGAATCAGAGGCCGGAAATCAGACACGGGGATTCAGAGGCTGGGAATCAGACGGGGGGAATCAAAGGCGGGGAATCAGAGCTGGGGAATCTGAGGCAGGGAATCAGAGTTGGGGATTCAGAGGCGGGGAATCAGATATGGGGAAACAGAGGCGGGGAATCAGATGTGCGGAATCAGAGATGGGGAATGAGAGGCAGGGAATCAGAATCAGAAGCAGGGAATCAGAGGCCGGGAATCAGAGGCCGGAATCAGATGCTGGGAATCAGAGGCCTGGAATCAGAGGCGGGGAATCAGAGGCAGGGAATCAGAGGCGGGGAATCAGAGGCGGGGAATCAGAGCTGGGGAATCAGAGGCGGGGTATTAGAGTTGGGGAATCAGAGGTGGGGAATCAGATATGGGGAAACAGAGGTGGGGAATCAGAGGCGGGGAAACAGAGGCAGGGAATCAGATATGGGGAATCAGAGGTGGGGCATCAGAGGTTGTGAATCACAGATGGGGAATCAGAGGCGGGGAATCAGAGGCAGGGAATCAGACGCGGGGAATCAGAGGCGGGGATTCAGAGCTGGGGAATCAGAAGCGGGGAATCAGAGTTGGGGAATCAGAGGCGGGGAATCAGATATGGGGAATCAGAGGCAGGGAATCAGAGGCGGGGAATCAGAGGCAGGGAATCAGACGCAGGGAATCTGAGGCGGGGAATCAGAGCTGGGGAATCAGAGGTGGGGAATCAGAGTTGGGGAATCAGAGGCAGGGAATTGGATGTGCGGAATCAGAGAGGGGGAATCAGAGGTGGGGAATCAGAGGAGGTGAATCAGAGATGGGGAATCAGAGGCGGGGAATCAGAGGCCGGAAATCAGACACGGGGATTCAGAGGCTGGGAATCAGACGGGGGGAATCAAAGGCGGGGAATCAGAGCTGGGGAATCTGAGGCAGGGAATCAGAGTTGGGGATTCAGAGGCGGGGAATCAGATATGGGGAAACAGAGGCGGGGAATCAGAGGCGGGCAAACAGAGGCGGGGAATTAGATATGGGGAATCAGAGGTAGGGAATCAGAGGTGGTGAATCAGTGATGGGGAATCACAGGCGGGGAATCAGAGGCAGGGAATAGAACGCGGGGAATCAGAGGCAGGGAATCAGAGCTGGGGAATCAGAGGAGGGGATTCATAGTTGGGAATCAGAGGCGGGAATCAGATATGGGGAAACAGAGGCGGGGAATCAGAGGCGGTGAAACAGAGGCGGGGAATCAGATATGGGGAATCGGATGCAGGGAATCAGAGGCGGGGAATCAGAGCTGGGGAATCAGAGGCGGGGAATCAGAGTTGGGGCATCAGAGGTGGGGAATTAGATATAGGGAAACAGAGGCGGGGAATCAGAGGCGGGGAAACAGAGGCGGGGAATCAGATGTGCGGAATCAGAGATGGGGAATAAGAGGCAGGGAATCAGAATCAGAAGCGGGGAATCAGAGGCCGGGAATCAGAGGCCGGGAATCAGATGCTGGGAATAAGAGGCCGGGAATCAGAGGCGGGGAAACAGAGGCGGGGAATCAGATATGGGGAATCAGAGTTGGGGAATCTGAGGCAGGGAATCAGATGTGCGGAATCAGAGATGGGGAATAAGAAGCAGGGAATCAGAATCAGAAGCGGGGAATCAGAGGCCGGGAATCAGAGGCCGGGAATCAGATGCTGGGAATAAGAGGCCGGGAATCAGAGGTGGGGAATCAGATATGGGGAATCAGAGGTGGCGAATCAAAGGCGGTGAATCAGAGATGGGGAATCAGAGGCGGGGAATCAGAGGCAGGGAATCAGATGCGGGGAATCAGAGGCGGGGAATCAGAGCAGGCGAATCAGAGGCTGGGAATCAGAGGTGGGCAATCAGAGGCGGGGAATCAGATATGGGGAATCAGAGGCGGGGAATCAGAGGCGGGGAAACAGAGGCGGGGAATCAAATATAGGGAATCAGAGGTGGGGAATCAGAGGTTGTGAATCAGAGATGGGGAATCAAGGCGGGGAATCAGAGGCTGGGAATCAGACGCGGGGAATCAGAGGCGGGGATTCAGAGCTGGGGAATCAGAGGCGGGGAATCAGAGTTGGGGAATCAGAGGCAGGGAATCAGATATGGGGAATCAGAGGCGGGGAATCAGAGGCGGGGAAACAGAGGCGGGGAATCAGATGTGGGGAATCAGAGGTGGGGAATCAGGGGCAGGGAATCAGTGGCAGGGAATCAGAGGCGGGGAATCAGAGGCGGGGAATCAAAGGCAGGGAATCAGACACGGGGAATCAGAGGCGGTGAATCAGAGATGGGGAATCAGAGGCGGGGAATCAGAGGCAGGGAATCGGATGCCGGGAATCAGAGTCGGGGAATCAGAGCTGGGGAATCAGAGGCGGGGAATCAGAGTTGGGGAATCAGAGGCGGGGAATCATATATGGAGAAATAGAGGCGGGGAATCAGATATGGGGAATCAGAGGTGTGGAATCAGAGGTTGGGAATCAGAGGCAGGGAATCAGAGTCGTGGAAACAGAGGCGGGGAATCAGATATGGGGAATCAGAGCTGGCGAATCAGAGGCGGGGAATCAGAGGTGGGCAATCAGAGGCGGGGAATCAGATATGGGGAATCAGAGGCGGGGAATCAGAGGCGGGGAAACAGAGGCGGGGAATCAAATATAGGGAATCAGAGGTGGGGAATCAGAGGTTGTGAATCAGAGATGGGGAATCAAGGCGGGGAATCAGAGGCAGGGAATCAGACACGGGGAATCAGAGGCGGGGATTCA
This sequence comes from Narcine bancroftii, assembly GCF_036971445.1. Taxonomy (NCBI): domain Eukaryota; kingdom Metazoa; phylum Chordata; class Chondrichthyes; order Torpediniformes; family Narcinidae; genus Narcine; species Narcine bancroftii. The sequence goes on from NC_091470.1 coordinate 265,085,373, forward strand.
GAGCTGGGGAATCAGAGGCGGGGAATCAGAGTTGGGGAATCAGAGGCGGGGAATCAGATATGGGGAATCAGAGGCAGGGAATTGGATGTGCGGAATCAGAGAGGGGGAATCAGAGGTGGGGAATCAGAGGAGGTGAATCAGAGATGGGGAATCAGAGGCGGGGAATCAGAGGCCGGAAATCAGACACGGGGATTCAGAGGCTGGGAATCAGACGGGGGGAATCAAAGGCGGGGAATCAGAGCTGGGGTATCTGAGGCAGGGAATCAGAGTTGGGGATTCAGAGGCGGGGAATCAGATATGGGGAAACAGAGGCGGGGAATCAGAGGCGGGCAAACAGAGGCGGGGAATTAGATATGGGGAATCAGAGGTAGGGAATCAGAGGTGGTGAATCAGTGATGGGGTATCACAGGCGGGGAATCAGAGGCAGGGAATAGAACGCGGGGAATCAGAGGCAGGGAATCAGAGCTGGGGAATCAGAGGAGGGGATTCATAGTTGGGAATCAGAGGCGGGAATCAGATATGGGGAAACAGAGGCGGGGAATCAGAGGCGGTGAAACAGAGGCAGGGAATCAGATATGGGGAATCGGATGCAGGGAATCAGAGGCGGGGAATCAGAGCTGGGGAATCAGAGGCGGGGAATCAGAGTTGGGGCATCAGAGGTGGGGAATTAGATATAGGGAAACAGAGGCGGGGAATCAGAGGCGGGGAAACAGAGGCGGGGAATCAGATGTGCGGAATCAGAGATGGGGAATAAGAGGCAGGGAATCAGAATCAGAAGCGGGGAATCAGAGGCCGGGAATCAGAGGCCGGGAATCAGATGCTGGGAATAAGAGGCCGGGAATCAGAGGCGGGGAAACAGAGGCGGGGAATCAGATATGGGGAATCAGAGGTGGGGAATCAGAGGCAGGGAATCAGATGTGCGGATTCAGAGATGGGGAATAAGAGGCAGGGAATTAGAATCAGAAGCGGGGTATCAGAGGCCGGGAATCAGAGGCCGGGAATCAGATGCTGGGAATAAGAGGCCGGGAATCAGAGGTGGCGAATCAGATATGGGGAATCAGAGGTGGCGAATCAAAGGCGGTGAATCAGAGATGGGGAATCAGAGGCGGGGAATCAGAGGCAGGGAATCAGATGCGGGGAATCAGAGGCGGGGAATCAGAGCAGGCGAATCAGAGGCTGGGAATCAGAGGTGGGCAATCAGAGGCGGGGAATCAGATATGGGGAATCAGAGGCGGGGAATCAGAGGCGGGGAAACAGAGGCGGGGAATCAAATATAGGAAATCAGAGGTGGGGAATCAGAGGTTGTGAATCAGAGATGGGGAATCAAGGCGGGGAATCAGAGGCAGGGAATCAGACGCGGGGAATCAGAGGCGGGGATTCAGAGCTGGGGAATCAGAGGCGGGGAATCAGAGTTGGGGAATCAGAGGCAGGGATTCAGATATGGGGAATCAGAGGCGGGGAATCAGAGGCGGGGAAACAGAGGCGGGGAATCAGATGTGGGGAATCAGAGGTGGGGAATCAGGGGCAGGGAATCAGTGGCAGGGAATCAGAGGCGGGGAATCAGAGGCGGGGAATCAAAGGCAGGGAATCAGACACGGGGAATCAGAGGCGGGGAATCAGAGATGGGGAATCAGAGGCGGGGAATCAGAGGCAGGGAATCGGATGCCGGGAATCAGAGTCGGGGAATCAGAGCTGGGGAATCAGAGGCGGGGAATCAGAGTTGGGGAATCAGAGGCGGGGAATCAGATATGGGGAAATAGAGGCGGGGAATCAGATATGGGGAATCAGAGGTGTGGAATCAGAGGTTGGGAATCAGAGGCAGTGAATCAGAGTCGTGGAAACAGAGGCGGGGAATCAGATATGGGGAATCAGAGCTGGCGAATCAGAGGCGGGGAATCAGAGGTGGGCAATCAGAGGCGGGGAATCAGATATGGGGAATCAGAGGCGGGGAATCAGAGGCGGGGAAACAGAGGCGGGGAATCAAATATAGGGAATCAGAGGTGGGGAATCAGAGGTTGTGAATCAGAGATGGGGAATCAAGGCGGGGAATCAGAGGCAGGGAATCAGACACGGGGAATCAGAGGCGGGGATTCAGAGCTGGGGAATCAGAGGCGGGGAATCAGAGTTGGGGAATCAGAGGCAGGGAATCAGATATGGGGAATCAGAGGCTGGGAATCAGAGGCTTGGAAACAGAGGCGGGGAATCAGATATGGGGAATCAGAGGTGGGGAATCAGGGGCAGGGATTCAGTGTCAGGGAATCAGAGGCGGGGAATCAGAGGCGGGGAATCAGAGGCAGGGAATCAGACACGGGGAATCAGAGGCGGGGAATCAGAGATGGGGAATCAGAGGCGGGGAATCAGAGGCAGGGAATCGGACGCCGGGAATCAGAGTCGGGGAATCAGAGCTGGGGAATCAGAGGCGGGGAATCAGAGTTGGGGAATCAGAGGCGGGGATTCAGATATGGGGAAATAGAGGCGGGGAATCAGATATGGGGAATCAGAGGTGTGGAATCAGAGTTTGGGAATTAGAGGAAGGGAATCAGAGTCGGGGAAACAGAGGCGGGGAATCAGATATGTGGAATCAGAGGTGGCGAATCAAAGGCGGTGAAACAGAGATGGGGAATCAGGGCAGGGAATCAGAGGCAGGGAATCAAACACGGGGAATCAGAGCTGGGGAATCAGAGGCGGGGAATCAGAGTTGGGAATCAGAGGCGGGGAATCAGAGGCGGGGAAACAGAGGCGGGGAATCAGATATGGGGAATCAGAGGTGGGGAATCAGAGGTTGGGAATCAGAGGCAGGGAATCGGAGATGGGGAATCAGAGGCAGGAAATCAGAGGCGGGGAATCAGAGGCGGGGAATCAGAGGCCGGGAATCAGATATGGGGAAACTGAGGCGGGGAATCCGAGGCGGGGAAACAGAGGCGGGGAATCAGATATGGGGAATCAGAGGTGGGGAATCAGAGGTTGGGAATCAGAGGCAGGGAATCAGAGGCTTGGAATCAGATGCAGGGAATCAGTTGCGGGGAATCAGAGGCGGGGAATCAGAGCTGGGGAATCAGAGGTGGGGAATCAGATTTGGGGAATCAGAGGTGGGGACTTAGATATTGGGAAACAGAGGCGGGGAATCAGAGGCGGGGAAACAGAGGCGGGGAATCAGAGGTGGGGAATCAGAGGCAGGGAATCAGATGTGCGGAATCAGAGATGGGGAATCAGAGGCAGGGAATCAGAATCAGAAGCAGGGAATCAGAGGCCGGGAATCAGAGGCCGGAATCAGATGATGGGAATCAGAGGCCTGGAATCAGAGGCGGGGAATCAGAGGCAGGGAATCAGATGCGGGGAATCAGAGGCGGGGAATCAGAGCTGGGGAATCAGAGGCGGGGTATTAGAGTTGGGGAATCAGAGGCGGGGAATCAGATATGGGGAAACAGAGGTAGGGAATCAGAGGCGGGGAAACAGAGGCAGGGAATCAGATATGGGGAATCAGAGGCGGGGAATCAGAGGTGGGGAATCATAGGCAGGGAATCGGATGTGCGGAATAAGAGATGGGGAATCAGAGGCCGGGAATCAGAGGTGGTGAATCAGAGATGGGGAATCAGAGGCGGGGAATCAGAGGCATGGTATCAGACGCGGGGAATCAGAGGTGTGCAATCAGAGGCGGGGAATCAGAGGCGGGGAAACAGAGGCGGGGAATCAGATATGGGGAATCAGAGGTGGGGCATCAGAGGTTGTGAATCACAGATGGGGAATCAGAGGCGGGGAATCAGAGGCAGGGAATCAGACGCGGGGAATCAGAGGCGGGGATTCAGAGCTGGGGAATCAGAAGCGGGGAATCAGAGTTGGGGAATCAGAGCTGGGGAATCAGAGGCGGGGAATCAGAGTTGGGGCATCAGAGGTGGGGAATTAGATATAGGGAAACAGAGGCGGGGAATCAGAGGCGGGGAAACAGAGGCGGGGAATCAGATATGGGGAATCAGAGGTGGGGAATCAGAGGCAGGGAATCAGAAGCGGGGAATCAGAGTTGGGGAATCAGAGGCGGGGAATCAGATATGGGGAATCAGAGGCAGGGAATCAGAGGCGGGGAATCAGAGGCAGGGAATCAGACGCGGGGAATCTGAGGCGGGGAATCAGAGCTGGGGAATCAGAGGTGGGGAATCAGAGTTGGGGAATCAGAGGCAGGGATTTGGATGTGCGGAATCAGAGATGGGGAATCAGAGGTGGGGAATCAGAGGCGGTGAATCAGAGATGGGGAATCAGAGGCGGGGAATCAGAGGCAGGAAATCAGACACGGGGATTCAGAGGCTGGGAATCAGACGGGGGGAATCAAAGGCGGGGAATCAGAGCTGGGGAATCTGAGGCAGGGAATCAGAGTTGGGGATTCAGAGGCTGGGAATCAGAGCTGGGGAATCAGAGGCGGGGAATAATAGTTGGGAATCAGAGGCGGGAATCAGATATGGGGAAACAGAGGCGGGGAATCAGAGGCGGGGAAACAGAGGCGGGGAATCAGATATGGGGAATCGGATGCAGGGAATCAGAGGCGGGGAATCAGAGCTGGGGAATCAGAGGCGGGGAATCAGAGTTGGGGCATCAGAGGTGGGGAATTAGATATAGGGAAACAGAGGCGGGGAATCAGAGGCGGGGAAACAGAGGCGGGGAATCAGATATGGGGAATCAGAGGTGGGGAATCAGAGGCAGGGAATCAGATGTGCGGAATCAGAGATGGGGAATCAGAGGCAGGGAATCAGAAGCGGGGAATCAGAGGCCGGGAATCAGAGGCCGGGAATCAGAGGCAGGGAATCAGAGGCGGGGAATCAGAGGCGGGGAATCAGAGGCCGGGAATCAGATATGGGGAAACTGAGGCGGGGAATCCGAGGCGGGGAAACAGAGGTGGGGAATCAGATATGGGGAATCAGAGGTGGGGAATCAGAGGTTGGGAATCAGAGGCAGGGAATCAGAGGCTTGGAATCAGATGCAGGGAATCAGATGCGGGGAATCAGAGGCGGGGAATCAGAGCTGGGGAATCAGAGGTGGGGAATCAGATTTGGGGAATCAGAGGTGGGGACTTAGATATTGGGAAACAGAGGCGGGGAATCAGAGGCGGGGAAACAGAGGCGGGGAATCAGATATGGGGAATCAGAGGTGGGGAATCAGAGGCAGGGAATCAGATGTGCGGAATCAGAGATGGGGAATCAGAGGCAGGGAATCAGAATCAGAAGCAGGGAATCAGAGACCGGGAATCAGAGGCCGGAATCAGATGATGGGAATCAGAGGCCTGGAATCAGAGGCGGGGAATCAGAGGCACGGAATCAGATGCGGGGAATCAGAGGCGGGGAATCAGAGCTGGGGAATCAGAGGCGGGGTATTAGAGTTGGGGAATCAGAGGCGGGGAATCAGATATGGGGAAACAGAGGTAGGGAATCAGAGGCGGGGAAACAGAGGCAGGGAATCAGATATGGGGAATCAGAGGCGGGGAATCAGAGGTGGGGAATCATAGGCAGGGAATCGGATGTGCGGAATCAGAGATAGGGAATCAGAGGCCGGGAATCAGAGGTGGTGAATCAGAGATGGGGAATCAGAGGCGGGGAATCAGAGGCAGGGTATCAGACGCGGGGAATCAGAGGTGGGCAATCAGAGGCGGGGAATCAGATATGGGGAATCAGAGGCGGGGAATCAGAGGCGGGGAAACAGAGGTGGGGAATCAGATATGGGGAATCAGAGGTGGGGCATCAGAGGTTGTGAATCACAGATGGGGAATCAGAGGCGTGGAATCAGAGGCAGGGAATCAGACGCGGGGAATCAGAGGCGGGGATTCAGAGCTGGGGAATCAGAAGCGGGGAATCAGAGTTGGGGAATCAGAGGCGGGGAATCAGATATGGGGAATCAGAGGCAGGGAATCAGAGGCGGGGAATCAGAGGCAGGGAATCAGACGCGGGGAATCTGAGGCGGGGAATCAGAGCTGGGGAATCAGAGGTGGGGAATCAGAGTTGGGGAATCAGAGGCAGGGAATTGGATGTGCGGAATCAGAGATGGGGAATCAGAGGTGGGGAATCAGAGGCGGTGAATCAGAGATGGGGAATCAGAGGCGGGGAATCTGAGGCAGGAAATCAGACACGGGGATTCAGAGGTTGGGAATCAGACGGGGGGAATCAAAGGCGGGGAATCAGAGCTGGGGAATCTGAGGCAGGGAATCAGAGTTGGGGATTCAGAGGCGGGGAATCAGATATGGGGAAACAGAGGCGGGGAATCAGAGGCGGGCAAACAGAGGCGGGGAATTAGATATGGGGAATCAGAGGTAGGGAATCAGAGGTGGTGAATCAGTGATGGGGAATCACAGGCGGGGAATCAGAGGCAGGGAATAGAACGCGGGGAATCAGAGGCAGGGAATCAGAGCTGGGGAATCAGAGGCGGGGAATCATAGTTGGGAATCAGAGGCGGGAATCAGATATTGGGAAACAGAGGCGGGGAATCAGAGGCGGGGAAACAGAGGCGGGGAATCAGATATGGGGAATCGGATGCAGGGAATCAGAGGCGGGGAATCAGAGCTGGGGAATCAGAGGCGGGGAATCAGAGTTGGGGCATCAGAGGTGGGGAATTAGATATAGGGAAACAGAGGCGGGGAATCAGAGGCGGGGAAACAGAGGCGGGGAATCAGATATGGGGAATCAGAGGTGGGGAATCAGAGGCAGGGAATCAGATGTGCGGAATCAGAGATGGGGAATCAGAGGCAGGGAATCAGAAGCGGGGAATCAGAGGCCGGGAATCAGAGGCCGGGAATCAGATGCTGGGAATAAGAGGCCGGGAATCAGAGGAGGGGAATCAGAGTCCGGGAATCAGAGATGGGGATTCAGAGGCGGGGAATGTGATATTGAGAATCAGAGGCGGGGAATCAGAGGCGGGGAAACAGAGGCGGGGAATCAGATATGGGGAATCAGAGGTGGCGAATCAAAGGCGGTGAATCAGAGATGGGGAATCAGAGGCGGGGAATCAGAGGCAGGGAATCAGATGCGGGGAATCAGAGGCGGGGAATCAGAGCTGGCGAATCAGAGGCTGGGAATCAGAGGTGGGCAATCAGAGGCGGGGAATCTGATATGGGGAATCAGAGGCGGGGAATCAGAGGCGGGGAAACAGAGGCGGGGAATCAAATATAGGGAATCAGAGGTGGGGAATCAGAGGTTGTGAATCAGAGATGGGGAATCAAGGCGGGGAATCAGAGGCAGGGAATCAGATGCGGGGAATCAGAGGCGGGGATTCAGAGCTGGGGAATCAGAGGCGGGGAATCAGAGTTGGGGAATCAGAGGCAGTGAATCAGATATGGGGAATCAGAGGCGGGGAATCAGAGGCCGGGAATCAGATGTGGGGAAACAGAGGCGGGGAATCCGAGGCGGGGAAACAGAGGCGGGGAATCAGATATGGGGAATCAGAGGTGGGGAATCAGAGGTTGGGAATCAGAGGCAGGGAATCAGAGGCTTGGAATCAGATGCAGGGTATCAGATGCGGGGAATCCGAGGCGGGGAATCAGAGCTGGGGAATCAGAGGTGGGGAATCAGATTTGGGGAATCAGAGGTGGGGACTTAGATATTGGGAAACAGAGGCGGGGAATCAGAGGCGGGGAAACAGAGGCGGGGAATCAGATATGGGGAATCAGAGGTGGGGAATCAGAGGCAGGGAATCAGATGTGCGGAATCAGAGATGGTGAATCAGAGGCAGGGAATCAGAATCAGAAGCAGGGAATCAGAGGCCGGGAATCAGAGGCCGGAATCAGATGCTGGGAATCAGAGGCCTGGAATCAGAGGCGGGGAATCAGAGGCAGGGAATCAGAGGCGGGGAATCAGAGGCGGGGAATCAGAGCTGGGGAATCAGAGGCGGGGTATTAGAGTTGGGGAATCAGAGGTGGGGAATCAGATATGGGGAAACAGAGGTGGGGAATCAGAGGCGGGGAAACAGAGGCAGGGAATCAGATATGGGGAATCAGAGGTGGGGCATCAGAGGTTGTGAATCACAGATGGGGAATCAGAGGCGGGGAATCAGAGGCAGGGAATCAGACACGGGGAATCAGAGGCGGGGATTCAGAGCTGGGGAATCAGAAGCGGGGAATCAGAGTTGGGGAATCAGAGGCGGGGAATCAGATATGGGGAATCAGAGGCAGGGAATCAGAGGCGGGGAATCAGAGGCAGGGAATCAGACGCGGGGAATCTGAGGCGGGGAATCAGAGCTGGGGAATCAGAGGTGGGGAATCAGAGTTGGGGAATCAGAGGCAGGGAATTGGATGTGCGGAATCAGAGAGGGGGAATCAGAGGTGGGGAATCAGAGGAGGTGAATCAGAGATGGGGAATCAGAGGCGGGGAATCAGAGGCCGGAAATCAGACACGGGGATTCAGAGGCTGGGAATCAGACGGGGGGAATCAAAGGCGGGGAATCAGAGCTGGGGAATCTGAGGCAGGGAATCAGAGTTGGGGATTCAGAGGCGGGGAATCAGATATGGGGAAACAGAGGCGGGGAATCAGATGTGCGGAATCAGAGATGGGGAATGAGAGGCAGGGAATCAGAATCAGAAGCAGGGAATCAGAGGCCGGGAATCAGAGGCCGGAATCAGATGCTGGGAATCAGAGGCCTGGAATCAGAGGCGGGGAATCAGAGGCAGGGAATCAGAGGCGGGGAATCAGAGGCGGGGAATCAGAGCTGGGGAATCAGAGGCGGGGTATTAGAGTTGGGGAATCAGAGGTGGGGAATCAGATATGGGGAAACAGAGGTGGGGAATCAGAGGCGGGGAAACAGAGGCAGGGAATCAGATATGGGGAATCAGAGGTGGGGCATCAGAGGTTGTGAATCACAGATGGGGAATCAGAGGCGGGGAATCAGAGGCAGGGAATCAGACGCGGGGAATCAGAGGCGGGGATTCAGAGCTGGGGAATCAGAAGCGGGGAATCAGAGTTGGGGAATCAGAGGCGGGGAATCAGATATGGGGAATCAGAGGCAGGGAATCAGAGGCGGGGAATCAGAGGCAGGGAATCAGACGCGGGGAATCTGAGGCGGGGAATCAGAGCTGGGGAATCAGAGGTGGGGAATCAGAGTTGGGGAATCAGAGGCAGGGAATTGGATGTGCGGAATCAGAGAGGGGGAATCAGAGGTGGGGAATCAGAGGAGGTGAATCAGAGATGGGGAATCAGAGGCGGGGAATCAGAGGCCGGAAATCAGACACGGGGATTCAGAGGCTGGGAATCAGACGGGGGGAATCAAAGGCGGGGAATCAGAGCTGGGGAATCTGAGGCAGGGAATCAGAGTTGGGGATTCAGAGGCGGGGAATCAGATATGGGGAAACAGAGGCAGGGAATCAGAGGCGGGCAAACAGAGGCGGGGAATTAGATATGGGGAATCAGAGGTAGGGAATCAGAGGTGGTGAATCAGTGATGGGGAATCACAGGCGGGGAATCAGAGGCAGGGAATAGAACGCGGGGAATCAGAGGCAGGGAATCAGAGCTGGGGAATCAGAGGAGGGGATTCATAGTTGGGAATCAGAGGCGGGAATCAGATATGGGGAAACAGAGGCGGGGAATCAGAGGCGGTGAAACAGAGGCGGGGAATCAGATATGGGGAATCGGATGCAGGGAATCAGAGGCGGGGAATCAGAGCTGGGGAATCAGAGGCGGGGAATCAGAGTTGGGGCATCAGAGGTGGGGAATTAGATATAGGGAAACAGAGGCGGGGAATCAGAGGCGGGGAAACAGAGGCGGGGAATCAGATGTGCGGAATCAGAGATGGGGAATAAGAGGCAGGGAATCAGAATCAGAAGCGGGGAATCAGAGGCCGGGAATCAGAGGCCGGGAATCAGATGCTGGGAATAAGAGGCCGGGAATCAGAGGCGGGGAAACAGAGGCGGGGAATCAGATATGGGGAATCAGAGTTGGGGAATCTGAGGCAGGGAATCAGATGTGCGGAATCAGAGATGGGGAATAAGAAGCAGGGAATCAGAATCAGAAGCGGGGAATCAGAGGCCGGGAATCAGAGGCCGGGAATCAGATGCTGGGAATAAGAGGCCGGGAATCAGAGGTGGGGAATCAGATATGGGGAATCAGAGGTGGCGAATCAAAGGCGGTGAATCAGAGATGGGGAATCAGAGGCGGGGAATCAGAGGCAGGGAATCAGATGCGGGGAATCAGAGGCGGGGAATCAGAGCAGGCGAATCAGAGGCTGGGAATCAGAGGTGGGCAATCAGAGGCGGGGAATCAGATATGGGGAATCAGAGGCGGGGAATCAGAGGCGGGGAAACAGAGGCGGGGAATCAAATATAGGGAATCAGAGGTGGGGAATCAGAGGTTGTGAATCAGAGATGGGGAATCAAGGCGGGGAATCAGAGGCTGGGAATCAGACGCGGGGAATCAGAGGCGGGGATTCAGAGCTGGGGAATCAGAGGCGGGGAATCAGAGTTGGGGAATCAGAGGCAGGGAATCAGATATGGGGAATCAGAGGCGGGGAATCAGAGGCGGGGAAACAGAGGCGTGGAATCAGATGTGGGGAATCAGAGGTGGGGAATCAGGGGCAGGGAATCAGTGGCAGGGAATCAGAGGCGGGGAATCAGAGGCGGGGAATCAAAGGCAGGGAATCAGACACGGGGAATCAGAGGCGGTGAATCAGAGATGGGGAATCAGAGGCGGGGAATCAGAGGCAGGGAATCGGATGCCGGGAATCAGAGTCGGGGAATCAGAGCTGGGGAATCAGAGGCGGGGAATCAGAGTTGGGGAATCAGAGGCGGGGAATCATATATGGAGAAATAGAGGCGGGGAATCAGATATGGGGAATCAGAGGTGTGGAATCAGAGGTTGGGAATCAGAGGCAGGGAATCAGAGTCGTGGAAACAGAGGCGGGGAATCAGATATGGGGAATCAGAGCTGGCGAATCAGAGGCGGGGAATCAGAGGTGGGCAATCAGAGGCGGGGAATCAGATATGGGGAATCAGAGGCGGGGAATCAGAGGCGGGGAAACAGAGGTGGGGAATCAAATATAGGGAATCAGAGGTGGGGAATCAGAGGTTGTGAATCAGAGATGGGGAATCAAGGCGGGGAATCAGAGGCAGGGAATCAGACACGGGGAATCAGAGGCGGGGATTCAGAGCTGGGGAATCAGAGGCGGGGAATCAGAGTTGGGGAATCAGAGGCGGGGAATCAGATATGGGGAATCAGAGGCAGGGAATCAGAGGCGGGGAATCAGAGGCAGGGAATCAGACGCAGGGAATCTGAGGCGGGGAATCAGAGCTGGGGAATCAGAGGTGGGGAATCAGAGTTGGGGAATCAGAGGCAGGGAATTGGATGTGCGGAATCAGAGAGGGGGAATCAGAGGTGGGGAATCAGAGGAGGTGAATCAGAGATGGGGAATCAGAGGCGGGGAATCAGAGGCCGGAAATCAGACACGGGGATTCAGAGGCTGGGAATCAGACGGGGGGAATCAAAGGCGGGGAATCAGAGCTGGGGTATCTGAGGCAGGGAATCAGAGTTGGGGATTCAGAGGCGGGGAATCAGATATGGGGAAACAGAGGCGGGGAATCAGAGGCGGGCAAACAGAGGCGGGGAATTAGATATGGGGAATCAGAGGTAGGGAATCAGAGGTGGTGAATCAGTGATGGGGTATCACAGGCGGGGAATCAGAGGCAGGGAATAGAACGCGGGGAATCAGAGGCAGGGAATCAGAGCTGGGGAATCAGAGGAGGGGATTCATAGTTGGGAATCAGAGGCGGGAATCAGATATGGGGAAACAGAGGCGGGGAATCAGAGGCGGTGAAACAGAGGCAGGGAATCAGATATGGGGAATCGGATGCAGGGAATCAGAGGCGGGGAATCAGAGCTGGGGAATCAGAGGCGGGGAATCAGAGTTGGGGCATCAGAGGTGGGGAATTAGATATAGGGAAACAGAGGCGGGGAATCAGAGGCGGGGAAACAGAGGCAGGGAATCAGATGTGCGGAATCAGAGATGGGGAATAAGAGGCAGGGAATCAGAATCAGAAGCGGGGAATCAGAGGCCGGGAATCAGAGGCCGGGAATCAGATGCTGGGAATAAGAGGCCGGGAATCAGAGGCGGGGAAACAGAGGCGGGGTATCAGATATGGGGAATCAGAGGTGGGGAATCAGAGGCAGGGAATCAGATGTGCGGATTCAGAGATGGGGAATAAGAGGCAGGGAATTAGAATCAGAAGCGGGGTATCAGAGGCCGGGAATCGGATGCCGGGAATCAGAGTCGGGGAATCAGAGCTGGGGAATCAGAGGCGGGGAATCAGAGTTGGGGAATCAGAGGCGGGGAATCAGATATGGGGAAATAGAGGCGGGGAATCAGATATGGGGAATCAGAGGTGTGGAATCAGAGGTTGGGAATCAGAGGCAGTGAATCAGAGTCGTGGAAACAGAGGCGGGGAATCAGATATGGGGAATCAGAGCTGGCGAATCAGAGGCGGGGAATCAGAGGTGGGCAATCAGAGGCGGGGAATCAGATATGGGGAATCAGAGGCGGGGAATCAGAGGCGGGGAAACAGAGGCGGGGAATCAAATATAGGGAATCAGAGGTGGGGAATCAGAGGTTGTGAATCAGAGATGGGGAATCAAGGCGGGGAATCAGAGGCAGGGAATCAGACACGGGGAATCAGAGGCGGGGATTCAGAGCTGGGGAATCAGAGGCGGGGAATCAGAGTTGGGGAATCAGAGGCAGGGAATCAGATATGGGGAATCAGAGGCGGGGAATCAGAGGCGGGGAAACAGAGGCGGGGAATCAGATATGGGGAATCAGAGGTGGGGAATCAGGGGCAGGGATTCAGTTTCAGGGAATCAGAGGCGGGGAATCAGAGGCGGGGAATCAGAGGCAGGGAATCAGACACGGGGAATCAGAGGCGGGGAATCAGAGATGGGGAATCAGAGGCGGGGAATCAGAGGCAGGGAATCGGACGCCGGGAATCAGAGTCGGGGAATCCGAGCTGGGGAATCAGAGGCGGGGAATCAGAGTTGGGGAATCAGAGGCGGGGATTCAGATATGGGGAAATAGAGGCGGGGAATCAGATATGGGGAATCAGAGGTGTGGAATCAGAGTTTGGGAATTAGAGGAAGGGAATCAGAGTCGGGGAAACAGAGGCGGGGAATCAGATATGTTGAATCAGAGGTGGCGAATCAAAGGCGGTGAAACAGAGATGGGGAATCAGGGCAGGGAATCAGAGGCAGGGAATCAAACACGGGGAATCAGAGCTGGGGAATCAGAGGCGGGGAATCAGAGTTGGGAATCAGAGGCGGGGAATCAGAGGCGGGGAAACAGAGGCGGGGAATCAGATATGGGGAATCAGAGGTGGGGAATCAGAGGTTGGGAATCAGAGGCAGGGAATCGGAGATGGGGAATCAGAGGCAGGAAATCAGAGGCGGGGAATCAGAGGCGGGGAATCAGAGGCCGGGAATCAGATATGGGGAAACTGAGGCGGGGAATCCGAGGCGGGGAAACAGAGGCGGGGAATCAGATATGGGGAATCAGAGGTGGGGAATCAGAGGTTGGGAATCAGAGGCAGGGAATCAGAGGCTTGGAATCAGATGCAGGGAATCAGTTGCGGGGAATCAGAGGCGGGGAATCAGAGCTGGGGAATCAGAGGTGGGGAATCAGATTTGGGGAATCAGAGGTGGGGACTTAGATATTGGGAAACAGAGGCGGGGAATCAGAGGCGGGGAAACAGAGGCGGGGAATCAGAGGTGGGGAATCAGAGGCAGGGAATCAGATGTGCGGAATCAGAGATGGGGAATCAGAGGCAGGGAATCAGAATCAGAAGCAGGGAATCAGAGGCCGGGAATCAGAGGCCGGAATCAGATGATGGGAATCAGAGGCCTGGAATCAGAGGCGGGGAATCAGAGGCAGGGAATCAGATGCGGGGAATCAGAGGCGGGGAATCAGAGCTGGGGAATCAGAGGCGGGGTATTAGAGTTGGGGAATCAGAGGCGGGGAATCAGATATGGGGAAACAGAGGTAGGGAATCAGAGGCGGGGAAACAGAGGCAGGGAATCAGATATGGGGAATCAGAGGCGGGGAATCAGAGGTGGGGAATCATAGGCAGGGAATCGGATGTGCGGAATAAGAGATGGGGAATCAGAGGCCGGGAATCAGAGGTGGTGAATCAGAGATGGGGAATCAGAGGCGGGGAATCAGAGGCATGGTATCAGACGCGGGGAATCAGAGGTGTGCAATCAGAGGCGGGGAATCAGAGGCGGGGAAACAGAGGCGGGGAATCAGATATGGGGAATCAGAGGTGGGGCATCAGAGGTTGTGAATCACAGATGGGGAATCAGAGGCGGGGAATCAGAGGCAGGGAATCAGACGCGGGGAATCAGAGGCGGGGATTCAGAGCTGGGGAATCAGAAGCGGGGAATCAGAGTTGGGGAATCAGAGCTGGGGAATCAGAGGCGGGGATTCAGAGTTGGGGCATCAGAGGTGGGGAATTAGATATAGGGAAACAGAGGCGGGGAATCAGAGGCGGGGAAACAGAGGCGGGGAATCAGATATGGGGAATCAGAGGTGGGGAATCAGAGGCAGGGAATCAGAAGCGGGGAATCAGAGTTGGGGAATCAGAGGCAGGGAATCAGATATGGGGAATCAGAGGCAGGGAATCAGAGGCGGGGAATCAGAGGCAGGGAATCAGACGCGGGGAATCTGAGGCGGGGAATCAGAGCTGGGGAATCAGAGGTGGGGAATCAGAGTTGGGGAATCAGAGGCAGGGATTTGGATGTGCGGAATCAGAGATGGGGAATCAGAGGTGGGGAATCAGAGGCGGTGAATCAGAGATGGGGAATCAGAGGCGGGGAATCAGAGGCAGGAAATCAGACACGGGGATTCAGAGGCTGGGAATCAGACGGGGGGAATCAAAGGCGGGGAATCAGAGCTGGGGAATCTGAGGCAGGGAATCAGAGTTGGGGATTCAGAGGCTGGGAATCAGAGCTGGGGAATCAGAGGCGGGGAATCATAGTTGGGAATCAGAGGCGGGAATCAGATATGGGGAAACAGAGGCGGGGAATCAGAGGCGGGGAAACAGAGGCGGGGAATCAGATATGGGGAATCGGATGCAGGGAATCAGAGGCGGGGAATCAGAGCTGGGGAATCAGAGGCGGGGAATCAGAGTTGGGGCATCAGAGGTGGGGAATTAGATATAGGGAAACAGAGGCGGGGAATCAGAGGCGGGGAAACAGAGGCGGGGAATCAGATATGGGGAATCAGAGGTGGGGAATCAGAGGCAGGGAATCAGATGTGCGGAATCAGAGATGGGGAATCAGAGGCAGGGAATCAGAAGCGGGGAATCAGAGGCCGGGAATCAGAGGCCGGGAATCAGATGCTGGGAATAAGAGGCCGGGAATCAGAGGAGGGGAATCAGAGTCCGGGAATCAGAGATGGGGATTCAGAGGCGGGGAATGAGATATGGAGAATCAGAGGCGGGGAATCAGAGGCGGGGAAACAGAGGCGGGGAATCAGATATGGGGAATCAGAGGTGGCGAATCAAAGGCGGTGAATCAGAGATGGGGAAACAGAGGCGGGGAATCAGAGGCAGGGAATCAGATGCGGGGAATCAGAGGCTGGGAATCAGAGGTGGGCAATCAGAGGCTGGGAATCAGAGGTGGGCAATCAGAGGCGGGGAATCAGATATGGGGAATCAGAGGCGGGGAATCAGAGGCGGGGAAACAGAGGCGGGGAATCAAATATAGGGAATCAGAGGTGGGGAATCAGAGGTTGTGAATCAGAGATGGGGAATCAAGGCGGGGAATCAGAGGCAGGGAATCAGACGCGGGGAATCAGAGGCGGGGATTCAGAGCTGGGGAATCAGAGGCGGGGAATCAGAGTTGGGGAAGCAGAGGCAGGGAATCAGATATGGGGAATCAGAGGCGGGGAATCAGAGGCCGGGAATCAGATGTGGGGAAACAGAGGCGGGGAATCCGAGGCGGGGAAACAGAGGCGGGGAATCAGATATGGGGAATCAGAGGTGGGGAATCAGAGGTTAGGAATCAGAGGCAGGGAATCAGAGGCTTGGAATCAGATGCAGGGTATCAGATGCGGGGAATCAGAGGCGGGGAATCAGAGCTGGGGAATCAGAGGTGGGGAATCAGATTTGGGGAATCAGAGGTGGGGACTTAGATATTGGGAAACAGAGGCGGGGAATCAGAGGCGGGGAAACAGAGGCCGGGAATCAGATATGGGGAATCAGAGGTGGGGAATCAGAGGCAGGGAATCAGATGTGCGGAATCAGAGATGGGGAATCAGAGGCAGGGAATCAGAATCAGAAGCAGGGAATCAGAGGCCGGGAATCAGAGGCCGGAATCAGATGCTGGGAATCAGAGGCCTGGAATCAGAGGCGGGGAATCGGAGGCAGGGAATCAGATGCGGGGAATCAGAGGTGGGGAATCAGAGCTGGGGAATCAGAGGCGGGGTATTAGAGTTGGGGAATCAGAGGTGGGGAATCAGATATGGGGAAACAGAGGTGGGGAATCAGAGGCGGGGAAACAGAGGCAGGGAATCAGATATGGGGAATCAGAGGTGGGGCATCAGAGGTTGTGAATCACAGATGGGGAATCAGAGGCGGGGAATCAGAGGCAGGGAATCAGACGCGGGGAATCAGAGGTGGGGATTCAGAGCTGGGGAATCAGAAGCGGGGAATCAGAGTTGGGGAATCAGAGGCGGGGAATCAGATATGGGGAATCAGAGGCAGGGAATCAGAGGCGTGGAATCAGAGGCAGGGAATCAGACGCGGGGAATCTGAGGCGGGGAATCAGAGCTGGGGAATCAGAGGTGGGGAATCAGAGTTGGGGAATCAGAGGCAGGGAATTGGATGTGCGGAATCAGAGAGGGGGAATCAGAGGTGGGGAATCAGAGGAGGTGAATCAGAGATGGGGAATCAGAGGCAGGGAATCAGAGTTGGGGATTCAGAGGCGGGGAATCAGATATGGGGAAACAGAGGCGGGGAATCAGAGGCGGGCAAACAGAGGCGGGGAATTAGATATGGGGAATCAGAGGTAGGGAATCAGAGGTGGTGAATCAGTGATGGGGAATCACAGGCGGGGAATCAGAGGCAGGGAATAGAACGCGGGGAATCAGAGGCAGGGAATCAGAGCTGGGGAATCAGAGGAGGGGATTCATAGTTGGGAATCAGAGGCGGGAATCAGATATGGGGAAACAGAGGCGGGGAATCAGAGGCGGTGAAACAGAGGCGGGGAATCAGATATGGGGAATCGGATGCAGGGAATCAGAGGCGGGGAATCAGAGCTGGGGAATCAGAGGCGGGGAATCTGAGTTGGGGCATCAGAGGTGGGGAATTAGATATAGGGAAACAGAGGCGTGGAATCAGAGGCGGGGAAACAGAGGCGGGGAATCAGATATGGGGAATCAGAGGTGGGGAATCAGAGGCAGGGAATCAGATGTGCGGAATCAGAGATGGGGAATAAGAGGCAGGGAATCAGAATCAGAAGCGGGGAATCAGAGGCCGGGAATCAGAGGCCGGGAATCAGATGCTGGGAATAAGAGGCCGGGAATCAGAGGCGGGGAAACAGAGGCGGGGAATCAGATATGGGGAATCAGAGGTGGGGAATCAGAGGCAGGGAATCAGATGTGCGGAATCAGAGATGGGGAATAAGAGGCAGGGAATCAGAATCAGAAGCGGGGAATCAGAGGCCGGGAATCAGAGGCCGGGAATCAGATGCTGGGAATAAGAGGCCGGGAATCAGAGGTGGGGAATCAGATATGGGGAATCAGAGGTGGCGAATCAAAGGCGGTGAATCAGAGATGGGGAATCAGAGGCGGGGAATCAGAGGCAGGGAATCAGATGCGGGGAATCAGAGGCGGGGAATCAGAGCTGGCGAATCAGAGGCTGGGAATCAGAGGTGGGCAATCAGAGGCGGGGAATCAGATATGGGGAATCAGAGGTGGGGAATCAGAGGCGGGGAAACAGAGGCGGGGAATCAAATATAGGGAATCAGAGGTGGGGAATCAGAGGTTGTGAATCAGAGATGGGGAATCAAGGCGGGGAATCAGAGGCAGGGAATCAGACGCGGGGAATCAGAGGCGGGGATTCAGAGCTGGGGAATCAGAGGCGGGGAATCAGAGTTGGGGAATCAGAGGCAGGGAATCAGATATGGGGAATCAGAGGCGGGGAATCAGAGGCGGGGAAACAGAGGCGGGGAATCAGATGTGGGGAATCAGAGGTGGGGAATCAGGGGCAGGGAATCAGTGGCAGGGAATCAGAGGCGGGGAATCAGAGGCGGGGAATCAAAGGCAGGGAATCAGACACGGGGAATCAGAGGCGGGGAATCAGAGATGGGGAATCAGAGGCGGGGAATCAGAGGCAGGGAATCGGATGCCGGGAATCAGAGTCGGGGAATCAGAGTTGGGGAATCAGAGGCGGGGAATCAGATATGGGGAAATAGAGTCGGGGAATCAGATATGGGGAATCAGAGGTGTGGAATCAGAGGTTGGGAATCAGAGGCAGCGAATCAGAGGCGGGGAAACAGAGGCGGGGAAACAGAGGCGGGGAATCAGATATGGGGAATCAGAGGTGGGGCATCAGAGGTTGTGAATCACAGATGGGGAATCAGAGGCGGGGAATCAGAGGCAGGGAATCAGACGCGGGGAATCAGAGGCGGGGATTCAGAGCTGGGGAATCAGAAGCGGGGAATCAGAGTTGGGGAATCAGAGCTGGGGAATCAGAGGCGGGGAATCAGAGTTGGGGCATCAGAGGTGGGGAATTAGATATAGGGAAACAGATGCGGGGAATCAGAGGCGGGGAAACAGAGGCGGGGAATCAGATATGGGGAATCAGAGGTGGGGAATCAGAGGCAGGGAATCAGAAGCGGGGAATCAGAGTTGGGGAATCAGAGGCGGGGAATCAGATATGGGGAATCAGAGGCAGGGAATCAGAGGCGGGGAATCAGAGGCAGGGAATCAGACGCGGGGAATCTGAGGCGGGGAATCAGAGCTGGGGAATCAGATGTGGGGAATCAGAGTTGGGGAATCAGAGGCAGGGAATTGGATGTGCGGAATCAGAGATGGGGAATCAGAGGTGGGGAATCAGAGGCGGTGAATCAGAGATGGGGAATCAGAGGCGGGGAATCAGAGGCAGGAAATCAGACACGGGGATTCAGAGGCTGGGAATCAGACGGGGGGGATCAAAGGCGGGGAATCAGAGCTGGGGAATCTGAGGCAGGGAATCAGAGTTGGGGATTGAGAGGCGGGGAATCAGAGCTGGGGAATCAGAGGCGGGGAATCATAGTTGGGAATCAGAGGCGGGAATCAGATATGGGGAAACAGAGGCGGGGAATCAGAGGCGGGGAAACAGAGGCGGGGAATCAGATATGGGGAATCGGATGCAGGGAATCAGAGGCGGGGAATCAGAGCTGGGGAATCAGAGGCGGGGAATCAGAGTTGGGGCATCAGAGGTGGGGAATTAGATATAGGGAAACAGAGGCGGGGAATCAGAGGCGGGGAAACAGAGGCGGGGAATCAGATATAGGGAATCAGAGGTGGGGAATCAGAGGCAGGGAATCAGATGTGCGGAATCAGAGATGGGGAATCAGAGGCAGGGAATCAGAAGCGGGGAATCAGAGGCCGGGAATCAGAGGCCGGGAATCAGATGCTGGGAATAAGAGGCCGGGAATCAGAGGAGGGGAATCAGAGTCCGGGAATCAGAGATGGGGATTCAGAGGCGGGGAATGAGATATGGAGAATCAGAGGCGGGGAATCAGAGGCGGGGAAACAGAGGCGGGGAATCAGATATGGGTAATCAGAGGTGGCGAATCAAAGGCGGTGAATCAGTGATGGGGAATCAGAGGCGGGGAATCAGAGGCAGGGAATCAGATGCGGGGAATCAGAGGCGGGGAATCAGAGCTGGCGAATCAGAGGCTGGGAATCAGAGGTGGGCAATCAGAGGCGGGGATTCAGATATGGGGAATCAGAGGCGGGGAATCAGAGATGGGGAATCAGAGGCGGGGAATCAGAGGCCGGAAATCAGACACGGGGATTCAGAGGCTGGGAATCAGACGGGGGGAATCAAAGGCGGGGAATCAGAGCTGGGGAATCTGAGGCAGGGAATCAGAGTTGGGGATTCAGAGGCGGGGAATCAGATATGGGGAAACAGAGGCGGGGAATCAGAGGCGGGCAAACAGAGGCGGGGAATTAGATATGGGGAATCAGAGGTAGGGAATCAGAGGTGGTGAATCAGTGATGGGGAATCACAGGCGGGGAATCAGAGGCAGGGAATAGAACGCGGGGAATCAGAGGCAGGGAATCAGAGCTGGGGAATCAGAGGAGGGGATTCATAGTTGGGAATCAGAGGCGGGAATCAGATATGGGGAAACAGAGGCGGGGAATCAGAGGCGGTGAAACAGAGGCGGGGAATCAGATATGGGGAATCGGATGCAGGGAATCAGAGGCGGGGAATCAGAGCTGGGGAATCAGAGGCGGGGAATCAGAGTTGGGGCATCAGAGGTGGGGAATTAGATATAGGGAAACAGACGCGGGGAATCAGAGGCGGGGAAACAGAGGCGGGGAATCAGATGTGCGGAATCAGAGATGGGGAATAAGAGGCAGGGAATCAGAATCAGAAGCGGGGAATCAGAGGCCGGGAATCAGAGGCCGGGAATCAGATGCTGGGAATAAGAGGCCGGGAATCAGAGGCGGGGAAACAGAGGCGGGGAATCAGATATGGGGAATCAGAGTTGGGGAATCAGAGGCAGGGAATCAGATGTGCGGAATCAGAGATGAGAAATAAGAGGCAGGGAATCAGAATCAGAAGCGGGGAATCAGAGGCCGGGAATCAGAGGCCGGGAATCAGATGCTGGGAATAAGAGGCCGGGAATCAGAGGTGGGGAATCAGATATGGGGAATCAGAGGTGGCGAATCAAAGGCGGTGAATCAGAGATGGGGAATCAGAGGCGGGGAATCAGAGGCAGGGAATCAGATGCGGGGAATCAGAGGCGGGGAATCAGAGCAGGCGAATCAGAGGCTGGGAATCAGAGGTGGGCAATCAGAGGCGGGGAATCAGATATGGGGAATCAGAGGCGGGGAATCAGAGGCGGGGAAACAGAGGCGGGGAATCAAATATAGGGAATCAGAGGTGGGGAATCAGAGGTTGTGAATCAGAGATGGGGAATCAAGGCGGGGAATCAGAGGCAGGGAATCAGACGCGGGGAATCAGAGGCGGGGATTCAGAGCTGGGGAATCAGAGGCGGGGAATCAGAGTTGGGGAATCAGAGGCAGTGAATCAGATATGGGGAATCAGAGGCGGGGAATCAGAGGCGGGGAAACAGAGGCGGGGAATCAGATGTGGGGAATCAGAGGTGGGGAATCAGGGGCAGGGAATCAGTGGCAGGGAATCAGAGGCGGGGAATCAGAGGCGGGGAATCAAAGGCAGGGAATCAGACACGGGGAATCAGAGGCGGGGAATCAGAGATGGGGAATCAGAGGCGGGGAATCAGAGGCAGGGAATCGGATGCCGGGAATCAGAGTCGGCGAATCAGAGCTGGGGAATCAGAGGCGGGGAATCAGAGTTGGGGAATCAGAGGCGGGGAATCAGATATGGGGAAATAGAGGCGGGGAATCAGATATGGGGAATCAGAGGTGTGGAATCAGAGGTTGGGAATCAGAGGCAGGGAATCAGAGTCGTGGAAACAGAGGCGGGGAATCAGATATGGGGAATCAGAGCTGGCGAATCAGAGGCGGGGAATCAGAGGTGGGCAATCAGAGGCGGGGAATCAGATATGGGGAATCAGAGGCGGGGAATCAGAGGCGGGGAAACAGAGGCGGGGAATCAAATATAGGGAATCAGAGGTGGGGAATCAGAGGTTGTGAATCAGAGATGGGGAATCAAGGCGGGGAATCAGAGGCAGGGAATCAGACACGGGGAATCAGAGGCGGGGATTCAGAGCTGGGGAATCAGAGGCGGGGAATCAGAGTTGGGGAATCAGAGGCGGGGAATCAGATATGGGGAATCAGAGGCAGGGAATCAGAAGCGGGGAATCAGAGGCAGGGAATCAGACGCGGGGAATCTGAGGCGGGGAATCAGAGCTGGGGAATCAGAGGTGGGGAATCAGAGTTGGGGAATCAGAGGCAGGGAATTGGATGTGCGGAATCAGAGAGGGGGAATCAGAGGTGGGCAAACAGAGGCGGGGAATTAGATATGGGGAATCAGAGGTAGGGAATCAGAGGTGGTGAATCAGTGATGGGGTATCACAGGCGGGGAATCAGAGGCAGGGAATAGAACGCGGGGAATCAGAGGCAGGGAATCAGAGCTGGGGAATCAGAGGAGGGGATTCATAGTTGGGAATCAGAGGCGGGAATCAGATATGGGGAAACAGAGGCGGGGAATCAGAGGCGGTGAAACAGAGGCGGGGAATCAGATATGGGGAATCGGATGCAGGGAATCAGAGGCGGGGAATCAGAGCTGGGGAATCAGATTTGGGGAATCAGAGGTGGGGACTTAGATATTGGGAAACAGAGGCGGGGAATCAGAGGCGGGGAAACAGAGGCAGGGAATCAGATATGGGGAATCAGAGGCGGGGAATCAGAGGCCGGGAATCAGATGTGGGGAAACAGAGGCGGGGAATCCGAGGCGGGGAAACAGAGGCGGGGAATCAGATATGGGGAATCAGAGGTGGGGAATCAGAGGTTGGGAATCAGAGGCAGGGAATCAGAGGCTTGGAATCAGATGCAGGGTATCAGATGCGGGGAATCCGAGGCGGGGAATCAGAGCTGGGGAATCAGAGGTGGGGAATCAGATTTGGGGAATCAGAGGTGGGGACTTAGATATTGGGAAACAGAGGCGGGGAATCAGAGGCGGGGAAACAGAGGCGGGGAATCAGATATGGGGAATCAGAGGTGGGGAATCAGAGGCAGGGAATCAGATGTGCGGAATCAGAGATGGGGAATCAGAGGCAGGGAATCAGAATCAGAAGCAGGGAATCAGAGGCCGGGAATCAGAGGCCAGAATCAGATGCTGGGAATCAGAGGCCTGGAATCAGAGGCGGGGAATCAGAGGCAGGGAATCAGAGGCGGGGAATCAGAGGCGGGGAATCAGAGCTGGGGAATCAGAGGCGGGGTATTAGAGTTGGGGAATCAGAGGTGGGGAATCAGATATGGGGAAACAGAGGTGGGGAATCAGAGGCGGGGAAACAGAGGCAGGGAATCAGATATGGGGAATCAGAGGTGGGGCATCAGAGGTTGTGAATCACAGATGGGGAATCAGAGGCGGGGAATCAGAGGCAGGGAATCAGACGCGGGGAATCAGAGGCGGGGATTCAGAGCTGGGGAATCAGAAGCGGGGAATCAGAGTTGGGGAATCAGAGGCGGGGAATCAGATATGGGGAATCAGAGGCAGGGAATCAAAGGCGGGGAATCAGAGGCAGGGAATCAGACGCGGGGAATCTGAGGCGGGGAATCAGAGCTGGGGAATCAGAGGTGGGGAATCAGAGTTGGGGAATCAGAGGCAGGGAATTGGATGTGCGGAATCAGAGAGGGGGAATCAGAGGTGGGGAATCAGAGGAGGTGAATCAGAGATGGGGAATCAGAGGCGGGGAATCAGAGGCCGGAAATCAGACACGGGGATTCAGAGGCTGGGAATCAGACGGGGGGAATCAAAGGCGGGGAATCAGAGCTGGGGAATCTGAGGCAGGGAATCAGAGTTGGGGATTCAGAGGCGGGGAATCAGATATGGGGAAACAGAGGCGGGGAATCAGAGGCGGGCAAACAGAGGCGGGGAATTAGATATGGGGAATCAGAGGTAGGGAATCAGAGGTGGTGAATCAGTGATGGGGAATCACAGGCGGGGAATCAGAGGCAGGGAATAGAACGCGGGGAATCAGAGGCAGGGAATCAGAGCTGGGGAATCAGAGGAGTGGATTCATAGTTGGGAATCAGAGGCGGGAATCAGATATGGGGAAACAGAGGCGGGGAATCAGAGGCGGTGAAACAGAGGCGGGGAATCAGATATGGGGAATCGGATGCAGGGAATCAGAGGCGGGGAATCAGAGCTGGGGAATCAGAGGCGGGGAATCAGAGTTGGGGCATCAGAGGTGGGGAATTAGATATAGGGAAACAGAGGCGGGGAATCAGAGGCGGGGAAACAGAGGCGGGGAATCAGATGTGCGGAATCAGAGATGGGGAATAAGAGGCAGGGAATCAGAATCAGAAGCGGGGAATCAGAGGCCGGGAATCAGAGGCTTGGAATCAGATGCTGGGAATAAGAGGCCGGGAATCAGAGGCGGGGAAACAGAGGCGGGGAATCAGATATGGGGAATCAGAGTTGGGGAATCAGAGGCAGGGAATCAGATGTGCGGAATCAGAGATGGGGAATAAGAGGCAGGGAATCAGAATCAGAAGCGGGGAATCAGAGGCCGGGAATCAGAGGCCGGGAATCAGATGCTGGGAATAAGAGGCCGGGAATCAGAGGTGGGGAATCAGATATGGGGAATCAGAGGTGGCGAATCAAAGGCGGTGAATCAGAGATGGGGAATCAGAGGCGGGGAATCAGAGGCGGGGAAACAGAGGCGGGGAATCAAATATAGGGAATCAGAGGTGGGGAATCAGAGGTTGTGAATCAGAGATGGGGAATCAAGGCGGGGAATCAGAGGCTGGGAATCAGACGCGGGGAATCAGAGGCGGGGATTCAGAGCTGGGGAATCAGAGGCGGGGAATCAGAGTTGGGGAATCAGAGGCAGGGAATCAGATATGGGGAATCAGAGGCGGGGAATCAGATGCGGGGAATCAGAGGGGGGAATCAGATGTGGGGAATCAGAGGTGGGGAATCAGAGGTGGGCAATCAGAGGCGGGGAATCAGATATGGGGAATCAGAGGCGGGGAATCAGAGGCGGGGAAACAGAGGCGGGGAATCAAATATAGGGAATCAGAGGTGGGGAATCAGAGGTTGTGAATCAGAGATGGGGAATCAAGGTGGGGAATCAGAGGCTGGGAATCAGACGCGGGGAATCAGAGGCGGGGATTCAGAGCTGGGGAATCAGAGGCGGGGAATCAGAGTTGGGGAATCAGAGGCAGGGAATCAGATATGGGGAATCAGAGTTCGGGGAATCAGAGGCGGGGAAACAGAGGCGGGGAATCAGATGTGGGGAATCAGAGGTGGGGAATCAGGGGCAGGGAATCAGTGGCAGGGAATCAGAGGCGGGGAATCAGAGGCGGGGAATCAAAGGCAGGGAATCAGACACGGGGAATCAGAGGCGGTGAATCAGAGATGGGGAATCAGAGGCGGGGAATCAGAGGCAGGGAATCGGATGCCGGGAATCAGAGTCGGGGAATCAGAGCTGGGGAATCAGAGGCGGGGAATCAGAGTTGGGGAATCAGAGGCGGGGAATCAGATATGGGGAAATAGAGGCGGGGAATCAGATATGGGGAATCAGAGGTGTGGAATCAGAGGTTGGGAATCAGAGGCAGGGAATCAGAGTCGTGGAAACAGAGGCGGGGAATAAGATATGGGGAATCAGAGCTGGCGAATCAGAGGCGGGGAATCAGAGGTGGGCAATCAGAGGCGGGGAATCAGATATGGGAAATCAGAGGCGGGGAATCAGAGGCGGGGAAACAGAGGCGGGGAATCAAATATAGGGAATCAGAGGTGGGGAATCAGAGGTTGTGAATCAGAGATGGGGAATCAAGGCGGGGAATCAGAGGCAGGGAATCAGACACGGGGAATCAGAGGCGGGGATTCAGAGCTGGGGAATCAGAGGCGGGGAATCAGAGTTGGGGAATCAGAGGCGGGGAATCAGATATGGGGAATCAGAGGCAGGGAATCAGAGGCGGGGAATCAGAGGCAGGGAATCAGACGCGGGGAATCTGAGGCGGGGAATCAGAGCTGGGGAATCAGAGGTGGGGAATCAGAGTTGGGGAATCAGAGGCAGGGAATTGGATGTGCGGAATCAGAGAGGGGGAATCAGAGGTGGGGAATCAGAGGAGGTGAATCAGAGATGGGGAATCAGAGGCGGGGAATCAGAGGCCGGAAATCAGACACGGGGATTCAGAGGCTGGGAATCAGACGGGGGGAATCAAAGGCGGGGAATCAGAGCTGGGGAATCTGAGGCAGGGAATCAGAGTTGGGGATTCAGAGGCGGGGAATCAGATATGGGGAAACAAAGGCGGGGAATCAGAGGCGGGCAAACAGAGGCGGGGAATTAGATATGGGGAATCAGAGGTAGGGAATCAGAGGTGGTGAATCAGTGATGGGGTATCACAGGCGGGGAATCAGAGGCAGGGAATAGAACGCGGGGAATCAGAGGCAGGGAATCAGAGCTGGGGAATCAGAGGAGGGGATTCATAGTTGGGAATCAGAGGCGGGAATCAGATATGGGGAAACAGAGGCGGGGAATCAGAGGCGGTGAAACAGAGGCGGGGAATCAGATATGGGGAATCGGATGCAGGGAATCAGAGGCGGGGAATCAGAGCTGGGGAATCAGAGGCGGGGAATCAGAGTTGGGGCATCAGAGGTGGGGAATTAGATATAGGGAAACAGAGGCGGGGAATCAGAGGCGGGGAAACAGAGGCGGGGAATCAGATGTGCGGAATCAGAGATGGGGAATAAGAGGCAGGGAATCAGAATCAGAAGCGGGGAATCAGAGGCCGGGAATCAGAGGCCGGGAATCAGATGCTGGGAATAAGAGGCCGGGAATCAGAGGCGGGGAAACAGAGGCGGGGAATCAGATATGGGGAATCAGAGGTGGGGAATCAGAGGCAGGGAATCAGATGTGCGGATTCAGAGATGGGGAATAAGAGGCAGGGAATCAGAATCAGAAGCGGGGAATCAGAGGCCGGGAATCAGAGGCCGGGAATCAGATGCTGGGAATAAGAGGCCGGGAATCAGAGGTGTGGAATCAGATATGGGGAATCAGAGGTGGCGAATCAAAGGCGGTGAATCAGAGATGGGGAATCAGAGGCGGGGAATCAGAGGCAGGGAATCAGATGCGGGGAATCAGAGGCGGGGAATCAGAGCAGGCGAATCAGAGGCTGGGAATCAGAGGTGGGCAATCAGAGGCGGGGAATCAGATATGGGGAATCAGAGGCGGGGAATCAGAGGCGGGGAAACAGAGGCGGGGAATCAAATATAGGGAATCAGAGGTGGGGAATCAGAGGTTGTGAATCAGAGATGGGGAATCAAGGCGGGGAATCAGAGGCAGGGAATCAGACGCGGGGAATCAGAGGCGGGGATTCAGAGCTGGGGAATCAGAGGCGGGGAATCAGAGTTGGGGAATCAGAGGCAGGGAATCAGATATGGGGAATCAGAGGCGGGGAATCAGAGGCGGGGAAACAGAGGCGGGGAATCAGATGTGGGGAATCAGAGGTGGGGAATCAGGGGCAGGGAATCAGTGGCAGGGAATCAGAGGCGGGGAATCAGAGGCGGGGAATCAAAGGCAGGGAATCAGACACGGGGAATCAGAGGCGGGGAATCAGAGATGGGGAATCAGAGGCGGGGAATCAGAGGCAGGGAATCGGATGCCGGGAATCAGAGTCGGGGAATCAGAGCTGGGGAATCAGAGGCGGGGAATCAGAGTTGGGGAATCAGAGGCGGGGAATCAGATATGGGGAAATAGAGGCGGGGAATCAGATATGGGGAATCAGAGGTGTGGAATCAGAGGTTGGGAATCAGAGGCAGGGAATCAGAGTCGTGGAAACAGAGGCGGGGAATCAGATATGGGGAATCAGAGCTGGCGAATCAGAGGCGGGGAATCAGAGGTGGGCAATCAGAGGCGGGGAATCAGATATGGGGAATCAGAGGCGGGGAATCAGAGGCGGGGAAACAGAGGCGGGGAATCAAATATAGGGAATCAGAGGTGGGGAATCAGAGGTTGTGAATCAGAGATGGGGAATCAAGGCGGGGAATCAGAGGCAGGGAATCAGACACGGGGAATCAGAGGCGGGGATTCAGAGCTGGGGAATCAGAGGCGGGGAATCAGAGTTGGGGAATCAGAGGCAGGGAATCAGATATGGGGAATCAGAGGCGGGGAATCAGAGGCAGGGAAACAGAGGCGGGGAATCAGATATGGGGAATCAGAGGTGGGGAATCAGGGGCAGGGATTCAGTGTCAGGGAATCAGAGGCGGGGAATCAGAGGCGGGGAATCAGAGGCAGGGAATCAGACACGGGGAATCAGAGGCGGGGAATCAGAGATGGGGAATCAGAGGCGGGGAATCAGAGGCAGGGAATCGGACGCCGGGAATCAGAGTCGGGGAATCAGAGCTGGGGAATCAGTGGCGGGGAATCAGAGTTGGGGAATCAGAGGCGGGGATTCAGATATGGGGAAATAGAGGCGGGGAATCAGATATGGGGAATCAGAGGTGTGGAATCAGAGTTTGGGAATTAGAGGAAGGGAATCAGAGTCGGGGAAACAGAGGCGGGGAATCAGATATGTGGAATCAGAGGTGGCGAATCAAAGGCGGTGAAACAGAGATGGGGAATCAGGGCAGGGAATCAGAGGCAGGGAATCAAACACGGGGAATCAGAGCTGGGGAATCAGAGGCGGGGAATCAGAGTTGGGAATCAGAGGCGGGGAATCAGAGGCGGGGAAACAGAGGCGGGGAATCAGATATGGGGAATCAGAGGTGGGGAATCAGAGGTTGGGAATCAGAGGCAGGGAATCGGAGATGGGGAATCAGATATGGGGAAACTGAGGCGGGGAATCCGAGGCGGGGAAACAGAGGCGGGGAATCAGATATGGGGAATCAGAGGTGGGGAATCAGAGGTTGGGAATCAGAGGCAGGGAATCAGAGGCTTGGAATCAGATGCAGGGAATCAGATGCGGGGAATCAGAGTCGGGGAATCAGAGCTGGGGAATCAGAGGTGGGGAATCAGATTTGGGGAATCAGAGGTGGGGACTTAGATATTGGGAAACAGAGGCGGGGAATCAGAGGCGGGGAAACAGAGGCGGGGAATCAGAGGTGGGGAATCAGAGGCAGGGAATCAGATGTGCGGAATCAGAGATGGGGAATCAGAGGCAGGGAATCAGAATCAGAAGCAGGGAATCAGAGGCCGGGAATCAGAGGCCGGAATCAGATGATGGGAATCAGAGGCCTGGAATCAGAGGCGGGGAATCAGAGGCAGGGAATCAGATGCGGGGAATCAGAGGCGGGGAATCAGAGCTGGGGAATCAGAGGCGGGGTATTAGAGTTGGGGAATCAGAGGCGGGGAATCAGATATGGGGAAACAGAGGTAGGGAATCAGAGGCGGGGAAACAGAGGCAGGGAATCAGATATGGGGAATCAGAGGCGGGGAATCAGAGGTGGGGAATCATAGGCAGGGAATCGGATGTGCGGAATAAGAGATGGGGAATCAGAGGCCGGGAATCAGAGGTGGTGAATCAGAGATGGGGAATCAGAGGCGGGGAATCAGAGGCATGGTATCAGACGCGGGGAATCAGAGGTGGGCAATCAGAGGCGGGGAATCAGATATGGGGAATCAGAGGCGGGGAATCAGAGGCGGGGAAACAGAGGCGGGGAATCAGATATGGGGAATCAGAGGTGGGGCATCAGAGGTTGTGAATCACAGATGGGGAATCAGAGGCGGGGAATCAGAGGCAGGGAATCAGACGCGGGGAATCAGAGGCGGGGATTCAGAGCTGGGGAATCAGAAGCGGGGAATCAGAGTTGGGGAATCAGAGCTGGGGAATCAGAGGCGGGGAATCAGAGTTGGGGCATCAGAGGTGGGGAATTAGATATAGGGAAACAGAGGCGGGGAATCAGAGGCGGGGAAACAGAGGCGGGGAATCAGATATGGGGAATCAGAGGTGGGGAATCAGAGGCAGGGAATCAGAAGCGGGGAATCAGAGTTGGGGAATCAGAGGCGGGGAATCAGATATGGGGAATCAGAGGCAGGGAATCAGAGGCGGGGAATCAGAGGCAGGGAATCAGACGCAGGGAATCTGAGGCGGGGAATCAGAGCTGGGGAATCAGAGGTGGGGAATCAGAGTTGGGGAATCAGAGGCAGGGATTTGGATGTGCGGAATCAGAGATGGGGAATCAGAGGTGGGGAATCAGAGGCGGTGAATCAGAGATGGGGAATCAGAGGCGGGGAATCAGAGGCAGGAAATCAGACACGGGGATTCAGAGGCTGGGAATCAGACGGGGGGAATCAAAGGCGGGGAATCAGAGCTGGGGAATCTGAGGCAGGGAATCAGAGTTGGGGATTCAGAGGCGGGGAATCAGAGCTGGGGAATCAGAGGCGGGGAATCATAGTTGGGAATCAGAGGCGGGAATCAGATATGCGGAAACAGAGGCGGGGAATCAGAGGCGGGGAAACAGAGGCGGGGAATCAGATATGGGGAATCGGATGCAGGGAATCAGAGGCGGGGAATCAGAGCTGGGGAATCAGAGGCGGGGAATCAGAGTTGGGGCATCAGAGGTGGGGAATTAGATATAGGGAAACAGAGGCGGGGAATCAGAGGCGGGGAAACAGAGGCGGGGAATCAGAGGCAGGGAATCAGAAGCGGGGAATCAGAGGCCGGGAATCAGAGGCCGGGAATCAGATGCTGGGAATAAGAGGCCGGGAATCAGAGGAGGGGAATCAGAGTCCGGGAATCAGAGATGGGGATTCAGAGGCGGGGAATGAGATATGGAGAATGAGAGGCGGGGAATGAGAGGCGGGGAAACAGAGGCGGGGAATCAGATATGGGGAATCAGAGGTGGCGAATCAAAGGCGGTGAATCAGAGATGGGGAAACAGAGGCGGGGAATCAGAGGCAGGGAATCAGATGCGGGGAATCAGAGGCTGGGAATCATAGGTGGGCAATCAGAGGCTGGGAATCAGAGGTGGGCAATCAGAGGCGGGGAATCAGATATGGGGAATCAGAGGCGGGGAATCAGAGGCGGGGAAACAGAGGCGGGGAATCAAATATAGGGAATCAGAGGTGGGGAATCAGAGGTTGTGAATCAGAGATGGGGAATCAAGGCGGGGAATCAGAGGCAGGGAATCAGACGCGGGGAATCAGAGGCGGGGATTCAGAGCTGGGGAATCAGAGGCGGGGAATCAGATTTGGGGAAGCAGAGGCAGGGAATCAGATATGGGGAATCAGAGGCGGGGAATCAGAGGCCGGGAATCAGATGTGGGGAAACAGAGGCGGGGAATCCGAGTCGGGGAAACAGAGGCGGGGAATCAGATATGGGGAATCAGAGGTGGGGAATCAGAGGTTGGGAATCAGAGGCAGGGAATCAGAGGCTTGGAATCAGATGCAGGGTATCAGATGCGGGGAATCAGAGGCGGGGAATCCGAGGCGGGGAAACAGAGGCGGGGAATCAGATATGGGGAATCAGAGGTGGGGAATCAGAGGTTGGGAATCAGAGGCAGGGAATCAGAGGCTTGGAATCAGATGCAGGGTATCAGATGCGGGGAATCAGAGGCGGGGAATCAGAGCTGGGGAATCAGAGGTGGGGAATCAGATTTGGGGAATCAGAGGTGGGGACTTAGATATTGGGAAACAGAGGCGGGGAATCAGAGGCGGGGAAACAGAGGCGGGGAATCAGATATGGGGAATCAGAGGTGGGGAGTCAGAGGCAGTGAATCAGATGTGCGGAATCAGAGATGGGGAATCAGAGGCAGGGAATCAGAATCAGAAGCAGGGAATCAGAGGCCGGGAATCAGAGGCCGGAATCAGATGCTGGGAATCAGAGGCCTGGAATCAGAGGCGGGGAATCAGAGGCAGGGAATCAGATGCGGGGAATCAGAGGTGGGGAATCAGAGCTGGGGAATCAGAGGCGGGGTATTAGAGTTGGGGAATCAGAGGTGGGGAATCAGATATGGGGAAACAGAGGTGGGGAATCAGAGGCGGGGAAACAGAGGCAGGGAATCAGATATGGGGAATCAGAGGTGGGGCATCAGAGGTTGTGAATCACAGATGGGGAATCAGAGGCGGGGAATCAGAGGCAGGGAATCAGACGCGGGGAATCAGAGGTGGGGATTCAGAGCTGGGGAATCAGAAGCGGGGAATCAGAGTTGGGGAATCAGAGGCGGGGAATCAGATATGGGGAATCAGAGGCAGGGAATCAGAGGCGTGGAATCAGAGGCAGGGAATCAGACGCGGGGAATCTGAGGCGGGGAATCAGAGCTGGGGAATCAGAGGTGGGGAATCAGAGTTGGGGAATCAGAGGCAGGGAATTGGATGTGCGGAATCAGAGAGGGGGAATCAGAGGTGGGGAATCAGAGGAGGTGAATCAGAGATGGGGAATCAGAGGCAGGGAATCAGAGTTGGGGATTCAGAGGCGGGGAATCAGATATGGGGAAACAGAGGCGGGGAATCAGAGGCGGGCAAACAGAGGCGGGGAATTAGATATGGGGAATCAGAGGTAGGGAATCAGAGGTGGTGAATCAGTGATGGGGAATCACAGGCGGGGAATCAGAGGCAGGGAATAGAACGCGGGGAATCAGAGGCAGGGAATCAGAGCTGGGGAATCAGAGGAGGGGATTCATAGTTGGGAATCAGAGGCGGGAATCAGATATGGGGAAACAGAGGCGGGGAATCAGAGGCGGTGAAACAGAGGCGGGGAATCAGATATGGGGAATCGGATGCAGGGAATCAGAGGCGGGGAATCAGAGCTGGGGAATCAGAGGCGGGGAATCTGAGTTGGGGCATCAGAGGTGGGGAATTAGATATAGGGAAACAGAGGCGGGGAATCAGAGGCGGGGAAACAGAGTCGGGGAATCAGATATGGGGAATCAGAGGTGGGGAATCAGAGGCAGGGAATCAGATGTGCGGAATCAGAGATGGGGAATAAGAGGCAGGGAATCAGAATCAGAAGCAGGGAATCAGAGGCCGGGAATCAGAGGCCGGGAATCAGATGCTGGGAATAAGAGGCCGGGAATCAGAGGCGGGGAAACAGAGGCGGGGAATCAGATATGGGGAATCAGAGGTGGGGAATCAGATGTGCGGAATCAGAGATGGGGAATAAGAGGCAGGGAATCAGAATCAGAAGCGGGGAATCAGAGGCCGGGAATCAGAGGCCGGGAATCAGATGCTGGGAATAAGAGGCCGGGAATCAGAGGTGGGGAATCAGATATGGGGAATCAGAGGTGGCGAATCAAAGGCGGTGAATCAGAGATGGGGAATCAGAGGCGGGGAATCAGAGGCAGGGAATCAGATGCGGGGAATCAGAGGCGGGGAATCAGAGCTGGCGAATCAGAGGCTGGGAATCAGAGGTGGGCAATCAGAGGCGGGGAATCAGATATGGGGAATCAGAGGCGGGGAATCAGAGGCGGGGAAACAGAGGCGGGGAATCAAATATAGGGAATCAGAGGTGGGGAATCAGAGGTTGTGAATCAGAGATGGGGAATCAAGGCGGGGAATCAGAGGCAGGGAATCAGACGCGGGGAATCAGAGGCGGGGATTCAGAGCTGGGGAATCAGAGGCGGGGAATCAGAGTTGGGGAATCAGAGGCAGGGAATCAGATATGGGGAATCAGAGGCGGGGAATCAGAGGCGGGGAAACAGAGGCGGGGAATCAGATGTGGGGAATCAGAGGTGGGGAATCAGGGGCAGGGAATCAGTGGCAGGGAATCAGAGGCGGGGAATCAGAGGCGGGGAATCAAAGGCAGGGAATCAGACACGGGGAATCAGAGGCGGGGAATCAGAGATGGGGAATCAGAGGCGGGGAATCAGAGGCAGGGAATCGGATGCCGGGAATCAGAGTCGGGGAATCAGAGCTGGGGAATCAGAGGCGGGGAATCAGAGTTGGGGAATCAGAGGCGGGGAATCAGATATGGGGAAATAGAGTCGGGGAATCAGATATGGGGAATCAGAGGTGTGGAATCAGAGGTTGGGAATCAGAGGCAGCGAATCAGAGGCGGGGAAACAGAGGCGGGGAAACAGAGGCGGGGAATCAGATATGGGGAATCAGAGGTGGGGCATCAGAGGTTGTGAATCACAGATGGGGAATCAGAGGCGGGGAATCAGAGGCAGGGAATCAGACGCGGGGAATCAGAGGCGGGGATTCAGAGCTGGGGAATCAGAAGCGGGGAATCAGAGTTGGGGAATCAGAGCTGGGGAATCAGAGGCGGGGAATCAGAGTTGGGGCATCAGAGGTTGGGAATTAGATATAGGGAAACAGAGGCGGGGAATCAGAGGCGGGGAAACAGAGGCGGGGAATCAGATATGGGGAATCAGAGGTGGGGAATCAGAGGCAGGGAATCAGATGTGCGGAATCAGAGATGGGGAATAAGAGGCAGGGAATCAGAATCAGAAGCGGGGAATAAGAGGCCGGGAATCAGAGGCCGGGAATCAGATGCTGGGAATAAGAGGCCGGGAATCAGAGGAGGGGAATCAGAGTCCGGGAATCAGAGATGGGGATTCAGAGGCGGGGAATGAGATATGGAGAATCAGAGGCGGGGAATCAGAGGCGGGGAAACAGAGGCGGGGAATCAGATATGGGGAATCAGAGGTGGCGAATCAAAGGCGGTGAATCAGAGATGGGGAAACAGAGGCGGGGAATCAGAGGCAGGGAATCAGATGCGGGGAATCAGAGGCTGGGAATCAGAGGTGGGCAATCAGAGGCTGGGAATCAGAGGTGGGCAATCAGAGGCGGGGAATCAGATATGGGGAATCAGAGGCGGGGAATCAGAGGCGGGGAAACAGAGGCGGGGAATCAAATATAGGGAATCAGAGGTGGGGAATCAGAGGTTGTGAATCAGAGATGGGGAATCAAGGCGGGGAATCAGAGGCAGGGAATCAGACGCGGGGAATCAGAGGCGGGGATTCAGAGCTGGGGAATCAGAGGCGGGGAATCAGAGTTGGGGAAGCAGAGGCAGGGAATCAGATATGGGGAATCAGAGGCGGGGAATCAGAGGCCGGGAATCAGATGTGGGGAAACAGAGGCGGGGAATCCGAGGCGGGGAAACAGAGGCGGGGAATCAGATATGGGGAATCAGAGGTGGGGAATCAGAGGTTGGGAATCAGAGGCAGGGAATCAGAGGCTTGGAATCAGATGCAGGGTATCAGATGCGGGGAATCAGAGGCGGGGAATCAGAGCTGGGGAATCAGAGCTGGGGAATCAGAGGTGGGGAATCAGATTTGGGGAATCAGAGGTGGGGACTTAGATATTGGGAAACAGAGGCGGGGAATCAGAGGCGGGGAAACAGAGGCGGGGAATCAGATATGGGGAATCAGAGGTGGGGAGTCAGAGGCAGGGAATCAGATGTGCGGAATCAGAGATGGGGAATCAGAGGCAGGGAATCAGAATCAGAAGCAGGGAATCAGAGGCCGGGAATCAGAGGCCGGAATCAGATGCTGGGAATCAGAGGCCTGGAATCAGAGGCGGGGAATCAGAGGCAGGGAATCAGATGCGGGGAATCAGAGGTGGGGAATCAGAGCTGGGGAATCAGAGGCGGGGTATTAGAGTTGGGGAATCAGAGGTGGGGAATCAGATATGGGGAAACAGAGGTGGGGAATCAGAGGCGGGGAAACAGAGGCAGGGAATCAGATATGGGGAATCAGAGGTGGGGCATCAGAGGTTGTGAATCACAGATGGGGAATCAGAGGCGGGGAATCAGAGGCAGGGAATCAGACGCGGGGAATCAGAGGTGGGGATTCAGAGCTGGGGAATCAGAAGCGGGGAATCAGAGTTGGGGAATCAGAGGCGGGGAATCAGATATGGGGAATCAGAGGCAGGGAATCAGAGGAGTGGAATCAGAGGCAGGGAATCAGACGCGGGGAATCTGAGGCGGGGAATCAGAGCTGGGGAATCAGAGGTGGGGAATCAGAGTTGGGGAATCAGAGGCAGGGAATTGGATGTGCGGAATCAGAGAGGGGGAATCAGAGGTGGGGAATCAGAGGAGGTGAATCAGAGATGGGGAATCAGAGGCAGGGAATCAGAGTTGGGGATTCAGAGGCGGGGAATCAGATATGGGGAAACAGAGGCGGGGAATAAGAGGCGGGCAAACAGAGGCGGGGAATTAGATATGGGGAATCTAAGGTAGGGAATCAGAGGTGGTGAATCAGTGATGGGGAATCACAGGCGGGGAATCAGAGGCAGGGAATAGAACGCGGGGAATCAGAGGCAGGGACTCAGAGCTGGGGAATCAGAGGAGGGGATTCATAGTTGGGAATCAGAGGCGGGAATCAGATATGGGGAAACAGAGGCGGGGAATCAGAGGCGGTGAAACAGAGGCGGGGAATCAGATATGGGGAATCGGATGCAGGGAATCAGAGGCGGGGAATCAGAGCTGGGGAATCAGAGGCGGGGAATCTGAGTTGGGGCATCAGAGGTGGGGAATTAGATATAGGGAAACAGAGGCTGGGAATCAGAGGCGGGGAAACAGAGGCGGGGAATCAGATATGGGGAATCAGAGGTGGGGAATCAGAGGCAGGGAATCAGATGTGCGGAATCAGAGATGGGGAATAAGAGGCAGGGAATCAGAATCAGAAGCGGGGAATCAGAGGCCGGGAATCAGAGGCCGGGAATCAGATGCTGGGAATAAGAGGCCGGGAATCAGAGGCGGGGAAACAGAGGCGGGGAATCAGATATGGGGAATCAGAGGTGGGGAATCAGAGGCAGGGAATCAGATGTGCGGAATCAGAGATGGGGAATAAGAGGCAGGGAATCAGAATCAGAAGCGGGGAATAAGAGGCCGGGAATCAGAGGCCGGGAATCAGATGCTGGGAATAAGAGGCCGGGAATCAGAGGTGGGGAATCAGATATGGGGAATCAGAGGTGGCGAATCAAAGGCGGTGAATCAGAGATGGGGAATCAGAGGCGGGGAATCAGAGGCAGGGAATCAGATGCGGGGAATCAGAGGCGGGGAATCAGAGCTGGCGAATCAGAGGCTGGGAATCAGAGGTGGGCAATCAGAGGCGGGGAATCAGATATGGGGAATCAGAGGCGGGGAATCAGAGGCGGGGAAACAGAGGCGGGGAATCAAATATAGGGAATCAGAGGTGGGGAATCAGAGGTTGTGAATCAGAGATGGGGAATGAAGGCGGGGAATCAGAGGCAGGGAATCAGACGCGGGGAATCAGAGGCGGGGATTCAGAGCTGGGGAATCAGAGGCGGGGAATCAGAGTTGGGGAATCAGAGGCAGGGAATCAGATATGGGGAATCAGAGGCGGGGAATCAGAGGCGGGGAAACAGAGGCGGGCAATCAGATGTGGGGAATCAGAGGTGGGGAATCAGGGGCAGGGAATCAGTGGCAGGGAATCAGAGGCGGGGAATCAGAGGCGGGGAATCAAAGGCAGGGAATCAGACACGGGGAATCAGAGGCGGGGAATCAGAGATGGGGAATCAGAGGCGGGGAATCAGAGGCAGGGAATCGGATGCCGGGAATCAGAGTCGGGGAATCAGAGCTGGGGAATCAGAGGCGGGGAATCAGAGTTGGGGAATCAGAGGCGGGGAATCAGATATGGGGAAATAGAGTCGGGGAATCAGATATGGGGAATCAGAGGTGTGGAATCAGAGGTTGGGAATCAGAGGCAGCGAATCAGAGGCGGGGAAACAGAGGCGGGGAAACAGAGGCGGGGAATCAGATATGGGGAATCAGAGGTGGGGCATCAGAGGTTGTGAATCACAGATGGGGAATCAGAGGCGGGGAATCAGAGGCAGGGAATCAGACGCGGGGAATCAGAGGCGGGGATTCAGAGCTGGGGAATCAGAAGCGGGGAATCAGAGTTGGGGAATCAGAGCTGGGGAATCAGAGGCGGGGAATCAGAGTTGGGGCATCAGAGGTGGGGAATTAGATATAGGGAAACAGAGGCGGGGAATCAGAGGCGGGGAAACAGAGGCGGGGAATCAGAGCTGGGGAATCAGAGGTGGGGAATCAGAGTTGGGGAATCAGAGGCAGGGAATTGGATGTGCGGAATCAGAGAGGGGGAATCAGAGGTGGGGAATCAGAGGAGGTGAATCAGAGATGGGGAATCAGAGGCAGGGAATCAGAGTTGGGGATTCAGAGGCGGGGAATCAGATATGGGGAAACAGAGGCGGGGAATAAGAGGCGGGCAAACAGAGGCGGGGAATTAGATATGGGGAATCTAAGGTAGGGAATCAGAGGTGGTGAATCAGTGATGGGGAATCACAGGCGGGGAATCAGAGGCAGGGAATAGAACGCGGGGAATCAGAGGCAGGGACTCAGAGCTGGGGAATCAGAGGAGGGGATTCATAGTTGGGAATCAGAGGCGGGAATCAGATATGGGGAAACAGAGGCGGGGAATCAGAGGCGGTGAAACAGAGGCGGGGAATCAGATATGGGGAATCGGATGCAGGGAATCAGAGGCGGGGAATCAGAGCTGGGGAATCAGAGGCGGGGAATCTGAGTTGGGGCATCAGAGGTGGGGAATTAGATATAGGGAAACAGAGGCTGGGAATCAGAGGCGGGGAAACAGAGGCGGGGAATCAGATATGGGGAATCAGAGGTGGGGAATCAGAGGCAGGGAATCAGATGTGCGGAATCAGAGATGGGGAATAAGAGGCAGGGAATCAGAATCAGAAGCGGGGAATCAGAGGCCGGGAATCAGAGGCCGGGAATCAGATGCTGGGAATAAGAGGCCGGGAATCAGAGGCGGGGAAACAGAGGCGGGGAATCAGATATGGGGAATCAGAGGTGGGGAATCAGAGGCAGGGAATCAGATGTGCGGAATCAGAGATGGGGAATAAGAGGCAGGGAATCAGAATCAGAAGCGGGGAATAAGAGGCCGGGAATCAGAGGCCGGGAATCAGATGCTGGGAATAAGAGGCCGGGAATCAGAGGTGGGGAATCAGATATGGGGAATCAGAGGTGGCGAATCAAAGGCGGTGAATCAGAGATGGGGAATCAGAGGCGGGGAATCAGAGGCAGGGAATCAGATGCGGGGAATCAGAGGCGGGGAATCAGAGCTGGCGAATCAGAGGCTGGGAATCAGAGGTGGGCAATCAGAGGCGGGGAATCAGATATGGGGAATCAGAGGCGGGGAATCAGAGGCGGGGAAACAGAGGCGGGGAATCAAATATAGGGAATCAGAGGTGGGGAATCAGAGGTTGTGAATCAGAGATGGGGAATGAAGGCGGGGAATCAGAGGCAGGGAATCAGACGCGGGGAATCAGAGGCGGGGATTCAGAGCTGGGGAATCGGAGGCGGGGAATCAGAGTTGGGGAATCAGAGGCAGGGAATCAGATA
Source organism: Narcine bancroftii (assembly GCF_036971445.1). Lineage (NCBI taxonomy): Eukaryota > Metazoa > Chordata > Chondrichthyes > Torpediniformes > Narcinidae > Narcine > Narcine bancroftii. The sequence continues at coordinate 265,124,457 of NC_091470.1, forward strand.
TGGGGAATCAGAGGCGGGGAATCAGAGGCGGGGAAACAGAGGCGGGCAATCAGATGTGGGGAATCAGAGGTGGGGAATCAGGGGCAGGGAATCAGTGGCAGGGAATCAGAGGCGGGGAATCAGAGGCGGGGAATCAAAGGCAGGGAATCAGACACGGGGAATCAGAGGCGGGGAATCAGAGATGGGGAATCAGAGGCGGGGAATCAGAGGCAGGGAATCGGATGCCGGGAATCAGAGTCGGGGAATCAGAGCTGGGGAATCAGAGGCGGGGAATCAGAGTTGGGGAATCAGAGGCGGGGAATCAGATATGGGGAAATAGAGTCGGGGAATCAGATATGGGGAATCAGAGGTGTGGAATCAGAGGTTGGGAATCAGAGGCAGCGAATCAGAGGCGGGGAAACAGAGGCGGGGAAACAGAGGCGGGGAATCAGATATGGGGAATCAGAGGTGGGGCATCAGAGGTTGTGAATCACAGATGGGGAATCAGAGGCGGGGAATCAGAGGCAGGGAATCAGACGCGGGGAATCAGAGGCGGGGATTCAGAGCTGGGGAATCAGAAGCGGGGAATCAGAGTTGGGGAATCAGAGCTGGGGAATCAGAGGCGGGGAATCAGAGTTGGGGCATCAGAGGTGGGGAATTAGATATAGGGAAACAGAGGCGGGGAATCAGAGGCGGGGAAACAGAGGCGGGGAATCAGATATGGGGAATCAGAGGTGGGGAATCAGAGGCAGGGAATCAGAAGCGGGGAATCAGAGTTGGGGAATCAGAGGCGGGGAATCAGATATGGGGAATCAGAGGCAGGGAATCAGAGGCGGGGAATCAGAGGCAGGGAATCAGAAGCGGGGAATCTGAGGCGGGGAATCAGAGCTGGGGAATCAGAGGTGGGGAATCAGAGTTGGGGAATCAGAGGCAGGGAATTGGATGTGCGGAATCAGAGATGGGGAATCAGAGGTGGGGAATCAGAGGCGGTGAATCAGAGATGGGGAATCAGAGGCGGGGAATCAGAGGCAGGAAATCAGACACGGGGATTCAGAGGCTGGGAATCAGACGGGGGGAAACAAAGGCGGGGAATCAGAGCTGGGGAATCTGAGGCAGGGAATCAGAGTTGGGGATTGAGAGGCGGGGAATCAGAGCTGGGGAATCAGAGGCGGGGAATCATAGTTGGGAATCAGAGGCGGGAATCAGATATGTGGAAACAGAGGCGGGGAATCAGAGGCGGGGAAACAGAGGCGGGGAATCAGATATGGGGAATCGGATGCAGGGAATCAGAGGCGGGGAATCAGAGCTGGGGAATCAGAGGCGGGGAATCAGAGTTGGGGCATCAGAGGTGGGGAATTAGATATAGGGAAACAGAGGCGGGGAATCAGAGGCGGGGAAACAGAGGCGGGGAATCAGATATGGGGAATCAGAGGTGGGGAATCAGAGGCAGGGAATCAGATGTGCGGAATCAGAGATGGGGAATCAGAGGCAGGGAATCAGAAGCGGGGAATCAGAGGCCGGGAATCAGAGGCCGGGAATCAGATGCTGGGAATAAGAGGCCGGGAATCAGAGGAGGGGAATCAGAGTCCGGGAATCAGAGATGGGGATTCAGAGGCGGGGAATGAGATATGGAGAATCAGAGGCGGGGAATCAGAGGCGGGGAAACAGAGGCGGGGAATCAGATATGGGGAATCAGAGGTGGCGAATCAAAGGCGGTGAATCAGTGATGGGGAATCAGAGGCGGGGAATCAGAGGCAGGGAATCAGATGCGGGGAATCAGAGGCGGGGAATCAGAGCTGGCGAATCAGAGGCTGGGAATCAGAGGTGGGCAATCAGAGGCGGGGAATCAGATATGGGGAATCAGAGGCGGGGAATCAGAGGCGGGGAAACAGAGGCGGGGAATCAAATATAGGGAATCAGAGGTGGGGAATCAGAGGTTGTGAATCAGAGATGGGGAATCAAGGCGGGGAATCAGAGGCAGGGAATCAGACGCGGGGAATCAGAGGCGGGGATTCAGAGCTGGGGAATCAGAGGCGGGGAATCAGAGTTGGGGAAGCAGAGGCAGGGAATCAGATATGGGGAATCAGAGGCGGGGAATCAGAGGCGGGGATTCAGAGCTGGGGAATCAGAGGCGGGGAATCAGAGTTGGGGAAGCAGAGTCAGGGAATCAGATATGGGGAATCAGAGGCGGGGAATCAGAGGCCGGGAATCAGATGTGGGGAAACAGAGGCGGGGAATCCGAGGCGGGGAAACAGAGGCGGGGAATCAGATATGGGGAATCAGAGGTGGGGAATCAGAGGTTGGGAATCAGAGGCAGGGAATCAGAGGCTTGGAATCAGATGCAGGGTATCAGATGCGGGGAATCAGAGGCGGGGAATCAGAGCTGGGGAATCAGAGGTGGGGAATCAGATTTGGGGAATCAGAGGTGGGGACTTAGATATTGGGAAACAGAGGCGGGGAATCAGAGGCGGGGAAACAGAGGCGGGGAATCAGATATGGGGAATCAGAGGTGGGGAATCAGAGGCAGGGAATCAGATGTGCGGAATCAGAGATGGGGAATCAGAGGCAGGGAATCAGAATCAGAAGCAGGGAATCAGAGGCCGGGAATCAGAGGCCGGAATCAGATGCTGGGAATCAGAGGCCTGGAATCAGAGGCGGGGAATCAGAGGCAGGGAATCAGATGCGGGGAATCAGAGGTGGGGAATCAGAGCTGGGGAATCAGAGGCGGGGTATTAGAGTTGGGGAATCAGAGGTGGGGAATCAGATATGGGGAAACAGAGGTGGGGAATCAGAGGCGGGGAAACAGAGGCAGGGAATCAGATATGGGGAATCAGAGGTGGGGCATCAGAGGTTGTGAATCACAGATGGGGAATCAGAGGCGGGGAATCAGAGGCAGGGAATCAGACGCGGGGAATCAGAGGTGGGGATTCAGAGCTGGGGAATCAGAAGCGGGGAATCAGAGTTGGGGAATCAGAGGCGGGGAATCAGATATGGGGAATCAGAGGCAGGGAATCAGAGGCGTGGAATCAGAGGCAGGGAATCAGATGCATAGAATCTGAGGCGGGGAATCAGAGCTGGGGAATCAGAGGTGGGGAATCAGAGTTGGGGAATCAGAGGCAGGGAATTGGATGTGCGGAATCAGAGAGGGGGAATCAGAGGTGGGGAATCAGAGGAGGTGAATCAGAGATGGGGAATCAGAGGCAGGGAATCAGAGTTGGGGATTCAGAGGCGGGGAATCAGATATGGGGAAACAGAGGCGGGGAATCAGAGGCGGGCAAACAGAGGCGGGGAATTAGATATGGGGAATCAGAGGTAGGGAATCAGAGGTGGTGAATCAGTGATGGGGAATCACAGGCGGGGAATCAGAGGCAGGGAATAGAACGCGGGGAATCAGAGGCAGGGAATCAGAGCTGGGGAATCAGAGGAGGGGATTCATAGTTGGGAATCAGAGGCGGGAATCAGATATGGGGAAACAGAGGCGGGGAATCAGAGGCGGTGAAACAGAGGCGGGGAATCAGATATGGGGAATCGGATGCAGGGAATCAGAGGCGGGGAATCAGAGCTGGGGAATCAGAGGCGGGGAATCTGAGTTGGGGCATCAGAGGTGGGGAATTAGATATAGGGAAACAGAGGCGGGGAATCAGAGGCGGGGAAACAGAGGCGGGGAATCAGATATGGGGAATCAGAGGTGGGGAATCAGAGGCAGGGAATCAGATGTGCGGAATCAGAGATGGGGAATAAGAGGCAGGGAATCAGAATCAGAAGCGGGGAATCAGAGGCCGGGAATCAGAGGCCGGGAATCAGATGCTGGGAATAAGAGGCCGGGAATCAGAGGTGGGGAATCAGATATGGGGAATCAGAGGTGGCGAATCAAAGGCGGTGAATCAGAGATGGGGAATCAGAGGCGGGGAATCAGAGGCAGGGAATCAGATGCGGGGAATCAGAGGCGGGGAATCAGAGCTGGCGAATCAGAGGCTGGGAATCAGAGGTGGGCAATCAGAGGCGGGGAATCAGATATGGGGAATCAGAGGCGGGGAATCAGAGGCGGGGAAACAGAGGCGGGGAATCAAATATAGGGAATCAGAGGTGGGGAATCAGAGGTTGTGAATCAGAGATGGGGAATCAAGGCGGGGAATCAGAGGCAGGGAATCAGACGCGGGGAATCAGAGGCGGGGATTCAGAGCTGGGGAATCAGAGGCGGGGAATCAGAGTTGGGGAATCAGAGGCAGGGAATCAGATATGGGGAATCAGAGGCGGGGAATCAGAGGCGGGGAAACAGAGGCGGGGAATCAGATGTGGGGAATCAGAGGTGGGGAATCAGGGGCAGGGAATCAGTGGCAGGGAATCAGAGGCGGGGAATCAGAGGCGGGGAATCAAAGGCAGGGAATCAGACACGGGGAATCAGAGGCGGGGAATCAGAGATGGGGAATCAGAGGCGGGGAATCAGAGGCAGGGAATCGGATGCCGGGAATCAGAGTCGGGGAATCAGAGCTGGGGAATCAGAGGCGGGGAATCAGAGTTGGGGAATCAGAGGCGGGGAATCAGATATGGGGAAATAGAGTCGGGGAATCAGATATGGGGAATCAGAGGTGTGGAATCAGAGGTTGGGAATCAGAGGCAGCGAATCAGAGGCGGGGAAACAGAGGCGGGGAAACAGAGGCGGGGAATCAGATATGGGGAATCAGAGGTGGGGCATCAGAGGTTGTGAATCACAGATGGGGAATCAGAGGCGGGGAATCAGAGGCAGGGAATCAGACGCGGGGAATCAGAGGCGGGGATTCAGAGCTGGGGAATCAGAAGCGGGGAATCAGAGTTGGGGAATCAGAGCTGGGGAATCAGAGGCGGGGAATCAGAGTTGGGGCATCAGAGGTGGGGAATTAGATATAGGGAAACAGAGGCGGGGAATCAGAGGTGGGGAAACAGAGGCGGGGAATCAGATATGGGGAATCAGAGGTGGGGAATCAGAGGCAGGGAATCAGAAGCGGGGAATCAGAGTTGGGGAATCAGAGGCGGGGAATCAGATATGGGGAATCAGAGGCAGGGAATCAGAGGCGGGGAATCAGAGGCAGGGAATCAGACGCGGGGAATCTGAGGCGGGGAATCAGATCTGGGGAATCAGAGGTGGGGAATCAGAGTTGGGGAATCAGAGGCAGGGAATTGGATGTGCGGAATCAGAGATGGGGAATCAGAGGTGGGGAATCAGAGGCGGTGAATCAGAGATGGGGAATCAGAGGCGGGGAATCAGAGGCAGGAAATCAGACACGGGGATTCAGAGGCTGGGAATCAGACGGGAGGAATCAAAGGCGGGGAATCAGAGCTGGGGAATCTGAGGCAGGGAATCAGAGTTGGGGATTGAGAGGCGGGGAATCAGAGCTTGGGAATCAGAGGCGGGGAATCATAGTTGGGAATCAGAGGCGGGAATCAGATATGGGGAAACAGAGGCGGGGAATCAGAGGCGGGGAAACAGAGGCGGGGAATCAGATATGGGGAATCGGATGCAGGGAATCAGAGGCGGGGAATCAGAGCTGGGGAATCAGAGGCGGGGAATCAGAGTTGGGGCATCAGAGGTGGGGAATTAGATATAGGGAAACAGAGGCGGGGAATCAGAGGCGGGGAAACAGAGGCGGGGAATCAGATATGGGGAATCAGAGGTGGGGAATCAGAGGCAGGGAATCAGATGTGCGGAATCAGAGATGGGGAATCAGAGGCAGGGAATCAGAAGCGGGGAATCAGAGGCCGGGAATCAGAGGCCGGGAATCAGATGCTGGGAATAAGAGGCCGGGAATCAGAGGAGGGGAATCAGAGTCCGGGAATCAGAGATGGGGATTCAGAGGCGGGGAATGAGATATGGAGAATCAGAGGCGGGGAATCAGAGGCGGGGAAACAGAGGCGGGGAATCAGATATGGGGAATCAGAGGTGGCGAATCAAAGGCGGTGAATCAGTGATGGGGAATCAGAGGCGTTGAATCAGAGGCAGGGAATCAGATGCGGGGAATCAGAGGCGGGGAATCAGAGCTGGCGAATCAGAGGCTGGGAATCAGAGGTGGGCAATCAGAGGCGGGGAATCAGATATGGGGAATCAGAGGCGGGGAATCAGAGGCGGGGAAACAGAGGCGGGGAAACAGAGGTGGGGAATCAGAGGTTGTGAATCAGAGATGGGGAATCAAGGCGGGGAATCAGAGGCAGGGAATCAGACGCGGGGAATCAGAGGCGGGGATTCAGAGCTGGGGAATCAGAGGCGGGGAATCAGAGTTGGGGAAGCAGAGGCAGGGAATCAGATATGGGGAATCAGAGGCGGGGAATCAGAGGCCGGGAATCAGATGTGGGGAAACAGAGGCGGGGAATCCGAGGCGGGGAAACAGAGGCGGGGAATCAGATATGGGGAATCAGAGGTGGGGAATCAGAGGTTGGGAATCAGAGGCAGGGAATCAGAGGCTTGGAATCAGATGCAGGGTATCAGATGCGGGGAATCAGAGGCGGGGAATCAGAGCTGGGGAATCAGAGGTGGGGAATCAGATTTGGGGAATCAGAGGTGGGGACTTAGATATTGGGAAACAGAGGCGGGGAATCAGAGGCGGGGAAACAGAGGCTGGGAATCAGATATGGGGAATCAGAGGTGGGGAATCAGAGGCAGGGAATCAGATGTGCGGAATCAGAGATGGGGAATCAGAGGCAGGGAATCAGAATCAGAAGCAGGGAATCAGAGGCCGGGAATCAGAGGCCGGAATCAGATGCTGGGAATCAGAGGCCTGGAATCAGAGGCGGGGAATCAGAGGCAGGGAATCAGATGCGGGGAATCAGAGGCGGGGAATCAGAGCTGGGGAATCAGAGGCGGGGTATTAGAGTTGGGGAATCAGAGGTGGGGAATCAGATATGGGGAAACAGAGGTGGGGAATCAGAGGCGGGGAAACAGAGGCAGGGAATCAGATATGGGGAATCAGAGGTGGGGCATCAGAGGTTGTGAATCACAGATGGGGAATCAGAGGCGGGGAATCAGAGGCAGGGAATCAGACGCGGGGAATCAGAGGTGGGGATTCAGAGCTGGGGAATCAGAAGCGGGGAATCAGAGTTGGGGAATCAGAGGCGGGGAATCAGATATGGGGAATCAGAGGCAGGGAATCAGAGGCGTGGAATCAGAGGCAGGGAATCAGACGCGGGGAATCTGAGGCGGGGAATCAGAGCTGGGGAATCAGAGGTGGGGAATCAGAGTTGGGGAATCAGAGGCAGGGAATTGGATGTGCGGAATCAGAGAGGGGGAATCAGAGGTGGGGAATCAGAGGAGGTGAATCAGAGATGGGGAATCAGAGGCGGGGAATCAGAGGCAGGAAATCAGACACGGGGATTCAGAGGCTGGGAATCAGACGGGGGGAATCAAAGGCGGGGAATCAGAGCTGGGGAATCTGAGGCAGGGAATCAGAGTTGGGGATTCAGAGGCGGGGAATCAGATATGGGGAAACAGAGGCGGGGAATCAGAGGCGGGCAAACAGAGGCGGGGAATTAGATATGGGGAATCAGAGGTAGGGAATCAGAGGTGGTGAATCATTAATGGGGAATCACAGGCGGGGAATCAGAGGCAGGGAATAGAACGCGGGGAATCAGAGGCAGGGAATCAGAGCTGGGGAATCAGAGGAGGGGATTCATAGTTGGGAATCAGAGGCGGGAATCAGATATGGGGAAACAGAGGCGGGGAATCAGAGGCGGTGAAACAGAGGCGGGGAATCAGATATGGGGAATCGGATGCAGGGAATCAGAGGCGGGGAATCAGAGCTGGGGAATCAGAGGCGGGGAATCTGAGTTGGGGCATCAGAGGTGGGGAATTAGATATAGGGAAACAGAGGCGGGGAATCAGAGGCGGGGAAACAGAGGCGGGGAATCAGATATGGGGAATCAGAGGTGGGGAATCAGAGGCAGGGAATCAGATGTGCGGAATCAGAGATGGGGAATAAGAGGCAGGGAATCAGAATCAGAAGCGGGGAATCAGAGGCCGGGAATCAGAGGCCGGGAATCAGATGCTGGGAATAAGAGGCCGGGAATCAGAGGCGGGGAAACAGAGGCGGGGAATCAGATATGGGGAATCAGAGGTGGGGAATCAGAGGCAGGGAATCAGATGTGCGGAATCAGAGATGGGGAATAAGAGGCAGGGAATCAGAATCAGAAGCGGGGAATCAGAGGCCGGGAATCAGAGGCCGGGAATTAGATGCTGGGAATAAGAGGCCGGGAATCAGAGGTGGGGAATCAGATATGGGGAATCAGAGGTGGCGAATCAAAGGCGGTGAATCAGAGATGGGGAATCAGAGGCGGGGAATCAGAGGCAGGGAATCAGATGCGGGGAATCAGAGGCGGGGAATCAGAGCTGGCGAATCAGAGGCTGGGAATCAGAGGTGGGCAATCAGAGGCGGGGAATCAGATATGGGGAATCAGAGGCGGGGAATCAGAGGCGGGAAACAGAGGCGGGGAATCAAATATAGGGAATCAGAGGTGGGGAATCAGAGGTTGTGAATCAGAGATGGGGAATCAAGGCGGGGAATCAGAGGCAGGGAATCAGACGCGGGGAATCAGAGGCGGGGATTCAGAGCTGGGGAATCAGAGGCGGGGAATCAGAGTTGGGGAATCAGAGGCAGGGAATCAGAGTCGGGGAAACAGAGGCGGGGAATCAGATATGGGGAATCAGAGGTGGCGAATCAAAGGCGGTGAAACAGAGCTGGGGAATCAGAGGCGGGGAATCAGAGGCGGGGAAACAGAGGCGGGGAATCAGATATGGGGAATCAGAGGTGGGGAATCCGAGGTTGGGAATCAGAGGCAGGGAATCAGAGGCGGAAAATCAGAGGCGGGGAATCAGAGGAAGGGAATCAGATGTGCGGAATTGGAGATGGGGAATCAGAGGCAGGGAATCAGAGGCGGGGAATCAGAGGCGGGGAATCAGAGGCCGGGAATCAGATATGGGGAAACAGAGGCGGGGAATCCGAGGCGGGGAAACAGAGGCGGGGAATCAGATAAGGGGAATCAGAGGTGGGGAAGCAGAGGTTGGGAATCAGAGGCAGGGAATCAGAGGCTTGGAATCAGATGCAGGGAATCAGATGCGGGGAATCAGAGGCGGGGAATCAGAGCTGGGGAATCAGAGGTGGCGAATCAAAGGCGGTGAATCAGAGATGGGGAATCAGAGGCGCGGAATCAGAGGCAGGGAATCAGATGCGGGGAATCAGAGGAGGCGAATCAGAGCTGTCGAATCAGAGGCGGGGAATAGAGGTGGGCAATCAGAGCCGGGGAATCAGATATGGGGAAACAGAGGCGGGGAATCAGATATGGGGAATAAGAGGTGGGGAATCAGAGGTTGTGAATCAGAGATGGGGAATCAAGGCGGGGAATCAGAGGCAGGGAATCAGATGCGGGGAATCAGAGGCGTGGATTCAGAGCTGGGGAATCAGAGGTGGGGAATCAGAGTTGGGGAATCAGAGGCAGGGAATCAGATATGGGGAATCAGAGGCGGGGAATCAGAGGCGGGGAAACAGAGGCGGGGAATCAGATATGGGGAATCAGAGGTGGGGAATCAGGGGCAGGGAATCAGTGGCAGGGAATCAGAGGCGGGGAATCAGAGGCGGGGAATCAGAGGCAGGGAACCAGACACGGGGAATCAGAGGCGGGGAATCAGAGATGGGGAATCAGAGGCGGGGAATCAGAGCTGGGGAATCAGAGGCGGGGAATCAGAGGCAGGGAATCAGACGCGGGGAATCAGAGGTGGGGAATCAGAGGCGGTGAATCAGAGATGGGGAATAAGAGGCGGGGAATCAGAGGCAGGAAATCAGACACTAGGATTCAGACGCTGGGAATCAGACGCGGGGAATCAGAGGCGGGGAATGAGATATGGAGAATCAGAGGCGGGGAATCAGAGGCGGGGAAACAGAGGTGGTGAATCAGATATGGGGAATCAGAGGTGGCGAATCAAAGGCGGTGAATCAGAGATGGAGAATCAGAGGCGCGGAATCAGAGGCAGGGAATCAGATGCGGGGAATCAGAGGAGGCGAATCAGAGCTGGCGAATCAGAGGCGGGGAATAGAGGTGGGCAATCAGAGCCGGGGAATCAGATATGGGGAAACAGAGGCGGGGAATCAGATATGGGGAATAAGAGGTGGGGAATCAGAGGTTGTGAATCAGAGATGGGGAATCAAGGCAGGGAATCAGAGGCAGGGAATCAGATGCGGGGAATCAGAGGCGTGGATTCAGAGCTGGGGAATCAGAGGCGGGGAATCAGAGTTTGGGAATCAGAGGCAGGGAATCAGATATGGGGAATCAGAGGCGGGGAATCAGAGGCGGGGAAACAGAGGCGGGGAATCAGATATGGGGAATCAGAGGTGGGGAATCAGGGGCAGGGAATCAGTGGCAGGGAATCAGAGGTGGGGAATCAGAGGCGGGGAATCAGAGGCAGGGAATCAGACACGGGGAATCAGAGGCGGGGAATCAGAGATGGGGAATCAGAGGCGGGGAATCAGAGGCAGGGAATCGGACGCCGGGTATCAGAGGCGGGGAATCAGAGCTGGGGAATCAGAGGCGGGGAATCAGAGTTGGGGAATCAGAGGCGGGGAATCAGATATGGGGAAATAGAGGTGGGGAATCAGATATGGGGAATCAGAGGTGTGGAATCAGAGGTTGGGAATCAGAGGCAGGAAATCAGAGGCGGGGAAACAGAGGCGGGGAATCAGATATGGGGAATCAGAGGTGGGGAATCCGAGGTTGGGAATCAGAGGCAGGGAATCAGAGGCGGAAAATCAGAGGCGGGGAATCAGAGGAAGGGAATCAGATGTGCGGAATCGGAGATGGGGAATCAGAGGCAGGGAATCAGAGGCGGGGAATCAGAGGCGGGGAATCAGAGGTCGGGAATCAGATATGGGGAAACAGAGGCGGGGAATCCGAGGCGGGGAAACAGAGGCGGGGAATCAGATAAGGGGAATCAGAGGTGGGGAAGCAGAGGTTGGGAATCAGAGGCAGGGAATCAGAGGCTTGGAATCAGATGCAGGGAATCAGATGCGGGGAATCAGAGGCGGGGAATCAGAGCTGGGGAATCAGAGGTGGCGAATCAAAGGCGGTGAATCAGAGATGGGGAATCAGAGGCGCGGAATCAGAGGCAGGGAATCAGATGCGGGGAATCAGAGGAGGCGAATCAGAGCTGTCGAATCAGAGGCGGGGAATAGAGGTGGGCAATCAGAGCCGGGGAATCAGATATGGGGAAACAGAGGCGGGGAATCAGATATGGGGAATAAGAGGTGGGGAATCAGAGGTTGTGAATCAGAGATGGGGAATCAAGGCGGGGAATCAGAGGCAGGGAATCAGATGCGGGGAATCAGAGGCGTGGATTCAGAGCTGGGGAATCAGAGGTGGGGAATCAGAGTTGGGGAATCAGAGGCTGGGAATCAGATATGGGGAATCAGAGGCGGGGAATCAGAGGCGGGGAAACAGAGGCGGGGAATCAGATATGGGGAATCAGAGGTGGGGAATCAGGGGCAGGGAATCAGTGGCAGGGAATCAGAGGCGGGGAATCAGAGGCGGGGAATCAGAGGCAGGGAACCAGACACGGGGAATCAGAGGCGGGGAATCAGAGATGGGGAATCAGAGGCGGGGAATCAGAGCTGGGGAATCAGAGGCGGGGAATCAGAGGTGGGGAATCAGAGGCGGTGAATCAGAGATGGGGAATAAGAGGCGGGGAATCAGAAGCGGGGAAACAGAGGTGGTGAATCAGATATGGGGAATCAGAGGTGGCGAATCAAAGGCGGTGAATCAGAGATGGAGAATCAGAGGCGCGGAATCAGAGGCAGGGAATCAGATGCGGGGAATCAGAGGAGGCGAATCAGAGCTGGCGAATCAGAGGCGGGGAATAGAGGTGGGCAATCAGAGCCGGGGAATCAGATATGGGGAAACAGAGGCGGGGAATCAGATATGGGGAATAAGAGGTGGGGAATCAGAGGTTGTGAATCAGAGATGGGGAATCAAGGCAGGGAATCAGAGGCAGGGAATCAGATGCGGGGAATCAGAGGCGTGGATTCAGAGCTGGGGAATCAGAGGCGGGGAATCAGAGGCGGGGAAACAGAGGCGGGGAATCAGATATGGGGAATCAGAGGTGGGGAATCAGGGGCAGGGAATCAGTGGCAGGGAATCAGAGGTGGGGAATCAGAGGCGGGGAATCAGAGGCAGGGAATCAGACACGGGGAATCAGAGGCGGGGAATCAGAGATGGGGAATCAGAGGCGGGGAATCAGAGGCAGGGAATCGGACGCCGGGTATCAGAGGCGGGGAATCAGAGCTGGGGAATCAGAGGCGGGGAATCAGAGTTGGGGAATCAGAGGCGGGGAATCAGATATGGGGAAATAGAGGTGGGGAATCAGATATGGGGAATCAGAGGTGTGGAATCAGAGGTTGGGAATCAGAGGCAGGAAATCAGAGGCGGGGAAACAGAGGCGGGGCATCAGATATGGTGAATCAGAGGTGGCGAATCAAAGGCGGTGAAACAGAGATGGGGAATCAGGGCAGGGAATCAGAGGCAGGGAATCAGAGCTGGGGAAACAGAGGCGGGGAATCAGATATGGGGAATCAGAGGTGGGGAATCAGGGGCGGGGAATCAGTGGCAGGGAATCAGAGCTGGGGAATCAGAGGTGGGGAATCAGAGCTGGGGAAACAGAGGCGGGGAATCAGATATGGGGAATCAGAGGTGGGGAATCAGGGGCGGGGAATCAGTGGCAGGGAATCAGAGGCCGGGAATAAAAGGCGGGGAATCAGAGATGGAGAATCAGAGGCGGGGAATCAGAGTTGGGGAATCAGAGGTGGGGAATTAGAGGTTGCGAATCAGAGGCAGGGAATCAGAGGTGGGGAATCAGAGGCGGGGAATCAGAGGCAGGGAATCGGATGTGCGGAATCAGAGATGGGGAATCAGAGGTGGGGATTCAGAGGTGGTGAATCAGAGAAGGGGAATCAGAGGCGGGGAATCAGAGGCAGGGAATCAGACGCAGGGAATCAAAGGCGGGGAATCATAGCTGGCGAATTAGAGGAGGGGAATCAGAGTTGGGGAATCAGAGGCGGGGAATCAGATATGGGGAAACAGAGGCGGGGAATCAGAGGCGGGGAAACAGAGGCGGGAAATCAGATATGGGGAATCAGAGGTGGGGAATCAGGGGCAGGGAATCAGTGGCAGGGAATCAGACGCGGGGAATCAGAGGCGGGGAATCAGATGCAGGGAATCAGACACGGGGAATCAGAGGCGGGGAATCAGAGATGGGGAATCAGAGGCGGGGAATCAGAGGCAGGGAATCGGATGCCGGAAATCAGAGACGGGAAATCAGAGCTGGGGAATCAGAGGAGGGGAATCAGAGTTGGGGAATCAGAGGCGGCGAAGCAGATATGGGGAAAATGAGGCGGGGAATCAGATATGGGGAATCAAAGGCGGGGAATCAGATATGGGGAATCAGAGGCTGGGAATCAGAGGGGGGGAAACAGAGGCGGGGAATAAGATATGGGGAATCAGAGGCGGGGAATCAGAGTTGGGGAATCAGAGGCAGGGAATCAGATATGGGGAATCATAGGCGGGGAATCAGAGGCGGGGAAACAGGCGGGGAATCAGATATGGGGAATCAGAAGTGGGGAATCAGGGGCAGGGAATCAGTGGCAGGGAATCAGAGGGGGGGAATCAGAGGCGGGGAATCAGAGTAAGGGAATCAGACACGGGGAATCAGAGGCGGGGAATCAGAGATGGGGAATCAGAGGCGGGGAATCAGAGGCAGGGAATCGGACGCCGGGAATCAGAGGCGGGGAATCAGAGCTGGGGAATCAGAGGCGGGGAATCAGAGTTGGGGAATCAGAGGCGGGGAATCAGATATGGGGAAATAGAGTCGGGGAATCAGATATGGGGAATCAGAGGTGTGGAATCAGAGGTTGGGAATCAGAGGCAGCGAATCAGAGGCGGGGAAACAGAGGCGGGGAATCAGATATGGGGAATCAGAGGTGGCGAAACAAAGGCGGTGAAACAGAGATGGGGAATCAGGGCAGGGAATCAGAGGCAGGGAATCAGAGCTGGGGAAACAGAGGCGGGGAATCAGATATGGGGAATCAGAGGTGGGGAATCAGGGGCGGGGAATCAGTGGCAGGGAAAGAGCTGGGGAATCAGAGGTGGGGAATCAGAGCTGGGGAAACAGAGGCGGGGAATCAGATATGGGGAATCAGAGGTGGGGAATCAGGGGCGGGGAATCAGTGGCAGGGAATCGGATGCCGGAAATCAGAGGCGGGAAATCAGAGCTGGGGAATCAGAGGCGGGGAATCAGAGTTGGGGAATCAGACGCGGGGAATCAGAGGCGGGGATTCAGAGCTGGGGAATCAGAGGCGGTGGAATCAGAGTTGGGGAATCAGAGGCGGGGAATCAGATATGGGGAATAAGAGGCAGGGAATCAGAGGCGGGAAAACAGAGGCGGGGAATCAGATATGGGGAATCAGAGGTGGGGAATCAGGGCAGGGAATCAGAGGCAGGGAATCAGAGCTGGGGAAACAGAGGCGGGGAATCAGATATGGGGAATCAGAGGTGGGGAATCAGGGGCGGGGAATCAGTGGCAGGGAAAGAGCTGGGGAATCAGAGGTGGGGAATCAGAGCTGGGGAAACAGAGGCGGGGAATCAGATATGGGGAATCAGAGGTGGGGAATCAGGGGCGGGGAATCAGTGGCAGGGAATCGGATGCCGGAAATCAGAGGCGGGAAATCAGAGCTGGGGAATCAGAGGCGGGGAATCAGAGTTGGGGAATCAGACGCGGGGAATCAGAGGCGGGGATTCAGAGCTGGGGAATCAGAGGCGGTGGAATCAGAGTTGGGGAATCAGAGGCGGGGAATCAGATATGGGGAATAAGAGGCACGGAATCAGAGGCGGGAAAACAGAGGCGGGGAATCAGATATGGGGAATCAGAGGTGGGGAATCAGGGGCAGGGAATCAGTGGCAGGGAATCAGATGAAGGAATCAGAGGCGGGGAATCAGAGGTGGGGAATCAGGGGCAGGGAATCAGTGGCAGGGAATCAGAGGCGGGGAATCAGAGGCGGGGAATCAGAGGCAGGGAACCAGACACGGGGAATCAGAGGCGGGGAATCAGAGATGGTGAATCAGAGGCGGGGAATCAGAGCTGGGGAATCAGAGGCGGGGAATCAGAGGCAGGGAATCAGACGCGGGGAATCAGAGGTGTGGAATCAGAGGCGGTGAATCAGAGATGGGGAATAAGAGGCGGGGAATCAGAGGCAGGAAATCAGACACGGGGATTCAGACGCTGGGAATCAGACGCGGGGAATCAGAGGCGGGGAATGAGATATGGAGAATCAGAGGCGGGGAATCAGAGGCGGGGAAACAGAGGTGGTGAATCAGATATGGGGAATCAGAGGTGGCGAATCAAAGGCGGTGAATCAGAGATGGAGAATCAGAGGCGCGGAATCAGAGGCAGGGAATCAGATGCGGGGAATCAGAGGAGGCGAATCAGAGCTGGCGAATCAGAGGCGGGGAATAGAGGTGGGCAATCAGAGCCGGGGAATCAGATATGGGGAAACAGAGGCGGGGAATCAGATATGGGGAATAAGAGGTGGGGAATCAGAGGTTGTGAATCAGAGATGGGGAATCAAGGCAGGGAATCAGAGGCAGGGAATCAGATGCGGGGAATCAGAGGCGTGGATTCAGAGCTGGGGAATCAGAGGCGGGGAATCAGAGTTTGGGAATCAGAGGCAGGGAATCAGATATGGGGAATCAGAGGCGGGGAATCAGAGGCGGGGAAACAGAGGCGGGGAATCAGATATGGGGAATCAGAGGTGGGGAATCAGGGGCAGGGAATCAGTGGCAGGGAATCAGAGGTGGGGAATCAGAGGCGGGGAATCAGAGGCCGGGAATCAGTCACGGGGAATCAGAGGCGGGGAATCAGAGATGGGGAATCAGAGGCGGGGAATCAGAGGCAGGGAATCGGACGCCGGGTATCAGAGGCGGGGAATCAGAGCTGGGGAATCAGAGGCGGGGAATCAGAGTTGGGGAATCAGAGGCGGGGAATCAGATATGGGGAAATAGAGGTGGGGAATCAGATATGGGGAATCAGAGGTGTGGAATCAGAGGTTGGGAATCAGAGGCAGGGAATCAGAGGCGGGGAAACAGAGGCGGGGAATCAGATATGGTGAATCAGAGGTGGCGAATCAAAGGCGGTGAAACAGAGATGGGGAATCAGGGCAGGGAATCAGAGGCAGGGAATCAGAGCTGGGGAAACAGAGGCGGGGAATCAGATATGGGGAATCAGAGGTGGGGAATCAGGGGCGGGGAATCAGTGGCAGGGAATCAGAGCTGGGGAATCAGAGGTGGGGAATCAGAGCTGGGGAAACAGAGGCGGGGAATCAGATATGGGGAATCAGAGGTGGGAATCAGGGGCGGGGAATCAGTGGCAGGGAATCAGAGGCCGGGAATAAAAGGCGGGGAATCAGAGATGGAGAATCAGAGGCGGGGAATCAGAGTTGGGGAATCAGAGGTGGGGAATTAGAGGTTGCGAATCAGAGGCAGGGAATCAGAGGCGGGGAATCAGAGGCGGGGAATCAGAGGCAGGGAATCGGATGGGCGGAATCAGAGATGGGGAATCAGAGGTGGGGATTCAGAGGTGGTGAATCAGAGAAGGGGAATCAGAGGCGGGGAATCAGAGGCAGGGAATCAGACGCAGGGAATCAAAGCCGGGGAATCATAGCTGGCGAATTAGAGGAGGGGAATCAGAGTTGGGGAATCAGAGGCGGGGAATCAGATATGGGGAAACAGAGGCGGGGAATCAGAGGCGGGGAAACAGAGGCGGGAAATCAGATATGGGGAATCAGAGGTGGGGAATCAGGGGCAGGGAATCAGTGGCAGGGAATCAGACGCGGGGAATCAGAGGCGGGGAATCAGATGCAGGGAATCAGACACGGGGAATCAGAGGCGGGGAATCAGAGATGGGGAATCAGAGGCGGGGAATCAGAGGCAGGGAATCGGATGCCGGAAATCAGAGGCGGGAAATCAGAGCTGGGGAATCAGAGGAGGGGAATCAGAGTTGGGGAATCAGAGGCGGCGAAGCAGATATGGGGAAAATGAGGCGGGGAATCAGATATGGGGAATCAAAGGCGGGGAATCAGATATGGGGAATCAGAGGCTGGGAATCAGAGGGGGGGAAACAGAGGCGGGGAATAAGATATGGGGAATCAGAGGCGGGGAATCAGAGTTGGGGAATCAGAGGCAGGAAATCAGATATGGGGAATCAGAGGCGGGGAATCAGAGGCGGGGAAACAGGCGGGGAATCAGATATGGGGAATCAGAAGTGGGGAATCAGGGGCAGGGAATCAGTGGCAGGGAATCAGAGGGGGGGAATCAGAGGCGGGGAATCAGAGTAAGGGAATCAGACACGGGGAATCAGAGGCGGGGAATCAGAGATGGGGAATCAGAGGCGGGGAATCAGAGGCAGGGAATCGGACGCCGGGAATCAGAGGCGGGGAATCAGAGCTGGGGAATCAGAGGCGGGGAATCAGAGTTGGGGAATCAGAGGCGGGGAATCAGATATGGGGAAATAGAGTCGGGGAATCAGATATGGGGAATCAGAGGTGTGGAATCAGAGGTTGGGAATCAGAGGCAGCGAATCAGAGGCGGGGAAACAGAGGCGGGGAATCAGATATGGGGAATCAGAGGTGGCGAAACAAAGGCGGTGAAACAGAGATGGGGAAACAGGGCAGGGAATCAGAGGCAGGGAATCAGAGCTGGGGAAACAGAGGCGGGGAATCAGATATGGGGAATCAGAGGTGGGGAATCAGGGGCGGGGAATCAGTGGCAGGGAAAGAGCTGGGGAATCAGAGGTGGGGAATCAGAGCTGGGGAAACAGAGGCGGGGAATCAGATATGGGGAAACAGAGGTGGGGAATCAGGGGCGGGGAATCAGTGGCAGGGAATCGGATGCCGGAAATCAGAGGCGGGAAATCAGAGCTGGGGAATCAGAGGCGGGGAATCAGAGTTGGGGAATCAGACGCGGGGAATCAGAGGCGGGGATTCAGAGCTGGGGAATCAGAGGCGGTGGAATCAGAGTTGGGGAATCAGAGGCGGGGAATCAGATATGGGGAATAAGAGGCAGGGAATCAGAGGCGGGAAAACAGAGGCGGGGAATCAGATATGGGGAATCAGAGGTGGGGAATCAGGGGCAGGGAATCAGTGGCAGGGAATCAGATGAAGGAATCAGAGGCGGGGAATCAGAGGCAGGGAATCAGACACGGGGAATCAGAGGCGGGGAATCAGAGATGGGGAATCAGAGGCGGGGAATCAGAGGCAGGGAATCGGATGCCGGGAATCAGAGGCGGGAAATCAGAGCTGTGGAATCAGAGGCGGGGAATCAGAGTTGGGGAATCAGAGGCGGCGAAGCAGATATGGGGAAATAGAGGCGGGGAATCAGATATGGGGAATCAGAGGCAGGGAATCAGATATGGGGAATCAGAGGCTGGGAATCAGGGGCGGGGAATCAGTGGCAGGGAATCAGAGGCGTGGAATCAGAGGCGGGGAATCAGGGGCGGGGAATCAGTGGCAGGGAATCAGAGGCTGGGAATCAGAGGCGGGGAATCAGAGGCTGGGAATCAGATACGGGGAATCAGAGGTGGGGAATCAGAGATGGGGAATCAGAGGCGGGGAATCAGAGGCAGGGAATCAGATGCGGGGAATCAGAGGCGGGGAATCAGAGCTGGGGGAATCAGAGGTGGGGAATCAGAGGCGGTGAATCAGAGATGGGGAATCAGAGGCTGGGAATCAGATGGGGGGAATCAAAGGCGGGGAATCAGAGCTGGTGAATCAGAGGCAGGGCATCAGAGTTGGGGATTCAGAGGCGGGGAATCAGATATGGGGAAACAGAGGCGGGGAATCAGAGGCGGGCAAACAGAGGCGGGGAATTAGATATGGGGAATCAGAGGTGGGGAATCAGAGGTGGTGAATCAGAGATGGTGAATCAAAGGCAGGGAATAGAACGCGGGGAATCAGAGGCAGGGAATCAGAGCTGGGGAATCAGAGGCGGGGAATCAGATATGGGGAAACAGAGGCGGGGAATCAGAGGCGGGGAAACAGAGGCGGGGAATCAGACATGGGGAATCAGATGCGGGGAATCAGAGGCGGGGAATCAGAGCTGGGGAATCAGAGGCGGGGAATCAGAGTTGGGGCATCAGAGGTGGGGAATTAGATATGGGGAAACAGAGGCGGGGAATCAGAGGCGGGGAAACAGAGGCGGGGAATCAGATATGGGGAATCAGAGGTGGGGAATCAGAGGCAGGAAATCAGATGTGCGGAATCAGAGATGGGGAATCAGAGGCAGGGAATCAGAATCAAAAGCGGGGAATCAAAGGCCGGGAATCAGAGGCCGGGAATCAAATGCTGGGAATAAGAGGCCGGGAATCAGAGGTGGGGAATCAGAGTCCGGGAATCAGAGATGGGGATTCAGAGGCGGGGAATGAGATATGGAGAATCAGAGGCGGGGAATCAGAGGCGGGGATTCAGAGCTGGGGAATCAGAGGCGGGGAATCAGAGTTGGGGAATCAGAGGCAGGGATTCAGATATGGGGAATCAGAGGCGGGGAATCAGAGGCGGGGAAACAGAGGCGGGGAATCAGATATGGGGAATCAGAAGTGGGGAATCAGGGGCGGGGAATCATAGATGGGGAATCAGAGGCGGGGAATCAGAGGCAGGGAATCGGACGCCGGGAATCAGAGGCGGGGAATCAGAGCTGGGGAATCAGAGGCGGGGAATCAGAGTTGGGGAATCAGAGGCGGGGAATCAGATATGGGGAAATAGAGGCGGGGAATCAGATATGGGGAATCAGAGGTTGGGAATCAGAGGCAGGGAATCAGAGGCGGGGAAACAGAGGCGGGGAATCAGATATGGGGAATCAGAGGTGGCGAATCATAGGCGGTGAAACAGAGATGGGGAGTCAGGGGAGGGAATCAGAGGCAGGGAATCAGAGCTGGGGAAACAGAGGCGGGAAATCAGATATGGGGAATCAGAGGTGGGGAATCAGGGGCGGGGAATCAGTGGCAGGGAATCAGAGCTGGGGAATCAGAGGTGGGGAATCAGAGCTGGGGAAACAGAGGCGGAGAATCAGATATGGTGAATCAGAGGTGGGGAATCAGGGGCGGGGAATCAGTGGCAGGGAATCAGAGGCCGGGAATAAAAGGCGGGGAATCAGAGCTGGGGAATCAGAGGCGGGGAGAGTTGGGGAATCAGAGGAGGGGAATCAGATATGGGGAAACAGAGGCCGGGAATCAGAGGCAGGGAAACAGAGGCGGGGAATCAGATATGGGGAATCAGAGGTGGGGAATTAGAGGTTGCGAATCAGAGGCAGGGAATCAGAGGCGGGAAATCAGAGGCGGGGAATCAGAGGCAGGGAATCGGATGTGCTGAATCAGAGATGGGGAATCAGAGGTGGGGATTCAGAGGTGGTGAATCAGAGAAGGGGAATCAGAGGCGGGGAATCAGAGGCAGGGAATCAGACGCAGGGAATCAGAGGAGGGGAATCATAGCTGGCGAATTAGAGGAGGGGAATCAGAGTTGGGGAATCAGAGGCGGGGAATCAGATGTGGGGAAACAGAGGCGGGGAATCAGAGGCGGGGAAACAGAGGCGGGGAATCAGATATGGGGAATCAGGGTTGGGGAATCAGGGGCAGGGAATCAGTGGCAGGGAATCAGACGCGGGGAATCAGAGGCGGGGAATCAGAGGCAGGGAATCAGACACGGGGAGTCAGAGGCGGGGAATCAGAGATGGGGAATCAGAGGCGGGGAATCAGAGGCAGGGAATCGGATGCCGGAAATCAGAGGCGGGAAATCAGAGCTGGGGAATCAGAGGAGGGGAATCAGATTTGGGGAATCAGAGGCGGCGAAGCAGATATGGGGAAAATAAGGCGGGGAATCAGATATGGGGAATCAGAGGCGGGGAATCAGATATGGGGAATCAGAGGCTGGGAATCAGAGGGGGGGAAACAGAGGCGGGGAATAAGATATGTGGAATCAGAGGTGGGGAATCAGGGGCTGGGAATCAGTGGCAGGGAATCAGAGGCGGCGAAACAGAGGTGGGGAATCAGATATGGGGAATCAGAGGTGGCGAATCAAAGGCGGTGAATCAGAGATGGGGAATCAGAGGCGGGGAATCAGAGGCAGGGAATCAGATGCGGGGAATCAGAGGCGGGGAATCAGAGCTGGCGAATCAGAGGTGGGGAATCAGAGGTGGGCAATCAGAGCCGGGGAATCAGATATGGGGAATCAGAGGCGGGGAATCAGAGGCGGGGAAACAGATGCGGGGAATCAGATATGGGGAATCAGAGGTGGGGAATCAAAGGTTGTGAATCAGAGATGGGGAATCAAGGCGGGGAATCAGAGGCAGGGAATCAGACGCGGGGAATCAGAGGCGGGGATTCAGAGCTGGGGAATCAGAGGCGGGGAATCACAGTTGGGGAATCAGAGGCAGGGAATCAGATATGGGAAATCAGAGGCGGGGAATCAGAGGCGGGAAAACAGGCGGGGAATCAGATATGGGCAATCAGAAGTGGGGAATCAGGGGCAGGGAATCAGTGGCAGGGAATCAGAGGCGGGGAATCAGAGGCGGGGAATCAGAGGCAGGGAATCAGACACGGGGAATCAGAGGCGGGGAATCAGAGATGGGGAATCAGAGGCGGGGAATCAGAGGCAGGGAATCGGATGCCGGGAATCAGAGGCGGGGAATCAGAGCTGGGGAATCAGAGGCGGGGAATCAGAGTTGGGGAAGCAGAGGCGGGGAATGAGATATGGGGAAATAGAGGCGGGGAATCAGATATGGGGAATCAGAGGTGTGGAATCAGAGTTTGGGAATCAGAGGCAGGGAATCAGATATGGGGAATCAGAGGTGGCGAATCAAAGGCGGTGAAACAGAGATGGGGAATCGGTGCAGGGAATCAGAGGCAGGGAATCAGAGCTGGGGAAACAGAGGCGGGGAATCAGATATGGGGAATCAGAGGTGGGGAATCAGGGGCGGGGAATCAGTGGCAGGGAATCAGAGCTGGGGAATCCGAGGTGGGGAATCAGAGCTGGGGAAACAGAGGCGGGGAATCAGATATGGGGAATCAGAGGTGGGGAATCAGGGGCGGGGAATCAGTGGCAGGGAATCAGAGGCCGGGAATAAAAGGCGGGGAATCAGAGCTGGGGAATCAGAGGCGGGGAATCAGAGTTGGGGAATCAGAGGAGGGGAATCAGATATGGGGAAACAGAGGACGGGAATCAGAGGCAGGGAAACAGAGGCGGGGAATCAGATTTGGGGAATCAGAGGTGGGGAATTAGAGGTTGCGAATCAGAGGCAGGGAATCAGAGGCGGGGAATCAGAGGCGGGGAATCAGAGGCAGGGAATCGGATGTGCGGAATCAGAGATGGGGAATCAGAGGTCGGGATTCAGAGGTGGTGAATCAGAGAAGGGGAATCAGAGACGGGGAATCAGAGGCAGGGAATCAGATGCAGGGAATCAGAGGCGGGGAAACATAGCTGGCGAATTAGAGGAGGAGATTCAGAGTTGGGGAATCAGAGGCGGGGAATCAGATATGGGGAAAGAGAGGCGGGGAATCAGAGGCGGGGAAACAGAGGCGGGGAATCAGATATGGGGAATCAGAGGTGGGGAATCAGGGGCAGGGAATCAGTGGCAGGGAATCAGACGAGGGGAATCAGAGGCGGGGAATCAGAGGCAGGGAATCAGACACGGAGAATCAGAGGCGGGGAATCAGAGGCAGGGAATCGGATGCCGGAAATCAGAGGCGGGAAATCAGAGCTGGGGAATCAGAGGCGGGGAATCAGAGTTGGGGAATCAGAGGCGGCGAAGCAGATATGGGGAAAATGAGGCGGGGAATCAGATATGGGGAATCAGAGGCGGGGAATCAGATATGGGGAATCAGAGGCTGGGAATCAGAGGCAGGGAATCAGATGTGCGGAATCAGAGATGGGGAATCAGAGGCCGGGAATCAAATGCTGGGAATAAGAGGCCGGGGATCAGAGGTGGGGAATCAGAGTCCGGGAATCAGAGATGGGGATTCAGAGGCGGGGAATGAGATATGGAGAATCAGAGGCGGGGAATCAGAGGCGGGGATTCAGAGCTGGGGAATCAGAGGCGGGGAATCAGAGTTGGGGAATCAGAGGCAGGGAATCATATATGGGGAATCAGAGGCGGGGAATCAGAGGTGGGGAAACAGAGGCGGGGAATCAGATATGGGGAATCAGAAGTGGGGAATCAGGGGCAGGGAATCAGTGGCAGGGAATCAGAGGCGGGGAATCAGAGGCGGGGAATCAGAGGCAGGGAATCAGACACGGGGAATCAGAGGCGGGGAATCAGAGATGGGGAATCAGAGGCGGGGAATCAGAGGCAGGGAATCGGACGTCGGGAATCAGAGGCGGGGAATCAGAGCTGGGGAATCAGAGGCAGGGAATCAGAGTTGGGGAATCAGAGGCGGGGAATCAGATATGGGGAAGTAGAGGCGGGGAATCAGATATGGGGAATCAGAGGTGTGGAATCAGAGAATGGGAATCAGAGGCAGGGAATCAGAGGCGGGGAAACAGAGGCTGGGAATAAGATATGGGGAATCAGAGGTGGCGAATCAAAGGCGGTGAAACAGAGATGGGGAATCAGGGCAGGGAATCAGAGGCAGGGAATCAGAGCTGGGGAAACAGAATGGGGGAATCAGATATGGGGAATCAGAGGTGGGGAATCAGGGGCGGGGAATCAGTGGCAGGGAATCAGAGCTGGGGAATCAGAGGTGGGGAATCAGAGCTGGGGAAACAGAGGCGGGGAATCAGATATGGGGAATCAGAGGTGGGGAATCAGGGGCGGGGAATCAGTGGCAGGGAATCAGAGGCCGGGAATAAAAGGCGGGGAATCAGAGCTGGGGAATCAGAGGCGGGGAATCAGAGTTGGGGAATCAGAGGAGGGGAATCAGATATGGGGAAACAGAGGCCGGGAATCAGAGGCAGGGAAACAGAGGCGGGGAATCAGATATGGGGAATCAGAGGTGGGGAATTAGAGGTTGCGAATCAGAGGCAGGGAATCAGAGGCGGGTAATCAGAGGCGGGGAATCAGAGGCAGGGAATCGGATGTGCGGAATCAGAGACGGTGAATCAGAGGCAGGGACTCAGACGCAGGGAATCAAAGGCGGGGAATCATAGCTGGCGAATTAGAGGAGGGGAATCAGAGTTGGGGAATCAGAGGCGGGGAAACAGAGGCGGGGAATCAGATATGGGGAATCAGAGGTGGGGAATCCGGGACAGGGAATCAGTGGCAGGGAATCAGACGTGGGGAATCAGAGGCGGGGAACCAGATGCAGGGAATCAGACACGGGGAATCAGAGGCGGGGAATCAGAGATGGGGAATCAGAGGCGGGGAATCAGAGGCAGGGAATCGGATGCCGGAATTCAGAGGCGGGAAATCAGAGCTGGGGAATCAGAGGAGGGGAATCAGAGTTGGGGAATCAGAGGCGGCGAAGCAGATATGGGGAAAATGAGGGGGGGAATCAGATATGGGGAATCAAAGGCGGGGAATCAGATATGGGGAATCAGAGGCTGGGAATCAGAGGGGGGGAAACAGAGGCGGGGAATAAGATATGCGGAATCAGAGGCGGGGAATCAGAGTTGGGGAATCAGAGGCAGGGAATCAGATATGGGGAATCAGAGGCGGGGAATCAGAGGCGGGGAAACAGGCGGGGAATCAGATATGGGGAATCAGAAGTGGGGAATCAGGGGCAGGGAATCAGTGGCAGGGAATCAGAGGGGGGGAATCAGAGGCGGGGAATCAGAGTAAGGGAATCAGACACGGGGAATCAGAGGCGGGGAATCAGAGATGGGGAATCAGAGGCGGGGAATCAGAGGCAGGGAATCGGACGCCGGGAATCAGAGGCGGGGAATCAGAGCTGGGGAATCAGAGGCGGGGAATCAGAGTTGGGGAATCAGAGGCGGGGAATCAGATATGGGGAAATAGAGTCGGGGAATCAGATATGGGGAATCAGAGGTGTGGAATCAGAGGTTGGGAATCAGAGGCAGGGAATCAGAGGCGGGGAAACAGAGGCGGGGAATCAGATATGGTGAATCAGAGGTTGCGAATCAAAGGCGGTGAAACAGAGATGGGGAATAAGGGCAGCGAATCAGAGGCAGGGAATCAGAGCTGGGGAATCAGAGGCGGGGAATCAGAGGCAGGGAATCGGATGCCGGGAATCAGAGTCGGGGAATCAGAGCTGGGGAATCAGAGGCGGGGAATCAGAGTTGGGGAATCAGAGGCGGGGAATCAGATATGGGGAAATAGAGGCGGGGAATCAGATATGGGGAATCAGAGGTGTGGAATCAGAGGTTGGGAATCAGAGGCAGGGAATCAGAGTCGTGGAAACAGAGGCGGGGAATCAGATATGGGGAATCAGAGCTGGCGAATCAGAGGCGGGGAATCAGAGGTGGGCAATCAGAGGCGGGGAATCAGATATGGGAAATCAGAGGCGGGGAATCAGAGGCGGGGAAACAGAGGCGGGGAATCAAATATAGGGAATGAGAGGTGGGGAATCAGAGGTTGTGAATCAGAGATGGGGAATCAAGGCGGGGAATCAGAGGCAGGGAATCAGACACGGGGAATCAGAGGCGGGGATTCAGAGCTGGGGAATCAGAGG
This sequence comes from Narcine bancroftii, assembly GCF_036971445.1. Taxonomy (NCBI): domain Eukaryota; kingdom Metazoa; phylum Chordata; class Chondrichthyes; order Torpediniformes; family Narcinidae; genus Narcine; species Narcine bancroftii. The sequence continues at coordinate 265,150,102 of NC_091470.1, forward strand.
CGGGGAATCAGAGTTGGGGAATCAGAGGCGGGGAATCAGATATGGGGAATCAGAGGCAGGGAATCAGAGGCGGGGAATCAGAGGCAGGGAATCAGACGCGGGGAATCTGAGGCGGGGAATCAGAGCTGGGGAATCAGAGGTGGGGAATCAGAGTTGGGGAATCAGAGGCAGGGAATTGGATGTGCGGAATCAGAGAGGGGGAATCAGAGGTGGGGAATCAGAGGAGGTGAATCAGAGATGGGGAATCAGAGGCGGGGAATCAGAGGCCGGAAATCAGACACGGGGATTCAGAGGCTGGGAATCAGACGGGGGGAATCAAAGGCGGGGAATCAGAGCTGGGGAATCTGAGGCAGGGAATCAGAGTTGGGGATTCAGAGGCGGGGAATCAGATATGGGGAAACAAAGGCGGGGAATCAGAGGCGGGCAAACAGAGGCGGGGAATTAGATATGGGGAATCAGAGGTAGGGAATCAGAGGTGGTGAATCAGTGATGGGGTATCACAGGCGGGGAATCAGAGGCAGGGAATAGAACGCGGGGAATCAGAGGCAGGGAATCAGAGCTGGGGAATCAGAGGAGGGGATTCATAGTTGGGAATCAGAGGCGGGAATCAGATATGGGGAAACAGAGGCGGGGAATCAGAGGCGGTGAAACAGAGGCGGGGAATCAGATATGGGGAATCGGATGCAGGGAATCAGAGGCGGGGAATCAGAGCTGGGGAATCAGAGGCGGGGAATCAGAGTTGGGGCATCAGAGGTGGGGAATTAGATATAGGGAAACAGAGGCGGGGAATCAGAGGCGGGGAAACAGAGGCGGGGAATCAGATGTGCGGAATCAGAGATGGGGAATAAGAGGCAGGGAATCAGAATCAGAAGCGGGGAATCAGAGGCCGGGAATCAGAGGCCGGGAATCAGATGCTGGGAATAGGAGGCCGGGAATCAGAGGCGGGGAAACAGAGGCGGGGAATCAGATATGGGGAATCAGAGGTGGGGAATCAGAGGCAGGGAATCAGATGTGCGGATTCAGAGATGGGGAATAAGAGGCAGGGAATCAGAATCAGAAGCGGGGAATCAGAGGCCGGGAATCAGAGGCCGGGAATCAGATGCTGGGAATAAGAGGCCGGGAATCAGAGGTGTGGAATCAGATATGGGGAATCAGAGGTGGCGAATCAAAGGCGGTGAATCAGAGATGGGGAATCAGAGGCGGGGAATCAGAGGCAGGGAATCAGATGCGGGGAATCAGAGGCGGGGAATCAGAGCAGGCGAATCAGAGGCTGGGAATCAGAGGTGGGCAATCAGAGGCGGGGAATCAGATATGGGGAATCAGAGGCGGGGAATCAGAGGCGGGGAAACAGAGGCGGGGAATCAAATATAGGGAATCAGAGGTGGGGAATCAGAGGTTGTGAATCAGAGATGGGGAATCAAGGCGGGGAATCAGAGGAAGGGAATCAGACGCGGGGAATCAGAGGCGGGGATTCAGAGCTGGGGAATCAGAGGCGGGGAATCAGAGTTGGGGAATCAGAGGCAGGGAATCAGATATGGGGAATCAGAGGCGGGGAATCAGAGGCGGGGAAACAGAGGCGGGGAATCAGATGTGGGGAATCAGAGGTGGGAAATCAGGGGCAGGGAATCAGTGGCAGGGAATCAGAGGCGGGGAATCAGAGGCGGGGAATCAAAGGCAGGGAATCAGACACGGGGAATCAGAAGCGGGGAATCAGAGATGGGGAATCAGAGGCGGGGAATCAGAGGCAGGGAATCGGATGCCGGGAATCAGAGTCGGGGAATCAGAGCTGGGGAATCAGAGGCGGGGAATCAGAGTTGGGGAATCAGAGGCGGGGAATCAGATATGGGGAAATAGAGGCGGGGAATCAGATATGGGGAATCAGAGGTGTGGAATCAGAGGTTGGGAATCAGAGGCAGGGAATCAGAGTCGTGGAAACAGAGGCGGGGAATCAGATATGGGGAATCAGAGCTGGCGAATCAGAGGCGGGGAATCAGAGGTGGGCAATCAGAGGCGGGGAATCAGATATGGGGAATCAGAGGCGGGGAATCAGAGGCGGGGAAACAGAGGCGGGGAATCAAATATAGGGAATCAGAGGTGTGGAATCAGAGGTTGTGAATCAGAGATGGGGAATCAAGGCGGGGAATCAGAGGCAGGGAATCAGACACGGGGAATCAGAGGCGGGGATTCAGAGCTGGGGAATCAGAGGCGGGGAATCAGAGTTGGGGAATCAGAGGCAGGGAATCAGATATGGGGAATCAGAGGCGGGGAATCAGAGGCAGGGAAACAGAGGCGGGGAATCAGATATGGGGAATCAGAGGTGGGGAATCAGGGGCAGGGATTCAGTGTCAGGGAATCAGAGGCGGGGAATCAGAGGCGGGGAATCAGAGGCAGGGAATCAGACACGGGGAATCAGAGGCGGGGAATCAGAGATGGGGAATCAGAGGCGGGGAATCAGAGGCAGGGAATCGGACGCCGGGAATCAGAGTCGGGGAATCAGAGCTGGGGAATCAGTGGCGGGGAATCAGAGTTGGGGAATCAGAGGCGGGGATTCAGATATGGGGAAATAGAGGCGGGGAATCAGATATGGGGAATCAGAGGTGTGGAATCAGAGTTTGGGAATTAGAGGAAGGGAATCAGAGTCGGGGAAACAGAGGCGGGGAATCAGATATGTGGAATCAGAGGTGGCGAATCAAAGGCGGTGAAACAGAGATGGGGAATCAGGGCAGGGAATCAGAGGCAGGGAATCAAACACGGGGAATCAGAGCTGGGGAATCAGAGGCGGGGAATCAGAGTTGGGAATCAGAGGCGGGGAATCAGAGGCGGGGAAACAGAGGCGGGGAATCAGATATGGGGAATCAGAGGTGGGGAATCAGAGGTTGGGAATCAGAGGCAGGGAATCGGAGATGGGGAATCAGAGGCAGGAAATCAGAGGCGGGGAATCAGAGGCGGGGAATCAGAGGCCGGGAATCAGATATGGGGAAACTGAGGCGGGGAATCCGAGGCGGGGAAACAGAGGCGGGGAATCAGATATGGGGAATCAGAGGTGGGGAATCAGAGGTTGGGAATCAGAGGCAGGGAATCAGAGGCTTGGAATCAGATGCAGGGAATCAGATGCGGGGAATCAGAGTCGGGGAATCAGAGCTGGGGAATCAGAGGTGGGGAATCAGATTTGGGGAATCAGAGGTGGGGACTTAGATATTGGGAAACAGAGGCGGGGAATCAGAGGCGGGGAAACAGAGGCGGGGAATCAGAGGTGGGGAATCAGAGGCAGGGAATCAGATGTGCGGAATCAGAGATGGGGAATCAGAGGCAGGGAATCAGAATCAGAAGCAGGGAATCAGAGGCCGGGAATCAGAGGCCGGAATCAGATGATGGGAATCAGAGGCCTGGAATCAGAGGCGGGGAATCAGAGGCAGGGAATCACATGCGGGGAATCAGAGGCGGGGAATCAGAGCTGGGGAATCAGAGGCGGGGTATTAGAGTTGGGGAATCAGAGGCGGGGAATCAGATATGGGGAAACAGAGGTAGGGAATCAGAGGCGGGGAAACAGAGGCAGGGAATCAGATATGGGGAATCAGAGGCGGGGAATCAGAGGTGGGGAATCATAGGCAGGGAATCGGATGTGCGGAATAAGAGATGGGGAATCAGAGGCCGGGAATCAGAGGTGGTGAATCAGAGATGGGGAATCAGAGGCGGGGAATCAGAGGCATGGTATCAGACGCGGGGAATCAGAGGTGGGCAATCAGAGGCGGGGAATCAGATATGGGGAATCAGAGGCGGGGAATCAGAGGCGGGGAAACAGAGGCGGGGAATCAGATATGGGGAATCAGAGGTGGGGCATCAGAGGTTGTGAATCACAGATGGGGAATCAGAGGCGGGGAATCAGAGGCAGGGAATCAGACGCGGGGAATCAGAGGCGGGGATTCAGAGCTGGGGAATCAGAAGCGGGGAATCAGAGTTGGGGAATCAGAGCTGGGGAATCAGAGGCGGGGAATCAGAGTTGGGGCATCAGAGGTGGGGAATTAGATATAGGGAAACAGAGGCGGGGAATCAGAGGCGGGGAAACAGAGGCGGGGAATCAGATATGGGGAATCAGAGGTGGGGAATCAGAGGCAGGGAATCAGAAGCGGGGAATCAGAGTTGGGGAATCAGAGGCGGGGAATCAGATATGGGGAATCAGAGGCAGGGAATCAGAGGCGGGGAATCAGAGGCAGGGAATCAGACGCAGGGAATCTGAGGCGGGGAATCAGAGCTGGGGAATCAGAGGTGGGGAATCAGAGTTGGGGAATCAGAGGCAGGGATTTGGATGTGCGGAATCAGAGATGGGGAATCAGAGGTGGGGAATCAGAGGCGGTGAATCAGAGATGGGGAATCAGAGGCGGGGAATCAGAGGCAGGAAATCAGACACGGGGATTCAGAGGCTGGGAATCAGACGGGGGGAATCAAAGGCGGGGAATCAGAGCTGGGGAATCTGAGGCAGGGAATCAGAGTTGGGGATTCAGAGGCGGGGAATCAGAGCTGGGGAATCAGAGGCGGGGAATCATAGTTGGGAATCAGAGGCGGGAATCAGATATGGGGAAACAGAGGCGGGGAATCAGAGGCGGGGAAACAGAGGCGGGGAATCAGATATGGGGAATCGGATGCAGGGAATCAGAGGCGGGGAATCAGAGCTGGGGAATCAGAGGCGGGGAATCAGAGGCGGTGAATCAGAGATGGGGAATCAGAGGCGGGGAATCAGAGGCAGGAAATCAGACACGGGGATTCAGAGGCTGGGAATCAGACGGGGGGAATCAAAGGCGGGGAATCAGAGCTGGGGAATCTGAGGCAGGGAATCAGAGTTGGGGATTCAGAGGCGGGGAATCAGATATGGGGAAACAAAGGCGGGGAATCAGAGGCGGGCAAACAGAGGCGGGGAATTAGATATGGGGAATCAGAGGTAGGGAATCAGAGGTGGTGAATCAGTGATGGGGTATCACAGGCGGGGAATCAGAGGCAGGGAATAGAACGCGGGGAATCAGAGGCAGGGAATCAGAGCTGGGGAATCAGAGGAGGGGATTCATAGTTGGGAATCAGAGGCGGGAATCAGATATGGGGAAACAGAGGCGGGGAATCAGAGGCGGTGAAACAGAGGCGGGGAATCAGATATGGGGAATCGGATGCAGGGAATCAGAGGCGGGGAATCAGAGCTGGGGAATCAGAGGCGGGGAATCAGAGTTGGGGCATCAGAGGTGGGGAATTAGATATAGGGAAACAGAGGCGGGGAATCAGAGGCGGGGAAACAGAGGCGGGGAATCAGATGTGCGGAATCAGAGATGGGGAATAAGAGGCAGGGAATCAGAATCAGAAGCGGGGAATCAGAGGCCGGGAATCAGAGGCCGGGAATCAGATGCTGGGAATAAGAGGCCGGGAATCAGAGGCGGGGAAACAGAGGCGGGGAATCAGATATGGGGAATCAGAGGTGGGGAATCAGAGGCAGGGAATCAGATGTGCGGATTCAGAGATGGGGAATAAGAGGCAGGGAATCAGAATCAGAAGCGGGGAATCAGAGGCCGGGAATCAGAGGCCGGGAATCAGATGCTGGGAATAAGAGGCCGGGAATCAGAGGTGTGGAATCAGATATGGGGAATCAGAGGTGGCGAATCAAAGGCGGTGAATCAGAGATGGGGAATCAGAGGCGGGGAATCAGAGGCAGGGAATCAGATGCGGGGAATCAGAGGCGGGGAATCAGAGCAGGCGAATCAGAGGCTGGGAATCAGAGGTGGGCAATCAGAGGCGGGGAATCAGATATGGGGAATCAGAGGCGGGGAATCAGAGGCGGGGAAACAGAGGCGGGGAATCAAATATAGGGAATCAGAGGTGGGGAATCAGAGGTTGTGAATCAGAGATGGGGAATCAAGGCGGGGAATCAGAGGAAGGGAATCAGACGCGGGGAATCAGAGGCGGGGATTCAGAGCTGGGGAATCAGAGGCGGGGAATCAGAGTTGGGGAATCAGAGGCAGGGAATCAGATATGGGGAATCAGAGGCGGGGAATCAGAGGCGGGGAAACAGAGGCGGGGAATCAGATGTGGGGAATCAGAGGTGGGAAATCAGGGGCAGGGAATCAGTGGCAGGGAATCAGAGGCGGGGAATCAGAGGCGGGGAATCAAAGGCAGGGAATCAGACACGGGGAATCAGAAGCGGGGAATCAGAGATGGGGAATCAGAGGCGGGGAATCAGAGGCAGGGAATCGGATGCCGGGAATCAGAGTCGGGGAATCAGAGCTGGGGAATCAGAGGCGGGGAATCAGAGTTGGGGAATCAGAGGCGGGGAATCAGATATGGGGAAATAGAGGCGGGGAATCAGATATGGGGAATCAGAGGTGTGGAATCAGAGGTTGGGAATCAGAGGCAGGGAATCAGAGTCGTGGAAACAGAGGCGGGGAATCAGATATGGGGAATCAGAGCTGGCGAATCAGAGGCGGGGAATCAGAGGTGGGCAATCAGAGGCGGGGAATCAGATATGGGGAATCAGAGGCGGGGAATCAGAGGCGGGGAAACAGAGGCGGGGAATCAAATATAGGGAATCAGAGGTGTGGAATCAGAGGTTGTGAATCAGAGATGGGGAATCAAGGCGGGGAATCAGAGGCAGGGAATCAGACACGGGGAATCAGAGGCGGGGATTCAGAGCTGGGGAATCAGAGGCGGGGAATCAGAGTTGGGGAATCAGAGGCAGGGAATCAGATATGGGGAATCAGAGGCGGGGAATCAGAGGCAGGGAAACAGAGGCGGGGAATCAGATATGGGGAATCAGAGGTGGGGAATCAGGGGCAGGGATTCAGTGTCAGGGAATCAGAGGCGGGGAATCAGAGGCGGGGAATCAGAGGCAGGGAATCAGACACGGGGAATCAGAGGCGGGGAATCAGAGATGGGGAATCAGAGGCGGGGAATCAGAGGCAGGGAATCGGACGCCGGGAATCAGAGTCGGGGAATCAGAGCTGGGGAATCAGTGGCGGGGAATCAGAGTTGGGGAATCAGAGGCGGGGATTCAGATATGGGGAAATAGAGGCGGGGAATCAGATATGGGGAATCAGAGGTGTGGAATCAGAGTTTGGGAATTAGAGGAAGGGAATCAGAGTCGGGGAAACAGAGGCGGGGAATCAGATATGTGGAATCAGAGGTGGCGAATCAAAGGCGGTGAAACAGAGATGGGGAATCAGGGCAGGGAATCAGAGGCAGGGAATCAAACACGGGGAATCAGAGCTGGGGAATCAGAGGCGGGGAATCAGAGTTGGGAATCAGAGGCGGGGAATCAGAGGCGGGGAAACAGAGGCGGGGAATCAGATATGGGGAATCAGAGGTGGGGAATCAGAGGTTGGGAATCAGAGGCAGGGAATCGGAGATGGGGAATCAGAGGCAGGAAATCAGAGGCGGGGAATCAGAGGCGGGGAATCAGAGGCCGGGAATCAGATATGGGGAAACTGAGGCGGGGAATCCGAGGCGGGGAAACAGAGGCGGGGAATCAGATATGGGGAATCAGAGGTGGGGAATCAGAGGTTGGGAATCAGAGGCAGGGAATCAGAGGCTTGGAATCAGATGCAGGGAATCAGATGCGGGGAATCAGAGTCGGGGAATCAGAGCTGGGGAATCAGAGGTGGGGAATCAGATTTGGGGAATCAGAGGTGGGGACTTAGATATTGGGAAACAGAGGCGGGGAATCAGAGGCGGGGAAACAGAGGCGGGGAATCAGAGGTGGGGAATCAGAGGCAGGGAATCAGATGTGCGGAATCAGAGATGGGGAATCAGAGGCAGGGAATCAGAATCAGAAGCAGGGAATCAGAGGCCGGGAATCAGAGGCCGGAATCAGATGATGGGAATCAGAGGCCTGGAATCAGAGGCGGGGAATCAGAGGCAGGGAATCACATGCGGGGAATCAGAGGCGGGGAATCAGAGCTGGGGAATCAGAGGCGGGGTATTAGAGTTGGGGAATCAGAGGCGGGGAATCAGATATGGGGAAACAGAGGTAGGGAATCAGAGGCGGGGAAACAGAGGCAGGGAATCAGATATGGGGAATCAGAGGCGGGGAATCAGAGGTGGGGAATCATAGGCAGGGAATCGGATGTGCGGAATAAGAGATGGGGAATCAGAGGCCGGGAATCAGAGGTGGTGAATCAGAGATGGGGAATCAGAGGCGGGGAATCAGAGGCATGGTATCAGACGCGGGGAATCAGAGGTGGGCAATCAGAGGCGGGGAATCAGATATGGGGAATCAGAGGCGGGGAATCAGAGGCGGGGAAACAGAGGCGGGGAATCAGATATGGGGAATCAGAGGTGGGGCATCAGAGGTTGTGAATCACAGATGGGGAATCAGAGGCGGGGAATCAGAGGCAGGGAATCAGACGCGGGGAATCAGAGGCGGGGATTCAGAGCTGGGGAATCAGAAGCGGGGAATCAGAGTTGGGGAATCAGAGCTGGGGAATCAGAGGCGGGGAATCAGAGTTGGGGCATCAGAGGTGGGGAATTAGATATAGGGAAACAGAGGCGGGGAATCAGAGGCGGGGAAACAGAGGCGGGGAATCAGATATGGGGAATCAGAGGTGGGGAATCAGAGGCAGGGAATCAGAAGCGGGGAATCAGAGTTGGGGAATCAGAGGCGGGGAATCAGATATGGGGAATCAGAGGCAGGGAATCAGAGGCGGGGAATCAGAGGCAGGGAATCAGACGCAGGGAATCTGAGGCGGGGAATCAGAGCTGGGGAATCAGAGGTGGGGAATCAGAGTTGGGGAATCAGAGGCAGGGATTTGGATGTGCGGAATCAGAGATGGGGAATCAGAGGTGGGGAATCAGAGGCGGTGAATCAGAGATGGGGAATCAGAGGCGGGGAATCAGAGGCAGGAAATCAGACACGGGGATTCAGAGGCTGGGAATCAGACGGGGGGAATCAAAGGCGGGGAATCAGAGCTGGGGAATCTGAGGCAGGGAATCAGAGTTGGGGATTCAGAGGCGGGGAATCAGAGCTGGGGAATCAGAGGCGGGGAATCATAGTTGGGAATCAGAGGCGGGAATCAGATATGGGGAAACAGAGGCGGGGAATCAGAGGCGGGGAAACAGAGGCGGGGAATCAGATATGGGGAATCGGATGCAGGGAATCAGAGGCGGGGAATCAGAGCTGGGGAATCAGAGGCGGGGAATCAGAGGCGGTGAATCAGAGATGGGGAATCAGAGGCGGGGAATCAGAGGCAGGAAATCAGACACGGGGATTCAGAGGCTGGGAATCAGACGGGGGGAATCAAAGGCGGGGAATCAGAGCTGGGGAATCTGAGGCAGGGAATCAGAGTTGGGGATTCAGAGGCGGGGAATCAGAGCTGGGGAATCAGAGGCGGGGAATCATAGTTGGGAATCAGAGGCGGGAATCAGATATGGGGAAACAGAGGCGGGGAATCAGAGGCGGGGAAACAGAGGCGGGGAATCAGATATGGGGAATCGGATGCAGGGAATCAGAGGCGGGGAATCAGAGCTGGGGAATCAGAGGCGGGGAATCAGAGTTGGGGCATCAGAGGTGGGGAATTAGATATAGGGAAACAGAGGCGGGGAATCAGAGGCGGGGAAACAGAGGCGGGGAATCAGAGGCAGGGAATCAGAAGCGGGGAATCAGAGGCCGGGAATCAGAGGCCGGGAATCAGATGCTGGGAATAAGAGGCCGGGAATCAGAGGAGGGGAATCAGAGTCCGGGAATCAGAGATGGGGATTCAGAGGCGGGGAATGAGATATGGAGAATGAGAGGCGGGGAATCAGAGGCGGGGAAACAGAGGCGGGGAATCAGATATGGGGAATCAGAGGTGGCGAATCAAAGGCGGTGAATCAGAGATGGGGAAACAGAGGCGGGGAATCAGAGGCAGGGAATCAGATGCGGGGAATCAGAGGCTGGGAATCAGAGGTGGGCAATCAGAGGCTGGGAATCAGAGGTGGGCAATCAGAGGCGGGGAATCAGATATGGGGAATCAGAGGCGGGGAATCAGAGGCGGGGAAACAGAGGCGGGGAATCAAATATAGGGAATCAGAGGTGGGGAATCAGAGGTTGTGAATCAGAGATGGGGAATCAAGGCGGGGAATCAGAGGCAGGGAATCAGACGCGGGGAATCAGAGGCGGGGATTCAGAGCTGTTGAATCAGAGGCGGGGAATCAGATTTGGGGAAGCAGAGGCAGGGAATCAGATATGGGGAATCAGAGGCGGGGAATCAGAGGCCGGGAATCAGATGTGGGGAAACAGAGGCGGGGAATCCGAGTCGGGGAAACAGAGGCGGGGAATCAGATATGGGGAATCAGAGGTGGGGAATCAGAGGTTGGGAATCAGATGCAGGGTATCAGATGCGGGGAATCAGAGGCGGGGAATCCGAGGCGGGGAAACAGAGGCGGGGAATCAGATATGGGGAATCAGAGGTGGGGAATCAGAGGTTGGGAATCAGAGGCAGGGAATCAGAGGCTTGGAATCAGATGCAGGGTATCAGATGCGGGGAATCAGAGGCGGGGAATCAGAGCTGGGGAATCAGAGGTGGGGAATCAGATTTGGGGAATCAGAGGTGGAGACTTAGATATTGGGAAACAGAGGCGGGGAATCAGAGGCGGGGAAACAGAGGCGGGGAATCAGATATGGGGAATCAGAGGTGGGGAGTCAGAGGCAGTGAATCAGATGTGCGGAATCAGAGATGGGGAATCAGAGGCAGGGAATCAGAATCAGAAGCAGGGAATCAGAGGCCGGGAATCAGAGGCCGGAATCAGATGCTGGGAATCAGAGGCCTGGAATCAGAGGCGGGGAATCAGAGGCAGGGAATCAGATGCGGGGAATCAGAGGTGGGGAATCAGAGCTGGGGAATCAGAGGCGGGGTATTAGAGTTGGGGAATCAGAGGTGGGGAATCAGATATGGGGAAACAGAGGTGGGGAATCAGAGGCGGGGAAACAGAGGCAGGGAATCAGATATGGGGAATCAGAGGTGGGGCATCAGAGGTTGTGAATCACAGATGGGGAATCAGAGGCGGGGAATCAGAGGCAGGGAATCAGACGCGGGGAATCAGAGGTGGGGATTCAGAGCTGGGGAATCAGAAGCGGGGAATCAGAGTTGGGGAATCAGAGGCGGGGAATCAGATATGGGGAATCAGAGGCAGGGAATCAGAGGCGTGGAATCAGAGGCAGGGAATCAGACGCGGGGAATCTGAGGCGGGGAATCAGAGCTGGGGAATCAGAGGTGGGGAATCAGAGTTGGGGAATCAGAGGCAGGGAATTGGATGTGCGGAATCAGAGAGGGGGAATCAGAGGTGGGGAATCAGAGGAGGTGAATCAGAGATGGGGAATCAGAGGCAGGGAATCAGAGTTGGGGATTCAGAGGCGGGGAATCAGATATGGGGAAACAGAGGCGGGGAATCAGAGGCGGGCAAACAGAGGCGGGGAATTAGATATGGGGAATCAGAGGTAGGGAATCAGAGGTGGTGAATCAGTGATGGGGAATCACAGGCGGGGAATCAGAGGCAGGGAATAGAACGCGGGGAATCAGAGGCAGGGAATCAGAGCTGGGGAATCAGAGGAGGGGATTCATAGTTGGGAATCAGAGGCGGGAATCAGATATGGGGAAACAGAGGCGGGGAATCAGAGGCGGTGAAACAGAGGCGGGGAATCAGATATGGGGAATCGGATGCAGGGAATCAGAGGCGGGGAATCAGAGCTGGGGAATCAGAGGCGGGGAATCTGAGTTGGGGCATCAGAGGTGGGGAATTAGATATAGGGAAACAGAGGCGGGGAATCAGAGGCGGGGAAACAGAGGCGGGGAATCAGATATGGGGAATCAGAGGTGGGGAATCAGAGGCAGGGAATCAGATGTGCGGAATCAGAGATGGGGAATAAGAGGCAGGGAATCAGAATCAGAAGCAGGGAATCAGAGGCCGGGAATCAGAGGCCGGGAATCAGATGCTGGGAATAAGAGGCCGGGAATCAGAGGCGGGGAAACAGAGGCGGGGAATCAGATATGGGGAATCAGAGGTGGGGAATCAGATGTGCGGAATCAGAGATGGGGAATAAGAGGCAGGGAATCAGAATCAGAAGCGGGGAATCAGAGGCCGGGAATCAGAGGCCGGGAATCAGATGCTGGGAATAAGAGGCCGGGAATCAGAGGTGGGGAATCAGATATGGGGAATCAGAGGTGGCGAATCAAAGGCGGTGAATCAGAGATGGGGAATCAGAGGCGGGGAATCAGAGGCAGGGAATCAGATGCGGGGAATCAGAGGCGGGGAATCAGAGCTGGCGAATCAGAGGCTGGGAATCAGAGGTGGGCAATCAGAGGCGGGGAATCAGATATGGGGAATCAGAGGCGGGGAATCAGAGGCGGGGAAACAGAGGCGGGGAATCAAATATAGGGAATCAGAGGTGGGGAATCAGAGGTTGTGAATCAGAGATGGGGAATCAAGGCGGGGAATCAGAGGCAGGGAATCAGACGCGGGGAATCAGAGGCGGGGATTCAGAGCTGGGGAATCAGAGGCGGGGAATCAGAGTTGGGGAATCAGAGGCAGGGAATCAGATATGGGGAATCAGAGGCGGGGAATCAGAGGCGGGGAAACAGAGGCGGGGAATCAGATGTGGGGAATCAGAGGTGGGGAATCAGGGGCAGGGAATCAGTGGCAGGGAATCAGAGGCGGGGAATCAGAGGCGGGGAATCAAAGGCAGGGAATCAGACACGGGGAATCAGAGGCGGGGAATCAGAGATGGGGAATCAGAGGCGGGGAATCAGAGGCAGGGAATCGGATGCCGGGAATCAGAGTCGGGGAATCAGAGCTGGGGAATCAGAGGCGGGGAATCAGAGTTGGGGAATCAGAGGCGGGGAATCAGATATGGGGAAATAGAGTCGGGGAATCAGATATGGGGAATCAGAGGTGTGGAATCAGAGGTTGGGAATCAGAGGCAGCGAATCAGAGGCGGGGAAACAGAGGCGGGGAAACAGAGGCGGGGAATCAGATATGGGGAATCAGAGGTGGGGCATCAGAGGTTGTGAATCACAGATGGGGAATCAGAGGCGGGGAATCAGAGGCAGGGAATCAGACGCGGGGAATCAGAGGCGGGGATTCAGAGCTGGGGAATCAGAAGCGGGGAATCAGAGTTGGGGAATCAGAGCTGGGGAATCAGAGGCGGGGAATCAGAGTTGGGGCATCAGAGGTTGGGAATTAGATATAGGGAAACAGAGGCGGGGAATCAGAGGCGGGGAAACAGAGGCGGGGAATCAGATATGGGGAATCAGAGGTGGGGAATCAGAGGCAGGGAATCAGATGTGCGGAATCAGAGATGGGGAATAAGAGGCAGGGAATCAGAATCAGAAGCGGGGAATAAGAGGCCGGGAATCAGAGGCCGGGAATCAGATGCTGGGAATAAGAGGCCGGGAATCAGAGGAGGGGAATCAGAGTCCGGGAATCAGAGATGGGGATTCAGAGGCGGGGAATGAGATATGGAGAATCAGAGGCGGGGAATCAGAGGCGGGGAAACAGAGGCGGGGAATCAGATATGGGGAATCAGAGGTGGCGAATCAAAGGCGGTGAATCAGAGATGGGGAAACAGAGGCGGGGAATCAGAGGCAGGGAATCAGATGCGGGGAATCAGAGGCTGGGAATCAGAGGTGGGCAATCAGAGGCTGGGAATCAGAGGTGGGCAATCAGAGGCGGGGAATCAGATATGGGGAATCAGAGGCGGGGAATCAGAGGCGGGGAAACAGAGGCGGGGAATCAAATATAGGGAATCAGAGGTGGGGAATCAGAGGTTGTGAATCAGAGATGGGGAATCAAGGCGGGGAATCAGAGGCAGGGAATCAGACGCGGGGAATCAGAGGCGGGGATTCAGAGCTGGGGAATCAGAGGCGGGGAATCAGAGTTGGGGAAGCAGAGGCAGGGAATCAGATATGGGGAATCAGAGGCGGGGAATCAGAGGCCGGGAATCAGATGTGGGGAAACAGAGGCGGGGAATCTGAGGCGGGGAAACAGAGGCGGGGAATCAGATATGGGGAATCAGAGGTGGGGAATCAGAGGTTGGGAATCAGAGGCAGGGAATCAGAGGCTTGGAATCAGATGCAGGGTATCAGATGCGGGGAATCAGAGGCGGGGAATCAGAGCTGGGGAATCAGAGCTGGGGAATCAGAGGTGGGGAATCAGATTTGGGGAATCAGAGGTGGGGACTTAGATATTGGGAAACAGAGGCGGGGAATCAGAGGCGGGGAAACAGAGGCGGGGAATCAGATATGGGGAATCAGAGGTGGGGAGTCAGAGGCAGGGAATCAGATGTGCGGAATCAGAGATGGGGAATCAGAGGCAGGGAATCAGAATCAGAAGCAGGGAATCAGAGGCCGGGAATCAGAGGCCGGAATCAGATGCTGGGAATCAGAGGCCTGGAATCAGAGGCGGGGAATCAGAGGCAGGGAATCAGATGCGGGGAATCAGAGGTGGGGAATCAGAGCTGGGGAATCAGAGGCGGGGTATTAGAGTTGGGGAATCAGAGGTGGGGAATCAGATATGGGGAAACAGAGGTGGGGAATCAGAGGCGGGGAAACAGAGGCAGGGAATCAGATATGGGGAATCAGAGGTGGGGCATCAGAGGTTGTGAATCACAGATGGGGAATCAGAGGCGGGGAATCAGAGGCAGGGAATCAGACGCGGGGAATCAGAGGTGGGGATTCAGAGCTGGGGAATCAGAAGCGGGGAATCAGAGTTGGGGAATCAGAGGCGGGGAATCAGATATGGGGAATCAGAGGCAGGGAATCAGAGGAGTGGAATCAGAGGCAGGGAATCAGACGCGGGGAATCTGAGGCGGGGAATCAGAGCTGGGGAATCAGAGGTGGGGAATCAGAGTTGGGGAATCAGAGGCAGGGAATTGGATGTGCGGAATCAGAGAGGGGGAATCAGAGGTGGGGAATCAGAGGAGGTGAATCAGAGATGGGGAATCAGAGGCAGGGAATCAGAGTTGGGGATTCAGAGGCGGGGAATCAGATATGGGGAAACAGAGGCGGGGAATCAGAGGCGGGCAAACAGAGGCGGGGAATTAGATATGGGGAATCTAAGGTAGGGAATCAGAGGTGGTGAATCAGTGATGGGGAATCACAGGCGGGGAATCAGAGGCAGGGAATAGAACGCGGGGAATCAGAGGCAGGGACTCAGAGCTGGGGAATCAGAGGAGGGGATTCATAGTTGGGAATCAGAGGCGGGAATCAGATATGGGGAAACAGAGGCGGGGAATCAGAGGCGGTGAAACAGAGGCGGGGAATCAGATATGGGGAATCGGATGCAGGGAATCAGAGGCGGGGAATCAGAGCTGGGGAATCAGAGGCGGGGAATCTGAGTTGGGGCATCAGAGGTGGGGAATTAGATATAGGGAAACAGAGGCTGGGAATCAGAGGCGGGGAAACAGAGGCGGGGAATCAGATATGGGGAATCAGAGGTGGGGAATCAGAGGCAGGGAATCAGATGTGCGGAATCAGAGATGGGGAATAAGAGGCAGGGAATCAGAATCAGAAGCGGGGAATCAGAGGCCGGGAATCAGAGGCCGGGAATCAGATGCTGGGAATAAGAGGCCGGGAATCAGAGGCGGGGAAACAGAGGCGGGGAATCAGATATGGGGAATCAGAGGTGGGGAATCAGAGGCAGGGAATCAGATGTGCGGAATCAGAGATGGGGAATAAGAGGCAGGGAATCAGAATCAGAAGCGGGGAATAAGAGGCCGGGAATCAGAGGCCGGGAATCAGATGCTGGGAATAAGAGGCCGGGAATCAGAGGTGGGGAATCAGATATGGGGAATCAGAGGTGGCGAATCAAAGGCGGTGAATCAGAGATGGGGAATCAGAGGCGGGGAATCAGAGGCAGGGAATCAGATGCGGGGAATCAGAGGCGGGGAATCAGAGCTGGCGAATCAGAGGCTGGGAATCAGAGGTGGGCAATCAGAGGCGGGGAATCAGATATGGGGAATCAGAGGCGGGGAATCAGAGGCGGGGAAACAGAGGCGGGGAATCAAATATAGGGAATCAGAGGTGGGGAATCAGAGGTTGTGAATCAGAGATGGGGAATGAAGGCGGGGAATCAGAGGCAGGGAATCAGACGCGGGGAATCAGAGGCGGGGATTCAGAGCTGGGGAATCAGAGGCGGGGAATCAGAGTTGGGGAATCAGAGGCAGGGAATCAGATATGGGGAATCAGAGGCGGGGAATCAGAGGCGGGGAAACAGAGGCGGGCAATCAGATGTGGGGAATCAGAGGTGGGGAATCAGGGGCAGGGAATCAGTGGCAGGGAATCAGAGGCGGGGAATCAGAGGCGGGGAATCAAAGGCAGGGAATCAGACACGGGGAATCAGAGGCGGGGAATCAGAGATGGGGAATCAGAGGCGGGGAATCAGAGGCAGGGAATCGGATGCCGGGAATCAGAGTCGGGGAATCAGAGCTGGGGAATCAGAGGCGGGGAATCAGAGTTGGGGAATCAGAGGCGGGGAATCAGATATGGGGAAATAGAGTCGGGGAATCAGATATGGGGAATCAGAGGTGTGGAATCAGAGGTTGGGAATCAGAGGCAGCGAATCAGAGGCGGGGAAACAGAGGCGGGGAAACAGAGGCGGGGAATCAGATATGGGGAATCAGAGGTGGGGCATCAGAGGTTGTGAATCACAGATGGGGAATCAGAGGCGGGGAATCAGAGGCAGGGAATCAGACGCGGGGAATCAGAGGCGGGGATTCAGAGCTGGGGAATCAGAAGCGGGGAATCAGAGTTGGGGAATCAGAGCTGGGGAATCAGAGGCGGGGAATCAGAGTTGGGGCATCAGAGGTGGGGAATTAGATATAGGGAAACAGAGGCGGGGAATCAGAGGCGGGGAAACAGAGGCGGGGAATCAGATATGGGGAATCAGAGGTGGGGAATCAGAGGCAGGGAATCAGAAGCGGGGAATCAGAGTTGGGGAATCAGAGGCGGGGAATCAGATATGGGGAATCAGAGGCAGGGAATCAGAGGCGGGGAATCAGAGGCAGGGAATCAGACGCGGGGAATCTGAGGCGGGGAATCAGAGCTGGGGAATCAGAGGTGGGGAATCAGAGTTGGGGAATCAGAGGCAGGGAATTGGATGTGCGGAATCAGAGATGGGGAATCAGAGGTGGGGAATCAGAGGCGGTGAATCAGAGATGGGGAATCAGAGGCGGGGAATCAGAGGCAGGAAATCAGACACGGGGATTCAGAGGCTGGGAATCAGACGGGGGGAAACAAAGGCGGGGAATCAGAGCTGGGGAATCTGAGGCAGGGAATCAGAGTTGGGGATTGAGAGGCGGGGAATCAGAGCTGGGGAATCAGAGGCGGGGAATCATAGTTGGGAATCAGAGGCGGGAATCAGATATGTGGAAACAGAGGCGGGGAATCAGAGGCGGGGAAACAGAGGCGGGGAATCAGATATGGGGAATCGGATGCAGGGAATCAGAGGCGGGGAATCAGAGCTGGGGAATCAGAGGCGGGGAATCAGAGTTGGGGCATCAGAGGTGGGGAATTAGATATAGGGAAACAGAGGCGGGGAATCAGAGGCGGGGAAACAGAGGCGGGGAATCAGATATGGGGAATCAGAGGTGGGGAATCAGAGGCAGGGAATCAGATGTGCGGAATCAGAGATGGGGAATCAGAGGCAGGGAATCAGAAGCGGGGAATCAGAGGCCGGGAATCAGAGGCCGGGAATCAGATGCTGGGAATAAGAGGCCGGGAATCAGAGGAGGGGAATCAGAGTCCGGGAATCAGAGATGGGGATTCAGAGGCGGGGAATGAGATATGGAGAATCAGAGGCGGGGAATCAGAGGCGGGGAAACAGAGGCGGGGAATCAGATATGGGGAATCAGAGGTGGCGAATCAAAGGCGGTGAATCAGTGATGGGGAATCAGAGGCGGGGAATCAGAGGCAGGGAATCAGATGCGGGGAATCAGAGGCGGGGAATCAGAGCTGGCGAATCAGAGGCTGGGAATCAGAGGTGGGCAATCAGAGGCGGGGAATCAGATATGGGGAATCAGAGGCGGGGAATCAGAGGCGGGGAAACAGAGGCGGGGAATCAAATATAGGGAATCAGAGGTGGGGAATCAGAGGTTGTGAATCAGAGATGGGGAATCAAGGCGGGGAATCAGAGGCAGGGAATCAGACGCGGGGAATCAGAGGCGGGGATTCAGAGCTGGGGAATCAGAGGCGGGGAATCAGAGTTGGGGAAGCAGAGGCAGGGAATCAGATATGGGGAATCAGAGGCGGGGAATCAGAGGCGGGGATTCAGAGCTGGGGAATCAGAGGCGGGGAATCAGAGTTGGGGAAGCAGAGTCAGGGAATCAGATATGGGGAATCAGAGGCGGGGAATCAGAGGCCGGGAATCAGATGTGGGGAAACAGAGGCGGGGAATCCGAGGCGGGGAAACAGAGGCGGGGAATCAGATATGGGGAATCAGAGGTGGGGAATCAGAGGTTGGGAATCAGAGGCAGGGAATCAGAGGCTTGGAATCAGATGCAGGGTATCAGATGCGGGGAATCAGAGGCGGGGAATCAGAGCTGGGGAATCAGAGGTGGGGAATCAGATTTGGGGAATCAGAGGTGGGGACTTAGATATTGGGAAACAGAGGCGGGGAATCAGAGGCGGGGAAACAGAGGCGGGGAATCAGATATGGGGAATCAGAGGTGGGGAATCAGAGGCAGGGAATCAGATGTGCGGAATCAGAGATGGGGAATCAGAGGCAGGGAATCAGAATCAGAAGCAGGGAATCAGAGGCCGGGAATCAGAGGCCGGAATCAGATGCTGGGAATCAGAGGCCTGGAATCAGAGGCGGGGAATCAGAGGCAGGGAATCAGATGCGGGGAATCAGAGGTGGGGAATCAGAGCTGGGGAATCAGAGGCGGGGTATTAGAGTTGGGGAATCAGAGGTGGGGAATCAGATATGGGGAAACAGAGGTGGGGAATCAGAGGCGGGGAAACAGAGGCAGGGAATCAGATATGGGGAATCAGAGGTGGGGCATCAGAGGTTGTGAATCACAGATGGGGAATCAGAGGCGGGGAATCAGAGGCAGGGAATCAGACGCGGGGAATCAGAGGTGGGGATTCAGAGCTGGGGAATCAGAAGCGGGGAATCAGAGTTGGGGAATCAGAGGCGGGGAATCAGATATGGGGAATCAGAGGCAGGGAATCAGAGGCGTGGAATCAGAGGCAGGGAATCAGATGCGTAGAATCTGAGGCGGGGAATCAGAGCTGGGGAATCAGAGGTGGGGAATCAGAGTTGGGGAATCAGAGGCAGGGAATTGGATGTGCGGAATCAGAGAGGGGGAATCAGAGGTGGGGAATCAGAGGAGGTGAATCAGAGATGGGGAATCAGAGGCAGGGAATCAGAGTTGGGGATTCAGAGGCGGGGAATCAGATATGGGGAAACAGAGGCGGGGAATCAGAGGCGGGCAAACAGAGGCGGGGAATTAGATATGGGGAATCAGAGGTAGGGAATCAGAGGTGGTGAATCAGTGATGGGGAATCACAGGCGGGGAATCAGAGGCAGGGAATAGAACGCGGGGAATCAGAGGCAGGGAATCAGAGCTGGGGAATCAGAGGAGGGGATTCATAGTTGGGAATCAGAGGCGGGAATCAGATATGGGGAAACAGAGGCGGGGAATCAGAGGCGGTGAAACAGAGGCGGGGAATCAGATATGGGGAATCGGATGCAGGGAATCAGAGGCGGGGAATCAGAGCTGGGGAATCAGAGGCGGGGAATCTGAGTTGGGGCATCAGAGGTGGGGAATTAGATATAGGGAAACAGAGGCGGGGAATCAGAGGCGGGGAAACAGAGGCGGGGAATCAGATATGGGGAATCAGAGGTGGGGAATCAGAGGCAGGGAATCAGATGTGCGGAATCAGAGATGGGGAATAAGAGGCAGGGAATCAGAATCAGAAGCGGGGAATCAGAGGCCGGGAATCAGAGGCCGGGAATCAGATGCTGGGAATAAGAGGCCGGGAATCAGAGGTGGGGAATCAGATATGGGGAATCAGAGGTGGCGAATCAAAGGCGGTGAATCAGAGATGGGGAATCAGAGGCGGGGAATCAGAGGCAGGGAATCAGATGCGGGGAATCAGAGGCGGGGAATCAGAGCTGGCGAATCAGAGGCTGGGAATCAGAGGTGGGCAATCAGAGGCGGGGAATCAGATATGGGGAATCAGAGGCGGGGAATCAGAGGCGGGGAAACAGAGGCGGGGAATCAAATATAGGGAATCAGAGGTGGGGAATCAGAGGTTGTGAATCAGAGATGGGGAATCAAGGCGGGGAATCAGAGGCAGGGAATCAGACGCGGGGAATCAGAGGCGGGGATTCAGAGCTGGGGAATCAGAGGCGGGGAATCAGAGTTGGGGAATCAGAGGCAGGGAATCAGATATGGGGAATCAGAGGCGGGGAATCAGAGGCGGGGAAACAGAGGCGGGGAATCAGATGTGGGGAATCAGAGGTGGGGAATCAGGGGCAGGGAATCAGTGGCAGGGAATCAGAGGCGGGGAATCAGAGGCGGGGAATCAAAGGCAGGGAATCAGACACGGGGAATCAGAGGCGGGGAATCAGAGATGGGGAATCAGAGGCGGGGAATCAGAGGCAGGGAATCGGATGCCGGGAATCAGAGTCGGGGAATCAGAGCTGGGGAATCAGAGGCGGGGAATCAGAGTTGGGGAATCAGAGGCGGGGAATCAGATATGGGGAAATAGAGTCGGGGAATCAGATATGGGGAATCAGAGGTGTGGAATCAGAGGTTGGGAATCAGAGGCAGCGAATCAGAGGCGGGGAAACAGAGGCGGGGAAACAGAGGCGGGGAATCAGATATGGGGAATCAGAGGTGGGGCATCAGAGGTTGTGAATCACAGATGGGGAATCAGAGGCGGGGAATCAGAGGCAGGGAATCAGACGCGGGGAATCAGAGGCGGGAATTCAGAGCTGGGGAATCAGAAGCGGGGAATCAGAGTTGGGGAATCAGAGCTGGGGAATCAGAGGCGGGGAATCAGAGTTGGGGCATCAGAGGTGGGGAATTAGATATAGGGAAACAGAGGCGGGGAATCAGAGGTGGGGAAACAGAGGCGGGGAATCAGATATGGGGAATCAGAGGTGGGGAATCAGAGGCAGGGAATCAGAAGCGGGGAATCAGAGTTGGGGAATCAGAGGCGGGGAATCAGATATGGGGAATCAGAGGCAGGGAATCAGAGGCGGGGAATCAGAGGCAGGGAATCAGACGCGGGGAATCTGAGGCGGGGAATCAGATCTGGGGAATCAGAGGTGGGGAATCAGAGTTGGGGAATCAGAGGCAGGGAATTGGATGTGCGGAATCAGAGATGGGGAATCAGAGGTGGGGAATCAGAGGCGGTGAATCAGAGATGGGGAATCAGAGGCGGGGAATCAGAGGCAGGAAATCAGACACGGGGATTCAGAGGCTGGGAATCAGACGGGGGGAATCAAAGGCGGGGAATCAGAACTGGGGAATCTGAGGCAGGGAATCAGAGTTGGGGATTGAGAGGCGGGGAATCAGAGCTTGGGAATCAGAGGCGGGGAATCATAGTTGGGAATCAGAGGCGGGAATCAGATATGGGGAAACAGAGGTGGGGAATCAGAGGCGGGGAAACAGAGGCGGGGAATCAGATATGGGGAATCGGATGCAGGGAATCAGAGGCGGGGAATCAGAGCTGGGGAATCAGAGGCGGGGAATCAGAGTTGGGGCATCAGAGGTGGGGAATTAGATATAGGGAAACAGAGGCGGGGAATCAGAGGCGGGGAAACAGAGGCGGGGAATCAGATATGGGGAATCAGAGGTGGGGAATCAGAGGCAGGGAATCAGATGTGCGGAATCAGAGATGGGGAATCAGAGGCAGGGAATCAGAAGCGGGGAATCAGAGGCCGGGAATCAGAGGCCGGGAATCAGATGCTGGGAATAAGAGGCCGGGAATCAGAGGAGGGGAATCAGAGTCCGGGAATCAGAGATGGGGATTCAGAGGCGGGGAATGAGATATGGAGAATCAGAGGCGGGGAATCAGAGGCGGGGAAACAGAGGCGGGGAATCAGATATGGGGAATCAGAGGTGGCGAATCAAAGGCGGTGAATCAGTGATGGGGAATCAGAGGCGTTGAATCAGAGGCAGGGAATCAGATGCGGGGAATCAGAGGCGGGGAATCAGAGCTGGCGAATCAGAGGCTGGGAATCAGAGGTGGGCAATCAGAGGCGGGGAATCAGATATGGGGAATCAGAGGCGGGGAATCAGAGGCGGGGAAACAGAGGCGGGGAAACAGAGGTGGGGAATCAGAGGTTGTGAATCAGAGATGGGGAATCAAGGCGGGGAATCAGAGGCAGGGAATCAGACGCGGGGAATCAGAGGCGGGGATTCAGAGCTGGGGAATCAGAGGCGGGGAATCAGAGTTGGGGAAGCAGAGGCAGGGAATCAGATATGGGGAATCAGAGGCGGGGAATCAGAGGCCGGGAATCAGATGTGGGGAAACAGAGGCGGGGAATCCGAGGCGGGGAAACAGAGGCGGGGAATCAGATATGGGGAATCAGAGGTGGGGAATCAGAGGTTGGGAATCAGAGGCAGGGAATCAGAGGCTTGGAATCAGATGCAGGGTATCAGATGCGGGGAATCAGAGGCGGGGAATCAGAGCTGGGGAATCAGAGGTGGGGAATCAGATTTGGGGAATCAGAGGTGGGGACTTAGATATTGGGAAACAGAGGCGGGGAATCAGAGGCGGGGAAACAGAGGCTGGGAATCAGATATGGGGAATCAGAGGTGGGGAATCAGAGGCAGG
Source organism: Narcine bancroftii (assembly GCF_036971445.1). Classification (NCBI taxonomy): domain Eukaryota; kingdom Metazoa; phylum Chordata; class Chondrichthyes; order Torpediniformes; family Narcinidae; genus Narcine; species Narcine bancroftii. The sequence continues at coordinate 265,172,892 of NC_091470.1, forward strand.
GAATCAGATGTGCGGAATCAGAGATGGGGAATCAGAGGCAGGGAATCAGAATCAGAAGCAGGGAATCAGAGGCCGGGAATCAGAGGCCGGAATCAGATGCTGGGAATCAGAGGCCTGGAATCAGAGGCGGGGAATCAGAGGCAGGGAATCAGATGCGGGGAATCAGAGGCGGGGAATCAGAGCTGGGGAATCAGAGGCGGGGTATTAGAGTTGGGGAATCAGAGGTGGGGAATCAGATATGGGGAAACAGAGGTGGGGAATCAGAGGCGGGGAAACAGAGGCAGGGAATCAGATATGGGGAATCAGAGGTGGGGCATCAGAGGTTGTGAATCACAGATGGGGAATCAGAGGCGGGGAATCAGAGGCAGGGAATCAGACGCGGGGAATCAGAGGTGGGGATTCAGAGCTGGGGAATCAGAAGCGGGGAATCAGAGTTGGGGAATCAGAGGCGGGGAATCAGATATGGGGAATCAGAGGCAGGGAATCAGAGGCGTGGAATCAGAGGCAGGGAATCAGACGCGGGGAATCTGAGGCGGGGAATCAGAGCTGGGGAATCAGAGGTGGGGAATCAGAGTTGGGGAATCAGAGGCAGGGAATTGGATGTGCGGAATCAGAGAGGGGGAATCAGAGGTGGGGAATCAGAGGAGGTGAATCAGAGATGGGGAATCAGAGGCGGGGAATCAGAGGCAGGAAATCAGACACGGGGATTCAGAGGCTGGGAATCAGACGGGGGGAATCAAAGGCGGGGAATCAGAGCTGGGGAATCTGAGGCAGGGAATCAGAGTTGGGGATTCAGAGGCGGGGAATCAGATATGGGGAAACAGAGGCGGGGAATCAGAGGCGGGCAAACAGAGGCGGGGAATTAGATATGGGGAATCAGAGGTAGGGAATCAGAGGTGGTGAATCATTAATGGGGAATCACAGGCGGGGAATCAGAGGCAGGGAATAGAACGCGGGGAATCAGAGGCAGGGAATCAGAGCTGGGGAATCAGAGGAGGGGATTCATAGTTGGGAATCAGAGGCGGGAATCAGATATGGGGAAACAGAGGCGGGGAATCAGAGGCGGTGAAACAGAGGCGGGGAATCAGATATGGGGAATCGGATGCAGGGAATCAGAGGCGGGGAATCAGAGCTGGGGAATCAGAGGCGGGGAATCTGAGTTGGGGCATCAGAGGTGGGGAATTAGATATAGGGAAACAGAGGCGGGGAATCAGAGGCGGGGAAACAGAGGCGGGGAATCAGATATGGGGAATCAGAGGTGGGGAATCAGAGGCAGGGAATCAGATGTGCGGAATCAGAGATGGGGAATAAGAGGCAGGGAATCAGAATCAGAAGCGGGGAATCAGAGGCCGGGAATCAGAGGCCGGGAATCAGATGCTTGGAATAAGAGGCCGGGAATCAGAGGCGGGGAAACAGAGGCGGGGAATCAGATATGGGGAATCAGAGGTGGGGAATCAGAGGCAGGGAATCAGATGTGCGGAATCAGAGATGGGGAATAAGAGGCAGGGAATCAGAATCAGAAGCGGGGAATCAGAGGCCGGGAATCAGAGGCCGGGAATTAGATGCTGGGAATAAGAGGCCGGGAATCAGAGGTGGGGAATCAGATATGGGGAATCAGAGGTGGCGAATCAAAGGCGGTGAATCAGAGATGGGGAATCAGAGGCGGGGAATCAGAGGCAGGGAATCAGATGCGGGGAATCAGAGGCGGGGAATCAGAGCTGGCGAATCAGAGGCTGGGAATCAGAGGTGGGCAATCAGAGGCGGGGAATCAGATATGGGGAATCAGAGGCGGGGAATCAGAGGCGGGAAACAGAGGCGGGGAATCAAATATAGGGAATCAGAGGTGGGGAATCAGAGGTTGTGAATCAGAGATGGGGAATCAAGGCGGGGAATCAGAGGCAGGGAATCAGACGCGGGGAATCAGAGGCGGGGATTCAGAGCTGGGGAATCAGAGGCGGGGAATCAGAGTTGGGGAATCAGAGGCAGGGAATCAGAGTCGGGGAAACAGAGGCGGGGAATCAGATATGGGGAATCAGAGGTGGCGAATCAAAGGCGGTGAAACAGAGCTGGGGAATCAGAGGCGGGGAATCAGAGGCGGGGAAACAGAGGCGGGGAATCAGATATGGGGAATCAGAGGTGGGGAATCCGAGGTTGGGAATCAGAGGCAGGGAATCAGAGGCGGAAAATCAGAGGCGGGGAATCAGAGGAAGGGAATCAGATGTGCGGAATTGGAGATGGGGAATCAGAGGCAGGGAATCAGAGGCGGGGAATCAGAGGCGGGGAATCAGAGGCCGGGAATCAGATATGGGGAAACAGAGGCGGGGAATCCGAGGCGGGGAAACAGAGGCGGGGAATCAGATAAGGGGAATCAGAGGTGGGGAAGCAGAGGTTGGGAATCAGAGGCAGGGAATCAGAGGCTTGGAATCAGATGCAGGGAATCAGATGCGGGGAATCAGAGGCGGGGAATCAGAGCTGGGGAATCAGAGGTGGCGAATCAAAGGCGGTGAATCAGAGATGGGGAATCAGAGGCGCGGAATCAGAGGCAGGGAATCAGATGCGGGGAATCAGAGGAGGCGAATCAGAGCTGTCGAATCAGAGGCGGGGAATAGAGGTGGGCAATCAGAGCCGGGGAATCAGATATGGGGAAACAGAGGCGGGGAATCAGATATGGGGAATAAGAGGTGGGGAATCAGAGGTTGTGAATCAGAGATGGGGAATCAAGGCGGGGAATCAGAGGCAGGGAATCAGATGCGGGGAATCAGAGGCGTGGATTCAGAGCTGGGGAATCAGAGGTGGGGAATCAGAGTTGGGGAATCAGAGGCAGGGAATCAGATATGGGGAATCAGAGGCGGGGAATCAGAGGCGGGGAAACAGAGGCGGGGAATCAGATATGGGGAATCAGAGGTGGGGAATCAGGGGCAGGGAATCAGTGGCAGGGAATCAGAGGCGGGGAATCAGAGGCGGGGAATCAGAGGCAGGGAACCAGACACGGGGAATCAGAGGCGGGGAATCAGATATGGGGAATCAGAGGCGGGGAATCAGAGCTGGGGAATCAGAGGCGGGGAATCAGAGGCAGGGAATCAGACGCGGGGAATCAGAGGTGGGGAATCAGAGGCGGTGAATCAGAGATGGGGAATAAGAGGCGGGGAATCAGAGGCAGGAAATCAGACACTAGGATTCAGACGCTGGGAATCAGACGCGGGGAATCAGAGGCGGGGAATGAGATATGGAGAATCAGAGGCGGGGAATCAGAGGCGGGGAAACAGAGGTGGTGAATCAGATATAGGGAATCAGAGGTGGCGAATCAAAGGCGGTGAATCAGAGATGGAGAATCAGAGGCGCGGAATCAGAGGCAGGGAATCAGATGCGGGGAATCAGAGGAGGCGAATCAGAGCTGGCGAATCAGAGGCGGGGAATAGAGGTGGGCAATCAGAGCCGGGGAATCAGATATGGGGAAACAGAGGCGGGGAATCAGATATGGGGAATAAGAGGTGGGGAATCAGAGGTTGTGAATCAGAGATGGGGAATCAAGGCAGGGAATCAGAGGCAGGGAATCAGATGCGGGGAATCAGAGGCGTGGATTCAGAGCTGGGGAATCAGAGGCGGGGAATCAGAGTTTGGGAATCAGAGGCAGGGAATCAGATATGGGGAATCAGAGGCGGGGAATCAGAGGCGGGCAAACAGAGGCGGGGAATCAGATATGGGGAATCAGAGGTGGGGAATCAGGGGCAGGGAATCAGTGGCAGGGAATCAGAGGTGGGGAATCAGAGGCGGGGAATCAGAGGCAGGGAATCAGACACGGGGAATCAGAGGCGGGGAATCAGAGATGGGGAATCAGAGGCGGGGAATCAGAGGCAGGGAATCGGACGCCGGGTATCAGAGGCGGGGAATCAGAGCTGGGGAATCAGAGGCGGGGAATCAGAGTTGGGGAATCAGAGGCGGGGAATCAGATATGGGGAAATAGAGGTGGGGAATCAGATATGGGGAATCAGAGGTGTGGAATCAGAGGTTGGGAATCAGAGGCAGGAAATCAGAGGCGGGGAAACAGAGGCGGGGAATCAGATATGGGGAATCAGAGGTGGGGAATCCGAGGTTGGGAATCAGAGGCAGGGAATCAGAGGCGGAAAATCAGAGGCGGGGAATCAGAGGAAGGGAATCAGATGTGCGGAATCGGAGATGGGGAATCAGAGGCAGGGAATCAGAGGCGGGGAATCAGAGGCGGGGAATCAGAGGCCGGGAATCAGATATGGGGAAACAGAGGCGGGGAATCCGAGGCGGGGAAACAGAGGCGGGGAATCAGATAAGGGGAATCAGAGGTGGGGAAGCAGAGGTTGGGAATCAGAGGCAGGGAATCAGAGGCTTGGAATCAGATGCAGGGAATCAGATGCGGGGAATCAGAGGCGGGGAATCAGAGCTGGGGAATCAGAGGTGGCGAATCAAAGGCGGTGAATCAGAGATGGGGAATCAGAGGCGCGGAATCAGAGGCAGGGAATCAGATGCGGGGAATCAGAGGAGGCGAATCAGAGCTGTCGAATCAGAGGCGGGGAATAGAGGTGGGCAATCAGAGCCGGGGAATCAGATATGGGGAAACAGAGGCGGGGAATCAGATATGGGGAATAAGAGGTGGGGAATCAGAGGTTGTGAATCAGAGATGGGGAATCAAGGCGGGGAATCAGAGGCAGGGAATCAGATGCGGGGAATCAGAGGCGTGGATTCAGAGCTGGGGAATCAGAGGTGGGGAATCAGAGTTGGGGAATCAGAGGCAGGGAATCAGATATGGGGAATCAGAGGCGGGGAATCAGAGGCGGGGAAACAGAGGCGGGGAATCAGATATGGGGAATCAGAGGTGGGGAATCAGGGGCAGGGAATCAGTGGCAGGGAATCAGAGGCGGGGAATCAGAGGCGGGGAATCAGAGGCAGGGAACCAGACACGGGGAATCAGAGGCGGGGAATCAGAGATGGGGAATCAGAGGCGGGGAATCAGAGCTGGGGAATCAGAGGCGGGGAATCAGAGGTGGGGAATCAGAGGCGGTGAATCAGAGATGGGGAATAAGAGGCGGGGAATCAGAAGCGGGGAAACAGAGGTGGTGAATCAGATATGGGGAATCAGAGGTGGCGAATCAAAGGCGGTGAATCAGAGATGGAGAATCAGAGGCGCGGAATCAGAGGCAGGGAATCAGATGCGGGGAATCAGAGGAGGCGAATCAGAGCTGGCGAATCAGAGGCGGGGAATAGAGGTGGGCAATCAGAGCCGGGGAATCAGATATGGGGAAACAGAGGCGGGGAATCAGATATGGGGAATAAGAGGTGGGGAATCAGAGGTTGTGAATCAGAGATGGGGAATCAAGGCAGGGAATCAGAGGCAGGGAATCAGATGCGGGGAATCAGAGGCGTGGATTCAGAGCTGGGGAATCAGAGGCGGGGAATCAGAGGCGGGGAAACAGAGGCGGGGAATCAGATATGGGGAATCAGAGGTGGGGAATCAGGGGCAGGGAATCAGTGGCAGGGAATCAGAGGTGGGGAATCAGAGGCGGGGAATCAGAGGCAGGGAATCAGACACGGGGAATCAGAGGCGGGGAATCAGAGATGGGGAATCAGAGGCGGGGAATCAGAGGCAGGGAATCGGACGCCGGGTATCAGAGGCGGGGAATCAGAGCTGGGGAATCAGAGGCGGGGAATCAGAGTTGGGGAATCAGAGGCGGGGAATCAGATATGGGGAAATAGAGGTGGGGAATCAGATATGGGGAATCAGAGGTGTGGAATCAGAGGTTGGGAATCAGAGGCAGGAAATCAGAGGCGGGGAAACAGAGGCGGGGCATCAGATATGGTGAATCAGAGGTGGCGAATCAAAGGCGGTGAAACAGAGATGGGGAATCAGGGCAGGGAATCAGAGGCAGGGAATCAGAGCTGGGGAAACAGAGGCGGGGAATCAGATATGGGGAATCAGAGGTGGGGAATCAGGGGCGGGGAATCAGTGGCAGGGAATCAGAGCTGGGGAATCAGAGGTGGGGAATCAGAGCTGGGGAAACAGAGGCGGGGAATCAGATATGGGGAATCAGAGGTGGGGAATCAGGGGCGGGGAATCAGTGGCAGGGAATCAGAGGTCGGGAATAAAAGGCGGGGAATCAGAGTTGGAGAATCAGAGGCGGGGAATCAGAGTTGGGGAATCAGAGGTGGGGAATTAGAGGTTGCGAATCAGAGGCAGGGAATCAGAGGTGGGGAATCAGAGGCGGGGAATCAGAGGCAGGGAATCGGATGTGCGGAATCAGAGATGGGGAATCAGAGGTGGGGATTCAGAGGTGGTGAATCAGAGAAGGGGAATCAGAGGCGGGGAATCAGAGGCAGGGAATCAGACGCAGGGAATCAAAGGCGGGGAATCATAGCTGGCGAATTAGAGGAGGGGAATCAGAGTTGGGGAATCAGAGGCGGGGAATCAGATATGGGGAAACAGAGGCGGGGAATCAGAGGCGGGGAAACAGAGGCGGGAAATCAGATATGGGGAATCAGAGGTGGGGAATCAGGGGCAGGGAATCAGTGGCAGGGAATCAGACGCGGGGAATCAGAGGCGGGGAATCAGATGCAGGGAATCAGACACGGGGAATCAGAGGCGGGGAATCAGAGATGGGGAATCAGAGGCGGGGAATCAGAGGCAGGGAATCGGATGCCGGAAATCAGAGACGGGAAATCAGAGCTGGGGAATCAGAGGAGGGGAATCAGAGTTGGGGAATCAGAGGCGGCGAAGCAGATATGGGGAAAATGAGGCGGGGAATCAGATATGGGGAATCAAAGGCGGGGAATCAGATATGGGGAATCAGAGGCTGGGAATCAGAGGGGGGGAAACAGAGGCGGGGAATAAGATATGGGGAATCAGAGGCGGGGAATCAGAGTTGGGGAATCAGAGGCAGGGAATCAGATATGGGGAATCAGAGGCGGGGAATCAGAGGCGGGGAAACAGGCGGGGAATCAGATATGGGGAATCAGAAGTGGGGAATCAGGGGCAGGGAATCAGTGGCAGGGAATCAGAGGGGGGGAATCAGAGGCGGGGAATCAGAGTAAGGGAATCAGACACGGGGAATCAGAGGCGGGGAATCAGAGATGGGGAATCAGAGGCGGGGAATCAGAGTCAGGGAATCGGACGCCGGGAATCAGAGGCGGGGAATCAGAGCTGGGGAATCAGAGGCGGGGAATCAGAGTTGGGGAATCAGAGGCGGGGAATCAGATATGGGGAAATAGAGTCGGGGAATCAGATATGGGGAATCAGAGGTGTGGAATCAGAGGTTGGGAATCAGAGGCAGCGAATCAGAGGCGGGGAAACAGAGGCGGGGAATCAGATATGGGGAATCAGAGGTGGCGAAACAAAGGCGGTGAAACAGAGATGGGGAATCAGGGCAGGGAATCAGAGGCAGGGAATCAGAGCTGGGGAAACAGAGGCGGGGAATCAGATATGGGGAATCAGAGGTGGGGAATCAGGGGCGGGGAATCAGTGGCAGGGAAAGAGCTGGGGAATCAGAGGTGGGGAATCAGAGCTGGGGAAACAGAGGCGGGGAATCAGATATGGGGAATCAGAGGTGGGGAATCAGGGGCGGGGAATCAGTGGCAGGGAATCGGATGCCGGAAATCAGAGGCGGGAAATCAGAGCTGGGGAATCAGAGGCGGGGAATCAGAGTTGGGGAATCAGACGCGGGGAATCAGAGGCGGGGATTCAGAGCTGGGGAATCAGAGGCGGTGGAATCAGAGTTGGGGAATCAGAGGCGGGGAATCAGATATGGGGAATAAGAGGCAGGGAATCAGAGGCGGGAAAACAGAGGCGGGGAATCAGATATGGGGAATCAGAGGTGGGGAATCAGGGCAGGGAATCAGAGGCAGGGAATCAGAGCTGGGGAAACAGAGGCGGGGAATCAGATATGGGGAATCAGAGGTGGGGAATCAGGGGCGGGGAATCAGTGGCAGGGAAAGAGCTGGGGAATCAGAGGTGGGGAATCAGAGCTGGGGAAACAGAGGCGGGGAATCAGATATGGGGAATCAGAGGTGGGGAATCAGGGGCGGGGAATCAGTGGCAGGGAATCGGATGCCGGAAATCAGAGGCGGGAAATCAGAGCTGGGGAATCAGAGGCGGGGAATCAGAGTTGGGGAATCAGACGCGGGGAATCAGAGGCGGGGATTCAGAGCTGGGGAATCAGAGGCGGTGGAATCAGAGTTGGGGAATCAGAGGCGGGGAATCAGATATGGGGAATAAGAGGCACGGAATCAGAGGCGGGAAAACAGAGGCGGGGAATCAGATATGGGGAATCAGAGGTGGGGAATCAGGGGCAGGGAATCAGTGGCAGGGAATCAGATGAAGGAATCAGAGGCGGGGAATCAGAGGTGGGGAATCAGGGGCAGGGAATCAGTGGCAGGGAATCAGAGGCGGGGAATCAGAGGCGGGGAATCAGAGGCAGGGAACCAGACACGGGGAATCAGAGGCGGGGAATCAGAGATGGGGAATCAGAGGCGGGGAATCAGAGCTGGGGAATCAGAGGCGGGGAATCAGAGGCAGGGAATCAGACGCGGGGAATCAGAGGTGTGGAATCAGAGGCGGTGAATCAGAGATGGGGAATAAGAGGCGGGGAATCAGAGGCAGGAAATCAGACACGGGGATTCAGACGCTGGGAATCAGACGCGGGGAATCAGAGGCGGGGAATGAGATATGGAGAATCAGAGGCGGGGAATCAGAGGCGGGGAAACAGAGGTGGTGAATCAGATATGGGGAATCAGAGGTGGCGAATCAAAGGCGGTGAATCAGAGATGGAGAATCAGAGGCGCGGAATCAGAGGCAGGGAATCAGATGCGGGGAATCAGAGGAGGCGAATCAGAGCTGGCGAATCAGAGGCGGGGAATAGAGGTGGGCAATCAGAGCCGGGGAATCAGATATGGGGAAACAGAGGCGGGGAATCAGATATGGGGAATAAGAGGTGGGGAATCAGAGGTTGTGAATCAGAGATGGGGAATCAAGGCAGGGAATCAGAGGCAGGGAATCAGATGCGGGGAATCAGAGGCGTGGATTCAGAGCTGGGGAATCAGAGGCAGGGAATCAGAGTTTGGGAATCAGAGGCAGGGAATCAGATATGGGGAATCAGAGGCGGGGAATCAGAGGCGGGGAAACAGAGGCGGGGAATCAGATATGGGGAATCAGAGGTGGGGAATCAGGGGCAGGGAATCAGTGGCAGGGAATCAGAGGTGGGGAATCAGAGGCGGGGAATCAGAGGCAGGGAATCAGTCACGGGGAATCAGAGGCGGGGAATCAGAGATGGGGAATCAGAGGCGGGGAATCAGAGGCAGGGAATCGGACGCCGGGTATCAGAGGCGGGGAATCAGAGCTGGGGAATCAGAGGCGGGGAATCAGAGTTGGGGAATCAGAGGCGGGGAATCAGATATGGGGAAATAGAGGTGGGGAATCAGATATGGGGAATCAGAGGTGTGGAATCAGAGGTTGGGAATCAGAGGCAGGGAATCAGAGGCGGGGAAACAGAGGCGGGGAATCAGATATGGTGAATCAGAGGTGGCGAATCAAAGGCGGTGAAACAGAGATGGGGAATCAGGGCAGGGAATCAGAGGCAGGGAATCAGAGCTGGGGAAACAGAGGCGGGGAATCAGAGCTGGGGAAACAGAGGCGGGGAATCAGATATGGGGAATCAGAGGTGGGAATCAGGGGCGGGGAATCAGTGGCAGGGAATCAGAGGCCGGGAATAAAAGGCGGGGAATCAGAGATGGAGAATCAGAGGCGGGGAATCAGAGTTGGGGAATCAGAGGTGGGGAATTAGAGGTTGCGAATCAGAGGCAGGGAATCAGAGGCGGGGAATCAGAGGCGGGGAATCAGAGGCAGGGAATCGGATGGGCGGAATCAGAGATGGGGAATCAGAGGTGGGGATTCAGAGGTGGTGAATCAGAGAAGGGGAATCAGAGGCGGGGAATCAGAGGCAGGGAATCAGACGCAGGGAATCAAAGCCGGGGAATCATAGCTGGCGAATTAGAGGAGGGGAATCAGAGTTGGGGAATCAGAGGCGGGGAATCAGATATGGGGAAACAGAGGCGGGGAATCAGAGGCGGGGAAACAGAGGCGGGAAATCAGAAATGGGGAATCAGAGGTGGGGAATCAGGGGCAGGGAATCAGTGGCAGGGAATCAGACGCGGGGAATCAGAGGCGGGGAATCAGATGCAGGGAATCAGACACGGGGAATCAGAGGCGGGGAATCAGAGATGGGGAATCAGAGGCGGGGAATCAGAGGCAGGGAATCGGATGCCGGAAATCAGAGGCGGGAAATCAGAGCTGGGGAATCAGAGGTGGGGAATCAGAGTTGGGGAATCAGAGGCGGCGAAGCAGATATGGGGAAAATGAGGCGGGGAATCAGATATGGGGAATCAAAGGCGGGGAATCAGATATGGGGAATCAGAGGCTGGGAATCAGAGGGGGGGAAACAGAGGCGGGGAATAAGATATGGGGAATCAGAGGCGGGGAATCAGAGTTGGGGAATCAGAGGCAGGGAATCAGATATGGGGAATCAGAGGCGGGGAATCAGAGGCGGGGAAACAGGCGGGGAATCAGATATGGGGAATCAGAAGTGGGGAATCAGGGGCAGGGAATCAGTGGCAGGGAATCAGAGGGGGGGAATCAGAGGCGGGGAATCAGAGTAAGGGAATCAGACACGGGGAATCAGAGGCGGGGAATCAGAGATGGGGAATCAGAGGCGGGGAATCAGAGGCAGGGAATCGGACGCCGGGAATCAGAGGCGGGGAATCAGAGCTGGGGAATCAGAGGCGGGGAATCAGAGTTGGGGAATCAGAGGCGGGGAATCAGATATGGGGAAATAGAGTCGGGGAATCAGATATGGGGAATCAGAGGTGTGGAATCAGAGGTTGGGAATCAGAGGCAGCGAATCAGAGGCGGGGAAACAGAGGCGGGGAATCAGATATGGGGAATCAGAGGTGGCGAAACAAAGGCGGTGAAACAGAGATGGGGAATCAGGGCAGGGAATCAGAGGCAGGGAATCAGAGCTGGGGAAACAGAGGCGGGGAATCAGATATGGGGAATCAGAGGTGGGGAATCAGGGGCGGGGAATCAGTGGCAGGGAAAGAGCTGGGGAATCAGAGGTGGGGAATCAGAGCTGGGGAAACAGAGGCGGGGAATCAGATATGGGGAATCAGAGGTGGGGAATCAGGGGCGGGGAATCAGTGGCAGGGAATCGGATGCCGGAAATCAGAGGCGGGAAATCAGAGCTGGGGAATCAGAGGCGGGGAATCAGAGTTGGGGAATCAGAGATGGAGAATCAGAGGCGCGGAATCAGAGGCAGGGAATCAGATGCGGGGAATCAGAGGAGGCGAATCAGAGCTGGCGAATCAGAGGCGGGGAATAGAGGTGGGCAATCAGAGCCGGGGAATCAGATATGGGGAAACAGAGGCGGGGAATCAGATATGGGGAATAAGAGGTGGGGAATCAGAGGTTGTGAATCAGAGATGGGGAATCAAGGCAGGGAATCAGAGGCAGGGAATCAGATGCGGGGAATCAGAGGCGTGGATTCAGAGCTGGGGAATCAGAGGCAGGGAATCAGAGTTTGGGAATCAGAGGCAGGGAATCAGATATGGGGAATCAGAGGCGGGGAATCAGAGGCGGGGAAACAGAGGCGGGGAATCAGATATGGGGAATCAGAGGTGGGGAATCAGGGGCAGGGAATCAGTGGCAGGGAATCAGAGGTGGGGAATCAGAGGCGGGGAATCAGAGGCAGGGAATCAGTCACGGGGAATCAGAGGCGGGGAATCAGAGATGGGGAATCAGAGGCGGGGAATCAGAGGCAGGGAATCGGACGCCGGGTATCAGAGGCGGGGAATCAGAGCTGGGGAATCAGAGGCGGGGAATCAGAGTTGGGGAATCAGAGGCGGGGAATCAGATATGGGGAAATAGAGGTGGGGAATCAGATATGGGGAATCAGAGGTGTGGAATCAGAGGTTGGGAATCAGAGGCAGGGAATCAGAGGCGGGGAAACAGAGGCGGGGAATCAGATATGGTGAATCAGAGGTGGCGAATCAAAGGCGGTGAAACAGAGATGGGGAATCAGGGCAGGGAATCAGAGGCAGGGAATCAGAGCTGGGGAAACAGAGGCGGGGAATCAGAGCTGGGGAAACAGAGGCGGGGAATCAGATATGGGGAATCAGAGGTGGGAATCAGGGGCGGGGAATCAGTGGCAGGGAATCAGAGGCCGGGAATAAAAGGCGGGGAATCAGAGATGGAGAATCAGAGGCGGGGAATCAGAGTTGGGGAATCAGAGGTGGGGAATTAGAGGTTGCGAATCAGAGGCAGGGAATCAGAGGCGGGGAATCAGAGGCGGGGAATCAGAGGCAGGGAATCGGATGGGCGGAATCAGAGATGGGGAATCAGAGGTGGGGATTCAGAGGTGGTGAATCAGAGAAGGGGAATCAGAGGCGGGGAATCAGAGGCAGGGAATCAGACGCAGGGAATCAAAGCCGGGGAATCATAGCTGGCGAATTAGAGGAGGGGAATCAGAGTTGGGGAATCAGAGGCGGGGAATCAGATATGGGGAAACAGAGGCGGGGAATCAGAGGCGGGGAAACAGAGGCGGGAAATCAGAAATGGGGAATCAGAGGTGGGGAATCAGGGGCAGGGAATCAGTGGCAGGGAATCAGACGCGGGGAATCAGAGGCGGGGAATCAGATGCAGGGAATCAGACACGGGGAATCAGAGGCGGGGAATCAGAGATGGGGAATCAGAGGCGGGGAATCAGAGGCAGGGAATCGGATGCCGGAAATCAGAGGCGGGAAATCAGAGCTGGGGAATCAGAGGTGGGGAATCAGAGTTGGGGAATCAGAGGCGGCGAAGCAGATATGGGGAAAATGAGGCGGGGAATCAGATATGGGGAATCAAAGGCGGGGAATCAGATATGGGGAATCAGAGGCTGGGAATCAGAGGGGGGGAAACAGAGGCGGGGAATAAGATATGGGGAATCAGAGGCGGGGAATCAGAGTTGGGGAATCAGAGGCAGGGAATCAGATATGGGGAATCAGAGGCGGGGAATCAGAGGCGGGGAAACAGGCGGGGAATCAGATATGGGGAATCAGAAGTGGGGAATCAGGGGCAGGGAATCAGTGGCAGGGAATCAGAGGGGGGGAATCAGAGGCGGGGAATCAGAGTAAGGGAATCAGACACGGGGAATCAGAGGCGGGGAATCAGAGATGGGGAATCAGAGGCGGGGAATCAGAGGCAGGGAATCGGACGCCGGGAATCAGAGGCGGGGAATCAGAGCTGGGGAATCAGAGGCGGGGAATCAGAGTTGGGGAATCAGAGGCGGGGAATCAGATATGGGGAAATAGAGTCGGGGAATCAGATATGGGGAATCAGAGGTGTGGAATCAGAGGTTGGGAATCAGAGGCAGCGAATCAGAGGCGGGGAAACAGAGGCGGGGAATCAGATATGGGGAATCAGAGGTGGCGAAACAAAGGCGGTGAAACAGAGATGGGGAATCAGGGCAGGGAATCAGAGGCAGGGAATCAGAGCTGGGGAAACAGAGGCGGGGAATCAGATATGGGGAATCAGAGGTGGGGAATCAGGGGCGGGGAATCAGTGGCAGGGAAAGAGCTGGGGAATCAGAGGTGGGGAATCAGAGCTGGGGAAACAGAGGCGGGGAATCAGATATGGGGAATCAGAGGTGGGGAATCAGGGGCGGGGAATCAGTGGCAGGGAATCGGATGCCGGAAATCAGAGGCGGGAAATCAGAGCTGGGGAATCAGAGGCGGGGAATCAGAGTTGGGGAATCAGACGCGGGGAATCAGAGGCGGGGATTCAGAGCTGGGGAATCAGAGGCGGTGGAATCAGAGTTGGGGAATCAGAGGCGGGGAATCAGATATGGGGAATAAGAGGCAGGGAATCAGAGGCGGGAAAACAGAGGCGGGGAATCAGATATGGGGAATCAGAGGTGGGGAATCAGGGGCAGGGAATCAGTGGCAGGGAATCAGATGAAGGAATCAGAGGCGGGGAATCAGAGGCAGGGAATCAGACACGGGGAATCAGAGGCGGGGAATCAGAGATGGGGAATCAGAGGCGGGGAATCAGAGGCAGGGAATCGGATGCCGGGAATCAGAGGCGGGAAATCAGAGCTGTGGAATCAGAGGCGGGGAATCAGAGTTGGGGAATCAGAGGCGGCGAAGCAGATATGGGGAAATAGAGGCGGGGAATCAGATATGGGGAATCAGAGGCAGGGAATCAGATATGGGGAATCAGAGGCTGGGAATCAGGGGCGGGGAATCAGTGGCAGGGAATCAGAGGCGTGGAATCAGAGGCGGGGAATCAGGGGCGGGGAATCAGTGGCAGGGAATCAGAGGCTGGGAATCAGAGGCGGGGAATCAGAGGCTGGGAATCAGATACGGGGAATCAGAGGTGGGGAATCAGAGATGGGGAATCAGAGGCGGGGAATCAGAGGCAGGGAATCAGATGCGGGGAATCAGAGGCGGGGAATCAGAGCTGGGGGAATCAGAGGTGGGGAATCAGAGGCGGTGAATCAGAGATGGGGAATCAGAGGCTGGGAATCAGATGGGGGGAATCAAAGGCGGGGAATCAGAGCTGGTGAATCAGAGGCAGGGCATCAGAGTTGGGGATTCAGAGGCGGGGAATCAGATATGGGGAAACAGAGGCGGGGAATCAGAGGCGGGCAAACAGAGGCGGGGAATTAGATATGGGGAATCAGAGGTGGGGAATCAGATGTGGTGAATCAGAGATGGTGAATCAAAGGCAGGGAATAGAACGCGGGGAATCAGAGGCAGGGAATCAGAGCTGGGGAATCAGAGGCGGGGAATCAGATATGGGGAAACAGAGGCGGGGAATCAGAGGCGGGGAAACAGAGGCGGGGAATCAGACATGGGGAATCAGATGCGGGGAATCAGAGGCGGGGAATCAGAGCTGGGGAATCAGAGGCGGGGAATCAGAGTTGGGGCATCAGAGGTGGGGAATTAGATATGGGGAAACAGAGGCGGGGAATCAGAGGCGGGGAAACAGAGGCGGGGAATCAGATATGGGGAATCAGAGGTGGGGAATCAGAGGCAGGAAATCAGATGTGCGGAATCAGAGATGGGGAATCAGAGGCAGGGAATCAGAATCAAAAGCGGGGAATCAAAGGCCGGGAATCAGAGGCCGTGAATCAAATGCTGGGAATAAGAGGCCGGGAATCAGAGGTGGGGAATCAGAGTCCGGGAATCAGAGATGGGGATTCAGAGGCGGGGAATGAGATATGGAGAATCAGAGGCGGGGAATCAGAGGCGGGGATTCAGAGCTGGGGAATCAGAGGCGGGGAATCAGAGTTGGGGAATCAGAGGCAGGGATTCAGATATGGGGAATCAGAGGCGGGGAATCAGAGGCGGGGAAACAGAGGCGGGGAATCAGATATGGGGAATCAGAAGTGGGGAATCAGGGGCGGGGAATCATAGATGGGGAATCAGAGGCGGGGAATCAGAGGCAGGGAATCGGACGCCGGGAATCAGAGGCGGGGAATCAGAGCTGGGGAATCAGAGGCGGGGAATCAGAGTTGGGGAATCAGAGGCGGGGAATCAGATATGGGGAAATAGAGGCGGGGAATCAGATATGGGGAATCAGAGGTTGGGAATCAGAGGCAGGGAATCAGAGGCGGGGAAACAGAGGCGGGGAATCAGATATGGGGAATCAGAGGTGGCGAATCATAGGCGGTGAAACAGAGATGGGGAGTCAGGGGAGGGAATCAGAGGCAGGGAATCAGAGCTGGGGAAACAGAGGCGGGGAATCAGATATGGGGAATCAGAGGTGGGGAATCAGGGGCGGGGAATCAGTGGCAGGGAATCAGAGCTGGGGAATCAGAGGTGGGGAATCGGAGCTGGGGAAACAGAGGCGGAGAATCAGATATGGTGAATCAGAGGTGGGGAATCAGGGGCGGGGAATCAGTGGCAGGGAATCAGAGGCCGGGAATAAAAGGCGGGGAATCAGAGCTGGGGAATCAGAGGCGGGGAGAGTTGGGGAATCAGAGGAGGGGAATCAGATATGGGGAAACAGAGGCCGGGAATCAGAGGCAGGGAAACAGAGGCGGGGAATCAGATATGGGGAATCAGAGGTGGGGAATTAGAGGTTGCGAATCAGAGGCAGGGAATCAGAGGCGGGAAATCAGAGGCGGGGAATCAGAGGCAGGGAATCGGATGTGCTGAATCAGAGATGGGGAATCAGAGGTGGGGATTCAGAGGTGGTGAATCAGAGAAGGGGAATCAGAGGCGGGGAATCAGAGGCAGGGAATCAGACGCAGGGAATCAGAGGAGGGGAATCATAGCTGGCGAATTAGAGGAGGGGAATCAGAGTTGGGGAATCAGAGGCGGGGAATCAGATGTGGGGAAACAGAGGCGGGGAATCAGAGGCGGGGAAACAGAGGCGGGGAATCAGATATGGGGAATCAGGGTTGGGGAATCAGGGGCAGGGAATCAGTGGCAGGGAATCAGACGCGGGGAATCAGAGGCGGGGAATCAGAGGCAGGGAATCAGACACGGGGAGTCAGAGGCGGGGAATCAGAGATGGGGAATCAGAGGCGGGGAATCAGAGGCAGGGAATCGGATGCCGGAAATCAGAGGCGGGAAATCAGAGCTGGGGAATCAGAGGAGGGGAATCAGATTTGGGGAATCAGAGGCGGCGAAGCAGATATGGGGAAAATAAGGCGGGGAATCAGATATGGGGAATCAGAGGCGGGGAATCAGATATGGGGAATCAGAGGCTGGGAATCAGAGGGGGGGAAACAGAGGCGGGGAATAAGATATGTGGAATCAGAGGTGGGGAATCAGGGGCTGGGAATCAGTGGCAGGGAATCAGAGGCGGCGAAACAGAGGTGGGGAATCAGATATGGGGAATCAGAGGTGGCGAATCAAAGGCGGTGAATCAGAGATGGGGAATCAGAGGCGGGGAATCAGAGGCAGGGAATCAGATGCGGGGAATCAGAGGCGGGGAATCAGAGCTGGCGAATCAGAGGTGGGGAATCAGAGGTGGGCAATCAGAGCCGGGGAATCAGATATGGGGAATCAGAGGCGGGGAATCAGAGGCGGGGAAACAGATGCGGGGAATCAGATATGGGGAATCAGAGGTGGGGAATCAAAGGTTGTGAATCAGAGATGGGGAATCAAGGCGGGGAATCAGAGGCAGGGAATCAGACGCGGGGAATCAGAGGCGGGGATTCAGAGCTGGGGAATCAGAGGCGGGGAATCACAGTTGGGGAATCAGAGGCAGGGAATCAGATATGGGAAATCAGAGGCGGGGAATCAGAGGCGGGGAAACAGGCGGGGAATCAGATATGGGCAATCAGAAGTGGGGAATCAGGGGCAGGGAATCAGTGGCAGGGAATCAGAGGCGGGGAATCAGAGGCGGGGAATCAGAGGCAGGGAATCAGACACGGGGAATCAGAGGCGGGGAATCAGAGATGGGGAATCAGAGGCGGGGAATCAGAGGCAGGGAATCGGATGCCGGGAATCAGAGGCGGGGAATCAGAGCTGGGGAATCAGAGGCGGGGAATCAGAGTTGGGGAAGCAGAGGCGGGGAATGAGATATGGGGAAATAGAGGCGGGGAATCAGATATGGGGAATCAGAGGTGTGGAATCAGAGTTTGGGAATCAGAGGCAGGGAATCAGATATGGGGAATCAGAGGTGGCGAATCAAAGGCGGTGAAACAGAGATGGGGAATCGGTGCAGGGAATCAGAGGCAGGGAATCAGAGCTGGGGAAACAGAGGCGGGGAATCAGATATGGGGAATCAGAGGTGGGGAATCAGGGGCGGGGAATCAGTGGCAGGGAATCAGAGCTGGGGAATCCGAGGTGGGGAATCAGAGCTGGGGAAACAGAGGCGGGGAATCAGATATGGGGAATCAGAGGTGGGGAATCAGGGGCGGGGAATCAGTGGCAGGGAATCAGAGGCCGGGAATAAAAGGCGGGGAATCAGAGCTGGGGAATCAGAGGCGGGGAATCAGAGTTGGGGAATCAGAGGAGGGGAATCAGATATGGGGAAACAGAGGACGGGAATCAGAGGCAGGGAAACAGAGGCGGGGAATCAGATTTGGGGAATCAGAGGTGGGGAATTAGAGGTTGCGAATCAGAGGCAGGGAATCAGAGGCGGGGAATCAGAGGCGGGGAATCAGAGGCAGGGAATCGGATGTGCGGAATCAGAGATGGGGAATCAGAGGTCGGGATTCAGAGGTGGTGAATCAGAGAAGGGGAATCAGAGGCGGGGAATCAGAGGCAGGGAATCAGATGCAGGGAATCAGAGGCGGGGAAACATAGCTGGCGAATTAGAGGAGGAGATTCAGAGTTGGGGAATCAGAGGCGGGGAATCAGATATGGGGAAAGAGAGGCGGGGAATCAGAGGCGGGGAAACAGAGGCGGGGAATCAGATATGGGGAATCAGAGGTGGGGAATCAGGGGCAGGGAATCAGTGGCAGGGAATCAGACGAGGGGAATCAGAGGCGGGGAATCAGAGGCAGGGAATCAGACACGGGGAATCAGAGGCGGGGAATCAGAGGCAGGGAATCGGATGCCGGAAATCAGAGGCGGGAAATCAGAGCTGGGGAATCAGAGGCGGGGAATCAGAGTTGGGGAATCAGAGGCGGCGAAGCAGATATGGGGAAAATGAGGCGGGGAATCAGATATGGGGAATCAGAGGCGGGGAATCAGATATGGGGAATCAGAGGCTGGGAATCAGAGGCAGGGAATCAGATGTGCGGAATCAGAGATGGGGAATCAGAGGCCGGGAATCAAATGCTGGGAATAAGAGGCCGGGGATCAGAGGTGGGGAATCAGAGTCCGGGAATCAGAGATGGGGATTCAGAGGCGGGGAATGAGATATGGAGAATCAGAGGCGGGGAATCAGAGGCGGGGATTCAGAGCTGGGGAATCAGAGGCGGGGAATCAGAGTTGGGGAATCAGAGGCAGGGAATCATATATGGGGAATCAGAGGCGGGGAATCAGAGGTGGGGAAACAGAGGCGGGGAATCAGATATGGGGAATCAGAAGTGGGGAATCAGGGGCAGGGAATCAGTGGCAGGGAATCAGAGGCGGGGAATCAGAGGCGGGGAATCAGAGGCAGGGAATCAGACACGGGGAATCAGAGGCGGGGAATCAGAGATGGGGAATCAGAGGCGGGGAATCAGAGGCAGGGAATCGGACGTCGGGAATCAGAGGCGGGGAATCAGAGCTGGGGAATCAGAGGCAGGGAATCAGAGTTGGGGAATCAGAGGCGGGGAATCAGATATGGGGAAGTAGAGGCGGGGAATCAGATATGGGGAATCAGAGGTGTGGAATCAGAGGATGGGAATCAGAGGCAGGGAATCAGAGGCGGGGAAACAGAGGCTGGGAATAAGATATGGGGAATCAGAGGTGGCGAATCAAAGGCGGTGAAACAGAGATGGGGAATCAGGGCAGGGAATCAGAGGCAGGGAATCAGAGCTGGGGAAACAGAAGGGGGGAATCAGATATGGGGAATCAGAGGTGGGGAATCAGGGGCGGGTAATCAGTGGCAGGGAATCAGAGCTGGGGAATCAGAGGTGGGGAATCAGAGCTGGGGAAACAGAGGCGGGGAATCAGAGCTGGGGAATCAGAGGCAGGGAATCAGAGGCAGGGAATCGGATGTGCGGAATCAGAGACGGTGAATCAGAGGCAGGGACTCAGACGCAGGGAATCAAAGGCGGGGAATCATAGCTGGCGAATTAGAGGAGGGGAATCAGAGTTGGGGAATCAGAGGCGGGGAATCAGATATGGGGAAACAGAGGCGGGGAATCAGAGGCGGGGAAACAGAGGCGGGGAATCAGATATGGGGAATCAGAGGTGGGGAATCCGGGGCAGGGAATCAGTGGCAGGGAATCAGACGTGGGGAATCAGAGGCGGGGAACCAGATGCAGGGAATCAGACACGGGGAATCAGAGGCGGGGAATCAGAGATGGGGAATCAGAGGAGGGGAATCAGAGTTGGGGAATCAGAGGCGGCGAAGCAGATATGGGGAAAATGAGGGGGGGAATCAGATATGGGGAATCAAAGGCGGGGAATCAGATATGGGGAATCAGAGGCTGGGAATCAGAGGGGGGGAAACAGAGGCGGGGAATAAGATATGCGGAATCAGAGGCGGGGAATCAGAGTTGGGGAATCAGAGGCAGGGAATCAGATATGGGGAATCAGAGGCGGGGAATCAGAGGCGGGGAAACAGGCGGGGAATCAGATATGGGGAATCAGAAGTGGGGAATCAGGGGCAGGGAATCAGTGGCAGGGAATCAGAGGGGGGGAATCAGAGTTGGGGAATCAGAGGCGGCGAAGCAGATATGGGGAAAATGAGGCGGGGAATCAGATATGGGGAATCAGAGGCGGGGAATCAGATATGGGGAATCAGAGGCTGGGAATCAGAGGCAGGGAATCAGATGTGCGGAATCAGAGATGGGGAATCAGAGGCCGGGAATCAAATGCTGGGAATAAGAGGCCGGGGATCAGAGGTGGGGAATCAGAGTCCGGGAATCAGAGATGGGGATTCAGAGGCGGGGAATGAGATATGGAGAATCAGAGGCGGGGAATCAGAGGCGGGGATTCAGAGCTGGGGAATCAGAGGCGGGGAATCAGAGTTGGGGAATCAGAGGCAGGGAATCATATATGGGGAATCAGAGGCGGGGAATCAGAGGTGGGGAAACAGAGGCGGGGAATCAGATATGGGGAATCAGAAGTGGGGAATCAGGGGCAGGGAATCAGTGGCAGGGAATCAGAGGCGGGGAATCAGAGGCGGGGAATCAGAGGCAGGGAATCAGACACGGGGAATCAGAGGCGGGGAATCAGAGATGGGGAATCAGAGGCGGGGAATCAGAGGCAGGGAATCGGACGTCGGGAATCAGAGGCGGGGAATCAGAGCTGGGGAATCAGAGGCAGGGAATCAGAGTTGGGGAATCAGAGGCGGGGAATCAGATATGGGGAAGTAGAGGCGGGGAATCAGATATGGGGAATCAGAGGTGTGGAATCAGAGGATGGGAATCAGAGGCAGGGAATCAGAGGCGGGGAAACAGAGGCTGGGAATAAGATATGGGGAATCAGAGGTGGCGAATCAAAGGCGGTGAAACAGAGATGGGGAATCAGGGCAGGGAATCAGAGGCAGGGAATCAGAGCTGGGGAAACAGAAGGGGGGAATCAGATATGGGGAATCAGAGGTGGGGAATCAGGGGCGGGTAATCAGTGGCAGGGAATCAGAGCTGGGGAATCAGAGGTGGGGAATCAGAGCTGGGGAAACAGAGGCGGGGAATCAGATATGGGGAATCAGAGGTGGGGAATCAGGGGCGGGGAATCAGTGGCAGGGAATCAGAGGCCGGGAATAAAAGGCGGGGAATCAGAGCTGGGGAATCAGAGGCGGGGAATCAGAGTTGGGGAATCAGAGGAGGGGAATCAGATATGGGGAAACAGAGGCCGGGAATCAGAGGCAGGGAAACAGAGGCGGGGAATCAGATATGGGGAATCAGAGGTGGGGAATTAGAGGTTGCGAATCAGAGGCAGGGAATCAGAGGCGGGGAATCAGAGGCGGGGAATCAGAGGCAGGGAATCGGATGTGCGGAATCAGAGACGGTGAATCAGAGGCAGGGACTCAGACGCAGGGAATCAAAGGCGGGGAATCATAGCTGGCGAATTAGAGGAGGGGAATCAGAGTTGGGGAATCAGAGGCGGGGAATCAGATATGGGGAAACAGAGGCGGGGAATCAGAGGCGGGGAAACAGAGGCGGGGAATCAGATATGGGGAATCAGAGGTGGGGAATCCGGGGCAGGGAATCAGTGGCAGGGAATCAGACGTGGGGAATCAGAGGCGGGGAACCAGATGCAGGGAATCAGACACGGGGAATCAGAGGCGGGGAATCAGAGATGGGGAATCAGAGGCGGGGAATCAGAGGCAGGGAATCGGATGCCGGAATTCAGAGGCGGGAAATCAGAGCTGGGGAATCAGAGGAGGGGAATCAGAGTTGGGGAATCAGAGGCGGCGAAGCAGATATGGGGAAAATGAGGGGGGGAATCAGATATGGGGAATCAAAGGCGGGGAATCAGATATGGGGAATCAGAGGCTGGGAATCAGAGGGGGGGAAACAGAGGCGGGGAATAAGATATGCGGAATCAGAGGCGGGGAATCAGAGTTGGGGAATCAGAGGCAGGGAATCAGATATGGGGAATCAGAGGCGGGGAATCAGAGGCGGGGAAACAGGCGGGGAATCAGATATGGGGAATCAGAAGTGGGGAATCAGGGGCAGGGAATCAGTGGCAGGGAATCAGAGGGGGGGAATCAGAGGCGGGGAATCAGAGTAAGGGAATCAGACACGGGGAATCAGAGGCGGGGAATCAGAGATGGGGAATCAGAGGCGGGGAATCAGAGGCAGGGAATCGGACGCCGGGAATCAGAGGCGGGGAATCAGAGCTGGGGAATCAGAGGCGGGGAATCAGAGTTGGGGAATCAGAGGCGGGGAATCAGATATGGGGAAATAGAGTCGGGGAATCAGATATGGGGAATCAGAGGTGTGGAATCAGAGGTTGGGAATCAGAGGCAGGGAATCAGAGGCGGGGAAACAGAGGCGGGGAATCAGATATGGTGAATCAGAGGTTGCGAATCAAAGGCGGTGAAACAGAGATGGGGAATAAGGGCAGCGAATCAGAGGCAGGGAATCAGAGCTGGGGAAACAGAGGCGGGGAATCAGATATGGGGAATCAGAGGTGGGGAATCAGAGGCGGGGAAACAGAGGCGGGGAATCAGATATGGGGAATCAGAGGTGGGGAATCAGAGGCAGGGAATCAGATGTGCGGAATCAGAGATGGGGAATAAGAGGCAGGGAATCAGAATCAGAAGCGGGGAATCAGAGGCCGGGAATCAGAGGCCGGGAATCAGATGCTGGGAATAAGAGGCCGGGAATCAGAGGCGGGGAAACAGAGGCGGGGAATCAGATATGGGGAATCAGAGGTGGGGAATCAGAGGCAGGGAATCAGATGTGCGGAATCAGAGATGGGGAATAAGAGGCAGGGAATCAGAATCAGAAGCGGGGAATCAGAGGCCGGGAATCAGAGGCCGGGAATTAGATGCTGGGAATAAGAGGCCAGGAATCAGAGGTGGGGAATCAGATATGGGGAATCAGAGGTGGCGAATCAAAGGCGGTGAATCAGAGATGGGGAATCAGAGGCGGGGAATCAGAGGCAGGGAATCAGATGCGGGGAATCAGAGGCGGGGAATCAGAGCTGGCGAATCAGAGGCTGGGAATCAGAGGTGGGCAATCAGAGGCGGGGAATCAGATATGGGGAATCAGAGGCGGGGAATCAGAGGCGGGAAACAGAGGCGGGGAATCAAATATAGGGAATCAGAGGTGGGGAATCAGAGGTTGTGAATCAGAGATGGGGAATCAAGGCGGGGAATCAGAGGCAGGGAATCAGACGCGGGGAATCAGAGGCGGGGATTCAGAGCTGGGGAATCAGAGGCGGGGAATCAGAGTTGGGGAATCAGAGGCAGGGAATCAGATATTGGGAATCAGAGGCGGGGAATCAGAGGCGGGGAAACAGAGGCGGGGAATCAGATGTGGGGAATCAGAGGTGGGGAATCAGGGGCAGGGAATCAGTGGCAGGGAATCAGAGGCGGGGAATCAGAGGCGGGGAATCAAAGGCAGGGAATCAGACACGGGGAATCAGAGGCGGGGAATCAGAGATGTGGAATCAGAGGCGGGGAATCAGAGGCAGGGAATCGGATGCCGGGAATCAGAGTCGGGGAATCAGAGCTGGGGAATCAGAGGCGGGGAATCAGAGTTGGGGAATCAGAGGCGGGGAATCAGATATGGGGAAATAGAGGCGGGGAATCAGATATGGGGAATCAGAGGTGTGGAATCAGAGGTTGGGAATCAGAGGCAGGGAATCAGAGTCGGGGAAACAGAGGCGGGGAATCAGATATGGGGAATCAGAGGTGGCGAATCAAAGGCGGTGAAACAGAGATGGGGAATCAGGGCAGGGAATCAGAGGCAGGGAATCAAACACGGGGAATCAGAGCTGGGGAATCAGAGGCGGGGAATCAGAGGCGGGGAAACAGAGGCGGGGAATCAGATATGGGGAATCAGAGGTGGGGAATCCGAGGTTGGGAATCAGAGGCAGGGAATCAGAGGCGGAAAATCAGAGGCGGGGAATCAGAGGAAGGGAATCAGATGTGCGGAATCGGAGATGGGGAATCAGAGGCAGGGAATCAGAGGCGGGGAATCAGAGGCGGGGAATCAGAGGCCGGGAATCAGATATGGGGAAACAGAGGCGGGGAATCCGAGGCGGGGAAACAGAGGCGGGGAATCAGATAAGGGGAATCACGGGTGGGGAAGCAGAGGTTGGGAATCAGAGGCAGGGAATCAGAGGCTTGGAATCAGATGCAGGGAATCAGATGCGGGGAATCAGAGGCGGGGAATCAGAGCTGGGGAATCAGAGGTGGCGAATCAAAGGCGGTGAATCAGAGATGGGGAATCAGAGGCGCGGAATCAGAGGCAGGGAATCAGATGCGGGGAATCAGAGGAGGCGAATCAGAGCTGTCGAATCAGAGGCGGGGAATAGAGGTGGGCAATCAGAGCCGGGGAATCAGATATGGGGAAACAGAGGCGGGGAATCAGATATGGGGAATAAGAGGTGGGGAATCAGAGGTTGTGAATCAGAGATGGGGAATCAAGGCGGGGAATCAGAGGCAGGGAATCAGATGCGGGGAATCAGAGGCGTGGATTCAGAGCTGGGGAATCAGAGGTGGGGAATCAGAGTTGGGGAATCAGAGGCAGGGAATCAGATATGGGGAATCAGAGGCGGGGAATCAGAGGCGGGGAAACAGAGGCGGGGAATCAGATATGGGGAATCAGAGGTGGGGAATCAGGGGCAGGGAATCAGTTGCAGGGAATCAGAGGCGGGGAATCAGAGGCGGGGAATCAGAGGCAGGGAACCAGACACAGGGAATCAGAGGCGGGGAATCAGAGATGGGGAATCAGAGGCGGGGAATCAGAGCTGGGGAATCAGAGGCGGGGAATCAGAGGCAGGGAATCAGACGCGGGGAATCAGAGGTGGGGAATCAGAGGCGGTGAATCAGAGATGGGGAATAAGAGGCGGGGAATCAGAGGCAGGAAATCAGACACGGGGATTCAGACGCTGGGAATCAGACGCGGGGAATCAGAGGCGGGGAATGAGATATGGAGAATCAGAGGCGGGGAATCAGAGGCGGGGAAACAGAGGTGGTGAATCAGATATGGGGAATCAGAGGTGGCGAATCAAAGGCGGTGAATCAGAGATGGAGAATCAGAGGCGCGGAATCAGAGGCAGGGAATCAGATGCGGGGAATCAGAGGAGGCGAATCAGAGCTGGCGAATCAGAGGCGGGGAATAGAGGTGGGCAATCGGAGCCGGGGAATCAGATATGGGGAAACAGAGGCGGGGAATCAGATATGGGGAATAAGAGGTGGGGAATCAGAGGTTGTGAATCAGAGATGGGGAATCAAGGCAGGGAATCAGAGGCAGGGAATCAGATGCGGGGAATCAGAGGCGTGGATTCAGAGCTGGGGAATCAGAGGCGGGGAATCAGAGTTTGGGAATCAGAGGCAGGGAATCAGATATGGGGAATCAGAGGCGGGGAATCAGAGGCGGGGAAACAGAGGCGGGGAATCAGATATGGGGAATCAGAGGTGGGGAATCAGGGGCAGGGAATCAGTGGCAGGGAATCAGAGGTGGGGAATCAGAGGCGGGGAATCAGAGGCAGGGAATCAGACACGGGGAATCAGAGGCGGGGAATCAGAGATGGGGAATCAGAGGCGGGGAATCAGAGGCAGGGAATCGGACGCCGGGTATCAGAGGCGGGGAATCAGAGCTGGGGAATCAGAGGCGGGGAATCAGAGTTGGGGAATCAGAGGCGGGGAATCAGATATGGGGAAATAGAGGTGGGGAATCAGATATGGGGAATCAGAGGTGTGGAATCAGAGGTTGGGAATCAGTGGCAGGAAATCAGAGGCGGGGAAACAGAGGCGGGGCATCAGATATGGTGAATCAGAGGTGGCGAATCAAAGGCGGTGAAACAGAGGCGGGGAATCAGATATGGGGAATCAGAGGTGGGGAATCAGGGGCGGGGAATCAGTGGCAGGGAATCAGAGGCCGGGAATAAAAGGCGGGGAATCAGAGATGGAGAATCAGAGGCGGGGAATCAGAGTTGGGGAATCAGAGGTGGGGAATTAGAGGTTGCGAATCAGAGGCAGGGAATCAGAGGTGGGGAATCAGAGGCGGGGAATCAGAGGCAGGGAATCGGATGTGCGGAATCAGAGATGGAGAATCAGAGGCGGGGAATCAGAGTTGGGGAATCAGAGGTGGGGAATTAGAGGTTGCGAATCAGAGGCAGGGAATCAGAGGTGGGGAATCAGAGGCGGGGAATCAGAGGCAGGGAATCGGATGTGCGGAATCAGAGATGGGGAATCAGAGGTGGGGATTCAGAGGTGGTGAATCAGAGAAGGGGAATCAGAGGCGGGGAATCAGAGGCAGGGAATCAGACGCAGGGAATCAAAGGCGGGGAATCATAGCTGGCGAATTAGAGGAGGGGAATCAGAGTTGGGGAATCAGAGGCGGGGAATCAGATATGGGGAAACAGAGGCGGGGAATCAGAGGCGGGGAAACAGAGGCGGGAAATCAGATATGGGGAATAAGAGGTGGGGAATCAGGGGCAGGGAATCAGTGGCAGGGAATCAGACGCGGGGAATCAGAGGCGGGGAATCAGATGCAGGGAATCAGACACGGAAAATCAGAGGCGGGGAATCAGAGATGGGGAATCAGAGGCGGGGAATCAGAGGCAGGGAATCGGATGCCGGAAATCAGAGGCGGGAAATCAGAGCTGGGGAATCAGAGGAGGGGAATCAGAGTTGGGGAATCAGAGGCGGCGAAGCAGATATGGGGAAAATGAGGCGGGGAATCAGATATGGGGAATCAAAGGCGGGGAATCAGATATGGGGAATCAGAGGCTGGGAATCAGAGGGGGGGAAACAGAGGCGGGGAATAAGATATGGGGAATCAGAGGCGGGGAATCAGAGTTGGGGAATCAGAGGCAGGGAATCAGATATGGGGAATCAGAGGCGGGGAATCAGAGGCGGGGAAACAGGCGGGGAATCAGATATGGGGAATCAGAAGTGGGGAATCAGGGGCAGGGAATCAGTGGCAGGGAATCAGAGGGGGGGAATCAGAGGCGGGGAATCAGAGTAAGGGAATCAGACACGGGGAATCAGAGGCGGGGAATCAGAGATGGGGAATCAGAGGCGGGGAATCAGAGGCAGGGAATCGGACGCCGGGAATCAGAGGCGGGGAATCAGAGCTGGGGAATCAGAGGCGGGGAATCAGAGTTGGGGAATCAGAGGCGGGGAATCAGATATGGGGAAATAGAGTCGGGGAATCAGATATGGGGAATCAGAGGTGTGGAATCAGAGGTTGGGAACTAGAGGCAGCGAATCAGAGGCGGGGAAACAGAGGCGGGGAATCAGATATGGGGAATCAGAGGTGGCGAAACAAAGGCGGTGAAACAGAGATGGGGAATCAGGGCAGGGAATCAGAGGCAGGGAATCAGAGCTGGGGAAACAGAGGCGGGGAATCAGATATGGGGAATCAGAGGTGGGGAATCAGGGGCGGGGAATCAGTGGCAGGGAAAGAGCTGGGGAATCAGAGGTGGGGAATCAGAGCTGGGGAAACAGAGGCGGGGAATCAGATATGGGGAATCAGAGGTGGGGAATCAGGGGCGGGGAATCAGTGGCAGGGAATCGGATGCCGGAAATCAGAGGCGGGAAATCAGAGCTGGGGAATCAGAGGCGGGGAATCAGAGTTGGGGAATCAGACGCGGGGAATCAGAGGCGGGGATTCAGAGCTGGGGAATCAGAGGCGGTGGAATCAGAGTTGGGGAATCAGAGGCGGGGAATCAGATATGGGGAATAAGAGGCAGGGAATCAGAGGCGGGAAAACAGAGGTGGGGAATCAGATATGGGGAATCAGAGGTGGGGAATCAGGGGCAGGGAATCAGTGGCAGGGAATCAGATGGAATCAGAGGCGGGGAATCAGAGGTGGGGAATCAGGGCAGGGAATCAGAGGCAGGGAATCAGAGCTGGGGAAACAGAGGCGGGGAATCAGATATGGGGAATCAGAGGTGGGGAATCAGGGGCGGGGAATCAGTGGCAGGGAAAGAGCTGGGGAATCAGAGGTGGGGAATCAGAGCTGGGGAAACAGAGGCGGGGAATCAGATATGGGGAATCAGAGGTGGGGAATCAGGGGCGGGGAATCAGTGGCAGGGAATCGGATGCCGGAAATCAGAGGCGGGAAATCAGAGCTGGGGAATCAGAGGCGGGGAATCAGAGTTGGGGAATCAGACGCGGGGAATCAGAGGCAGGGATTCAGAGCTGGGGAATCAGAGGCGGTGGAATCAGAGTTGGGGAATCAGAGGCGGGGAATCAGATATGGGGAATAAGAGGCAGGGAATCAGAGGCGGGAAAACAGAGGCGGGGAATCAGATATGGGGAATCAGAGGTGGGGAATCAGGGGCAGGGAATCAGAGGCAGGGAATCAGATGTGCGGAATCAGAGATGGGGAATAAGAGGCAGGGAATCAGAATCAGAAGCGGGGAATCAGAGGCCGGGAATCAGAGGCCGGGAATTAGATGCTGGGAATAAGAGGCCGGGAATCAGAGGTGGGGAATCAGATATGGGGAATCAGAGGTGGCGAATCAAAGGCGGTGAATCAGAGATGGGGAATCAGAGGCGGGGAATCAGAGGCAGGGAATCAGATGCGGGGAATCAGAGGCGGGGAATCAGAGCTGGCGAATCAGAGGCTGGGAATCAGAGGTGGGCAATCAGAGGCGGGGAATCAGATATGGGGAATCAGAGGCGGGGAATCAGAGGCGGGAAACAGAGGCGGGGAATCAAATATAGGGAATCAGAGGTGGGGAATCAGAGGTTGTGAATCAGAGATGGGGAATCAAGGCGGGGAATCAGAGGCAGGGAATCAGACGCGGGGAATCAGAGGCGGGGATTCAGAGCTGGGGAATCAGAGGCGGGGAATCAGAGTTGGGGAATCAGAGGCAGGGAATCAGATATTGGGAATCAGAGGCGGGGAATCAGAGGCGGGGAAACAGAGGCGGGGAATCAGATGTGGGGAATCAGAGGTGGGGAATCAGGGGCAGGGAATCAGTGGCAGGGAATCAGAGGCGGGGAATCAGAGGCGGGGAATCAAAGGCAGGGAATCAGACACGGGGAATCAGAGGCGGGGAATCAGAGATGGGGAATCAGAGGCGGGGAATCAGAGGCAGGGAATCGGATGCCGGGAATCAGAGTCGGGGAATCAGAGCTGGGGAATCAGAGGCGGGGAATCAGAGTTGGGGAATCAGAGGCGGGGAATCAGATATGGGGAAATAGAGGCGGGGAATCAGATATGGGGAATCAGAGGTGTGGAATCAGAGGTTGGGAATCAGAGGCAGGGAATCAGAGTCGGGGAAACAGAGGCGGGGAATCAGATATGGGGAATCAGAGGTGGCGAATCAAAGGCGGTGAAACAGAGATGGGGAATCAGGGCAGGGAATCAGAGGCAGGGAATCAAACACGGGGAATCAGAGCTGGGGAATCAGAGGCGGGGAATCAGAGGCGGGGAAACAGAGGCGGGGAATCAGATATGGGGAATCAGAGGTGGGGAATCCGAGGTTTTGAATCAGAGGCAGGGAATCAGAGGCGGAAAATCAGAGGCGGGGAATCAGAGGAAGGGAATCAGATGTGCGGAATCGGAGATGGGGAATCAGAGGCAGGGAATCAGAGGCGGGGAATCAGAGGCGGGGAATCAGAGGCCGGGAATCAGATATGGGGAAACAGAGGCGGGGAATCCGAGGCGGGGAAACAGAGGCGGGGAATCAGATAAGGGGAATCACGGGTGGGGAAGCAGAGGTTGGGAATCAGAGGCAGGGAATCAGAGGCTTGGAATCAGATGCAGGGAATCAGATGCGGGGAATCAGAGGCGGGGAATCAGAGCTGGGGAATCAGAGGTGGCGAATCAAAGGCGGTGAATCAGAGATGGGGAATCAGAGGCGCGGAATCAGAGGCAGGGAATCAGATGCGGGGAATCAGAGGAGGCGAATCAGAGCTGTCGAATCAGAGGCGGGGAATAGAGGTGGGCAATCAGAGCCGGGGAATCAGATATGGGGAAACAGAGGCGGGGAATCAGATATGGGGAATAAGAGGTGGGGAATCAGAGGTTGTGAATCAGAGATGGGGAATCAAGGCGGGGAATCAGAGGCAGGGAATCAGATGCGGGGAATCAGAGGCGTGGATTCAGAGCTGGGGAATCAGAGGTGGGGAATCAGAGTTGGGGAATCAGAGGCAGGGAATCAGATATGGGGAATCAGAGGCGGGGAATCAGAGGCGGGGAAACAGAGGCGGGGAATCAGATATGGGGAATCAGAGGTGGGGAATCAGGGGCAGGGAATCAGTGGCAGGGAATCAGAGGCGGGGAATCAGAGGCGGGGAATCAGAGGCAGGGAACCAGACACGGGGAATCAGAGGCGGGGAATCAGAGATGGGGAATCAGAGGCGGGGAATCAGAGCTGGGGAATCAGAGGCGGGGAATCAGAGGCAGGGAATCAGACGCGGGGAATCAGAGGTGGGGAATCAGAGGCGGTGAATCAGAGATGGGGAATAAGAGGCGGGGAATCAGAGGCAGGAAATCAGACACGGGGATTCAGACGCTGGGAATCAGACGCGGGGAATCAGAGGCGGGGAATGAGATATGGAGAATCAGAGGCGGGGAATCAGAGGCGGGGAAACAGAGGTGGTGAATCAGATATGGGGAATCAGAGGTGGCGAATCAAAGGCGGTGAATCAGAGATGGAGAATCAGAGGCGCGGAATCAGAGGCAGGGAATCAGATGCGGGGAATCAGAGGAGGCGAATCAGAGCTGGCGAATCAGAGGCGGGGAATAGAGGTGGGCAATCAGAGCCGGGGAATCAGATATGGGGAAACAGAGGCGGGGAATCAGATATGGGGAATAAGAGGTGGGGAATCAGAGGTTGTGAATCAGAGATGGGGAATCAAGGCAGGGAATCAGAGGCAGGGAATCAGATGCGGGGAATCAGAGGCGTGGATTCAGAGCTGGGGAATCAGAGGCGGGGAATCAGAGTTTGGGAATCAGAGGCAGGGAATCAGATATGGGGAATCAGAGGCGGGGAATCAGAGGCGGGGAAACAGAGGTGGGGAATCAGATATGGGGAATCAGAGGTGGGGAATCAGGGGCAGGGAATCAGTGGCAGGGAATCAGAGGTGGGGAATCAGAGGCGGGGAATCAGAGGCAGGGAATCAGACACGGGGAATCAGAGGCGGGGAATCAGAGATGGGGAATCAGAGGCGGGGAATCAGAGGCAGGGAATCGGACGCCGGGTATCAGAGGCGGGGAATCAGAGCTGGGGAATCAGAGGCGGGGAATCAGAGTTGGGGAATCAGAGGCGGGGAATCAGATATGGGGAAATAGAGGTGGGGAATCAGATATGGGGAATCAGAGGTGTGGAATCAGAGGTTGGGAATCAGTGGCAGGAAATCAGAGGCGGGGAAACAGAGGCGGGGCATCAGATATGGTGAATCAGAGGTGGCGAATCAAAGGCGGTGAAACAGAGATGGGGAATCAGGGCAGGGAATCAGAGGCAGGGAATCAGAGCTGGGGAAACAGAGGCGGGGAATCAGATATGGGGAATCAGAGGTGGGGAATCAGGGGCGGGGAATCAGTGGCAGGGAATCAGAGCTGGGGAATCAGAGGTGGGGAATCAGAGCTGGGGAAACAGAGGCGGGGAATCAGATATGGGGAATCAGAGGTGGGGAATCAGGGGCGGGGAATCAGTGGCAGGGAATCAGAGGCCGGGAATAAAAGGCGGGGAATCAGAGATGGAGAATCAGAGGCGGGGAATCAGAGTTGGGGAATCAGAGGTGGGGAATTAGAGGTTGCGAATCAGAGGCAGGGAATCAGAGGTGGGGAATCAGAGGCGGGGAATCAGAGGCAGGGAATCGGATGTGCGGAATCAGAGATGGGGAATCAGAGGTGGGGATTCAGAGGTGGTGAATCAGAGAAGGGGAATCAGAGGCGGGGAATCAGAGGCAGGGAATCAGACGCAGGGAATCAAAGGCGGGGAATCATAGCTGGCGAATTAGAGGAGGGGAATCAGAGTTGGGGAATCAGAGGCGGGGAATCAGATATGGGGAAACAGAGGCGGGGAATCAGAGGCGGGGAAACAGAGGCGGGAAATCAGATATGGGGAATCAGAGGTGGGGAATCAGGGGCAGGGAATCAGTGGCAGGGAATCAGACGCGGGGAATCAGAGGCGGGGAATCAGATGCAGGGAATCAGACACGGAAAATCAGAGGCGGGGAATCAGAGATGGGGAATCAGAGGCGGGGAATCAGAGGCAGGGAATCGGATGCCGGAAATCAGAGGCGGGAAATCAGAGCTGGGGAATCAGAGGAGGGGAATCAGAGTTGGGGAATCAGAGGCGGCGAAGCAGATATGGGGAAAATGAGGCGGGGAATCAGATATGGGGAATCAAAGGCGGGGAATCAGATATGGGGAATCAGAGGCTGGGAATCAGAGGGGGGGAAACAGAGGCGGGGAATAAGATATGGGGAATCAGAGGCGGGGAATCAGAGTTGGGGAATCAGAGGCAGGGAATCAGATATGGGGAATCAGAGGCGGGGAATCAGAGGCGGGGAAACAGGCGGGGAATCAGATATGGGGAATCAGAAGTGGGGAATCAGGGGCAGGGAATCAGTGGCAGGGAATCAGAGGGGGGGAATCAGAGGCGGGGAATCAGAGTAAGGGAATCAGACACGGGGAATCAGAGGCGGGGAATCAGAGATGGGGAATCAGAGGCGGGGAATCAGAGGCAGGGAATCGGACGCCGGGAATCAGAGGCGGGGAATCAGAGCTGGGGAATCAGAGGCGGGGAATCAGAGTTGGGGAATCAGAGGCGGGGAATCAGATATGGGGAAATAGAGTCGGGGAATCAGATATGGGGAATCAGAGGTGTGGAATCAGAGGTTGGGAACTAGAGGCAGCGAATCAGAGGCGGGGAAACAGAGGCGGGGAATCAGATATGGGGAATCAGAGGTGGCGAAACAAAGGCGGTGAAACAGAGATGGGGAATCAGGGCAGGGAATCAGAGGCAGGGAATCAGAGCTGGGGAAACAGAGGCGGGGAATCAGATATGGGGAATCAGAGGTGGGGAATCAGGGGCGGGGAATCAGTGGCAGGGAAAGAGCTGGGGAATCAGAGGTGGGGAATCAGAGCTGGGGAAACAGAGGCGGGGAATCAGATATGGGGAATCAGAGGTGGGGAATCAGGGGCGGGGAATCAGTGGCAGGGAATCGGATGCCGGAAATCAGAGGCGGGAAATCAGAGCTGGGGAATCAGAGGCGGGGAATCAGAGTTGGGGAATCAGACGCGGGGAATCAGAGGCGGGGATTCAGAGCTGGGGAATCAGAGGCGGTGGAATCAGAGTTGGGGAATCAGAGGCGGGGAATCAGATATGGGGAATAAGAGGCAGGGAATCAGAGGCGGGAAAACAGAGGCGGGGAATCAGATATGGGGAATCAGAGGTGGGGAATCAGGGGCAGGGAATCAGTGGCAGGGAATCAGATGGAATCAGAGGCGGGGAATCAGAGGTGGGGAATCAGGGCAGGGAATCAGAGGCAGGGAATCAGAGCTGGGGAAACAGAGGCGGGGAATCAGATATGGGGAATCAGAGGTGGGGAATCAGGGGCGGGGAATCAGTGGCAGGGAAAGAGCTGGGGAATCAGAGGTGGGGAATCAGAGCTGGGGAAACAGAGGCGGGGAATCAGATATGGGGAATCAGAGGTGGGGAATCAGGGGCGGGGAATCAGTGGCAGGGAATCGGATGCCGGAAATCAGAGGCGGGAAATCAGAGCTGGGGAATCAGAGGCGGGGAATCAGAGTTGGGGAATCAGACGCGGGGAATCAGAGGCGGGGATTCAGAGCTGGGGAATCAGAGGCGGTGGAATCAGAGTTGGGGAATCAGAGGCGGGGAATCAGATATGGGGAATAAGAGGCAGGGAATCAGAGGCGGGAAAACAGAGGCGGGGAATCAGATATGGGGAATCAGAGGTGGGGAATCAGGGGCAGGGAATCAGTGGCAGGGAATCAGATGAAGGAATCAGAGGCGGGGAATCAGAGGTGGGGAATCAGGGGCAGGGAATCAGTGGCAGGGAATCAGAGGCGGGGAATCAGAGGCGGGGAATCAGAGGCAGGGAACCAGACACGGGGAATCAGAGGCGGGGAATCAGAGATGGGGAATCAGAGGCGGGGAATCAGAGCTGGGGAATCAGAGGCGGGGAATCAGAGGCAGGGAATCAGACGCGGGGAATCAGAGGTGGGGAATCAGAGGCGGTGAATCAGAGATGGGGAATAAGAGGCGGGGAATCAGAGGCAGGAAATCAGACACGGGGATTCAGACGCTGGGAATCAGACGCGGGGAATCAGAGGCGGGGAATGAGATATGGAGAATCAGAGGCGGGGAATCAGAGGCGGGGAAACAGAGGTGGTGAATCAGATATGGGGAATCAGAGGTGGCGAATCAAAGGCGGTGAATCAGAGATGGAGAATCAGAGGCGCGGAATCAGAGGCAGGGAATCAGATGCGGGGAATCAGAGGAGGCGAATCAGAGCTGGCGAATCAGAGGCGGGGAATAGAGGTGGGCAATCAGAGCCGGGGAATCAGATATGGGGAAACAGAGGCGGGGAATCAGATATGGGGAATAAGAGGTGGGGAATCAGAGGTTGTGAATCAGAGATGGGGAATCAAGGCAGGGAATCAGAGGCAGGGAATCAGATGCGGGGAATCAGAGGCGTGGATTCAGAGCTGGGGAATCAGAGGCGGGGAATCAGAGTTTGGGAATCAGAGGCAGGGAATCAGATATGGGGAATCAGAGGCGGGGAATCAGAGGCGGGGAAACAGAGGCGGGGAATCAGATATGGGGAATCAGAGGTGGGGAATCAGGGGCAGGGAATCAGTGGCAGGGAATCAGAGGTGGGGAATCAGAGGCGGGGAATCAGAGGCAGGGAATCAGTCACGGGGAATCAGAGGCGGGGAATCAGAGATGGGGAATCAGAGGCGGGGAATCAGAGGCAGGGAATCGGACGCCGGGTATCAGAGGCGGGGAATCAGAGCTGGGGAATCAGAGGCGGGGAATCAGAGTTGGGGAATCAGAGGCGGGGAATCAGATATGGGGAAATAGAGGTGGGGAATCAGATATGGGGAATCAGAGGTGTGGAATCAGAGGTTGGGAATCAGAGGCAGGGAATCAGAGGCGGGGAAACAGAGGCGGGGAATCAGATATGGTGAATCAGAGGTGGCGAATCAAAGGCGGTGAAACAGAGATGGGGAATCAGGGCAGGGAATCAGAGGCAGGGAATCAGAGCTGGGGAAACAGAGGCGGGGAATCAGATATGGGGAATCAGAGGTGGGGAATCAGGGGCGGGGAATCAGTGGCAGGGAATCAGAGCTGGGGAATCAGAGGTGGGGAATCAGAGCTGGGGAAACAGAGGCGGGGAATCAGATATGGGGAATCAGAGGTGGGGAATCAGGGGCGGGGAATCAGTGGCAGGGAATCAGAGGCCGGGAATAAAAGGCGGGGAATCAGAGATGGAGAATCAGAGGCGGGGAATCAGAGTTGGGGAATCAGAGGTGGGGAATTAGAGGTTGCGAATCAGAGGCAGGGAATCAGAGGCGGGGAATCAGAGGCGGGGAATCAGAGGCAGGGAATCGGATGTGCGGAATCAGAGATGGGGAATCAGAGGTGGGGATTCAGAGGTGGTGAATCAGAGAAGGGGAATCAGAGGCGGGGAATCAGAGGCAGGGAATCAGACGCAGGGAATCAAAGGCGGGGAATCATAGCTGGCGAATTAGAGGAGGGGAATCAGAGTTTGGGAATCAGAGGCGGGGAATCAGATATGGGGAAACAGAGGCGGGGAATCAGAGGCGGGGAAACAGAGGCGGGAAATCAGATATGGGGAATCAGAGGTGGGGAATCAGGGGCAGGGAATCAGTGGCAGGGAATCAGACGCGGGGAATCAGAGGCGGGGAATCAGATGCAGGGAATCAGACACGGGGAATCAGAGGCGGGGAATCAGAGATGGGGAATCAGAGGCGGGGAATCAGAGGCAGGGAATCGGATGCCGGAAATCAGAGGCGGGAAATCAGAGCTGGGGAATCAGAGGAGGGGAATCAGAGTTGGGGAATCAGAGGCGGCGAAGCAGATATGGGGAAAATGAGGCGGGGAATCAGATATGGGGAATCAAAGGCGGGGAATCAGATATGGGGAATCAGAGGCTGGGAATCAGAGGGGGGGAAACAGAGGCGGGGAATAAGATATGGGGAATCAGAGGCGGGGAATCAGAGTTGGGGAATCAGAGGCAGGGAATCAGATATGGGGAATCAGAGGCGGGGAATCAGAGGCGGGGAAACAGGCGGGGAATCAGATATGGGGAATCAGAAGTGGGGAATCAGGGGCAGGGAATCAGTGGCAGGGAATCAGAGGGGGGGAATCAGAGGCGGGGAATCAGAGTAAGGGAATCAGACACGGGGAATCAGAGGCGGGGAATCAGAGATGGGGAATCAGAGGCGGGGAATCAGAGGCAGGGAATCGGACGCCGGGAATCAGAGGCGGGGAATCAGAGCTGGGGAATCAGAGGCGGGGAATCAGAGTTGGGGAATCAGAGGCGGGGAATCAGATATGGGGAAATGGAGTCGGGGAATCAGATATGGGGAATCAGAGGTGTGGAATCAGAGGTTGGGAATCAGAGGCAGCGAATCAGAGGCGGGGAAACAGAGGCGGGGAATCAGATATGGGGAATCAGAGGTGGCGAAACAAAGGCGGTGAAACAGAGATGGGGAATCAGGGCAGGGAATCAGAGGCAGGGAATCAGAGCTGGGGAAACAGAGGCGGGGAATCAGATATGGGGAATCAGAGGTGGGGAATCAGGGGCGGGGAATCAGTGGCAGGGAAAGAGCTGGGGAATCAGAGGTGGGGAATCAGAGCTGGGGAAACAGAGGCGGGGAATCAGATATGGGGAATCAGAGGTGGGGAATCAGGGGCGGGGAATCAGTGGCAGGGAATCGGATGCCGGAAATCAGAGGCGGGAAATCAGAGCTGGGGAATCAGAGGCGGGGAATCAGAGTTGGGGAATCAGACGCGGGGAATCAGAGGCGGGGATTCAGAGCTGGGGAATCAGAGGCGGTGGAATCAGAGTTGGGGAATCAGAGGCGGGGAATCAGATATGGGGAATAAGAGGCAGGGAATCAGAGGCGGGAAAACAGAGGCGGGGAATCAGATATGGGGAATCAGAGGTGGGGAATCAGGGGCAGGGAATCAGTGGCAGGGAATCAGATGAAGGAATCAGAGGCGGGGAATCAGAGGCAGGGAATCAGACACGGGGAATCAGAGGCGGGGAATCAGAGATGGGGAATCAGAGGCGGGGAATCAGAGGCAGGGAATCGGATGCCGGGAATCAGAGGCGGGAAATCAGAGCTGTGGAATCAGAGGCGGGGAATCAGAGTTGGGGAATCAGAGGCGGCGAAGCAGATATGTGGAAATAGAGGCGGGGAATCAGATATGGGGAATCAGAGGCAGGGAATCAGATATGGGGAATCAGAGGCTGGGAATCAGGGGCGGGGAATCAGTGGCAGGGAATCAGAGGCGTGGAATCAGAGGCGGGGAATCAGGGGCGGGGAATCAGTGGCAGGGAATCAGAGGCTGGGAATCAGAGGCGGGGAATCAGAGGCTGGGAATCAGACACGGGGAATCAGAGGTGGGGAATCAGAGATGGGGAATCAGAGGCGGGGAATCAGAGGCAGGGAATCAGATGCGGGGAATCAGAGGCGGGGAATCAGAGCTGGGGGAATCAGAGGTGGGGAATCAGAGGCGGTGAATCAGAGATGGGGAATCAGAGGCTGGGAATCAGATGGGGGGAATCAAAGGCGGGGAATCAGAGCTGGTGAATCAGAGGCAGGGCATCAGAGTTGGGGATTCAGAGGCGGGGAATCAGATATGGGGAAACAGAGGCGGGGAATCAGAGGCGGGCAAACAGAGGCGGGGAATTAGATATGGGGAATCAGAGGTGGGGAATCAGAGGTGGTGAATCAGAGATGGGGAATCAAAGGCAGGGAATAGAACGCGGGGAATCAGAGGCAGGGAATCAGAGCTGGGGAATCAGAGGCGGGGAATCAGATATGGGGAAACAGAGGCGGGGAATCAGAGGCGGGGAAACAGAGGCGGGGAATCAGACATGGGGAATCAGATGCGGGGAATCAGAGGCGGGGAATCAGAGCTGGGGAATCAGAGGCGGGGAATCAGAGTTGGGGCATCAGAGGTGGGGAATTAGATATGGGGAAACAGAGGCGGGGAATCAGAGGCGGGGAAACAGAGGCGGGGAATCAGATATGGGGAATCAGAGGTGGGGAATCAGAGGCAGGGAATCAGATGTGCGGAATCAGAGATGGGGAATCAGAGGCAGGGAATCAGAATCAAAAGCGGGGAATCAAAGGCCGGGAATCAGAGGCCGGGAATCAAATGCTGGGAATAAGAGGCCGGGAATCAGAGGTGGGGAATCAGAGTCCGGGAATCAGAGATGGGGATTCAGAGGCGGGGAATGAGATATGGAGAATCAGAGGCGGGGAATCAGAGGCGGGGATTCAGAGCTGGGGAATCAGAGGCGGGGAATCAGAGTTGGGGAATCAGAGGCAGGGATTCAGATATGGGGAATCAGAGGCGGGGAATCAGAGGCGGGGAAACAGAGGCGGGGAATCAGATATGGGGAATCAGAAGTGGGGAATCAGGGGCGGGGAATCATAGATGGGGAATCAGAGGCGGGGAATCAGAGGCAGGGAATCGGACGCCGGGAATCAGAGGCGGGGAATCAGAGCTGGGGAATCAGAGGCGGGGAATCAGAGTTGGGGAATCAGAGGCGGGGAATCAGATATGGGGAAATAGAGGCGGGGAATCAGATATGGGGAAGCAGAGGTTGGGAATCAGAGGCAGGGAATCAGAGGCGGGGAAACAGAGGCGGGGAATCAGATATGGGGAATCAGAGGTGGCGAATCATAGGCGGTGAAACAGAGATGGGGAGTCAGGGGAGGGAATCAGAGGCAGGGAATCAGAGCTGGGGAAACAGAGGCGGGGAATCAGATATGGGGAATCAGAGGTGGGGAATCAGGGGCGGGGAATCAGTGGCAGGGAATCAGAGCTGGGGAATCAGAGGTGGGGAATCAGAGCTGGGGAAACAGAGGCGGAGAATCAGATATGGTGAATCAGAGGTGGGGAATCAGGGGCGGGGAATCAGTGACAGGGAATCAGAGGCCGGGAATAAAAGGCGGGGAATCAGAGCTGGGGAATCAGAGGCGGGGAGAGTTGGGGAATCAGAGGAGGGGAATCAGATATGGGGAAACAGAGGCCGGGAATCAGAGGCAGGGAAACAGAGGCGGGGAATCAGATATGGGGAATCAGAGGTGGGGAATTAGAGGTTGCGAATCAGAGGCAGGGAATCAGAGGCGGGAAATCAGAGGCGGGGAATCAGAGGCAGGGAATCGGATGTGCTGAATCAGAGATGGGGAATCAGAGGTGGGGATTCAGAGGTGGTGAATCAGAGAAGGGGAATCAGAGGCGGGGAATCAGAGGCAGGGAATCAGACGCAGGGAATCAGAGGAGGGGAATCATAGCTGGCGAATTAGAGGAGGGGAATCAGAGTTGGGGAATCAGAGGCGGGGAATCAGAGGTGGGGAAACAGAGGCGGGGAATCAGAGGCGGGGAAACAGAGGCGGGGAATCAGATATGGGGAATCAGAGGTGGGGAATCAGGGGCAGGGAATCAGTGGCAGGGAATCAGACGCGGGGAATCAGAGGCGGGGAATCAGAGGCAGGGAATCAGACACGGGGAGTCAGAGGCGGGGAATCAGAGATGGGGAATCAGAGGCGGGGAATCAGAGGCAGGGAATCGGATGCCGGAAATCAGAGGCGGGAAATCAGAGCTGGGGAATCAGAGGAGGGGAATCAGAGTTGGGGAATCAGAGGCGGCGAAGCAGATATGGGGAAAATAAGGCGGGGAATCAGATATGGGGAATCAGAGGCGGGGAATCAGATATGGGGAATCAGAGGCTGGGAATCAGAGGGGGGGAAACAGAGGCGGGGAATAAGATATGTGGAATCAGAGGTGGGGAATCAGGGGCTGGGAATCAGTGGCAGGGAATCAGAGGCGGCGAAACAGAGGTGGGGAATCAGATATGGGGAATCAGAGGTGGCGAATCAAAGGCGGTGAATCAGAGATGGGGAATCAGAGGCGGGGAATCAGAGGCAGGGAATCAGATGCGGGGAATCAGAGGCGGGGAATCAGAGCTGGCGAATCAGAGGTGGGGAATCAGAGGTGGGCAATCAGAGCCGGGGAATCAGATATGGGGAATCAGAGGCGGGGAATCAGAGGCGGGGAAACAGATGCGGGGAATCAGATATGGGGAATCAGAGGTGGGGAATCAAAGGTTGTGAATCAGAGATGGGGAATCAAGGCGGGGAATCAGAGGCAGGGAATCAGACGCGGGGAATCAGAGGCGGGGATTCAGAGCTGGGGAATCAGAGGCGGGGAATCACAGTTGGGGAATCAGAGGCAGGGAATCAGATATGGGAAATCAGAGGCGGGGAATCAGAGGCGGGGAAACAGGCGGGGAATCAGATATGGGCAATCAGAAGTGGGGAATCAGGGGCAGGGAATCAGTGGCAGGGAATCAGAGGCGGGGAATCAGAGGCGGGGAATCAGAGGCAGGGAATCAGACACGGGGAATCAGAGGCGGGGAATCAGAGATGGGGAATCAGAGGCGGGGAATCAGAGGCAGGGAATCGGATGCCGGGAATCAGAGGCGGGGAATCAGAGCTGGGGAATCAGAGGCGGGGAATCAGAGTTGGGGAAGCAGAGGCGGGGAATGAGATATGGGGAAATAGAGGCGGGGAATCAGATATGGGGAATCAGAGGTGTGGAATCAGAGTTTGGGAATCAGAGGCAGGGAATCAGATATGGGGAATCAGAGGTGGCGAATCAAAGGCGGTGAAACAGAGATGGGGAATCGGTGCAGGGAATCAGAGGCAGGGAATCAGAGCTGGGGAAACAGAGGCGGGGAATCAGATATGGGGAATCAGAGGTGGGGAATCAGGGGCGGGGAATCAGTGGCAGGGAATCAGAGCTGGGGAATCCGAGGTGGGGAATCAGAGCTGGGGAAACAGAGGCGGGGAATCAGATATGGGGAATCAGAGGTGGGGAATCAGGGGCGGGGAATCAGTGGCAGGGAATCAGAGGCCGGGAATAAAAGGCGGGGAATCAGAGCTGGGGAATCAGAGGCGGGGAATCAGAGTTGGGGAATCAGAGGAGGGAAATCAGATATGGGGAAACAGAGGACGGGAATCAGAGGCAGGGAAACAGAGGCGGGGAATCAGATTTGGGGAATCAGAGGTGGGGAATTAGAGGTTGCGAATCAGAGGCAGGGAATCAGAGGCGGGGAATCAGAGGCGGGGAATCAGAGGCAGGGAATCGGATGTGCGGAATCAGAGATGGGGAATCAGAGGTCGGGATTCAGAGGTGGTGAATCAGAGAAGGGGAATCAGAGGCGGGGAATCAGAGGCAGGGAATCAGATGCAGGGAATCAGAGGCGGGGAAACATAGCTGGCGAATTAGAGGAGGAGATTCAGAGTTGGGGAATCAGAGGCGGGGAATCAGATATGGGGAAAGAGAGGCGGGGAATCAGAGGCGGGGAAACAGAGGCGGGGAATCAGATATGGGGAATCAGAGGTGGGGAATCAGGGGCAGGGAATCAGTGGCAGGGAATCAGACGAGGGGAATCAGAGGCGGGGAATCAGAGGCAGGGAATCAGACACGGGGAATCAGAGGCGGGGAATCAGAGATGGGGAATCAGAGGCGGGGAATCAGAGGCAGGGAATCGGATGCCGGAAATCAGAGGCGGGAAATCAGAGCTGGGGAATCAGAGGCGGGGAATCAGAGTTGGGGAATCAGAGGCGGCGAAGCAGATATGGGGAAAATGAGGCGGGGAATCAGATATGGGGAATCAGAGGCGGGGAATCAGATATGGGGAATCAGAGGCTGGGAATCAGAGGGGGGAAAGAGAGGCGGGGAATCAGATATGGGGAAACAGAGGTGGGGAATCAGAGGCGGGGAAACAGAGGCGGGGAATCAGACATTGGGAATCAGATGCGGGGAATCAGAGGCGGGGAATCAGAGCTGGGGAATCAGAGGCGGGGAATCAGAGTTGGGGCATCAGAGGTGGGTAATTAGATATGGGGAAACAGAGGCGGGGAATCAAAGGCGGTGAATCAGAGATGGGGAATCAGAGGCGGGGAATCAGAGGCAGGGAATCAGATGCGGGGAATCAGAGGCGGGGAATCAGAGCTGGCGAATCAGAGGTGGGGAATCAGAGGTGGGCAATCAGAGCCGGGGAATCAGATATGGGGAATCAGAGGCGGGGAATCAGAGGCGGGGAAACAGATGCGGGGAATCAGATATGGGGAATCAGAGGTGGGGAATCAAAGGTTGTGAATCAGAGATGGGGAATCAAGGCGGGGAATCAGAGGCAGGGAATCAGACGCGGGGAATCAGAGGCGGGGATTCAGAGCTGGGGAATCAGAGGCGGGGAATCACAGTTGGGGAATCAGAGGCAGGGAATCAGATATGGGAAATCAGAGGCGGGGAATCAGAGGCGGGGAAACAGGCGGGGAATCAGATATGGGCAATCAGAAGTGGGGAATCAGGGGCAGGGAATCAGTGGCAGGGAATCAGAGGCGGGGAATCAGAGGCGGGGAATCAGAGGCAGGGAATCAGACACGGGGAATCAGAGGCGGGGAATCAGAGATGGGGAATCAGAGGCGGGGAATCAGAGGCAGGGAATCGGATGCCGGGAATCAGAGGCGGGGAATCAGAGCTGGGGAATCAGAGGCGGGGAATCAGAGTTGGGGAAGCAGAGGCGGGGAATGAGATATGGGGAAATAGAGGCGGGGAATCAGATATGGGGAATCAGAGGTGTGGAATCAGAGTTTGGGAATCAGAGGCAGGGAATCAGATATGGGGAATCAGAGGTGGCGAATCAAAGGCGGTGAAACAGAGATGGGGAATCGGTGCAGGGAATCAGAGGCAGGGAATCAGAGCTGGGGAAACAGAGGCGGGGAATCAGATATGGGGAATCAGAGGTGGGGAATCAGGGGCGGGGAATCAGTGGCAGGGAATCAGAGCTGGGGAATCCGAGGTGGGGAATCAGAGCTGGGGAAACAGAGGCGGGGAATCAGATATGGGGAATCAGAGGTGGGGAATCAGGGGCGGGGAATCAGTGGCAGGGAATCAGAGGCCGGGAATAAAAGGCGGGGAATCAGAGCTGGGGAATCAGAGGCGGGGAATCAGAGTTGGGGAATCAGAGGAGGGAAATCAGATATGGGGAAACAGAGGACGGGAATCAGAGGCAGGGAAACAGAGGCGGGGAATCAGATTTGGGGAATCAGAGGTGGGGAATTAGAGGTTGCGAATCAGAGGCAGGGAATCAGAGGCGGGGAATCAGAGGCGGGGAATCAGAGGCAGGGAATCGGATGTGCGGAATCAGAGATGGGGAATCAGAGGTCGGGATTCAGAGGTGGTGAATCAGAGAAGGGGAATCAGAGGCGGGGAATCAGAGGCAGGGAATCAGATGCAGGGAATCAGAGGCGGGGAAACATAGCTGGCGAATTAGAGGAGGAGATTCAGAGTTGGGGAATCAGAGGCGGGGAATCAGATATGGGGAAAGAGAGGCGGGG
This sequence comes from Narcine bancroftii, assembly GCF_036971445.1. Classification (NCBI taxonomy): domain Eukaryota; kingdom Metazoa; phylum Chordata; class Chondrichthyes; order Torpediniformes; family Narcinidae; genus Narcine; species Narcine bancroftii. The sequence continues at coordinate 265,216,790 of NC_091470.1, forward strand.
AATCAGAGGCGGGGAAACAGAGGCGGGGAATCAGATATGGGGAATCAGAGGTGGGGAATCAGGGGCAGGGAATCAGTGGCAGGGAATCAGACGAGGGGAATCAGAGGCGGGGAATCAGAGGCAGGGAATCAGACACGGGGAATCAGAGGCGGGGAATCAGAGATGGGGAATCAGAGGCGGGGAATCAGAGGCAGGGAATCGGATGCCGGAAATCAGAGGCGGGAAATCAGAGCTGGGGAATCAGAGGCGGGGAATCAGAGTTGGGGAATCAGAGGCGGCGAAGCAGATATGGGGAAAATGAGGCGGGGAATCAGATATGGGGAATCAGAGGCGGGGAATCAGATATGGGGAATCAGAGGCTGGGAATCAGAGGGGGGAAAGAGAGGCGGGGAATCAGATATGGGGAAACAGAGGTGGGGAATCAGAGGCGGGGAAACAGAGGCGGGGAATCAGACATTGGGAATCAGATGCGGGGAATCAGAGGCGGGGAATCAGAGCTGGGGAATCAGAGGCGGGGAATCAGAGTTGGGGCATCAGAGGTGGGTAATTAGATATGGGGAAACAGAGGCGGGGAATCAGAGGCGGGGAAACAGAGGCGGGGAATCAGATATGGGGAATCAGAGGTGGGGAATCAGAGGCAGGGAATCAGATGTGCGGAATCAGAGATGGGGAATCAGAGGCCGGGAATCAAATGCTGGGAATAAGAGGCCGGGGATCAGAGGTGGGGAATCAGAGTCCGGGAATCAGAGATGGGGATTCAGAGGCGGGGAATGAGATATGGAGAATCAGAGGCGGGGAATCAGAGGCGGGGATTCAGAGCTGGGGAATCAGAGGCGGGGAATCAGAGTTGGGGAATCAGAGGCAGGGAATCATATATGGGGAATCAGAGGCGGGGAATCAGAGGTGGGGAAACAGAGGCGGGGAATCAGATATGGGGAATCAGAAGTGGGGAATCAGGGGCAGGGAATCAGTGGCAGGGAATCAGAGGCGGGGAATCAGAGGCGGGGAATCAGAGGCAGGGAATCAGACACGGGGAATCAGAGGCGGGGAATCAGAGATGGGGAATCAGAGGCGGGGAATCAGAGGCAGGGAATCGGACGTCGGGAATCAGAGGCGGGGAATCAGAGCTGGGGAATCAGAGGCAGGGAATCAGAGTTGGGGAATCAGAGGCGGGGAATCAGATATGGGGAAGTAGAGGCGGGGAATCAGATATGGGGAATCAGAGGTGTGGAATCAGAGAATGGGAATCAGAGGCAGGGAATCAGAGGCGGGGAAACAGAGGTGGGGAATCAGATATGGGGAATCAGAGGTGGCGAATCAAAGGCGGTGAAACAGAGATGGGGAATCAGGGCAGGGAATCAGAGGCAGGGAATCAGAGCTGGGGAAACAGAAGGGGGGAATCAGATATGGGGAATCAGAGGTGGGGAATCAGGGGCGGAGAATCAGTGGCAGGGAATCAGAGCTGGGGAATCAGAGGTGGGGAATCAGAGCTGGGGAAACAGAGGCGGGGAATCAGATATGGGGAATCAGAGGTGGGGAATCAGGGGCGGGGAATCAGTGGCAGGGAATCAGAGGCCGGGAATAAAAGGCGGGGAATCAGAGCTGGGGAATCAGAGGCGGGGAATCAGAGTTGGGGAATCAGAGGAGGGGAATCAGATATGGGGAAACAGAGGCCGGGAATCAGAGGCAGGGAAACAGAGGCGGGGAATCAGATATGGGGAATCAGAGGTGGGGAATTAGAGGTTGCGAATCAGAGGCAGGGAATCAGAGGCGGGGAATCAGAGGCGGGGAATCAGAGGCAGGGAATCGGATGTGCGGAATCAGAGATGGGGAATCAGAGGTGGGGATTCAGAGGTGGTGAATCAGAAAAGGGGAATCAGAGGCGGGGAATCAGAGGCAGGGACTCAGACGCAGGGAATCAAAGGCGGGGAATCATAGCTGGCGAATTAGAGGAGGGGAATCAGAGTTGGGGAATCAGAGGCGGGGAATCAGATATGGGGAAACAGAGGCGGGGAATCAGAGGCGGGGAAACAGAGGCGGGGAATCAGATATGGGGAATCAGAGGTGGGGAATCCGGGGCAGGGAATCAGTGGCAGGGAATCAGACGTGGGGAATCAGAGGCGGGGAACCAGATGCAGGGAATCAGACACGGGGAATCAGAGGCGGGGAATCAGAGATGGGGAATCAGAGGCGGGGAATCAGAGGCAGGGAATTGGATGCCGGAATTCCGAGGCGGGAAATCAGAGCTGGGGAATCAGAGGAGGGGAATCAGAGTTGGGGAATCAGAGGCGGCGAAGCAGATATGGGGAAAATGGGGGGGGGAATCAGATATGGGGAATCAAAGGCGGGGAATCAGATATGGGGAATCAGAGGCTGGGAATCAGAGGGGGGGAAACAGAGGCGGGGAATAAGATATGCGGAATCAGAGGCGGGGAATCAGAGTTGGGGAATCAGAGGCAGGGAATCAGATATGGGGAATCAGAGGCGGGGAATCAGAGGCGGGGAAACAGGCGGGGAATCAGATATGGGGAATCAGATGTGGGGAATCAGGGGCAGGGAATCAGTGGCAGGGAATCAGAGGGGGGGAATCAGAGGCGGGGAATCAGAGTAAGGGAATCAGACACGGGGAATCAGAGGCGGGGAATCAGAGATGGGGAATCAGAGGCGGGGAATCAGAGGCAGGGAATCGGACGCCGGGAATCAGAGGCGGGGAATCAGAGCTGGGGAATCAGAGGCGGGGAATCAGAGTTGGGGAATCAGAGGCGGGGAATCAGATATGGGGAAATAGAGTCGGGGAATCAGATATGGGGAATCAGGGGTGTGGAATCAGAGGTTGGGAATCAGAGGCAGGGAATCAGAGGCGGGGAAACAGAGGCGGGGAATCAGATATGGTGAATCAGAGGTTGCGAATCAAAGGCGGTGAAACAGAGATGGGGAATCAGGGCAGCGAATCAGAGGCAGGGAATCAGAGCTGGGGAAACAGAGGCGGGGAATCAGATATGGGGAATCAGAGGTGGGGAATCAGGGGTGGGGAATCAGTGGCAGGGAATCAGAGCTGGGGAATCAGAGGTGGGGAATCAGAGCTGGGGAAACAGAGGCGGGGAATCAGATATGGGGAATCAGAGGTGGGGAATCAGGGGCGGGGAATCAGTGGCAGGGAATCAGAGGCCGGGAATAAAAGGCGGGGAATCAGAGCTGGGGAATCAGAGGCGGGGAATCAGAGTTGGGGAATCAGAGGAGGGGAATCAGATATGGGGAAACAGAGGCCGGGAATCAGAGGCAGGGAAACAGAGGCGGGGAATCAGATATGGGGAATCAGAGGTGGGGAATTAGAGGTTGCGAATCAGAGGCAGGGAATCAGAGGCGGGGAATCAGAGGCGGGGAATCAGAGGCAGGGAATCGGATGTGCGGAATCAGAGATGGGGAATCAGAGGTGGGGATTCAGAGGTGGTGAATCAGAGAAGGGGAATCAGAGGCGGGGAATCAGAGGCAGGGAATCAGATGCAGGGAATCAGAGGCGGGGAATCATAGCTGGCGAATTAGAGGAGGGGAATCAGAGTTGGGGAATCAGAGGCGGGGAATCAGATATGGGGAAACAGAGGCGGGGAATCAGAGGCGGGGAAACAGAGGCGGGGAATCAGATATGGGGAATCAGAGGTGGGGAATCAGGGGCAGGGAATCAGTGGCAGGGGATCAGACGCGGGGAATCAGAGGTGGGGAATCAGAGGCAGGGAATCGGATGCCGGAAATCAGAGGCGGGAAATCAGAGCTGGGGAATCAGAGGCGGGGAATCAGAGTTGGGGAATCAGAGGCGGCGAAGCAGATATGTGGAAAATGAGGCGGGAAATCAGATATGGGGAATCAGAGGCGGGGAATCAGATATGGGGAATCAGAGGCTGGGAATCAGAGGGGGGGAAACAGAGGCGGGGAATAAGATATGGGGAATCAGAGGTGGGGAATCAGGGGCAGGGAATCAGTGGCAGGGAATCAGAGGCGGGGAATCAGAGGCGGGGATTCAGAGGCAGGGAATCAGACACGGGGAATCAGAGCTGGGGATTCAGAGATGGGGAATCAGAGGCAGGGAATCAGAGGCAGGGAATCAGACGCGGGGAATCAGAGGCGCGGAATCAGAGCTGGGGAATCAGAGGCGGGGAATCAGAGCTGGGGAATCAGAGGCGGGGAATCAGAGGCAGGGAATCAGACGCGGGGAATCAGAGGTGGGGAATCAGAGGCGGTGAATCAGAGATGGGGAATAAGAGGCGGGGAATCAGAGGCAGGAAATCAGACACGGGGATTCAGAGGCTGGGATTCAGACGGGGGGAATCAAAGGCGGGGAATCAGAGCTGGTGAATCAGAGGCAGGGAATCAGAGTTGGGGATTCAGAGGCAGGGAATCAGATATGGGGAAACAGAGGCGGGGATTCAGAGGTGGGCAAACAGAGGCGGGGAATTAGATATGGGGAATCAGAGGTGGGGAATCAGAGGTGGTGAATCAGATATGGGTAATCACAGGCGTGGAATCAGAGGCAGGGAATAGAACGCGGGGAATCAGAGGCAGGGAATCAGAGCTGGGGAATCAGAGGCGGGGAATCAGATATGGGAAAACAGAAGCGGGGAATCAGAGGCGGGGAAACAGAGGCGGGGAATCAGACATGGGGAATCGGATGCGGAGAATCAGAGGTGGGGAATCAGAGCTGGGGAATCAGAGGCGGGGAATCAGAGTTGGGGCATCAGAGGTGGGGAATTAGATATGGGGAAACAGAGGAGGGGAATCGGAGGCGGGGAAACAGAGGCGGGGAATCAGATATGGGGAATCAGAGGTGCGGAATCAGAGGCAGGGAATCAGATGTGCGGAATCAGAGATGGGGAATCAGAGGCAGGGAATCAGAATCAGAAGCGGGGAATCAGAGACCGGGAATCAGATGCTGGGAATAAGAGGCCGGGAATCAGAGGTGGGGAATCAGTGTCCGGGAATCAGAGATGGGGATTCAGAGGCGGGGAATGAGATATGGAGAATCAGAGGCGGGGAATCAGAGGCGGGGAAACAGAGGTGGTGAATCAGAGGCGCGGAATCAGAGGCAGGGAATCAGATGCGGGGAATCAGAGGAGGCGAATCAGAGCTGGCGAATCAGAGGCGGGGAATAGAGTTGGGCAATCAGAGCCGGGGAATCAGATATGGGGAAACAGAGGCGGGGAATCAGATATGGGGAATAAGAGGTGGGGAATCAGAGGTTGTGAATCAGAGATGGGGAATCAAGGCGGGGAATCAGAGGCAGGGAATCAGATGCGGGGAATCAGAGGCGTGGATTCAGAGCTGGGGAATCAGAGGCGGGGAATCAGAGTTGGGGAATCAGAGGCAGGGAATCAGATATGGGGAATCAGAGGCGGGAAATCAGAGGCGGGGAAACAGAGTCGGGGAATCAGATATGGGGAATCAGAGGTGGGGATTCAGGGGCAGGGAATCAGTGGCAGGGAATCAGAGGTGGGGAATCAGAGGCGGGGAATCAGAGGCAGGGAATCAGACACGGGGAATCAGAGGCGGGGAATCAGAGATGGGGAATCAGAGGCGGGGAATCAGAGCTGGGGAATCAGAGGCGGGGAATCAGAGGCAGGGAATCAGACGCGGGAAATCAGAGGTGGGGAATCAGAGGCGGTGAATCAGAGATGGGGAATAAGAGGCAGGGAATCAGAGGCAGGAAATCAGACACGGGGATTCAGAGGCTGGGAATCAGACGCGGGGAATCAGAGGCGGGGAATGAGATATGGAGAATCAGAGGCGGGGAATCAGAGGCGGGGAAACAGAGGTGGTGAATCAGATATGGGGAATCAGAGGTGGCAAATCAAAGGCGGTGAATCAGAGATGGGGAATCAGAGGCGCGGAATCAGAGGCAGGGAATCATATGCGGGGAATCAGAGGAGGCGAATCAGAGCTGGCGAATCAGAGGCGGGGAATAGAGGTGGGCAATCAGAGCCGGGGAATCAGATATGGGGAAACAGAGGCGGGGAATCAGATATGGGGAATAAGAGGTGGGGAATCAGAGGTTGTGAATCAGAGATGGGGAATCAAGGCAGGGAATCAGAGGCAGGGAATCAGATGCGGGGAATCAGAGGCGTGGATTCAGAGCTGGGGAATCAGAGGCGGGGAATCAGAGTTTGGGAATCAGAGGCAGGGAATCAGATATGGGGAATCAGAGGCGGGGAATCAGAGGCGGGGAAACAGAGGTGGGGAATCAGATATGGGGAATCAGAGGTGGGGAATCAGGGGCAGGGAATCAGTGGCAGGGAATCAGAGGCGGGGAATCAGAGGCAGGGAATCAGAGGCAGGGAATCAGACACGGGGAATCAGAGGCGGGGAATCAGAGATGGGGAATCAGAGGCGGGGAATCAGAGGCACGGAATCGGACGCCGGGTATCAGAGGCGGGGAATCAGAGCTGGGGAATCAGAGGCGGGGAATCAGATATGGGGAATCAAAGGCGGGGAATAAGATATGCGGAATCAGAGGCGGGGAATCAGTGTTGGGGAATCAGAGGCAGGGAATCAGATATGGGGAATCAGAGGCGGGGAATCAGAGGCGGGGAAACAGGCGGGGAATCAGATATGGGGAATCAGAAGTGGGGAATCAGGGGCAGGGAATCAGTGGCAGGGAATCAGAGGGGGGGAATCAGAGGCGGGGAATCAGACACGGGGTATCAGAGGCGGGGAATCAGAGCTGGGGAATCAGAGGCGGGGAATCAGAGTTGGGGAATCAGAGGCGGGGAATCAGATATGGGGAAATAGAGTCGGGGAATCAGATATGGGGAATCAGAGGTGTGGAATCAGAGGTTGGGAATCAGAGGCAGGGAATCAGAGGCGGGGAAACAGAGGCGGGGAATCAGATATGGTGAATCAGAGGTTGCGAATCAAAGGCGGTGAAACAGAGATGGGGAATCAGGGCAGGGAATCAGAGGCAGGGAATCAGAGCTGGGGAAACAGAGACGGGGAATCAGATATGGGAAATCAGAGGTGGGGAATCAGGGGCGAGGTATCAGTGGCAGGGAATCAGAGCTGGGGAATCAGAGGTGGGGAATCAGAGCTGGGGAATCAGAGGCGGGGAATCAGAGTTGGGGAATCAGAGGAGGGGAATCAGATATGGGGAAACAGAGGCCGGGAATCAGAGGCAGGGAAACAGAGGCGGGGAATCAGATATGGGGAATCAGAGGTGGGGAATTAGAGGTTGCGAATCAGAGGCAGGGAATCAGAGGCGGGGAATCAGAGGCGGGGAATCAGAGGCAGGGAATCGGATGTGCGGAATCAGAGATGGGCAATCAGAGGTGGGGATTCAGAGGTGGTGAATCAGAGAAGGGGAATCAGAGGCGGGGAATCAGAGGCAGGGAATCAGATGCAGGGAATCAGAGGCGGGGAATCATAGCTGGCGAATTAGAGGAGGGGAATCAGAGTTGGGGAATCAGAGGCGGGGTATCAGATATGGGGAATCAGAGGTGGGGAATCAGGGGCAGTGAATCAGTGGCAGGGAATCAGACGCGGGGAATCAGAGGCGGGGAATCAGAGGCAGGGAATCAGACACGGGGAATCAGAGGCGGGGAATCAGAGATGGGGAATCAGAGGCGGGGAATCAGAGGCAGGGAATCGGATGCCGGAAATCAGAGGCGGGAAATCAGAGCTGGGGAATCAGAGGCGGGGAATCAGAGTTGGGGAATCAGAGGCGGCGAAGCAGATATGTGGAAAATGAGGCGGGGAATCAGATATGGGGAATCAGAGGCGGGGAATCAGATATGGGGAATCAGAGGCTGGGAATCAGAGGGGGGAAACAGAGGCGGGGAATAAGATATGGGGAATCAGAGGTGGGGAATCAGGGGCGGGGAATCAGTGGCAGGGAATCAGAGGCGGGGAATAAGAGGCGGGGATTCAGAGGCAGGGAATCAGACACGGGGAATCAGAGCTGGGGAATCAGAGATGGGGAATCAGAGGCGGGGAATCAGAGGCAGGGAATCAGACGCGGGGAATCAGAGGCGCGGAATCAGAGCTGGGGAATCAGACACGGGGAATCAGAGCTGGGGAATCAGAGATGGGGAATCAGAGGCGGGGAATCAGAGGCAGGGAATCAGACGCGGGGAATCAGAGGCGCGGAATCAGAGCTGGGGAATCAGAGGCGGGGAATCAGAGCTGGGGAATCAGAGGCGGGGAATCAAAGGCGGGGAATAAGAGGCGGGGATTCAGAGGCAGGGAATCAGACACGGGGAATCAGAGCTGGGGAATCAGAGATGGGGAATCAGAGGCGGGGAATCAGAGGCAGGGAATCAGACGCGGGGAATCAGAGGCGCGGAATCAGAGCTGGGGAATCAGAGGCGGGGAATCAGAGCTGGGGAATCAGAGGCGGGGAATCAGAGGCAGGGAATCAGACGCGGGGAATCAGAGGTGGGGAATCAGAGGCTGTGAATCAGAGATGGGGAATAAGAGGCGGGGAATCAGAGGCAGGAAATCAGACACGGGGATTCAGAGGCTGGGAATCAGACGGGGGGAATCAAAGGCGGGGAATCAGAGCTGGTGAATCAGAGGCAGGGAATCAGAGTTGGGGATTCAGAGGCAGGGAATCAGATATGGGGAAACAGAGGCGGGGATTCAGAGGCGGGCAAACAGAGGCGGGGAATTAGATATGGGGAATCAGAGGTGGGGAATCAGAGGTGGTGAATCAGAGATGGGGAATCACAGGCGGGGAATCAGAGGCAGGGAATAGAACGCGGGGAATCAGAGGCAGGGAATCAGAGCTGGGGAATCAGAGGCGGGGAATCAGATATGGGAAAACAGAAGCGGGGAATCAGAGGCGGGGAAACAGAGGCGGGGAATCAGACATGGGGAATCGGATGCGGAGAATCAGAGGTGGGGAATCAGAGCTGGGGAATCAGAGGAGGGGAATCAGAGTTGGGGCATCAGAGGTGGGGAATTAGATATGGGGAAACAGAGGCGGGGAATCGGAGGCGGGGAAACAGAGGCGGGGAATCAGATATGGGGAATCAGAGGTGGGGAATCAGAGGCAGGGAATCAGATGTGCGGAATCAGAGATGGGGAATCAGAGGCAGGGAATCAGAATCAGAAGCGGGGAATCAGAGGCCGGGAATCAGAGACCGGGAATCAGATGCTGGGAATAAGAGGCCGGGAATCAGAGGTGGGGAATCAGTGTCCGGGAATCAGAGATGGGGATTCAGAGGCGGGGAATGAGATATGGAGAATCAGAGGCGGGGAATCAGAGGCGGGGAAACAGAGGTGGTGAATCAGATATGGGGAATCAGAGGTGGCGAATCAAAGGCGGTGAATCAGAGATGGGGAATCAGAGGCGCGGAATCAGAGGCAGGGAATCAGATGCGGGGAATCAGAGGAGGCGAATCAGAGCTGGCGAATCAGAGGCGGGGAATAGAGGAGGGCAATCAGAGCCGGGGAATCAGATATGGGGAAACAGAGGCGGGGAATCAGATATGGGGAATAAGAGGTGGGGAATCGGAGGTTGTGAATCAGAGATGGGGAATCAAGGCGGGGAATCAGAGGCAGGGAATCAGATGCGGGGAATCAGAGGCGTGGATTCAGAGCTGGGGAATCAGAGGCGGGGAATCAGAGTTGGGGAATCAGAGGCAGGGAATCAGATATGGGGAATCAGAGGCGGGGAATCAGAGGCGGGGAAACAGAGTCGGGGAATCAGATATGGGGAATCAGAGGTGGGGAATCAGGGGCAGGGAATCAGTGGCAGGGAATCAGAGGCGGGGAATCAGAGGCGGGGAATCAGAGGCAGGGAATCAGACACGGGGAATCAGAGGCGGGGAATCAGAGATGGGGAATCAGAGGCGGGGAATCAGAGCTGGGGAATCAGAGGCGGGGAATCAGAGGCAGGGAATCAGACGCGGGGAATCAGAGGTGGGGAATCAGAGGCGGTGAATCAGAGATGGGGAATAAGAGGCGGGGAATCAGAGGTTGTGAATCAGAGATGGGGAATCAAGGCGGGGAATCAGAGGCAGGGAATCAGATGCGGGGAATCAGAGGCGTGGATTCAGAGCTGGGGAATCAGAGGCGGGGAATCAGAGTTGGGGAATCAGAGGCAGGGAATCAGATATGGGGAATCAGAGGCGGGGAATCAGAGGCGGGGAAACAGAGTCGGGGAATCAGATATGGGGAATCAGAGGTGGGGATTCAGGGGCAGGGAATCAGTGGCAGGGAATCAGAGGTGGGGAATCAGAGGCGGGGAATCAGAGGCAGGGAATCAGACACGGGGAATCAGAGGCGGGGAATCAGAGATGGGGAATCAGAGGCGGGGAATCAGAGCTGGGGAATCAGAGGCGGGGTATCAGAGGCAGGGAATCAGATGCGGGGAATCAGAGGTGGGGAATCAGAGGCGGTGAATCAGAGATGGGGAATAAGAGGCGGGGAATCAGAGGCAGGAAATCAGACACGGGGATTCAGAGGCTGGGAATCAGACGCGGGGAATCAGAGGCGGGGAATGAGATATGGAGAATCAGAGGCGGGGAATCAGAGGCGGGGAAACAGAGGTGGTGAATCAGATATGGGGAATCAGAGGTGGCGAATCAAAGGCGGTGAATCAGAGATGGGGAATCAGAGGCGCGGAATCAGAGGCAGGGAATCAGATGCGGGGAATCAGAGGAGGCGAATCAGAGCTGGCGAATCAGAGGCGGGGAATAGAGGTGGGCAATCAGAGCCGGGGAATCAGATATGGGGAAACAGAGGCGGGGAATCAGATATGGGGAATAAGAGGTGGGGAATCAGAGGTTGTGAATCAGAGATGGGGAATCAAGGCAGGGAATCAGAGGCAGGGAATCAGATGCGGGGAATCAGAGGCGTGGATTCAGAGCTGGGGAATCAGAGGCGGGGAATCAGAGTTTGGGAATCAGAGGCAGGGAATCAGATATGGGGAATCAGAGGCGGGGAATCAGAGGCGGGGAAACAGAGGTGGGGAATCAGATATGGGGAATCAGAGGTGGGGAATCAGGGGCAGGGAATCAGTGGCAGGGAATCAGAGGCGGGGAATCAGAGGCGGGGAATCAGAGGCAGGGAATCAGACACGGGGAATCAGAGGCGGGGAATCAGAGATGGGGAATCAGAGGCGGGGAATCAGAGGCACGGAATCGGACGCCGGGTATCAGAGGCGGGGAATCAGAGCTGGGGAATCAGAGGCGGGGAATCAGATATGGGGAATCAAAGGCGGGGAATAAGATATGCCGAATCTGAGGCGGGGAATCAGTGTTGGGGAATCAGAGGCAGGGAATCAGATATGGGGAATCAGATGCGGTGAATCAGAGGCGGGGAAACAGGCGGGGAATCAGATATGGGGAATCAGAAGTGGGGAATCAGGGGCAGGGAATCAGTGGCAGGGAATCAGAGGGGGGGAATCAGAGGCGGGGAATCAGACACGGGGAATCAGAGGCGGGGAATCAGAGATGGGGAATCAGAGGCGGGGAATCAGAGGCAGGGAATCGGACGCCGGGAATCAGAGGCGGGGAATCAGAGCTGGGGAATCAGAGGCGGGGAATCAGAGTTGGGGAATCAGAGGCGGGGAATCAGATATGGGGAAATAGAGTCGGGGAATCAGAGGCAGGGAATCGGACGCCGGGAATCAGAGGCGGGGAATCAGAGCTGGGGAATCAGAGGCGGGGAATCAGAGTTGGGGAATCAGAGGCGGGGAATCAGATATGGGGAAATAGAGTCGGGGAATCAGATATGGGGAATCAGAGGTGTGGAATCAGAGGTTGGGAATCAGAGGCAGGGAATCAGAGGCGGGGAAACAGAGGCGGGGAATCAGATATGGTGAATCAGAGGTTGCGAATCAAAGGCGGTGAAACAGAGATGGGGAATCAGGGCAGGGAATCAGAGGCAGGGAATCAGAGCTGGGGAAACAGAGGCGGGGAATCAGATATGGGGAATCAGAGGTGGGGAATCAGGGGCGAGGAATCAGTGGCAGGGAATCAGAGCTGGGGAATCAGAGGTGGGGAATCAGAGCTGGGGAATCAGAGGCGGGGAATCAGAGTTGGGGAATCAGAGGAGGGGAATCAGATATGGGGAAACAGAGGCCGGGAATCAGAGGCAGGGAAACAGAGGCGGGGAATCAGATATGGGGAATCAGAGGTGGGGAATTAGAGGTTGCGAATCAGAGGCAGGGAATCAGAGGCGGGGAATCAGAGGCGGGGAATCAGAGGCAGGGAATCGGATGTGCGGAATCAGAGATGGGGAATCAGAGGTGGGGATTCAGAGGTGGTGAATCAGAGAAGGGGAATCAGAGGCGGGGAATCAGAGGCAGGGAATCAGATGCAGGGAATCAGAGGCGGGGAATCATAGCTGGCGAATTAGAGGAGGGGAATCAGAGTTGGGGAATCAGAGGCGGGGAATCAGATATGGGGAAACATAGGCGGGGAATCAGAGGCGGGGAAACAGAGGCGGGGAATCAGATATGGGGAATCAGAGGTGGGGAATCAGGGGCAGGGAATCAGTGGCAGGGAATCAGACGCGGGGAATCAGAGGCGGGGAATCAGAGGCAGGGAATCAGACACGGGGAATCAGAGGCGGGGAATCAGAGATGGGGAATCAGAGGCGGGGAATCAGAGGCAGGGAATCGGATGCCGGAAATCAGAGGCGGGAAATCAGAGCTGGGGAATCAGAGGCGGGGAATCAGAGTTGGGGAATCAGAGGCGGCGAAGCAGATATGTGGAAAATGAGGCGGGGAATCAGATATGGGGAATCAGAGGCGGGGAATCAGATATGGGGAATCAGAGGCTGGGAATCAGAGGGGGGGAAACAGAGGCGGGGAATAAGATATGGGGAATCAGAGGTGGGGAATCAGGGGCGGGGAATCAGTGGCAGGGAATCAGAGGCGGGGAATCAGAGGCGGGGATTCAGAGGCAGGGAATCAGACACGGGGAATCAGAGCTGGGGAATCAGAGATGGGGAATCAGAGGCGGGGAATCAGAGGCAGGGAATCAGACGCGGGGAATCAGAGGCGCGGAATCAGAGCTGGGGAATCAGAGGCGGGGAATCAGAGCTGGGGAATCAGAGGCGGGGAATCAGAGGCAGGGAATCAGATGCGGGGAATCAGAGGTGGGGAATCAGAGGCGGTGAATCAGAGATGGGGAATAAGAGGCGGGGAATCAGAGGCAGGAAATCAGACACGGGGATTCAGAGGCTGGGAATCAGACGGGGGGAATCAAAGGCGGGGAATCAGAGCTGGTGAATCAGAGGCAGGGAATCAGAGTTGGGGATTCAGAGGCAGGGAATCAGATATGGGGAAACAGAGGTGGGGATTCAGAGGCGGGCAAACAGAGGCGGGGAATTAGATATGGGGAATCAGAGGTGGGGAATCAGAGGTGGTGAATCAGAGATGGGGAATCACAGGCGGGGAATCAGAGGCAGGGAATAGAACGCGGGGAATCAGAGGCAGGGAGTCAGAGCTGGGGAATCAGAGGCGGGGAATCAGATATGGGAAAACAGAAGCGGGGAATCAGAGGCGGGGAAACAGAGGCGGGGAATCAGACATGGGGAATCGGATGCGGAGAATCAGAGGTGGGGAATCAGAGCTGGGGAATCAGAGGCGGGGAATCAGAGTTGGGGCATCAGAGGTGGGGAATTAGATATGGGGAAAAAGAGGCGGGGAATCGGAGGCGGGGAAACAGAGGCGGGGAATCAGATATGGGGAATCAGAGGTGGGGAATCAGAGGCAGGGAATCAGATGTGCGGAATCAGAGATGGGGAATCAGAGGCAGGGAATCAGAATCAGAAGCGGGGAATCAGAGGCCGGGAATCAGAGACCGGGAATCAGATGCTGGGAATAAGAGGCCGGGAATCAGAGGTGGGGAATCAGTGTCCGGGAATCAGAGATGGGGATTCAGAGGCGGGGAATGAGATATGGAGAATCAGAGGCGGGGAATCAGAGGCGGGGAAACAGAGGTGGTGAATCAGATATGGGGAATCAGAGGTGGCGAATCAAAGGCGGTGAATCAGAGATGGGGAATCAGAGGCGAGGAATCAGAGGCAGGGAATCAGATGCGGGGAATCAGAGGAGGCGAATCAGAGCTGGCGAATCAGAGGCGGGGAATAGAGGTGGGCAATCAGAGCCGGGGAATCAGATATGGGGAAACAGAGGCGGGGAATCAGATATGGGGAATAAGAGGTGGGGAATCAGAGGTTGTGAATCAGAGATGGGGAATCAAGGCGGGGAATCAGAGGCAGGGAATCAGATGCGGGGAATCAGAGGCGTGGATTCAGAGCTGGGGAATCAGAGGCGGGGAATCAGAGTTGGGGAATCAGAGGCAGGGAATCAGATATGGGGAATCAGAGTCGGGGAATCAGAGGCGGGGAAACAGAGTCGGGGAATCAGATATGGGGAATCAGAGGTGGGGAATCAGGGGCAGGGAATCAGTGGCAGGGAATCAGAGGCGGGGAATCAGAGGCGGGGAATCAGAGGCAGGGAATCAGACACGGGGAATCAGAGGCGGGGAATCAGAGATGGGGAATCAGAGGCGGGGAATCAGAGCTGGGGAATCAGAGGCGGGGAATCAGAGGCAGGGAATCAGACGCGGGGAATCAGAGGTGGGGAATCAGAGGCGGAGAATCAGAGATGGGGAATAAGAGGCGGGGAATCAGAGGCAGGAAATCAGACACGGGGATTCAGAGGCTGGGAATCAGACGCGGGGAATCAGAGGCGGGGAATGAGATATGGAGAATCAGAGGCGGGGAATCAGAGGCGGGGAAACGGAGGTGGTGAATCAGATATGGGGAATCAGAGGTGGCGAATCAAAGGCGGTGAATCAGAGATGGGGAATCAGAGGCGCGGAATCAGAGGCAGGGAATCATATGCGGGGAATCAGAGGAGGCGAATCAGAGCTGGCGAAACAGAGGCGGGGAATAGAGGTGGGCAATCAGAGCCGGGGAATCAGATATGGGGAAACAGAGGCGGGGAATCAGATATGGGGAACAAGAGGTGGGGAATCAGAGGTTGTGAATCAGAGATGGGGAATCAAGGCAGGGAATCAGAGGCAGGGAATCAGATGCGGGGAATCAGAGGCGTGGATTCAGAGCTGGGGTATCAGAGGCGGGGAATCAGAGTTTGGGAATCAGAGGCAGGGAATCAGATATGGGGAATCAGAGGCGGGGAATCAGAGGCGGGTAAACAGAGGTGGGGAATCAGATATGGGGAATCAGAGGTGGGGAATCAGGGGCAGGGAATCAGTGGCAGGGAATCAGAGGCGGGGAATCAGAGGCGGGGAATCAGAGGCAGGGAATCAGACACGGGGAATCAGAGGCGGGGAATCAGAGATGGGGAATCAGAGGCGGGGAATCAGAGGCAGGGAATCGGACGCCGGGTATCAGAGGCGGGGAATCAGAGCTGGGGAATCAGAGGCGGGGAATCAGAGTTGGGGAATCAGAGGCGGGGTATCAGATATGGGGAAATAGAGGTGGGGAATCAGATATGGGGAATCAGAGGTGTGGAATCAGAGGTTGGGAATCAGAGGCAGGGAATCAGAGGCGGGGAAACAGAGGCGGGGAATCAGATATGGTGAATCAGAGGTGGCGAATCAAAGGCGGTGAAACAGAGATGGGGAATCAGAGCAGGGAATCAGAGGTTGTGAATCAGAGATGGGGAATCAAGGCGGGGAATCAGAGGCAGGGAATCAGATGCGGGGAATCAGAGGCGTGGATTCAGAGCTGGGGAATCAGAGGCGGGGAATCAGAGTTGGGGAATCAGAGGCAGGGAATCAGATATGGGGAATCAGAGGCGGGGAATCAGAGGCGGGGAAACAGAGTCGGGGAATCAGATATGGGGAATCAGAGGTGGGGAATCAGGGGCAGGGAATCAGTGGCAGGGAATCAGAGGCGGGGAATCAGAGGCGGGGAATCAGAGGCAGGGAATCAGACACGGGGAATCAGAGGCGGGGAATCAGAGATGGGGAATCAGAGGCGGGGAATCAGAGCTGGGGAATCAGAGGCGGGGAATCAGAGGCAGGGAATCAGACGCGGGGAATCAGAGGTGGGGAATCAGAGGCGGAGAATCAGAGATGGGGAATAAGAGGCGGGGAATCAGAGGCAGGAAATCAGACACGGGGATTCAGAGGCTGGGAATCAGACGCGGGGAATCAGAGGCGGGGAATGAGATATGGAGAATCAGAGGCGGGGAATCAGAGGCGGGGAAACGGAGGTGGTGAATCAGATATGGGGAATCAGAGGTGGCGAATCAAAGGCGGTGAATCAGAGATGGGGAATCAGAGGCGCGGAATCAGAGGCAGGGAATCATATGCGGGGAATCAGAGGAGGCGAATCAGAGCTGGCGAAACAGAGGCGGGGAATAGAGGTGGGCAATCAGAGCCGGGGAATCAGATATGGGGAAACAGAGGCGGGGAATCAGATATGGGGAACAAGAGGTGGGGAATCAGAGGTTGTGAATCAGAGATGGGGAATCAAGGCAGGGAATCAGAGGCAGGGAATCAGATGCGGGGAATCAGAGGCGTGGATTCAGAGCTGGGGTATCAGAGGCGGGGAATCAGAGTTTGGGAATCAGAGGCAGGGAATCAGATATGGGGAATCAGAGGCGGGGAATCAGAGGCGGGTAAACAGAGGTGGGGAATCAGATATGGGGAATCAGAGGTGGGGAATCAGGGGCAGGGAATCAGTGGCAGGGAATCAGAGGCGGGGAATCAGAGGCGGGGAATCAGAGGCAGGGAATCAGACACGGGGAATCAGAGGCGGGGAATCAGAGATGGGGAATCAGAGGCGGGGAATCAGAGGCAGGGAATCGGACGCCGGGTATCAGAGGCGGGGAATCAGAGCTGGGGAATCAGAGGCGGGGAATCAGAGTTGGGGAATCAGAGGCGGGGTATCAGATATGGGGAAATAGAGGTGGGGAATCAGATATGGGGAATCAGAGGTGTGGAATCAGAGGTTGGGAATCAGAGGCAGGGAATCAGAGGCGGGGAAACAGAGGCGGGGAATCAGATATGGTGAATCAGAGGTGGCGAATCAAAGGCGGTGAAACAGAGATGGGGAATCAGAGCAGGGAATCAGAGGCAGGGAATCAGAGCTGGGGAAACAGAGGCGGGGAATCAGATATGGGGAATCAGAGGTGGGGAATCAGGGGCGGGGAATCAGTGGCAGGGAATCAGAGCTGGGGATTCAGAGGTGGGGAATCAGAGCTGGGGAAACAGAGGCGGGGAATCAGATATGGGGAATCAGAGGTGGGGAATCAGGGGCGGGGAATCAGTGGCAGGGAATCAGAGGCCGGGAATAAAAGGCGGGGAATCAGAGATGGAGAATCAGAGGCGGGGAATCAGAGTTGGGGAATCAGAGGTGGGGAATTAGAGGTTGCGAATCAGAGGCAGGGAATCAGAGGCGAGGAATCAGAGGCGGGGAATCAGAGGCAGGGAATCGGATGTGCGGAATCAGAGATGGGGAATCAGAGGTGGGGATTCAGAGGTGGTGAATCAGAGAAGGGGAATCAGAGGCGGGGAATCAGAGGCAGGGAATCAGACGCAGGGAATCAAAGGCGGGGAATCATAGCTGGCGAATTAGAGGAGGGGAATCAGAGTTGGGGAATCAGAGGCGGGGAATCAGATATGGGGAAACAGAGGCGGGGAATCAGAGGCGGGGAAACAGAGGCGGGAAATCAGATATGGGGAATCAGAGGTGGGGAATCAGGGGCAGGGAATCAGTGGCAGGGAATCAGACGCGGGGAATCAGAGGCGGGGAATCAGATGCAGGGAATCAGACACGGGGAATCAGAGGCGGGAAATCAGAGCTGGGGAATCAGAGGAGGGGAATCAGAGTTGGGGAATCAGAGGCGGCGAAGCAGATATGGGGAAAATGAGGCGGGGAATCAGATATGGGGAATCAAAGGCGGGGAATCAGATATGGGGAATGAGAGGCTGGGAAACAGAGGCGGGGAATAAGATATGGGGAATCAGAGGCGGGGAATCAGAGTTGGGGAATCAGAGGCAGGGAATCAGATATGGGGAATCAGAGGCGGGGAATCAGAGGCGGGGAAACAGGCGGGGAATCAGATATGGGGAATCAGGGGCAGGGAATCAGTGGCAGGGAATCAGAGGGGGGGAATCAGAGGGGGGGAATCAGAGGCGGGGAATCAGAGTAAGGGAATCAGACACGGGGAATCAGAGGCGGGGAATCAGAGATGGGGAATCAGAGGCGGGGAATCAGAGGCAGGGAATCGGACGCCGGGAATCAGAGGCGGGGAATCAGAGCTGGGGAATCAGAGGCGGGGAATCAGAGTTGGGGAATCAGAGGCGGGGAATCAGATATGGGGAATCAGAGGTGTGGAATCAGAGGTTGGGAATCAGAGGCAGGGAATCAGAGGCGGGGAAACAGAGGCGGGGAATCAGATATGGGGAATCAGAGGTGGCGAAACAAAGGCGGTGAAACAGAGATGGGGAATCAGGGCAGGGAATCAGAGGCAGGGAATCAGAGCTGGGGAAACAGAGGCGGGGAATCAGATATGGGGAATCAGAGGTGGGGAATCAGGGGCGGGGAATCAGTGGCAGGGAAAGAGCTGGGGAATCAGAGGTGGGGAATCAGAGCTGGGGAAACAGAGGCGGGGAATCAGATATGGGGAATCAGAGGTGGGGAATCAGGGGCGGGGAATCAGTGGCGGGGAATCAGAGGCCGGGAATAAAAGGCGGGGAATCAGAGCTGGGGAATCAGAGGCGGGGAATCAGAGTTGGGGAATCAGAGGAGGGGAATCAGATATGGGGAAACAGAGGCCGGGAATCAGAGGCAGGGAAACAGAGGCGGGGAAACAGATATGGGGAATCAGAGGTTGGGAATTAGAGGTTGCGAATCAGAGGCAGGGAATCAGATGCGGGGAATCAGAGGCGGGGAATCAGAGGCAGGGAATCGGATGTGCGGAATCAGAGATGGGGAATCAGAGGTGGGGATTCAGAGGTGGTGAATCAGAGAAGGGGAATCAGAGGCGGGGAATCAGAGGCAGGGAATCAGATGCAGGGAATCAGAGGCGGGGAATCATAGCTGGCGAATTAGAGGAGGGGAATCAGAGTTGGGGAATCAGAGGCGGGGAATCAGATATGGGGAAACAGAGGCGGGGAATCAGAGGCGGGGAAACAGAGGCGGGGAATCAGATATGGGGAATCAGAGGTGGGGAATCAGGGGCAGGGAATCAGTGGCAGGGAATCAGACGCGGGGAATCAGAGGCGGGGAATCAGAGGCAGGGAATCAGACACGGGGAATCAGAGGCGGGGAATCAGAGATGGGGAATCAGAGGCGGGGAATCAGAGGCAGGGAATCGGACGCCGGGTATCAGAGGCGGGGAATCAGAGCTGGGGAATCAGAGGCGGGGAATCAGAGTTGGGGAATCAGAGGTGTGGAATCAGAGGTTGGGAATCAGAGGCAGGGAATCAGAGGCGGGGAAACAGAGGCGGGGAATCAGATATGGTGAATCAGAGGTGGCGAATCAAAGGCGGTGAAACAGAGATGGGGAATCAGGGCAGGGAATCAGAGGCAGGGAATCAGAGCTGGGGAAACAGAGGCGGGGAATCAGATATGGGGAATCAGAGGTGGGGAATCAGGGGCGGGGAATCAGTGGCAGGGAATCAGAGCTGGGGAATCAGAGGTGGGGAATCAGAGCTGGGGAAACAGAGGCGGGGAATCAGATATGGGGAATCAGAGGTGGGGAATCAGGGGCGGGGAATCAGTGGCAGGGAATCAGAGGCCGGGAATAAAAGGCGGGGAATCAGAGATGGAGAATCAGAGGCGGGGAATCAGAGTTGGGGAATCAGAGGTGGGGAATTAGAGGTTGCGAATCAGAGGCAGGGAATCAGAGGCGGGGAATCAGAGGCGGGGAATCAGAGGCAGGGAATCGGATGTGCGGAATCAGAGATGGGGAATCAGAGGTGGGGATTCAGAGGTGGTGAATCAGAGAAGGGGAATCAGAGGCGGGGAATCAGAGGTAGGGAATCAGACGCAGGGAATCAAAGGCGGGGAATCATAGCTGGCGAATTAGAGGAGGGGAATCAGAGTTGGGGAATCAGAGGCGGGGAATCAGATATGGGGAAACAGAGGCGGGGAATCAGAGGCGGGGAAACAGAGGCGGGAAATCAGATATGGGGAATCAGAGGTGGGGAATCAGGGGCAGGGAATCAGTGGCAGGGAATCAGACGCGGGGAATCAGAGGCGGGGAATCAGAGGCAGGGAATCGGATGCCGGAAATCAGAGGCGGGAAATCAGAGCTGGGGAATCAGAGGAGGGGAATCAGAGTTGGGGAATCAGAGGCGGCGAAGCAGATATGGGGAAAATGAGGCGGGGAATCAGATATGGGGAATCAAAGGCGGGGAATCAGATATGGGGAATCAGAGGCTGGGAATCAGAGGGGGGGAAACAGAGGCGGGGAATAAGATATGGGGAATCAGAGGCGGGGAATCAGAGTTGGGGAATCAGAGGCAGGGAATCAGATATGGGGAATCAGAGGCGGGGAATCAGAGGCGGGGAAACAGGCGGGGAATCAGATATGGGGAATCAGAAGTGGGGAATCAGGGGCAGGGAATCAGTGGCAGGGAATCAGAGGGGGGGAATCAGAGGCGGGGAATCAGAGTAAGGGAATCAGACACGGGGAATCAGAGGCGGGGAATCAGAGATGGGGAATCAGAGGCGGGGAATCAGAGGCAGGGAATCGGACGCCGGGAATCAGAGGCGGGGAATCAGAGCTGGGGAATCAGAGGCGGGGAATCAGAGTTGGGGAATCAGAGGCGGGGAATCAGATATGGGGAAATAGAGTCGGGGAATCAGATATGGGGAATCAGAGGTGTGGAATCAGAGGTTGGGAATCAGAGGCAGGGAATCAGAGGCGGGGAAACAGAGGCGGGGAATCAGATATGGGGAATCAGAGGTGGCGAAACAAAGGCGGTGAAACAGAGATGGGGAATCAGGGCAGGGAATCAGAGGCAGGGAATCAGAGCTGGGGAAACAGAGGCGGGGAATCAGATATGGGGAATCAGAGGTGGGGAATCAGGGGCGGGGAATCAGTGGCAGGGAAAGAGCTGGGGAATCAGAGGTGGGGAATCAGAGCTGGGGAAACAGAGGCGGGGAATCAGATATGGGGAATCAGAGGTGGGGAATCAGTGGCGGGGAATCAGTGGCAGGGAATCAGAGGCCGGGAATAAAAGGCGGGGAATCAGAGCTGGGGAATCAGAGGCGGGGAATCAGAGTTGGGGAATCAGAGGAGGGGAATCAGATATGGGGAAACAGAGGCCGGGAATCAGAGGCAGGGAAACAGAGGCGGGGAATCAGATATGGGGAATCAGAGGTGGGGAATTAGAGGTTGCGAATCAGAGGCAGGGAATCAGAGGCGGGGAATCAGAGGCGGGGAATCAGAGGCAGGGATTCGGATGTGCGGAATCAGAGATGGGGAATCAGAGGTGGGGATTCAGAGGTGGTGAATCAGAGAAGGGGAATCAGAGGCGGGGAATCAGAGGCAGGGAATCAGATGCAGGGAATCAGAGGCGGGGAATCATAGCTGGCGAATTAGAGGAGGGGAATCAGAGTTGGGGAATCAGAGGCGGGGAATCAGATATGGGGAAACAGAGGCGGGGAATCAGAGGCGGGGAAACAGAGGCGGGGAATCAGATATGGGGAATCAGAGGTGGGGAATCAGGGGCAGGGAATCAGTGGCAGGGAATCAGACTCGGGGAATCAGAGGCGGGGAATCAGAGGCAGGGAATCAGACACGGGGAATCAGAGGCGGGGAATCAGATATGGGGAAACAGAGGCCGGGAATCAGAGGCAGGGAAACAGAGGCGGGGAATCAGATTTGGGGAATCAGAGGTGGGGAATTAGAGGTTGCGAATCAGAGGCAGGGATTCAGAGGCGGGGAATCAGAGGCGGGGAATCAGAGGCAGGGAATCGGATGTGCGGAATCAGAGATGGGGAATCAGAGGTCGGGATTCAGAGGTGGTGAATCAGAGAAGGGGAATCAGAGGCGGGGAATCAGAGGCAGGGAATCAGATGCAGGGAATCAGAGGCGGGGAAACATAGCTGGCGAATTAGAGGAGGAGATTCAGAGTTGGGGAATCAGAGGCGGGGAATCAGATATGGGGAAAGAGAGGCGGGGAATCAGAGGCGGGGTAACAGAGGCGGGGAATCAGATATGGGGAATCAGAGTTGGGGAATCAGAGGCGGCGAAGCAGATATGTGGAAAATGAGGCGGGGAATCAGATATGGGGAATCAGAGGCGGGGAATCAGATATGGGGAATCAGAGGCGGGGAATCAGATATGGGGAATCAGAGGCTGGGAATCAGAGGGGGGGAAACAGAGGCGGGGAATCAGATATGGGGAAACAGAGGTGGGGAATCAGAGGCGGGGAAACAGAGGCGAGGAATCAGACATTGGGAATCAGATGCGGGGAATCAGAGGCGGGGAATCAGAGCTGGGGAATCAGAGGCGGGGAATCAGAGTTGGGGCATCAGAGGTGGGTAATTAGATATGGGGAAACAGAGGCGGGGAATCAGAGGCTGGGAAACAGAGGCGGGGAATCAGATATGGGGAATCAGAGGTGGGGAATCAGAGGCAGGGAATCAGATGTGCGGAATCAGAGATGGGGAATCAGAGGCCGGGAATCAAATGCTGGGAATAAGAGGCCGGGAATCAGAGGTGGGGAATCAGAGTCCGGGAATCAGAGATGGGGATTCAGAGGCGGGGAATGAGATATGGAGAATCAGAGGCGGGGAATCAGAGGCGGGGATTCAGAGCTGGGGAATCAGAGGCGGGGAATCAGAGTTGAGGAATCAGAGGCAGGGAATCAGATATGGGGAATCAGAGGCGGGGAATCAGAGGTGGGGAAACAGAGGCGGGGAATCAGATATGGGGAATCAGAAGTGGGGAATCAGGGGCAGGGAATCAGTGGCAGGGAATCAGAGGCGGGGAATCAGAGGCGGGGAATCAGTGGCAGGGAATCAGACACGGGGAATCACAGGCGGGGAATCAGAGATGGGGAATCAGAGGCGGGGAATCAGAGGCAGGGAATCGGACGTCGGGAATCAGAGGCGGGGAATCAGAGCTGGGGAATCAGAGGCAGGGAATCAGAGTTGGGGAATCAGAGGCGGGGAATCAGATATGGGGAAATAGATGCGGGGAATCAGATATGGGGAATCAGAGGTGTGGAATCAGAGGATGGGAATCAGAGGCAGGGAATCAGAGGCGGGGAAACAGAGGCGGGGAATCAGATATGGGGAATCAGAGGTGGCGAATCAAAGGCGGTGAAACAGAGATGGGGAATCAGGGCAGGGAATCAGAGGCAGGGAATCAGAGCTGGGGAAACAGAAGGGGGGAATCAGATATGGGGAATCAGAGGTGGGGAATCAGAGCTGGGGAAACAGAGGCGGAGAATCAGATATGGGGAATCAGAGGTGGGGAATCAGGGGCGGGGAATCAGTGGCAGGGAATCAGAGGCCGGGAATAAAAGGCGGGGAATCAGAGCTGGGGAATCAGAGGCGGGGAATCAGAGTTGGGGAATCAGAGGAGGGGAATCAGATATGGGGAAACAGAGGCCGGGAATCAGAGGCAGGGAAACAGAGGCGGGGAATCAGATATGGGGAATCAGAGGTGGGGAATTAGAGGTTGCGAATCAGAGGCAGGGAATCAGAGGCGGGGAATCATAGGCGGGGAATCAGAGGCAGGGAATCGGATGTGCGGAATCAGAGATGGGGAATCAGAGGTGGGGATTCAGAGGTGGTGAATCAGAAAAGGGGAATCAGAGGCGGGGAATCAGAGGCAGGGAATCAGACGCAGGGAATCAAAGGCGGGGAATCATAGGTGGCGAATTAGAGGAGGGGAATCAGAGTTGGGGAATCAGAGGCGGGGAATCAGATATGGGGAAACAGAGGCGGGGAATCAGAGGCGGGGAAACAGAGGCGGGGAATCAGATATGGGGAATCAGAGGTGGGGAATCCGGGGCAGGGAATCAGTTGCAGGGAATCAGACGCGGGGAATCAGAGGCGGGGAATCAGATGCAGGAAATCAGACACGGGGAATCAGAGGCGGGGAATCAGAGATGGGGAATCAGAGGCGGGGAATCAGAGGCAGGGAATCGGATGCCGGAATTCAGAGGCGGGAAATCAGAGCTGGGGAATCAGAGGAGGGGAATCAGAGTTGGGGAATCAGAGGCGGCGAAGCAGATATGGGGAAAATGAGGCGGGGAATCAGATATGGGGAATCAAAGGTGGGGAATCAGATATGGGGAATCAGAGGCTGGGAATCAGAGGGGGGGAAACAGAGGCGGGGAATAAGATATGGGGAATCAGAGGCGGGGAATCAGAGTTGGGGAATCAGAGGCAGGGAATCAGATATGGGGAATCAGAGGCGGGGAATCAGAGGCGGGGAAACAGGCGGGGAATCAGATATGGGGAATCAGAAGTGGGGAATCAGGGGCAGGGAATCAGTGGCAGGGAATCAGAGGGGGGGAATCAGAGGCGGGGAATCAGAGTAAGGGAATCAGACACGGGGAATCAGAGGCGGGGAATCAGAGATGGGGAATCAGAGGCGGGGAATCAGAGGCAGGGAATCGGACGCCGGGAATCAGAGGCGGGGAATCAGAGCTGGGGAATCAGAGGCGGGGAATCAGAGTTGGGGAATCAGAGGCGGGGAATCAGATATTGGGAAATAGAGTCGGGGAATCAGATATGGGGAATCAGAGGTGTGGAATCAGAGGTTGGGAATCAGAGGCAGGGAATCAGAGGCGGGGAAACAGAGGTGGGGAATCAGATATGGTGAATCAGAGGTTGCGAATCAAAGGCGGTGAAACAGAGATGGGGAATCAGGGCAGGGAATCAGAGGCAGGGAATCAGAGCTGGGGAAACAGAGGCGGGGAATCAGATATGGGGAATCAGAGGTGGGGAATCAGGGGCGGGGAATCAGTGGCAGGGAATCAGAGCTGGGGAATCAGAGGTGGGGAATCAGAGCTGGGGAAACAGAGGCGGGGAATCAGATATGGGGAATCAGAGGTGGGGAATCAGGGGCGGGGAATCAGTGGCAGGGAATCAGAGGCCGGGAATAAAAGGCGGGGAATCAGAGCTGGGGAATCAGAGGCGGGGAATCAGAGTTGGGGTATCAGAGGAGGGGAATCAGATATGGGGAAACAGAGGCCGGGAATCAGAGGCAGGGAAACAGAGGCGGGGAATCAGATATGGGGAATCAGAGGTGGGGAATTAGAGCTTGCGAATCAGAGGCAGGGAATCAGAGGCGGGGAATCAGAGGCGGGGAATCAGAGGCAGGGAATCGGATGTGCGGAATCAGAGATTGGGAATCAGAGGTGGGGATTCAGAGGTGCTGAATCAGAGAAGGGGAATCAGAGGCGGGGAATCAGAGGCAGGGAATCAGATGCAGGGAATCAGAGGCGGGGAATCATAGCTGGCGAATTAGAGGAGGGGAATCAGAGTTGGGGAATCAGAGGCGGGGAATCAGATATGGGAAACAGAGGCGGGGAATCAGAGGCGGGGAAACAGAGGCGGGGAATCAGATATGGGGAATCAGAGGTGGGGAATCAGGGGCAGGGAATCAGTGGCAGGGAATCAGATGCGGGGAATCAGAGGCGGGGAATCAGAGGCAGGGAATCGGATGCCGGAAATCAGAGGCGGGAAATCAGAGCTGGGGAATCAGAGGCGGGGAATCAGAGTTGGGGAATCAGAGGCGGCGAAGCAGATATGTGGAAAATGAGGCGGGGAATCAGATATGGGGAATCAGAGGCGGGGAATCAGATATGGGGAATCAGAGGCTGGGAATCAGAGGGGGGGGGAAACAGAGGCGGGGAATAAGATATGGGGAATCAGAGGTGGGGAATCAGGGGCGGGGAATCAGTGGCAGGGAATCAGAGGCGGGGAATCAGAGGCGGGGATTCAGAGGCAGGGAATCAGACACGGGGAATCAGAGCTGGGGATTCAGAGATGGGGAATCAGAGGCAGGGAATCAGAGGCAGGGAATCAGACGCGGGGAATCAGAGGCGCGGAATCAGAGCTGGGGAATCAGAGGCGGGGAATCAGAGCTGGGGAATCAGAGGCGGGGAATCAGAGGCAGGGAATCAGACGCGGGGAATCAGAGGTGGGGAATCAGAGGCGGTGAATCAGAGATGGGGAATAAGAGGCGGGGAATCAGAGGCAGGAAATCAGACACGGGGATTCAGAGGCTGGGAATCAGACTGGGGGAATCAAAGGCGGGGAATCAGAGCTGGTGAATCAGAGGCAGGGAATCAGAGTTGGGGATTCAGAGGCAGGGAATCAGATATGGGGAAACAGAGGCGGGGATTCAGAGGCGGGCAAACAGAGGCGGGGAATTAGATATGGGGAATCAGAGGTGGGGAATCAGAGGTGGTGAATCAGAGATGGGGAATCACAGGCGGGGAATCAGAGGCAGGGAATAGAACGCGGGGAATCAGAGGCAGGGAATCAGAGCTGGGGAATCAGAGGCGGGGAATCAGATATGGGAAAACAGAAGCGGGGAATCAGAGGCGGGGAAACAGAGGCGGGGAATCAGACATGGGGAATCGGATGCGGAGAATCAGAGGTGGGGAATCAGAGCTGGGGAATCAGAGGCGGGGAATCAGAGTTGGGCCATCAGAGGTGGGGAATTAGATATGGGGAAACAGAGGCGGGGAATCGGAGGCGGGGAAACAGAGGCGGGGAATCAGATATGGGGAATCAGAGGTGGGGAATCAGAGGCAGGGAATCAGATGTGCGGAATCAGAGATGGGGAATCAGAGGCAGGGAATCAGAATCAGAAGCGGGGAATCAGAGGCCGGGAATCAGAGACCGGGAATCAGATGCTGGGAATAAGAGGCCGGGAATCAGAGGTGGGGAATCAGTGTCCGGGAATCAGAGATGGGGATTCAGAGGCGGGGAATGAGATATGGAGAATCAGAGGCGGGGAATCAGAGGCGGGGAAACAGAGGTGGTGAATCAGATATGGGGAATCAGAGGTGGCGAATCAAAGGCGGTGAATCAGTGATGGGGAATCAGAGGCGCGGAATCAGAGGCAGGGAATCAGATGCGGGGAAACAGAGGAGGCGAATCAGAGCTGGCGAATCAGAGGCGGGGAATAGAGGTGGGCAATCAGAGCCGGGGAATCAGATATGGGGAAACAGAGGCGGGGAATCAGATATGGGGAATAAGAGGTGGGGAATCAGAGGTTGTGAATCAGAGATGGGGAATCAAGGCGGGGAATCAGAGGCAGGGAATCAGATGCGGGGAATCAGAGGCGTGGATTCAGAGCTGGGGAATCAGAGGCGGGGAATCAGAGTTGGGGAATCAGAGGCAGGGAATCAGATATGGGGAATCAGAGGCGGGGAATCAGAGGCGGGGAAACAGAGTCGGGGAATCAGATATGGGGAATCAGAGGTGGGGAATCAGGGGCAGGGAATCAGTGGCAGGGAATCAGAGGTGGGGAATCAGAGGCGGGGAATCAGAGGCAGGGAATCAGACACGGGGAATCAGAGGCGGGGAATCAGAGATGGGGAATCAGAGGCGGGGAATCAGAGCTGGGGAATCAGAGGCGGGGAATCAGAGGCAGGGAATCAGACGCGGGGAATCAGAGGTGGGGAATCAGAGGCGGTGAATCAGAGATGGGGAATAAGAGGCGGGGAATCAGAGGCAGGAAATCAGACACGGGGATTCAGAGGCTGGGAATCAGACGCGGGGAATCAGAGGCGGGGAATGAGATATGGAGAATCAGAGGCGGGGAATCAGAGGCGGGGAAACAGAGGTGGTGAATCAGATATGGGGAATCAGAGGTGGCGAATCAAAGGCGGTGAATCAGAGATGGGGAATCAGAGGCGCGGAATCAGAGGCAGGGAATCAGATGCGGGGAATCAGAGGAGGCGAATCAGAGCTGGCGAATCAGAGGCGGGGAATAGAGGTGGGCAATCAGAGCCGGGGAATCAGATATGGGGAAACAGAGGCGGGGAATCAGATATGGGGAATAAGAGGTGGGGAATCAGAGGTTGTGAATCAGAGATGGGGAATCAAGGCAGGGAATCAGAGGCAGGGAATCAGATGCGGGGAATCAGAGGCGTGGATTCAGAGCTGGGGAATCAGAGGCGGGGAATCAGAGTTTGGGAATCAGAGGCAGGGAATCAGATATGGGGAATCAGAGGCGGGGAATCAGAGGCGGGGAAACAGAGGTGGGGAATCAGATATGGGGAATCAGAGGTGGGGAATCAGGGGCAGGGAATCAGTGGCAGGGAATCAGATGCGGGGAATCAGAGGCGGAGAATCAGAGGCAGGGAATCAGACACGGGGAATCAGAGGCGGGGAATCAGAGATGGGGAATCAGAGGCGGGGAATCAGAGGCACGGAATCGGACGCCGGGTATCAGAGGCGGGGAATCAGAGCTGGGGAATCAGAGGCGGGGAATCAGATATGGGGAATCAAAGGCGGGGAATAAGATATGCGGAATCAGAGGCGGGGAATCAGAGTTGGGGAATCAGAGGCAGGGAATCAGATATGGGGAATCAGAGGCGGGGAATCAGAGGCGGGGAAACAGGCGGGGAATCAGATATGGGGAATCAGAAGTGGGGAATCAGGGGCAGGGAATCAGTGGCAGGGAATCAGAGGGGGGGAATCAGAGGCGGGGAATCAGACACGGGGAATCAGAGGCGGGGAATCAGAGATGGGGAATCAGAGGCGGGGAATCAGAGGCAGGGAATCGGACGCCGGGAATCAGAGGCGGGGAATCAGAGCTGGGGAATCAGAGGCGGGGAATCAGAGTTGGGGAATCTGAGGCGGGGAATCAGATATGGGGAAATAGAGTCGGGGAATCAGATATGGGGAATCAGAGGTGTGGAATCAGAGGTTGGGAATCAGAGGCAGGGAATCAGAGGCGGGGAAACAGAGGCGGGGAATCAGATATGGTGAATCAGAGGTTGCGAATCAAAGGCGGTGAAACAGAGATGGGGAATCAGGGCAGGGAATCAGAGGCAGGGAATCAGAGCTGGGGAAACAGAGGCGGGGAATCAGATATGGGGAATCAGAGGTGGGGAATCAGGGGCGGGGAATCAGTGTCAGGGAATCAGAGCTGGGGAATCAGAGGTGGGGAATCAGAGCTGGGGAATCAGAGGCGGGGAATCAGAGTTGGGGAATCAGAGGAGGGGAATCAGATATGGGGAAACAGAGGCCGGGAATCAGAGGCAGGGAAACAGAGGCGGGGAATCAGATATGGGGAATCAGAGGTGGGGAATTAGAGGTTGCGAATCAGAGGCAGGGAATCAGAGGCGGGGAATCAGAGGCGGGGAATCAGAGGCAGGGAATCGGATGTGCGAAATCAGAGATGGGGAATCAGAGGTGGGGATTCAGAGGTGGTGAATCAGAGAAGGGGAATCAGAGGCGGGGAATCAGAGGCAGGGAATCAGATGCAGGGAATCAGAGGCGGGGAATCATAGCTGGCGAATTAGAGGAGGGGAATCAGAGTTGGGGAATCAGAGGCGGGGAATCAGATATGGGGAAACAGAGGCGGGGAATCAGAGGCGGGGAAACAGAGGCGGGGAATCAGATATGGGGAATCAGAGGTGGGGAATCAGGGGCAGGGAATCAGTGGCAGGGAATCAGACGCGGGGAATCAGAGGCGGGGAATCAGAGGCAGGGAATCAGACACGGGGAATCAGAGGCGGGGAATCAGAGATGGGGAATCAGAGGCGGGGAATCAGAGGCAGGGAATCGGATGCCGGAAATCAGAGGCGGGAAATCAGAGCTGGGGAATCAGAGGCGGGGAATCAGAGTTGGGGAATCAGAGGCGGCGAAGCAGATATGTGGAAAATGAGGCGGGGAATCAGATATGGGGAATCAGAGGCGGGGAATCAGATATGGGGAATCAGAGGCTGGGAATCAGAGGGGGGGAAACAGAGGCGGGGAATAAGATATGGGGAATCAGAGGTGGGGAATCAGGGGCGGGGAATCAGTGGCAGGGAATCAGAGGCGGGGAATCAGAGGCGGGGATTCAGAGGCAGGGAATCAGACACGGGGAATCAGAGCTGGGGAATCAGAGATGGGGAATCAGAGGCGGGGAATCAGAGGCAGGGAATCAGACGCGGGGAATCAGAGGCGCGGAATCAGAGCTGGGGAATCAGAGGCGGGGAATCAGAGCTGGGGAATCAGAGGCGGGGAATCAGAGGCAGGGAATCAGACGTGGGGAATCAGAGGTGGGGAATCAGAGGCGGTGAATCAGAGATGGGGAATAAGAGGCGGGGAATCAGAGGCAGGAAATCAGACACGGGGATTCAGAGGCTGGAATCAGACGGGGGGAATCAAAGGCGGGGAATCAGAGCTGGTGAATCAGAGGCAGGGAATCAGAGTTCGGGATTCAGAGGCAGGGAATCAGATATGGGGAAACAGAGGCGGGGATTCAGAGGCGGGCAAACAGAGGCGGGGAATTAGATATGGGGAATCAGAGGTGGGGAATCAGAGGTGGTGAATCAGAGATGGGGAATCACAGGCGGGGAATCAGAGGCAGGGAATAGAACGCGGGGAATCAGAGGCAGGGAATCAGAGCTGGGGAATCAGAGGCGGGGAATCAGATATGGGAAAACAGAAGCGGGGAATCAGAGGCGGGGAAACAGAGGCGGGGAATCAGACATGGGGAATCGGATGCGGAGAATCAGAGTTGGGGAATCAGATCTGGGGAATCAGAGGCGGGGAATCAGAGTTGGGGCATCGGAGGTGGGGAATTAGATATGGGGAAACAGAGGCGGGGAATCGGAGGTGGGGAAACAGAGGCGGGGAATCAGATATGGGGAATCAGAGGTGGGGAATCAGAGGCAGGGAATCAGATGTGCGGAATCAGAGATGGGGAATCAGAGGCAGGGAATCAGAATCAGAAGCGGGGAATCAGAGGCCGGGAATCAGAGACCGGGAATCAGATGCTGGGAATAAGAGGCCGGGAATCAGAGGTGGGGAATCAGTGTCCGGGAATCAGAGATGGGGATTCAGAGGCGGGGAATGAGATATGGAGAATCAGAGGCGGGGAATCAGAGGCGGGGAAACAGAGGTGGTGAATCAGATATGGGGAATCAGAGGTGGCGAATCAAAGACGGTGAATCAGAG
The DNA here is from genome assembly GCF_036971445.1 of Narcine bancroftii. Lineage (NCBI taxonomy): Eukaryota > Metazoa > Chordata > Chondrichthyes > Torpediniformes > Narcinidae > Narcine > Narcine bancroftii. Next base: position 265,247,870 of record NC_091470.1, read on the forward strand.
ATGGGGAATCAGAGGCGCGGAATCAGAGGCAGGGAATCAGATGCGGGGAATCAGAGGAGGCGAATCAGAGCTGGCGAATCAGAGGCGGGAATTGAGGTGGGCAATCAGAGCCGGGGAATCAGATATGGGGAAACAGAGGCGGGGAATCAGATATGGGGAATAAGAGGTGGGGAATCAGAGGTTGTGAATCAGAGATGGGGAATCAAGGCGGGGAATCAGAGGCAGGGAATCAGATGCGGGGAATCAGAGGCGTGGATTCAGAGCTGGGGAATCAGAGGCGTGGAATCAGAGCTGGGGAATCAGAGGCGGGGAATCAGAGGCGGGGAAACAGAGTCGGGGAATCAGATATGGGGAATCAGAGGTGGGGAATCAGGGGCAGGGAATCAGTGGCAGGGAATCAGAGGCGGGGAATCAGAGGCGGGGAATCAGAGGCAGGGAATCAGACACGGGGAATCAGAGGCGGGGAATCAGAGATGGGGAATCAGAGGCGGGGAATCAGAGCTGGGGAATCAGAGGCGGGGAATCAGAGGCAGGGAATCAGACGCGGGGAATCAGAGGTGGGGAATCAGAGGTGGTGAATCAGAGATGGGGAATAAGAGGCGGGGAATCAGAGGCAGGAAATCAGACACGGGGATTCAGAGGCTGGGAATCAGACGCGGGGAATCAGAGGCGGGGAATGAGATATGGAGAATCAGAGGCGGGGAATCAGAGGCGGGGAAACAGAGGTGGTGAATCAAATATGGGGAATCAGAGGTGGCGAATCAAAGGCGGTGAATCAGAGATGGGGAATCAGAGGCGCGGAATCAGAGGCAGGGAATCAGATGCGGGGAATCAGAGGAGGCGAATCAGAGCTGGCGAATCAGAGGCGGGGAATAGAGGTGGGCAATCGGAGCCGGGGAATCAGATATGGGGAAACAGAGGCGGGGAATCAGATATGGGGAACAAGAGGTGGGGAATCAGAGGTTGTGAATCAGAGATGGGGAATCAAGGCAGGGAATCAGAGGCAGGGAATCAGATGCGGGGAATCAGAGGCGTGGATTCAGAGCTGGGGAATCAGAGGCGGGGAATCAGAGTTTGGGAATCAGAGGCAGGGAATCAGATATGGGGAATCAGAGGCGGGGAATCAGAGGCGGGGAAACAGAGGTGGGGAATCAGATATGGGGAATCAGAGGTGGGGAATCAGGGGCAGGGAATCAGTGGCAGGGAATCAGAGGCGGGGAATCAGAGGCAGGGAATCAGACACGGGGAATCAGAGGCGGGGAATCAGAGATGGGGAATCAGAGGCGGGGAATCAGAGGCAGGGAATCGGACGCCGGGTATCAGAGGCGGGGAATCAGAGCTGGGGAATCAGAGGCGGGGAATCAGAGTTGGGGAATCAGAGGCGGGGAATCAGATATGGGGAAATAGAGGTGGGGAATCAGATATGGGGAATCAGAGGTGTGGAATCAGAGGTTGGGAATCAGAGGCAGGGAATCAGAGGCGGGGGAAAAAGAGGCGGGGAATCAGATATGGTGAATCAGAGGTGGCGAATCAAAGGCGGTGAAACAGAGATGGGGAATCAGGGCAGGGAATCAGAGGCAGGGAATCAGAGCTGGGGAAACAGAGGCGGGGAATCAGATATGGGGAATCAGAGGTGGGGAATCAGGGGCGGGGAATCAGTGGCAGGGAATCAGAGCTGGGGATTCAGAGGTGGGGAATCAGAGCTGGGGAAACAGAGGCGGGGAATCAGATATGGGGAATCAGAGGTGGGGAATCAGGGACGGGGAATCAGTGGCAGGGAATCAGAGGCCGGGAATAAAAGGCGGGGAATCAGAGATGGAGAATCAGAGGCGGGGAATCAGAGTTGGGGAATCAGAGGTGGGGAATTAGAGGTTGCGAATCAGAGGCAGGGAATCAGAGACGGGGAATCAGAGGCGGGGAATCAGAGGCAGGGAATCGGATGTGCGGAATCAGAGATGGGGAATCAGAGGTGGGGATTCAGAGGTGGTGAATCAGAGAAGGGGAATCAGAGGCGGGGAATCAGAGGCAGGGAATCAGACGCAGGGAATCAAAGGCTGGGAATCATAGCTGGCGAATTAGAGGAGGGGAATCAGAGTTGGGGAATCAGAGCCGGGGAATCAGATATGGGGAAACAGAGGCGGGGAATCAGAGGCGGGGAAACAGAGGCGGGAAATCAGATATGGGGAATCAGAGGTGGGGAATCAGGGGCAGAGAATCAGTGGCAGGGAATCAGACGCGGGGAATCAGAGGCGGGGAATCAGATGCAGGGAATCAGACACGGGGAATCAGAGGCGGGGAATCAGAGATGGGGAATCAGAGGCGGGGAATCAGAGGCAGGGAATCGGATGCCGGAAATCAGAGGCGGTAAATCAGAGCTGGGGAATCAGAGGAGGGGAATCAGAGTTGGGGAATCAGAGGCGGCGAAGCAGATATGGGGAAAATGAGGCGGGGAATCAGATATGGGGAATCAAAGGCGGGGAATCAGATATGGGGAATCAGAGGCTGGGAATCAGAGGGGGGGGGAAACAGAGGCGGGGAATAAGATATGGGGAATCAGAGGCGGGGAATCAGAGTTGGGGAATCAGAGGCAGGGAATCAGATATGGGGAATCAGAGGCGGGGAATCAGAGGCGGGGAAACAGGCGGGGAATCAGATATGGGGAATCAGAAGTGGGGAATCAGGGGCAGGGAATCAGTGGCAGGGAATCAGAGGGGGGGAATCAGAGGCGGGGAATCAGAGTAAGGGAATCAGACACGGGGAATCAGAGGCGGGGAATCAGAGATGGGGAATCAGAGGCGGGGAATCAGAGGCAGGGAATCGGACGCCGGGAATCAGAGGCGGGGAATCAGAGCTGGGGAATCAGAGGCGGGGAATCAGAGTTGGGGAATCAGAGGCGGGGAATCAGATATGGGGAAATAGAGTCGGGGAATCAGATATGGGGAATCAGAGGTGTGGAATCAGAGGTTGGGAATCAGAGGCAGGGAATCAGAGGCGGGGAAACAGAGGCGGGGAATCAGATATGGGGAAACAGAGGCGGGGAATCAGATATGGGGAATAAGAGGTGGGGAATCAGAGGTTGTGAATCAGAGATGGGGAATCAAGGCAGGGAATCAGAGGCAGGGAATCAGATGCGGGGAATCAGAGGCGTGGATTCAGAGCTGGGGAATCAGAGGCGGGGAATCAGAGTTTGGGAATCAGAGGCAGGGAATCAGATATGGGGAATCAGAGGCGGGGAATCAGAGGCGGGGAAACAGAGGTGGGGAATCAGATATGGGGAATCAGAGGTGGGGAATCAGGGGCAGGGAATCAGTGGCAGGGAATCAGAGGCGGGGAATCAGAGGCGGAGAATCAGAGGCAGGGAATCAGACACGGGGAATCAGAGGCGGGGAATCAGAGATGGGGAATCAGAGGCGGGGAATCAGAGGCACGGAATCGGACGCCGGGTATCAGAGGCGGGGAATCAGAGGCAGGGAATCAGATATGGGGAATCAGAGGCGGGGAATCAGAGGCGGGGAAACAGGCGGGGAATCAGATATGGGGAATCAGAAGTGGGGAATCAGGGGCAGGGAATCAGTGGCAGGGAATCAGAGGCGGGGAATCAGAGGCACGGAATCGGACGCCGGGTATCAGAGGCGGGGAATCAGAGGCAGGGAATCAGATATGGGGAATCAGAGGCGGGGAATCAGAGGCGGGGAATCAGACACGGGGAATCAGAGGCGGGGAATCAGAGATGGGGAATCAGAGGCGGGGAATCAGAGGCAGGGAATCGGACGCCGGGAATCAGAGGCGGGGAATCAGAGCTGGGGAATCAGAGGCGGGGAATTAGAGTTGGGGAATCTGAGGCGGGGAATCAGATATGGGGAAATAGAGTCGGGGAATCAGATATGGGGAATCAGAGGTGTGGAATCAGAGGTTGGGAATCAGAGGCAGGGAATCAGAGGCGGGGAAACAGAGGCGGGGAATCAGATATGGTGAATCAGAGGTTGCGAATCAAAGGCGGTGAAACAGAGATGGGGAATCAGGGCAGGGAATCAGAGGCAGGGAATCAGAGCTGGGGAAACAGAGGCGGGGAATCAGATATGGGGAATCAGAGGTGGGGAATCAGGGGCGGGGAATCAGTGGCAGGGAATCAGAGCTGGGGAATCAGAGGCGGGGAATCAGAGTTGGGGAATCAGAGGAGGGGAATCAGATATGGGGAAACAGAGGCCGGGAATCAGAGGCAGGGAAACAGAGGCGGGGAATCAGATATGGGGAATCAGAGGTGTGGAATTAGAGGTTGCGAATCAGAGGCAGGGAATCAGAGGCGGGGAATCAGAGGCGGGGAATCAGAGGCAGGGAATCGGATGTGCGGAATCAGAGATGGGGAATCAGAGGTGGGGATTCAGAGGTGGTGAATCAGAGAAGGGGAATCAGAGGCGGGGAATCAGAGGCAGGGAATCAGATGCAGGGAATCAGAGGCGGGGAATCATAGCTGGCGAATTAGAGGAGGGGAATCAGAGTTGGGGAATCAGAGGCGGGGAATCAGATATGGGGAAACAGAGGCGGGGAATCAGAGGCAGGGAATCAGACACGGGGAATCAGAGGCGGGGAATCAGAGGCAGGGAATCAGACACGGGGAATCAGAGGCGGGGAATCAGAGATGGGGAATCAGAGGCGGGGAATCAGAGGCAGGGAATCAGATGCCGGAAATCAGAGGCGGGAAATCAGAGCTGGGGAATCAGAGGCGGGGAATCAGAGTTGGGGAATCAGAGGCAGCGAAGCAGATATGTGGAAAATGAGGCGGGGATTCAGATATGGGGAATCAGAGGCGGGGAATCAGATATGGGGAATCAGAGGCTGGGAATCAGAGGGGGGGAAACAGAGGCGGGGAATAAGATATGGGGAATCAGAGGTGGGGAATCAGGGGCGGGGAATCAGTGGCAGGGAATCAGAGGCGGGGAATCAGAGGCGGGGATTCAGAGGCAGGGAATCAGACACGGGGAATCAGAGCTGGGGAATCAGAGATGGGGAATCAGAGGCGGGGAATCAGAGGCAGGGAATCAGACGCGGGGAATCAGAGGCGCGGAATCAGAGCTGGGGAATCAGAGGCGGGGAATCAGAGCTGGGGAATCAGAGGCGGGGAATCAGAGGCAGGGAATCAGACGCGGGGAATCAGAGGTGGGGAATCAGAGGCGGTGAATCAGAGATGGGGAATAAGAGGCGGGGAATCAGAGGCAGGAAATCAGACACGGGGATTCAGAGGCTGGGAATCAGACGGGGGGAATCAAAGGCGGGGAATCAGAGCTGGTGAATCAGAGGCAGGGAATCAGAGTTGGGGATTCAGAGGCAGGGAATCAGATATGGGGAAACAGAGGCGGGGATTCAGAGGCGGGCAAACAGAGGCGGGGAATTAGATATGGGGAATCAGAGGTGGGGAATCAGAGGTGGTGAATCAGAGATGGGGAATCACAGGCGGGGAATCAGAGGCAGGGAATAGAACGCGGGGAATCAGAGGCAGGGAATCAGAGCTGGGGAATCAGAGGCGGGGAATCAGATATGGGAAAACAGAAGCGGGGAATCAGAGGCGGGGAAACAGAGGCGGGGAATCAGACATGGGGAATCGGATGCGAAGAATCAGAGGTGGGGAATCAGAGCTGGGGAATCAGAGGCGGGGAATCAGAGTTGGGGCATCAGAGGTGGGGAATTAGATATGGGGAAACAGAGGCGGGGAATCGGAGGCGGGGAAACAGAGGCGGGGAATCAGATATGGGGAATCAGAGGTGGGGAATCAGAGGCAGGGAATAAGATGTGCGGAATCAGAGAATGGGAATCAGAGGCAGGGAATCAGAATCTGAAGCGGGGAATCAGAGGCCGGGAATCAGAGACCGGGAATCAGATGCTGGGAATAAGAGGCCGGGAATCAGAGGTGGGGAATCAGTGTCCGGGAATCAGAGATGGGGATTCAGAGGCGGGGAATGAGATATGGAGAATCAGAGGCGGGGAATCAGAGGCGGGGAAACAGAGGTGGTGAATCAGATATGGGGAATCAGAGGTGGCGAATCAAAGACGGTGAATCAGAGATGGGGAATCAGAGGCGCGGAATCAGAGGCAGGGAATCAGATGCGGGGAATCAGAGGAGGCGAATCAGAGCTGGCGAATCAGAGGCGGGGAATAGAGGTGGGCAATCAGAGCCGGGGAATCAGATATGGGGAAACAGAGGCGGGGAATCAGATATGGGGAATAAGAGGTGGGGAATCAGAGGTTGTGAATCAGAGATGGGGAATCAAGGCGGGGAATCAGAGGCAGGGAATCAGATGCGGGGAATCAGAGGCGTGGATTCAGAGCTGGGGAATCAGAGGCGGGGAATCAGAGTTGGGGAATCAGAGGCAGGGAATCAGATATGGGGAATCAGAGGCGGGGAATCAGAGGCGGGGAAACAGAGTCGGGGAATCAGATATGGGGAATCAGAGGTGGGGAATCAGGGGCAGGGAATCAGTGGCAGGGAATCAGAGGCGGGGAATCAGAGGCGGGGAATCAGAGGCAGGGAATCAGACACGGGGAATCAGAGGCGGGGAATCAGAGATGGGGAATCAGAGGCGGGGAATCAGAGCTGGGGAATCAGAGGCGGGGAATCAGAGGCAGGGAATCAGACGCGGGGAATCAGAGGTGGGGAATCAGAGGCGGTGAATCAGAGATGGGGAATAAGAGGCGGGGAATCAGAGGCAGGAAATCAGACACGGGGATTCAGAGGCTGGGAATCAGACGCGGGGAATCAGAGGCGGGGAATGAGATATGGAGAATCAGAGGCGGGGAATCAGAGGCGGGGAAACAGAGGTGGTGAATCAGATATGGGGAATCAGAGGTGGCGAATCAAAGGCGGTGAATCAGAGATGGGGAATCAGAGGCGCGGAATCAGAGGCAGGGAATCAGATGCGGGGAATCAGAGGAGGCGAATCAGAGCTGGCGAATCAGAGGCGGGGAATAGAGGTGGGCAATCAGAGCCGGGGAATCAGATATGGGGAAACAGAGGCGGGGAATCAGATATGGGGAACAAGAGGAGGGGAATCAGAGGTTGTGAATCAGAGATGGGGAATCAAGGCAGGGAATCAGAGGCAGGGAATCAGATGCGGGGAATCAGAGGCGTGGATTCAGAGCTGGGGAATCAGAGGCGGGGAATCAGAGTTTGGGAATCAGAGGCAGGGAATCAGATATGGGGAATCAGAGGCGGGGAATCAGAGGCGGGGAAACAGAGGTGGGGAATCAGATATGGGGAATCAGAGGTGGGGAATCAGGGGCAGGGAATCAGTGGCAGGGAATCAGAGGCGGGGAATCAGAGGCGGGGAATCAGAGGCAGGGAATCAGACACGGGGAATCAGAGGCGGGGAATCAGAGATGGGGAATCAGAGGCGGGGAATCAGAGGCAGGGAATCGGACGCCGGGTATCAGAGGCGGGGAATCAGAGCTGGGGAATCAGAGGCGGGGAATCAGAGTTGGGGAATCAGAGGCGGGGAATCAGATATGGGGAAATAGAGGTGGGGAATCAGATATGGGGAATCAGAGGTGTGGAATCAGAGGTTGGGAATCAGAGGCAGGGAATCAGAGGCGGGGGAAAAAGAGGCGGGGAATCAGATATGGTGAATCAGAGGTGGCGAATCAAAGGCGGTGAAACAGAGATGGGGAATCAGGGCAGGGAATCAGAGGCAGGGAATCAGAGCTGGGGAAACAGAGGCGGGGAATCAGATATGGGGAATCAGAGGTGGGGAATCAGGGGCGGGGAATCAGTGGCAGGGAATCAGAGCTGGGGATTCAGAGGTGGGGAATCAGAGCTGGGGAAACAGAGGCGGGGAATCAGATATGGGGAATCAGAGGTGGGGAATCAGGGGCGGGGAATCAGTGGCAGGGAATCAGAGGCTGGGAATAAAAGGCGGGGAATCAGAGATGGAGAATCAGAGGCGGGGAATCAGAGTTGGGGAATCAGAGGTGGGGAATTAGAGGTTGCGAATCAGAGGCAGGGAATCAAAGGCGGGGAATCATAGCTGGCGAATTAGAGGAGGGGAATCAGAGTTGGGGAATCAGAGGCGGGGAATCAGATATGGGGAATCAGAGGCGGGGAAACAGAGGCGGGAAATCAGATATGGGGAATCAGAGGTGGGGAATCAGGGGCAGGGAATCAGTGGCAGGGAATCAGACGCGGGGAATCAGAGGCGGGGAATCAGATGCAGGGAATCAGACACGGGGAATCAGAGGCGGGGAATCAGAGATGGGGAATCAGAGGCGGGGAATCAGAGGCAGGGAATCGGATGCCGGAAATCAGAGGCGGGAAATCAGAGCTGGGGAATCAGAGGAGGGGAATCAGAGTTGGGGAATCAGAGGCGGCGAAGCAGATATGGGGAAAATGAGGCGGGGAATCAGATATGGGGAATCAAAGGCGGGGAATCAGATATGGGGAATCAGAGGCTGGGAATCATAGGGGGGGAAACAGAGGCGGGGAATAAGATATGGGGAATCAGAGGCGGGGAATCAGAGTTGGGGAATCAGAGGCAGGGAATCAGATATGGGGAATCAGAGGCGGGGAATCAGAGGCGGGGAAACAGGCGGGGAATCAGATATGGGGAATCAGAAGTGGGGAATCAGGGGCAGGGAATCAGTGGCAGGGAATCAGAGGGGGGGAATCAGAGGCGGGGAATCAGAGTAAGGGAATCAGACACGGGGAATCAGAGGCGGGGAATCAGAGATGGGGAATCAGAGGCGGGGAATCAGAGGCAGGGAATCGGACGCCGGGAATCAGAGGCGGGGAATCAGAGCTGGGGAATCAGAGGCGGGGAATCAGAGTTGGGGAATCAGAGGCGGGGAATCAGATATGGGGAATCAGAGGTGGCGAAACAAAGGCGGTGAAACAGAGATGGGGAATCAGGGCAGGGAATCAGAGGCAGGGAATCAGAGCTGGGGAAACAGAGGCGGGGAATCAGATATGGGGAATCAGAGGTGGGGAATCAGGGGCGGGGAATCAGTGGCAGGGAAAGAGCTGGGGAATCAGAGGTGGGGAATCAGAGGCGGTGAATCAGAGATGGGGAATAAGAGGCGGGGAATCAGAGGCAGGAAATCAGACACGGGGATTCAGAGGCTGGGAATCAGACGTGGGGAATCAGAGGCGGGGAATGAGATATGGAGAATCAGAGGCGGGGAATCAGAGGCGGGGAAACAGAGGTGGTGAATCAGATATGGGGAATCAGAGGTGGCGAATCAAAGGCGGTGAATCAGAGATGGGGAATCAGAGGCGCGGAATCAGAGGCAGGGAATCAGATGCGGGGAATCAGAGGAGGCGAATCAGAGCTGGCGAATCAGAGGCGGGGAATAGAGGTGGGCAATCAGAGCCGGGGAATCAGATATGGGGAAACAGAGGCGGGGAATCAGATATGGGGAATAAGAGGTGGGGAATCAGAGGTTGTGAATCAGAGATGGGGAATCAAGGCAGGGAATCAGAGGCAGGGAATCAGATGCGGGGAATCAGAGGCGTGGATTCAGAGCTGGGGAATCAGAGGCGGGGAATCAGAGTTTGGGAATCAGAGGCAGGGAATCAGATATGGGGAATCAGAGGCGGGGAATCAGAGGCGGGGAAACAGAGGTGGGGAATCAGAGGTGGGGAATCAGGGGCAGGGAATCAGTGGCAGGGAATCAGAGGCGGGGAATCAGAGGCAGGGAATCAGAGGCAGGGAATCAGACACGGGGAATCAGAGGCGGGGAATCAGAGATGGGGAATCAGAGGCGGGGAATCAGAGGAGGCGAATCAGAGCTGGCGAATCAGAGGCGGGGAATAGAGGTGGGCAATCAGAGCCGGGGAATCAGATATGGGGAAACAGAGGCGGGGAATCAGATATGGGGAACAAGAGGTGGGGAATCAGAGGTTGTGAATCAGAGATGGGGAATCAAGGCAGGGAATCAGAGGCAGGGAATCAGATGCGGGGAATCAGAGGCGTGGATTCAGAGCTGGGGAATCAGAGGCGGGGAATCAGAGTTTGGGAATCAGAGGCAGGGAATCAGATATGGGGAATCAGAGGCGGGGAATCAGAGGCGGGGAAACAGAGGTGGGGAATCAGATATGGGGAATCAGAGGTGGGGAATCAGGGGCAGGGAATCAGTGGCAGGGAATCAGAGGCGGGGAATCAGAGGCGGGGAATCAGAGGCAGGGAATCAGACACGGGGAATCAGAGGCGGGGAATCAGAGATGGGGAATCAGAGGCGGGGAATCAGAGGCAGGGAATCGGACGCCGGGTATCAGAGGCGGGGAATCAGAGCTGGGGAATCAGAGGCGGGGAATCAGAGTTGGGGAATAAGAGGCGGGGAATCAGATATGGGGAAATAGAGGTGGGGAATCAGATATGGGGAATCAGAGGTGTGGAATCAGAGGTTGGGAATCAGAGGCAGGGAATCAGAGGCGGGGGAAAAAGAGGCGGGGAATCAGATATGGTGAATCAGAGGTGGCGAATCAAAGGCGGTGAAACAGAGATGGGGAATCAGGGCAGGGAATCAGAGGCAGGGAATCAGAGCTGGGGAAACAGAGGCGGGGAATCAGATATGGGGAATCAGAGGTGGGGAATCAGGGGCGGGGAATCAGTGGCAGGGAATCAGAGCTGGGGATTCAGAGGTGGGGAATCAGAGCTGGGGAAACAGAGGCGGGGAATCAGATATGGGGAATCAGAGGTGGGGAATCAGGGGCGGGGAATCAGTGGCAGGGAATCAGAGGCCGGGAATAAAAGGCGGGGAATCAGAGATGGAGAATCAGAGGCGGGGAATCAGAGTTGGGGAATCAGAGGTGGGGAATTAGAGGTTGCGAATCAGAGGCAGGGAATCAGAGGCGGGGAATCAGAGGCGGGGAATCAGAGGCAGGGAATCGGATGTGCGGAATCAGAGATGGGGAATCTGAGGTGGGGATTCAGAGGTGGTGAATCAGAGAAGGGGAATCAGAGGCGGGGAATCAGAGGCAGGGAATCAGACGCAGGGAATCAAAGGCGGGGAATCATAGCTGGCGAATTAGAGGAGGGGAATCAGAGTTGGGGAATCAGAGGCGGGGAATCAGATATGGAGAAACAGAGGCGGGGAATCAGAGGCGGGGAAACAGAGGCGGGAAATCAGATATGGGGAATCAGAGGTGGGGAATCAGGGGCAGGGAATCAGTGGCAGGGAATCAGACGCGGGGAATCAGAGGCGGGGAATCAGATGCAGGGAATCAGACACGGGGAATCAGAGGCGGGGAATCAGAGATGGGGAATCAGAGGCGGGGAATCAGAGGCAGGGAATCGGATGCCGGAAATCAGAGGCGGGAAATCAGAGCTGGGGAATCAGAGGAGGAGAATCAGAGTTGGGGAATCAGAGGCGGCGAAGCAGATATGGGGAAAATGAGGCGGGGAATCAGATATGGGGAATCAAAGGCGGGGAATCAGATATGGGGAATCAGAGGCTGGGAATCATAGGGGGGGAAACAGAGGCGGGGAATAAGATATGGGGAATCAGAGGCGGGGAATCAGAGTTGGGGAATCAGAGGCAGGGAATCAGATATGGGGAATCAGAGGCGGGGAATCAGAGGCGGGGAAACAGGCGGGGAATCAGATATGGGGAATCAGAAGTGGGGAATCAGGGGCAGGGAATCAGTGGCAGGGAATCAGAGGGGGGGAATCAGAGGCGGGGAATCAGAGTAAGGGAATCAGACACGGGGAATCAGAGGCGGGGAATCAGAGATGGGGAATCAGAGGCGGGGAATCAGAGGCAGGGAATCGGACGCCGGGAATCAGAGGCGGGGAATCAGAGCTGGGGAATCAGAGGCGGGGAATCAGAGTTGGGGAATCAGAGGCGGGGAATCAGATATGGGGAAATAGAGTCGGGGAATCAGATATGGGGAATCAGAGGTGTGGAATCAGAGGTTGGGAATCAGAGGCAGGGAATCAGAGGCGGGGAAACAGAGAAGGGGAATCAGATATGGGGAATCAGAGGTGGCGAAACAAAGGCGGTGAAACAGAGATGGGGAATCAGGGCAGGGAATCAGAGGCAGGGAATCAGAGCTGGGGAAACAGAGGCGGGGAATCAGATATGGGGAATCAGAGGTGGGGAATCAGGGGCGGGGAATCATGGCAGGGAAAGAGCTGGGGAATCAGAGGTGGGGAATCAGAGGCGGTGAATCAGAGATGGGGAATAAGAGGCGGGGAATCAGAGGCAGGAAATCAGACACGGGGATTCAGAGGCTGGGAATCAGACGTGGGGAATCAGAGGCGGGGAATGAGATATGGAGAATCAGAGGCGGGGAATCAGAGGCGGGGAAACAGAGGTGGTGAATCAGATATGGGGAATCAGAGGTGGCGAATCAAAGGCGGTGAATCAGAGATGGGGAATCAGAGGCGCGGAATCAGAGGCAGGGAATCAGATGCGGGGAATCAGAGGAGGCGAATCAGAGCTGGCGAATCAGAGGCGGGGAATAGAGGTGGGCAATCAGAGCCGGGGAATCAGATATGGGGAAACAGAGGCGGGGAATCAGATATGGGGAATAAGAGGTGGGGAATCAGAGGTTGTGAATCAGAGATGGGGAATCAAGGCAGGGAATCAGAGGCAGGGAATCAGATGCGGGGAATCAGAGGCGTGGATTCAGAGCTGGGGAATCAGAGGCGGGGAATCAGAGTTTGGGAATCAGAGGCAGGGAATCAGATATGGGGAATCAGAGGCGGGGAATCAGAGGCGGGGAAACAGAGGTGGGGAATCAGATATGGAGAATCAGAGGTGGGGAATCAGGGGCAGGGAATCAGTGGCAGGGAATCAGAGGCGGGGAATCAGAGGCGGGGAATCAGAGGCAGGGAATCAGACACGGGGAATCAGAGGCGGGGAATCAGAGATGGGGAATCAGAGGCGGGGAATCAGAGGCACGGAATCGGACGCCGGGTATCATAGGCGGGGAATCAGAGCTGGGGAATCAGAGGCGGGGAATCAGATATGGGGAATCAAAGGCGGGGAATAAGATATGCGGAATCAGAGGCGGGGAATCAGAGTTGGGGAATCAGAGGCAGGGAATCAGATATGGGGAATCAGAGGCGGGGAATCAGAGGCGGGGAAACAGGCGGGGAATCAGGTATGGGGAATCAGAAGTGGGGAATCAGGGGCAGGGAATCAGTGGCAGGGAATCAGAGGGGGGGAATCAGAGGCGGGGAATCAGACACGGGGAATCAGAGGCGGGGAATCAGAGATGGGGAATCAGAGGCGGGGAATCAGAGGCAGGGAATCGGACGCCGGGAATCAGAGGCGGGGAATCAGAGCTGGGGAATCAGAGGCGGGGAATCAGAGTTGGGGAATCTGAGGCGGGGAATCAGATATGGGGAAATAGAGTCGGGGATTCAGATATGGGGAATCAGAGGTGTGGAATCAGAGGTTGGGAATCAGAGGCAGGGAATCAGAGGCGGGGAAACAGAGGCGGGGAATCAGATATGGTGAATCAGAGGTTGCGAATCAAAGGCGGTGAAACAGAGATGGGGAATCAGGGCAGGGAATCAGAGGCAGGGAATCAGAGCTGGGGAAACAGAGGCGGGGAATCAGATATGGGGAATCAGAGGTGGCGAATCAGGGGCGGGGAATCAGTGGCAGGGAATCAGAGCTGGGGAATCAGAGGTGGGGAATCAGAGCTGGGGAATCAGAGGCGGGGAATCAGAGTTGGGGAATCAGAGGAGGGGAATCAGATATGGGGAAACAGAGGCCGGGAATCAGAGGCAGGGAAACAGAGGCGGGGAATCAGATATGGGGAATCAGAGGTGGGGAATTAGAGGTTGCGAATCAGAGGCAGGGAATCAGAGGCGGGGAATCAGAGGCGGGGAATCAGAGGCAGGGAATCGGATGTGCGGAATCAGAGATGGGGAATCAGGGGCAGGGAATCAGTGGCAGGGAATCAGACGCGGGGAAACAGAGGCGGGGAATCAGATATGGGGAATCAGAGGTGGGGAATCAGGGGCAGGGAATCAGTGGCAGGGAATCAGACGCGGGGAATCAGAGGCGGGGAATCAGAGGCAGGGAATCAGACACGGGGAATCAGAGGCGGGGAATCAGAGATGGGGAATCAGAGGCGGGGAATCAGAGGCAGGGAATCGGATGCCGGAAATCAGAGGCGGGAAATCAGAGCTGGGGAATCAGAGGCGGGGAATCAGAGTTGGGGAATCAGAGGCGGGGAATCAGATATGTGGAAAATGAGGCGGGGAATCAGATATGGGGAATCAGAGGCGGGGAATCAGATATGGGGAATCAGAGGCTGGGAATCAGAGGGGGGGAAACAGAGGCGGGGAATAAGATATGGGGAATCAGAGGTGGGGAATCAGGGGCGGGGAATCAGTGGCAGGGAATCAGAGGCGGGGAATCAGAGGTGGGGATTCAGAGGCAGGGAATCAGACACGGGGAATCAGAGCTGGGGAATCAGAGATGGGGAATCAGAGGCGGGGAATCAGAGGCAGGGAATCAGACGCGGGGTATCAGAGGCGCGGAATCAGAGCTGGGGAATCAGAGGCGGGGAATCAGAGCTGGGGAATCAGAGGCGGGGAATCAGAGGCAGGGAATCAGACGCGGGGAATCAGAGGTGGGGAATCAGAGGCGGTGAATCAGAGATGGGGAATAAGAGGCGGGGAATCAGAGGCAGGAAATCAGACACGGGGATTCAGAGGCTGGGAATCAGACGGGGGGAATCAAAGGCGGGGAATCAGAGTTGGGGAATCAGAGGCGGGGAATCAGATATGTGGAAAATGAGGCGGGGAATCAGATATGGGGAATCAGAGGCGGGGAATCAGATATGGGGAATCAGAGGTGGGGAATCAGGGGCGGGGAATCAGTGGCAGGGAATCAGAGCTGGGGATTCAGAGGTGGTGAATCAGAGAAGGGGAATCAGAGGCGGGGAATCAGAGGCAGGGAATCAGATGCAGGGAATCAGAGGCGGGGAATCATAGCTGGCGAATTAGAGGCGGGGAATCAGATATGGGGAATCAGAGGTGGGGAATCAGGGGCAGGGAATCAGTGGCAGGGAATCAGACGCGGGGAAACAGAGGCGGGGAATCAGATATGGGGAATCAGAGGTGGGGAATCAGGGGCAGGGAATCAGTGGCAGGGAATCAGACGCGGGGAATCAGAGGCGGGGAATCAGAGGCAGGGAATCAGACACGGGGAATCAGAGGCGGGGAATCAGAGATGGGGAATCAGAGGCGGGGAATCAGAGGCAGGGAATCGGATGCCGGAAATCAGAGGCGGGAAATCAGAGCTGGGGAATCAGAGGCGGGGAATCAGAGTTGGGGAATCAGAGGCGGGGAATCAGATATGTGGAAAATGAGGCGGGGAATCAGATATGGGGAATCAGAGGCGGGGAATCAGATATGGGGAATCAGAGGCTGGGAATCAGAGGGGGGGAAACAGAGGCGGGGAATAAGATATGGGGAATCAGAGGTGGGGAATCAGGGGCGGGGAATCAGTGGCAGGGAATCAGAGGCGGGGAATCAGAGGTGGGGATTCAGAGGCAGGGAATCAGACACGGGGAATCAGAGCTGGGGAATCAGAGATGGGGAATCAGAGGCGGGGAATCAGAGGCAGGGAATCAGACGCGGGGTATCAGAGGCGCGGAATCAGAGCTGGGGAATCAGAGGCGGGGAATCAGAGCTGGGGAATCAGAGGCGGGGAATCAGAGGCAGGGAATCAGACGCGGGGAATCAGAGGTGGGGAATCAGAGGCGGTGAATCAGAGATGGGGAATAAGAGGCGGGGAATCAGAGGCAGGAAATCAGACACGGGGATTCAGAGGCTGGGAATCAGACGGGGGGAATCAAAGGCGGGGAATCAGAGCTGGTGAATCAGAGGCAGGGAATCAGAGTTGGGGATTCAGAGGCAGGGAATCAGATATGGGGAAACAGAGACGGGGATTCAGAGGCGGGCAAACAGAGGCGGGGAATTAGATATGGGGAATCAGAGGTGGGGAATCAGAGGTGGTGAATCAGAGATGGGGAATCACAGGCGGGGAATCAGAGGCACGGAATAGAACGCGGGGAATCAGAGGCAGGGAATCAGAGCTGGGGAATCAGAGGCGGGGAATCAGATATGGGAAAACAGAAGCGGGGAATCAGAGGCGGGGAAACAGAGGCGGGGAATCAGACATGGGGAATCGGATGCGGAGAATCAGAGGTGGGGAATCAGAGCTGGGGAATCAGAGGCGGGGAATCAGAGTTGGGGCATCAGAGGTGGGGAATTAGATATGGGGAAACAGAGGCGGGGAATCGGAGGCGGGGAAACAGAGGCGGGGAATCAGATATGGGGAATCAGAGGTGGGGAATCAGAGGTGGTGAATCAGAGATGGGGAATCACAGGCGGGGAATCAGAGGCAGGGAATAGAACGCGGGGAATCAGAGGCAGGGAATCAGATATGGTGAATCAGAGGTTGCGAATCAAAGGCGGTGAAACAGAGATGGGGAATCAGGGCAGGGAATCAGAGGCAGGGAATCAGAGCTGGGGAAACAGAGGCGGGGAATCAGATATGGGGAATCAGAGGTGGGGAATCAGGGGCGGGGAATCAGTGGCAGGGAATCAGAGCTGGGGAATCAGAGGTGGGGAATCAGAGCTGGGGAATCAGAGGTTGCGAATCAAAGGCGGTGAAACAGAGATGGGGAATCAGGGCAGGGAATCAGAGGCAGGGAATCAGAGCTGGGGAAACAGAGGCGGGGAATCAGATATGGGGAATCAGAGGTGGGGAATCAGGGGCGGGGAATCAGTGGCAGGGAATCAGAGCTGGGGAATCAGAGGTGGGGAATCAGAGCTGGGGAATCAGAGGCGGGGAATCAGAGTTGGGGAATCAGAGGAGGGGAATCAGATATGGGGAAACAGAGGCCGGGAATCAGAGGCAGGGAAACAGAGGCGGGGAATCAGATATGGGGAATCAGAGGTGGGGAATTAGAGGTTGCGAATCAGAGGCAGGGAATCAGAGGCGGGGAATCAGAGGCGGGGAATCAGAGGCAGGGAATCGGATGTGCGGAATCAGAGATGGGGAATCAGAGGTGGGGATTCAGAGGTGGTGAATCAGAGAAGGGGAATCAGAGGCGGGGAATCAGAGGCAGGGAATCAGATGCAGGGAATCAGAGGCGGGGAATCATAGCTGGCGAATTAGAGGAGGGGAATCAGAGTTGGGGAATCAGAGGCGGGGAATCAGATATGGGGAAACAGAGGCGGGGAATCAGAGGCGGGGAAACAGAGGCGGGGAATCAGGTATGGGGAATCAGAAGTGGGGAATCAGGGGCAGGGAATCAGTGGCAGGGAATCAGACGCGGGGAAACAGAGGCGGGGAATCAGATACGGGGAATCAGAGGCGGGGAATCAGAGATGGGGAATCAGAGGCGGGGAATCAGAGGCAGGGAATCGGACGCCGGGAATCAGAGGCGGGGAATCAGAGCTGGGGAATCAGAGGCGGGGAATCAGAGTTGGGGAATCTGAGGCGGGGAATCAGATATGGGGAAATAGAGTCGGGGATTCAGATATGGGGAATCAGAGGTGTGGAATCAGAGGTTGGGAATCAGAGGCAGGGAATCAGAGGCGGGGAAACAGAGGCGGGGAATCAGATATGGTGAATCAGAGGTTGCGAATCAAAGGCGGTGAAACAGAGATGGGGAATCAGGGCAGGGAATCAGAGGCAGGGAATCAGAGCTGGGGAAACAGAGGCGGGGAATCAGATATGGGGAATCAGAGGTGGGGAATCAGGGGCGGGGAATCAGTGGCAGGGAATCAGAGCTGGGGAATCAGAGGTGGGGAATCAGAGCTGGGGAATCAGAGGCGGGGAATCAGAGTTGGGGAATCAGAGGAGGGGAATCAGATATGGGGAAACAGAGGCCGGGAATCAGAGGCAGGGAAACAGAGGCGGGGAATCAGATATGGGGAATCAGAGGTGGGGAATTAGAGGTTGCGAATCAGAGGCAGGGAATCAGAGGCGGGGAATCAGAGGCGGGGAATCAGAGGCAGGGAATCGGATGTGTGGAATCAGAGATGGGGAATCAGAGGTGGGGATTCAGAGGTGGTGAATCAGAGAAGGGGAATCAGAGGCGGGGAATCAGAGGCAGGGAATCAGATGCAGGGAATCAGAGGCGGGGAATCATAGCTGGCGAATTAGAGGAGGGGAATCAGAGTTGGGGAATCAGAGGCGGGGAATCAGATATGGGGAAACAGAGGCGGGGAATCAGAGGCGGGAAATCAGACACGGGGATTCAGAGGCTGGGAATCAGACGGGGGGAATCAAAGGCGGGGAATCAGAGTTGGGGAATCAGAGGCGGGGAATCAGATATGTGGAAAATGAGGCGGGGAATCAGATATGGGGAATCAGAGGCGGGGAATCAGATATGGGGAATCAGAGGTGGGGAATCAGGGGCGGGGAATCAGTGGCAGGGAATCAGAGCTGGGGATTCAGAGGTGGTGAATCAGAGAAGGGGAATCAGAGGCGGGGAATCAGAGGCAGGGAATCAGATGCAGGGAATCAGAGGCGGGGAATCATAGCTGGCGAATTAGAGGCGGGGAATCAGATATGGGGAATCAGAGGTGGGGAATCAGGGGCAGGGAATCAGTGGCAGGGAATCAGACGCGGGGAAACAGAGGCGGGGAATCAGATATGGGGAATCAGAGGTGGGGAATCAGGGGCAGGGAATCAGTGGCAGGGAATCAGACGCGGGGAATCAGAGGCGGGGAATCAGAGGCAGGGAATCAGACACGGGGAATCAGAGGCGGGGAATCAGAGATGGGGAATCAGAGGCGGGGAATCAGAGGCAGGGAATCGGATGCCGGAAATCAGAGGCGGGAAATCAGAGCTGGGGAATCAGAGGCGGGGAATCAGAGTTGGGGAATCAGAGGCGGGGAATCAGATATGTGGAAAATGAGGCGGGGAATCAGATATGGGGAATCAGAGGCGGGGAATCAGATATGGGGAATCAGAGGCTGGGAATCAGAGGGGGGGAAACAGAGGCGGGGAATAAGATATGGGGAATCAGAGGTGGGGAATCAGGGGCGGGGAATCAGTGGCAGGGAATCAGAGGCGGGGAATCAGAGGTGGGGATTCAGAGGCAGGGAATCAGACACGGGGAATCAGAGCTGGGGAATCAGAGATGGGGAATCAGAGGCGGGGAATCAGAGGCAGGGAATCAGACGCGGGGTATCAGAGGCGCGGAATCAGAGCTGGGGAATCAGAGGCGGGGAATCAGAGCTGGGGAATCAGAGGCGGGGAATCAGAGGCAGGGAATCAGACGCGGGGAATCAGAGGTGGGGAATCAGAGGCGGTGAATCAGAGATGGGGAATAAGAGGCGGGGAATCAGAGGCAGGAAATCAGACACGGGGATTCAGAGGCTGGGAATCAGACGGGGGGAATCAAAGGCGGGGAATCAGAGCTGGTGAATCAGAGGCAGGGAATCAGAGTTGGGGATTCAGAGGCAGGGAATCAGATATGGGGAAACAGAGACGGGGATTCAGAGGCGGGCAAACAGAGGCGGGGAATTAGATATGGGGAATCAGAGGTGGGGAATCAGAGGTGGTGAATCAGAGATGGGGAATCACAGGCGGGGAATCAGAGGCACGGAATAGAACGCGGGGAATCAGAGGCAGGGAATCAGAGCTGGGGAATCAGAGGCGGGGAATCAGATATGGGAAAACAGAAGCGGGGAATCAGAGGCGGGGAAACAGAGGCGGGGAATCAGACATGGGGAATCGGATGCGGAGAATCAGAGGTGGGGAATCAGAGCTGGGGAATCAGAGGCGGGGAATCAGAGTTGGGGCATCAGAGGTGGGGAATTAGATATGGGGAAACAGAGGCGGGGAATCGGAGGCGGGGAAACAGAGGCGGGGAATCAGATATGGGGAATCAGAGGTGGGGAATCAGAGGTGGTGAATCAGAGATGGGGAATCACAGGCGGGGAATCAGAGGCAGGGAATAGAACGCGGGGAATCAGAGGCAGGGAATCAGATATGGTGAATCAGAGGTTGCGAATCAAAGGCGGTGAAACAGAGATGGGGAATCAGGGCAGGGAATCAGAGGCAGGGAATCAGAGCTGGGGAAACAGAGGCGGGGAATCAGATATGGGGAATCAGAGGTGGGGAATCAGGGGCGGGGAATCAGTGGCAGGGAATCAGAGCTGGGGAATCAGAGGTGGGGAATCAGAGCTGGGGAATCAGAGGTTGCGAATCAAAGGCGGTGAAACAGAGATGGGGAATCAGGGCAGGGAATCAGAGGCAGGGAATCAGAGCTGGGGAAACAGAGGCGGGGAATCAGATATGGGGAATCAGAGGTGGGGAATCAGGGGCGGGGAATCAGTGGCAGGGAATCAGAGCTGGGGAATCAGAGGTGGGGAATCAGAGCTGGGGAATCAGAGGCGGGGAATCAGAGTTGGGGAATCAGAGGAGGGGAATCAGATATGGGGAAACAGAGGCCGGGAATCAGAGGCAGGGAAACAGAGGCGGGGAATCAGATATGGGGAATCAGAGGTGGGGAATTAGAGGTTGCGAATCAGAGGCAGGGAATCAGAGGCGGGGAATCAGAGGCGGGGAATCAGAGGCAGGGAATCGGATGTGCGGAATCAGAGATGGGGAATCAGAGGTGGGGATTCAGAGGTGGTGAATCAGAGAAGGGGAATCAGAGGCGGGGAATCAGAGGCAGGGAATCAGATGCAGGGAATCAGAGGCGGGGAATCATAGCTGGCGAATTAGAGGAGGGGAATCAGAGTTGGGGAATCAGAGGCGGGGAATCAGATATGGGGAAACAGAGGCGGGGAATCAGAGGCGGGGAAACAGAGGCGGGGAATCAGGTATGGGGAATCAGAAGTGGGGAATCAGGGGCAGGGAATCAGTGGCAGGGAATCAGACGCGGGGAAACAGAGGCGGGGAATCAGATACGGGGAATCAGAGGCGGGGAATCAGAGATGGGGAATCAGAGGCGGGGAATCAGAGGCAGGGAATCGGACGCCGGGAATCAGAGGCGGGGAATCAGAGCTGGGGAATCAGAGGCGGGGAATCAGAGTTGGGGAATCTGAGGCGGGGAATCAGATATGGGGAAATAGAGTCGGGGATTCAGATATGGGGAATCAGAGGTGTGGAATCAGAGGTTGGGAATCAGAGGCAGGGAATCAGAGGCGGGGAAACAGAGGCGGGGAATCAGATATGGTGAATCAGAGGTTGCGAATCAAAGGCGGTGAAACAGAGATGGGGAATCAGGGCAGGGAATCAGAGGCAGGGAATCAGAGCTGGGGAAACAGAGGCGGGGAATCAGATATGGGGAATCAGAGGTGGGGAATCAGGGGCGGGGAATCAGTGGCAGGGAATCAGAGCTGGGGAATCAGAGGTGGGGAATCAGAGCTGGGGAATCAGAGGCGGGGAATCAGAGTTGGGGAATCAGAGGAGGGGAATCAGATATGGGGAAACAGAGGCCGGGAATCAGAGGCAGGGAAACAGAGGCGGGGAATCAGATATGGGGAATCAGAGGTGGGGAATTAGAGGTTGCGAATCAGAGGCAGGGAATCAGAGGCGGGGAATCAGAGGCGGGGAATCAGAGGCAGGGAATCGGATGTGTGGAATCAGAGATGGGGAATCAGAGGTGGGGATTCAGAGGTGGTGAATCAGAGAAGGGGAATCAGAGGCGGGGAATCAGAGGCAGGGAATCAGATGCAGGGAATCAGAGGCGGGGAATCATAGCTGGCGAATTAGAGGAGGGGAATCAGAGTTGGGGAATCAGAGGCGGGGAATCAGATATGGGGAAACAGAGGCGGGGAATCAGAGGCGGGGAAACAGAGGCGGGGAATCAGATATGGGGAATCAGAGGTGGGGAATCAGGGGCAGGGAATCAGTGGCAGGGAATCAGACGCGGGGAATCAGAGGCGGGGAATCAGAGGCAGGGAATCAGACACGGGGAATCAGAGGCGGGGAATCAGAGATGGGGAATCAGAGGCGGGGAATCAGAGGCAGGGAATCGGATGCCGGAAATCAGAGGCGGGAAATCAGAGCTGGGGAATCAGAGGCGGGGAATCAGAGTTGGGGAATCAGAGGCGGGGAATCAGATATGTGGAAAATGAGGCGGGGAATCAGATATGGGGAATCAGAGGCGGGGAATCAGATATGGGGAATCAGAGGCTGGGAATCAGAGGGGGGGAAACAGAGGCGGGGAATAAGATATGGGGAATCAGAGGTGGGGAATCAGGGGCAGGGAATCAGTGGCAGGGAATCAGAGGCGGGGAATCAGAGGTGGGGATTCAGAGGCAGGGAATCAGACACGGGGAATCAGAGCTGGGGAATCAGAGATGGGGAATCAGAGGCGGGGAATCAGAGGCAGGGAATCAGACGCGGGGTATAAGAGGCGCGGAATCAGAGCTGGGGAATCAGAGGCGGGGAATCAGAGCTGGGGAATCAGAGGCGGGGAATCAGAGGCAGGGAATCAGACGCGGGGAATCAGAGGTGGGGAATCAGAGGCGGTGAATCAGAGATGGGGAATAAGAGGCGGGGAATCAGAGGCAGGAAATCAGACACGGGGATTCAGAGGCTGGGAATCAGACGGGGGGAATCAAAGGCGGGGAATCAGAGCTGGTGAATCAGAGGCAGGGAATCAGAGTTGGGGATTCAGAGGCAGGGAATCAGATATGGGGAAACAGAGACGGGGATTCAGAGGCGGGCAAACAGAGGCGGGGAATTAGATATGGGGAATCAGAGGTGGGGAATCAGAGGTGGTGAATCAGAGATGGGGAATCACAGGCGGGGAATCAGAGGCACGGAATAGAACGCGGGGAATCAGAGGCAGGGAATCAGAGCTGGGGAATCAGAGGCGGGGAATCAGATATGGGAAAACAGAAGCGGGGAATCAGAGGCGGGGAAACAGAGGCGGGGAATCAGACATGGGGAATCGGATGCGGAGAATCAGAGGTGGGGAATCAGAGCTGGGGAATCAGAGGCGGGGAATCAGAGTTGGGGCATCAGAGGTGGGGAATTAGATATGGGGAAACAGAGGCGGGGAATCGGAGGCGGGGAAACAGAGGCGGGGAATCAGATATGGGGAATCAGAGGTGGGGAATCAGAGGTGGTGAATCAGAGATGGGGAATCACAGGCGGGGAATCAGAGGCAGGGAATCAAAGCTGGGGAATCAGAGGCGGGGAATCAGATATGGGAAAACAGAAGCGGGGAATCAGAGGCGGGGAAACAGAGGCGGGGAATCAGACATGGGGAATCGGATGCGAAGAATCAGAGGTGGGGAATCAGAGCTGGGGAATCAGAGGCGGGGAATCAGAGTTGGGGCATCAGAGGTGGGGAATTAGATATGGGGAAACAGAGGCGGGGAATCGGAGGCGGGGAAACAGAGGCGGGGAATAAGATATGGGGAATCAGAGGTGGGGAATCAGAGGCAGGGAATCAGATGTGCGGAATCAGAGAATGGGAATCAGAGGCAGGGAATCAGAATCAGAAGCGGGGAATCAGAGGCCGGGAATCAGAGACCGGGAATCAGATGCTGGGAATAAGAGGCCGGGAATCAGAGGTGGGGAATCAGTGTCCGGGAATCAGAGATGGGGATTCAGAGGCGGGGAATGAGATATGGAGAATCAGAGGCGGGGAATCAGAGGCGGGGAAACAGAGGTGGTGAATCAGATATGGGGAATCAGAGGTGGCGAATCAAAGACGGTGAATCAGAGATGGGGAATCAGAGGCGCGGAATCAGAGGCAGGGAATCAGATGCGGGGAATCAGAGGAGGCGAATCAGAGCTGGCGAATCAGAGGCGGGGAATAGAGGTGGGCAATCAGAGCCGGGGAATCAGATATGGGGAAACAGAGGCGGGGAATCAGATATGGGGAATAAGAGGTGGGGAATCAGAGGTTGTGAATCAGAGATGGGGAATCAAGGCGGGGAATCAGAGGCAGGGAATCAGATGCGGGGAATCAGAGGCGTTGATTCAGAGCTGGGGAATCAGAGGCGGGGAATCAGAGTTGGGGAATCAGAGGCAGGGAATCAGATATGGGGAATCAGAGGCGGGGAATCAGAGGCGGGGAAACAGAGTCGGGGAATCAGATATGGGGAATCAGAGGTGGGGAATCAGGGGCAGGGAATCAGTGGCAGGGAATCAGAGGCGGGGAATCAGAGGCGGGGAATCAGAGGCAGGGAATCAGACACGGGGAATCAGAGGCGGGGAATCAGAGATGGGGAATCAGAGGCGGGGAATCAGAGCTGGGGAATCAGAGGCGGGGAATCAGAGGCAGGGAATCAGACGCGGGGAATCAGAGGTGGGGAATCAGAGGCGGTGAATCAGAGATGGGGAATAAGAGGCGGGGAATCAGAGGCAGGAAATCAGACACGGGGATTCAGAGGCTGGGAATCAGACGCGGGGAATCAGAGGCGGGGAATGAGATATGGAGAATCAGAGGCGGGGAATCAGAGGCGGGGAAACAGAGGTGGTGAATCAGATATGGGGAATCAGAGGTGGCGAATCAAAGGCGGTGAATCAGAGATGGGGAATCAGAGGCGCGGAATCAGAGGCAGGGAATCAGATGCGGGGAATCAGAGGAGGCGAATCAGAGCTGGCGAATCAGAGGCGGGGAATAGAGGTGGGCAATCAGAGCCGGGGAATCAGATATGGGGAAACAGAGGCGGGGAATCAGATATGGGGAACAAGAGGTGGGGAATCAGAGGTTGTGAATCAGAGATGGGGAATCAAGGCAGGGAATCAGAGGCAGGGAATCAGATGCGGGGAATCAGAGGCGTGGATTCAGAGCTGGGGAATCAGAGGCGGGGAATCAGAGTTTGGGAATCAGAGGCAGGGAATCAGATATGGGGAATCAGAGGCGGGGAATCAGAGGCGGGGAAACAGAGGTGGGGAATCAGATATGGGGAATCAGAGGTGGGGAATCAGGGGCAGGGAATCAGTGGCAGGGAATCAGAGGCGGGGAATCAGAGGCGGGGAATCAGAGGCAGGGAATCAGACACGGGGAATCAGAGGCGGGGAATCAGAGATGGGGAATCAGAGACGGGGAATCAGAGGCAGGGAATCGGACGCCGGGTATCAGAGGCGGGGAATCAGAGCTGGGGAATCAGAGGCGGGGAATCAGAGTTGGGGAATCAGAGGCGGGGAATCAGATATGGGGAAATAGAGGTGGGGAATCAGATATGGGGAATCAGAGGTGTGGAATCAGAGGTTGGGAATCAGAGGCAGGGAATCAGAGGCGGGGGAAAAAGAGGCGGGGAATCATATATGGTGAATCAGAGGTGGCGAATCAAAGGCAGTGAAACAGAGATGGGGAATCAGGGCAGGGAATCAGAGGCAGGGAATCAGAGCTGGGGAAACAGAGGCGGGGAATCAGATATGGGGAATCAGAGGTGGGGAATCAGGGGCGGGGAATCAGTGGCAGGGAATCAGAGCTGGGGATTCAGAGGTGGGGAATCAGAGCTGGGGAAACAGAGGCGGGGAATCAGATATGGGGAATCAGAGGTGGGGAATCAGGGGCGGGGAATCAGTGGCAGGGAATCAGAGGCCGGGAATAAAAGGCGGGGAATCAGAGATGGAGAATCAGAGGCGGGGAATCAGAGTTGGGGAATCAGAGGTGGGGAATTAGAGGTTGCGAATCAGAGGCAGGGAATCAGAGGCGGGGAATCAGAGGCGGGGAATCAGAGGCAGGGAATCGGATGTGCGGAATCAGAGATGGGGAATCAGAGGTGGGGATTCAGAGGTGGTGAATCAGAGAAGGGGAATCAGAGGCGGGGAATCAGAGGCAGGGAATCAGACGCAGGGAATCAAAGGCGGGGAATCATAGCTGGCGAATTAGAGGAGGGGAATCAGAGTTGGGGAATCAGAGGCGGGGAATCAGATATGGGGAAACAGAGGCGGGGAATCAGAGGCGGGGAAACAGAGGCGGGAAATCAGATATGGGGAATCAGAGGTGGGGAATCAGGGGCAGGGAATCAGTGGCAGGGAATCAGACGCGGGGAATCAGAGGCGGGGAATCAGATGCAGGGAATCAGACACGGGGAATCAGAGGCGGGGAATCAGAGATGGGGAATCAGAGGCGGGGAATCAGAGGCAGGGAATCGGATGCCGGAAATCAGAGGCGGGAAATCAGAGCTGGGGAATCAGAGGAGGGGAATCAGAGTTGGGGAATCAGAGGCGGCGAAGCAGATATGGGGAAAATGAGGCGGGGAATTAGATATGGGGAATCAAAGGCGGGGAATCAGATATGGGGAATCAGAGGCTGGGAATCAGAGGGGGGGAAACAGAGGCGGGGAATAAGATATGGGGAATCAGAGGCGGGGAATCAGAGTTGGGGAATCAGAGGCAGGGAATCAGATATGGGGAATCAGAGGCGGGGAATCAGAGGCGGGGAAACAGGCGGGGAATCAGATATGGGGAATCAGAAGTGGGGAATCAGGGGCAGTGAATCAGTGGCAGGGAATCAGAGGGGGGGAATCAGAGGCGGGGAATCAGAGTAAGGGAATCAGACACGGGGAATCAGAGGCGGGGAATCAGAGATGGGGAATCAGAGGCGGGGAATCAGAGGCAGGGAATCGGACGCCGGGAATCAGAGGCGGGGAATCAGAGCTGGGGAATCAGAGGCGGGGAATCAGAGTTGGGGAATCAGAGGCGGGGAATCAGATATGGGGAAATAGAGTCGGGGAATCAGATATGGGGAATCAGAGGTGTGGAATCAGAGGTTGGGAATCAGAGGCAGGGAATCAGAGGCGGGGAAACAGAGGCGGGGAATCAGATATGGGGAATCAGAGGTGGCGAAACAAAGGCGGTGAAACAGAGATGGGGAATCAGGGCAGGGAATCAGAGGCAGGGAATCAGAGCTGGGGAAACAGAGGCGGGGAATCAGATATGGGGAATCAGAGGTGGGGAATCAGGGGCGGGGAATCAGTGGCAGGGAAAGAGCTGGGGAATCAGAGGTGGGGAATCAGAGGCGGTGAATCAGAGATGGGGAATAAGAGGCGGGGAATCAGAGGCAGGAAATCAGACACGGGGATTCAGAGGCTGGGAATCAGACGTGGGGAATCAGAGGCGGGGAATGAGATATGGAGAATCAGAGGCGGGGAATCAGAGGCGGGGAAACAGAGGTGGTGAATCAGATATGGGGAATCAGAGGTGGCGAATCAAAGGCGGTGAATCAGAGATGGGGAATCAGAGGCGCGGAATCAGAGGCAGGGAATCAGATGCGGGGAATCAGAGGAGGCGAATCAGAGCTGGCGAATCAGAGGCGGGGAATAGAGGTGGGCAATCAGAGCCGGGGAATCAGATATGGGGAAACAGAGGCGGGGAATCAGATATGGGGAATAAGAGGTGGGGAATCAGAGGTTGTGAATCAGAGATGGGGAATCAAGGCAGGGAATCAGAGGCAGGGAATCAGATGCGGGGAATCAGAGGCGTGGATTCAGAGCTGGGGAATCAGAGGCGGGGAATCAGAGTTTGGGAATCAGAGGCAGGGAATCAGATATGGGGAATCAGAGGCGGGGAATCAGAGGCGGGGAAACAGAGGTGGGGAATCAGATATGGGGAATCAGAGGTGGGGAATCAGGGGCAGGGAATCAGTGGCAGGGAATCAGAGGCGGGGAATCAGAGGCGGGGAATCAGAGGCAGGGAATCAGACACGGGGAATCAGAGGCGGGGAATCAGAGATGGGGAATCAGAGGCGGGGAATCAGAGGCACGGAATCGGACGCCGGGTATCAGAGGCGGGGAATCAGAGCTGGGGAATCAGAGGCGGGGAATCAGATATGGGGAATCAAAGGCGGGGAATAAGATATGCGGAATCAGAGGCGGGGAATCAGAGTTGGGGAATCAGAGGCAGGGAATCAGATATGGGGAATCAGAGGCGGGGAATCAGAGGCGGGGAAACAGGCGGGGAATCAGGTATGGGGAATCAGAAGTGGGGAATCAGGTGCAGGGAATCAGTGGCAGGGAATCAGAGGGGGGGAATCAGAGGTGGGGAATCAGAAACGGGGAATCAGAGGCGGGGAATTAGAGATGGGGAATC
Source organism: Narcine bancroftii (assembly GCF_036971445.1). Lineage (NCBI taxonomy): Eukaryota > Metazoa > Chordata > Chondrichthyes > Torpediniformes > Narcinidae > Narcine > Narcine bancroftii. The sequence goes on from NC_091470.1 coordinate 265,275,854, forward strand.
AGAGGCGGGGAATCAGAGGCAGGGAATCGGACGCCGGGAATCAGAGGCGGGGAATCAGAGCTGGGGAATCAGAGGCGGGGAATCAGAGTTGGGGAATCTGAGGCGGGGAATCAGATAATGGGAAATAGAGTCGGGGAATCAGATATGGGGAATCAGAGGTGTGGAATCAGAGGTTGGGAATCAGAGGCAGGGAATCAGAGGCGGGGAAACAGAGGCGGGGAATCAGATATGGTGAATCAGAGGTTGCGAATCAAAGGCGGTGAAACAGAGATGGGGAATCAGGGCAGGGAATCAGAGGCAGGGAATCAGAGCTGGGGAAACAGAGGCGGGGAATCAGATATGGGGAATCAGAGGTGGGGAATCAGGGGCGGGGAATCAGTGGCAGGGAATCAGAGCTGGGGAATCAGAGGTGGGGAATCAGAGCTGGGGAATCAGAGGCGGGGAATCAGAGTTGGGGAATCAGAGGAGGGGAATCAGATATGGGGAAACAGAGGCCGGGAATCAGAGGCAGGGAAACAGAGGCGGGGAATCAGATATGGGGAATCAGAGGTGGGGAATTAGAGGTTGCGAATCAGAGGCAGGGAATCAGAGGCGGGGAATCAGAGGCGGGGAATCAGAGGCAGGGAATCGGATGTGCGGAATCAGAGATGGGGAATCAGAGGTGGGGATTCAGAGGTGGTGAATCAGAGAAGGGGAATCAGAGGCGGGGAATCAGAGGCAGGGAATCAGATGCAGGGAATCAGAGGCGGGGAATCATAGCTGGCGAATTAGAGGAGGGGAATCAGAGTTGGGGAATCAGAGGCGGGGAATCAGATATGGGGAAACAGAGGCGGGGAATCAGAGGCGGGGAAACAGAGGCGGGGAATCAGATATGGGGAATCAGAGGTGGGGAATCAGGGGCAGGGAATCAGTGGCAGGGAATCAGACGCGGGGAATCAGAGGTGGGGAATCAGAGGCAGGGAATCAGACACAGGGAATCAGAGGCGGGGAATCAGAGATGGGGAATCAGAGGCGGGGAATCAGAGGCAGGGAATCGGATGCCGGAAATCAGAGGCGGGAAATCAGAGCTGGGGAATCAGAGGCGGGGAATCAGAGTTGGGGAATCAGAGGCGGCGAAGCAGATATGTGGAAAATGAGGCGGGGAATCAGATATGGGGAATCAGAGGCGGGGAATCAGATATGGGGAATCAGAGGCTGGGAATCAGAGGGGGGGAAACAGAGGCGGGGAATAAGATATGGGGAATCAGAGGTGGGGAATCAGGGGCGGGGAATCAGTGGCAGGGAATCAGAGGCGGGGAATCAGAGGTGGGGATTCAGAGGCAGGGAATCAGACACGGGGAATCAGAGCTGGGGAATCAGAGATGGGGAATCAGAGGCGGGGAATCAGAGGCAGGGAATCAGACGCGGGGTATCAGAGGCGCGGAATCAGAGCTGGGGAATCAGAGGCGGGGAATCAGAGCTGGGGAATCAGAGGCGGGGAATCAGAGGCAGGGAATCAGACGCGGGGAATCAGAGGTGGGGAATCAGAGGCGGTGAATCAGAGATGGGGAATAAGAGGCGGGGAATCAGAGGCAGGAAATCAGACACGGGGATTCAGAGGCTGGGAATCAGACGGGGGGAATCAAAGGCGGGGAATCAGAGCTGGTGAATCAGAGGCAGGGAATCAGAGTTGGGGATTCAGAGGCAGGGAATCAGATATGGGGAAACAGAGGCGGGGATTCAGAGGCGGGCAAACAGAGGCGGGGAATTAGATATGGGGAATCAGAGGTGGGGAATCAGAGGTGGTAATTCAGAGATGGGGAATCACAGGCGGGGAATCAGAGGCACGGAATAGAACGCGGGGAATCAGAGGCAGGGAATCAGAGCTGGGGAATCAGAGGCGGGGAATCAGATATGGGAAAACAGAAGCGGGGAATCAGAGGCGGGGAAACAGAGGTGGGGAATCAGACATGGGGAATCGGATGCGGAGAATCAGAGGTGGGGAATCAGAGCTGGGGAATCAGAGGCGGGGAATCAGAGTTGGGGCATCAGAGGTGGGGAATTAGATATGGGGAAACAGAGGCGGGGAATCGGAGGCGGGGAAACAGAGGCGGGGAATCAGATATGGGGAATCAGAGGTGGGGAATCAGAGGCAGGGAATCAGATGTGCGGAATCTGAGATGGGGAATCAGAGGCAGGGAATCAGAATCAGAAGCGGGGAATCAGAGGCCGGGAATCAGAGACCGGGAATCAGATGCTGGGAATAAGAGGCCGGGAATCAGAGGTGGGGAATCAGTGTCCGGGAATCAGAGATGGGGATTCAGAGGCGGGGAATGAGAAATGGAGAATCAGAGGCGGGGAATCAGAGGCGGGGAAACAGAGGTGGTGAATCAGATATGGGGAATCAGAGGTGGCGAATCAAAGGCGGTGAATCAGAGATGGGGAATCAGAGGCGCGGAATCAGAGGCAGGGAATCAGATGCGGGGAATCAGAGGAGGCGAATCAGAGCTGGCGAATCAGAGGCGGGGAATAGAGGTTGGCAATCAGAGCCGGGGAATCAGATATGGGGAAACAGAGGCGGGGAATCAGATATGGGGAATAAGAGGTGGGGAATCAGAGGTTGTGAATCAGAGATGGGGAATCAAGGCGGGGAATCAGAGGCAGGGAATCAGATGCGGGGAATCAGAGGCGTGGATTCAGAGCTGGGGAATCAGAGGCGGGGAATCAGAGTTGGGGAATCAGAGGAAGTGAATCAGATATGGGGAATCAGAGGCGGGGAATCAGAGGCGGGGAAACAGAGTCGGGGAATCAGATATGGGGAATCAGAGGTGGGGAATCAGGTGCAGGGAATCAGTGGCAGGGAATCAGAGGCGGGGAATCAGAGGCGGGGAATCAGAGGCAGGGAAATAGACACGGGGAATCAGAGGCGGGGAATCAGAGATGGGGAATCAGAGGCGGGGAATCAGAGCTGGGGAATCAGAGGCGGGGAATCAGAGGCAGGGAATCAGACGCGGGGAATCAGAGGTGGGGAATCAGAGGCGGTGAATCAGAGATGGGGAATAAGAGGCGGGGAATCAGAGGCAGGAAATCAGACACGGGGATTCAGAGGCTGGGAATCAGACGCGGGGAATCAGAGGCGGGGAATGAGATATGGAGAATCAGAGGCGGGGAATCAGAGGCGGGGAAACAGAGGTGGTGAATCAGATATGGGGAATCAGAGGTGGCGAATCAAAGGCGGTGAATCAGAGATGGGGAATCAGAGGCGCGGAATCAGAGGCAGGGAATCAGATGCGGGGAATCAGAGGAGGCGAATCAGAGCTGGCGAATCAGAGGCGGGGAATAGAGGTGGGCAATCAGAGCCGGGGAATCAGATATGGGGAAACAGAGGCGGGGAATCAGATATGGGGAACAAGAGGTGGGGAATCAGAGGTTGTGAATCAGAGATGGGGAATCAAGGCAGGGAATCAGAGGCAGGGAATCAGATGCGGGGAATCAGAGGCGTGGATTCAGAGCTGGGGAATCAGAGGCGGGGAATCAGAGTTTGGGAATCAGAGGCAGGGAATCAGATATGGGGAATCAGAGGCGGGGAATCAGAGGCGGGGAAACAGAGGTGGGGAATCAGATATGGGGAATCAGAGGTGGGGAATCAGGGGCAGGGAATCAGTGGCAGGGAATCAGAGGCGGGGAATCAGAGGCGGGGAATCAGAGGCAGGGAATCAGACACGGGGAATCAGAGGCGGGGAATCAGAGATGGGGAATCAGAGGCGGGGAATCAGAGGCAGGGTATCGGATGCCGGGTATCAGAGGCGGGGAATCAGAGCTGGGGAATCAGAGGCGGGGAATCAGAGTTGGGGAATCAGAGGCGGGGAATCAGATATGGGGAAATAGAGGTGGGGAATCAGATATGGGGAATCAGAGGTGTGGAATCAGAGGTTGGGAATCAGAGGCAGGGAATCAGAGGCGGGGAAACAGAGGCTGGGAATCAGATATGGTGAATCAGAGGTGGCGAATCAAAGGCGGTGAAACAGAGATGGGGAATCAGGGCAGGGAATCAGAGGCAGGGAATCAGAGCTGGGGAAACAGAGGCGGGGAATCAGATATGGGGAATCAGAGGTGGGGAATCAGGGGCGGGGAATCAGTGGCAGGGAATCAGAGCTGGGGATTCAGAGGTGGGGAATCAGAGCTGGGGAAACAGAGGCGGGGAATCAGATATGGGGAATCAGAGGTGGGGAATCAGGGGCGGGGAATCAGTGGCAGGGAATCAGAGGTGGGGAATTAGAGGTTGCGAATCAGAGGCAGGGAATCAGAGGCGGGGAATCAGAGGCGGGGAATCAGAGGCAGGGAATAGGATGTGCGGAATCAGAGATGGGGAATCAGAGGTGGGGATTCAGAGGTGGTGAATCAGAGAAGGGGAATCAGAGGCGGGGAATCAGATGCAGGGAATCAGACGCAGGGAATAAAAGGCGGGGAATCATAGCTGGCGAATTAGAGGAGGGGAATCAGAGTTGGGGAATCAGAGGCGGGGAATCAGATATGGGGAAACAGAGGCGGGGAATCAGAGGCGGGGAAACAGAGGCGGGAAATCAGATATGGGGAATCAGAGGTGGGGAATCAGGGGCAGGGAATCAGTGGCAGGGAATCAGACGCGGGGAATCAGAGGCGGGGAATCAGATGCAGGGAATCAGACACGGGGAGTCAGAGGCGGGGAATCAGAGATGGGGAATCAGAGGCGGGGAATCAGAGGCAGGGAATCGGATGCCGGAAATCAGAGGCGGGAAATCAGAGCTGGGGAATCAGAGGCGGGGAATCAGAGTTGGGAATCAGATGCGGGGAATCAGAGGCGGGGAATCAGATATGGGGAATCAGAGGTGTGGAATCAGAGGTTGGGAATCAGAGGCAGGGAATCAGAGGCGGGGAAACAGAGGCGGGGAATCAGATATGGGGAATCAGAGGTGGCGAAACAAAGGCGGTGAAACAGAGATGGGGAATCAGGGCAGGGAATCAGAGGCAGGGAATCAGAGCTGGGGAAACAGAGGCGGGGAATCAGATATCGGGAATCAGAGGTGGGGAATCAGGGGCGGGGAATCAGTGGCAGGGAAAGAGCTGGGGAATCAGAGGTGGGGAATCAGAGCTGGGGAAACAGAGGTGGGGAATCAGATATGGGGAATCAGAGGTGGGGAATCAGGGGCGGGGAATCAGTGGCAGGGAATCAGAGGCCGGGAATAAAAGGCGGGGAATCAGAGCTGGGGAATCAGAGGCGGGGAATCAGAGTTGGGGAATCAGAGGAGGGGAATCAGATATGGGGAAACAGAGGCCGGGAATCAGAGGCAGGGAAACAGAGGCGGGGAATCAGATATGGGGAATCAGAGGTGGGGAATTAGAGGTTGCGAATCAGAGGCAGGGAATCAGAGGCGGGGAATCAGAGGCGGGGAATCAGAGGCAGGGAATCGGATGTGCGGAATCAGAGATGGGGAATCAGAGGTGGGGATTCAGAGGTGGTGAATCAGAGAAGGGGAATCAGAGGCGGGGAATCAGAGGCAGGGAATCAGATGCAGGGAATCAGAGGCGGGGAATCATAGCTGGCGAATTAGAGGAGGGGAATCAGAGTTGGGGAATCAGAGGCGGGGAATCAGATATGGGGAAACAGAGGCGGGGAATCAGAGGCGGGGAAACAGAGGCGGGGAATCAGATATGGGGAATCAGAGGTGGGGAATCAGGGGCAGGGAATCAGTGGCAGGGAATCAGACTCGGGGAATCAGAGGCGGGGAATCAGAGGCAGGGAATCAGACACGGGGAATCAGAGGCGGGGAATCAGAGATGGGGAATCAGAGGCGGGGAATCAGAGGCAGGGAATCGGATGCCGGAAATCAGAGGCGGGAAATCAGAGCTGGGGAATCAGAGGCGGGGAATCAGAGTTGGGGAATCAGAGGCGGCGAAGCAGATATGGGGAAAATGAGGCGGGGAATCAGATATGGGGAATCAAAGGCGGGGAATCAGAGCTGGTGAATCAGAGGCAGGGAATCAGAGTTGGGGATTCAGAGGCAGGGAATCAGATATGGGGAAACAGAGGCGGGGAATCAGAGGCGGGCAAACAGAGGCGGGGAATTAGATATGGGGAATCAGAGGTGGGGAATCAGAGGTGGTGAATCAGAGATGGGGAATCACAGGCGGGGACTCAGAGGCAGGGAATAGAACGCGGGGAATCAGAGGCAGGGAATCAGAGCTGGGGAATCAGAGGCTGGGAATCAGATATGGGAAGACAGAAGCGGGGAATCAGAGGCGGGGAAACAGAGGCGGGGAATCAGACATGGGGAATCGGATGCAGAGAATCAGAGGTGGGGAATCAGAGCTGGGGAATCAGAGGCGGGGAATCAGAGTTGGGGCATCAGAGGTGGGGAATTAGATATGGGGAAACAGAGGCGGGGAATCAGAGGCGGGGAAACAGAGGCGGGGAATCAGATATGGGGAATCAGAGGTGGGGAATCAGAGGCAGGGAATCAGATGTGCGGAATCAGAGATGGGGAATCAGAGGCAGGGAATCAGAATCAGAAGTGGGGAATCAGAGGCCGGGAATCAGAGACCGGGAATCAGATGCTGGGAATAAGAGGCCGGGAATCAGAGGTGGGGAATCAGTGTCCGGGAATCAGAGATGGGGATTCAGAGGCGGGGAATGAGATATGGAGAATCAGAGGCGGGGAATCAGAGGCGGGGAAACAGAGGTGGTGAATCCGATATGGGGAATCAGAGGTGGCGAATCAAAGGCGGTGAATCAGAGATGGGGAATCAGAGGCGCGGAATCAGAGGCAGGGAATCAGAGCTGGGGAATCAGAGGCGGGGAATCAGATATGGGAAAACAGAAGCGGGGAATCAGAGGCGGGGAAACAGAGGCGGGGAATCAAACATGGGGAATCGGATGCGGAGAATCAGAGGTGGGGAATCAGAGCTGGGGAATCAGAGGCGGGGAATCAGAGTTGGGGCATCAGAGGTGGGGAATTAGATATGGGGAAACAGAGGCGGGGAATCGGAGGCGGGGAAACAGAGGCGGGGAATCAGATATGGGGAATCAGAGGTGAGGAATCAGAGGCAGGGAATCAGATGTGCGGAATCAGAGATGGGGAATCAGAGGCAGGGAATCAGAATCAGAAGCGGGGAATCAGAGGCCGGGAATCAGAGACCGGGAATCAGATGCTGGGAATAAGAGGCCGGGAATCAGAGGTGGGGAATCAGTGTCCGGGAATCAGAGATGGGGATTCAGAGGCGGGGAATGAGATATGGAGAATCAGAGGCGGGGAATCAGAGGCGGGGAAACAGAGGTGGTGAATCAGATATGGGGAATCAGAGGTGGCGAATCAAAGGCGGTGAATCAGAGATGGGGAATCAGAGGCGCGGAATCAGAGGCAGGGAATCAGATGCGGGGAATCAGAGGAGGCGAATCAGAGCTGGCGAATCAGAGGCGGGGAATAGAGGTGGGCAATCAGAGCCGGGGAATCAGATATGGGGAAACAGAGGTGGGGAATCAGATATGGGGAATAAGAGGTGGGGAATCAGAGGTTGTGAATCAGAGATGGGGAATCAAGGCGGGGAATCAGAGGCAGGGAATCAGATGCGGGGAATCAGAGGCGTGGATTCAGAGCTGGGGAATCAGAGGCGGGGAATCAGAGTTGGGGAATCAGAGGAAGGGAATCAGATATGGGGAATCAGAGGCGGGGAATCAGAGGCGGGGAAACAGAGTCGGGGAATCAGATATGGGGAATCAGAGGTGGGGAATCAGGTGCAGGGAATCAGTGGCAGGGAATCAGAGGCGGGGAATCAGAGGCGGGGAATCAGAGGCAGGGAAATAGACACGGGGAATCAGAGGCGGGGAATCAGAGATGGGGAATCAGAGGCGGGGAATCAGAGCTGGGGAATCAGAGGCGGGGAATCAGAGGCAGGGAATCAGACGCGGGGAATCAGAGGTGGGGAATCAGAGGCGGTGAATCAGAGATGGGGAATAAGAGGCGGGGAATCAGAGGCAGGAAATCAGACACGGGGATTCAGAGGCTGGGAATCAGACGCGGGGAATCAGAGGCGGGGAATGAGATATGGAGAATCAGAGGCGGGGAATCAGAGGCGGGGAAACAGAGGTGGTGAATCAGATATGGGGAATCAGAGGTGGCGAATCAAAGGCGGTGAATCAGAGATGGGGAATCAGAGGCGCGGAATCAGAGGCAGGGAATCAGATGCGGGGAATCAGAGGAGGCGAATCAGAGCTGGCGAATCAGAGGCGGGGAATAGAGGTGGGCAATCAGAGCCGGGGAATCAGATATGGGGAAACAGAGGCGGGGAATCAGATATGGGGAACAAGAGGTGGGGAATCAGAGGTTGTGAATCAGAGATGGGGAATCAAGGCAGGGAATCAGAGGCAGGGAATCAGATGCGGGGAATCAGAGGCGTGGATTCAGAGCTGGGGAATCAGAGGCGGGGAATCAGAGTTTGGGAATCAGAGGCAGGGAATCAGATATGGGGAATCAGAGGCGGGGAATCAGAGGCGGGGAAACAGAGGTGGGGAATCAGATATGGGGAATCAGAGGTGGGGAATCAGGGGCAGGGAATCAGTGGCAGGGAATCAGAGGCGGGGAATCAGAGGCGGGGAATCAGAGGCAGGGAATCAGACACGGGGAATCAGAGGCGGGGAATCAGAGATGGGGAATCAGAGGCGGGGAATCAGAGGCAGGGAATCGGACGCCGGGTATCAGAGGCGGGGAATCAGAGCTGGGGAATCAGAGGCGGGGAATCAGAGTTGGGGAATCAGAGGCGGGGAATCAGATATGGGGAAATACAGGTGGGGAATCAGATATGGGGAATCAGAGGTGTGGAATCAGAGGTTGGGAATCAGAGGCAGGGAATCAGAGGCGGGGAAACAGAGGCGGGGAATCAGATATGGTGAATCAGAGGTGGCGAATCAAAGGCGGTGAAACAGAGATGGGGAATCAGGGCAGGGAATCAGAGGCAGGGAATCAGAGCTGGGGAAACAGAGGTGGGGAATCAGATATGGGGAATCAGAGGTGGGGAATCAGGGGCGGGGAATCAGTGGCAGGGAATCAGAGCTGGGGATTCAGAGGTGGGGAATCAGAGCTGGGGAAACAGAGGCGGGGAATCAGATATGGGGAATCAGAGGTGGGGAATCATGGGCGGGGAATCAGTGGCAGGGAATCAGAGGCCGGGAATAAAAGGCGGGGAATCAGAGATGGAGAATCAGAGGCGGGGAATCAGAGTTGGGGAATCAGAGGTGGGGAATTAGAGGTTGCGAATCAGAGGCAGGGAATCAGAGGCGGGGAATCAGAGGCGGGGAATCAGAGGCAGGGAATCGGATGTGCGGAATCAGAGATGGGGAATCAAAGGCGGGGAATCATAGCTGGCGAATTAGAGGAGGGGAATCAGAGTTGGGGAATCAGAGGCGGGGAATCAGATATGGGGAAACAGAGGCGGGGAATCAGAGGCGGGGAAACAGAGGCGGGAAATCAGATATGGGGATCAGAGGTGGGGAATCAGGGGCAGGGAATCAGTGGCAGGGAATCAGACGCGGGGAATCAGAGGCGGGGAATCAGATGCAGGGAATCAGACACGGGGAGTCAGAGGCGGGGAATCAGAGATGGGGAATCAGAGGCGGGGAATCAGAGGCAGGGAATCGGATGCCGGAAATCAGAGGCGGGAAATCAGAGCTGGGGAATCAGAGGAGGGGAATCAGAGTTTGGGAATCAGAGGCGGCGAAGCAGATATGGGGAAAATGAGGCGGGGAATCAGATATGGGGAATCAAAGGCGGGGAATCAGATATGGGGAATCAGAGGCTGGGAATCAGAGGGGGGGAAACAGAGGCGGGGAATAAGATATGGGGAATCAGAGGCGGGGAATCAGAGTTGGGGAATCAGGGGCAGGGAATCAGATATGGGGAATCAGAGGCGGTGAATCAGAGGCGGGGAATCAGAAGTGGGGAATCAGAGGTGGGGAATCAGAGGCGGGGAATCAGAGGCGGGGAATCAGAGGCGGGCAATCAGATGCAGGGAATCAGAGGCAGGGAATCAGATGCGGGGAATCAGAGGAGGCGAATCAGAGCTGGCGAACCAGAGGCGGGGAATAGAGGTGGGGAAACAGGCGGGGATTCAGGTATGGGGAATCAGAAGTGGGGAATCAGGGGCAGGGAATCAGTGGCAGGGAATCAGAGGGGGGGAATCAGAGGCGGGGAATCAGACACGGGGAATCAGAGGCGGGGAATCAGAGATGGGGAATCAGAGGCGGGGAATCAGAGGCAGGGAATCGGACGCCGGGAATCAGAGGCGGGGAATCAGAGCTGGGGAATCAGAGGCGGGGAATCAGAGTTGGGGAATCTGAGGCGGGGAATCAGATATGGGGAAATAGAGTCGGGGAATCAGATATGGGGAATCAGAGGTGTGGAATCAGAGGTTGGGAATCAGAGGCAGGGAATCAGAGGCGGGGAAACAGAGGCGGGGAATCAGATATGGTGAATCAGAGGTTGCGAATCAAAGGCGGTGAAACAGAGATGGGGAATCAGGGCAGGGAATCAGAGGCAGGGAATCAGAGCTGGGGAAACAGAGGCGGGGAATCAGATATGGGGAATCAGAGGTGGGGAATCAGGGGCGGGGAATCAGTGGCAGGGAATCAGAGCTGGGGAATCAGAGGTGGGGAATCAGAGCTGGGGAATCAGAGGCGGGGAATCAGAGTTGGGGAATCAGAGGAGGGGAATCAGATATGGGGAAACAGAGGCCGGGAATCAGAGGCAGGGAAACAGAGGCGGGGAATCAGATATGGGGAATCAGAGGTGGGGAATTAGAGGTTGCGAATCAGAGGCAGGGAATCAGAGGCGGGGAATCAGAGGCGGGGAATCAGAGGCAGGGAATCGGATGTGCGGAATCAGAGATGGGGAATCAGAGGTGGGGATTCAGAGGTGGTGAATCAGAGAAGGGGAATCAGAGGCGGGGAATCAGAGGCAGGGAATCAGATGCAGGGAATCAGAGTCGGGGAATCATAGCTGGCGAATTAGAGGAGGGGAATCAGAGTTGGGGAATCAGAGGCGGGGAATCAGATATGGGGAAACAGAGGCGGGGAATCAGAGGCGGGGAAACAGAGGCGGGGAATCAGATATGGGGAATCAGAGGTGGGGAATCAGGGGCAGGGAATCAGTGGCAGGGAATCAGACGCGGGGAATCAGAGGTGGGGAATCAGAGGCAGGGAATCATACACGGGGAATCAGAGGCGTGGAATCAGAGATGGGGAATCAGAGGCGGGGAATCAGAGGCAGGGAATCGGATGCCGGAAATCAGAGGCGGGAAATCAGAGCTGGGGAATCAGAGGCGGGGAATCAGAGTTGGGGAATCAGAGGCGGCGAAGCAGATATGTGGAAAATGAGGCGGGGAATCAGATATGGGGAATCAGAGGTGGGGAATCAGATATGGGGAATCAGAGGCTGGGAATCAGAGGGGGGGAAACAGAGGCGGGGAATAAGATATGGGGAATCAGAGGTGGGGAATCAGGGGCGGGGAATCAGTGGCAGGGAATCAGAGGCGGGGAATCAGAGGTGGGGATTCAGAGGCAGGGAATCAGACACGGGGAATCAGAGCTGGGGAATCAGAGATGGGGAATCAGAGGCGGGGAATCAGAGGCAGGGAATCAGACACGGGGTATCAGAGGCGCGGAATCAGAGCTGGGGAATCAGAGGCGGGGAATCAGAGCTGGGGAATCAGAGGCGGGGAATCAGAGGCAGGGAATCAGACGCGGGGAATCAGAGGTGGGGAATCAGAGGCGGTGAATCAGAGATGGGGAATAAGAGGCGGGGAATCAGAGGCAGGAAATCAGACACGGGGATTCAGAGGCTGGGAATCAGACGGGGGGAATCAAAGGCGGGGAATCAGAGCTGGTGAATCAGAGGCAGGGAATCAGAGTTGGGGATTCAGAGGCAGGGAATCAGATATGGGGAAACAGAGGCGGGGATTCAGAGGCGGGCAAACAGAGGCGGGGAATTAGATATGGGGAATCAGAGGTGGGGAATCAGAGGTGGTGATTCAGAGATGGGGAATCACAGGCGGGGAATCAGAGGCACGGAATAGAACGCGGGGAATCAGAGGCAGGGAATCAGAGCTGGGGAATCAGAGGCGGGGAATCAGATATGGGAAAACAGAAGCGGGGAATCAGAGGCGGGGAAACAGAGGTGGGGAATCAGACATGGGGAATCGGATGCGGAGAATCAGAGGTGGGGAATCAGAGCTGGGGAATCAGAGGCGGGGAATCAGAGTTGGGGCATCAGAGGTGGGGAATTAGATATGGGGAAACAGAGGCGGGGAATCGGAGGCGGGGAAACAGAGGCGGGGAATCAGATATGGGGAATCAGAGGTGGGGAATCAGAGGCAGGGAATCAGATGTGCGGAATCAGAGATGGGGAATCAGAGGCAGGGAATCAGAATCAGAAGCGGGGAATCAGAGGCCGGGAATCAGAGACCGGGAATCAGATGCTGGGAATAAGAGGCCGGGAATCAGAGGTGGGGAATCAGTGTCCGGGAATCAGAGATGGGGATTCAGAGGCGGGGAATGAGATATGGAGAATCAGAGGCGGGGAATCAGAGGCGGGGAAACAGAGGTGGTGAATCAGATATGGGGAATCAGAGGTGGCGAATCAAAGGCGGTGAATCAGAGATGGGGAATCAGAGGCGCGGAATCAGAGGCAGGGAATCAGATGCGGGGAATCAGAGGAGGCGAATCAGAGCTGGCGAATCAGAGGCGGGGAATAGAGGTGGGCAATCAGAGCCGGGGAATCAGATATGGGGAAACAGAGGCGGGGAATCAGATATGGGGAATAAGAGGTGGGGAATCAGAGGTTGTGAATCAGAGATGGGGAATCAAGGCGGGGAATCAGAGGCAGGGAATCAGATGCGGGGAATCAGAGGCGTGGATTCAGAGCTGGGGAATCAGAGGCGGGGAATCAGAGTTGGGGAATCAGAGGAAGTGAATCAGATATGGGGAATCAGAGGCGGGGAATCAGAGGCGGGGAAACAGAGTCGGGGAATCAGATATGGGGAATCAGAGGTGGGGAATCAGGTGCAGGGAATCAGTGGCAGGGAATCAGAGGCGGGGAATCAGAGGCGGGGAATCAGAGGCAGGGAAATAGACACGGGGAATCAGAGGCGGGGAATCAGAGATGGGGAATCAGAGGCGGGGAATCAGAGCTGGGGAATCAGAGGCGGGGAATCAGAGGCAGGGAATCAGACGCGGGGAATCAGAGGTGGGGAATCAGAGGCGGTGAATCAGAGATGGGGAATAAGAGGCGGGGAATCAGAGGCAGTAAATCAGACACGGGGATTCAGAGGCTGGGAATAAGACGCGGGGAATCAGAGGCGGGGAATGAGATATGGAGAATCAGAGGCGGGGAATCAGAGGCGGGGAAACAGAGGTGGTGAATCAGATATGGGGAATCAGAGGTGGCGAATCAAAGGCGGTGAATCAGAGATGGGGAATCAGAGGCGCGGAATCAGAGGCAGGGAATCAGATGCGGGGAATCAGAGGAGGCGAATCAGAGCTGGCGAATCAGAGGCGGGGAATAGAGGTGGGCAATCAGAGCCGGGGAATCAGATATGGGGAAACAGAGGCGGGGAATCAGATATGGGGAACAAGAGGTGGGGAATCAGAGGTTGTGAATCAGAGATGTGGAATCAAGGCAGGGAATCAGAGGCAGGGAATCAGATGCGGGGAATCAGAGGCGTGGATTCAGAGCTGGGGAATCAGAGGCGGGGAATTAGAGTTTGGGAATCAGAGGCAGGGAATCAGATATGGGGAATCAGAGGCGGGGAATCAGAGGCGGGGAAACAGAGGTGGGGAATCAGATATGGGGAATCAGAGGTGGGGAATCAGGGGCAGGGAATCAGTGGCAGGGAATCAGAGGCGGGGAATCAGAGGCGGGGAATCAGAGGCAGGGAATCAGACACGGGGAATCAGAGGCGGGGAATCAGAGATGGGGAATCAGAGGCGGGGAATCAGAGGCAGGGAATCGGACGCCGGGTATCAGAGGCGGGGAATCAGAGCTGGGGAATCAGAGGCGGGGAATCAGAGTTGGGGAATCAGAGGCGGGGAATCAGATATGGGGAAATAGAGGTGGGGAATCAGATATGGGGAATCAGAGGTGTGGAATCAGAGGTTGGGAATCAGAGGCAGGGAATCAGAGGTGGGGAAACAGAGGCGGGGAATCAGATATGGTGAATCAGAGGTGGCGAATCAAAGGCGGTGAAACAGAGATGGGGAATCAGGGCAGGGAATCAGAGGCAGGGAATCAGAGCTGGGGAAACAGAGGCGGGGAATCAGATATGGGGAATCAGAGGTGGGGAATCAGGGGCGGGGAATCAGTGGCAGGGAATCAGAGCTGGGGATTCAGAGGTGGGGAATCAGAGCTGGGGAAACAGAGGCGGGGAATCAGATATGGGGAATCAGAGGTGGGGAATCAGGGGCGGGGAATCAGTGGCAGGGAATCAGAGGCCGGGAATAAAAGGCGGGGAATCAGAGATGGAGAATCAGAGGCGGGGAATCAGAGTTGGGGAATCAGAGGTGGGGAATTAGAGGTTGCGAATCAGAGGCAGGGAATCAGAGGCGGGGAATCAGAGGCGGGGAATCAGAGGCAGGGAATCGGATGTGCGGAATCAGAGATGGGGAATCAGAGGTGGGGATTCAGAGGTGGTGAATCAGAGAAGGGGAATCAGAGGCGGGGAATCAGAGGCAGGGAATCAGACGCAGGGAATAAAAGGCGGGGAATCATAGCTGGCGAATTAGAGGAGGGGAATCAGAGTTGGGGAATCAGAGGCGGGGAATCAGATATGGGGAAACAGAGGCGGGGAATCAGAGGCGGGGAAACAGAGGCGGGAAATCAGATATGGGGAATCAGAGGTGGGGAATCAGGGGCAGGGAATCAGTGGCAGGGAATCAGACGCGGGGAATCAGAGGCGGGGAATCAGATGCAGGGAATCAGACACGGGGAGTCAGAGGCGGGGAATCAGAGATGGGGAATCAGAGGCGGGGAATCAGAGGCAGGGAATCGGATGCCGGAAATCAGAGGCGGGAAATCAGAGCTGGGGAATCAGAGGCGGGGAATCAGAGTTGGGAATCAGAGGCGGGGAATCAGAGGCGGGGAATCAGATATGGGGAATCAGAGGTGTGGAATCAGAGGTTGGGAATCAGAGGCAGGGAATCAGAGGCGGGGAAACAGAGGCGGGGAATCAGATATGGGGAATCAGAGGTGGCGAAACAAAGGCGGTGAAACAGAGATGGGGAATCAGGGCAGGGAATCAGAGGCAGGGAATCAGAGCTGGGGAAACAGAGGCGGGGAATCAGATATCGGGAATCAGAGGTGGGGAATCAGGGGCGGGGAATCAGTGGCAGGGAAAGAGCTGGGGAATCAGAGGTGGGGAATCAGAGCTGGGGAAACAGAGGTGGGGAATCAGATATGGGGAATCAGAGGTGGGGAATCAGGGGCGGGGAATCAGTGGCAGGGAATCAGAGGCCGGGAATAAAAGGCGGGGAATCAGAGCTGGGGAATCAGAGGTGGGGAATCAGAGTTGGGGAATCAGAGGAGGGGAATCTGATATGGGGAAACAGAGGCCGGGAATCAGAGGCAGGGAAACAGAGGCGGGGAATCAGATATGGGGAATCAGAGGTGGGGAATTAGAGGTTGCGAATCAGAGGCAGGGAATCAGAGGCGGGGAATCAGAGGCGGGGAATCAGAGGCAGGGAATCGGATGTGCGGAATCAGAGATGGGGAATCAGAGGTGGGGATTCAGAGGTGGTGAATCAGAGAAGGGGAATCAGAGGCGGGGAATCAGAGGCAGGGAATCAGATGCAGGGAATCAGAGGCGGGGAATCATAGCTGGCGAATTAGAGGAGGGGAATCAGAGTTGGGGAATCAGAGGCGGGGAATCAGATATGGGGAAACAGAGGCGGGGAATCAGAGGCGGGGAAACAGAGGCGTGGAATCAGATATGGGGAATCAGAGGTGGGGAATCAGGGGCAGGGAATCAGTGGCAGGGAATCAGACTCGGGGAATCAGAGGCGGGGAATCAGAGGCAGGGAATCAGACACGGGGAATCAGAGGCGGGGAATCAGAGATGGGGAATCAGAGGCGGGGAATCAGAGGCAGGGAATCGGATGCCGGAAATCAGAGGCGGGAAATCAGAGCTGGGGAATCAGAGGCGGGGAATCAGAGTTGGGGAATCAGAGGCGGCGAAGCAGATATGGGGAAAATGAGGCGGGGAATCAGATATGGGGAATCAGAGGCGTGGAATCAGATATGGGGAATCAGAGGCTGGGAATCAGAGTTGGGGAAACAGAGGCGGGGAATAAGATATGGGGAATCAGAGGTGGGGAATCAGGGGCGGGGAATCAGTGGCAGGGAATCAGAGGCGGGGAATCAGAGGCGGGGATTCAGAGGCAGGGAATCAGACACGGGGAATCAGAGGTGGGGAATCAGAGATGGGGAATCAGAGGCGGGGAATCAGAGGCAGGGAATCAGACGCGGGGAATCAGAGGCGGGGAATCAGAGCTGGGGAATCAGAGGCGGGGAATCAGAGCTGGGGAATCAGAGGCGGGGAATCAGAGGCAGGGAATCAGACGCGGGGAATCAGAGGTGGGGAATCAGAGGCGGTGAATCAGAGATGGGGAATAAGAGGCGGGGAATCAGAGGCAGGAAATCAGACACGGGGATTCAGAGGCTGGGAATCAGACGGGGGGAATCAAAGGCGGGGAATCAGAGCTGGTGAATCAGAGGCAGGGAATCAGAGTTGGGGATTCAGAGGCAGGGAATCAGATATGGGGAAACAGAGGCGGGGAATCAGAGGCGGGCAAACAGAGGCGGGGAATTAGATATGGGGAATCAGAGGTGGGGAATCAGAGGTGGTGAATCAGAGATGGGGAATCACAGGCGGGGACTCAGAGGCAGGGAATAGAACGCGGGGAATCAGAGGCAGGGAATCAGAGCTGGGGAATCAGAGGCTGGGAATCAGATATGGGAAGACAGAAGCGGGGAATCAGAGGCGGGGAAACAGAGGCGGGGAATCATACATGGGGAATCGGATGCAGAGAATCAGAGGTGGGGAATCAGAGCTGGGGAATCAGAGGCGGGGAATCAGAGTTGGGGCATCAGAGGTGGGGAATTAGATATGGGGAAACAGAGGCGGGGAATCAGAGGCGGGGAAACAGAGGCGGGGAATCAGATATGGGGAATCAGAGGTGGGGAATCAGAGGCAGGGAATCAGATGTGCGGAATCAGAGATGGGGAATCAGAGGCAGGGAATCAGAATCAGAAGTGGGGAATCAGAGGCCGGGAATCAGAGACCGGGAATCAGATGCTGGGAATAAGAGGCCGGGAATCAGAGGTGGGGAATCAGTGTCCGGGAATCAGAGATGGGGATTCAGAGGCGGGGAATGAGATATGGAGAATCAGAGGCGGGGAATCAGAGGCGGGGAAACAGAGGTGGTGAATCAGATATGGGGAATCAGAGGTGGCGAATCAAAGGCGGTGAATCAGAGATGGGGAATCAGAGGCGCGGAATCAGAGGCAGGGAATCAGAGCTGGGGAATCAGAGGCGGGGAATCAGATATGGGAAAACAGAAGCGGGGAATCAGAGGCGGGGAAACAGAGGCGGGGAATCAAACATGGGGAATCGGATGCGGAGAATCAGAGGTGGGGAATCAGAGCTGGGGAATCAGAGGCGGGGAATCAGAGTTGGGGCATCAGAGGTGGGGAATTAGATATGGGGAAACAGAGGCGGGGAATCGGAGGCGGGGAAACAGAGGCGGGGAATCAGATATGGGGAATCAGAGGTGGGGAATCAGAGGCAGGGAATCAGATGTGCGGAATCAGAGATGGGGAATCAGAGGCAGGGAATCAGAATCAGAAGCGGGGAATCAGAGGCCGGGAATCAGAGACCGGGAATCAGATGCTGGGAATAAGAGGCCGGGAATCAGAGGTGGGGAATCAGTGTCCGGGAATCAGAGATGGGGATTCAGAGGCGGGGAATGAGATATGGAGAATCAGAGGCGGGGAATCAGAGGCGGGGAAACAGAGGTGGTGAATCAGATATGGGGAATCAGAGGTGGCGAATCAAAGGCGGTGAATCAGAGATGGGGAATCAGAGGCGCGGAATCAGAGGCAGGGAATCAGATGCGGGGTATCAGAGGAGGCGAATCAGAGCTGGCGAATCAGAGGCGGGGATTAGAGGTGGGCAATCAGAGCCGGGGAATCAGATATGGGGAAACAGAGGTGGGGAATCAGATATGGGGAATAAGAGGTGGGGAATCAGAGGTTGTGAATCAGAGATGGGGAATCAAGGCGGGGAATCAGAGGCAGGGAATCAGATGCGGGGAATCAGAGGCGTGGATTCAGAGCTGGGGAATCAGAGGCGGGGAATCAGAGTTGGGGAATCAGAGGAAGGGAATCAGATATAGGGAATCAGAGGCGGGGAATCAGAGGCGGGGAAACAGAGTCGGGGAATCAGATATGGGGAATCAGAGGTGGGGAATCAGGTGCAGGGAATCAGTGGCAGGGAATCAGAGGCGGGGAATCAGAGGCGGGGAATCAGAGGCAGGGAAATAGACACGGGGAATCAGAGGCGGGGAATCAGAGATGGGGAATCAGAGGCGGGGAATCAGAGCTGGGGAATCAGAGGCGGGGAATCAGAGGCAGGGAATCAGACGCGGGGAATCAGAGGTGGGGAATCAGAGGCGGTGAATCAGAGATGGGGAATAAGAGGCGGGGAATCAGAGGCAGGAAATCAGACACGGGGATTCAGAGGCTGGGAATCAGACGCGGGGAATCAGAGGCGGGGAATGAGATATGGAGAATCAGAGGCGGGGAATCAGAGGCGGGGAAACAGAGGTGGTGAATCAGATATGGGGAATCAGAGGTGGCGAATCAAAGGCGGTGAATCAGAGATGGGGAATCAGAGGCGCGGAATCAGAGGCAGGGAATCAGATGCGGGGAATCAGAGGAGGCGAATCAGAGCTGGCGAATCAGAGGCGGGGAATAGAGGTGGGCAATCAGAGCCGGGGAATCAGATATGGGGAAACAGAGGCGGGGAATCAGATATGGGGAACAAGAGGTGGGGAATCAGAGGTTGTGAATCAGAGATGGGGAATCAAGGCGGGGAATCAGAGGCAGGGAATCAGATGCGAAGAATCAGAGGCGTGGATTCAGAGCTGAGGAATCAGAGGTGGGGAATCAGAGTTTGGGAATCAGAGGCAGGGAATCAGATATGGGGAATCAGAGGCGGGGATTCAGAGGCGGGGAAACAGAGGTGGGGAATCAGATATGGGGAATCAGAGGTGGGGAATCAGGGGCAGGGAATCAGTGGCAGGGAATCAGAGGCGGGGAATCAGAGGCGGGGATTCAGAGGCAGGGAATCAGACACGGGGAATCAGAGGCGGGGAATCAGAGATGGGGAATCAGAGGCGGGGAATCAGAGGCAGGGAATCGGACGCCGGGTATCAGAGGCGGGGAATCAGAGCTGGGGAATCAGAGGCGGGGAATCAGAGTTGGGGAATCAGAGGCGGGGAATCAGATATGGGGAAATAGAGGTGGGGAATCAAATATGGGGAATCAGAGGTGTGGAATCAGAGGTTGGGAATCAGAGGCAGGGAATCAGAGGCGGGGAAACAGAGGCGGGGAATCAGATATGGTGAATCAGAGGTGGCGAATCAAAGGCGGTGAAACAGAGATGGGGAATCAGGGCAGGGAATCAGAGGCAGGGAATCAGAGCTGGGGAAACAGAGGCGGGGAATCAGATATGGGGAATCAGAGGTGGGGAATCAGGGGCGGGGAATCAGTGGCAGGGAATCAGAGCTGGGGATTCAGAGGTGGGGAATCAGAGCTGGGGAAACAGAGGCGGGGAATCAGATATGGGGAATCAGAGGTGGGGAATCAGGGGCGGGGAATCAGTGGCAGGGAATCAGAGGCCGGGAATAAAAGGCGGGGAATCAGAGATGGAGAATCAGAGGCGGGGAATCAGAGTTGGGGAATCAGAGGTGGGGAATTAGAGGTTGCGAATCAGAGGCAGGGAATCAGAGGCGGGGAATCAGAGGCGGGGAATCAGAGGCAGGGAATCGGATGTGCGGAATCAGAGATGGGGAATCAGAGGTGGGGATTCAGAGGTGGTGAATCAGAGAAGGGGAATCAGAGGCGGGGAATCAGAGGCAGGGAATCAGACGCAGGGAATCAAAGGCGGGGAATCATAGCTGGCGAATTAGAGGAGGGGAATCAGAGTTGGGGAATCAGAGGCGGGGAATCAGATATGGGGAAACAGAGGCGGGGAATCAGAGGCGGGGAAACAGAGGCGGGAAATCAGATATGGGGAATCAGAGGTGGGGAATCAGGGGCAGGGAATCAGTGGCAGGGAATCAGACGCGGGGAATCAGAGGCGGGGAATCAGATGCAGGGAATCAGACACGGGGAGTCAGAGGCGGGGAATCAGAGATGGGGAATCAGAGGCGGGGAATCAGAGGCAGGGAATCGGATGCCGGAAATCAGAGGCGGGAAATCAGAGCTGGGGAATCAGAGGAGGGGAATCAGAGTTGGGGAATCAGAGGCGGCGAAGCAGATATGGGGAAAATGAGGCGGGGAATCAGATATGGGGAATCAAAGGCGGGGAATCAGATATGGGGAATCAGAGGCTGGGAATCAGAGGGGGGGAAACAGAGGCGGGGAATAAGATATGGGGAATCAGAGGCGGGGAATCAGAGTTGGGGAATCAGAGGCAGGGAATCAGATATGGGGAATCAGAGGCGGGGAATCAGAGGCGGGGAAACAGGCGGGGAATCAGATATGGGGAATCAGAAGTGGGGAATCAGGGGCAGGGAATCAGTGGCAGGGAATCAGAGGGGGGGAATCAGAGGCGGGGAATCAGAGTAAGGGAATCAGACACGGGGAATCAGAGGCGGGGAATCAGAGATGGGGAATCAGAGGCGGGGAATCAGAGGCAGGGAATCGGACGCCGGGAATCAGAGGCGGGGAATCAGAGCTGGGGAATCAGAGGCGGGGAATCATAGTTGGGGAATCAGAGGCGGGGAATCAGATATGGGGAAATAGAGTCGGGGAATCAGATATGGGGAATCAGAGGTGTGGAATCAGAGGTTGGGAATCAGAGGCAGGGAATCAGAGGCGGGGAAACAGAGGCGGGGAATCAGATATGGGGAATCAGAGGTGGCGAAACAAAGGCGGTGAAACAGAGATGGGGAATCAGGGCAGGGAATCAGAGGCAGGGAATCAGAGCTGGGGAAACAGAGGCGGGGAATCAGATATGGGGAATCAGAGGTGGGGAATCAGGGGCGGGGAATCAGTGGCAGGGAAAGAGCTGGGGAATCAGAGGTGGGGAATCAGAGCTGGGGAAACAGAGGCGGGGAATCAGATATGGGGAATCAGAGGTGGGGAATCAGGGGCGGGGAATCAGTGGCAGGGAATCAGAGGCCGGGAATAAAAGGCGGGGAATCAGAGCTGGGGAATCAGAGGTGGGGAATCAGAGTTGGGGAATCAGAGGAGGGGAATCAGATATGGGGAAACAGAGGCCGGGAATCAGAGGCAGGGAAACAGAGGCGGGGAATCAGATATGGGGAATCAGAGGTGGGGAATTAGAGGTTGCGAATCAGAGGCAGGGAATCAGAGGCGGGGAATCAGAGGCGGGGAATCAGAGGCAGGGAATCGGATGTGCGGAATCAGAGATGGGGAATCAGAGGTGGGGATTCAGAGGTGGTGAATCAGAGAAGGGGAATCAGAGGCGGGGAATCAGAGGCAGGGAATCAAATGCAGGGAATCAGAGGCGGGGAATCATAGCTGGCGAATTAGAGGAGGGGAATCAGAGTTGGGGAATCAGAGGCGGGGAATCAGATATGGGGAAACAGAGGCGGGGAATCAGAGGCGGGGAAACAGAGGCGGGGAATCAGATATGGGGAATCACAGGTGGGGAATCAGGGGCAGGGAATCAGTGGCAGGGAATCAGACGCGGGGAATCAGAGGAGGGGAATCAGAGGCAGGGAATCAGACACGGGGAATCAGACGCGGGGAATCAGAGATGGGGAATCAGAGGCGGGGAATCAGAGGCAGGGAATCGGACGCCGGGTATCAGAGGCGGGGAATCAGAGCTGGGGAATCAGAGGCGGGGAATCAGAGTTGGGGAATCAGAGGTGTGGAATCAGAGGTTGGGAATCAGAGGCAGGGAATCAGAGGCGGGGAAACAGAGGCGGGGAATCAGATATGGTGAATCAGAGGTGGCGAATCAAAGGCGGTGAAACAGAGATGGGGAATCAGGGCAGGGAATCAGAGGCAGGGAATCAGAGCTGGGGAAACAGAGGCGGGGAATCAGATATGGGGAATCAGAGGTGGGGAATCAGGGGCGGGGAATCAGTGGCAGGGTATCAGAGCTGGGGAATCAGAGGTGGGGAATCAGAGCTGGGGAAACAGAGGCGGGGAATCAGATATGGGGAATCAGAGGTGGGGAATCAGGGGCGGGGAATCAGTGGCAGGGAATCAGAGGCCGGGAATAAAAGGCGGGGAATCAGAGATGGAGAATCAGAGGCGGGGAATCAGAGTTGGGGAATCAGAGGTGGGGAATTAGAGGTTGCGAATCAGAGGCAGGGAATCAGAGGCGGGGAATCAGAGGCGGGGAATCAGAGGCAGGGATTCAGAGGTGGTGAATCAGAGAAGGGGAATCAGAGGCGGGGAATCAGAGGCAGGGAATCAGACGCAGGGAATCAAAGGCGGGGAATCATAGCTGGCGAATTAGAGGAGGGGAATCAGAGTTGGGGAATCAGAGGCGGGGAATCAGATATGGGGAAACAGAGGCGGGGAATCAGAGGTGGGGAAACAGAGGCGGGAAATCAGATATGGGGAATCAGAGGTGGGGAATCAGGGGCAGGGAATCAGTGGCAGGGAATCAGACGCGGGGAATCAGAGGCGGGGAATCAGAGGCAGGGAATCGGATGCCGGGAATCAGAGGCGGGAAATCAGAGCTGGGGAATCAGAGGAGGGGAATCAGAGTTTGGGAATCAGAGGCGGCGAAGCAGATATGGGGAAAATGAGGCGGGGAATCAGATATGGGGAATCAAAGGCGGGGAATCAGATATGGGGAATCAGAGGCTGGGAATCAGAGGGGGGGAAACAGAGGCGGGGAATAAGATATGGGGAATCAGAGGCGGGGAATCAGAGTTGGGGAATCAGAGGCAGGGAATCAGATATGGGGAATCAGAGGCGGGGAATCAGAGGCGGGGAAACAGGCGGGGAATCAGATATGGGGAATCAGAAGTGGGGAATCAGGGGCAGGGAATCAGTGGCAGGGAATCAGAGGGGGGGAATCAGAGGCGGGGAATCAGAGTAAGGGAATCAGACACGGGGAATCAGAGGCGGGGAATCAGAGATGGGGAATCAGAGGTGGGGAATCAGAGGCAGGGAATCGGACGCCGGGAATCAGAGGCGGGGAATCAGAGCTGGGGAATCAGAGGCGGGGAATCAGAGTTGGGGAATCAGAGGCGGGGAATCAGATATGGGGAAATAGAGTCGGGGAATCAGATATGGGGAATCAGAGGTGTGGAATCAGAGGTTGGGAATCAGAGGCAGGGAATCAGAGGCGGGGAAACAGAGGCGGGGAATCAGATATGGGGAATCAGAGGTGGCGAAACAAAGGCGGTGAAACAGAGATGGGGAATCAGGGCAGGGAATCAGCGGCAGGGAATCAGAGCTGGGGAAACAGAGGCGGGGAATCAGATATCGGGAATCAGAGGTGGGGAATCAGGGGCGGGGAATCAGTGGCAGGGAAAGAGCTGGGGAATCAGAGGTGGGGAATCAGAGCTGGGGAAACAGAGGCGGGGAATCAGATATGGGGAATCAGAGGTGGGGAATCAGGGGCGGGGAATCAGTGGCAGGGAATCAGAGGCCGGGAATAAAAGGCGGGGAATCAGAGCTGGGGAATCAGAGGCGGGGAATCAGAGTTGGGGAATCAGAGGAGGGGAATCAGATATGGGGAAACAGAGGCCGGGAATCAGAGGCAGGGAAACAGAGGCGGGGAATCAGATATGGGGAATCAGAGGTGGGGAATTAGAGGTTGCGAATCAGAGGCAGGGAATCAGAGGCGGGGAATCAGAGGCGGGGAATCAGAGGCAGGGAATCGGATGTGCGGAATCAGAGATGGGGAATCAGAGGTGGGGATTCAGAGGTGGTGAATCAGAGAAGGGGAATCAGAGGCGGGGAATCAGAGGCAGGGAATCAGATGCAGGGAATCAGAGGCGGGGAATCATAGCTGGTGAATTAGAGGAGGGGAATCAGAGTTGGGGAATCAGAGGCGGGGAATCAGATATGGGGAAACAGAGGCGGGGAATCAGAGGCGGGGAAACAGAGGCGGGGAATCAGATATGGGGAATCAGAGGTGGGGAATCAGGGGCAGGGAATCAGTGGCAGGGAATCAGACTCGGGGAATCAGAGGCGGGGAATCAGAGGCAGGGAATCAGACACGGGGAATCAGAGGCGGGGAATCAGAGATGGGGAATCAGAGGCGGGGAATCAGAGGCAGGGAATCGGATGCCGGAAATCAGAGGCGGGAAATCAGAGCTGGGGAATCAGAGGCGGGGAATCAGAGTTGGGGAATCAGAGGCGGGGAAGCAGATATGGGGAAAATGAGGCGGGGAATCAGATATGGGGAATCAGAGGCGTGGAATCAGATATGGGGAATCAGAGGCTGGGAATCAGAGTTGGGGAAACAGAGGCGGGGAATAAGATATGGGGAATCAGAGGTGGGGAATCAGGGGCGGGGAATCAGTGGCAGGGAATCAGAGGCGGGGAATCAGAGGCGGGGATTCAGAGGCAGGGAATCAGACACGGGGAATCAGAGGTGGGGAATCAGAGATGGGGAATCAGAGGCGGGGAATCAGAGGCAGGGAATCAGACGCGGGGAATCAGAGGCGGGGAATCAGAGCTGGGGAATCAGAGGCGGGGAATCAGAGCTGGGGAATCAGAGGCGGGGAATCAGAGGCAGGGAATCAGACGCGGGGAATCAGAGGTGGGGAATCAGAGGCGGTGAATCAGAGATGGGGAATAAGAGGCGGGGAATCAGAGGCAGGAAATCAGACACGGGGATTCAGAGGCTGGGAATCAGACGGGGGGAATCAAAGGCGGGGAATCAGAGCTGGTGAATCAGAGGCAGGGAATCAGAGTTGGGGATTCAGAGGCAGGGAATCAGATATGGGGAAACAGAGGCGGGGAATCAGAGGCGGGCAAACAGAGGCGGGGAATTAGATATGGGGAATCAGAGGTGGGGAATCAGAGGTGGTGAATCAGAGATGGGGAATCACAGGCGGGGACTCAGAGGCAGGGAATAGAACGCGGGGAATCAGAGGCAGGGAATCAGAGCTGGGGAATCAGAGGCTGGGAATCAGATATGGGAAGACAGAAGCGGGGAATCAGAGGCGGGGAAACAGAGGCGGGGAATCAGACATGGGGAATCGGATGCAGAGAATCAGAGGTGGGGAATCAGAGCTGGGGAATCAGAGGCGGGGAATCAGAGTTGGGGCATCAGAGGTGGGGAATTAGATATGGGGAAACAGAGGCGGGGAATCAGAGGCGGGGAAACAGAGGCGGGGAATCAGATATGGGGAATCAGAGGTGGGGAATCAGAGGCAGGGAATCAGATGTGCGGAATCAGAGATGGGGAATCAGAGGCAGGGAATCAGAATCAGAAGTGGGGAATCAGAGGCCGGGAATCAGAGACCGGGAATCAGATGCTGGGAATAAGAGGCCGGGAATCAGAGGTGGGGAATCAGTGTCCGGGAATCAGAGATGGGGATTCAGAGGCGGGGAATGAGATATGGAGAATCAGAGGCGGGGAATCAGAGGCGGGGAAACAGAGGTGGTGAATCAGATATGGGGAATCAGAGGTGGCGAATCAAAGGCGGTGAATCAGAGATGGGGAATCAGAGGCGCGGAATCAGAGGCAGGGAATCAGATGTGGGGAATCAGAGGAGGCGAATCAGAGCTGGCGAATCAGAGGCGGGGAATAGAGGTGGGCAATCAGAGCCGGGGAATCAGATATGGGGAAACAGAGGCGGGGAATCAGATATGGGGAATAAGAGGTGGGGAATCAGAGGTTGTGAATCAGAGATGGGGAATCAAGGCGGGGAATCAGAGGCAGGGAATCAGATGCGGGGAATCAGAGGCGTGGATTCAGAGCTGGGGAATCAGAGGCGGGGAATCAGAGTTGGGGAATTAGACGCAGGGAATCAGATGTGGGGAATCAGAGGCGGGGAATCAGAGGCGGTGAAACAGAGGCGGGGAATCAGAAATGGGGAATCAGAGGTGGGGAATCAGGGGCAGGGAATCAGTGGTAGGGAATCAGAGGCGGGGAATCAAAGGCGGGGAATCAGAGGCAGGGAATCAGACACGGGGAATCAGAGGCGGGGAATCAGAGATGGGGAATCAGAGGCGGGGAATCAGAGCTGGGGAATCAGAGGCGGGGAATCAGAGGCAGGGAATCAGACGCGGGGAATCAGAGGTGGGGAATCAGAGGCGGTGAATCAGAGATTGGGAATAAGAGGCGGGGAATCAGAGGCAGGAAATCAGACACGGGGATTCAGAGGCTGGGAATCAGACGCGGGGAATCAGAGGCGGGGAATGAGATATGGAGAATCAGAGGCGGGGAATCAGAGGCGGGGAAACATAGGTGGTGAATCAGATATGGGGAATCAGAGGTGGCGAATCAAAGGCGGTGAATCAGAGATGGGGAATCAGAGGCGCGGAATCAGAGGCAGGGAATCAGATGCGGGGAATCAGAGGAGGCGAATCAGAGCTGGCGAATCAGAGGCGGGGAATAGAGGTGGGCAATCAGAGCCGGGGAATCAGATATGGGGAAACAGAGGCGGGGAATCAGATATGGGGAATAAGAGGTGGGGAATCAGAGGTTGTGAATCAGAGATGGGGAATCAAGGCGGGGAATCAGAGGCAGGGAATCAGATGCGGGGAATCAGAGGCGTGGATTCAGAGCTGGGGAATCAGAGGCGGGGAATCAGAGTTGGGGAATCAGAGGCAGGGAATCAGATATGGGGAATCAGAGGCGGGGAATCAGAGGCGGGGAAACAGAGGCGGGGAATCAGATATGGGGAATCAGAGGTGGGGAATCAGGGGCAGGGAATCAGTGGCAGGGTATCAGAGGCGGGGAATCAGAGGCGGGGAATCAGAGGCAGGGAATCAGACACGGGGAATCAGAGGCGGGGAATCAGAGATGGGGAATCAGAGGCGGGGAATCAGTGGCAGGGAATCGGACGCCGGGTATCAGAGGCGGGGAATCAGAGCTGGGGAATCAGAGGAGGGGAATCAGAGTTGGGGAATCAGAGGCGGGGAATCAGATATGGGGAAATAGAGGTGGGGAATCAGATATGGGGAATCAGAGGTGTGGAATCAGAGGTTGGGAATCAGAGGCAGGGAATCAGAGGCGGGGAAACAGAGGCGGGGAATCAGATATGGTGAATCAGAGGTGGCGAATCAAAGGCGGTGAAACAGAGATGGGGAATCAGGGCAGGGAATCAGAGGCAGGGAATCAGAGCTGGGGAAACAGAGGCGTGGAATCAGATATGGGGAATCAGAGGTGGGGAATCAGGGGCGGGGAATCAGTGGCAGGGAATCAGAGCTGGGGAATCAGAGGTGGGGAATCAGAGCTGGGGAAACAGAGGCGGGGAATCACATATGGGGAATCAGAGGTGGGGAATCAGGGGCGGGGAATCAGTGGCAGGGAATCAGAGGCCGGGAATAAAAGGCGGGGAATCAGAGCTGGAGAATCAGAGGCGGGGAATCAGAGTTGGGGAATCAGAGGAGGGGAATCAGATATGGGGAAACAGAGGCCGGAAACAGAGGCAAGGAAACAGAGGCGGGGAATCAGATATGGGGAATCAGAGGTGGGGAATTAGAGGTGGCGAATCAAAGGCGGTGAATCAGAGTTGGGGAATCAGAGGCGGGGAATCAGATATGGGGAAACAGAGGCGGGGAATCAGAGGCGGGGAAACAGAGGCGGTGAATCAGATATGGGGATTCAGAGGTGGGGAATCAGAGGTTGGGAATCAGAGGCAGGGAATCAGAGGCGGGGAATCAGAGGCAGGGAATCAGATGCGGGGAATCAGAGGCGGGGAAACAGAGCTGGGGAATCAGAGGCGGGGAATCAGAGTTGGGGAAGCAGAGGCTAGGAATCAGAGGCGGGGAATCAGAGATGGGGATTCAGAGGCGGGGAATGAGATATGGAGAATCTGAGGCGGAGAATCAGAGGCGGGGAAATAGAGGTGGGGAATCAGATATGGGGAATCAGAGGTGGCGAATCAAAGGCGGTGAATCAGAGATGGGGAATCAGAGGCGGGGAATCAGAGGCAGGGAATCAGATGCGGGGAATCAGAGGCGGGGAAACAGAGGTGGGGAATCAGATATGGGGAAAATGAGGCGGGGAATCAGATATGGGGAATCAGAGGCGGGGAATCAGATATGGGGAATCAGAGGCTGGGAATCAGAGGGGGGGAAACAGAGGCGGGGAATAAGATATGGGGAATCAGAGGTGGGGAATCAGGGGCGGGGAATCAGTGGCAGGGAATCAGAGGCGGGGAATCAGAGGCGGGGATTCAGAGGCAGGGAATCAGACACGGGGAATCAGAGCTGGGGAATCAGAGATGGGGAATCAGAGGAGGGGAATCAGAGGCAGGGAATCAGAGGCGGGGAATCAGAGGCGGGGAATCAGAGCTGGGGAATCAGAGGCGGGGAATCAGAGCTGGGGAATCAGAGGCGGGGAATCAGAGGCAGGGAATCAGATGCGGGGAATCAGAGGTGGGGAATCAGAGGCGGTGAATCAGAGATGGGGAATAAGAGGCGGGGAATCAGAGGCAGGAAATCAGACACGGGGATTCAGAGGCTGGGAATCAGACGGGGGGAATCAAAGGCGGGGAATCAGAGCTGGTGAATCAGAGGCAGGGAATCAGAGTTGGGGATTCAGAGGCAGGGAATCAGATATGGGGAAACAGAGGCGGGGAATCAGAGGCGGGCAAACAGAGGCGGGGAATTAGATATGGGGAATCAGAGGTGGGGAATCAGAGGTGGTGAATCAGAGATGGGGAATCACAGGCAGGGAATCAGAGGCAGGGAATAGAACGCGGGGAATCAGAGGCAGGGAATCAGAGCTGGGGAATCAGAGGCGGGGAATCAGATATGGGAAAACAGAAGCGGGGAATCAGAGGCGGGGAAACAGAGGCGGGGAATCAGACATGGGGAATCGGATGCAGAGAATCAGAGGTGGGGAATCAGAGCTGGGGAATCAGAGGCGGGGAATCAGAGTTGGGGCATCAGTGGTGGGGAATTAGATATGGGGAAACAGAGGCGGGGAATCAGAGGCGGGGAAACAGAGGCGGGGAATCAGATATGGGGAATCAGAGGTGGGGAATCAGAGGCAGGGAATCAGATGTGCGGAATCAGAGATGGGGAATCAGAGGCAGCGAATCAGAATCAGAAGTGGGGAATCAGAGGCCGGGAATCAGAGACCGGGAATCAGATGCTGGGAATAAGAGGCCGGGAATCAGAGGTGGGGAATCAGTGTCCGGGAATCAGAGATGGGGATTCAGAGGCGGGGAATGAGATATGGAGAATCAGAGGCGGGGAATCAGAGGCGGGGAAACAGAGGTGGTGAATCAGATATGGGGAATCAGAGGTGGCGAATCAAAGGCGGTGAATCAGAGATGGGGAATCAGAGGCGCGGAATCAGAGGCAGGGAATCAGATGCGGTGAATCAGAGGAGGCGAATCAGAGCTGGCGAATCAGAGGCGGGGAATAGAGGTGGGCAATCAGAGCCGGGGAATCAGATATGGGGAAACAGAGGCGGGGAATCAGATATGGGGAATAAGATGTGGGGAATCAGAGGTTGTGAATCAGAGATGGGGAATCAAGTCGGGGAATCAGAGGCAGGGAATCAGATGCGGAGAATCAGAGGCGTGGATTCAGAGCTGGGGAATCAGAGGCGGGGAATCAGAGTTGGGGAATCAGAGGCAGGGAATCAGATATGGGGAATCAGATGCGGGGAATCAGAGGCGGGGAAACAGAGGCGGGGAATCAGATATGGGGAATCAGAGGTGGGGAATCAGGGGCAGGGAATCAGTGGCAGGGAATCAGAGGCGGGGAATCAGAGGCGGGGAATCAGAGGCGGGGAAACAGAGGCGGGGAATCAAATATAGGGAATCAGAGGTGGGGAATCAGAGGTTGTGAATCAGAGATGGGGAATCAAGGCGGGGAATCAGAGGCAGGGAATCAGACACGGGGAATCAGAGGCGGGGATTCAGAGCTGGGGAATCAGAGGCGGGGAATCAGAGTTGGGGAATCAGAGGCAGGGAATCAGATATGGGGAATCAGAGACGGGGAATCAGAGGCGGGGAAACAGAGGCGGGGAATCAGATATGGGGAATCAGAGGTGGGGAATCAGGGGCAGGGAATCAGTGGCAGGGAATCAGAGGCGGGGAATCAGAGGCGGGGAATCAGAGGCAGGGAATCAGACACGGGGAATCAGAGGCGGGGAATCAGAGATGGGGAATCAGAGGCGGGGAATCAGAGGCAGGGAATCGGACGCCGGGAATCAGAGTCGGGGAATCAGAGCTGGGGAATCAGAGGCGGGGAATCAGAGTTGGGGAATCAGAGGCGGGGAATCAGATATGGGGAAATAGAGGCGGGGAATCAGATATGGGGAATCAGAGGTGTGGAATCAGAGGTTGGGAATCAGAGGAAGGGAATCAGAGTCGGGGAAACAGAGGCGGGGAATCAGATATGTGGAATCAGAGGTGGCGAATCAAAGGCGGTGAAACAGAGATGGGGAATCAGGGCAGGGAATCAGAGGCAGGGAATCAAACACGGGGAATCAGAGCTGGGGAATCAGAGGCGGGGAATCAGAGTTGGGAATCAGAGGCGGGGAATCAGAGGCGGGGAAACAGAGGCGGGGAATCAGATATGGGGAATCAGAGGTGGGGAATCAGAGGTTGGGAATCAGAGGCAGGGAATCAGAGGCGGGGAATCAGAGGCGGGGAATCAGAGGAAGGGAATCAGATGTGCGGAATCGGAGATGGGGAATCAGAGGCAGGGAATCAGAGGCGGGGAATCAGAGGCGGGGAATCAGAGGCCGGGAATCAGATATGGGGAAACTGAGGCGGGGAATCCGAGGCGGGGAAACAGAGGCGGGGAATCAGATATGGGGAATCAGAGGTGGGGAATCAGAGGTTGGGAATCAGAGGCAGGGAATCAGAGGCTTGGAATCAGATGCAGGGAATCAGATGCGGGGAATCAGAGGCGGGGAATCAGAGCTGGGGAATCAGAGGCCGGGAAACAGAGGTGGGGAATCAGATATGGGGAATCAGAGGTGGCGAATCAAAGGCGGTGAATCAGAGATGGGGAATCAGAGGCGGGGAATCAGAGGCAGGGAATCAGATGCGGGGAATCAGAGGCGGGGAATCAGAGCTGGCGAATCAGAGGCGGGGAATCAGAGGTGGGCTATCAGAGGCGGGGAATCAGATATGGGGATTTCAGAGGCGGGGAATCAGAGGCGGGGAAACAGAGGCGGGGAATCAAATATAGGGAATCAGAGGTGGGGAATCAGAGGTTGTGAATCAGAGATGGGGAATCAAGGCGGGGAATCAGAGGCAGGGAATCAGACACGGGGAATCAAAGGCGGGGATGCAGAGCTGGGGAATCAGAGGTGGGGAATCAGAGTTGGGGAATCAGAGGCAGGGAATCAGATATGGGGAATCAGAGGCGGGGAATCAGAGGCGGGGAAACAGAGGCGGGGAATCAGATATGGGGAATCAGAGGTGGGGAATCAGGGGCAGGGAATCAGTGGCAGGGAATCAGAGGCGGGGAATCAGAGGCGGGGAATCAGAGGCAGGGAATCAGACACGGGGAATCAGAGGCGGGGAATCAGAGATGGGGAATCAGAGGTGGGGAATCAGAGGCAGGGAATCGGACGCCGGGAATCAGAGTCGGGGAATCAGAGCTGGGGAATCAGAGGCGGGGAATCAGAGTTGGGGAATCAGAGGCGGGGAATCGGATATGGGGAAATAGAGGCGGGGAATCAGATATGGGGAATCAGAGGTGTGGAATCAGAGGTTGTGAATCAGAGGAAGGGAATCAGAGTCGGGGAAACAGAGGCGGGGAATCAGATATGTGGAATCAGAGGTGGCGAATAAAAGGCGGTGAAACAGAGATGGGGAATCAGGGCAGGGAATCAGAGGCAGGGAATCAAACACGGGGAATCAGAGCTGGGGAATCAGAGGCGGGGAATCAGAGTTGGGAATCAGAGGCAGGGAATCAGAGGCGGGGAAACAGAGGTGGGGAATCAGATATGGGGAATCAGAGGTGGGGAATCAGAGGTTGAGAATCAGAGGCAGGGAATCAGAGGCGGGGAATCAGAGGCGGGGAATCAGAGGAAGGGAATCAGATGTGCGAAATCGGAGATGGGGAATCAGAGGCAGGGAATCAGAGGCGGGGAATCAGAGGCGGGGAATCAGAGGCCGGGAATCAGATATGGGGAAACTGAGGCGGGGAATCCGAGGCGGGGAAACAGAGGCGGGGAATCAGATATGGGGAATCAGTGGTGGGGAATCAAAGGTTGGGAATCAGAGGCAGGGAATCAGAGGCTTGGAATCAGATGCAGGGAATCAGATGCGAGGAATCAGAGGCGGGGAATCAGAGCTGGGGAATCAGAGGTGGGGAATCAGATTTGGGGAATCAGAGGTGGGGACTTAGATATTGGGAAACAGAGGCGGGGAATCAGAGGCGGGGAAACAGAGGCGGGGAATCAGATATGGGGAATCAGAGGTGGGGAATCAGAGGCAGGGAATCAGATGTGCGGAATCAGAGATGGGGAATCAGAGGCAGGGAAACAGAATCAGAAGCAGGGAATCAGTGGCCGGGAATCAGAGTCCGGAATCAGATGCTGGGAATCAGAGGCCTGGAATCAGAGGCGGGGAATCAGAGGCAGGGAATCAGATGCGGGGAATCAGAGGCGGGGAATCAGAGCTGGGGATTTCAGAGGCGGGGTATTAGAGTTGGGGAATTAGAGGCGGGGAATCAGATATGGGGAAACAGAGGTAGGGAATCAGAGGCGGGGAAACAGAGGCAGGGAATCAGATATGGGGAATCAGAGGCGGGGAATCAGAGGTGGGGAATCATAGGCAGGGAATCGGATGTGCGGAATCAGAGATTGGGAATCAGAGGCCGGGAATCAGAGGTGGTGAATCAGAGATGGGGAATAAGAGGCGGGGAATCAGAGGCAGGGTATCAGACGCGGGGAATCAGAGGTGGGCAATCAGAGGCGGGAAATCAGATATGGGGAATCAGAGGCGGGGAATCAGAGGCGGGGAAACAGAGGCGGGGAATCAGATATGTGGAATTAGAGGTGGGGCATCAGAGGTTGTGAATCACAGATGGGGAATCAGAGGCGGGGAATCAGAGGCAGGGAATCAGACGCGGGGAATCAGAGGCGGGGATTCAGAGCTGGGGAATCAGAAGCGGGGAATCAGAGTTGGGGAATCAGAGGCGGGGAATCAGATATGGGGAATCAGAGGCAGGGAATCAGAGGCGGGGAATCAGAGGCAGGGAATCAGACGCGGGGAATCTGAGGCGGGGAATCAGAGCTGGTGAATCAGAGGTGTGGAATCAGAGTTGGGGAATCAGAGGCAGGGAATTGGATGTGCGGAATCAGAGATGGGGAATCAGAGGTGGGGAATCAGAGGCGGGGAAACAGATGGGGAATCAGAGGTGGGGAATCAGAGGCGGGGAAACAGAGGCGGGGAATCAGATATGGGGAATCAGAGGTGGGGAATCCGAGGTTGGGAATCAGATGTGCGGAATCAGAGATGGGGAATCAGAGGCGGGGAATCAGAGTTCGGGAATCAGAGGCAGGGAATCGGATGTGCGGAATCAGAGATGGGGAATCAGAGGTGGGGAATCAGAGGCGGTGAATCAGAGATGGGGAATCAGAGGCGGGGAATCAGAGGCAGGAAATCAGACACGGGGATTCAGAGGCTGGGAATCAGACGGGGGGAATCAAAGGCGGGGAATCAGAGCTGGGGAATCTGAGGCAGGGAATCAGAGTTGGGGATTCAGAGGCGGGGAATCAGATATGGGGAAACAGAGGCGGGGAATCAGAGGCGGGCAAACATAGGCGGGGAATTAGATATGGGGAATCAGAGGTAGGGAATCAGAGGTGGTGAATCAGTGATGGGGAATCACAGGCGGGGAATCAGAGGCAGGGAATAGAGCGCGGGTAATCAGATGCAGGGAATCAGAGCTGGGGAATCAGAGGCGGGGAATCATAGTTGGGAATCAGAGGCGGGAATCAGATATGTGGAAACAGAGATGGGGAATCAGAGGCGGGGAAACAGAGGCGGGGAATCAGATATGGGGAATCGGATGCAGGGAATCAGAGGCGGGGAATCAGAGGCGGGGAATCAGAGTTGGGGCATCAGAGGTGGGGAATTAGATATAGGGAAACAGAGGCGGGGAATCAGAGGCGGGGAAACAGAGGCGGGGAATCAGATATGGGGAATCAGAGGTGGGGAATCAGAGGCAGGGAATCAGATGTGTGGAATCAGAGATGGGGAATCAGAGGCAGGGAATCAGAATCAGAAGCGGGGAATCAGAGGCCGGGAATCAGAGGCCGGGAATCAGATGCTGGCAATAAGAGGCCGGGAATCAGAGGAGGGGAATCAGAGTCCGGGAATCAGAGATGGGGATTCAGAGGCGGGGAATCAGATATGGAGAATCAGAGATGGGGAATCAGAGGCGGGGAATCAGAGGCAGGGAATCGGACGCCGGGAATCAGAGGCGGGGAATCAGAGCTGGGGAATCAGAGGCGGGGAATCAGAGTTGGGGAATCAGAGGCGGGGAATCAGATATGGGGAAATAGAGGCGGGGAATCAGATATGGGGAATCAGAGGTGTGGAATCAGAGGTTGGGAATCAGAGGCAGGGAATCAGAGGCGGGGAAACAGAGGCGGGGAATCAGATATGGGGAATCAGAGGTGGCGAATCAAAGGCGGTGAAACAGAGATGGGGAATCAGGGCAGGGAATCAGAGGCAGGGAATCAGAGCTGGGGAAACAGAGGCGGGGAATCAGATATGAGAAATCAGAGGTGGGGAATCAGGGGCGGGGAATCAGTGGCAGGGAATCAGAGGCCGGGAATCAGAGGTGGGGAATCAGAGCTGGGGAATCAGAGGCGGGGAATCAGAGTTGGCGAATCAGAGGAGGGGAATCAGATATGGGGAAACAGAGGCCGGGAATCAGAGGCAGGGTAACAGAGGCGGGGAATCAGATATGGGGAATCAGAGGTGGGGAATTAGAGGTTGCGAATCAGAGGCGGGGAAACAGAGGCGGGGAATCAAATATAGGGAATCAGAGGTGGGGAATCAGAGGTTGTGAATCAGAGATGGGGAATCAAGGCGGGGAATCAGAGGCAGGGAATCAGACGCGGGGAATCAGAGGCGGGGATTCAGACCTGGGGAATCAGAGGAGGTGAATCAGAGTTGGGGAATCAGAGGCAGGGAATCAGATATGGGGAATCAGAGGCGGGGAATCAGAGGCGGGGAAACAGAGGCGGGGAATCAGATATGGGGAATCAGAATTGGGGAATCAGGGGCAGGGAATCAGTGGCAGGGAATCAGAGGCGGGGAATCAGAGGCGGGGAATCAGAGGCAGGGAATCAGACACGGGGAATCGGAGGCGGGGAATCAGAGATGGGGAATCAGAGGCGGGGAATCAGAGGCAGGGAATCGGACTCCGGGAATCAGAGGCGGGGAATCAGATATGGGGAATCAGAGGCAGGGAATCAGAGTTGGGGAATCAGAGGCAGGGAATCAGACGCGGGGAATCTGAGGCGGGGAATCAGAGCTGGTGAATCAGAGGTGGGGAATCAGAGTTGGGGAATCAGAGGCAGGGAATTGGATGTGCGGAATCAGAGATGGGGAATCAGAGGTGGGGAATCAGAGGCGGTGAATCAGAGATGGGGAATCAGAGGCGGGGAATCTGAGGCAGGAAATCAGACACGGGGATTCAGAGGCTGGGAATCAGACGGGGGGAATCAAAGGCGGGGAATCAGAGCTGGGGAATCTGAGGCAGGGAATCAGAGTTGGGGATTCAGAGGCGGGGAATCAGATATGGGGAAACAGAGGCGGGGAATCAGAGGCGGGCAAACATAGGCGGGGAATTAGATATGGGGAATCAGAGGTAGGGAATCAGAGGTGGTGAATCAGTGATGGGGAATCACAGGCGGGGAATCAGAGGCAGGGAATAGAACTCGGGGAATCAGATGCAGGGAATCAGAGCTGGGGAATCAGAGGCGGGGAATCATAGTTGGGAATCAGAGGCGGGAATCAGATATGGGGAAACAGAGGTGGGGAATCAGAGGCGGGGAAACAGAGGTGGGGAATCAGATATGGGGAATCGGATGCAGGGAATCAGAGGCGGGGAATCAGAGGCGGGGAATCAGAGTTGGGGCATCAGAGGTGGGGAATTAGATATAGGGAAACAGAGGCGGGGAATCAGAGGCGGGGAAACAGAGGCGGGGAATCAGATATGGGGAATCAGAGGTGGGGAATCAGAGGCAGGGAATCAGATGTGCGGAATCAGAGATGGGGAATCAGAGGCAGGGAATCAGAATCAGAAGCGGGGAATCAGAGGCCGGGAATCAGAGGCCGGGAATCAGATGCTTGCAATAAGAGGCCGGGAATCAGAGGAGGGGAATCAGAGTCCGGGAATCAGAGATGGGGATTCAGAGGCGGGGAATCAGATATGGAGAATCAGAGATGGGGAATCAGAGGCGGGGAATCAGAGGCAGGGAATCGGACGCCGGGAATCAGAGGCGGGGAATCAGAGCTGGGGAATCAGAGGCGGGGAATCAGAGTTGGGGAATCAGAGGCGGGGAATCAGATATGGGGAAATAGAGGCGGGGAATCAGATATGGGGAATCAGAGGTGTGGAATCAGAGGTTGGGAATCAAAGGCAGGGAATCAGAGGCGGGGAAACAGAGGCGGGGAATCAGATATGGGGAATCAGAGGTGGCGAATCAAAGGCGGTGAAACAGAGATGGGGAATCAGGGCAGGGAATCAGAGGCAGGGAATCAGAGCTGGGGAAACAGAGGCGGGGAATCAGATATGGGAAATCAGAGGTGGGGAATCAGGGGCGGGGAATCAGTGGCAGGGAATCAGAGCTGGGGAATCAGAGGTGGGGAATCAGAGCTGGGGAAACAGAGGCGGGGAATCAGATATGGGGAATCAGAGGTGGGGAATCAGGGGCGGGGAATCAGTGGCAGGGAATCAGAGGCCGGGAATAAATGGCGGGGAATCAGAGCTGGGGAATCAGAGGCGGGGAATCAGAGTTGGGGAATCAGAGGAGGGGAATCAGATATGGGGAAACAGAGGCCGGGAATCAGAGGCAGGGTAACAGAGGCGGGGAATCAGATATGGGGAATCAGAGGTGGGGAATTAGAGGTTGCGAATCAGAGGCGGGGAAACAGAGGCGGGGAATCAAATATAGGGAATCAGAGGTGGGGAATCAGAGGTTGTGAATCAGAGATGGGGAATCAAGGCGGGGAATCAGAGGCAGGGAATCAGACGCGGGGAATCAGAGGCGGGGATTCAGAGCTGGGGAATCAGAGGAGGTGAATCAGAGTTGGGGAATCAGAGGCAGGGAATCAGATATGGGGAATCAGAGGCGGGGAATCAGAGGCGGGGAAACAGAGGCGGGGAATCAGATTTGGGGAATCAGAATTGGGGAATCAGGGGCAGGGAATCAGTGGCAGGGAATCAGAGGCGGGGAATCAGAGGCGGGGAATCAGAGGCAGGGAATCAGACACGGGGAATCGGAGGCGGGGAATCAGAGATGGGGAATCAGAGGCGGGGAATCAGAGGCAGGGAATCGGACTCCGGGAATCAGAGTCGGGGAATCAGAGCTGGGGAATCAGAGGCGGGGAATCAGAGTTGGGGAATCAGAGGCGGGGAATCAGATATGGGGAAATAGAGGCGGGGAATCAGATATGGGGAATCAGAGGTGTGGAATCAGAGGTTGGGAATCAGAGGCAGGGAATCAGAGTCGGGGAATCAGATATGGGGAATCAGAGGTGGCGAATCAAAGGCTGTGAAACAGAGATGGGGAATCAGGGCAGGGAATCAGAGGCAGGGAATCAAACACGGGGAATCAGAGCTGGGGAATCAGAGGCGGGGAATCAGAGTTGGGAATCAGAGGCGGGGAATCAGAGGCGGGGAAACAGAGGCGGGGAATCAGATATGGGGAATCAGAGGTGGGGAATCCGAGGTTGGGAATCAGATGTGCGGAATCAGAGATGGGGAATCAGAGGCAGGGAATCAGAATCAGAAGCAGGGAATCAGAGGCCGGGAATCAGAGGCCGGAATCAGATGCTGGGAATCAGAGGCCTGGAATCAGAGGCGGGGAATCAGAGGCAGGGAATCAGATGCGGGGATTCAGAGGCGGGGAATCAGATATGGAGAATCAGAGATGGGGAATCAGAGGCGGGGAATCAGAGGCAGGGAATCGGACGCCGGGAATCAGAGGCGGGGAATCAGAGCTGGGGAATCAGAGGCGGGGAATCAGAGTT
Organism: Narcine bancroftii; assembly: GCF_036971445.1. NCBI lineage: Eukaryota > Metazoa > Chordata > Chondrichthyes > Torpediniformes > Narcinidae > Narcine > Narcine bancroftii. The sequence continues at coordinate 265,314,501 of NC_091470.1, forward strand.
GGGGAATCAGAGGCGGGGAATCAGATATGGGGAAATAGAGGCGGGGAATCAGATATGGGGAATCAAAGGTGTGGAATCAGAGGTTGGGAATCAGAGGCAGGGAATCAGAGGCGGGGAAACAGAGGCGGGGAATCAGATATGGGGAATCAGAGGTGGCGAATCAAAGGCGGTGAAACAGAGATGGGGAATCAGGGCAGGGAATCAGAGGCAGGGAATCAGAGCTGGGGAAACAGATGCGGGGAATCAGATATGGGAAATCAGAGGTGGGGAATCAGGGGCGGGGAATCAGTGGCAGGGAATCAGAGCTGGGGAATCAGAGGTGGGGAATCAGAGCTGGGGAAACAGAGGCGGTGAATCAGATATGGGGAATCAGAGGTGGGGAATCAGGGGCGGGGAATCAGTGGCAGGGAATCAGAGGCCGGGAATAAAAGGCGGGGAATCAGAGCTGGGGAATCAGAGGCGGGGAATCAGAGTTGGGGAATCAGAGGAGGGGAATCAGATATGGGGAAACAGAGGCCGGGAATCAGAGGCAGGGTAACAGAGGCGGGGAATCAGAGGCAGGGTAACAGAGGCGGGGAATCAGATATGGGGAATCAGAGGTGGGGAATTAGAGGTTGCGAATCAGAGGCGGGGAAACAGAGGCGGGGAATCAAATATAGGGAATCAGAGGTGGGGAATCAGAGGTTGTGAATCAGAGATGGGGAATCAAGGCTGGGAATCAGAGGCAGGGAATCAGACGCGGGGAATCAGAGGCGGGGATTCAGAGCTGGGGAATCAGAGGAGGTGAATCTGAGTTGGGGAATCAGAGGCAGGGAATCAGATATGGGGAATCAGAGGCGGGGAATCAGAGGCGGGGAAACAGAGGCGGGGAATCAGATATGGGGAATCAGAATTGGGGAATCAGGGGCAGGGAATCAGTGGCAGGGAATCAGAGGCGGGGAATCAGAGGCGGGGAATCAGAGGCAGGGAATCAGACACGGGGAATCAGAGGCGGGGAATCAGAGATGGGGAATCAGAGGCGGGGAATCAGAGGCAGGGAATCGGACTCCGGGAATCAGAGTCGGGGAATCAGAGCTGGGGAATCAGAGGCGGGGAATCAGAGTTGGGGAATCAGAGGCGGGGAATCAGATATGGGGAAATAGAGGCGGGGAATCAGATATGGGGAATCAGAGGTGTGGAATCAGAGGTTGGGAATCAGAGGCAGGGAATCAGAGTCGGGGAATCAGATATGGGGAATCAGAGGTGGCGAATCAAAGGCGGTGAAACAGAGATGGGGAATCAGGGCAGGGAATCAGAGGCAGGGAATCAAACACGGGGAATCAGAGCTGGGGAATCAGAGGCGGGGAATCAGAGTTGGGAATCAGAGGCGGGGAATCAGAGGCGGGGAAACAGAGGCGGGGAATCAGATATGGGGAATCAGAGGTGGGGAATCCGAGCTTGTGAATCAGATGTGCGGAATCAGAGATGGGGAATCAGAGGCAGGGAATCAGAATCAGAAGCAGGGAATCAGAGGCCGGGAATCAGATGCCGGAATCAGATGCTGGGAATCAGAGGCCTGGAATCAGAGGCGGGGAATCAGAGGCAGGGAATCAGATGCGGGGAATCAGAGGCGGGGAATCAGAGCTGGGGAATCAGAGGCGGGGTATTAGAGTTGGGGAATCAGAGGCTGGGAATCAGATATGGGGAAACAGAGGTGGGGAATCAGAGGCGGGGAAACAGAGGCAGGGAATCAGATATGGGGAATCAGAGGTGGGGAATCAGAGATGGGGAATCAGAGGCGGTGAATCAGAGATGGGGAATCAGAGGCGGGGAATCAGAGGCAGGAAATCAGACACGGGGATTCAGAGGCTGGGAATCAGACGGGGGGAATCAAAGGCGGGGAATCAGAGCTGGGGAATCAGAGGCAGGGAATCAGAGGCGGGGAATCAGATATGGGGAATCAGAGGCTGGGATTCAGAGGCGGGGAATCAGAGGCAGGGAATCAGACACGGGGAATCAGAGGTGGGGAATCAGAGATGGGGAATCAGAGGCGGTGAATCAGAGATGGGGAATCAGAGGCGGGGAATCAGAGGCAGGAAATCAGACACGGGGATTCAGAGGCTGGGAATCAGACGGGGGGAATCAAAGGCGGGGAATCAGAGCTGGGGAATCAGAGGCAGGGAATCAGAGTTGGGGATTCAGAGACGGGGAATCAGAAATGGGGAAACAGAGGCGGGGAATCAGAGGCGGGCAAACAGAGGCGGGGAATTAGATATGGGGAATCAGAGGTGGGGAATCAGAGGTGGTGAATCAGTGATGGGGAATCACAGGTGGGGAATCAGAGGCAGGGAATAGAACGCAGGGAATCAGACGCAGGGAATCAGAGCAGGGGAATCAGAGGCGGGGAATCATAGTTGGGAATCAGAGGCGGGGAATCAGATATGGGGAAACAGAGGCGGGGAATCAGAGGCGGGGAAACAGAGGCGGGGAATCAGATATGGGGAATCGGATGCGGGGAATCAGAGGCGGGGAATCAGAGCTGGGGAATCAGAGGCGGGGAATCAGAGTTGGGGCATCAGAGGTGGGGAATTAGATATAGGGAAACAGAGGCGGGGAATCAGAGGCGGGGAAACAGAGGCGGGGAATCAGATATGAGGAATCAGAGGTGGGGAATCAGAGGCAGGGATTCAGATGTGCTGAATCAGAGATGGGGAATCAGAGGCAGGGAATCAGAATCAGAAGCGGGGAATCAGAGGCCGGGAATCAGAGGCCGGGAATCAGATGCTGGGAATAAGAGGCCGGGAATCAGAGGTGGGGAATCAGAGTCCGGGAATCAGAGATGGGGATTTAGAGGCGGGGAATGAGATATGGAGAATCAGAGGCGGGGAATCAGAGGCCGGGAAACAGAGGTGGGGAATCAGATATGGGGAATCAGAGGTGGCGAATCAAAGGCGGTGAATCAGAGATGGGGAATCAGAGGCGGGGAATCAGAGGCAGGGAATCAGATGCGGGGAATCAGAGGCGGGGAATCAGAGCTGGCGAATCAGAGGCGGGGAATCAGAGGTGGGCAATCAGAGGCGGGGAATCAGATATGGGGAATCAGAGGTGGGGAATCAGAGGCGGGGAAACAGAGGCGGGGAATCCAATATAGGGAATCAGAGGTGGGGAATCAGAGGTTGTGAATCAGAGATGGGGAATCAAGGCGGGGAATCAGAGGCAGGGAATCAGACACGGGGAATCAGAGGCGGGGATTCAGAGCTGGGGAATCAGAGGCGGGGAATCAGAGTTGGGGAATCAGAGGCAGGGAATCAGATATGGGGAATCAGAGGCGGGGAATCAGAGGCGGGGAAACAGAGGCGGGGAATCAGATATGGGGAATCAGAGGTGGGGAATCAGGGGCAGGGATTCAGTGTCAGGGAATCAGAGGCGGGGAATCTGAGGCGGGGAATCAGAGGCAGGGAATCAGACACGGGGAATCAGAGGCGGGGAATCAGAGATGGGGAATCAGAGGCGGGGAATCAGAGGCAGGGAATCGGACGCCGGGAATCAGAGTCGGGGAATCAGAGCTGGGGAATCAGAGGCGGGGAATCAGAGTTGGGGAATCAGAGGCGGGGATTCAGATATGGTGAAATAGAGGCGGGGAATCAGATATGGGGAATCAGAGGTGTGGAATCAGAGGTTGGGAATCAGAGGAAGGGAATCAGAGTCGGGGAAACAGAGGCGGGGAATCAGATATGTGGAATCAGAGGTGGCGAATCAAAGGCGGTGAAACAGAGATGGGGAATCAGGGCAGGGAATCAGAGGCAGGGAATCAAACATGGGGAATCAGAGCTGGGGAATCAGAGGCGGGGAATCAGAGTTGGGAATCAGAGGCGGGGAATCAGAGGCGGGGAAACAGAGGCGGGGAATCAGATATGGGGAATCAGAGGTGGGGAATCAGAGGTCGGGAATCAGAGGCAGGGAATCGGAGATGGGGAATCAGAGGCAGGGAATCAGAGGCGGGGAATCAGAGGCGGGGAATCAGAGGCCGGGAATCAGATATGGTGAAACTGAGGCGGGGAATCCGAGGCGGGGAAACAGAGGCGGGGAATCAGATATGGGGAATCAGAGGTGGGGAATCAGAGGTTGGGAATCAGAGGCAGGGAATCAGAGGCTTGGAATCAGATGCAGGGAATCAGATGCGGGGAATCAGAGGCGGGGAATCAGAGCTGGGGAATCAGAGGTGGGGAATCAGATTTGGGGAATCAGAGGTGGGCACTTAGATATTGGGAAACAGAGGCGGGGAATCAGAGGTGGGGAAACAGAGGCGGGGAATCAGATATGGGGAATCAGAGGTGGGGAATCAGAGGCAGGGAATCAGATGTGCTGAATCAGAGATGGGGAATCAGAGGCAGGGAATCAGAATCAGAAGCAGGGAATCAGAGGCCGGGAATCAGAGGCCGGAATCAGATGATGGGAATCAGAGGCCTGGAATCAGAGGCGGGGAATCAGAGGCAGGGAATCAGATGCGGGGAATCAGAGGCGGGGAATCAGAGCTGGGGAATCAGAGGCGGGGTATTAGAGTTGGGGAATCAGAGGCGGGGAATCAGATATGGGGAAACAGAGGTAGGGAATCAGAGGCGGTGAAACAGAGGCAGGGAATCAGATATGGGGAATCAGAGGCGGGGAATCAGAGGTGGGGAATCATAGGCAGGGAATCGGATGTGCGGAATCAGAGATGGGGAATCAGAGGCCGGGAATCAGAGGTGGTGAATCAGAGATGGGGAATCAGAGGCGGGGAATCAGAGGCAGGGTATCAGACGCGGGGAATCAGAGGTGGGCAATCAGAGGCGGGGAATCAGATATGGGGAATCAGAGGCGGGGAATCAGAGGCGGGGAAACAGAGGCGGGGAATCAGATATGGGGAATCAGAGGTGGGGCATCAGAGGTTGTGAATCACAGATGGGGAATCAGAGGCGGGGAATCAGAGGCAGGGAATCAGACGCGGGGAATCAGAGGCGGGGATTCAGAGCTGGGGAATCAGAAGCGGGGAATCAGAGTTGGGGAATCAGAGGCGGGGAATCAGATATGGGGAATCAGAGGCGGGGAATCAGAGGCAGGGAATCAGATGCGGGGAATCAGACGCGGGGAATCTGAGGCGGGGAATCAGAGCTGGGGAATCAGAGGTGGGGAATCAGAGATGGGGAATCAGAGGCAGGGAATTGGATGTGCGGAATCAGAGATGGGGAATCAGAGGTGGGGAATCAGAGGCGGTGAATCAGAGATGGGGAATCAGAGGCGGGGAATCAGATATGGGGAATCAGAGGTGGGGCATCAGAGGTTGTGAATCACAGATGGGGAATCAGAGGCGGGGAATCAGAGGCAGGGAATCAGACGCGGGGAATCAGAGGCGGGGATTCAGAGCTGGGGATTCAGAAGCGGGGAATCAGAGTTGGGGAATCAGAGGCGGGGAATCAGATATGGGGAATCAGAGGCAGGGAATCAGAGGCGGGGAATCAGAGGCAGGGAATCAGACGCGGGGAATCTGAGGCAGGGAATCAGAGCTGGGGAATCAGAGGTGGGGAATCAGAGTTGGGGAATCAGAGGCAGGGAATTGGATGTGCGGAATCAGAGATGGGGAATCAGAGGTGGGGAATCAGAGGCGGTGAATCAGAGATGGGGAATCAGAGGCGGGGAATCAGAGGCAGGAAATCAGACACGGGGATTCAGAGGCTGGGAATCAGACGGGGGGAATCAAAGGCGGGGAATCAGAGCTGGGGAATCTGAGGCAGGGAATCAGAGTTGGGGATTCAGAGGGGGGGAATCAGATATGGGGAAACAGAGGCGGGGAATCAGAGGCGGGCAAACAGAGGCGGGGAATCAGATATGGGGAATCAGAATTGGGGAATCAGGGGCAGGGAATCAGTGGCAGGGAATCAGAGGCGGGGAATCAGAGGCGGGGAATCAGAGGCAGGGAATCAGACACGGGGAATCGGAGGCGGGGAATCAGAGATGGGGAATCAGAGGCGGGGCATCAGAGGCAGGGAATCGGACTCCGGGAATCAGAGTCGGGGAATCAGAGCTGGGGAATCAGAGGAGGGGAATCAGAGTTGGGGAATCAGAGGCGGGGAATCAGATATGGGGAAATAGAGGCGGGGAATCAGATATGGGGAATCAGAGGTGTGGAATCAGAGGTTGGGAATCAGAGGCAGGGAATCAGAGTCGGGGAATCAGATATGGGGCATCAGAGGTGGCGAATCAAAGGCGGTGAAACAGAGATGGGGAATCAGGGCAGGGAATCAGAGGCAGGGAATCAAACACGGGGAATCAGAGCTGGGGAATCAGAGGCGGGGAATCAGAGTTGGGAATCAGAGGCGGGGAATCAGAGGCGTGGAAACAGAGGCGGGGAATCAGATATGGGGAATCAGAGGTGGGGAATCCGAGGTTGGGAATCAGATGTGCGGAATCAGAGATGGGGAATCAGAGGCAGGGAATCAGAATCAGAAGCAGGGAATCAGAGGCCGGGAATCAGAGGCCGGAATCAGATGCTGGGAATCAGAGGCCTGGAATCAGAGGCGGGGAATCAGAGGCAGGGAATCAGATGCGGGGAATCAGAGGCGGGGAATCAGAGCTGGGGAATCAGAGGCGGGGTATTAGATTTGGGGAATCAGAGGCGGGGAATCAGATATGGGGAAACAGAGGTGGGGAATCAGAGGCGGGGAAACAGAGGCAGGGAATCAGATATGGGGAATCAGAGGTGGGGAATCAGAGATGGGGAATCAGAGGCGGTGAATCAGAGATGGGGAATCAGAGGCGGGGAATCAGAGGCAGGAAATCAGACACGGGGATTCAGAGGCTGGGAATCAGACGGGGGGAATCAAAGGCGGGGAATAAGAGCTGGGGAATCAGAGGCAGGGAATCAGAGGCGGGGAATCAGATATGGGGAATCAGAGGCTGGGATTCAGAGGCGGGGAATCAGAGGCAGGGAATCAGACACGGGGAATCAGAGGTGGGGAATCAGAGATGGGGAATCAGAGGCGGTGAATCAGAGATGGGGAATCAGAGGCGGGGAATCAGAGGCAGGAAATCAGACACGGGGATTCCGATATGGGGAATCAGAATTGGGGAATCAGGGGCAGGGAATCAGTGGCAGGGAATCAGAGGCGGGGAATCAGAGGCGGGGAATCAGAGGCAGGGAATCAGACACGGGGAATCGGAGGCGGGGAATCAGAGATGGGGAATCAGAGGCGGGGAATCAGAGGCAGGGAATCGGACTCCGGGAATCAGAGTCGGGGAATCAGAGCTGGGGAATCAGAGGCGGGGAATCAGAGTTGGGGAATCAGAGGCGGGGAATCAGATATGGGGAAATAGAGGCGGGGAATCAGATATGGGGAATCAGAGGTGTGGAATCAGAGGTTGGGAATCAGAGGCAGGGAATCAGAGTCGTGGAATCAGATATGGGGCATCAGAGGTGGCGAATCAAAGGCGGTGAAACAGAGATGGGGAATCAGGGCAGGGAATCAGAGGCAGGGAATCAAACACGGGGAATCAGAGCTGGGGAATCAGAGGCGGGGAATCAGAGTTGGGAATCAGAGGCGGGGAATCAGAGGCGGGGAAACAGAGGCGGGGAATCAGATATGGGGAATCAGAGGTGGGGAATCCGAGGTTGGGAATCAGATGTGCGGAATCAGAGATGGGGAATCAGAGGCAGGGAATCAGAATCAGAAGCAGGGAATCAGAGGCCGGGAATCAGAGGCGGGGAATCAGAGGCAGGGAATCAGACACGGGGAATCAGAGGTGGGGAATCAGAGATGGGGAATCAGAGGCGGTGAATCAGAGATGGGGAATCAGAGGCGGGGAATCAGAGGCAGGAAATCAGACACGGGGATTCAGAGGCTGGGAATCAGATGGGGGGAATCAAAGGTGGGGAATCAGAGCTGGGGAATCAGAGGCAGGGAATCAGAGGCGGGGAATCAGATATGGGAAATCAGAGGCTGGGATTCAGAGGCGGGGAATCAGAGGCAGGGAATCAGACACGGGGAATCAGAGGTGGGGAATCAGAGATGGGGAATCAGAGGCGGGAATCAGAGGCAGGGAATCAGACGCGGGGAATCTGAGGCGGGGAATCAGAGCTGGGGAATCAGAGGTGGGGAGTCAGAGTTGGGGAATCAGAGGCAGGGAATCGGATGTGCGGAATCAGAGATGGGGAATCAGATGTGGGGAATCAGAGGAATCAGAGATGGGGAATCAGAGGCGGGGAATCAGAGGCAGGAAATCAGACACGGGGATTCAGAGGCTGGGAATCAGATGGGGGGAATCAAAGGCGGGGAATCAGAGCTGGGGAATCAGAGGCAGGGAATCAGAGTTGGGGATTCAGAGACGGGGAATCAGATATGGGGAAACAGAGGCGGGGAATCAGAGGCGGGCAAACAGAGGCGGGGAATTAGATATGGGGAATCAGAGGTGGGGAATCAGAGGTGGTGAATCAGTGATGGGGAATCACAGGTGGGGAATCAGAGGCAGGGAATAGAACGCAGGGAATCAGACGCAGGGAATCAGAGCTGGGGAATCAGAGGCGGGGAATCATAGTTGGGAATCAGAGGCGGGGAATCAGATATGGGGAAACAGAGGCGGGGAATCAGAGGCGGGGAAACAGAGGCGGGGTATCAGATATGGGGAATCGGATGCGGGGAATCAGAGGCGGGGAATCAGAGCTGGGGAATCAGAGGCGGGGAATCAGAGTTGGGGCATCAGAGGTGGGGAATTAGATATAGGGAAACAGAGGCGGGGAATCAGAGGCGGGGAAACAGAGGCGGGGAATCAGATATGAGGAATCAGATGTGGGGAATCAGAGGCAGGGATTCAGATGTGCTGAATCAGAGATGGGGAATCAGAGGCAGGGAATCAGAATCAGAAGCGGGGAATCAGAGGCCGGGAATCAGAGGCCGGGAATCAGATGCTGGCAATAAGAGGCCGGGAATCAGAGGAGGGGAATCAGAGTCCGGGAATCAGAGATGGGGATTCAGAGGCGGGGAATCAGATATGGAGAATCAGAGATGGGGAATCAGAGGCGGGGAATCAGAGGCAGGGAATCGGACGCCGGGAATCAGAGGCGGGGAATCAGAGCTGGGGAATCAGAGGCGGGGAATCAGAGTTGGGGAATCAGAGGCGGGGAATCAGATATGGGGAAATAGAGGCGGGGAATCAGATATGGGGAATCAGAGGTGTGGAATCAGAGGTTGGGAATCAGAGGCAGGGAATCAGAGGCGGGGAAACAGAGGCGGGGAATCAGATATGGGGAATCAGAGGTGGCGAATCAAAGGCGGTGAAACAGAGATGGGGAATCAGGGCAGGGAATCAGAGGCAGGGAATCAGAGCTGGGGAAACAGAGGCGGGGAATCAGATATGAGAAATCAGAGGTGGGGAATCAGGGGCGGGGAATCAGTGGCAGGGAATCAGAGGCCGGGAATCAGAGGTGGGGAATCAGAGCTGGGGAATCAGAGGCGGGGAATCAGAGTTGGCGAATCAGAGGAGGGGAATCAGATATGGGGAAACAGAGGCCGGGAATCAGAGGCAGGGTAACAGAGGCGGGGAATCAGATATGGGGAATCAGAGGTGGGGAATTAGAGGTTGCGAATCAGAGGCGGGGAAACAGAGGCGGGGAATCAAATATAGGGAATCAGAGGTGGGGAATCAGAGGTTGTGAATCAGAGATGGGGAATCAAGGCGGGGAATCAGAGGCAGGGAATCAGACGCGGGGAATCAGAGGCGGGGATTCAGACCTGGGGAATCAGAGGAGGTGAATCAGAGTTGGGGAATCAGAGGCAGGGAATCAGATATGGGGAATCAGAGGCGGGGAATCAGAGGCGGGGAAACAGAGGCGGGGAATCAGATATGGGGAATCAGAATTGGGGAATCAGGGGCAGGGAATCAGTGGCAGGGAATCAGAGGCGGGGAATCAGAGGCGGGGAATCAGAGGCAGGGAATCAGACACGGGGAATCGGAGGCGGGGAATCAGAGATGGGGAATCAGAGGCGGGGAATCAGAGGCAGGGAATCGGACTCCGGGAATCAGAGGCGGGGAATCAGATATGGGGAATCAGAGGCAGGGAATCAGAGTTGGGGAATCAGAGGCAGGGAATCAGACGCGGGGAATCTGAGGCGGGGAATCAGAGCTGGTGAATCAGAGGTGGGGAATCAGAGTTGGGGAATCAGAGGCAGGGAATTGGATGTGCGGAATCAGAGATGGGGAATCAGAGGTGGGGAATCAGAGGCGGTGAATCAGAGATGGGGAATCAGAGGCGGGGAATCTGAGGCAGGAAATCAGACACGGGGATTCAGAGGCTGGGAATCAGACGGGGGGAATCAAAGGCGGGGAATCAGAGCTGGGGAATCTGAGGCAGGGAATCAGAGTTGGGGATTCAGAGGCGGGGAATCAGATATGGGGAAACAGAGGCGGGGAATCAGAGGCGGGCAAACATAGGCGGGGAATTAGATATGGGGAATCAGAGGTAGGGAATCAGAGGTGGTGAATCAGTGATGGGGAATCACAGGCGGGGAATCAGAGGCAGGGAATAGAACTCGGGGAATCAGATGCAGGGAATCAGAGCTGGGGAATCAGAGGCGGGGAATCATAGTTGGGAATCAGAGGCGGGAATCAGATATGGGGAAACAGAGGTGGGGAATCAGAGGCGGGGAAACAGAGGTGGGGAATCAGATATGGGGAATCGGATGCAGGGAATCAGAGGCGGGGAATCAGAGGCGGGGAATCAGAGTTGGGGCATCAGAGGTGGGGAATTAGATATAGGGAAACAGAGGCGGGGAATCAGAGGCGGGGAAACAGAGGCGGGGAATCAGATATGGGGAATCAGAGGTGGGGAATCAGAGGCAGGGAATCAGATGTGCGGAATCAGAGATGGGGAATCAGAGGCAGGGAATCAGAATCAGAAGCGGGGAATCAGAGGCCGGGAATCAGAGGCCGGGAATCAGATGCTTGCAATAAGAGGCCGGGAATCAGAGGAGGGGAATCAGAGTCCGGGAATCAGAGATGGGGATTCAGAGGCGGGGAATCAGATATGGAGAATCAGAGATGGGGAATCAGAGGCGGGGAATCAGAGGCAGGGAATCGGACGCCGGGAATCAGAGGCGGGGAATCAGAGCTGGGGAATCAGAGGCGGGGAATCAGAGTTGGGGAATCAGAGGCGGGGAATCAGATATGGGGAAATAGAGGCGGGGAATCAGATATGGGGAATCAGAGGTGTGGAATCAGAGGTTGGGAATCAGAGGCAGGGAATCAGAGGCGGGGAAACAGAGGCGGGGAATCAGATATGGGGAATCAGAGGTGGCGAATCAAAGGCGGTGAAACAGAGATGGGGAATCAGGGCAGGGAATCAGAGGCAGGGAATCAGAGCTGGGGAAACAGAGGCGGGGAATCAGATATGGGAAATCAGAGGTGGGGAATCAGGGGCGGGGAATCAGTGGCAGGGAATCAGAGCTGGGGAATCAGAGGTGGGGAATCAGAGCTGGGGAAACAGAGGCGGGGAATCAGATATGGGGAATCAGAGGTGGGGAATCAGGGGCGGGGAATCAGTGGCAGGGAATCAGAGGCCGGGAATAAATGGCGGGGAATCAGAGCTGGGGAATCAGAGGCGGGGAATCAGAGTTGGGGAATCAGAGGAGGGGAATCAGATATGGGGAAACAGAGGCCGGGAATCAGAGGCAGGGTAACAGAGGCGGGGAATCAGATATGGGGAATCAGAGGTGGGGAATTAGAGGTTGCGAATCAGAGGCGGGGAAACAGAGGCGGGGAATCAAATATAGGGAATCAGAGGTGGGGAATCAGAGGTTGTGAATCAGAGATGGGGAATCAAGGCGGGGAATCAGAGGCAGGGAATCAGACGCGGGGAATCAGAGGCGGGGATTCAGAGCTGGGGAATCAGAGGAGGTGAATCAGAGTTGGGGAATCAGAGGCAGGGAATCAGATATGGGGAATCAGAGGCGGGGAATCAGAGGCGGGGAAACAGAGGCGGGGAATCAGATTTGGGGAATCAGAATTGGGGAATCAGGGGCAGGGAATCAGTGGCAGGGAATCAGAGGCGGGGAATCAGAGGCGGGGAATCAGAGGCAGGGAATCAGACACGGGGAATCGGAGGCGGGGAATCAGAGATGGGGAATCAGAGGCGGGGAATCAGAGGCAGGGAATCGGACTCCGGGAATCAGAGTCGGGGAATCAGAGCTGGGGAATCAGAGGCGGGGAATCAGAGTTGGGGAATCAGAGGCGGGGAATCAGATATGGGGAAATAGAGGCGGGGAATCAGATATGGGGAATCAGAGGTGTGGAATCAGAGGTTGGGAATCAGAGGCAGGGAATCAGAGTCGGGGAATCAGATATGGGGAATCAGAGGTGGCGAATCAAAGGCTGTGAAACAGAGATGGGGAATCAGGGCAGGGAATCAGAGGCAGGGAATCAAACACGGGGAATCAGAGCTGGGGAATCAGAGGCGGGGAATCAGAGTTGGGAATCAGAGGCGGGGAATCAGAGGCGGGGAAACAGAGGCGGGGAATCAGATATGGGGAATCAGAGGTGGGGAATCCGAGGTTGGGAATCAGATGTGCGGAATCAGAGATGGGGAATCAGAGGCAGGGAATCAGAATCAGAAGCAGGGAATCAGAGGCCGGGAATCAGAGGCCGGAATCAGATGCTGGGAATCAGAGGCCTGGAATCAGAGGCGGGGAATCAGAGGCAGGGAATCAGATGCGGGGATTCAGAGGCGGGGAATCAGATATGGAGAATCAGAGATGGGGAATCAGAGGCGGGGAATCAGAGGCAGGGAATCGGACGCCGGGAATCAGAGGCGGGGAATCAGAGCTGGGGAATCAGAGGCGGGGAATCAGAGTTGGGGAATCAGAGGCGGGGAATCAGATATGGGGAAATAGAGGCGGGGAATCAGATATGGGGAATCAAAGGTGTGGAATCAGAGGTTGGGAATCAGAGGCAGGGAATCAGAGGCGGGGAAACAGAGGCGGGGAATCAGATATGGGGAATCAGAGGTGGCGAATCAAAGGCGGTGAAACAGAGATGGGGAATCAGGGCAGGGAATCAGAGGCAGGGAATCAGAGCTGGGGAAACAGATGCGGGGAATCAGATATGGGAAATCAGAGGTGGGGAATCAGGGGCGGGGAATCAGTGGCAGGGAATCAGAGCTGGGGAATCAGAGGTGGGGAATCAGAGCTGGGGAAACAGAGGCGGTGAATCAGATATGGGGAATCAGAGGTGGGGAATCAGGGGCGGGGAATCAGTGGCAGGGAATCAGAGGCCGGGAATAAAAGGCGGGGAATCAGAGCTGGGGAATCAGAGGCGGGGAATCAGAGTTGGGGAATCAGAGGAGGGGAATCAGATATGGGGAAACAGAGGCCGGGAATCAGAGGCAGGGTAACAGAGGCGGGGAATCAGAGGCAGGGTAACAGAGGCGGGGAATCAGATATGGGGAATCAGAGGTGGGGAATTAGAGGTTGCGAATCAGAGGCGGGGAAACAGAGGCGGGGAATCAAATATAGGGAATCAGAGGTGGGGAATCAGAGGTTGTGAATCAGAGATGGGGAATCAAGGCTGGGAATCAGAGGCAGGGAATCAGACGCGGGGAATCAGAGGCGGGGATTCAGAGCTGGGGAATCAGAGGAGGTGAATCTGAGTTGGGGAATCAGAGGCAGGGAATCAGATATGGGGAATCAGAGGCGGGGAATCAGAGGCGGGGAAACAGAGGCGGGGAATCAGATATGGGGAATCAGAATTGGGGAATCAGGGGCAGGGAATCAGTGGCAGGGAATCAGAGGCGGGGAATCAGAGGCGGGGAATCAGAGGCAGGGAATCAGACACGGGGAATCAGAGGCGGGGAATCAGAGATGGGGAATCAGAGGCGGGGAATCAGAGGCAGGGAATCGGACTCCGGGAATCAGAGTCGGGGAATCAGAGCTGGGGAATCAGAGGCGGGGAATCAGAGTTGGGGAATCAGAGGCGGGGAATCAGATATGGGGAAATAGAGGCGGGGAATCAGATATGGGGAATCAGAGGTGGCGAATCAAAGGCGGTGAAACAGAGATGGGGAATCAGGGCAGGGAATCAGAGGCAGGGAATCAAACACGGGGAATCAGAGCTGGGGAATCAGAGGCGGGGAATCAGAGTTGGGAATCAGAGGCGGGGAATCAGAGGCGGGGAAACAGAGGCGGGGAATCAGATATGGGGAATCAGAGGTGGGGAATCCGAGCTTGTGAATCAGATGTGCGGAATCAGAGATGGGGAATCAGAGGCAGGGAATCAGAATCAGAAGCAGGGAATCAGAGGCCGGGAATCAGATGCCGGAATCAGATGCTGGGAATCAGAGGCCTGGAATCAGAGGCGGGGAATCAGAGGCAGGGAATCAGATGCGGGGAATCAGAGGCGGGGAATCAGAGCTGGGGAATCAGAGGCGGGGTATTAGAGTTGGGGAATCAGAGGCTGGGAATCAGATATGGGGAAACAGAGGTGGGGAATCAGAGGCGGGGAAACAGAGGCAGGGAATCAGATATGGGGAATCTGAGGTGGGGAATCAGAGATGGGGAATCAGAGGCGGTGAATCAGAGATGGGGAATCAGAGGCGGGGAATCAGAGGCAGGAAATCAGACACGGGGATTCAGAGGCTGGGAATCAGACGGGGGGAATCAAAGGCGGGGAATCAGAGCTGGGGAATCAGAGGCAGGGAATCAGAGGCGGGGAATCAGATATGGGGAATCAGAGGCTGGGATTCAGAGGCGGGGAATCAGAGGCAGGGAATCAGACACGGGGAATCAGAGGTGGGGAATCAGAGATGGGGAATCAGAGGCGGTGAATCAGAGATGGGGAATCAGAGGCGGGGAATCAGAGGCAGGAAATCAGACACGGGGATTCAGAGGCTGGGAATCAGACGGGGGGAATCAAAGGCGGGGAATCAGAGCTGGGGAATCAGAGGCAGGGAATCAGAGTTGGGGATTCAGAGACGGGGAATCAGAAATGGGGAAACAGAGGCGGGGAATCAGAGGCGGGCAAACAGAGGCGGGGAATTAGATATGGGGAATCAGAGGTGGGGAATCAGAGGTGGTGAATCAGTGATGGGGAATCACAGGTGGGGAATCAGAGGCAGGGAATAGAACGCAGGGAATCAGACGCAGGGAATCAGAGCAGGGGAATCAGAGGCGGGGAATCATAGTTGGGAATCAGAGGCGGGGAATCAGATATGGGGAAACAGAGGCGGGGAATCAGAGGCGGGGAAACAGAGGCGGGGAATCAGATATGGGGAATCGGATGCGGGGAATCAGAGGCGGGGAATCAGAGCTGGGGAATCAGAGGCGGGGAATCAGAGTTGGGGCATCAGAGGTGGGGAATTAGATATAGGGAAACAGAGGCGGGGAATCAGAGGCGGGGAAACAGAGGCGGGGAATCAGATATGAGGAATCAGAGGTGGGGAATCAGAGGCAGGGATTCAGATGTGCTGAATCAGAGATGGGGAATCAGAGGCAGGGAATCAGAATCAGAAGCGGGGAATCAGAGGCCGGGAATCAGAGGCCGGGAATCAGATGCTGGGAATAAGAGGCCGGGAATCAGAGGTGGGGAATCAGAGTCCGGGAATCAGAGATGGGGATTTAGAGGCGGGGAATGAGATATGGAGAATCAGAGGCGGGGAATCAGAGGCCGGGAAACAGAGGTGGGGAATCAGATATGGGGAATCAGAGGTGGCGAATCAAAGGCGGTGAATCAGAGATGGGGAATCAGAGGCGGGGAATCAGAGGCAGGGAATCAGATGCGGGGAATCAGAGGCGGGGAATCAGAGCTGGCGAATCAGAGGCGGGGAATCAGAGGTGGGCAATCAGAGGCGGGGAATCAGATATGGGGAATCAGAGGTGGGGAATCAGAGGCGGGGAAACAGAGGCGGGGAATCCAATATAGGGAATCAGAGGTGGGGAATCAGAGGTTGTGAATCAGAGATGGGGAATCAAGGCGGGGAATCAGAGGCAGGGAATCAGACACGGGGAATCAGAGGCGGGGATTCAGAGCTGGGGAATCAGAGGCGGGGAATCAGAGTTGGGGAATCAGAGGCAGGGAATCAGATATGGGGAATCAGAGGCGGGGAATCAGAGGCGGGGAAACAGAGGCGGGGAATCAGATATGGGGAATCAGAGGTGGGGAATCAGGGGCAGGGATTCAGTGTCAGGGAATCAGAGGCGGGGAATCTGAGGCGGGGAATCAGAGGCAGGGAATCAGACACGGGGAATCAGAGGCGGGGAATCAGAGATGGGGAATCAGAGGCGGGGAATCAGAGGCAGGGAATCGGACGCCGGGAATCAGAGTCGGGGAATCAGAGCTGGGGAATCAGAGGCGGGGAATCAGAGTTGGGGAATCAGAGGCGGGGATTCAGATATGGTGAAATAGAGGCGGGGAATCAGATATGGGGAATCAGAGGTGTGGAATCAGAGGTTGGGAATCAGAGGAAGGGAATCAGAGTCGGGGAAACAGAGGCGGGGAATCAGATATGTGGAATCAGAGGTGGCGAATCAAAGGCGGTGAAACAGAGATGGGGAATCAGGGCGGGGAATCAGAGGCAGGGAATCAAACATGGGGAATCAGAGCTGGGGAATCAGAGGCGGGGAATCAGAGTTGGGAATCAGAGGCGGGGAATCAGAGGCGGGGAAACAGAGGCGGGGAATCAGATATGGGGAATCAGAGGTGGGGAATCAGAGGTCGGGAATCAGAGGCAGGGAATCGGAGATGGGGAATCAGAGGCAGGGAATCAGAGGCGGGGAATCAGAGGCGGGGAATCAGAGGCCGGGAATCAGATATGGTGAAACTGAGGCGGGGAATCCGAGGCGGGGAAACAGAGGCGGGGAATCAGATATGGGGAATCAGAGGTGGGGAATCAGAGGTTGGGAATCAGAGGCAGGGAATCAGAGGCTTGGAATCAGATGCAGGGAATCAGATGCGGGGAATCAGAGGCGGGGAATCAGAGCTGGGGAATCAGAGGTGGGGAATCAGATTTGGGGAATCAGAGGTGGGCACTTAGATATTGGGAAACAGAGGCGGGGAATCAGAGGTGGGGAAACAGAGGCGGGGAATCAGATATGGGGAATCAGAGGTGGGGAATCAGAGGCAGGGAATCAGATGTGCTGAATCAGAGATGGGGAATCAGAGGCAGGGAATCAGAATCAGAAGCAGGGAATCAGAGGCCGGGAATCAGAGGCCGGAATCAGATGATGGGAATCAGAGGCCTGGAATCAGAGGCGGGGAATCAGAGGCAGGGAATCAGATGCGGGGAATCAGAGGCGGGGAATCAGAGCTGGGGAATCAGAGGCGGGGTATTAGAGTTGGGGAATCAGAGGCGGGGAATCAGATATGGGGAAACAGAGGTAGGGAATCAGAGGCGGTGAAACAGAGGCAGGGAATCAGATATGGGGAATCAGAGGCGGGGAATCAGAGGTGGGGAATCATAGGCAGGGAATCGGATGTGCGGAATCAGAGATGGGGAATCAGAGGCCGGGAATCAGAGGTGGTGAATCAGAGATGGGGAATCAGAGGCGGGGAATCAGAGGCAGGGTATCAGACGCGGGGAATCAGAGGTGGGCAATCAGAGGCGGGGAATCAGATATGGGGAATCAGAGGCGGGGAATCAGAGGCGGGGAAACAGAGGCGGGGAATCAGATATGGGGAATCAGAGGTGGGGCATCAGAGGTTGTGAATCACAGATGGGGAATCAGAGGCGGGGAATCAGAGGCAGGGAATCAGACGCGGGGAATCAGAGGCGGGGATTCAGAGCTGGGGAATCAGAAGCGGGGAATCAGAGTTGGGGAATCAGAGGCGGGGAATCAGATATGGGGAATCAGAGGCAGGGAATCAGAGGCGGGGAATCAGAGGCGGGGAATCAGACGCGGGGAATCTGAGGCGGGGAATCAGAGCTGGGGAATCAGAGGTGGGGAATCAGAGATGGGGAATCAGAGGCAGGGAATTGGATGTGCGGAATCAGAGATGGGGAATCAGAGGTGGGGAATCAGAGGCGGTGAATCAGAGATGGGGAATCAGAGGCGGGGAATCAGATATGGGGAATCAGAGGTGGGGCATCAGAGGTTGTGAATCACAGATGGGGAATCAGAGGCGGGGAATCAGAGGCAGGGAATCAGACGCGGGGAATCAGAGGCGGGGATTCAGAGCTGGGGAATCAGAAGCGGGGAATCAGAGTTGGGGAATCAGAGGCGGGGAATCAGATATGGGGAATCAGAGGCAGGGAATCAGAGGCGGGGAATCAGAGGCAGGGAATCAGACGCGGGGAATCTGAGGCAGGGAATCAGAGCTGGGGAATCAGAGGTGGGGAATCAGAGTTGGGGAATCAGAGGCAGGGAATTGGATGTGCGGAATCAGAGATGGGGAATCAGAGGTGGGGAATCAGAGGCGGTGAATCAGAGATGGGGAATCAGAGGCGGGGAATCAGAGGCAGGAAATCAGACACGGGGATTCAGAGGCTGGGAATCAGACGGGGGGAATCAAAGGCGGGGAATCAGAGCTGGGGAATCTGAGGCAGGGAATCAGAGTTGGGGATTCAGAGGGGGGGAATCAGATATGGGGAAACAGAGGCGGGGAATCAGAGGCGGGCAAACAGAGGCGGGGAATCAGATATGGGGAATCAGAATTGGGGAATCAGGGGCAGGGAATCAGTGGCAGGGAATCAGAGGCGGGGAATCAGAGGCGGGGAATCAGAGGCAGGGAATCAGACACGGGGAATCGGAGGCGGGGAATCAGAGATGGGGAATCAGAGGCGGGGCATCAGAGGCAGGGAATCGGACTCCGGGAATCAGAGTCGGGGAATCAGAGCTGGGGAATCAGAGGAGGGGAATCAGAGTTGGGGAATCAGAGGCGGGGAATCAGATATGGGGAAATAGAGGCGGGGAATCAGATATGGGGAATCAGAGGTGTGGAATCAGAGGTTGGGAATCAGAGGCAGGGAATCAGAGTCGGGGAATCAGATATGGGGCATCAGAGGTGGCGAATCAAAGGCGGTGAAACAGAGATGGGGAATCAGGGCAGGGAATCAGAGGCAGGGAATCAAACACGGGGAATCAGAGCTGGGGAATCAGAGGCGGGGAATCAGAGTTGGGAATCAGAGGCGGGGAATCAGAGGCGTGGAAACAGAGGCGGGGAATCAGATATGGGGAATCAGAGGTGGGGAATCCGAGGTTGGGAATCAGATGTGCGGAATCAGAGATGGGGAATCAGAGGCAGGGAATCAGAATCAGAAGCAGGGAATCAGAGGCCGGGAATCAGAGGCCGGAATCAGATGCTGGGAATCAGAGGCCTGGAATCAGAGGCGGGGAATCAGAGGCAGGGAATCAGATGCGGGGAATCAGAGGCGGGGAATCAGAGCTGGGGAATCAGAGGCGGGGTATTAGATTTGGGGAATCAGAGGCGGGGAATCAGATATGGGGAAACAGAGGTGGGGAATCAGAGGCGGGGAAACAGAGGCAGGGAATCAGATATGGGGAATCAGAGGTGGGGAATCAGAGATGGGGAATCAGAGGCGGTGAATCAGAGATGGGGAATCAGAGGCGGGGAATCAGAGGCAGGAAATCAGACACGGGGATTCAGAGGCTGGGAATCAGACGGGGGGAATCAAAGGCGGGGAATAAGAGCTGGGGAATCAGAGGCAGGGAATCAGAGGCGGGGAATCAGATATGGGGAATCAGAGGCTGGGATTCAGAGGCGGGGAATCAGAGGCAGGGAATCAGACACGGGGAATCAGAGGTGGGGAATCAGAGATGGGGAATCAGAGGCGGTGAATCAGAGATGGGGAATCAGAGGCGGGGAATCAGAGGCAGGAAATCAGACACGGGGATTCCGATATGGGGAATCAGAATTGGGGAATCAGGGGCAGGGAATCAGTGGCAGGGAATCAGAGGCGGGGAATCAGAGGCGGGGAATCAGAGGCAGGGAATCAGACACGGGGAATCGGAGGCGGGGAATCAGAGATGGGGAATCAGAGGCGGGGAATCAGAGGCAGGGAATCGGACTCCGGGAATCAGAGTCGGGGAATCAGAGCTGGGGAATCAGAGGCGGGGAATCAGAGTTGGGGAATCAGAGGCGGGGAATCAGATATGGGGAAATAGAGGCGGGGAATCAGATATGGGGAATCAGAGGTGTGGAATCAGAGGTTGGGAATCAGAGGCAGGGAATCAGAGTCGTGGAATCAGATATGGGGCATCAGAGGTGGCGAATCAAAGGCGGTGAAACAGAGATTGGGAATCAGGGCAGGGAATCAGAGGCAGGGAATCAAACACGGGGAATCAGAGCTGGGGAATCAGAGGCGGGGAATCAGAGTTGGGAATCAGAGGCGGGGAATCAGAGGCGGGGAAACAGAGGCGGGGAATCAGATATGGGGAATCAGAGGTGGGGAATCCGAGGTTGGGAATCAGATGTGCGGAATCAGAGATGGGGAATCAGAGGCAGGGAATCAGAATCAGAAGCAGGGAATCAGAGGCCGGGAATCAGAGGCGGGGAATCAGAGGCAGGGAATCAGACACGGGGAATCAGAGGTGGGGAATCAGAGATGGGGAATCAGAGGCGGTGAATCAGAGATGGGGAATCAGAGGCGGGGAATCAGAGGCAGGAAATCAGACACGGGGATTCAGAGGCTGGGAATCAGATGGGGGGAATCAAAGGTGGGGAATCAGAGCTGGGGAATCAGAGGCAGGGAATCAGAGGCAGGGAATCAGATATGGGAAATCAGAGGCTGGGATTCAGAGGCGGGGAATCAGAGGCAGGGAATCAGACACGGGGAATCAGAGGTGGGGAATCAGAGATGGGGAATCAGAGGCGGGAATCAGAGGCAGGGAATCAGACGCGGGGAATCTGAGGCGGGGAATCAGAGCTGGGGAATCAGAGGTGGGGAGTCAGAGTTGGGGAATCAGAGGCAGGGAATCGGATGTGCGGAATCAGAGATGGGGAATCAGATGTGGGGAATCAGAGGAATCAGAGATGGGGAATCAGAGGCGGGGAATCAGAGGCAGGAAATCAGACACGGGGATTCAGAGGCTGGGAATCAGATGGGGGGAATCAAAGGCGGGGAATCAGAGCTGGGGAATCAGAGGCAGGGAATCAGAGTTGGGGATTCAGAGACGGGGAATCAGATATGGGGAAACAGAGGCGGGGAATCAGAGGCGGGCAAACAGAGGCGGGGAATTAGATATGGGGAATCAGAGGTGGGGAATCAGAGGTGGTGAATCAGTGATGGGGAATCACAGGTGGGGAATCAGAGGCAGGGAATAGAACGCAGGGAATCAGACGCAGGGAATCAGAGCTGGGGAATCAGAGGCGGGGAATCATAGTTGGGAATCAGAGGCGGGGAATCAGATATGGGGAAACAGAGGCGGGGAATCAGAGGCGGGGAAACAGAGGCGGGGTATCAGATATGGGGAATCGGATGCGGGGAATCAGAGGCGGGGAATCAGAGCTGGGGAATCAGAGGCGGGGAATCAGAGTTGGGGCATCAGAGGTGGGGAATTAGATATAGGGAAACAGAGGCGGGGAATCAGAGGCGGGGAAACAGAGGCGGGGAATCAGATATGAGGAATCAGATGTGGGGAATCAGAGGCAGGGATTCAGATGTGCTGAATCAGAGATGGGGAATCAGAGGCAGGGAATCAGAATCAGAAGCGGGGAATCAGAGGCCGGGAATCAGAGGCCGGGAATCAGATGCTGGGAATAAGAGGCCGGGAATCAGAGGTGGGGAATCAGAGTCCGGGAATCAGAGATGGGGATTCAGAGGCGGGGAATGAGATATGGAGAATCAGAGGCGGGGAATCAGAGGCCGGGAAACAGAGGTGGGGAATCAGATATGGGGAATCAGAGGTGGCGAATCAAAGGCGGTGAATCAGAGATGGGGAATCAGAGGCGGGGAATCAGAGGCAGGGAATCAGATGCGGGGAATCAGAGGCGGGGAATCAGAGCTGGCGAATCAGAGGCGGGGAATCAGAGGTGGGCAATCAGAGGTGGGGAATCAGATATGGGGAATCAGAGGCGGGGAATCAGAGGCGGGGAAACAGAGGCGGGGAATCAAATATAGGGAATCAGAGGTGGGGAATCAGAGGTTGTGAATCAGAGATGGGGAATCAAGGCGGGGAATCAGAGGCAGGGAATCAGACACGGGGAATCAGAGGCGGGGATTCAGAGCTGGGGAATCAGAGGCGGGGAATCAGAGTTGGGGAATCAGAGGCAGGGAATCAGATATGGGGAATCAGAGGCGGGGAATCAGAGGCGGGGAAACAGAGGCGGGGAATCAGATATGGGGAATCAGAGGTGGGGAATCAGGGGCAGGGATTCAGTGTCAGGGAATCAGAGGCGGGGAATCAGAGGCGGGGAATCAGAGGCAGGGAATCAGACACGGGGAATCAGAGGCGGGGAATCAGAGATGGGGAATCAGAGGCGGGGAATCAGAGGTTGGGAATCAGAGGAAGGGAATCAGAGTCGGGGAAACAGAGGCGGGGAATCAGATATGTGGAATCAGAGGTGGCGAATCAAAGGCGGTGAAACAGAGATGGGGAATCAGGGCAGGGAATCAGAGGCAGGGAATCAAACACGGGGAATCAGAGCTGGGGAATCAGAGGCGGGGAATCAGAGTTGGGAATCAGAGGCGGGGAATCAGAGGAGGGGAAACAGAGGCGGGGAATCAGATATGGGGAATCAGAGGTGGGGAATCAGAGGTTGGGAATCAGAGGCGGGGAAACAGAGGTGGGGAATCAGATATGGGGAATCAGAGGTGGGGAATCAGAGGTTGGGAATCAGAGGCAGGGAATCAGAGGCTTGGAATCAGATGCAGGGAATCAGATGCGGGGATCAGAGGCGGGGAATCAGAGCTGGGGAATCAGAGGTGGGGAATCAGATTTGGGGAATCAGAGGTGGGGACTTAGATATTGGGAAACAGAGGCGGGGAATCAGAGGTGGGGAAACAGAGGCGGGGAATCAGATATGGGGAATCAGAGGTGGGGAATCAGAGGCAGGGAATCAGATGTGCGGAATCAGAGATGGGGAATCAGAGGCAGGGAATCAGAATCAGAAGCAGGGAATCAGAGGCCGGGAATCAGAGGCCGGAATCAGATGATGGGAATCAGAGGCCTGGAATCAGAGGCGGGGAATCAGAGGCAGGGAATCAGATATGTGGAATCAGAGGTGGCGAATCAAATGCGGTGAAACAGAGATGGGGAATCAGGGCAGGGAATCAGATGCAGGGAATCAAACACGGGGAATCAGAGCTGGGGAATCAGAGGCGGGGAATCAGAGTTGGGAATCAGAGGCGGGGAATCAGAGGCGGGGAAACAGAGGCGGGGAATCAGATATGGGGAATCAGAGGTGGGGAATCAGAGTTTGGGAATCAGAGGCAGGGAATCGGAGATGGGGAATCAGAGGCAGGGAATCAGAGGCGGGGAATCAGAGGCGGGGAATCAGAGGCCGGGAATCAGATATGGGGAAACTGAGGCGGGGAATCCGAGGCGGGGAAACAGAGGCGGGGAATCAGATATGGGGAATCAGAGGTGGGGAATCAGAGGTTGGGAATCAGAGGCAGGGAATCAGAGGCTTGGAATCAGATGCAGGGAATCAGATGCGGGGAATCAGAGGCGGGGAATCAGAGCTGGGGAATCAGAGGTGGGGAATCAGATATGGGGAATCAGAGGTGGGGACTTAGATATTGGGAAACAGAGGCGGGGAATCAGAGGCGGGGAAACAGAGGCGGGGAATCAGATATGGGGAATCAGAGGTGGGGAATCAGAGGCAGGGAATCAGATGTGCGGAATCAGAGATGGGGAATCAGAGGCAGGGAATCAGAATCAGAAGCAGGGAATGAGAGGCCGGGAATCAGAGGCCGGAATCAGATGATGGGAATCAGAGGCCTGGAATCAGAGGCGGGGAATCAGAGGCAGGGATTCAGATGCGGGGAATCAGAGGCGGGGAATCAGAGCTGGGGAATCAGAGGCGGGGTATTAGAGTTGGGGAATCAGAGGCGGGGAATCAGATATGGGGAAACAGAGGTAGGAAATCAGAGGCGGGGAAACAGAGGCAGGGAATCAGATATGGGGAATCAGAGGCGGGGAATCAGAGGTGGGGAATCATAGGCAGGGAATCGGATGTGCGGAATCAGAGATGGGGAATCAGAGGCCGGGAATCAGAGGTGGTGAATCAGAGATGGGGAATCAGAGGCGGGGAATCAGAGGCAGGGTATCAGACGCGGGGAATCAGAGGTGGGCAATCAGAGGCGTGGAATCAGATATGGGGAATCAGAGGCGGGGAATCAGAGGCGGGGAAACAGAGGCGGGGAATCAGATATGGGGAATCAGAGGTGGGGCATCAGAGGTTGTGAATCACAGATGGGGAATCAGAGGCGGGGAATCAGAGGCAGGGAATCAGACGCGGGGAATCAGAGGCGGGGATTCAGAGCTGGGGAATCAGAAGCGGGGAATCAGAGTTGGGGAATCAGAGGCAGGGAATCAGATATGGGGAATCAGAGGCAGTGAATCAGAGGCGGGGAATCAGAGGCAGGGAATCAGACGCGGGGAATCTGAGGCGGGGAATCAGAGCTGGGGAATCAGAGGTGGGGAATCAGAGTTGGGGAATCAGAGGCAGGGAATTGGATGTGCGGAATCAGAGAATGGGAATCAGAGGTGGGGAATCAGAGGCGGTGAATCAGAGATGGGGAATCAGACGCGGGGAATCAGAGGCAGGAAATCAGACACGGGGATTCAGAGGCTGGGAATCAGACGGGGGGAATCAAAGGCGGGGAATCAGAGCTGGGGAATCTGAGGCAGGGAATCAGAGTTGGGGATTCAGAGGCGGGGAATCAGATATGGGGAAACAGAGGCGGGGAATCAGAGGCGGGCAAACAGAGGCGGGGAATTAGATATGGGGAATCAGAGGTAGGGAATCAGAGGTGGTGAATCAGTGATGGGGAATCACAGGCGGGGAATCAGAGGCAGGGAATAGAACGCGGGGAATCAGAGGCAGGGAATCAGAGCTGGGGAATCAGAGGCGGGGAATCATAGTTGGGAATCAGAGGCTGGAATCAGATATGGGGAAACAGAGGCGGGGAATCAGAGGCGGGGAAACAGAGGCGGGGAATCAGATATGGGGAATCGGATGCAGGGAATCAGAGGCGGGGAATCAGAGCTGGGGAATCAGAGGCGGGGAATCAGAGTTGGGGCATCAGAGGTGGGGAATTAGATATAAGGAAACAGAGGCGGGGAATCAGAGGCGGGGAAACAGAGGCGGGGAATCAGATATGGGGAATCAGAGGTGGGGAATCAGAGGCAGGGAATCAGATGTGCGGAATCAGAGATGGGGAATCAGAGGCAGGGAATCAGAAGCGGGGAATCAGAGGCCGGGAATCAGAGGCCGGGAATCAGATGCTGGGAATAAGAGGCCGGGAATCAGAGGAGGGGAATCAGAGTCCAAGAATCAGCGATGGGGATTCAGAGGCGGGGAATGAGATATGGAGAATCAGAGGCGGGGAATCAGAGGCGGGGAAACAGAGGCGGGGAATCAGATATGGGGAATCAGAGGTGGCGAATCAAAGGTGGTGAATCAGAGATGGGGAATCAGAGGCGGGGAATCAGAGGCAGGGAATCAGATGCGGGGAATCAGAGGCGGGGAATCAGAGCTGGCGAATCAGAGGCTGGGAATCAGAGGTGGGCAATCAGAGGCGGGGAATCAGATATGGGGAATCAGAGGCGGGGAATCAGAGGCGGGGAAACAGAGGCGGGGAATCAAATATAGGGAATCAGAGGTGGGGAATCAGAGGTTGTGAATCAGAGATGGGGAATCAAGGCGGGTAATCAGAGGCAGGGAATCAGACGCGGGGAATCAGAGGCGGGGATTCAGAGCTGGGGAATCAGAGGCGGGGAATCAGAGTTGGGGAATCAGAGGCAGGGAATCAGATATGGGGAATCAGAGGCGGGGAATCAGAGGCCGGGAATCAGATGTGGGGAAACAGAGGCGGGGAATCCGAGGCGGGGAAACAGAGGCGGGGAATCAGATATGGGGAATCAGAGGTGGGGAATCAGAGGTTGGGAATCAGAGGCAGGGAATCAGAGGATTGGAATCAGATGCAGGGTATCAGATGCGGGGAATCAGAGGCGGGGAATCAGAGCTGGGGAATCAGAGGTGGGGAATCAGATTTGGGGAATCAGAGGATTGGAATAAGATGCAGGGTATCAGATGCGGGGAATCAGAGGCGGGGAATCAGAGCTGGGGAATCAGAGGTGGGGAATCAGATTTGGGGAATCAGAGGTGGGGACTTAGATATTGGGAAACAGAGGCGGGGAATCAGAGGTGGGGAAACAGAGGCGGGGAATCAGATATGGGGAATCAGAGGTGGGGAATCAGAGGCAGGGAATCAGATGTGCGGAATCAGAGATGGGGAATCAGAGGCAGGGAATCAGAATCAGAAGCAGGGAATCAGAGGCCGGGAATCAGAGGCCGGAATCAGATGCTGGGAATCAGATGCGGGGAATCAGAGGCGGGGAATCAGAGCTGGGGAATCAGAGGCGGGGTATTAGAGTTGGGGAATCAGAGGTGGGGAATCAGATATGGGGAAACAGAGGTGGGGAATCAGAGGCGGGGAAACAGAGGAGGGAATCAGATATGGGGAATCAGAGGTGGGGCATCAGAGGTTGTGAATCACAGATGGGGAATCAGAGGCGGTGAATCAGAGGCAGGGAATCAGACGCGGGGAATCAGAGGCGGGGATTCAGAGCTGGGGAATCAGAAGCGGGGAATCAGAGTTGGGGAATCAGAGGCGGGGAATAAGATATGGGGAATCAGAGGCAGGGAATCAGAGGCGGGGAATCAGAGGCAGGGAATCAGACGCGGGGAATCTGAGGCGGGGAATCAGAGCTGGGGAACCAGAGGTGGGGAATCAGAGTTGGGGAATCAGAGGCAGGGAATTGGATGTGCGTAATCAGAGAGGGGGAATCAGAGGGGGGGAATCAGAGGAGGTGAATCAGAGATGGGGAATCAGAGGCGGGGAATCAGAGGCAGGAAATCAGACACGGGGTTTCAGAGGCTGGGAATCAGACGGGGGGAATCAAAGGCGGGGAATCAGAGCTGGGGAATCTGAGGCAGGGAATCAGAGTTGGGGATTCAGAGGCGGGGAATCAGATATGGGGAAACAGAGGCGGGGAATCAGAGGCGGGCAAACAGAGGCGGGGAATTAGATATGGGGAATCAGAGGTAGGGAATCAGAGGTGGTGAATCAGTGATGGGGAATCACAGGCGGGGAATCAGAGGCAGGGAATAGAACGCGGGGAATCAGAGGCAGGGAATCAGAGCTGGGGAATCAGAGGATGGGATTCATAGTTGGGAATCAGAGGCGGGAATCAGATATGGGGAAACAGAGGCGGGGAATCAGAGGCGGTGAAACAGAGGCGGGGAATCAGATATGGGGAATCGGATGCAGGGAATCAGAGGCGGGGAATCAGAGCTGGGGAATCAGAGGCGGGGAATCAGAGTTGGGGCTTCAGAGGTGGGGAATTAGATATAGGGAAACAGAGGCGGGGAATCAGAGGCGGGGAAACAGAGGCGGGGAATCAGATATGGGGAATCAGAGGTGGGGAATCAGAGGCAGGGAATCAGATGTGCGGAATCAGAGATGGGGAATAAGAGGCAGGGAATCAGAATCAGAAGCGGGGAATCAGAGGCCGGGAATCAGAGGCCGGGAATCAGATGCTGGGAATAAGAGGCCGGGAATCAGAGGCGGGGAAACAGAGGCGGGGAATCAGATATGGGGAATCAGAGGTGGGGAATCAGAGGCAGGGAATCAGATGTGCGGAATCAGAGATGGGGAATAAGAGGCAGGGAATCAGAATCAGAAGCGGGGAATCAGAGGCCGGGAATCAGAGGCCGGGAATCAGATGCTGGGAATAAGAGGCCGGGAATCAGAGGTGGGGAATCAGATATGGGGAATCAGAGGTGGCGAATCAAAGGCGGTGAATCAGAGATGGGGAATCAGAGGCGGGGAATCAGAGGCAGGGAATCAGATGCGGGGAATCAGAGGCGGGGAATCAGAGCTGGCGAATCAGAGGCTGGGAATCAGAGGTGGGCAATCAGAGGCGGGGAATCAGATATGGGGAATCAGAGGCGGGGAATCAGAGGCGGGGAAACAGAGGCGGGGAATCAAATATAGGGAATCAGAGGTGGGGAATCAGAGGTTGTGAATCAGAGATGGGGAATCAAGGCGGGCAATCAGAGGCAGGGAATCAGACGCGGGGAATCAGAGGCGGGGATTCAGAGCTGGGGAATCAGAGGCGGGGAATCAGAGTTGGGGAATCAGAGGCAGGGAATCAGATATGGGGAATCAGAGGCGGGGAATCAGAGGCGGGGAAACAGAGGCGGGGAATCAGATGTGGGGAATCAGAGGTGGGGAATCAGGGGCAGGGAATCAGTGGCAGGGAATCAGAGGCGGGGAATCAGAGGCGGGGAATCAAAGGCAGGGAATCAGACACGGGGAATCAGAGGCGGGGAATCAGAGATGGGGAATCAGAGGCGGGGAATCAGAGGCAGGGAATCGGATGCCGGGAATCAGAGTCGGGGAATCAGAGCTGGGGAATCAGAGGCGGGGAATCAGAGTTGGGGAATCAGAGGCGGGGAATCAGATATGGGGAAATAGAGGCGGGGAATCAGATATGGGGAATCAGAGGTGTGGAATCAGAGGTTGGGAATCAGAGGCAGGGAATCAGAGTCGGGGAAACAGAGGCGGGGAATCAGATATGGGGAATCAGAGGTGGCAAATCAAAGGCGGTGAAACAGAGATGGGGAAACAGGGCAGGGAATCAGAGGCAGGGAATCAAACACGTGGAATCAGAGCTGGGGAATCAGAGGCGGGGAATCAGAGATGGGAATCAGAGGCGGGGAATCAGAGGCGGGGAAACAGAGTCGGGGAATCAGATATGGGGAATCAGAGGCGGGGAATCCGAGGTTGGGAATCAGAGGCAGGGAATCAGAGGCGGAAAATCAGAGGCGGGGAATCAGAGGAAGGGAATCAGATGTGCGGAATCGGAGATGGGGAATCAGAGGCAGGGAATCAGAGGCAGGGAATCAGAGGCGGGGAATCAGAGGCAGGGAATCCGATGTGCGGAATCGGAGATGGGGAATCAGAGGCAGGGAATCAGAGGCGGGGAATCAGAGGCGGAGAATCAGAGGCCGGGAATCAGATATGGGGAAACAGAGGCGGGGAATCAGAGGCGGGGAAACAGAGGCGGGGAATCAGATATGGGGAATCAGAGGTGGGGAATCAGAGGTTGGGAATCAGAGGCAGGGAATCAGAGGCTGGGAATCAGATGCAGGGAATCAGATGCGGGGAATCAGAGGCGGGGAATCAGAGCTGGGGAAACAGAGGCGGGGAATCAGAGGCGGGGAAACAGAGAGGGGGAATCAGGGCAGGGAATCAGAGGCAGGGAATCAAACACGGGGAATCAGAGCTGGGGAATCAGAGGCGGGGAATCAGATATGGGGAAACAGAGGCGGGGAATCAGAGGCGGGGAAACAGAGGTGGGGAATCAGAGGTGGGGAATCAGAGGTTGGGAATCAGAGGCAGGGAATCAGAGGCTGGGAATCAGATGCAGGGAATCAGATGCGGGGAATCAGAGGCGGGGAATCAGAGCTGGGGAATCAGAGGTGGGGAATCAGAGTTGGGGAATCAGAGTCGGGGACTTAGATATGGGGAAACAGAGGCGGGGAATCAGAGGCGGGGAAACAGACGCGGGGAATCAGAGGCGGGGATTCAGAGCTGGGGAATCAGAGGCGGGGAATCAGAGTTGGGGGATCAGAGGCGGGGAATCAGATATGGGGAATCAGAGGCGGGGAATCAGAGGCGGGGAAACAGAGGCAGGGAATCAGATATGGGGAATCAGAGCTGGGGTATCAGGGGCAGGGAATCAGTGGCAGGGAATCAGAGGCGGGGAAACAGAGGCGGGGAATCAGAGGCAGGGAATCAGAAACGGGGAATCAGATATGGGGAAACAGAGGCGGGGAATCAGAGGCGGGCAAACAGAGGCGGGGAATTAGATATGGGGAATCAGAGGTGGGGAATCAGAGGTGGTGAATCAGAGATGGGGAATCACAGGCGGGGAATCAGAGGCAGGGAATAGAACGCGGGGAATCAGAGGCGGGGAATCAGAGCTGGGGAATCAGAGGCGGGGAATCATAGTTGGGAATCAGAGGCGGGGAATCAGATATGGGGAAACAGAGGCGGGGAATCAAAGGCGGGGAAACAGAGGCGGGGAATCAGATATGGGGAATCGGATGCGGGGAATCAGAGGTGGGGAATAGGAGCTGGGGAATCAGAGGCGGGGTATCAGAGGCAGGGAATCGGACTCCGGGAATCAGAGTCGGGGAATCAGAGATAGTGAATCAGAGGCGGGGAATCAGAGGCAGGGAATCGGATGCCGGGAATCAGAGGCGGGGAATCAGAGCTGGGGAATCAGAGGCGGGGAATCAGAGTTGGGGAATCAGAGGCGGGGAATAAGATATGGGGAAATAGAGGCGGGGAATCAGATATGGGGAATCAGAGGTGTGGAATCAGAGGTTGGGAATCAGAGGCAGGGAATCAGAGTCGGGGAATCAGATATGGGGAATCAGAGGTGGCGAATCAAAGGCGGTGAAACAGAGATGGGGAATCAGGGCAGGGAATCAGAGGCAGGGAATCAAACACGGGGAATCAGAGCTGGGGAATCAGAGGCGGGGAATCAGAGTTGGGAATCAGAGGCGGGGAATCAGAGGCGGGGAAACAGAGGTGGGGAATCAGATATGGGGAATCAGAGGCCGGGAATCAGAGGCCGGAATCAGATGTGCGGAATCAGAGGCCTGGAATCAGAGGCGGGGAATCAGAGGCAGGGAATCAGATGCGGGGAATCAGAGGCAGGGAATCAGAGCTGGGGAATCAGAGGCTGGGTATTAGAGTTGGGGAATCAGAGGCGGGGGATCAGATATGGGGAAACAGAGGTGGGGAATCAGAGGCGGGGAAGCAGAGGCAGGGAATCAGATATGGGGAATCAGAGGTGGGGAATCAGAGATGGGGAATCAGAGGCGGTGAATCAGAGATGGGGAATCAGAGGCGGGGAATCAGAGGCAGGAAATCAGACACGGGGATTCAGAGGTTGGGAATCAGACGGGGGGAATCAAAGGCGGGGAATCAGAGCTGGGGAATCAGAGGCAGGGAATCAGAGGCGGGGAATCAGATATGGGGATTCAGAGTCTGGGAATCAGATGGGGGGAATCAAAGGCGGGGAATCAGAGCTGGGGAATCAGAGGCAGGGAATCAGAGGCGGGGAATCAGATATGGGGAATCAGAGGCTGGGATTCAGAGGCGGGGAATCAGAGGCAGGGAATCAGACACGGGGAATCAGAGGTGGGGAATCAGAGATGGGGAATCAGAGGCGGGGAATCAGAGGCAGGGAATCAGACGCGGGGAATCTGAGGCGGGGAATCAGAGCTGGGGAATCAGAGGTGGGGAATCAGAGTTGGGGAATCAGAGGCAGGGAATCGGATGTGCGGAATCAGAGATGGGGAATCAGATGTGGGGAATCAGAGGAATCAGAGATGGGGAATCAGAGGCGGGGAATCAGAGGCAGGAAATCAGACACGGGGATTCAGAGGCTGGGAATCTGACGGGGGGAATCAAAGGCGGGGAATCAGAGCTGGGGAATCAGAGGCAGGGAATCAGAGTTGGGGATTCAGAGACGGGGAATCAGATATGGGGAAACAGAGGCGGGGAATCAGAGGCGGGCAAACAGAGGCGGGGAATTAGATATGGGGAATCAGAGGTGGGGAATCAGAGGTGGTGAATCAGTGATGGGGAATCACAGGTGGGGAATCAGAGGCAGGGAATAGAACGCAGGGAATCAGACGCAGGGAATCAGAGCTGGGGAATCAGAGGCGGGGAATCATAGTTGGGAATCAGAGGCGGGGAATCAGATATGGGGAATCAGAGGCAGGGAATCAGAGGCGGGGAAACAGAGGCGGGGAATCAGATATGGGGAATCGGATGCTTGGAATCAGAGGCGGGGAATCAGAGCTGGGGAATCAGAGGCGGGGAATCAGAGTTGGGGCATCAGAGGTGGGGAATTAGATATAGGGAAACAGAGGCGGGGAATCAGAGGCGGGGAAACAGAGTTGGGGAATCAGATATGAGGAATCAGAGGTGGGGAATCAGAGGCAGGGATTCAGATGTGCTGAATCAGAGATGGGGAATCAGAGGCAGGGAATCAGAATCGGAAGCGGGGAATCAGAGGCCGGGAATCAGAGGCCGGGAATCAGATGCTGGGAATAAGAGGCCGGGAATCAGAGGTGGGGAATCATAGTCCGGGAATCAGAGATGGGGATTCAGAGGCGGGGAATGAGATATGGCGAATCAGAGGTGGGGAATCAGAGGCCGGGAAACAGAGGTGGGGAATCAGATATGGGGAATCAGAGGTGGCGAATCAGAGGGGGTGAATCAGAGATGGGGAATCAGAGGCGGGGAATCAGAGGCAGGGAATCAGATGCGGGGAATCAGAGGCGGGGAATCAGAGCTGGCGAATCAGAGGCGGGGAATCAGAGGTGGGCAATCAGAGGCGGGGAATCAGATATGGGGAATCAGAGGCGGGGAATCAGAGGCGGGGAAACAGAGGTGGGGAATCAAATATAGGGAATCAGAGGTGGGGAATCGGAGGTTGTGAATCAGAGATGGGGAATCAAGGCGGGGAATCAGAGGCAGGGAATCAGACACGGGGAATCAGAGGCGGGGATTCAGAGCTGGGGAATCAGAGGCGGGGAATCAGAGTTGGGGAATCAGAGGCAGGGAATAAGATATGGGGAATCAGAGGCGGGGAATCAGAGGCGGGGAAACAGAGGCGGGGAATCAGATATGGGGAATCAGAGGTGGGGAATCAGGGGCAGGGATTCAGTGTCAGGGAATCAGAGGCGGGGAATCAGAGGCGGGGAATCAGAGGCAGGGAATCAGACACGGGGAATCAGAGGCGGGGAATCAGAGATGGGGAATCAGAGGCGGGGAATCAGAGGCAGGGAATCGGACGCCGGGAATCAGAGTCGGGGAATCAGAGCTGGGGAATCAGAGGCGGGGAATCAGAGGCGGGGAATCAGAGTTGGGAATCAGAGGCGGGGAATCAGAGGCGGGGAAACAGAGGCGGGGAATCAGATATGGGGAATCAGAGGTGGGGAATCAGAGTTTGGGAATCAGAGGCAGGGAATCGGAGATGGGGAATCAGAGGCAGGGAATCAGAGGCGGGGAATCAGAGGCGGGGAATCAGAGGCCGGGAATCAGATATGGGGAAACTGAGGCGGGGAATCAGATGTGGGGAATCAGAGGTGGGGAATCAGGGGCAGGGAATCAGTGGCAGGGAATCAGAGGCGGGGAATCAGAGGCGGGGAATCAAAGGCAGGGAATCAGACACGGGGAATCAGAGGCGGGGAATCAGAGATGGGGAATCAGAGGCGGGGAATCAGAGGCAGGGAATCGGATGCCGGGAATCAGAGTCGGGGAATCAGAGCTGGGGAATCAGAGGCGGGGAATCAGAGTTGGGGAATCAGAGGCGGGGAATCAGATATGGGGAAATAGAGGCGGGGAATCAGATATGGGGAATCAGAGGTGTGGAATCAGAGGTTGGGAATCAGAGGCAGGGAATCAGAGTCGGGGAAACAGAGGCGGGGAATCAGATATGGGGAATCAGAGGTGGCAAATCAAAGGCGGTGAAACAGAGATGGGGAAACAGGGCAGGGAATCAGAGGCAGGGAATCAAACACGTGGAATCAGAGCTGGGGAATCAGAGGCGGGGAATCAGAGATGGGAATCAGAGGCGGGGAATCAGAGGCGGGGAAACAGAGTCGGGGAATCAGATATGGGGAATCAGAGGCGGGGAATCCGAGGTTGGGAATCAGAGGCAGGGAATCAGAGGCGGAAAATCAGAGGCGGGGAATCAGAGGAAGGGAATCAGATGTGCGGAATCGGAGATGGGGAATCAGAGGCAGGGAATCAGAGGCAGGGAATCAGAGGCGGGGAATCAGAGGCAGGGAATCCGATGTGCGGAATCGGAGATGGGGAATCAGAGGCAGGGAATCAGAGGCGGGGAATCAGAGGCGGAGAATCAGAGGCCGGGAATCAGATATGGGGAAACAGAGGCGGGGAATCAGAGGCGGGGAAACAGAGGCGGGGAATCAGATATGGGGAATCAGAGGTGGGGAATCAGAGGTTGGGAATCAGAGGCAGGGAATCAGAGGCTGGGAATCAGATGCAGGGAATCAGATGCGGGGAATCAGAGGCGGGGAATCAGAGCTGGGGAAACAGAGGCGGGGAATCAGAGGCGGGGAAACAGAGAGGGGGAATCAGGGCAGGGAATCAGAGGCAGGGAATCAAACACGGGGAATCAGAGCTGGGGAATCAGAGGCGGGGAATCAGATATGGGGAAACAGAGGCGGGGAATCAGAGGCGGGGAAACAGAGGTGGGGAATCAGAGGTGGGGAATCAGAGGTTGGGAATCAGAGGCAGGGAATCAGAGGCTGGGAATCAGATGCAGGGAATCAGATGCGGGGAATCAGAGGCGGGGAATCAGAGCTGGGGAATCAGAGGTGGGGAATCAGAGTTGGGGAATCAGAGTCGGGGACTTAGATATGGGGAAACAGAGGCGGGGAATCAGAGGCGGGGAAACAGACGCGGGGAATCAGAGGCGGGGATTCAGAGCTGGGGAATCAGAGGCGGGGAATCAGAGTTGGGGGATCAGAGGCGGGGAATCAGATATGGGGAATCAGAGGCGGGGAATCAGAGGCGGGGAAACAGAGGCAGGGAATCAGATATGGGGAATCAGAGCTGGGGTATCAGGGGCAGGGAATCAGTGGCAGGGAATCAGAGGCGGGGAAACAGAGGCGGGGAATCAGAGGCAGGGAATCAGAAACGGGGAATCAGATATGGGGAAACAGAGGCGGGGAATCAGAGGCGGGCAAACAGAGGCGGGGAATTAGATATGGGGAATCAGAGGTGGGGAATCAGAGGTGGTGAATCAGAGATGGGGAATCAGAGGCGGGGAATCAGAGGCAGGGGAATCAGAGGTGGGGAATCAGATTTGGGGAATCAGAGGTGGGGACTTAGATATTGGGAAACAGAGGCGGGGAATCAGAGGCGGGGAAACAGAGGCGGGGAATCAGATATGGGGAATCAGAGGTGGGGAATCAGAGGCAGGGAATCAGATGTGCGGAATCAGAGATGGGGAATCAGAGGCAGGGAATCAGAATCAGAAGCAGGGAATCAGAGGCCGGGAATCAGAGGCCGGAATCAGATGATGGGAATCAGAGGCCTGGAATCAGAGGCGGGGAATCAGAGGCAGGGATTCAGATGCGGGGAATCAGAGGCGGGGAATCAGAGCTGGGGAATCAGAGGCGGGGTATTAGAGTTGGGGAATCAGAGGCGGGGAATCAGATATGGGAAACAGAGGTAGGAAATCAGAGGCGGGGAAACAGAGGCAGGGAATCAGATATGGGGAATCAGAGGCGGGGAATCAGAGGTGGGGAATCATAGGCAGGGAATCGGATGTGCGGAATCAGAGATGGGGAATCAGAGGCCGGGAATCAGAGGTGGTGAATCAGAGATGGGGAATCAGAGGCGGGGAATCAGAGGCACGGTATCAGACGCGGGGAATCAGAGGTGGGCAATCAGAGGCGGGGAATCAGATATGGGGAATCAGAGGTGGGGAATCAGAGGCGGGGAAACAGAGGCGGGGAATCAGATATGGGGAATCAGAGGTGGGGCATCAGAGGTTGTGAATCACAGATGGGGAATCAGAGGCGGGGAATCAGAGGCAGGGAATCAGACGCGGGGAATCAGAGGTGGGGATTCAGAGCTGGGGAATCAGAGGCGGGGAAACAGGCGGGGAATCAGATATGGGGAATCAGAGGTGGCGAATCAAAGGTGGTGAATCAGAGATGGGGAATCAGAGGCGGGGAATCAGAGGCAGGGAATCAGATGCGGGGAATCAGAGGCGGGGAATCAGAGCTGGCGAATCAGAGGCTGGGAATCAGAGGTGGGCAATCAGAGGCGGGGAATCAGATATGGGGAATCAGAGGCGGGGAATCAGAGGCGGGGAAACAGAGGCGGGG
Organism: Narcine bancroftii; assembly: GCF_036971445.1. Classification (NCBI taxonomy): domain Eukaryota; kingdom Metazoa; phylum Chordata; class Chondrichthyes; order Torpediniformes; family Narcinidae; genus Narcine; species Narcine bancroftii. The sequence goes on from NC_091470.1 coordinate 265,350,633, forward strand.
AATCAAATATAGGGAATCAGAGGTGGGGAATCAGAGGTTGTGAATCAGAGATGGGGAATCAAGGCGGGTAATCAGAGGCAGGGAATCAGACGCGGGGAATCAGAGGCGGGGATTCAGAGCTGGGGAATCAGAGGCGGGGAATCAGAGTTGGGGAATCAGAGGCAGGGAATCAGATATGGGGAATCAGAGGCGGGGAATCAGAGGCCGGGAATCAGATGTGGGGAAACAGAGGCGGGGAATCCGAGGCGGGGAAACAGAGGCGGGGAATCAGATATGGGGAATCAGAGGTGGGGAATCAGAGGTTGGGAATCAGAGGCAGGGAATCAGAGGATTGGAATCAGATGCAGGGTATCAGATGCGGGGAATCAGAGGCGGGGAATCAGAGCTGGGGAATCAGAGGTGGGGAATCAGATTTGGGGAATCAGAGGTGGGGACTTAGATATTGGGAAACAGAGGCGGGGAATCAGAGGTGGGGAAACAGAGGCGGGGAATCAGATATGGGGAATCAGAGGTGGGGAATCAGAGGCAGGGAATCAGATGTGCGGAATCAGAGATGGGGAATCAGAGGCAGGGAATCAGAATCAGAAGCAGGGAATCAGAGGCCGGGAATCAGAGGCCGGAATCAGATGCTGGGAATCAGATGCGGGGAATCAGAGGCGGGGAATCAGAGCTGGGGAATCAGAGGCGGGGTATTAGAGTTGGGGAATCAGAGGTGGGGAATCAGATATGGGGAAACAGAGGTGGGGAATCAGAGGCGGGGAAACAGAGGAGGGAATCAGATATGGGGAATCAGAGGTGGGGCATCAGAGGTTGTGAATCACAGATGGGGAATCAGAGGCGGTGAATCAGAGGCAGGGAATCAGACGCGGGGAATCAGAGGCGGGGATTCAGAGCTGGGGAATCAGAAGCGGGGAATCAGAGTTGGGGAATCAGAGGCGGGGAATAAGATATGGGGAATCAGAGGCAGGGAATCAGAGGCGGGGAATCAGAGGCAGGGAATCAGACGCGGGGAATCTGAGGCGGGGAATCAGAGCTGGGGAACCAGAGGTGGGGAATCAGAGTTGGGGAATCAGAGGCAGGGAATTGAATGTGCGTAATCAGAGAGGGGGAATCAGAGGTGGGGAATCAGAGGAGGTGAATCAGAGATGGGGAATCAGAGGCGGGGAATCAGAGGCAGGAAATCAGACACGGGGTTTCAGAGGCTGGGAATCAGACGGGGGGAATCAAAGGCGGGGAATCAGAGCTGGGGAATCTGAGGCAGGGAATCAGAGTTGGGGATTCAGAGGCGGGGAATCAGATATGGGGAAACAGAGGCGGGGAATCAGAGGCGGGCAAACAGAGGCGGGGAATTAGATATGGGGAATCAGAGGTAGGGAATCAGAGGTGGTGAATCAGTGATGGGGAATCACAGGCGGGGAATCAGAGGCAGGGAATAGAACGCGGGGAATCAGAGGCAGGGAATCAGAGCTGGGGAATCAGAGGAGGGGATTCATAGTTGGGAATCAAAGGCGGGAATCAGATATGGGGAAACAGAGGCGGGGAATCAGAGGCGGTGAAACAGAGGCGGGGAATCAGATATGGGGAATCGGATGCAGGGAATCAGAGGCGGGGAATCAGAGCTGGGGAATCAGAGGCGGGGAATGAGAGTTGGGGCATCAGAGGTGGGGAATTAGATATAGGGAAACAGAGGCGGGGAATCAGAGGCGGGGAAACAGAGGCGGGGAATCAGATATGGGGAATCAGAGGTGGGGAATCAGAGGCAGGGAATCAGATGTGCGGAATCAGAGATGGGGAATAAGAGGCAGGGAATCAGAATCAGAGCTGGGGAATCAGAGGCGGGGAATCAGAGGCGGGGAATCAGAGTTGGGAATCAGAGGCGGGGAATCAGAGGCGGGGAAACAGAGGCGGGGAATCAGATATGGGGAATCAGAGGTGGGGAATCAGAGTTTGGGAATCAGAGGCAGGGAATCGGAGATGGGGAATCAGAGGCAGGGAATCAGAGGCGGGGAATCAGAGGCGGGGAATCAGAGGCCGGGAATCAGATATGGGGAAACTGAGGCGGGGAATCCGAGGCGGGGAAACAGAGGCGGGGAATCAGATATGGGGAATCAGAGGTGGGGAATCAGAGTTTGGGAATCAGAGGCAGGGAATCAGAGGCTTGGAATCAGATGCAGGGAATCAGATGCGGGGAATCAGAGGCGGGGAATCAGAGCTGGGGAATCAGAGGTGGGGAATCAGATTTGGGGAATCAGAGGTGGGGACTTAGATATTGGGAAACAGAGGCGGGGAATCAGAGGCGGGGAAACAGAGGCGGGGAATCAGATATGGGGAATCAGAGGTGGGGAATCAGAGGCAGGGAATCAGATGTGCGGAATCAGAGATGGGGAATCAGAGGCAGGGAATCAGAATCAGAAGCAGGGAATCAGAGGCCGGGAATCAGAGGCCGGAATCAGATGATGGGAATCAGAGGCCTGGAATCAGAGGCGGGGAATCAGAGGCAGGGATTCAGATGCGGGGAATCAGAGGCGGGGAATCAGAGCTGGGGAATCAGAGGCGGGGTATTAGAGTTGGGGAATCAGAGGCGGGGAATCAGATATGGGAAACAGAGGTAGGAAATCAGAGGCGGGGAAACAGAGGCAGGGAATCAGATATGGGGAATCAGAGGCGGGGAATCAGAGGTGGGGAATCATAGGCAGGGAATCGGATGTGCGGAATCAGAGATGGGGAATCAGAGGCCGGGAATCAGAGGTGGTGAATCAGAGATGGGGAATCAGAGGCGGGGAATCAGAGGCACGGTATCAGACGCGGGGAATCAGAGGTGGGCAATCAGAGGCGGGGAATCAGATATGGGGAATCAGAGGTGGGGAATCAGAGGCGGGGAAACAGAGGCGGGGAATCAGATATGGGGAATCAGAGGTGGGGCATCAGAGGTTGTGAATCACAGATGGGGAATCAGAGGCGGGGAATCAGAGGCAGGGAATCAGACGCGGGGAATCAGAGGTGGGGATTCAGAGCTGGGGAATCAGAGGCGGGGAAACAGGCGGGGAATCAGATATGGGGAATCAGAGGTGGCGAATCAAAGGTGGTGAATCAGAGATGGGGAATCAGAGGCGGGGAATCAGAGGCAGGGAATCAGATGCGGGGAATCAGAGGCGGGGAATCAGAGCTGGCGAATCAGAGGCTGGGAATCAGAGGTGGGCAATCAGAGGCGGGGAATCAGATATGGGGAATCAGAGGCGGGGAATCAGAGGCGGGGAATCAGAGGCGGGGAATCAAATATAGGGAATCAGAGGTGGGGAATCAGAGGTTGTGAATCAGAGATGGGGAATCAAGGCGGGTAATCAGAGGCAGGGAATCAGACGCGGGGAATCAGAGGCGGGGATTCAGAGCTGGGGAATCAGAGGCGGGGAATCAGAGTTGGGGAATCAGAGGCAGGGAATCAGATATGGGGAATCAGAGGCGGGGAATCAGAGGCCGGGAATCAGATGTGGGGAAACAGAGGCGGGGAATCCGAGGCGGGGAAACAGAGGCGGGGAATCAGATATGGGGAATCAGAGGTGGGGAATCAGAGGTTGGGAATCAGAGGCAGGGAATCAGAGGATTGGAATCAGATGCAGGGTATCAGATGCGGGGAATCAGAGGCGGGGAATCAGAGCTGGGGAATCAGAGGTGGGGAATCAGATTTGGGGAATCAGAGGTGGGGACTTAGATATTGGGAAACAGAGGCGGGGAATCAGAGGTGGGGAAACAGAGGCGGGGAATCAGATATGGGGAATCAGAGGTGGGGAATCAGAGGCAGGGAATCAGATGTGCGGAATCAGAGATGGGGAATCAGAGGCAGGGAATCAGAATCAGAAGCAGGGAATCAGAGGCCGGGAATCAGAGGCCGGAATCAGATGCTGGGAATCAGATGCGGGGAATCAGAGGCGGGGAATCAGAGCTGGGGAATCAGAGGCGGGGTATTAGAGTTGGGGAATCAGAGGTGGGGAATCAGATATGGGGAAACAGAGGTGGGGAATCAGAGGCGGGGAAACAGAGGAGGGAATCAGATATGGGGAATCAGAGGTGGGGCATCAGAGGTTGTGAATCACAGATGGGGAATCAGAGGCGGTGAATCAGAGGCAGGGAATCAGACGCGGGGAATCAGAGGCGGGGATTCAGAGCTGGGGAATCAGAAGCGGGGAATCAGAGTTGGGGAATCAGAGGCGGGGAATAAGATATGGGGAATCAGAGGCAGGGAATCAGAGGCGGGGAATCAGAGGCAGGGAATCAGACGCGGGGAATCTGAGGCGGGGAATCAGAGCTGGGGAACCAGAGGTGGGGAATCAGAGTTGGGGAATCAGAGGCAGGGAATTGAATGTGCGTAATCAGAGAGGGGGAATCAGAGGTGGGGAATCAGAGGAGGTGAATCAGAGATGGGGAATCAGAGGCGGGGAATCAGAGGCAGGAAATCAGACACGGGGTTTCAGAGGCTGGGAATCAGACGGGGGGAATCAAAGGCGGGGAATCAGAGCTGGGGAATCTGAGGCAGGGAATCAGAGTTGGGGATTCAGAGGCGGGGAATCAGATATGGGGAAACAGAGGCGGGGAATCAGAGGCGGGCAAACAGAGGCGGGGAATTAGATATGGGGAATCAGAGGTAGGGAATCAGAGGTGGTGAATCAGTGATGGGGAATCACAGGCGGGGAATCAGAGGCAGGGAATAGAACGCGGGGAATCAGAGGCAGGGAATCAGAGCTGGGGAATCAGAGGAGGGGATTCATAGTTGGGAATCAAAGGCGGGAATCAGATATGGGGAAACAGAGGCGGGGAATCAGAGGCGGTGAAACAGAGGCGGGGAATCAGATATGGGGAATCGGATGCAGGGAATCAGAGGCGGGGAATCAGAGCTGGGGAATCAGAGGCGGGGAATGAGAGTTGGGGCATCAGAGGTGGGGAATTAGATATAGGGAAACAGAGGCGGGGAATCAGAGGCGGGGAAACAGAGGCGGGGAATCAGATATGGGGAATCAGAGGTGGGGAATCAGAGGCAGGGAATCAGATGTGCGGAATCAGAGATGGGGAATAAGAGGCAGGGAATCAGAATCAGAAGCGGGGAATCAGAGGCCGGGAATCAGAGGCCGGGAATCAGATGCTGGGAATAAGAGGCCGGGAATCAGAGGCGGGGAAACAGAGGCGGGGAATCAGATATGGGGAATCAGAGGTGGGGAATCAGAGGCAGGGAATCAGATGTGCGGAATCAGAGATGGGGAATAAGAGGCAGGGAATCAGAATCAGAAGCGGGGAATCAGAGGCCGGGAATCAGAGGCCGGGAATCAGATGCTGGGAATAAGAGGCCGGGAATCAGAGGTGGGGAATCAGAGGCGGGGAATCAGAGGCAGGGAATCAGATGCGGGGAATCAGAGGCGGGGAATCAGAGCTGGCGAATCAGAGGCTGGGAATCAGAGGTGGGCAATCAGAGGCGGGGAATCAGATATGGGGAATCAGAGGCGGGGAATCAGAGGCGGGGAAACAGAGGCGGGGAATCAAATATAGGGAATCAGAGGTGGGGAATCAGAGGTTGTGAATCAGAGATGGGGAATCAAGGCGGGGAATCAGAGGCAGGGAATCAGACGCGGGGAATCAGAGGCGGGGATTCAGAGCTGGGGAATCAGAGGCGGGGAATCAGAGTTGGGGAATCAGAGGCAGGGAATCAGATATGGGGAATCAGAGGCGGGGAATCAGAGGCGGGGAAACAGAGGCGGGGAATCAGATGTGGGGAATCAGAGGTGGGGAATCAGGGGCAGGGAATCAGTGGCAGGGAATCAGAGGCGGGGAATCAGAGGCGGGGAATCAAAGGCAGGGAATCAGACACGGGGAATCAGAGGCGGGGAATCAGAGATGGGGAATCAGAGGCGGGGAATCAGAGGCAGGGAATCGGATGCCGGGAATCAGAGTCGGGGAATCAGAGCTGGGGAATCAGAGGCGGGGAATCAGAGTTGGGGAATCAGAGGCGGGGAATCAGATATGGGGAAATAGAGGCGGGGAATCAGATATGGGGAATCAGAGGTGTGGAATCAGAGGTTGGGAATCAGAGGCAGGGAATCAGAGTCGGGGAAACAGAGGCGGGGAATCAGATATGGGGAATCAGAGGTGGCGAATCAAAGGCGGTGAAACAGAGATGGGGAAACAGGGCAGGGAATCAGAGGCAGGGAATCAAACACGGGGAATCAGAGCTGGGGAATCAGAGGCGGGGAATCAGAGTTGGGAATCAGAGGCGGGGAATCAGAGGCGGGGAAACAGAGTCGGGGAATCAGATATGGGGAATCAGAGGCGGGGAATCTGAGGTTGGGAATCAGAGGCAGGGAATCAGAGGCGGAAAATCAGAGGCGGGGAATCAGAGGAAGGGAATCAGATGTGCGGAATCGGAGATGGGGAATCAGAGGCAGGGAAGCAGCGGCAGGGAATCAGAGGCGGGGAATCAGAGGCAGGGAATCCGATGTGTGGAATCGGAGATGGGGAATCAGAGGCAGGGAATCAGAGGCGGGGAATCAGAGGCGGAGAATCAGAGGCCGGGAATCAGATATGGGGAAACAGAGGCGGGGAATCAGAGGCGGGGAAACAGAGGCGGGGAATCAGATATGGGGAATCAGAGGTGGGGAATCAGAGGTTGGGAATCAGAGGCAGGGAATCAGAGGCTGGGAATCAGATGCAGGGAATCAGATGCGGGGAATCAGAGGCGGGGAATCAGAGCTGGGGAATCAGAGGTGGGGAATCAGAGTTGGGGAATCAGAGTCGGGGACTTAGATATGGGGAAACAGAGGCGGGGAATCAGAGGCGGGGAAACAGACGCGGGGAATCAGAGGCGGGGATTCAGAGCTGGGGAATCAGAGGCGGGGAATCAGAGTTGGGGGATCAGAGGCGGGGAATCAGATATGGGGAATCAGAGGCGGGGAATCAGAGGCGGGGAAACAGAGGCAGGGAATCAGATATGGGGAATCAGAGCTGGGGTATCAGGGGCAGGGAATCAGTGGCAGGGATTCAGAGGCGGGGAAACAGAGGCGGGGAATCAGAGGCAGGGAATCAGAAACGGGGAATCGGATATGGGGAAACAGAGGCGGGGAATCAGAGGCGGGCAAACAGAGGCGGGGAATTAGATATGGGGTATCAGAGGTGGGGAATCAGAGGTGGTGAATCAGAGATGGGGAATCACAGGCGGGGAATCAGAGGCAGGGAATAGAACGCGGGGAATCAGAGGCGGGGAATCAGAGCTGGGGAATCAGAGGCGGGGAATCATAGTTGGGAATCAGAGGCGGGGAATCAGATATGGGGAAACAGAGGCGGGGAATCAAAGGCGGGGAAACAGAGGCGGGGAATCAGATATGGGGAATCGGATGCGGGGAATCAGAGGTGGGGAATAGGAGCTGGGGAATCAGAGGCGGGGTATCAGAGGCAGGGAATCGGACTCCGGGAATCAGAGTCGGGGAATCAGAGATAGTGAATCAGAGGCGGGGAATCAGAGGCAGGGAATCAGATGCCGGGAATCAGAGGCGGGGAATCAGAGCTGGGGAATCAGAGGCGGGGAATCAGAGTTGGGGAATCAGAGGCGGGGAATAAGATATGGGGAAATAGAGGCGGGGAATCAGATATGGGGAATCAGAGGTGTGGAATCAGAGGTTGGGAATCAGAGGCAGGGAATCAGAGTCGGGGAATCAGATATGGGGAATCAGAGGTGGCGAATCAAAGGCGGTGAAACAGAGATGGGAAATCAGGGCAGGGAATCAGAGGCAGGGAATCAAACACGGGGAATAAGAGCTGGGGAATCAGAGGCGGGGAATCAGAGTTGGGAATCAGAGGCGGGGAATCAGAGGCGGGGAAACAGAGGTGGGGAATCAGATATGGGGAATCAGAGGTGGGGAATCAGAGGTTGGGAATCAGATGTGCGGAATCAGAGATGGGGAATCAGAGGCAGGGAATCAGAATCAGAAGCAGGGAATCAGAGGCCGGGAATCAGAGGCCGGAATCAGATGCTGGGAATCAGAGGCCTGGAATCAGAGGCGGGGAATCAGAGGCAGGGAATCAGATGCGGGGAATCAGAGGCGGGGAATCATAGCTGGGGAATCAGAGGCTGGGTATTAGAGTTGGGGAATCAGAGGCGGGGGATCAGATATGGGGAAACAGAGGTGGGGAATCAGAGGCGGGGAAGCAGAGGCAGGGAATCAGATATGGGGAATCAGAGGTGGGGAATCAGAGATGGGGAATCAGAGGCGGTGAATCAGAGATGGGGAATCAGAGGCGGGGAATCAGAGGCAGGAAATCAGACACGGGGATTCAGAGGTTGGGAATCAGACGGGGTGAATCAAAGGCGGGGAATCAGAGCTGGGGAATCAGAGGCAGGGAATCAGAGGCGGGGAATCAGATATGGGGATTCAGAGTCTGGGAATCAGATGGGGGGAATCAAAGGCGGGGAATCAGAGCTGGGGAATCAGAGGCAGGGAATCAGAGGCGGGGAATCAGATATGGGGAATCAGAGGCTGGGATTCAGAGGCTGGGAATCAGAGGCAGGGAATCAGACACTGGGAATCATAGGTGGGGAATCAGAGATGGGGAATCAGAGGCGGGGAATCAGAGGCAGGGAATCAGACGCGGGGAATCTGAGGCGGGGAATCAGAGCTGGGGAATCAGAGGTGGGGAATCAGAGTTGGGGAATCAGAGGCAGGGAATCGGATGTGCGGAATCAGAGATGGGGAATCAGATGTGGGGAATCAGAGGAATCAGAGATGGGGAATCAGAGGCGGGGAATCAGAGGCAGGAAATCAGACACGGGGATTCAGAGGCTGGGAATCTGACGGGGGGAATCAAAGGCGGGGAATCAGAGCTGGGGAATCAGAGGCAGGGAATCAGAGTTGGGGATTCAGAGACGGGGAATCAGATATGGGGAAACAGAGGCGGGGAATCAGAGGTGGTGAATCAGTGATGGGGAATCACAGGTGGGGAATCAGAGGCAGGGAATAGAACGCAGGGAATCAGACGCAGGGAATCAGAGCTGGGGAATCAGAGGCGGGGAATCATAGTTGGGAATCAGAGGCGGGGAATCAGATATGGGGAATCAGAGGCAGGGAATCAGAGGCAGGGAAACAGAGGCGGGGAATCAGATATGGGGAATCGGATGCTTGGAATCAGAGGCGGGGAATCAGAGCTGGGGAATCAGAGGCGGGGAATCAGAGTTGGGGCATCAGAGGTGGGGAATTAGATATAGGGAAACAGAGGCAGGGAATCAGAGGCGGGGAAACAGAGGTGGGGAATCAGATATGAGGAATCAGAGGTGGGGAATCAGAGGCAGGGATTCAGATGTGCTGAATCAGAGATGGGGAATCAGAGGCAGGGAATCAGAATCGGAAGCGGGGAATCAGAGGCCGGGAATCAGAGGCCGGGAATCAGATGCTGGGAATAAGAGGCCGGGAATCAGAGGTGGGGAATCATAGTCCGGGAATCAGAGATGGGGATTCAGAGGCGGGGAATGAGATATGGAGAATCAGAGGTGGGGAATCAGAGGCCGGGAAACAGAGGTGGGGAATCAGATATGGGGAATCAGAGGTGGCGAATCAGAGGGGGTGAATCAGAGATGGGGAATCAGAGGCGGGGAATCAGAGGCAGGGAATCAGATGCGGGGAATCAGAGGCGGGGAATCAGAGCTGGCGAATCAGAGGCGGGGAATCAGAGGTGGGCAATCAGAGGCGGGGAATCAGATATGGGGAATCAGAGGCGGGGAATCAGAGGCGGGGAAACAGAGTTGGGGAATCAGAGGCGGGGAATCAGAGTTGGGGAATCAGAGGCAGGGAATCAGATATGGGGAATCAGAGGCGGGGAATCAGAGGCGGGGAAACAGAGGCGGGGAATCAGATATGGGGAATCAGAGGTGGGGAATCAGGGGCAGGGATTCAGTGTCAGGGAATCAGAGGCGGGGAATCAGAGGCGGGGAATCAGAGGCAGGGAATCAGACACGGGGAATCAGAGGCGGGGAATCAGAGATGGGGAATCAGAGGCGGGGAATCAGAGGCAGGGAATCGGACGCCGGGAATCAGAGTCGGGGAATCAGAGCTGGGGAATCAGAGGCGGGGAATCAGAGGCGGGGAATCAGAGTTGGGAATCAGAGGCGGGGAATCAGAGGCGGGGAAACAGAGGCGGGGAATCAGATATGGGGAATCAGAGGTGGGGAATCAGAGTTTGGGAATCAGAGGCAGGGAATCGGAGATGGGGAATCAGAGGCAGGGAATCAGAGGCGGGGAATCAGAGGCGGGGAATCAGAGGCCGGGAATCAGATATGGGGAAACTGAGGCGGGGAATCCGAGGCGGGGAAACAGAGGCGGGGAATCAGATATGGGGAATCAGAGGTGGGGAATCAGAGGTTGGGAATCAGAGGCAGGGAATCAGAGGCTTGGAATCAGATGCAGGGAATCAGATGCGGGGAATCAGAGGCGGGGAATCAGAGCTGGGGAATCAGAGGTGGGGAATCAGATTTGGGGAATCAGAGGTGGGGACTTAGATATTGGGAAAAAGAGGCGGGGAATCAGAGGCGGGGAAACAGAGGCGGGGAATCAGATATGGGGAATCAGAGGTGGGGAATCAGAGGCAGGGAATCAGATGTGCGGAATCAGAGATGGGGAATCAGAGGCAGGGAATCAGAATCAGAAGCAGGGAATCAGAGGCCGGGAATCAGAGGCCGGAATCAGATGATGGGAATAAGAGGCCTGGAATCAGAGGCGGGGAATCAGAGGCAGGGATTCAGATGCGGGGAATCAGAGGCGGGGAATCAGAGCTGGGGAATCAGAGGCGGGGTATTAGAGTTGGGGAATCAGAGGCGGGGAATCAGATATGGGGAAACAGAGGTAGGAAATCAGAGGCGGGGAAACAGAGGCAGGGAATCAGATATGGGGAATCAGAGGCGGGGAATCAGAGGTGGGGAATCATAGGCAGGGAATCGGATGTGCGGAATCAGAGATGGGGAATCAGAGGCCGGGAATCAGAGGTGGTGAATCAGAGATGGGGAATCAGAGGCGGGGAATCAGAGGCAGGGTATCAGACGCGGGGAATCAGAGGTGGGCAATCAGAGGCGGGGAATCAGATATGGGGAATCAGAGGCGGGAAATCAGAGGCGGGGAAACAGAGGCGGGGAATCAGATATGGGGAATCAGAGGTGGGGCATCAGAGGTTGTGAATCACAGATGGGGAATCAGAGGCGGGGAATCAGAGGCAGGGAATCAGACGCGGGGAATCAGAGGCGGGGATTCAGAGCTGGGGAATCAGAAGCGGGGAATCAGAGTTGGGGAATCAGAGGCAGGGAATCAGATATGGGGAATCAGAGGCAGTGAATCAGAGGCGGGGAATCAGAGGCAGGGAATCAGACGCGGGGAATCTGAGGCGGGGAATCAGAGCTGGGGAATCAGAGGTGGGGAATCAGAGTTGGGGAATCAGAGGCGGGGAATCAGAGGCAGGAAATCAGACACGGGGATTCAGAGGCTGGGAATCAGACGGGGGGAATCAAAGGCGGGGAATCAGAGCTGGGGAATCTGAGGCAGTGAATCAGAGTTGGGGATTCAGAGGCGGGGAATCAGATATGGGGAAACAGAGGCGGGGAATCAGAGGCAGGCAAACAGAGGAGGGGAATTAGATGTGGGGAATCAGAGGTAGGGAATCAGAGGTGGTGAATCAGTGATGGGAAATCACAGGCGGGGAATCAGAGGCAGGGAATAGAACGCGGGGAATCAGAGGCAGGGAATCAGAGCTGGGGAATCAGAGGCGGGGAATCATAGTTGGGAATCAGAGGCTGGAAACAGATATGGGGAAACAGAGGCGGGGAATCAGAGGCGGGGAAACAGAGGCGGGGAATCAGATATGGGGAATCGGATGCAGGGAATCAGAGGCGGGGAATCAGAGCTGGGGAATCAGAGGCGGGGAATCAGAGTTGGGGAATCAGAGGTGGGGAATTAGATATAAGGAAACAGAGGCGGGGAATCAGAGGCGGGGAAACAGAGGCGGGGAATCAGATATGGGGAATCAGAGGTGGGGAATCAGAGGCAGGGAATCAGAGGCCGGGAATCAGAGGCCGGGAATCAGATGCTGGGAATAAGAGGCCGGGAATCAGAGGAGGGGAATCAGAGTCCGGGAATCAGCGATGGGGATTCAGAGGCGGGGAATGAGATATGGAGAATCAGAGGCGGGGAATCAGAGGCGGGGAAACAGAGGCGGGGAATCAGATATGGGGAATCAGAGGTGGCGAATCAAAGGTGGTGAATCAGAGATGGGGAATCAGAGGCGGGGAATCAGAGGCAGGGAATCAGATGTGGGGAATAAGAGGCGGGGAATCAGAGCTGGCGAATCAGAGGCTGGGAATCAGATGTGGGCAATCAGAGGCGGGGAATCAGATATGGGGAATCAGAGGCGGGGAATCAGAGGCGGGGAAACAGAGGCAGGGAATCAAATATAGGGAATAAGAGGTGGGGAATCAGAGGTTGTGAATCAGAGATGGGGAATCAAGGCGGGTAATCAGAGGCAGGGAATCAGACGCGGGGAATCAGAGGCGGGTATTCAGAGCTGGGGAATCAGAGGCGGGGAATCAGAGTTGGGGAATCAGAGGCAGGGAATCAGATATGGGGAATCAGAGGCGGGGAATCAGAGGCCGGGAATCAGATGTGGGGAAACAGAGGCGGGGAATCCGAGGCGGGGAAACAGAGGCGGGGAATCAGATATGGGGAATCAGAGGTGGGGAATCAGAGGTTGGGAATCAGAGGCAGGGAATCAGAGGATTGGAATCAGATGCAGGGTATCAGATGCGGGGAATCAGAGGCGGGGAATCAGAGCTGGGGAATCAGAGGTGGGGAATCAGATTTGGGGAATCAGAGGTGGGGACTTAGATATTGGGAAACAGAGGCGGGGAATCAGAGGTGGGGAAACAGAGGCGGGGAATCAGATATGTGGAATCAGAGGTGGGGAATCAGAGGCAGGGAATCAGATGTGCGGAATCAGAGATGGGGAATCAGAGGCAGGGAATCAGAATCAGAAGCAGGGAATCAGAGGCCGGGAATCAGAGGCCAGAATCAGACGCTGGGAATCAGATGCGGGGAATCAGAGGCGGGGAATCAGAGCAGGGGAATCAGAGGCGGGGTATTAGAGTTGGGGAATCAGAGGTGGGGAATCAGATATGGGGAAACAGAGGTGGGGAATCAGAGGCGGGGAAACAGAGGAGGGAATCAGATATGGGGAATCAGAGGTGGGGCATCAGAGGTTGTGAATCACAGATGGGGAATCAGAGGCGGTGAATCAGAGGCAGGGAATCAGACGCGGGGAATCAGAGGCGGGGATTCAGAGCTGGGGAATCAGAAGCGGGGAATCAGAGTTGGGGAATCAGAGGCGGGGAATAAGATATGGGGAATCAGAGGCAGGGAATCAGAGGCGGGGAATCAGAGGCAGGGAATCAGACGCGGGGAATCTGAGGCGGGGAATCAGAGCTGGGGAACCAGAGGTGGGGAATCAGAGTTGGGGAATCAGAGGCAGGGAATTGGATGTGCGTAATCAGAGAGGGGGAATCAGAGGTGGGGAATCAGAGGAGGTGAATCAGAGATGGGGAATCAGAGGCGGGGAATCAGAGGCAGGAAATCAGACACGGGGTTTCAGAGGCTGGGAATCAGACGGGGGGAATCAAAGGCGGGGAATCAGAGCTGGGGAATCTGAGGCAGGGAATCAGAGTTGGGGATTCAGAGGCGGGGAATCAGATATGGGGAAACAGAGGCGGGGAATCAGAGGCGGGCAAACAGAGGCGGGGAATTAGATATGGGGAATCAGAGGTAGGGAATCAGAGGTGGTGAATCAGTGATGGGGAATCTCAGGCGGGGAATCAGAGGCAGGGAATAGAACGCGGGGAATCAGAGGCAGGGAATCAGAGCTGGGGAATCAGAGGAGGGGATTCATAGTTGGGAATCAGAGGCGGGAATCAGATATGGGGAAACAGAGGCGGGGAATCAGAGGCGGTGAAACAGAGGCGGCGAATCAGATATGGGGAATCGGATGCAGGGAATCAGAGGCGGGGAATCAGAGCTGGGGAATCAGAGGCGGGGAATCAGAGTTGGGGCATCAGAGGTGGGGAATTAGATATAGGGAAACAGAGGCGGGGAATCAGAGGCGGGGAAACAGAGGCGGGGAATCAGATATGGGGAATCAGAGGTGGGGAATCAGAGGCAGGGAATCAGATGTGCGGAATCAGAGATTGGGAATAAGAGGCAGGGAATCAGAATCAGAAGCGGGGAATCAGAGGCCGGGAATCAGAGGCCGGGAATCAGATGCTGGGAATAAGAGGCCGGGAATCAGAGGCGGGGAAACAGAGGCGGGGAATCAGATATGGGGAATCAGAGGTGGGGAATCAGAGGCAGGGAATCAGATGTGCGGAATCAGAGATGGGGAATAAGAGGCAGGGAATCAGAATCAGAAGCGGGGAATCAGAGGCCGGGAATCAGAGGCCGGGAATCAGATGCTGGGAATAAGAGGCCGGGAATCAGAGGTGGGGAATAGGATATGGGGAATCAGAGGTGGCGAATCAAAGGCGGTGAATCAGAGATGGGGAATCAGAGGCGGGGAATCAGAGGCAGGGAATCAGATGCGGGGAATCAGAGGCGGGGAATCAGAGCTGGCGAATCAGAGGCTGGGAATCAGAGGTGGGCAATCAGAGGCGGGGAATCAGATATGGGGAATCACAGGCGGGGAATCAGAGGCGGGGAAACAGAGGCGGGGAATCAAATATAGGGAATCAGAGGTGGGGAATCAGAGGTTGTGAATCAGAGATGGGGAATCAAGGCGGGGAATCAGAGGCAGGGAATCAGACGCGGGGAATCAGAGGCGGGGATTCAGAGCTTGGGAATCAGAGGCGGGGAATCAGAGTTGGGGAATCAGAGGCAGGGAATCAGATATGGGGAATCAGATGCGGGGAATCAGAGGTGGGGAAACAGAGGCGGGGAATCAGATGTGGGGAATCAGAGGTGGGGAATCAGGGGCAGGGAATCAGTGGCAGGGAATCAGAGGCGGGGAATCAGAGGCGGGGAATCAAAGGCAGGGAATCAGACACGGGGAATCAGAGGCGGGGAATCAGAGATGGGGAATCAGAGGCGGGGAATCAGAGGCAGGGAATCGGATGCCGGGAATCAGAGTCGGGGAATCAGAGCTGGGGAATCAGAGGCGGGGAATCAGAGTTGGGGAATCAGAGGCGGGGAATCAGATATGGGGAAATAGAGGCGGGGAATCAGATATGGGGAATCAGAGGTGTGGAATCAGAGGTTGGGAATCAGAGGCAGGGAATCAGAGTCGGGGATACAGAGGCGGGGAATCAGATATGGGGAATCAGAGGTGGCGAATCAAAGGCGGTGAAACAGAGATGGGGAAACAGGGCAGGGAATCAGAGGCAGGGAATGAAACACGGGGAATCAGAGCTGGGGAATCAGAGGCGGGGAATCAGAGTTGGGAATCAGAGGCGGGGAATCAGAGGCGGGGAAACAGAGTCGGGGAATCAGATATGGGGAATCAGAGGCGGGGAATCCGAGGTTGGGAATCAGAGGCAGGGAATCAGAGGCGGAAAATCAGAGGCGGGGAATCAGAGGAAGGGAATCAGATGTGCGGAATCGGAGATGGGGAATCAGAGGCAGGGAATCAGAGGCAGGGAATCAGAGGCGGGGAATCAGAGGCAGGGAATCCGATGTGCGGAATCGGAGATGGGGAATCAGAGGCAGGGAATCAGAGGCGGGGAATCAGAGGCGGAGAATCAGAGGCCGGGAATCAGATATGGGGAAACAGAGGCGGGGAATCAGAGGCGGGGAAACAGAGGCGGGGAATCAGATATGGGGAATCAGAGGTGGGGAATCAGAGTTTGGGAATCAGAGGCAGGGAATCAGAGGCTGGGAATCAGATGCAGGGAATCAGATGCGGGGAATCAGAGGCGGGGAATCAGAGCTGGGGAATCAGAGGTGGGGAATCAGAGTTGGGGAATCAGAGTCGGGGACTTAGATATGGGGAAACAGAGGCGGGGAATTAGAGGCAGGGAAACAGACGCGGGGAATCAGAGGCGGGGATTCAGAGCTGGGGAATCAGAGGCGGGGAATCAGAGTTGAGGGATCAGAGGCGGGGAATCAAATATGGGGAATCAGAGGCGGGGAATCAGAGGCGGGGAAACAGAGGCAGGGAATCAGATATGGGGAATCAGAGCTGGGGTATCAGGGGCAGGGAATCAGTGGCAGGGAATCAGAGGCGGGGAAACAGAGGCGGGGAATCAGAGGCAGGGAATCAGAAACGGGGAATCAGATATGGGGAAACAGAGGCGGGGAATCAGAGGCGGGCAAACAGAGGCGGGGAATTAGATATGGGGAATCAGAGGTGGGGAATCAGAGGTGGTGAATCAGAGATGGGGAATCACAGGCGGGGAATCAGAGGCAGGGAATAGAACGCGGGGAATCAGAGGCGGGGAATCAGAGCTGGGGAATCAGAGGCGGGGAATCATAGTTGGGAATCAGAGGCGGGGAATCATATATGGGGAAACAGAGGCGGGGAATCAAAGGCGGGGAAACAGAGGCGGGGAATCAGATATGGGGAATCGGATGCGGGGAATCAGAGGTGGGGAATAGGAGCTGGGGAATCAGAGGCGGGGTATCAGAGGCAGGGAATCGGACTCCGGGAATCAGAGTCGGGGAATCAGAGATAGTGAATCAGAGGCGGGGAATCAGAGGCAGGGAATCGGATGCCGGGAATCAGAGGCGGGGAATCAGAGCTGGGGAATCAGAGGCGGGGAATCAGAGTTGGGGAATCAGAGGCAGGGAATAAGATATGGGGAAATAGACGCGGGGAATCAGATATGGGGAATCAGAGGTGTGGAATCAGAGGTTGGGAATCAGAGGCAGGGAATCAGAGTCGGGGAATCAGATATGGGGAATCAGAGGTGGCGAATCAAAGGCGGTGAAACAGAGATGGGGAATCAGGGCAGGGAATCAGAGGCAGGGAATCAAACACGGGGAATCAGAGCTGGGGAATCAGAGGCGGGGAATCAGAGTTGGGAATCAGAGGCGGGGAATCAGAGGCGGGGAAACAGAGGTGGGGAATCAGATATGGGGAATCAGAGGTGGGGAATCAGAGGTTGGGAATCAGATGTGCGGAATCAGAGATGGGGAATCAGAGGCAGGGAATCAGAATCAGAAGCAGGGAATCAGAGGCCGGGAATCAGAGGCCGGAATCAGATGCTGGGAATCAGAGGCCTGGAATCAGAGGCGGGGAATCAGAGGCAGGGAATCAGATGCGGGGAATCAGAGGCGGGGAATCAGATATGGGGAATCAGAGGTGGCGAATCAAAGGCGGTGAAACAGAGATGGGGAAACAGGGCAGGGAATCAGAGGCAGGGAATGAAACACGGGGAATCAGAGCTGGGGAATCAGAGGCGGGGAATCAGAGTTGGGAATCAGAGGCGGGGAATCAGAGGCGGGGAAACAGAGTCGGGGAATCAGATATGGGGAATCAGAGGCGGGGAATCCGAGGTTGGGAATCAGAGGCAGGGAATCAGAGGCGGAAAATCAGAGGCGGGGAATCAGAGGAAGGGAATCAGATGTGCGGAATCGGAGATGGGGAATCAGAGGCAGGGAATCAGAGGCAGGGAATCAGAGGCGGGGAATCAGAGGCAGGGAATCCGATGTGCGGAATCGGAGATGGGGAATCAGAGGCAGGGAATCAGAGGCGGGGAATCAGAGGCGGAGAATCAGAGGCCGGGAATCAGATATGGGGAAACAGAGGCGGGGAATCAGAGGCGGGGAAACAGAGGCGGGGAATCAGATATGGGGAATCAGAGGTGGGGAATCAGAGGTTGGGAATCAGAGGCAGGGAATCAGAGGCTGGGAATCAGATGCAGGGAATCAGATGCGGGGAATCAGAGGCGGGGAATCAGAGCTGGGGAATCAGAGGTGGGGAATCAGAGTTGGGGAATCAGAGTCGGGGACTTAGATATGGGGAAACAGAGGCGGGGAATTAGAGGCAGGGAAACAGACGCGGGGAATCAGAGGCGGGGATTCAGAGCTGGGGAATCAGAGGCGGGGAATCAGAGTTGAGGGATCAGAGGCGGGGAATCAGATATGGGGAATCAGAGGCGGGGAATCAGAGGCGGGGAAACAGAGGCAGGGAATCAGATATGGGGAATCAGAGCTGGGGTATCAGGGGCAGGGAATCAGTGGCAGGGAATCAGAGGCGGGGAAACAGAGGCGGGGAATCAGAGGCAGGGAATCAGAAACGGGGAATCAGATATGGGGAAACAGAGGCGGGGAATCAGAGGCGGGCAAACAGAGGCGGGGAATTAGATATGGGGAATCAGAGGTGGGGAATCAGAGGTGGTGAATCAGAGATGGGGAATCACAGGCGGGGAATCAGAGGCAGGGAATAGAACGCGGGGAATCAGAGGCGGGGAATCAGAGCTGTGGAATCAGAGGCGGGGAATCATAGTTGGGAATCAGAGGCGGGGAATCAGATATGGGGAAACAGAGGCGGGGAATCAAAGGCGGGGAAACAGAGGCGGGGAATCAGATATGGGGAATCGGATGCGGGGAATCAGAGGTGGGGAATAGGAGCTGGGGAATCAGAGGCGGGGTATCAGAGGCAGGGAATCGGACTCCGGGAATCAGAGTCGGGGAATCAGAGATAGTGAATCAGAGGCGGGGAATCAGAGGCAGGGAATCGGATGCCGGGAATCAGAGGCGGGGAATCAGAGCTGGGGAATCAGAGGCGGGGAATCAGAGTTGGGGAATCAGAGGCGGGGAATAAGATATGGGGAAATAGAGGCGGGGAATCAGATATGGGGAATCAGAGGTGTGGAATCAGAGGTTGGGAATCAGAGGCAGGGAATCAGAGTCGGGGAATCAGATATGGGGAATCAGAGGTGGCGAATCAAAGGCGGTGAAACAGAGATGGGGAATCAGGGCAGGGAATCAGAGGCAGGGAATCAAACACGGGGAATCAGAGCTGGGGAATCAGAGGCGGGGAATCAGAGTTGGGAATCAGAGGCGGGGAATCAGAGGCGGGGAAACAGAGGTGGGGAATCAGATATGGGGAATCAGAGGTGGGGAATCAGAGGTTGGGAATCAGATGTGCGGAATCAGAGATGGGGAATCAGAGGCAGGGAATCAGAATCAGAAGCAGGGAATCAGAGGCCGGGAATCAGAGGCCGGAATCAGATGCTGGGAATCAGAGGCCTGGAATCAGAGGCGGGGAATCAGAGGCAGGGAATCAGATGCGGGGAATCAGAGGCGGGGAATCAGAGCTGGGGAATCAGAGGCTGGGTATTAGAGTTGGGGAATCAGAGGCGGGGGATCAGATATGGGGAATCAGAGGCGGGGAAGCAGAGGCAGGGAATCAGATATAGGGAATCAGAGGTGGGGAGTCAGAGATGGGGAATCAGAGGCGGTGAATCAGAGATGGGGAATCAGAGGCGGGGAATCGGAGGCAGGAAATCAGACACGGGGATTCAGAGGTTGGGAATCAGACGGGGGGAATCAAAGGCGGGGAATAAGAGCTGGGGAATCAGAGGCAGGGAATCAGAGGCGGGGAATCAGATATGGGGATTCAGAGTCTGGGAATCAGATGGGGGGAATCAAAGGCGGGGAATCAGAGCTGGGGAATCAGAGGCAGGGAATCAGAGGCGGGGAATCAGATATGGGGAATCAGAGGCTGGGATTCAGAGGCGGGGAATCAGAGGCAGGGAATCAGACACGGGGAATCAGAGGTGGGGAATCAGAGATGGGGAATCAGAGGCGGGGAATCAGAGGCAGGGAATCAGACGCGGGGAATCTGAGGCGGGGAATCAGAGCTGGGGAATCAGAGGTGGGGAATCAGAGTTGGGGAATCAGAGGCAGGGAATCGGATGTGCGGAATCAGAGATGGGGAATCAGATGTGGGGAATCAGAGGAATCAGAGATGGGGAATCAGAGGCGGGGAATCAGAGGCAGGAAATCAGACACGGGGATTCAGAGGCTGGGAATCTGACTGGGGGAATCAAAGGCGGGGAATCAGAGCTGGGGAATCAGAGGCAGGGAATCAGAGTTGGGGATTCAGAGACGGGGAATCAGATATGGGGAAACAGAGGCGGGGAATCAGAGGCGGGCAAACAGAGGCGGGGAATTAGATATGGGGAATCAGAGGTGGGGAATCAGAGGTGGTGAATCAGTGATGGGGAATCACAGGTGGGGAATCAGAGGCAGGGAATAGAACGCAGGGAATCAGACGCAGGGAATCAGAGCTGGGGAATCAGAGGCGGGGAATCATAGTTGGGAATCAGAGGCGGGGAATCAGATATGGGGAATCAGAGGCAGGGAATCAGAGGCGGGGAAACAGAGGCGGGGAATCAGATATGGGGAATCGGATGCTTGGAATCAGAGGCGGGGAATCAGAGCTGGGGAATCAGAGGCGGGGAATCAGAGTTGGGGCATCAGAGGTGGGGAATTAGATATAGGGAAACAGAGGCGGGGAATCAGAGGCGGGGAAACAGAGGCGGGCAATCAGATATGAGGAATCAGAGGTGGGGAATCAGAGGCAGGGATTCAGATGTGCTGAATCAGAGATGGGGAATCAGAGGCAGGGAATCAGAATCGGAAGCGGGGAATCAGAGGCCGGGAATCAGAGGCCGGGAATCAGATGCTGGGAATAAGAGGCCGGGAATCAGAGGTGGGGAATCATAGTCCGGGAATCAGAGATGGGGATTCAGAGGCGGGGAATGAGATATGGAGAATCAGAGGTGGGGAATCAGAGGCCGGGAAACAGAGGTGGGGAATCAGATATGGGGAATCAGAGGTGGCGAATCAGAGGGGGTGAATCAGAGATGGGGAATCAGAGGCGGGGAATCAGAGGCAGGGAATCAGATGCGGGGAATCAGAGGCGGGGAATCAGAGCTGGCGAATCAGAGGCGGGGAATCAGAGGTGGGCAATCAGAGGCGGGGAATCAGATATGGGGAATCAGAGGCGGGGAAACAGAGGTGGGGAATCAAATATAGGGAATCAGAGGTGGGGAATCAGAGGTTGTGAATCAGAGATGGGGAATCAAGGCGGGGAATCAGAGGCAGGGAATCAGACACGGGGAATCAGAGGCGGGGATTCAGAGCTGGGGAATCAGAGGCGGGGAATCAGAGTTGGGGAATCAGAGGCAGGGAATCAGATATGGGGAATCAGAGGCGGGGAATCAGAGGCGGGGAATCAGAGGCAGGGAATCAGACACGGGGAATCAGAGGCGGGGAATCAGAGATGGGGAATCAGAGGCGGGGAATCAGAGGCAGGGAATCGGACGCCGGGAATCAGAGTCGGGGAATCGGAGCTGGGGAATCAGAGGCGGGGAATTAGAGTTGGGGAATCAGAGGCGGGGATTCAGATATGGGGAAATAGAGGCGGGGAATCAGATATGGGGAATCAGAGGTGTGGAATCAGAGGTTGGGAATCAGAGGAAGGGAATCAGAGTCGGGGAAACAGAGGCGGGGAATCAGATATGTGGAATCAGAGGTGGCGAATCAAAGGCGGTGAAACAGAGATGGGTAATCAGGGCAGGGAATCAGAGGCAGGGAATCAAACACGGGGAATCAGAGCTGGGGAATCAGAGGCGGGGAATCAGAGTTGGGAATCAGAGGCGGGGAATCAGAGGCGGCGAAACAGAGGCGGGGAATCAGATATGGGGAATCAGAGGTGGGGAATCAGAGGTTGGGAATCAGAGGCAGGGAATCGGAGATGGGGAATCAGAGGCAGGGAATCAGAGGCGGGGAATCAGAGGCGGGGAATCAGAGGCCGGGAATCAGATATGGGGAAACTGAGGCGGGGAATCCGAGGCGGGGAAACAGAGGCGGGGAATCAGATATGGGGAATCAGAGGTGGGGAATCAGAGGTTGGGAATCAGAGGCAGGGAATCAGAGGCTTGGAATCAGATTCAGGGAATCAGATGCGGGGAATCAGAGGCGGGGAATCAGAGCTGAGGAATCAGAGGAGGGGAATCAGATTTGGGGAATCAGAGGTGGGGACTTAGATATTGGGAAACAGATGCGGCGAATCAGAGGCGGGGAAACAGAGGCGGGGAATCAGATATGGGGAATCAGAGGTGGGGAATCAGAGGCAGGGAATCAGATGTGCGGAATCAGAGATGGGGAATCAGAGGCAGGGAATCAGAATCAGAAGCAGGGAATCAGAGGCCGGGAATCAGAGACCGGAATCAGATGATGGGAATCAGAGGCCTGGAATCAGAGGCGGGGGATCAGAGGCAGGGAATCAGATGCGGGGAATGAGAGGCGGGGAATCAGAGCTGGGGAATCAGAGGCGGGGTATTAGAGTTGGGGAATCAGAGGCGGGGAATCAGATATGGGGAAACAGAGGTAGGGAATCAGAGGCGGGGAAACAGAGGCAGGGAATCAGATATGGGGAATCAGAGGCGGGGAATCAGAGGTGGGGAATCATAGGCAGGGAATCGGATGTGCGGAATCAGAGATGGGGAATCAGAGGCCGGGAATCAGAGGTGGTGAATCAGAGATGGGGAATCAGAGGCGGGGAATCAGAGGCAGGGTATCAGACGCGGGGAATCAGAGGTGGGCAATCAGAGGCGGGGAATCAGATATGGGGAATCAGAGGCGGGGAATCAGAGGCGGGGAAACAGAGGCGGGGAATCAGATATGGGGAATCAGAGGTGGGGCATCAGAGGTTGTGAATCACAGATGGGGAATCAGAGGCGGGGAATCAGAGGCAGGGAATCAGACGCGGGGAATCAGAGGCGGGGATTCAGAGCTGGGGAATCAGAAGCGGGGAATCAGAGTTGGGGAATCAGAGGCGGGGAATCAGATATGGGGAATCAGAGGCAGGGAATCAGAGGCGGGGAATCAGAGGCAGGGAATCAGACGCGGGGAATCTGAGGCGGGGAATCAGAGCTGGGGAATCAGAGGTGGGGAATCAGAGTTGGGGAATCAGAGGCAGGGAATTGAATGTGCGGAATCAGAGATGGGGAATCAGAGGTGGGGAATCAGAGGTGGTGAATCAGAGATGGGGAATCAGAGGCGGGGAATCAGAGGCAGGAAATCAGACACGGGGATTCAGAGGCTGGGAATCAGACGGGGGGATTCAAAGGCGGGGAATCAGAGCTGGGGAATCTGAGGCAGGGAATCAGAGTTGGGGATTCAGAGGCGGGGAATCAGATATGGGGAAACAGAGGCGGGGAATCAGAGGCGGGCAAACAGAGGCGGGGAATTAGATATGGGGAATCAGAGGTAGGGAATCAGAGGTGGTGAATCAGTGATGGGGAATCACAGGCGGGGAATCAGAGGCAGGGAATAGAACGCGGGGAATCAGAGGCAGGGAATCAGAGCTAGGGAATCAGAGGCTGGGAATCATAGTTGGGAATCAGAGGCGGGAATCAGATATGGGGAAACAGAGGCGGGGAATCAGAGGCGGGGAAACAGAGGCGGGGAATCAGATATGGGGAATCGGATGCAGGGAATCAGAGGCGGGGAATCAGAGCTGGTGAATCAGAGGCGGGGAATCAGAGTTGGGGCATCAGAGGTGGGGAATTAGATATAGGGAAACAGAGGCGGGGAATCAGAGGCGGGGAAACAGAGGCGGGGAATCAGATATGGGGAATCAGAGGTGGGGAATCAGAGGCAGGGAATCAGATGTGCGGAATCAGAGATGGGGAATCAGAGGCAGGGAATCAGAAGCGGGGAATCAGAGGCCGGGAATCAGAGGCCGGGAATCAGATGCTGGGAATAAGAGGCCGGGAATCAGAGGAGGGGAATCAGAGTCCGGGAATCAGAGATGGGGATTCAGAGGCGGGGAATGAGATATGGAGAATCAGAGGCGGGGAATCAGAGGCGGGGAAACAGAGGCGGGGAATCAGATATGGGGAATCAGAGGTGGCGAATCAAAGGCGGTGAATCAGAGATGGGGAATCAGAGGCGGGGAATCAGAGGCAGGGAATCAGATGCGGGGAATCAGAGGCGGGGAATCAGAGCTGGCGAATCAGAGGCTGGGAATCAGAGGTGGGCAATCAGAGGCGGGGAATCAGATATGGGGAATCAGAGGCGGGGAATCAGAGGCGGGGAAACAGAGGCGGGGAATCAAATATAGGGAATCAGAGGTGGGGAATCAGAGGTTGTGAATCAGAGATGGGGAATCAAGGCGGGGAATCAGAGGCAGGGAATCAGACGCGGGGAATCAGAGGCGGGGATTCAGAGCTGGGGAATCAGAGGCGGGGAATCAGAGTTGGGGAATCAGAGGCGGGGAATCAGTTATGGGGAATCAGAGGCGGGGAATCAGAGGCCGGGAATCAGATGTGGGGAAACAGAGGCGGGGAATCCGAGGCGGGGAAACAGAGGCGGGGAATCAGATATGGGGAATCAGAGGTGGGGAATCAGAGGTTGGGAATCAGAGGCAGGGAATCAGAGGCTTGGAATCAGATGCAGGGTATCAGATGCGGGGAATCAGAGGCGGGGAATCAGAGCTGGGGAATCAGAGGTGGGGAATCAGAGGTGGGGACTTAGATATTGGGAAACAGAGGCGGGGAATCAGAGGCGGGGAAACAGAGGCGGGGAATCAGATATGGGGAATCAGAGGTGGGGAATCAGAGGCAGGGAATCAGATGTGCGGAATCAGAGATTGGGAATCAGAGGCAGGGAATCAGAATCAGAAGCAGGGAATCAGAGGCCGGGAATCAGAGGCCGGAATCAGATGCTGGGAATCAGAGGCCTGGAATCAGAGGCGGGGAATCAGAGGCAGGGAATCAGATGCGGGGAATCAGAGGCGGGGAATCAGAGCTGGGGAATCAGAGGCGGGGTATTAGAGTTGGGGAATCAGAGTTGGGGAATCAGATATGGGGAAACAGAGGTGGGGAATCAGAGGCGGGGAAACAGAGGCAGGGAATCAGATATGTGGAATCAGAGGTGGGGCATCAGAGGTTGTGAATCACAGATGGGGAATCAGAGGCGGGGAATCAGAGGCAGGGAATCAGACGCGGGGAATCAGAGGCGGGGATTCAGAGCTGGGGAATCAGAAGCGGGGAATCAGAGTTGGGGAATCAGAGGCGGGGAATCAGATATGGGGAATCAGAGGCAGGGAATCAGAGGCGGGGAATCAGAGGCAGGGAATCAGACGCGGGGAATCTGAGGCGGGGAATCATAGCTGGGGAATCAGAGGTGGGGAATCAGAGTTGGGGAATCAGAGTCAGGGAATTGGATGTGCGGAATCAGAGAGGGGGAATCAGAGGTGGGGAATCAGAGGAGGTGAATCAGAGATGGGGAATCAGAGGCGGGGAATCAGAGGCAGGAAATAAGACACGGGGATTCAGAGGCTGGGAATCAGACGGGGGGAATCAAAGGCGGGGAATCAGAGCTGGGGAATCTGAGGCAGGGAATCAGAGTTGGGGATTCATAGGCGGGGAATCAGATATGGGGAAACAGAGGCGGGGAATCACTGGCGGGCAAACAGAGGCGGGGAATTAGATATGGGTAATCAGAGGTAGGGAATCAGAGGTGGTGAATCAGTGATGGGGAATCACAGGCGGGGAATCAGAGGCAGGGAATAGAACGCGGGGAATCAGAGGCAGGGAATCAGAGCTGGGGAATCAGAGGAGGGGATTCATAGTTGGGAATCAGAGGCGGGAATCAGATACGGGGAAACAGAGGCGGGGAATCAGATATGGGGAATCAGATGTGGGGAATCAGAGATTGGGAATCAGATGTGCGGAATCAGAGATGGGGAATCAGAGGCAGGGAATCAGAATCAGAAGCAGGGAATCAGAGGCCGGGAATCAGAGGCCGGAATCAGATGCTGGGAATCAGAGGCCTGGAATCAGAGGCGGGGAATCAGAGGCAGGGAATCAGATGCGGGGAATCAGAGGCGGGGAATCAGAGCTGGGGAATCAGAGGCGGGGTATTAGAGTTGGGGAATCAGAGGCGGGGAATCAGATATGGGGAAACAGAGGTGGGGAATCAGAGGCGGGGAAACAGAGGCAGGGAATCAGATATGGGGAATCAGAGGTGGGGAATCAGAGATGGGGAATCAGAGGTGGTGAATCAGAGATGGGGAATCAGAGGCGGGGAATCAGAGGCAGGAAATCAGACACGGGGATTCAGAGGTTGGGAATCAGACGGGGGGATTCAAAGGCGGGGAATCAGAGCTGGGGAATCAGAGGCAGGGAATCAGAGGCGGGGAATCAGATATGGGGAATCAGAGGCTGGGATTCAGAGGCGGGGAATCAGAGGCAGTGAATCAGACACGGGGAATCAGAGGTGGGGAATCAGAGATGGGGAATCAGAGGCGGTGAATCAGAGATGGGGAATCAGAGGCGGGGAATCAGAGGCAGGAAATCAGACACGGGGATTCAGAGTCTGGGAATCAGATGGGGGGAATCAAAGGCGGGGAATCAGAGCTGGGGAATCAGAGGCAGGGAATCAGAGGCGGGGAATCAGAGGCAGGGAATCAGACACGGGGAATCAGAGGTGGGGAATCAGAGATGGGGAATCAGAGGCGGGGAATCAGAGGCAGGGAATCAGACGCGGGGAATCTGAGGCGGGGAATCAGAGCTGGGGAATCAGAGGCAGGGAATCAGAATCAGAAGCGGGGAATCAGAGGCCGGGAATCAGAGGCCGGGAATCAGATGCTGGGAATAAGAGGCCGGGAATCAGAGGTGGGGAATCAGAGTCCGGGAATCAGAGGTGGGGATTCAGAGGCGGGGAATGAGATATGGAGAATCAGAGGCGGGGAATCAGAGGCCGGGAAACAGAGGTGGGGAATCAGATATGGGGAATCAGAGGTGGCGAATCAGAGGCGGTGAATCAGAGATGGGGAATCAGAGGCGGGGAATCAGAGGCAGGGAATCAGATGCGGGGAATCAGAGGCGGGGAATCAGAGCTGGCGAATCAGAGGCGGGGAATCAGAGGCGGGGAAACAGAGGCGGGGAATCAAATATAGGGAATCAGAGGTGGGGAATCAGAGGTTGTGAATCAGAGATGGGGAATCAAGGCGGGGAATCAGAGGCAGGGAATCAGACACGGGGAATCAGAGGCGGGGATTCAGAGCTGGGGAATCAGAGGCGGGGAATCAGAGTTGGGGAATCAGAGGCAGGGAATCAGATATTGGGAATCAGAGGCGGGGAATCAGAGGCGGGGAAACAGAGGCGGGGAATCAGATATGGGGAATCAGAGGTGGGGAATCAGGGGCAGGGATTCAGTGTCAGGGAATCAGAGGCGGGGAATCAGAGGCAGGGAATCAGAGGCAGGGAATCAGACACGGGGAATCAGAGGCGGGGAATCAGAGATGGGGAATCAGAGGCGGGGAATCAGAGGCAGGGAATCGGACGCCGGGAATCAGAGTCGGGGAATCAGAGCTGGGGAATCAGAGGCGGGGATTTAGAGTTGGGGAATCAGAGGCGGGGATTAAGATATGGGGAAATAGAGGCGGGGAATCAGATATGGGGAATCAGAGGTGTGGAATCAGAGGTTGGGAATCAGAGGAAGGGAATCAGAGTCGGGGAAACAGAGGCGGGGAATCAGATATGTGGAATCAGAGGTGGCGAATCAAAGGCGGTGAAACAGAGATGGGTAATCAGGGCAGGGAATCAGAGGCAGGGAATCAAACACGGGGAATCAGAGCTGGGGAATCAGAGGCGGGGAATCAGAGTTGGGAATCAGATATGGGGAATCAGAGGTGGGGAATCAGAGGCAGGGAATCAGATGTGCGGAATCAGAGATGGGGAATCAGAGGCAGGGAATCAGAAGCGGGGAATCAGAGGCCGGGAATCAGAGGCCGGGAATCAGATGCTGGGAATAAGAGGCCGGGAATCAGAGGAGGGGAATCAGAGTCCGGGAATCAGAGATGGGGATTCAGAGGCGGGGAATGAGATATGGAGAATCAGAGGCGGGGAATCAGAGGCGGGGAAACAGAGGCGGGGAATCAGATATGGGGAATCAGAGGTGGCGAATCAAAGGCGGTGAATCAGAGATGGGGAATCAGAGGCGGGGAATCAGAGGCAGGGAATCAGATGCGGGGAATCAGAGGCGGGGAATCAGAGCTGGCGAATCAGAGGCTGGGAATCAGAGGTGGGCAATCAGAGGCGGGGAATCAGATATGGGGAATCAGAGGCGGGGAATCAGAGGCGGGGAAACAGAGGCGGGGAATCAAATATAGGGAATCAGAGGTGGGGAATCAGAGGTTGTGAATCAGAGATGGGGAATCAAGGCGGGGAATCAGAGGCAGGGAATCAGACGCGGGGAATCAGAGGCGGGGATTCAGAGCTGGGGAATCAGAGGCGGGGAATCAGAGTTGGGGAATCAGAGGCGGGGAATCAGTTATGGGGAATCAGAGGCGGGGAATCAGAGGCCGGGAATCAGATGTGGGGAAACAGAGGCGGGGAATCCGAGGCGGGGAAACAGAGGCGGGGAATCAGATATGGGGAATCAGAGGTGGGGAATCAGAGGTTGGGAATCAGAGGCAGGGAATCAGAGGCTTGGAATCAGATGCAGGGTATCAGATGCGGGGAATCAGAGGCGGGGAATCAGAGCTGGGGAATCAGAGGTGGGGAATCAGAGGTGGGGACTTAGATATTGGGAAACAGAGGCGGGGAATCAGAGGCGGGGAAACAGAGGCGGGGAATCAGATATGGGGAATCAGAGGTGGGGAATCAGAGGCAGGGAATCAGATGTGCGGAATCAGAGATTGGGAATCAGAGGCAGGGAATCAGAATCAGAAGCAGGGAATCAGAGGCCGGGAATCAGAGGCCGGAATCAGATGCTGGGAATCAGAGGCCTGGAATCAGAGGCGGGGAATCAGAGGCAGGGAATCAGATGCGGGGAATCAGAGGCGGGGAATCAGAGCTGGGGAATCAGAGGCGGGGTATTAGAGTTGGGGAATCAGAGTTGGGGAATCAGATATGGGGAAACAGAGGTGGGGAATCAGAGGCGGGGAAACAGAGGCAGGGAATCAGATATGTGGAATCAGAGGTGGGGCATCAGAGGTTGTGAATCACAGATGGGGAATCAGAGGCGGGGAATCAGAGGCAGGGAATCAGACGCGGGGAATCAGAGGCGGGGATTCAGAGCTGGGGAATCAGAAGCGGGGAATCAGAGTTGGGGAATCAGAGGCGGGGAATCAGATATGGGGAATCAGAGGCAGGGAATCAGAGGCGGGGAATCAGAGGCAGGGAATCAGACGCGGGGAATCTGAGGCGGGGAATCATAGCTGGGGAATCAGAGGTGGGGAATCAGAGTTGGGGAATCAGAGTCAGGGAATTGGATGTGCGGAATCAGAGAGGGGGAATCAGAGGTGGGGAATCAGAGGAGGTGAATCAGAGATGGGGAATCAGAGGCGGGGAATCAGAGGCAGGAAATAAGACACGGGGATTCAGAGGCTGGGAATCAGACGGGGGGAATCAAAGGCGGGGAATCAGAGCTGGGGAATCTGAGGCAGGGAATCAGAGTTGGGGATTCATAGGCGGGGAATCAGATATGGGGAAACAGAGGCGGGGAATCACTGGCGGGCAAACAGAGGCGGGGAATTAGATATGGGTAATCAGAGGTAGGGAATCAGAGGTGGTGAATCAGTGATGGGGAATCACAGGCGGGGAATCAGAGGCAGGGAATAGAACGCGGGGAATCAGAGGCAGGGAATCAGAGCTGGGGAATCAGAGGAGGGGATTCATAGTTGGGAATCAGAGGCGGGAATCAGATACGGGGAAACAGAGGCGGGGAATCAGATATGGGGAATCAGATGTGGGGAATCAGAGATTGGGAATCAGATGTGCGGAATCAGAGATGGGGAATCAGAGGCAGGGAATCAGAATCAGAAGCAGGGAATCAGAGGCCGGGAATCAGAGGCCGGAATCAGATGCTGGGAATCAGAGGCCTGGAATCAGAGGCGGGGAATCAGAGGCAGGGAATCAGATGCGGGGAATCAGAGGCGGGGAATCAGAGCTGGGGAATCAGAGGCGGGGTATTAGAGTTGGGGAATCAGAGGCGGGGAATCAGATATGGGGAAACAGAGGTGGGGAATCAGAGGCGGGGAAACAGAGGCAGGGAATCAGATATGGGGAATCAGAGGTGGGGAATCAGAGATGGGGAATCAGAGGTGGTGAATCAGAGATGGGGAATCAGAGGCGGGGAATCAGAGGCAGGAAATCAGACACGGGGATTCAGAGGTTGGGAATCAGACGGGGGGATTCAAAGGCGGGGAATCAGAGCTGGGGAATCAGAGGCAGGGAATCAGAGGCGGGGAATCAGATATGGGGAATCAGAGGCTGGGATTCAGAGGCGGGGAATCAGAGGCAGTGAATCAGACACGGGGAATCAGAGGTGGGGAATCAGAGATGGGGAATCAGAGGCGGTGAATCAGAGATGGGGAATCAGAGGCGGGGAATCAGAGGCAGGAAATCAGACACGGGGATTCAGAGTCTGGGAATCAGATGGGGGGAATCAAAGGCGGGGAATCAGAGCTGGGGAATCAGAGGCAGGGAATCAGAGGCGGGGAATCAGAGGCAGGGAATCAGACACGGGGAATCAGAGGTGGGGAATCAGAGATGGGGAATCAGAGGCGGGGAATCAGAGGCAGGGAATCAGACGCGGGGAATCTGAGGCGGGGAATCAGAGCTGGGGAATCAGAGGCAGGGAATCAGAATCAGAAGCGGGGAATCAGAGGCCGGGAATCAGAGGCCGGGAATCAGATGCTGGGAATAAGAGGCCGGGAATCAGAGGTGGGGAATCAGAGTCCGGGAATCAGAGGTGGGGATTCAGAGGCGGGGAATGAGATATGGAGAATCAGAGGCGGGGAATCAGAGGCCGGGAAACAGAGGTGGGGAATCAGATATGGGGAATCAGAGGTGGCGAATCAGAGGCGGTGAATCAGAGATGGGGAATCAGAGGCGGGGAATCAGAGGCAGGGAATCAGATGCGGGGAATCAGAGGCGGGGAATCAGAGCTGGCGAATCAGAGGCGGGGAATCAGAGGCGGGGAAACAGAGGCGGGGAATCAAATATAGGGAATCAGAGGTGGGGAATCAGAGGTTGTGAATCAGAGATGGGGAATCAAGGCGGGGAATCAGAGGCAGGGAATCAGACACGGGGAATCAGAGGCGGGGATTCAGAGCTGGGGAATCAGAGGCGGGGAATCAGAGTTGGGGAATCAGAGGCAGGGAATCAGATATTGGGAATCAGAGGCGGGGAATCAGAGGCGGGGAAACAGAGGCGGGGAATCAGATATGGGGAATCAGAGGTGGGGAATCAGGGGCAGGGATTCAGTGTCAGGGAATCAGAGGCGGGGAATCAGAGGCAGGGAATCAGAGGCAGGGAATCAGACACGGGGAATCAGAGGCGGGGAATCAGAGATGGGGAATCAGAGGCGGGGAATCAGAGGCAGGGAATCGGACGACGGGAATCAGAGTCGGGGAATCAGAGCTGGGGAATCAGAGGCGGGGATTTAGAGTTGGGGAATCAGAGGCGGGGATTAAGATATGGGGAAATAGAGGCGGGGAATCAGATATGGGGAATCAGAGGTGTGGAATCAGAGGTTGGGAATCAGAGGAAGGGAATCAGAGTCGGGGAAACAGAGGCGGGGAATCAGATATGTGGAATCAGAGGTGGCGAATCAAAGGCGGTGAAACAGAGATGGGTAATCAGGGCAGGGAATCAGAGGCAGGGAATCAAACACGGGGAATCAGAGCTGGGGAATCAGAGGCGGGGAATCAGAGTTGGGAATCAGAGGCGGGGAATCAGAGGCGGCGAAACAGAGGCGGGGAATCTGATATGGGGAATCAGAGGTGGGGAATCAGAGGTTGGGAATCAGAGGCAGGGAATCGGAGATGGGGAATCAGAGGCAGGGAATCAGAGGCGGGGAATCAGAGGCGGGGAATCAGAGGCCGGGAATCAGATATGGGGAAACTGAGGCGGGGAATCCGAGGCGGGGAAACAGAGGCGGGGAATCAGATATGGGGAATCAGAGGTGGGGAATCAGAGGTTGGGAATCAGAGGCAGGGAATCAAAGGCTTGGAATCAGATGCAGGGAATCAGATGCGGGGAATCAGAGGCGGGGAATCAGAGCTGGGGAATCAGAGGTGGGGAATCAGATTTGGGGAATCAGAGGTGGGGACTTAGATATTGGGAAACAGAGGCGGGGAATCAGAGGCGGGGAAACAGAGGCGGGGAATCAGATATGGGGAATCAGAGGTGGGGAATCAGAGGCAGGGAATCAGATGTGCGGAATCAGAGATGGGGAATCAGAGGCAGGGAATCAGAATCAGAAGCAGGGAATCAGAGGCCGGGAATCAGAGGCCGGAATCAGATGATGGGAATCAGAGGCCTGGAATCAGAGGCGGGGGATCAGAGGCAGGGAATCAGATGCGGGGAATCAGAGGCGGGGAATCAGAGCTGGGGAATCAGAGGCGGGGTATTAGAGTTGGGGAATCAGAGGCGGGGAATCAGATATGGGGAAACATAGGTAGGGAATCAGAGGCGGGGAAGCAGAGGCAGGGAATCAGATATGGGGAATCAGAGGCGGGGAATCAGAGGTGGGGAATCATAGGCAGGGAATCGGATGTGCGGAATCAGAGATGGGGAATCAGAGGCCGGGAATCAGAGGTGGTGAATCAGAGATGGGGAATCAGAGGCAGGGAATCAGAGGCAGGGTATCAGACGCGGGGAATCAGAGGTGGGCAATCAGAGGCGGGGAATCAGATATGGGGAATCAGAGGCGGGGAATCAGAGGCGGGGAAACAGAGGCGGGGAATCAGATATGGGGAATCAGAGGTGGGGCATCAGAGGTTGTGAATCACAGATGGGGAATCAGAGGCGGGGAATCAGAGGCAGGGAATCAGACGCGGGGAATCAGAGGCGGGGATTCAGAGCTGGGGAATCAGAAGCGGGGAATCAGAGTTGGGGAATCAGAGGCGGGGAATCAGATATGGGGAATCAGAGGCAGGGAATCAGAGGCGGGGAATCAGAGGCAGGGAATCAGACGCGGGGAATCTGAGGCGGGGAATCAGAGCTGGGGAATCAGAGGTGGGGAATCAGAGTTGGGGAATCAGAGGCAGGGAATTGAATGTGCGGAATCAGAGATGGGGAATCAGAGGTGGGGAATCAGAGGTGGTGAATCAGAGATGGGGAATCAGAGGCGGGGAATCAGAGGCAGGAAATCAGACACGGGGATTCAGAGGCTGGGAATCAGACGGGGGGAATCAAAGGCGGGGAATCAGAGCTGGGGAATCTGAGGCAGGGAATCAGAGTTGGGGATTCAGAGGCGGGGAATCAGATATGGGGAAACAGAGGCGGGGAATCAGAGGCGGGCAAACAGAGGCGGGGAATTAGATATGGGGAATCAGAGGTAGGGAATCAGAGGTGGTGAATCAGTGATGGGGAATCACAGGCGGGGAATCAGAGGCAGGGAATAGAACGCGGGGAATCAGAGGCAGGGAATCAGAGCTAGGGAATCAGAGGCTGGGAATCATAGTTGGGAATCAGAGGCGGGAATCAGATATGGGGAAACAGAGGCGGGGAATCAGAGGCGGGGAAACAGAGGCGGGGAATCAGATATGGGGAATCGGATGCAGGGAATCAGAGGCGGGGAATCAGAGCTGGTGAATCAGAGGCGGGGAATCAGAGTTGGGGCATCAGAGGTGGGGAATTAGATATAGGGAAACAGAGGCGGGGAATCAGAGGCGGGGAAACAGAGGCGGGGAATCAGATATGGGGAATCAGAGGTGGGGAATCAGAGGCAGGGAATCAGATGTGCGGAATCAGAGATGGGGAATCAGAGGCAGGGAATCAGAAGCGGGGAATCAGAGGCCGGGATTCAGAGGCCGGGAATCAGATGCTGGGAATAAGAGGCCGGGAATCAGAGGAGGGGAATCAGAGTCCGGGAATCAGAGATGGGGATTCAGAGGCGGGGAATGAGATATGGAGAATCAGAGGCGGGGAATCAGAGGCGGGGAAACAGAGGCGGGGAATCAGATATGGGGAATCAGAGGTGGCGAATCAAAGGCGGTGAATCAGAGATGGGGAATCAGAGGCGGGGAATCAGAGGCAGGGAATCAGATGCGGGGAATCAGAGGCGGGGAATCAGAGCTGGCGAATCAGAGGCTGGGAATCAGAGGTGGGCAATCAGAGGCAAGGAATCAGATATGGGGAATCAGAGGCGGGGAATCAGAGGCGGGGAAACAGAGGCGGGGAATCAAATATAGGGAATCAGAGGTGGGGAATCAGAGGTTGTGAATCAGAGATGGGGAATCAAGGCGGGGAATCAGAGGCAGGGAATCAGACGCGGGGAATCAGAGGCGGGGATTCAGAGCTGGGGAATCAGAGGCGGGGAATCAGAGTTGGGGAATCAGAGGCGGGGAATCAGTTATGGGGAATCAGAGGCGGGGAATCAGAGGCCGGGAATCAGATGTGGGGAAACAGAGGCGGGGAATCCGAGGCGGGGAAACAGAGGCGGGGAATCAGATATGGGGAATCAGAGGTGGGGAATCAGAGGTTGGGAATCAGAGGCAGGGAATCAGAGGCTTGGAATCAGATGCAGGGTATCAGATGCGGGGAATCAGAGGCGGGGAATCAGAGCTGGGGAATCAGAGGTGGGGAATCAGAGGTGGGGACTTAGATATTGGGAAACAGAGGCGGGGAATCAGAGGCGGGGAAACAGAGGCGGGGAATCAGATATGGGGAATCAGAGGTGGGGAATCAGAGGCAGGGAATCAGATGTGCGGAATCAGAGATTGGGAATCAGAGGCAGGGAATCAGAATCAGAAGCAGGGAATCAGAGGCCGGGAATCAGAGGCCGGAATCAGATGCTGGGAATCAGAGGCCTGGAATCAGAGGCGGGGAATCAGAGGCAG
Source organism: Narcine bancroftii (assembly GCF_036971445.1). Lineage (NCBI taxonomy): Eukaryota > Metazoa > Chordata > Chondrichthyes > Torpediniformes > Narcinidae > Narcine > Narcine bancroftii. The sequence goes on from NC_091470.1 coordinate 265,385,496, forward strand.
GGAATCAGATGCGGGGAATCAGAGGCGGGGAATCAGAGCTGGGGAATCAGAGGCGGGGTATTAGAGTTGGGGAATCAGAGGTGGGGAATCAGATATGGGGAAACAGAGGTGGGGAATCAGAGGCGGGGAAACAGAGGCAGGGAATCAGATATGTGGAATCAGAGGTGGGGCATCAGAGGTTGTGAATCACAGATGGGGAATCAGAGGCGGGGAATCAGAGGCAGGGAATCAGACGCGGGGAATCAGAGGCGGGGATTCAGAGCTGGGGAATCAGAAGCGGGGAATCAGAGTTGGGGAATCAGAGGCGGGGAATCAGATATGGGGAATCAGAGGCAGGGAATCAGAGGCGGGGAATCAGAGGCAGGGAATCAGACGCGGGGAATCTGAGGCGGGGAATCATAGCTGGGGAATCAGAGGTGGGGAATCAGAGTTGGGGAATCAGAGTCAGGGAATTGGATGTGCGGAATCAGAGAGGGGGAATCAGAGGTGGGGAATCAGAGGAGGTGAATCAGAGATGGGGAATCAGAGGCGGGGAATCAGAGGCAGGAAATAAGACACGGGGATTCAGAGGCTGGGAATCAGACGGGGGGAATCAAAGGCGGGGAATCAGAGCTGGGGAATCTGAGGCAGGGAATCAGAGTTGGGGATTCATAGGCGGGGAATCAGATATGGGGAAACAGAGGCGGGGAATCACTGGCGGGCAAACAGAGGCGGGGAATTAGATATGGGTAATCAGAGGTAGGGAATCAGAGGTGGTGAATCAGTGATGGGGAATCACAGGCGGGGAATCAGAGGCAGGGAATAGAACGCGGGGAATCAGAGGCAGGGAATCAGAGCTGGGGAATCAGAGGAGGGGATTCATAGTTGGGAATCAGAGGCGGGAATCAGATACGGGGAAACAGAGGCGGGGAATCAGATATGGGGAATCAGATGTGGGGAATCAGAGATTGGGAATCAGATGTGCGGAATCAGAGATGGGGAATCAGAGGCAGGGAATCAGAATCAGAAGCAGGGAATCAGAGGCCGGGAATCAGAGGCCGGAATCAGATGCTGGGAATCAGAGGCCTGGAATCAGAGGCGGGGAATCAGAGGCAGGGAATCAGATGCGGGGAATCAGAGGCGGGGAATCAGAGCTGGGGAATCAGAGGCGGGGTATTAGAGTTGGGGAATCAGAGGCGGGGAATCAGATATGGGGAAACAGAGGTGGGGAATCAGAGGCGGGGAAACAGAGGCAGGGAATCAGATATGGGGAATCAGAGGTGGGGAATCAGAGATGGGGAATCAGAGGTGGTGAATCAGAGATGGGGAATCAGAGGCGGGGAATCAGAGGCAGGAAATCAGACACGGGGATTCAGAGGTTGGGAATCAGACGGGGGGATTCAAAGGCGGGGAATCAGAGCTGGGGAATCAGAGGCAGGGAATCAGAGGCGGGGAATCAGATATGGGGAATCAGAGGCTGGGATTCAGAGGCGGGGAATCAGAGGCAGTGAATCAGACACGGGGAATCAGAGGTGGGGAATCAGAGATGGGGAATCAGAGGCGGTGAATCAGAGATGGGGAATCAGAGGCGGGGAATCAGAGGCAGGAAATCAGACACGGGGATTCAGAGTCTGGGAATCAGATGGGGGGAATCAAAGGCGGGGAATCAGAGCTGGGGAATCAGAGGCAGGGAATCAGAGGCGGGGAATCAGAGGCAGGGAATCAGACACGGGGAATCAGAGGTGGGGAATCAGAGATGGGGAATCAGAGGCGGGGAATCAGAGGCAGGGAATCAGACGCGGGGAATCTGAGGCGGGGAATCAGAGCTGGGGAATCAGAGGCAGGGAATCAGAATCAGAAGCGGGGAATCAGAGGCCGGGAATCAGAGGCCGGGAATCAGATGCTGGGAATAAGAGGCCGGGAATCAGAGGTGGGGAATCAGAGTCCGGGAATCAGAGGTGGGGATTCAGAGGCGGGGAATGAGATATGGAGAATCAGAGGCGGGGAATCAGAGGCCGGGAAACAGAGGTGGGGAATCAGATATGGGGAATCAGAGGTGGCGAATCAGAGGCGGTGAATCAGAGATGGGGAATCAGAGGCGGGGAATCAGAGGCAGGGAATCAGATGCGGGGAATCAGAGGCGGGGAATCAGAGCTGGCGAATCAGAGGCGGGGAATCAGAGGCGGGGAAACAGAGGCGGGGAATCAAATATAGGGAATCAGAGGTGGGGAATCAGAGGTTGTGAATCAGAGTTGGGGAATCAGAGGCAGGGAATCAGATATTGGGAATCAGAGGCGGGGAATCAGAGGCGGGGAAACAGAGGCGGGGAATCAGATATGGGGAATCAGAGGTGGGGAATCAGGGGCAGGGATTCAGTGTCAGGGAATCAGAGGCGGGGAATCAGAGACAGGGAATCAGAGGCAGGGAATCAGACACGGGGAATCAGAGGCGGGGAATCAGAGATGGGGAATCAGAGGCGGGGAATCAGAGGCAGGGAATCGGACGCCGGGAATCAGAGTCGGGGAATCAGAGCTGGGGAATCAGAGGCGGGGATTTAGAGTTGGGGAATCAGAGGCGGGGATTAAGATATGGGGAAATAGAGGCGGGGAATCAGATATGGGGAATCAGAGGTGTGGAATCAGAGGTTGGGAATCAGAGGAAGGGAATCAGAGTCGGGGAAACAGAGGCGGGGAATCAGATATGTGGAATCAGAGGTGGCGAATCAAAGGCGGTGAAACAGAGATGGGTAATCAGGGCAGGGAATCAGAGGCAGGGAATCAAACACGGGGAATCAGAGCTGGGGAATCAGAGGCGGGGAATCAGAGTTGGGAATCAGAGGCGGGGAATCAGAGGCGGCGAAACAGAGGCGGGGAATCTGATATGGGGAATCAGAGGTGGGGAATCAGAGGTTGGGAATCAGAGGCAGGGAATCGGAGATGGGGAATCAGAGGCAGGGAATCAGAGGCGGGGAATCAGAGGCGGGGAATCAGAGGCCGGGAATCAGATATGGGGAAACTGAGGCGGGGAATCCGAGGCGGGGAAACAGAGGCGGGGAATCAGATATGGGGAATCAGAGGTGGGGAATCAGAGGTTGGGAATCAGAGGCAGGGAATCAAATGCTTGGAATCAGATGCAGGGAATCAGATGCGGGGAATCAGAGGCGGGGAATCAGAGCTGGGGAATCAGAGGTGGGGAATCAGATTTGGGGAATCAGAGGTGGGGACTTAGATATTGGGAAACAGAGGCGGGGAATCAGAGGCGGGGAAACAGAGGCGGGGAATCAGATATGGGGAATCAGAGGTGGGGAATCAGAGGCAGGGAATCAGATGTGCGGAATCAGAGATGGGGAATCAGAGGCAGGGAATCAGAATCAGAAGCAGGGAATCAGAGGCCGGGAATCAGAGGCCGGAATCAGATGATGGGAATCAGAGGCCTGGAATCAGAGGCGGGGGATCAGAGGCAGGGAATCAGATGCGGGGAATCAGAGGCGGGGAATCAGAGCTGGGGAATCAGAGGCGGGGTATTAGAGTTGGGGAATCAGAGGCGGGGAATCAGATATGGGGAAACATAGGTAGGGAATCAGAGGCGGGGAAGCAGAGGCAGGGAATCAGATATGGGGAATCAGAGGCGGGGAATCAGAGGTGGGGAATCATAGGCAGGGAATCGGATGTGCGGAATCAGAGATGGGGAATCAGAGGCCGGGAATCAGAGGTGGTGAATCAGAGATGGGGAATCAGAGGCAGGGAATCAGAGGCAGGGTATCAGACGCGGGGAATCAGAGGTGGGCAATCAGAGGCGGGGAATCAGATATGGGGAATCAGAGGCGGGGAATCAGAGGCGGGGAAACAGAGGCGGGGAATCAGATATGGGGAATCAGAGGTGGGGCATCAGAGGTTGTGAATCACAGATGGGGAATCAGAGGCGGGGAATCAGAGGCAGGGAATCAGACGCGGGGAATCAGAGGCAGGGATTCAGAGCTGGGGAATCAGAAGCGGGGAATCAGAGTTGGGGAATCAGAGGCGGGGAATCAGATATGGGGAATCAGAGGCAGGGAATCAGAGGCGGGGAATCAGAGGCAGGGAATCAGACGCGGGGAATCTGAGGCGGGGAATCAGAGCTGGGGAATCAGAAGTGGGGAATCAGAGTTGGGGAATCAGAGGCAGGGAATTGGATGTGCGGAATCAGAGATGGGGAATCAGAGGTGGGGAATCAGAGGTGGTGAATCAGAGATGGGGAATCAGAGGCGGGGTATCAGAGGCAGGAAATCAGACACGGGGATTCAGAGGCTGGGAATCAGACGTGGGGAATCAAAGGCGGGGAATCAGAGCTGGGGAATCTGAGGCAGGGAATCAGAGTTGGGGATTCAGAGGCGGGGAATCAGATATGGGGAAACAGAGGCGGGGAATCAGAGGAGGGCAAACAGAGGCGGGGAATTAGATATGGGGAATCAGAGGTAGGGAATCAGAGGTGGTGAATCAGTGATGGGGAATCACAGGCGGGGAATCAGAGGCAGGGAATAGAACACGGGGAATCAGAGGCAGGGAATCAGAGCTAGGGAATCAGAGGCAGGGAATCATAGTTGGGAATCAGAGGCGGGAATCAGATATGGGGAAACAGAGGCGGGGAATCAGAGGCGGGGAAACAGAGGCGGGGAATCAGATATGGGGAATCGGATGCAGGGAATCAGAGGCGGGGAATCAGAGCTGGGGAATCAGAGGCGGGGAATCAGAGTTGGGGCATCAGAGGTGGGGAATTAGATATAGGAAAACAGAGGCGGGGAATCAGAGGCGAGGAAACAGAGGCGGGGAATCAGATATGGGGAATCAGAGGTGGGGAATCAGAGGCAGGGAATCAGATGTGCGGAATCAGAGATGGGGAATCAGAGGCAGGGAATCAGAAGCGGGGAATCAGAGGCCGGGAATCAGAGGCCGGGAATCAGATGCTGGGAATAAGAGGCCGGGAATCAGAGGAGGGGAATCAGAGTCCGGGAATCAGAGATGGGGATTCAGAGGCGGGGAATGAGATATGGAGAATCAGAGGCGGGGAATCAGAGGCGGGGAAACAGAGGCGGGGAATCAGATATGGGGAATCAGAGGTGGCGAATCAAAGGCGGTGAATCAGAGATGGGGAATCAGAGGCGGGGAATCAGAGGCAGGGAATCAGATGCGGGGAATCAGAGGCGGGGAATCAGAGCTGGCGAATCAGAGGCTGGGAATCAGAGGTGGGCAATCAGAGGCGGGGAATCAGATATGGGGAATCAGAGGCGGGGAATCAGAGGCGGGGAAACAGAGGCGGGGAATCAAATATAGGGAATCAGAGGTGGGGAATCAGATGTTGTGAATCAGAGATGGGGAATCAAGGCGGGGAATCAGAGGCAGAGAATCAGACGCGGGGAATCAGAGGCGGGGATTCAGAGCTGGGGAATCAGAGGCGGGGAATCAGAGTTGGGGAATCAGAGGCAGGGAATCAGATATGGGGAATCAGAGGCGGGGAATCAGAGGCCGGGAATCAGATGTGGGGAAACAGAGGCGGGGAATCCGAGGCGGGGAAACAGAGGCGGGGAATCAGATATGGGGAATCAGAGGTGGGGAATCAGAGGTTGGGAATCAGAGGCAGGGAATCAGAGGCTTGGAATCAGATGCAGGGTATCAGATGCGGGGAATCAGAGGGGGGAATCAGAGCTGGGGAATCAGAGGTGGGGAATCAGATTTGGGGAATCAGAGGTGGGGACTTAGATATTGGGAAACAGAGGCGGGGAATCAGAGGCGGGGAAACAGAGGCGGGGAATCAGATATGGGGAATCAGAGGTGGGGAATCAGAGGCAGGGAATCAGATGTGCGGAATCAGAGATTGGGAATCAGAGGCAGGGAATCAGAATCAGAAGCAGGGAATCAGAGGCCGGGAATCAGAGGCCGGAATCAGATGCTGGGAATCAGAGGCCTGGAATCAGAGGCGGGGAATCAGAGGCAGGGAATCAGATGCGGGGAATCAGAGGCGGGGAATCAGAGCTGGGGAATCAGAGGCGGGGTATTAGAGTTGGGGAATCAGAGGTGGGGAATCAGATATGGGGAAACAGAGGTGGGGAATCAGAGGCGGGGAAACAGAGGCAGGGAATCAGATATGGGGAATCAGAGGTGGGGCATCAGAGGTTGTGAATCATAGATGGGGAATCAGAGGCGGGGAATCAGAGGCAGGGAATCAGACGCGGGGAATCTGAGGCGGGGATTCAGAGCTGGAGAATCAGAAGCGGGGAATCAGAGTTGGGGAATCAGAGGCGGGGAAACAGATATGGGGAATCAGAGGCAGGGAATCAGAGGCGGGGAATCAGAGGCAGGGATTCAGACGCGGGGAATCTGAGGCGGGGAATCATAGCTGGGGAATCAGAGGTGGGGAATCAGAGTTGGGGAATCAGAGGCAGGGAATTGGATGTGCGGAATCAGAGAGGGGGAATCAGAGGTGGGGAATCAGAGGAGGTGAATCAGAGATGGGGAATCAGAGGCGGGGAATCAGAGGCAGGAAATCAGACACGGGGATTCAGAGGCTGGGAATCAGACGGGGGGAATCAAAGGCGGGGAATCAGAGCTGGGGAATCTGAGGCAGGGAATCAGAGTTGGGGAATCAGAGGCGGGGAATCAGATATGGGGAAACAGAGGCGGGGAATCAGAGGCGGGCAAACAGAGGCGGGGAATTAGATATGGGTAATCAGAGGTAGGGAATCAGAGGTGGTGAATCAGTGATGGGGAATCACAGGCGGGGAATCAGAGGCAGGGAATAGAACGCGGGGAATCAGAGGCAGGGAATCAGAGCTGGGGAATCAGAGGAGGGGATTCATAGTTGGGAATCAGAGGCGGGAATCAGATACGGGGAAACAGAGGCGGGGAATCAGATATGGGGAATCAGATGTGGGGAATCAGAGGTTGGGAATCAGATGTGCGGAATCAGAGATGGGGAATCAGAGGCAGGGAATCAGAATCAGAAGCAGGGAATCAGAGGCCGGGAATCAGAGGCCGGAATCAGATGCTGGGAATCAGAGTCCTGGAATCAGAGGCGGGGAATCAGAGGCAGGGAATCAGATGCGGTGAATCAGAGGCGGGGAATCAGAGCTGGGGAATCAGAGGCGGGGTATTAGAGTTGGGGAATCAGAGACGGGGAATCAGATATGGGGAAACAGAGGTGGGGAATCAGAGGCGGGGAAACAGAGGCAGGGAATCAGATATGGGGAATCAGAGGTGGGGAATCAGAGATGGGGAATCAGAGGCGGTGAATCAGAGATGGGGAATCAGAGGCGGGGAATCAGAGGCAGGAAATCAGACACGGGGATTCAGAGGTTGGGAATCAGACGGGGGGAATCAAAGGCGGGGAATCAGAGCTGGGGAATCAGAGGCAGGGAATCAGAGTCGGGGAATCAGATATGGGGAATCAGAGGCTGGGATTCAGAGGCGGGGAATCAGAGGCAGGGAATCAGACACGGGGAATCAGAGGTGGGGAATCAGAGATGGGGAATCAGAGGCGGTGAATCAGAGATGGGGAATCAGAGGCGGGGAATCAGAGGCAGGAAATCAGACACGGGGATTCAGAGTCTGGGAATCAGATGGGGGGAATCAAAGGCGGGGAATCAGAGCTGGGGAATCAGAGATGGGGAATCAGAGGCGGGGAATCAGAGGCAGGGAATCGAATGCCGGGAATCAGAGTCGGGGAATCAGAGCTGGGGAATCAGAGGCGGGGAATCAGAGTTGGGGAATCAGAGGCGGGGAATCAGATATGGGGAAATAGAGGCGGGGAATCAGATATGGGGAATCAGAGGTGTGGAATCAGAGGTTGGGAATCAGAGGCAGGGAATCAGAGTCGGGGAAACAGAGGCGGGGAATCAGATATGGGGAATCAGAGGTGGCGAATCAAAGGCGGTGAAACAGAGATGGGGAAACAGGGCAGGGAATCAGAGGCAGGGAATCAAACACGGGGAATCAGAGCTGGGGAATCAGAGGCGGGGAATCAGATTTGGGAATCAGAGGCGGGGAATCAGAGGCGGGGAAACAGAGTCGGGGAATCAGATATGGGGAATCAGAGGCGGGGAATCCGAGGTTGGGAATCAGAGGCAGGGAATCAGAGGCGGAAAATCAGAGGCGGGGAATCAGAGGAAGGGAATCAGATGTGCGGAATCGGAGATGGGGAATCAGAGGCAGGGAATCAGAGGCAGGGAATCAGAGGCGGGGAATCAGAGGCAGGGAATCCGATGTGCGGAATTGGAGATGGGGAATCAGAGGCAGGGAATCAGAGGCGGGGAATCAGAGGCGGAGAATCAGAGGCCGGGAATCAGATATGGGGAAACAGAGGCGGGGAATCAGAGGCGGGGAAACAGAGGCGGGGAATCAGATATGGGGAATCAGAGGTGGGGAATCAGAGGTTGGGAATCAGAGGCAGGGAATCAGAGGCTGGGAATCAGATGCAGGGAATCAGATGCGGGGAATCAGAGGCGGGGAATCAGAGCTGGGGAATCAGAGGTGGGGAATCAGAGTTGGGGAATCAGAGTCGGGGACTTAGATATGGGGAAACAGAGGCGGGGAATTAGAGGCTGGGAAACAGACGCGGGGAATCAGAGGCGGGGATTCAGAGCTGGGGAATCAGAGGCGGGGAATCAGAGTTGGGGGATCAGAGGCGGGGAATCAGATATGGGGAATCAGAGGCGGGGAATCAGAGGCGGGGAAACAGAGGCACGGAATCAGATATGGGGAATCAGAGCTGGGGTATCAGGGGCAGGGAATCAGTGGCAGGGAATCAGAGGCGGGGAAACAGAGGCGGGGAATCAGAGGCAGGGAATCAGAAACGGGGAATCAGATATGGGGAAACAGAGGCGGGGAATCAGAGGCGGGCAAACAGAGGAGGGGAATTAGATATGGGGAATCAGAGGTGGGGAATCAGAGGTGGTGAATCAGAGATGGGGAATCACAGGCGGGGAATTAGAGGCAGGGAATAGAACGCGGGGAATCAGAGGCGGGGAATCAGAGCTGGGGAATCAGAGGCGGGGAATCATAGTTGGGAATCAGAGGCAGGGAATCAGATATGGGGAAACAGAGGCGGGGAATCAAAGGCGGGGAAACAGAGGCGGGGAATCAGATATGGGGAATCGGATGCGGGGAATCAGAGGTGGGGAATAGGAGCTGGGGAATCAGAGGCGGGGTATCAGAGGCAGGGAATGGGACTCCGGGAATCAGAGTCGGGGAATCAGAGATAGTGAATCAGAGGCGGGGAATCAGAGGCAGGGAATCGGATGCCGGGAATCAGAGGCGGGGAATCAGAGCTGGGGAATCAGAGGCGGGGAATCAGAGTTGGGGAATCAGAGGCGGGGAATAAGATATGGGGAAATAGAGGCGGGGAATCAGATATGGGGAATCAGAGGTGTGGAATCAGAGGTTGGGAATCAGAGGCAGGGAATCAGAGTCGGGGAATCAGATATGGGGAATCAGAGGTGGCGAATCAGATATGGGGAATCAGAGGCAGGGAATCAGAGGCGGGGAAACAGAGGCGGGGAATCAGATATGGGGAATCGGATGCTTGGAATCAGAGGAGGGGAATCAGAGCTGGGGAATCAGAGGCGGGGAAACAGAGGCGGGGAATCAGATATGAGGAATCAGAGGTGGGGAATCAGAGGCAGGGATTCAGATGTGCTGAATCAGAGATGGGGAATCAGAGGCAGGGAATCAGAATCGGAAGCGGGGAATCAGAGGCCGGGAATCAGAGGCCGGGAATCAGATGCTGGGAATAAGAGGCCGGGAATCAGAGGTGGGGAATCATAGTCCGGGAATCAGAGATGGGGATTCAGAGGCGGGGAATGAGATATGGAGAATCAGAGGTGGGGAATCAGAGGCCGGGAAACAGAGGTGGGGAATCAGATATGGGGAATCAGAGGTGGCGAATCAGAGGGGGTGAATCAGAGATGGGGAATCAGAGGCGGGGAATCAGAGGCAGGGAATCAGATGCGGGGAATCAGAGGCGGGGAATCAGAGCTGGCGAATCAGAGGCGGGGAATCAGAGGTGGGCAATCAGAGGCGGGGAATCAGATATGGGGAATCAGAGGCGGGGAATCAGAGGCGGGGAAACAGAGGTGGGGAATCAAATATAGGGAATCAGAGGTGGGGAATCAGAGGTTGTGAATCAGAGATGGGGAATCAAGGCGGGGAATCAGAGGCAGGGAATCAGACACGGGGAATCAGAGGCGGGGATTCAGAGCTGGGGAATCAGAGGCGGGGAATCAGAGTTGGGGAATCAGAGGCAGGGAATCAGATATGGGGAATCAGAGGCGGGGAATCAGAGGCGGGGAAACAGAGGCGGGGAATCAGATATGGGGAATCAGAGGTGGGGAATCAGGGGCAGGGATTCAGTGTCAGGGAATCAGAGGCGGGGAATCAGAGGCGGGGAATCAGAGGCAGGGAATCAGACACGGGGAATCAGAGGCGGGGAATCAGAGATGGGGAATCAGAGGCGGGGAATCAGAGGCAGGGAATCGGACGCCGGGAATCAGAGTCGGGGAATCACAGCTGGGGAATCAGAGGCGGGGAATTAGAGTTGGGGAATCAGAGGCGGGGATTCAGATATGGGGAAATAGAGGCGGGGAATCAGATATGGGGAATCAGAGGTGTGGAATCAGAGGTTGGGAATCAGAGGAAGGGAATCAGAGTCGGGGAAACAGAGGCGGGGAATCAGATATGTGGAATCAGAGGTGGCGAATCAAAGGCGGTGAAACAGAGATGGGTAATCAGGGCAGGGAATCAGAGGCAGGGAATCAAACACGGGGAATCAGAGCTGGGGAATCAGAGGTGGGGAATCAGAGGTTGGGAATCAGAGGCAGGGAATCGGAGATGGGGAATCAGAGGCAGGGAATCAGAGGCGGGGAATCAGAGGCGGGGAATCAGAGGCCGGGAATCAGATATGGGGAAACTGAGGCGGGGAATCCGAGGCGGGGAAACAGAGGCGGGGAATCAGATATGGGGAATCAGAGGTGGGGAATCAGAGGTTGGGAATCAGAGGCAGGGAATCAGAGGCTTGGAATCAGATTCAGGGAATCAGATGCGCGGAATCAGAGGCGGGGAATCAGAGCTTGGGAATCAGAGGTGGGGAATCAGATTTGGGGAATCAGAGGTGGGGACTTAGATATTGGGAAACAGATGCGGGGAATCAGAGGCGGGGAAACAGAGGCGGGGAATCAGATATGGGGAATCAGAGGTGGGGAATCAGAGGCAGGGAATCAGATGTGCGGAATCAGAGATGGGGAATCAGAGGCAGGGAATCAGAATCAGAAGCAGGGAATCAGAGGCCGGGAATCAGAGGCCGGAATCAGATGATGGGAATCAGAGGCCTGGAATCAGAGGCGGGGGATCAGAGGCAGGGAATCAGATGCGGGGAATGAGAGGCGGGGAATCAGAGCTGGGGAATCAGAGGCGGAGTATTAGAGTTGGGGAATCAGAGGCGGGGAATCAGATATGGGGAAACAGAGGTAGGGAATCAGAGGCGGGGAAACAGAGGCAGGGAATCAGATATGGGGAATCAGAGGCGGGGAATCAGAGGTGGGGAATCATAGGCAGGGAATCGGATGTGCGGAATCAGAGATGGGGAATCAGAGGCCGGGAATCAGAGGTGGTGAATCAGAGATGGGGAATCAGAGGCGGGGAATCAGAGGCAGGGTATCAGACGCGGGGAATCAGAGGTGGGCAATCAGAGGCGGGGAATCAGATATGGGGAATCAGAGGCGGGGAATCAGAGGCGGGGAAACAGAGGCGGGGAATCAGATATGGGGAATCAGAGGTGGGGCATCAGAGGTTGTGAATCACAGATGGGGAATCAGAGGCGGGGAATCAGAGGCAGGGAATCAGACGCGGGGAATCAGAGGCGGGGATTCAGAGCTGGGGAATCAGAAGCGGGGAATCAGAGTTGGGGAATCAGAGGCGGGGAATCAGATATGGGGAATCAGAGGCAGGGAATCAGAGGCGGGGAATCAGAGGCAGGGAATCAGACGCGGGGAATCTGAGGCGGGGAATCAGAGCTGGGGAATCAGAGGTGGGGAATCAGAGTTGGGGAATCAGAGGCAGGGAATTGGATGTGCGGAATCAGAGATGGGGAATCAGAGGTGGGGAATCAGAGGTGGTGAATCAGAGATGGGGAATCAGAGGCGGGGAATCAGAGGCAGGAAATCAGACACGGGGATTCAGAGGCTGGGAATCAGACGGGGGGAATCAAAGGCGGGGAATCAGAGCTGGGGAATCTGAGGCAGGGAATCAGAGTTGGGGATTCAGAGGCGGGGAATCAGATATGGGGAAACAGAGGCGGGGAATCAGAGGCGGGCAAACAGAGGCGGGGAATTAGATATGGGGAATCAGAGGTAGGGAATCAGAGGTGGTGAATCAGTGATGGGGAATCACAGGCGGGGAATCAGAGGCAGGGAATAGAACGCGGGGAATCAGAGGCAGGGAATCAGAGCTAGGGAATCAGAGGCGGGGAATCATAGTTGGGAATCAGAGGCGGGAATCAGATATGGGGAAACAGAGGCGGGGAATCAGAGGCGGGGAAACAGAGGCGGGGAATCAGATATGGGGAATCGGATGCAGGGAATCAGAGGCGGGGAATCAGAGCTGGGGAATCAGAGGCGGGGAATCAGAGTTGGGGCATCAGAGGTGGGGAATTAGATATAGGGAAACAGAGGCGGGGAATCAGAGGCGGGGAAACAGAGGCGGGGAATCAGATATGGGGAATCAGAGGTGGGGAATCAGAGGCAGGGAATCAGATGTGCGGAATCAGAGATGGGGAATCAGAGGCAGGGAATCAGAAGTGGGGAATCAGAGGCCGGGAATCAGAGGCCGGGAATCAGATGCTGGGAATAAGAGGCCGGGAATCAGAGGAGGGGAATCAGAGTCAGGGAATCAGAGATGGGGATTCAGAGGCGGGGAATGAGATATGGAGAATCAGAGGCGGGGAATCAGAGGCGGGGAAACAGAGGCGGGGAATCAGATATGGGGAATCAGAGGTGGCGAATCAAAGGCGGTGAATCAGAGATGGGGAATCAGAGGCGGGGAATCAGAGGCAGGGAATCAGATGCGGGGAATCAGAGGCGGGGAATCAGAGCTGGCGAATCAGAGGCTGGGAATCAGAGGTGGGCAATCAGAGGCGGGGAATCAGATATGGGGAATCAGAGGCGGGGAATCAGAGGCGGGGAAACAGAGGCGGGGAATCAAATATAGGGAATCAGAGGTGGGGAATCAGAGGTTGTGAATCAGAGATGGGGAATCAAGGCGGGGAATCAGAGGCAGGGAATCAGACGCGGGGAATCAGAGGCGGGGATTCAGAGCTGGGGAATCAGAGGCGGGGAATCAGAGTTGGGGAATCAGAGGTGGGGAATCAGTTATGGGGAATCAGAGGCGGGGAATCAGAGGCCGGGAATCAGATGTGGGGAAACAGAGGCGGGGAATCCGAGGCGGGGAAACAGAGGCGGGGAATCAGATATGGGGAATCAGAGGTGGGGAATCAGAGGTTGGGAATCAGAGGCAGGGAATCAGAGGCTTGGAATCAGATGCAGGGTATCAGATGCGGGGAATCAGAGGCGGGGAATCAGAGCTGGGGAATCAGAGGTGGGGAATCAGATTTGGGGAATCAGAGGTGGGGACTTAGATATTGGGAAACAGAGGCGGGGAATCAGAGGCGGGGAAACAGAGGCGGGGAATCAGATATGGGGAATCAGAGGTGGGGAATCAGAGGCAGGGAATCAGATGTGCGGAATCAGAGATTGGGAATCAGAGGCAGGGAATCAGAATCAGAAGCAGGGAATCAGAGGCCGGGAATCAGAGGCCGGAATCAGATGCTGGGAATCAGAGGCCTGGAATCAGAGGCGGGGAATCAGAGGCAGGGAATCAGATGCGGGGAATCAGAGGCGGGGAATCAGAGCTGGGGAATCAGAGGCGGGGTATTAGAGTTGGGGAATCAGAGGTGGGGAATCAGATATGGGGAAACAGAGGTGGGGAATCAGAGGCGGGGAAACAGAGGCAGGGAATCAGATATGGGGAATCAGAGGTGGGGCATCAGAGGTTGTGAATCACAGATGGGGAATCAGAGGCGGGGAATCAGAGGCAGGGAATCAGACGCGGGGAATCAGAGACGGGGATTCAGAGCTGGGGAATCAGAAGCGGGGAATCAGAGTTGGGGAATCAGAGGCGGGGAATCAGATATGGGGAATCAGAGGCAGGGAATCAGAGGCGGGGAATCAGAGGCAGGGAATCAGACGCGGGGAATCTGAGGCGGGGAATCATAGCTGGGGAATCAGAGGTGGGGAATCAGAGTTGGGGAATCAGAGTCAGGGAATTGGATGTGCGGAATCAGAGAGGGGGAATCAGAGGTGGGGAATCAGAGGAGGTGAATCAGAGATGGGGAATCAGAGGCGGGGAATCAGAGGCAGGAAATAAGACACGGGGATTCAGAGGCTGGGAATCAGACGGGGGGAATCAAAGGCGGGGAATCAGAGCTGGGGAATCTGAGGCAGGGAATCAGAGTTGGGGATTCAGAGGCGGGGAATCAGATATGGGGAAACAGAGGCGGGGAATCACAGGCGGGCAAACAGAGGCGGGGAATTAGATATGGGTAATCAGAGGTAGGGAATCAGAGGTGGTGAATCAGTGATGGGGAATCACAGGCGGGGAATCAGAGGCAGGGAATAGAACGCGGGGAATCAGAGGCAGGGAATCAGAGCTAGGGAATCAGAGGCGGGGAATCATAGTTGGGAATCAGAGGCGGGAATCAGATATGGGGAAACAGAGGCGGGGAATCAGAGGCGGGGAAACAGAGGCGGGGAATCAGATATGGGGAATCGGATGCAGGGAATCAGAGGCGGGGAATCAGAGCTGGGGAATCAGAGGCGGGGAATCAGAGTTGGGGCATCAGAGGTGGGGAATTAGATATAGGGAAACAGAGGCGGGGAATCAGAGGCGGGGAAACAGAGGCGGGGAATCAGATATGGGGAATCAGAGGTGGGGAATCAGAGGCAGGGAATCAGATGTGCGGAATCAGAGATGGGGAATCAGAGGCAGGGAATCAGAAGCGGGGAATCAGAGGCCGGGAATCAGAGGCCGGGAATCAGATGCTGGGAATAAGAGGCCGGGAATCAGAGGAGGGGAATCAGAGTCCGGGAATCAGAGATGGGGATTCAGAGGCGGGGAATGAGATATGGAGAATCAGAGGCGGGGAATCAGAGGCGGGGAAACAGAGGCGGGGAATCAGATATGGGGAATCAGAGGTGGCGAATCAAAGGCGGTGAATCAGAGATGGGGAATCAGAGGCGGGGAATCAGAGGCAGGGAATCAGATGCGGGGAATCAGAGGCGGGGAATCAGAGCTGGCGAATCAGAGGCTGGGAATCAGAGGTGGGCAATCAGAGGCGGGGAATCAGATATGGGGAATCAGAGGCGGGGAATCAGAGGCGGGGAAACAGAGGCGGGGAATCAAATATAGGGAATCAGAGGTGGGGAATCAGAGGTTGTGAATCAGAGATGGGGAATCAAGGCGGGGAATCAGAGGCAGGGAATCAGAAGCGGGGAATCAGAGGCGGGGATTCAGAGCTGGGGAATCAGAGGCGGGGAATCAGAGTTGGGGAATCAGAGGCGGGGAATCAGTTATGGGGAATCAGAGGCGGGGAATCAGAGGCCGGGAATCAGATGTGGGGAAACAGAGGCGGGGAATCCGAGGCGGGGAAACAGAGGCGGGGAATCAGATATGGGGAATCAGAGGTGGGGAATCAGAGGTTGGGAATCAGAGGCAGGGAATCAGAGGCTTGGAATCAGATGCAGGGTATCAGATGCGGGGAGTCAGAGGCGGGGAATCAGAGCTGGGGAATCAGAGGTGGGGAATCAGATTTGGGGAATCAGAGGTGGGGACTTAGATATTGGGAAACAGAGGCGGGGAATCAGAGGCGGGGAAACAGAGGCGGGGAATCAGATATGGGGAATCAGAGGTGGGGAATCAGAGGCAGGGAATCAGATGTGCGGAATCAGAGATTGGGAATCAGAGGCAGGGAATCAGAATCAGAAGCAGGGAATCAGAGGCCGGGAATCAGAGGCCGGAATCAGATGCTGGGAATCAGACACGGGGAATCAGAGGTGGGGAATCAGAGATGGGGAATCAGAGGCGGTGAATCAGAGATGGGGAATCAGAGGCGGGGAATCAGAGGCAGGAAATCAGACACGGGGATTCAGAGTCTGGGAATCAGATGGGGGGAATCAAAGGCGGGGAATCAGAGCTGGGGAATCAGAGATGGGGAATCAGAGGCGGGGAATCAGAGGCAGGGAATCGAATGCCGGGAATCAGAGTCGGGGAATCAGAGCTGGGGAATCAGAGGCGGGGAATCAGAGTTGGGGAATCAGAGGCGGGGAATCAGATATGGGGAAATAGAGGCGGGGAATCAGATATGGGGAATCAGAGGTGTGGAATCAGAGGTTGGGAATCAGAGGCAGGGAATCAGAGTCGGGGAAACAGAGGCGGGGAATCAGATATGGGGAATCAGAGGTGGCGAATCAAAGGCGGTGAAACAGAGATGGGGAAACAGGGCAGGGAATCAGAGGCAGGGAATCAAACACGGGGAATCAGAGCTGGGGAATCAGAGGCGGGGAATCAGATTTGGGAATCAGAGGCGGGGAATCAGAGGCGGGGAAACAGAGTCGGGGAATCAGATATGGGGAATCAGAGGCGGGGAATCCGAGGTTGGGAATCAGAGGCAGGGAATCAGAGGCGGAAAATCAGAGGCGGGGAATCAGAGGAAGGGAATCAGATGTGCGGAATCGGAGATGGGGAATCAGAGGCAGGGAATCAGAGGCAGGGAATCAGAGGCGGGGAATCAGAGGCAGGGAATCCGATGTGCGGAATTGGAGATGGGGAATCAGAGGCAGGGAATCAGAGGCGGGGAATCAGAGGCGGAGAATCAGAGGCCGGGAATCAGATATGGGGAAACAGAGGCGGGGAATCAGAGGCGGGGAAACAGAGGCGGGGAATCAGATATGGGGAATCAGAGGTGGGGAATCAGAGGTTGGGAATCAGAGGCAGGGAATCAGAGGCTGGGAATCAGATGCAGGGAATCAGATGCGGGGAATCAGAGGCGGGGAATCAGAGCTGGGGAATCAGAGGTGGGGAATCAGAGTTGGGGAATCAGAGTCGGGGACTTAGATATGGGGAAACAGAGGCGGGGAATTAGAGGCGGGGAAACAGACGCGGGGAATCAGAGGCGGGGATTCAGAGCTGGGGAATCAGAGGCGGGGAATCAGAGTTGGGGGATCAGAGGCGGGGAATCAGATATGGGGAATCAGAGGCGGGGAATCAGAGGCGGGGAAACAGAGGCACGGAATCAGATATGGGGAATCAGAGCTGGGGTATCAGGGGCAGGGAATCAGTGGCAGGGAATCAGAGGCGGGGAAACAGAGGCGGGGAATCAGAGGCAGGGAATCAGAAACGGGGAATCAGATATGGGGAAACAGAGGCGGGGAATCAGAGGCGGGCAAACAGAGGCGGGGAATTAGATATGGGGAATCAGAGGTGGGGAATCAGAGGTGGTGAATCAGAGATGGGGAATCACAGGCGGGGAATTAGAGGCAGGGAATAGAACGCGGGGAATCAGAGGCGGGGAATCAGAGCTGGGGAATCAGAGGCGGGGAATCATAGTTGGGAATCAGAGGCAGGGAATCAGATATGGGGAAACAGAGGCGGGGAATCAAAGGCGGGGAAACAGAGGCGGGGAATCAGATATGGGGAATCGGATGCGGGGAATCAGAGGTGGGGAATAGGAGCTGGGGAATCAGAGGCGGGGTATCAGAGGCAGGGAATGGGACTCCGGGAATCAGAGTCGGGGAATCAGAGATAGTGAATCAGAGGCGGGGAATCAGAGGCAGGGAATCGGATGCCGGGAATCAGAGGCGGGGAATCAGAGCTGGGGAATCAGAGGCGGGGAATCAGAGTTGGGGAATCAGAGGCGGGGAATAAGATATGGGGAAATAGAGGCGGGGAATCAGATATGGGGAATCAGAGGTGTGGAATCAGAGGTTGGGAATCAGAGGCAGGGAATCAGAGTCGGGGAATCAGATATGGGGAATCAGAGGTGGCGAATCAGATATGGGGAATCAGAGGCAGGGAATCAGAGGCGGGGAAACAGAGGCGGGGAATCAGATATGGGGAATCGGATGCTTGGAATCAGAGGAGGGGAATCAGAGCTGGGGAATCAGAGGCGGGGAAACAGAGGCGGGGAATCAGATATGAGGAATCAGAGGTGGGGAATCAGAGGCAGGGATTCAGATGTGCTGAATCAGAGATGGGGAATCAGAGGCAGGGAATCAGAATCGGAAGCGGGGAATCAGAGGCCGGGAATCAGAGGCCGGGAATCAGATGCTGGGAATAAGAGGCCGGGAATCAGAGGTGGGGAATCATAGTCCGGGAATCAGAGATGGGGATTCAGAGGCGGGGAATGAGATATGGAGAATCAGAGGTGGGGAATCAGAGGCCGGGAAACAGAGGTGGGGAATCAGATATGGGGAATCAGAGGTGGCGAATCAGAGGGGGTGAATCAGAGATGGGGAATCAGAGGCGGGGAATCAGAGGCAGGGAATCAGATGCGGGGAATCAGAGGCGGGGAATCAGAGCTGGCGAATCAGAGGCGGGGAATCAGAGGTGGGCAATCAGAGGCGGGGAATCAGATATGGGGAATCAGAGGCGGGGAATCAGAGGCGGGGAAACAGAGGTGGGGAATCAAATATAGGGAATCAGAGGTGGGGAATCAGAGGTTGTGAATCAGAGATGGGGAATCAAGGCGGGGAATCAGAGGCAGGGAATCAGACACGGGGAATCAGAGGCGGGGATTCAGAGCTGGGGAATCAGAGGCGGGGAATCAGAGTTGGGGAATCAGAGGCAGGGAATCAGATATGGGGAATCAGAGGCGGGGAATCAGAGGCGGGGAAACAGAGGCGGGGAATCAGATATGGGGAATCAGAGGTGGGGAATCAGGGGCAGGGATTCAGTGTCAGGGAATCAGAGGCGGGGAATCAGAGGCGGGGAATCAGAGGCAGGGAATCAGACACGGGGAATCAGAGGCGGGGAATCAGAGATGGGGAATCAGAGGCGGGGAATCAGAGGCAGGGAATCGGACGCCGGGAATCAGAGTGGGGGAATCACAGCTGGGGAATCAGAGGCGGGGAATTAGAGTTGGGGAATCAGAGGCGGGGATTCAGATATGGGGAAATAGAGGCGGGGAATCAGATATGGGGAATCAGAGGTGTGGAATCAGAGGTTGGGAATCAGAGGAAGGGAATCAGAGTCGGGGAAACAGAGGCGGGGAATCAGATATGTGGAATCAGAGGTGGCGAATCAAAGGCGGTGAAACAGAGATGGGTAATCAGGGCAGGGAATCAGAGGCAGGGAATCAAACACGGGGAATCAGAGCTGGGGAATCAGAGGCGGGGAATCAGAGTTGGGAATCAGAGGCGGGGAATCAGAGGCGGCGAAACAGAGGCGGGGAATCAGATATGGGGAATCAGAGGTGGGGAATCAGAGGTTGGGAATCAGAGGCAGGGAATCGGAGATGGGGAATCAGAGGCAGGGAATCAGAGGCGGGGAATCAGAGGCGGGGAATCAGAGGCCGGGAATCAGATATGGGGAAACTGAGGCGGGGAATCCGAGGCGGGGAAACAGAGGCGGGGAATCAGATATGGGGAATCAGAGGTGGGGAATCAGAGGTTGGGAATCAGAGGCAGGGAATCAGAGGCTTGGAATCAGATTCAGGGAATCAGATGCGCGGAATCAGAGGCGGGGAATCAGAGCTGGGGAATCAGAGGTGGGGAATCAGATTTGGGGAATCAGAGGTGGGGACTTAGATATTGGGAAACAGATGCGGGGAATCAGAGGCGGGGAAACAGAGGCGGGGAATCAGATATGGGGAATCAGAGGTGGGGAATCAGAGGCAGGGAATCAGATGTGCGGAATCAGAGATGGGGAATCAGAGGCAGGGAATCAGAATCAGAAGCAGGGAATCAGAGGCCGGGAATCAGAGGCCGGAATACGATGATGGGAATCAGAGGCCTGGAATCAGAGGCGGGGGATCAGAGGCAGGGAATCAGATGCGGGGAATGAGAGGCGGGGAATCAGAGCTGGGGAATCAGAGGCGGAGTATTAGAGTTGGGGAATCAGAGGCGGGGAATCAGATATGGGGAAACAGAGGTAGGGAATCAGAGGCGGGGAAACAGAGGCAGGGAATCAGATATGGGGAATCAGAGGCGGGGAATCAGAGGTGGGGAATCATAGGCAGGGAATCGGATGTGCGGAATCAGAGATGGGGAATCAGAGGCCGGGAATCAGAGGTGGTGAATCAGAGATGGGGAATCAGAGGCGGGGAATCAGAGGCAGGGTATCAGACGCGGGGAATCAGAGGTGGGCAATCAGAGGCGGGGAATCAGATATGGGGAATCAGAGGCGGGGAATCAGAGGCGGGGAAACAGAGGCGGGGAATCAGATATGGGGAATCAGAGGTGGGGCATCAGAGGTTGTGAATCACAGATGGGGAATCAGAGGCGGGGAATCAGAGGCAGGGAATCAGACGCGGGGAATCAGAGGCGGGGATTCAGAGCTGGGGAATCAGAAGCGGGGAATCAGAGTTGGGGAATCAGAGGCGGGGAATCAGATATGGGGAATCAGAGGCAGGGAATCAGAGGCGGGGAATCAGAGGCAGGGAATCAGACGCGGGGAATCTGAGGCGGGGAATCAGAGCTGGGGAATCAGAGGTGGGGAATCAGAGTTGGGGAATCAGAGGCAGGGAATTGGATGTGCGGAATCAGAGATGGGGAATCAGAGGTGGGGAATCAGAGGTGGTGAATCAGAGATGGGGAATCAGAGGCGGGGAATCAGAGGCAGGAAATCAGACACGGGGATTCAGAGGCTGGGAATCAGACGGGGGGAATCAAAGGCGGGGAATCAGAGCTGGGGAATCTGAGGCAGGGAATCAGAGTTGGGGATTCAGAGGCGGGGAATCAGATATGGGGAAACAGAGGCGGGGAATCAGAGGCGGGCAAACAGAGGCGGGGAATTAGATATGGGGAATCAGAGGTAGGGAATCAGAGGTGGTGAATCAGTGATGGGGAATCACAGGCGGGGAATCAGAGGCAGGGAATAGAACGCGGGGAATCAGAGGCAGGGAATCAGAGCTAGGGAATCAGAGGCGGGGAATCATAGTTGGGAATCAGAGGCGGGAATCAGATATGGGGAAACAGAGGCGGGGAATCAGAGGCGGGGAAACAGAGGCGGGGAATCAGATATGGGGAATCGGATGCAGGGAATCAGAGGCGGGGAATCAGAGCTGGGGAATCAGAGGCGGGGAATCAGAGTTGGGGTATCAGAGGTGGGGAATTAGATATAGGGAAACAGAGGCGGGGAATCAGAGGCGGGGAAACAGAGGCGGGGAATCAGATATGGGGAATCAGAGGTGGGGAATCAGAGGCAGGGAATCAGATGTGCGGAATCAGAGATGGGGAATCAGAGGCAGGGAATCAGAAGCGGGGAATCAGAGGCCGGGAATCAGAGGCCGGGAATCAGATGCTGGGAATAAGAGGCCGGGAATCAGAGGAGGGGAATCAGAGTCCGGGAATCAGAGATGGGGATTCAGAGGCGGGGAATGAGATATGGAGAATCAGAGGCGGGGAATCAGAGGCGGGGAAACAGAGGCGGGGAATCAGATATGGGGAATCAGAGGTGGCGAATCAAAGGCGGTGAATCAGAGATGGGGAATCAGAGGCGGGGAATCAGAGGCAGGGAATCAGATGCGGGGAATCAGAGGCGGGGAATCAGAGCTGGCGAATCAGAGGCTGGGAATCAGAGGTGGGCAATCAGAGGCGGGGAATCAGATATGGGGAATCAGAGGCGGGGAATCAGAGGCGGGGAAACAGAGGCGGGGAATCAAATATAGGGAATCAGAGGTGGGGAATCAGAGGTTGTGAATCAGAGATGGGGAATCAAGGCGGGGAATCAGAGGCAGGGAATCAGACGCGGGGAATCAGAGGCGGGGATTCAGAGCTGGGGAATCAGAGGCGGGGAATCAGAGTTGGGGAATCAGAGGTGGGGAATCAGTTATGGGGAATCAGAGGCGGGGAATCAGAGGCCGGGAATCAGATGTGGGGAAACAGAGGCGGGGAATCCGAGGCGGGGAAACAGAGGCGGGGAATCAGATATGGGGAATCAGAGGTGGGGAATCAGAGGTTGGGAATCAGAGGCAGGGAATCAGAGGCTTGGAATCAGATGCAGGGTATCAGATGCGGGGAATCAGAGGCGGGGAATCAGAGCTGGGGAATCAGAGGTGGGGAATCAGATTTGGGGAATCAGAGGTGGGGACTTAGATATTGGGAAACAGAGGCGGGGAATCAGAGGCGGGGAAACAGAGGCGGGGAATCAGATATGGGGAATCAGAGGTGGGGAATCAGAGGCAGGGAATCAGATGTGCGGAATCAGAGATTGGGAATCAGAGGCAGGGAATCAGAATCAGAAGCAGGGAATCAGAGGCCGGGAATCAGAGGCCGGAATCAGATGCTGGGAATCAGAGGCCTGGAATCAGAGGCGGGGAATCAGAGGCAGGGAATCAGATGCGGGGAATCAGAGGCGGGGAATCAGAGCTGGGGAATCAGAGGCGGGGTATTAGAGTTGGGGAATCAGAGGTGGGGAATCAGATATGGGGAAACAGAGGTGGGGAATCAGAGGCGGGGAAACAGAGGCAGGGAATCAGATATGGGGAATCAGAGGTGGGGCATCAGAGGTTGTGAATCACAGATGGGGAATCAGAGGCGGGGAATCAGAGGCAGGGAATCAGACGCGGGGAATCAGAGACGGGGATTCAGAGCTGGGGAATCAGAAGCGGGGAATCAGAGTTGGGGAATCAGAGGCGGGGAATCAGATATGGGGAATCAGAGGCAGGGAATCAGAGGCGGGGAATCAGAGGCAGGGAATCAGACGCGGGGAATCTGAGGCGGGGAATCATAGCTGGGGAATCAGAGGTGGGGAATCAGAGTTGGGGAATCAGAGTCAGGGAATTGGATGTGCGGAATCAGAGAGGGGGAATCAGAGGTGGGGAATCAGAGGAGGTGAATCAGAGATGGGGAATCAGAGGCGGGGAATCAGAGGCAGGAAATAAGACACGGGGATTCAGAGGCTGGGAATCAGACGGGGGGAATCAAAGGCGGGGAATCAGAGCTGGGGAATCTGAGGCAGGGAATCAGAGTTGGGGATTCAGAGGCGGGGAATCAGATATGGGGAAACAGAGGCGGGGAATCACAGGCGGGCAAACAGAGGCGGGGAATTAGATATGGGTAATCAGAGGTAGGGAATCAGAGGTGGTGAATCAGTGATGGGGAATCACAGGCGGGGAATCAGAGGCAGGGAATAGAACGCGGGGAATCAGAGGCAGGGAATCAGAGCTAGGGAATCAGAGGCGGGGAATCATAGTTGGGAATCAGAGGCGGGAATCAGATATGGGGAAACAGAGGCGGGGAATCAGAGGCGGGGAAACAGAGGCGGGGAATCAGATATGGGGAATCGGATGCAGGGAATCAGAGGCGGGAATCAGATATGGGGAAACAGAGGCGGGGAATCAGAGGCGGGGAAACAGAGGCGGGGAATCAGATATGGGGAATCGGATGCAGGGAATCAGAGGCGGGGAATCAGAGCTGGGGAATCAGAGGCGGGGAATCAGAGTTGGGGCATCAGAGGTGGGGAATTAGATATAGGGAAACAGAGGCGGGGAATCAGAGGCGGGGAAACAGAGGCGGGGAATCAGATATGGGGAATCAGAGGTGGGGAATCAGAGGCAGGGAATCAGATGTGCGGAATCAGAGATGGGGAATCAGAGGCAGGGAATCAGAAGCGGGGAATCAGAGGCCGGGAATCAGAGGCCGGGAATCAGATGCTGGGAATAAGAGGCCGGGAATCAGAGGAGGGGAATCAGAGTCCGGGAATCAGAGATGGGGATTCAGAGGCGGGGAATGAGATATGGAGAATCAGAGGCGGGGAATCAGAGGCGGGGAAACAGAGGCGGGGAATCAGATATGGGGAATCAGAGGTGGCGAATCAAAGGCGGTGAATCAGAGATGGGGAATCAGAGGCGGGGAATCAGAGGCAGGGAATCAGATGCGGGGAATCAGAGGCGGGGAATCAGAGCTGGCGAATCAGAGGCTGGGAATCAGAGGTGGGCAATCAGAGGCGGGGAATCAGATATGGGGAATCAGAGGCGGGGAATCAGAGGCGGGGAAACAGAGGCGGGGAATCAAATATAGGGAATCAGAGGTGGGGAATCAGAGGTTGTGAATCAGAGATGGGGAATCAAGGCGGGGAATCAGAGGCAGGGAATCAGAAGCGGGGAATCAGAGGCGGGGATTCAGAGCTGGGGAATCAGAGGCGGGGAATCAGAGTTGGGGAATCAGAGGCGGGGAATCAGTTATGGGGAATCAGAGGCGGGGAATCAGAGGCCGGGAATCAGATGTGGGGAAACAGAGGCGGGGAATCCGAGGCGGGGAAACAGAGGCGGGGAATCAGATATGGGGAATCAGAGGTGGGGAATCAGAGGTTGGGAATCAGAGGCAGGGAATCAGAGGCTTGGAATCAGATGCAGGGTATCAGATGCGGGGAATCAGAGGCGGGGAATCAGAGCTGGGGAATCAGAGGTGGGGAATCAGATTTGGGGAATCAGAGGTGGGGACTTAGATATTGGGAAACAGAGGCGGGGAATCAGAGGCGGGGAAACAGAGGCGGGGAATCAGATATGGGGAATCAGAGGTGGGGAATCAGAGGCAGGGAATCAGATGTGCGGAATCAGAGATTGGGAATCAGAGGCAGGGAATCAGAATCAGAAGCAGGGAATCAGAGGCCGGGAATCAGAGGCCGGAATCAGATGCTGGGAATCAGAGGCCTGGAATCAGAGGCGGGGAATCAGAGGCAGGGAATCAGATGCGGGGAATCAGAGGCGGGGAATCAGAGCTGGGGAATCAGAGGTGGGGTATTAGAGTTGGGGAATCAGAGGTGGGGAATCAGATATGGGGAAACAGAGGTGGGGAATCAGAGGCAGGGAAACAGAGGCAGGGAATCAGATATGGGGAATCAGAGGTGGGGCATCAGAGGTTGTGAATCACAGATGGGGAATCAGAGGCGGGGAATCAGAGGCAGGGAATCAGACGCGGGGAATCAGAGGCGGGGATTCAGAGCTGGGGAATCAGAAGCGGGGAATCAGAGTTGGGGAATCAGAGGCGGGGAATCAGATATGGGGAATCAGAGGCAGGGAATCAGAGGCGGGGAATCAGAGGCAGGGAATCAGACGCGGGGAATCTGAGGCGGGGAATCATAGCTGGGGAATCAGAGGTGGGGAATCAGAGTTGGGGAATCAGAGTCAGGGAATTGGATGTGCGGAATCAGAGAGGGGGAATCAGAGGTGGGGAATCAGAGGAGGTGAATCAGAGATGGGGAATCAGAGGCGGGGAATCAGAGGCAGGAAATAAGACACGGGGATTCAGAGGCTGGGAATCAGACGGGGGGAATCAAAGGCGGGGAATCAGAGCTGGGGAATCTGAGGCAGGGAATCAGAGTTGGGGATTCAGAGGCGGGGAATCAGATATGGGGAAACAGAGGCGGGGAATCACAGGCGGGCAAACAGAGGCGGGGAATTAGATATGGGTAATCAGAGGTAGGGAATCAGAGGTGGTGAATCAGTGATGGGGAATCACAGGCGGGGAATCAGAGGCAGGGAATAGAACGCGGGGAATCAGAGGCAGGGAATCAGAGCTGGGGAATCAGAGGAGGGGATTCATAGTTGGGAATCAGAGGCGGGAATCAGATACGGGGAAACAGAGGCGGGGAATCAGATATGGGGAATCAGATGTGGGGAATCAGAGATTGGGAATCAGATGTGCGGAATCAGAGATGGGGAATCAGAGGCAGGGAATCAGAATCAGAAGCAGGGAATCAGAGGCCGGGAATCAGAGGCCGGAATCAGATGCTGGGAATCAGAGGCCTGGAATCAGAGGCGGGGAATAAGAGGCAGGGAATCAGATGCGGGGAATCAGAGGCGGGGAATCAGAGCTGGGGAATCAGAGGCGGGGTATTAGAGTTGGGGAATCAGAGGCGGGGAATCAGATATGGGGAAACAGAGGTGGGGAATCAGAGGCGGGGAAACAGAGGCAGGGAATCAGATATGGGGAATCAGAGGTGGGGAATCAGAGATGGGGAATCAGAGGTGGTGAATCAGAGATGGGGAATCAGAGGCGGGGAATCAGAGGCAGGAAATCAGACACGGGGATTCAGAGGTTGGGAATCAGACGGGGGGATTCAAAGGCGGGGAATCAGAGCTGGGGAATCAGAGGCAGGGAATCAGAGGCGGGGAATCAGATATGGGGAATCAGAGGCTGGGATTCAGAGGCGGGGAATCAGAGCTGGGGAATCAGAGGCGGGGAATCAGAGTTGGGGCATCAGAGGTGGGGAATTAGATATAGGGAAACAGAGGCGGGGAATCAGAGGCGGGGAAACAGAGGCGGGGAATCAGATATGGGGAATCAGAGGTGGGGAATCAGAGGCAGGGAATCAGATGTGCGGAATCAGAGATGGGGAATCAGAGGCAGGGAATCAGAAGCGGGGAATCAGAGGCCGGGAATCAGAGGCCGGGAATCAGATGCTGGGAATAAGAGGCCGGGAATCAGAGGAGGGGAATCAGAGTCCGGGAATCAGAGATGGGGATTCAGAGGCGGGGAATGAGATATGGAGAATCAGAGGCGGGGAATCAGAGGCGGGGAAACAGAGGCGGGGAATCAGATATGGGGAATCAGAGGTGGCGAATCAAAGGCGGTGAATCAGAGATGGGGAATCAGAGGCGGGGAATCAGAGGCAGGGAATCAGATGCGGGGAATCAGAGGCGGGGAATCAGAGCTGGCGAATCAGAGGCTGGGAATCAGAGGTGGGCAATCAGAGGCGGGGAATCAGATATGGGGAATCAGAGGCGGGGAATCAGAGGCGGGGAAACAGAGGCGGGGAATCAAATATAGGGAATCAGAGGTGGGGAATCAGAGGTTGTGAATCAGAGATGGGGAATCAAGGCGGGGAATCAGAGGCAGGGAATCAGAAGCGGGGAATCAGAGGCGGGGATTCAGAGCTGGGGAATCAGAGGCGGGGAATCAGAGTTGGGGAATCAGAGGCGGGGAATCAGTTATGGGGAATCAGAGGCGGGGAATCAGAGGCCGGGAATCAGATGTGGGGAAACAGAGGCGGGGAATCCGAGGCGGGGAAACAGAGGCGGGGAATCAGATATGGGGAATCAGAGGTGGGGAATCAGAGGTTGGGAATCAGAGGCAGGGAATCAGAGGCTTGGAATCAGATGCAGGGTATCAGATGCGGGGAATCAGAGGCGGGGAATCAGAGCTGGGGAATCAGAGGTGGGGAATCAGATTTGGGGAATCAGAGGTGGGGACTTAGATATTGGGAAACAGAGGCGGGGAATCAGAGGCGGGGAAACAGAGGCGGGGAATCAGATATGGGGAATCAGAGGTGGGGAATCAGAGGCAGGGAATCAGATGTGCGGAATCAGAGATTGGGAATCAGAGGCAGGGAATCAGAATCAGAAGCAGGGAATCAGAGGCCGGGAATCAGAGGCCGGAATCAGATGCTGGGAATCAGAGGCCTGGAATCAGAGGCGGGGAATCAGAGGCAGGGAATCAGATGCGGGGAATCAGAGGCGGGGAATCAGAGCTGGGGAATCAGAGGTGGGGTATTAGAGTTGGGGAATCAGAGGTGGGGAATCAGATATGGGGAAACAGAGGTGGGGAATCAGAGGCAGGGAAACAGAGGCAGGGAATCAGATATGGGGAATCAGAGGTGGGGCATCAGAGGTTGTGAATCACAGATGGGGAATCAGAGGCGGGGAATCAGAGGCAGGGAATCAGACGCGGGGAATCAGAGGCGGGGATTCAGAGCTGGGGAATCAGAAGCGGGGAATCAGAGTTGGGGAATCAGAGGCGGGGAATCAGATATGGGGAATCAGAGGCAGGGAATCAGAGGCGGGGAATCAGAGGCAGGGAATCAGACGCGGGGAATCTGAGGCGGGGAATCATAGCTGGGGAATCAGAGGTGGGGAATCAGAGTTGGGGAATCAGAGTCAGGGAATTGGATGTGCGGAATCAGAGAGGGGGAATCAGAGGTGGGGAATCAGAGGAGGTGAATCAGAGATGGGGAATCAGAGGCGGGGAATCAGAGGCAGGAAATAAGACACGGGGATTCAGAGGCTGGGAATCAGACGGGGGGAATCAAAGGCGGGGAATCAGAGCTGGGGAATCTGAGGCAGGGAATCAGAGTTGGGGATTCAGAGGCGGGGAATCAGATATGGGGAAACAGAGGCGGGGAATCACAGGCGGGCAAACAGAGGCGGGGAATTAGATATGGGTAATCAGAGGTAGGGAATCAGAGGTGGTGAATCAGTGATGGGGAATCACAGGCGGGGAATCAGAGGCAGGGAATAGAACGCGGGGAATCAGAGGCAGGGAATCAGAGCTGGGGAATCAGAGGAGGGGATTCATAGTTGGGAATCAGAGGCGGGAATCAGATACGGGGAAACAGAGGCGGGGAATCAGATATGGGGAATCAGATGTGGGGAATCAGAGATTGGGAATCAGATGTGCGGAATCAGAGATGGGGAATCAGAGGCAGGGAATCAGAATCAGAAGCAGGGAATCAGAGGCCGGGAATCAGAGGCCGGAATCAGATGCTGGGAATCAGAGGCCTGGAATCAGAGGCGGGGAATAAGAGGCAGGGAATCAGATGCGGGGAATCAGAGGCGGGGAATCAGAGCTGGGGAATCAGAGGCGGGGTATTAGAGTTGGGGAATCAGAGGCGGGGAATCAGATATGGGGAAACAGAGGTGGGGAATCAGAGGCGGGGAAACAGAGGCAGGGAATCAGATATGGGGAATCAGAGGTGGGGAATCAGAGATGGGGAATCAGAGGTGGTGAATCAGAGATGGGGAATCAGAGGCGGGGAATCAGAGGCAGGAAATCAGACACGGGGATTCAGAGGTTGGGAATCAGACGGGGGGATTCAAAGGCGGGGAATCAGAGCTGGGGAATCAGAGGCAGGGAATCAGAGGCGGGGAATCAGATATGGGGAATCAGAGGCTGGGATTCAGAGGCGGGGAATCAGAGGCAGTGAATCAGACACGGGGAATCAGAGGTGGGGAATCAGAGATGGGGAATCAGAGGCGGTGAATCAGAGATGGGGAATCAGAGGCGGGGAATCAGAGGCAGGAAATCAGACACGGGGATTCAGAGTCTGGGAATCAGATGGGGGGAATCAAAGGCGGGGAATCAGAGCTGGGGAATCAGAGGCAGGGAATCAGAGGCGGGGAATCAGATATGGGGAATCAGAGGCTGGGATTCAGAGGCGGGGAATCAGAGGCAGGGAATCAGACACGGGGAATCAGAGGTGGGGAATCAGAGATGGGGAATCAGAGGCGGGGAATCAGAGGCAGGGAATCAGACGCGGGGAATCTGAGGCGGGGAATCAGAGCTGGGGAAACAGAGGCAGGGAATCAGAATCAGAAGCGGGGAATCAGAGGCCGGGAATCAGAGGCCGGGAATCAGATGCTGGGAATAAGAGGCCGGGAATCAGAGGTGGGGAATCAGAGTCCGGGAATCAGAGATGGGGATTCAGAGGCGGGGAATGAGATATGGAGAATCAGAGGCGGGGAATCAGAGGCCGGGAAACAGAGGTGGGGAATCAGATATGGGGAATCAGAGGTGGCGAATCAGAGGCGGTGAATCAGAGATGGGGAATCAGAGGCGGGGAATCAGAGGCAGGGAATCAGATGCGGGGAATCAGAGGCGGGGAATCAGAGCTGGCGAATCAGAGGCGGGGAATCAGAGGTGGGCAATCAGAGGCGGGGAATCAGATATGGGGAATCAGAGGCGGGGAATCAGAGGCGGGGAAACAGAGGCGGGGAATCAAATATAGGGAATCAGAGGTGGGGAATCAGAGGTTGTGAATCAGAGATGGGGAATCAAGGCGGGGAATCAGAGGCAGGGAATCAGACACGGGGAATCAGAGGCGGGGATTCAGAGCTGGGGAATCAGAGGCGGGGAATCAGAGTTGGGGAATCAGAGGCAGGGAATCAGATATGGGGAATCAGAGGCGGGGAATCAGAGGCGGGGAAACAGAGGCGGGGAATCAGATATGGGGAATCAGAGGTGGGGAATCAGAGGTTGTGAATCAGAGATGGGGAATCAAGGCGGGGAATCAGAGGCAGGGAATCAGACACGGGGAATCAGAGGCGGGGATTCAGAGCTGGGGAATCAGAGGCGGGGAATCAGAGTTGGGGAATCAGAGGCAGGGAATCAGATATGGGGAATCAGAGGCAGGGAATCAGAGGCGGGGAATCAGAGGCAGGGAATCAGACGCGGGGAATCTGAGGCGGGGAATCATAGCTGGGGAATCAGAGGTGGGGAATCAGAGTTGGGGAATCAGAGTCAGGGAATTGGATGTGCGGAATCAGAGAGGGGGAATCAGAGGTGGGGAATCAGAGGAGGTGAATCAGAGATGGGGAATCAGAGGCGGGGAATCAGAGGCAGGAAATAAGACACGGGGATTCAGAGGCTGGGAATCAGACGGGGGGAATCAAAGGCGGGGAATCAGAGCTGGGGAATCTGAGGCAGGGAATCAGAGTTGGGGATTCAGAGGCGGGGAATCAGATATGGGGAAACAGAGGCGGGGAATCACAGGCGGGCAAACAGAGGCGGGGAATTAGATATGGGTAATCAGAGGTAGGGAATCAGAGGTGGTGAATCAGTGATGGGGAATCACAGGCGGGGAATCAGAGGCAGGGAATAGAACGCGGGGAATCAGAGGCAGGGAATCAGAGATAGGGAATCAGAGGCGGGGAATCATAGTTGGGAATCAGAGGCGGGAATCAGATATGGGGAAACAGAGGCGGGGAATCAGAGGCGGGGAAACAGAGGCGGGGAATCAGATATGGGGAATCGGATGCAGGGAATCAGAGGCGGGGAATCAGAGCTGGGGAATCAGAGGCGGGGAATCAGAGTTGGGGCATCAGAGGTGGGGAATTAGATATAGGGAAACAGAGGCGGGGAATCAGAGGCGGGGAAACAGAGGCGGGGAATCAGATATGGGGAATCAGAGGTGGGGAATCAGAGGCAGGGAATCAGATGTGCGGAATCAGAGATGGGGAATCAGAGGCAGGGAATCAGAAGCAGGGAATCAGAGGCCGGGAATCAGAGGCCGGGAATCAGATGCTGGGAATAAGAGGCCGGGAATCAGAGGAGGGGAATCAGAGTCCGGGAATCAGAGATGGGGATTCAGAGGCGGGGAATGAGATATGGAGAATCAGAGGCGGGGAATCAGAGGCGGGGAAACAGAGGCGGGGAATCAGATATGGGGAATCAGAGGTGGCGAATCAAAGGCGGTGAATCAGAGATGGGGAATCAGAGGCGGGGAATCAGAGGCAGGGAATCAGATGCGGGGAATCAGAGGCGGGGAATCAGAGCTGGCGAATCAGAGGCTGGGAATCAGAGGTGGGCAATCAGAGGCGGGGAATCAGATATGGGGAATCAGAGGCGGGGAATCAGAGGCGGGGAAACAGAGGCGGGGAATCAAATATAGGGAATCAGAGGTGGGGAATCAGAGGTTGTGAATCAGAGATGGGGAATCAAGGCGGGGAATCAGAGGCAGGGAATCAGACGCGGGGAATCAGAGGCGGGGATTCAGAGCTGGGGTATCAGGGGCGGGGAATCAGAGTTGGGGAATCAGAGGCGGGGAATCAGTTATGGGGAATCAGAGGCGGGGAATCAGAGGCCGGGAATCAGATGTGGGGAAACAGAGGCGGGGAATCCGAGGCGGGGAAACAGAGGCGGGGAATCAGATATGGGGAATCAGAGGTGGGGAATCAGAGGTTGGGAATCAGAGGCAGGGAATCAGAGGCTTGGAATCAGATGCAGGGTATCAGATGCGGGGAATCAGAGGCGGGGAATCAGAGCTGGGGAATCAGAGGTGGGGAATCAGATTTGGGGAATCAGAGGTGGGGACTTAGATATTGGGAAACAGAGGCGGGGAATCAGAGGCGGGGAAACAGAGGCTGGGAATCAGATATGGGGAATCAGAGGTGGGGAATCAGAGGAAGGGAATCAGATGTGCGGAATCAGAGATTGGGAATCAGAGGCAGGGAATCAGAATCAGAAGCAGGGAATCAGAGGCCGGGAATCAGAGGCCGGAATCAGATGCTGGGAATCAGAGGCCTGGAATCAGAGGCGGGGAATCAGAGGCAGGGAATCAGATGCGGGGAATCAGAGGCGGGGAATCAGAGCTGGGGAATCAGAGGCGGGGTATTAGAGTTGGGGAATCAGAGGTGGGGAATCAGATATGGGGAAACAGAGGTGGGGAATCAGAGGCGGGGAAACAGAGGCAGGGAATCAGATATGGGGAATCAGAGGTGGGGCATCAGAGGTTGTGAATCACAGATGGGGAATCAGAGGCGGGGAATCAGAGGCAGGGAATCAGACGCGGGGAATCAGAGGCGGGGATTCAGAGCTGGGGAATCAGAAGCGGGGAATCAGAGTTGGGGAATCAGAGGCGGGGAATCAGATATGGGGAATCAGAGGCAGGGAATCAGAGGCGGGGAATCAGAGGCAGGGAATCAGACGCGGGGAATCTGAGGCGGGGAATCATAGCTGGGGAATCAGAGGTGGGGAATCAGAGTTGGGGAATCAGAGTCAGGGAATTGGATGTGCGGAATCAGAGAGGGGGAATCAGAGGTGGGGAATCAGAGGAGGTGAATCAGAGATGGGGAATCAGAGGCGGGGAATCAGAGGCAGGAAATAAGACACGGGGATTCAGAGGCTGGGAATCAGACGGGGGGAATCAAAGGCGGGGAATCAGAGCTGGGGAATCTGAGGCAGGGAATCAGAGTTGGGGATTCAGAGGCGGGGAATCAGATATGGGGAAACAGAGGCGGGGAATCACAGGCGGGCAAACAGAGGCGGGGAATTAGATATGGGTAATCAGAGGTAGGGAATCAGAGGTGGTGAATGAGTGATGGGGAATCACAGGCGGGGAATCAGAGGCAGGGAATAGAACGCGGGGAATCAGAGGCAGGGAATCAGAGCTGGGGAATCAGAGGAGGGGATTCATAGTTGGGAATCAGAGGCGGGAATCAGATACGGGGAAACAGAGGCGGGGAATCAGATATGGGGAATCAGATGTGGGGAATCAGAGATTGGGAATCAGATGTGCGGAATCAGAGATGGGGAATCAGAGGCAGGGAATCAGAATCAGAAGCAGGGAATCAGAGGCCGGGAATCAGAGGCCGGAATCAGATGCTGGGAATCAGAGGCCTGGAATCAGAGGCGGGGAATCAGAGGCATGGAATCAGATGCGGGGAATCAGAGGCGGGGAATCAGAGCTGGGGAATCAGAGGCGGGGTATTGGAGTTGGGGAATCAGAGGCGGGGAATCAGATATGGGGAAACAGAGGTGGGGAATCAGAGGCGGGGAAACAGAGGCAGGGAATCAGATATGGGGAATCAGAGGTGGGGAATCTGAGATGGGGAATCAGAGGTGGTGAATCAGAGATGGGGAATCAGAGGCGGGGAATCAGAGGCAGGAAATCAGACACGGGGATTCAGAGGTTGGGAATCAGACGGGGGGAATCAAAGGCGGGGAATCAGAGCTGGGGAATCAGAGGCAGGGAATCAGAGGCGGGGAATCAGATATGGGGAATCAGAGGCTGGGATTCAGAGGCGGGGAATCAGAGGCAGTGAATCAGACACGGGGAATCAGAGGTGGGGAATCAGAGATGGGGAATCAGAGGCGGTGAATCAGAGATGGGGAATCAGAGGCGGGGAATCAGAGGCAGGAAATCAGACACGGGGATTCAGAGTCTGGGAATCAGATGGGGGGAATCAAAGGCGGGGAATCAGAGCTGGGGAATCAGAGGCAGCGAATCAGAGGCGGGGAATCAGATATGGGGAATCAGAGGCTGGGATTCAGAGGCGGGGAATCAGAGTCAGGGAATCAGACACGGGGAATCAGAGGTGGGGAATCAGAGATGGGGAATCAGAGGCGGGGAATCAGAGGCAGGGAATCAGACGCGGGGAATCTGAGGCGGGGAATCAGAGCTGGGGAAACAGAGGCAGGGAATCAGAATCAGAAGCGGGGAATCAGAGGCCGGGAATCAGAGGCCGGGAATCAGATGCTGGGAATAAGAGGCCGGGAATCAGAGGTGGGGAATCAGAGTCCGGGAATCAGAGATGGGGATTCAGAGGCGGGGAATGAGATATGGAGAATCAGAGGCAGGGAATCAGAGGCCGGGAAACAGAGGTGGGGAATCAGATATGGGGAATCAGAGGTGGCGAATCAGAGGCGGTGAATCAGAGATGGGGAATCAGAGGCGGGGAATCAGAGGCAGGGAATCAGATGCGGGGAATCAGAGGCGGGGAATCAGAGCTGGCGAATCAGAGGCGGGGAATCAGAGGTGGGCAATCAGAGGCGGGGAATCAGATATGGGGAATCAGAGGCGGGGAATCAGAGGCGGGGAAACAGAGGCGGGGAATCAAATATAGGGAATCAGAGGTGGGGAATCAGAGGTTGTGAATCAGAGATGGGGAATCAAGGCGGGGAATCAGAGGCAGGGAATCAGACACGGGGAATCAGAGGCGGGGATTCAGAGCTGGGGAATCAGAGGCGGGGAATCAGAGTTGGGGAATCAGAGGCAGGGAATCAGATATGGGGAATCAGAGGCGGGGAATCAGAGGCGGGGAAACAGAGGCGGGGAATCAGATATGGGGAATCAGAGGTGGGGAATCAGGGGCAGGGATTCAGTGTCAGGGAATCAGAGGCGGGGAATCAGAGGCAGGGAATCAGAGGCAGGGAATCAGACACGGGGAATCAGAGGCGGGGAATCAGAGATGGGGAATCAGAGGCGGGGAATCAGAGGCAGGGAATCGGACGCCGGGAATCAGAGTCGGGGAATCAGAGCTGGGGAATCAGAGGCGGGGATTTAGAGTTGGGGAATCAGAGGCGGGGATTAAGATATGGGGAAATAGAGGCGGGGAATCAGATATGGGGAATCAGAGGTGTGGAATCAGAGGTTGGGAATCAGAGGAAGGGAATCAGAGTCGGGTAACAGAGGCGGGGAATCAGATATGTGGAATCAGAGGTAGCGAATCAAAGGCGGTGAAACAGAGATGGGTAATCAGGGCAGGGAATCAGAGGCAGGGAATCAAACACGGGGAATCAGAGCTGGGGAATCAGAGGCGGGGAATCAGAGTTGGGAATCAGAGGCGGGGAATCAGAGGCGGCGAAACAGAGGCGGGGAATCTGATATGGGGAATCAGAGGTGGGGAATCAGAGGTTGGGAATCAGAGGCAGGGAATCGGAGATGGGGAATCAGAGGCAGGGAATCAGAGGCGGGGAATCAGAGGCGGGGAATCAGAGGCCGGGAATCAGATATGGGGAAACTGAGGCGGGGAATCCGAGGCGGGGAAACAGAGGCGGGGAATCAGATATGGGGAATCAGAGGTGGGGAATCAGAGGTTGGGAATCAGAGGCAGGGAATCAGAGGCTTGGAATCAGATGCAGGGAATCAGATGCGGGGAATCAGAGGCGGGGAATCAGAGCTGGGGAATCAGAGGTGGGGAATCAGATTTGGGGAATCAGAGGTGGGGACTTAGATATTGGGAAACAGAGGCGGGGAATCAGAGGCGGGGAAACAGAGGCGGGGAATCAGATATGGGGAATCAGAGGTGGGGAATCAGAGGCAGGGAATCAGATGTGCGGAATCAGAGATGGGGAATCAGAGGCAGGGAATCAGAATCAGAAGCAGGGAATCAGAGGCCGGGAATCAGAGGCCGGAATCAGATGATGGGAATCAGAGGCCTGGAATCAGAGGCGGGGGATCAGAGGCAGGGAATCAGATGCGGGGAATCAGAGGCGGGGAATCAGAGCTGGGGAATCAGAGGCGGGGTATTAGAGTTGGGGAATCAGAGGCGGGGAATCAGATATGGGGAAACATAGGTAGGGAATCAGAGGCGGGGAAACAGAGGCAGGGAATCAGATATGGGGAATCAGAGGCGGGGAATCAGAGGTGGGGAATCATAGGCAGGGAATCGGATGTGCGGAATCAGAGATGGGGAATCAGAGGCCGGGAATCAGAGGTGGTGAATCAGAGATGGGGAATCAGAGGCAGGGAATCAGAGGCAGGGTATCAGACGCGGGGAATCAGAGGTGGGCAATCAGAGGCGGGGAATCAGATATGGGGAATCAGAGGCGGGGAATCAGAGGCGGGGAAACAGAGGCGGGGAATCAGATATGGGGAATCAGAGGTGGGGCATCAGAGGTTGTGAATCACAGATGGGGAATCAGAGGCGGGGATTCAGAGGTTGGGAATCAGACGGGGGGAATCAAAGGCGGGGAATCAGAGCTGGGGAATCAGAGGCAGGGAATCAGAGGCGGGGAATCAGATATGGGGAATCAGAGGCTGGGATTCAGAGGCGGGGAATCAGAGGCAGTGAATCAGACACGGGGAATCAGAGGTGGGGAATCAGAGATGGGGAATCAGAGGCGGTGAATCAGAGATGGGGAATCAGAGGCGGGGAATCAGAGGCAGGAAATCAGACACGGGGATTCAGAGTCTGGGAATCAGATGGGGGGAATCAAAGGCGGGGAATCAGAGCTGGGGAATCAGAGGCAGGGAATCAGAGGCAGGGAATCAGATATGGGGAATCAGAGGCTGGGATTCAGAGGCGGGGAATCAGAGGCAGGGAATCAGACACGGGGAATCAGAGGTGGGGAATCAGAGATGGGGAATCAGAGGCGGGGAATCAGAGGCAGGGAATCAGACGCGGGGAATCTGAGGCGGGGAATCAGAGCTGGGGAAACAGAGGCAGGGAATCAGAATCAGAAGCGGGGAATCAGAGGCCGGGAATCAGAGGCCGGGAATCAGATGCTGGGAATAAGAGGCCGGGAATCAGAGGTGGGGAATCAGAGTCCGGGAATCAGAGATGGGGATTCAGAGGCGGGGAATGAGATATGGAGAATCAGAGGCGGGGAATCAGAGGCCGGGAAACAGAGGTGGGGAATCAGATATGGGGAATCAGAGGTGGCGAATCAGAGGCGGTGAATCAGAGATGGGGAATCAGAGGCGGGGAATCAGAGGCAGGGAATCAGATGCGGGGAATCAGAGGCGGGGAATCAGAGCTGGCGAATCAGAGGCGGGGAATCAGAGGTGGGCAATCAGAGGCGGGGAATCAGATATGGGGAATCAGAGGCGGGGAATCAGAGGCGGGGAAACAGAGGCGGGGAATCAAATATAGGGAATCAGAGGTGGGGAATCAGAGGTTGTGAATCAGAGATGGGGAATCAAGGCGGGGAATCAGAGGCAGGGAATCAGACACGGGGAATCAGAGGCGGGGATTCAGAGCTGGGGAATCAGA
Source organism: Narcine bancroftii (assembly GCF_036971445.1). Lineage (NCBI taxonomy): Eukaryota > Metazoa > Chordata > Chondrichthyes > Torpediniformes > Narcinidae > Narcine > Narcine bancroftii. Next base: position 265,422,978 of record NC_091470.1, read on the forward strand.
GGCGGGGAATCAGAGTTGGGGAATCAGAGGCAGGGAATCAGATATGGGGAATCAGAGGCGGGGAATCAGAGGCGGGGAAACAGAGGCGGGGAATCAGATATGGGGAATCAGAGGTGGGGAATCAGGGGCAGGGATTCAGTGTCAGGGAATCAGAGGCGGGGAATCAGAGGCAGGGAATCAGAGGCAGGGAATCAGACACGGGGAATCAGAGGCGGGGAATCAGAGATGGGGAATCAGAGGCGGGGAATCAGAGGCAGGGAATCGGACGCCGGGAATCAGAGTCGGGGAATCAGAGCTGGGGAATCAGAGGCGGGGATTTAGAGTTGGGGAATCAGAGGCGGGGATTAAGATATGGGGAAATAGAGGCGGGGAATCAGATATGGGGAATCAGAGGTGTGGAATCAGAGGTTGGGAATCAGAGGAAGGGAATCAGAGTCGGGGAAACAGAGGCGGGGAATCAGATATGTGGAATCAGAGGTAGCGAATCAAAGGCGGTGAAACAGATGTGGGTAATCAGGGCAGGGAATCAGAGGCAGGGAATCAAACACGGGGAATCAGAGCTGGGGAATCAGAGGCGGGGAATCAGAGTTGGGAATCAGAGGCGGGGAATCAGAGGCGGCGAAACAGAGGCGGGGAATCTGATATGGGGAATCAGAGGTGGGGAATCAGAGGTTGGGAATCAGAGGCAGGGAATCGGAGATGGGGAATCAGAGGCAGGGAATCAGAGGCGGGGAATCAGAGGCGGGGAATCAGAGGCCGGGAATCAGATATGGGGAAACTGAGGCGGGGAATCCGAGGCGGGGAAACAGAGGCGGGGAATCAGATATGGGGAATCAGAGGTGGGGAATCAGAGGTTGGGAATCAGAGGCAGGGAATCAGAGGCTTGGAATCAGATGCAGGGAATCAGATGCGGGGAATCAGAGGCGGGGAATCAGAGCTGGGGAATCAGAGGTGGGGAATCAGATTTGGGGAATCAGAGGTGGGGACTTAGATATTGGGAAACAGAGGCGGGGAAACAGAGGCGGGGAATCAGATATGGGGAATCAGAGGTGGGGAATCAGAGGCAGGGAATCAGATGTGCGGAATCAGAGATGGGGAATCAGAGGCAGGGAATCAGAATCAGAAGCAGGGAATCAGAGGCCGGGAATCAGAGGCCGGAATCAGATGATGGGAATCAGAGGCCTGGAATCAGAGGCGGGGGATCAGAGGCAGGGAATCAGATGCGGGGAATCAGAGGCGGGGAATCAGAGCTGGGGAATCAGAGGCGGGGTATTAGAGTTGGGGAATCAGAGGCAGGGAATCAGATATGGGGAATCAGAGGCGGGGAATCAGAGGCGGGGAAACAGAGGCGGGGAATCAGATATGGGGAATCAGAGGTGGGGAATCAGGGGCAGGGATTCAGTGTCAGGGAATCAGAGGCGGGGAATCAGAGGCAGGGAATCAGAGGCAGGGAATCAGACACGGGGAATCAGAGGCGGGGAATCAGAGATGGGGAATCAGAGGCGGGGAATCAGAGGCAGGGAATCGGACGCCGGGAATCAGAGTCGGGGAATCAGAGCTGGGGAATCAGAGGCGGGGATTTAGAGTTGGGGAATCAGAGGCGGGGATTAAGATATGGGGAAATAGAGGCGGGGAATCAGATATGGGGAATCAGAGGTGTGGAATCAGAGGTTGGGAATCAGAGGAAGGGAATCAGAGTCGGGTAACAGAGGCGGGGAATCAGATATGTGGAATCAGAGGTAGCGAATCAAAGGCTGTGAAACAGAGATGGGTAATCAGGGCAGGGAATCAGAGGCAGGGAATCAAACACGGGGAATCAGAGCTGGGGAATCAGAGGCGGGGAATCAGAGTTGGGAATCAGAGGCGGGGAATCAGAGGCGGCGAAACAGAGGCGGGGAATCTGATATGGGGAATCAGAGGTGGGGAATCAGAGGTTGGGAATCAGAGGCAGGGAATCGGAGATGGGGAATCAGAGGCAGGGAATCAGAGGCGGGGAATCAGAGGCGGGGAATCAGAGGCCGGGAATCAGATATGGGGAAACTGAGGCGGGGAATCCGAGGCGGGGAAACAGAGGCGGGGAATCAGATATGGGGAATCAGAGGTGGGGAATCAGAGGTTGGGAATCAGAGGCAGGGAATCAGAGGCTTGGAATCAGATGCAGGGAATCAGATGCGGGGAATCAGAGGCGGGGAATCAGAGCTGGGGAATCAGAGGTGGGGAATCAGATTTGGGGAATCAGAGGTGGGGACTTAGATATTGGGAAACAGAGGCGGGGAATCAGAGGCGGGGAAACAGAGGCGGGGAATCAGATATGGGGAATCAGAGGTGGGGAATCAGAGGCAGGGAATCAGATGTGCGGAATCAGAGATGGGGAATCAGAGGCAGGGAATCAGAATCAGAAGCAGGGAATCAGAGGCCGGGAATCAGAGGCCGGAATCAGATGATGGGAATCAGAGGCCTGGAATCAGAGGCGGGGGATCAGAGGCAGGGAATCAGATGCGGGGAATCAGAGGCGGGGAATCAGAGCTGGGGAATCAGAGGCGGGGTATTAGAGTTGGGGAATCAGAGGCGGGGAATCAGATATGGGGAAACATAGGTAGGGAATCAGAGGCGGGGAAACAGAGGCAGGGAATCAGATATGGGGAATCAGAGGCGGGGAATCAGAGGTGGGGAATCATAGGCAGGGAATCGGATGTGCGGAATCAGAGATGGGGAATCAGAGGCCGGGAATCAGAGGTGGTGAATCAGAGATGGGGAATCAGAGGCAGGGAATCAGAGGCAGGGTATCAGACGCGGGGAATCAGAGGTGGGCAATCAGAGGCGGGGAATCAGATATGGGGAATCAGAGGCGGGGAATCAGAGGCGGGGAAACAGAGGCGGGGAATCAGATATGGGGAATCAGAGGTGGGGCATCAGAGGTTGTGAATCACAGATGGGGAATCAGAGGCGGGGATTCAGAGGTTGGGAATCAGACGGGGGGAATCAAAGGCGGGGAATCAGAGCTGGGGAATCAGAGGCAGGGAATCAGAGGCGGGGAATCAGATATGGGGAATCAGAGGCTGGGATTCAGAGGCGGGGAATCAGAGGCAGTGAATCAGACACGGGGAATCAGAGGTGGGGAATCAGAGATGGGGAATCAGAGGCGGTGAATCAGAGATGGGGAATCAGAGGCGGGGAATCAGAGGCAGGAAATCAGACACGGGGATTCAGAGTCTGGGAATCAGATGGGGGGAATCAAAGGCGGGGAATCAGAGCTGGGGAATCAGAGGCAGGGAATCAGAGGCGGGGAAACAGATATGGGGAATCAGAGGCTGGGATTCAGAGGCGGGGAATCAGAGGCAGGGAATCAGACACGGGGAATCAGAGGTGGGGAATCAGAGATGGGGAATCAGAGGCGGGGAATCAGAGGCAGGGAATCAGACGCGGGGAATCTGAGGCGGGGAATCAGAGCTGGGGAAACAGAGGCAGGGAATCAGAATCAGAAGCGGGGAATCAGAGGCCGGGAATCAGAGGCCGGGAATCAGATGCTGGGAATAAGAGGCCGGGAATCAGAGGTGGGGAATCAGAGTCCGGGAATCAGAGATGGGGATTCAGAGGCGGGGAATGAGATATGGAGAATCAGAGGCGGGGAATCAGAGGCCGGGAAACAGAGGTGGGGAATCAGATATGGGGAATCAGAGGTGGCGAATCAGAGGCGGTGAATCAGAGATGGGGAATCAGAGGCGGGGAATCAGAGGCAGGGAATCAGAGGCCGGAATCAGATGATGGGAATCAGAGGCCTGGAATCAGAGGCGGGGGATCAGAGGCAGGGAATCAGATGCGGGGAATCAGAGGCGGGGAATCAGAGCTGGGGAATCAGAGGCGGGGTATTAGAGTTGGGGAATCAGAGGCGGGGAATCAGATATGGGGAAACATAGGTAGGGAATCAGAGGCGGGGAAACAGAGGCAGGGAATCAGATATGGGGAATCAGAGGCGGGGAATCAGAGGTGGGGAATCATAGGCAGGGAATCGGATGTGCGGAATCAGAGATGGGGAATCAGAGGCCGGGAATCAGAGGTGGTGAATCAGAGATGGGGAATCAGAGGCAGGGAATCAGAGGCAGGGTATCAGACGCGGGGAATCAGAGGTGGGCAATCAGAGGCGGGGAATCAGATATGGGGAATCAGAGGCGGGGAATCAGAGGCGGGGAAACAGAGGCGGGGAATCAGATATGGGGAATCAGAGGTGGGGCATCAGAGGTTGTGAATCACAGATGGGGAATCAGAGGCGGGGATTCAGAGGTTGGGAATCAGACGGGGGGAATCAAAGGCGGGGAATCAGAGCTGGGGAATCAGAGGCAGGGAATCAGAGGCGGGGAATCAGATATGGGGAATCAGAGGCTGGGATTCAGAGGCGGGGAATCAGAGGCAGTGAATCAGACACGGGGAATCAGAGGTGGGGAATCAGAGATGGGGAATCAGAGGCGGTGAATCAGAGATGGGGAATCAGAGGCGGGGAATCAGAGGCAGGAAATCAGACACGGGGATTCAGAGTCTGGGAATCAGATGGGGGGAATCAAAGGCGGGGAATCAGAGCTGGGGAATCAGAGGCAGGGAATCAGAGGCGGGGAAACAGATATGGGGAATCAGAGGCTGGGATTCAGAGGCGGGGAATCAGAGGCAGGGAATCAGACACGGGGAATCAGAGGTGGGGAATCAGAGATGGGGAATCAGAGGCGGGGAATCAGAGGCAGGGAATCAGACGCGGGGAATCTGAGGCGGGGAATCAGAGCTGGGGAAACAGAGGCAGGGAATCAGAATCAGAAGCGGGGAATCAGAGGCCGGGAATCAGAGGCCGGGAATCAGATGCTGGGAATAAGAGGCCGGGAATCAGAGGTGGGGAATCAGAGTCCGGGAATCAGAGATGGGGATTCAGAGGCGGGGAATGAGATATGGAGAATCAGAGGCGGGGAATCAGAGGCCGGGAAACAGAGGTGGGGAATCAGATATGGGGAATCAGAGGTGGCGAATCAGAGGCGGTGAATCAGAGATGGGGAATCAGAGGCGGGGAATCAGAGGCAGGGAATCAGATGCGGGGAATCAGAGGCGGGGAATCAGAGCTGGCGAATCAGAGGCGGGGAATCAGAGGTGGGCAATCAGAGGTGGGGAATCAGATATGGGGAATCAGAGGCGGGGAATCAGAGGCGGGGAAACAGAGGCTGGGAATCAAATATAGGGAATCAGAGGTGGGGAATCAGAGGTTGTGAATCAGAGATGGGGAATCAAGGCGGGGAATCAGAGGCAGGGAATCAGACACGGGGAATCAGAGGCGGGGATTCAGAGCTGGGGAATCAGAGGCGGGGAATCAGAGTTGGGGAATCAGAGGCAGGGAATCAGATATGGGGAATCAGAGGCGGGGAATCAGAGGCGGGGAAACAGAGGCGGGGAATCAGATATGGGGAATCAGAGGTGGGGAATCAGGGGCAGGGATTCAGTGTCAGGGAATCAGAGGCGGGGAATCAGAGGCAGGGAATCAGAGGCAGGGAATCAGACACGGGGAATCAGAGGCGGGGAATCAGAGATGGGGAATCAGAGGCGGGGAATCAGAGGCAGGGAATCGGACGCCGGGAATCAGAGTCGGGGAATCAGAGCTGGGGAATCAGAGGCGGGGATTTAGAGTTGGGGAATCAGAGGCGGGGATTAAGATATGGGGAAATAGAGGCGGGGAATCAGATATGGGGAATCAGAGGTGTGGAATCAGAGGTTGGGAATCAGAGGAAGGGAATCAGAGTCGGGGAAACAGAGGCGGGGAATCAGATATGTGGAATCAGAGGTAGCAAATCAAAGGCGGTGAAACAGAGATGGGTAATCAGGGCAGGGAATCAGAGGCAGGGAATCAAACACGGGGAATCAGAGCTGGGGAATCAGAGGCGGGGAATCAGAGTTGGGAATCAGAGGCGGGGAATCAGAGGCGGCGAAACAGAGGCGGGGAATCTGATATGGGGAATCAGAGGTGGGGAATCAGAGGTTGGGAATCAGAGGCAGGGAATCGGAGATGGGGAATCAGAGGCAGGGAATCAGAGGCGGGGAATCAGAGGCGGGGAATCAGAGGCCGGGAATCAGATATGGGGAAACTGAGGCGGGGAATCCGAGGCGGGGAAACAGAGGCGGGGAATCAGATATGGGGAATCAGAGGTGGGGAATCAGAGGTTGGGAATCAGAGGCAGGGAATCAGAGGCTTGGAATCAGATGCAGGGAATCAGATGCGGGGAATCAGAGGCGGGGAATCAGAGCTGGGGAATCAGAGGTGGGGAATCAGATTTGGGGAATCAGAGGTGGGGACTTAGATATTGGGAAACAGAGGCGGGGAATCAGAGGCGGGGAAACAGAGGCGGGGAATCAGATATGGGGAATCAGAGGTGGGGAATCAGAGGCAGGGAATCAGATGTGCGGAATCAGAGATGGGGAATCAGAGGCAGGGAATCAGAATCAGAAGCAGGGAATCAGAGGCCGGGAATCAGAGGCCGGAATCAGATGATGGGAATCAGAGGCCTGGAATCAGAGGCGGGGGATCAGAGGCAGGGAATCAGATGCGGGGAATCAGAGGCGGGGAATCAGAGCTGGGGAATCAGAGGCGGGGTATTAGAGTTGGGGAATCAGAGGCGGGGAATCAGATATGGGGAAACATAGGTAGGGAATCAGAGGCGGGGAAACAGAGGCAGGGAATCAGATATGGGGAATCAGAGGCGGGGAATCAGAGGTGGGGAATCATAGGCAGGGAATCGGATGTGCGGAATCAGAGATGGGGAATCAGAGGCCGGGAATCAGAGGTGGTGAATCAGAGATGGGGAATCAGAGGCAGGGAATCAGAGGCAGGGTATCAGACGCGGGGAATCAGAGGTGGGCAATCAGAGGCGGGGAATCAGATATGGGGAATCAGAGGCGGGGAATCAGAGGCGGGGAAACAGAGGCGGGGAATCAGATATGGGGAATCAGAGGTGGGGCATCAGAGGTTGTGAATCACAGATGGGGAATCAGAGGCGGGGAATCAGAGGCAGGGAATCAGACGCGGGGAATCAGAGGCAGGGATTCAGAGCTGGGGAATCAGAAGCGGGGAATCAGAGTTGGGGAATCAGAGGCGGGGAATCAGATATGGGGAATCAGAGGCAGGGAATCAGAGGCGGGGAATCAGAGGCAGGGAATCAGACGCGGGGAATCTGAGGCGGGGAATCAGATATGGGGAATCAGAGGTGGGGAATCAGAGGCGGGGAAACAGAGGCGGGGAATCAGATATGGGGAATCAGAGGTGGGGCATCAGAGGTTGTGAATCACAGATGGGGAATCAGAGGCGGGGAATCAGAGGCAGGGAATCAGACGCGGGGAATCAGAGGCAGGGATTCAGAGCTGGGGAATCAGAAGCGGGGAATCAGAGTTGGGGAATCAGAGGCGGGGAATCAGATATGGGGAATCAGAGGCAGGGAATCAGAGGCGGGGAATCAGAGGCAGGGAATCAGACGCGGGGAATCTGAGGCGGGGAATCAGAGCTGGGGAATCAGAGGTGGGGAATCAGAGTTGGGGAATCAGAGGCAGGGAATTGGATGTGCGGAATCAGAGATGGGGAATCAGAGGTGGGGAATCAGAGGTGGTGAATCAGAGATGGGGAATCAGAGGCGGGGAATCAGAGGCAGGAAATCAGACACGGGGATTCAGAGGCTGGGAATCAGACGGGGGGAATCAAAGGCGGGGAATCAGAGCTGGGGAATCTGAGGCAGGGAATCAGAGTTGGGGATTCAGAGGCGGGGAATCAGATATGGGGAAAAAGAGGCGGGGAATCAGAGGAGGGCAAACAGAGGCAGGGAATTAGATATGGGGAATCAGAGGTAGGGAATCAGAGGTGGTGAATCAGTGATGGGGAATCACAGGCGGGGAATCAGAGGCAGGGAATAGAACACGGGAAATCAGAGGCAGGGAATCAGAGCTAGGGAATCAGAGGCGGGGAATCATAGTTGGGAATCAGAGGCGGGAATCAGATATGGGGAAACAGAGGCGGGGAATCAGAGGCGGGGAAACAGAGGCGGGGAAACAGGCGGGGAATCAGATATGGGGAATCGGATGCAGGGAATCAGAGGCGGGGAATCAGAGCTGGGGAATCAGAGGCGGGGAATCAGAGTTGGGGCATCAGAGGTGGGGAATTAGATATAGGAAAACAGAGGCGGGGAATCAGAGGCGGGGAAACAGAGGCGGGGAATCAGATATGGGGAATCAGAGGTGGGGAATCAGAGGCAGGGAATCAGATGTGCGGAATCAGAGATGGGGAATCAGAGGCAGGGAATCAGAAGCGGGGAATCAGAGGCCGGGAATCAGAGGCCGGGAATCAGATGCTGGGAATAAGAGGCCGGGAATCAGAGGAGGGGAATCAGAGTCCGGGAATCAGAGATGGGGATTCAGAGGCGGGGAATGAGATATGGAGAATCAGAGGCGGGGAATCAGAGGCGGGGAAACAGAGGCGGGGAATCAGATATGGGGAATCAGAGGTGGCGAATCAAAGGCGGTGAATCAGAGATGGGGAATCAGAGGCGGGGAATCAGAGGCAGGGAATCAGATGCGGGGAATCAGAGGCGGGGAATCAGAGCTGGCGAATCAGAGGCTGGGAATCAGAGGTGGGCAATCAGAGGCGGGGAATCAGATATGGGGAATCAGAGGCGGGGAATCAGAGGCGGGGAAACAGAGGCGGGGAATCAAATATAGGGAATCAGAGGTGGGGAATCAGAGGTTGTGAATCAGAGATGGGGAATCAAGGCGGGGAATCAGAGGCAGGGAATCAGACGCGGGGAATCAGAGGCGGGGATTCAGAGCTGGGGAATCAGAGGCGGGGAATCAGAGTTGGGGAATCAGAGGCAGGGAATCAGATATGGGGAATCAGAGGCGGGGAATCAGAGGCCGGGAATCAGATGTGGGGAAACAGAGGCGGGGAATCCGAGGCGGGGAAACAGAGGCGGGGAATCAGATATGGGGAATCAGAGGTGGGGAATCAGAGGTTGGGAATCAGAGGCAGGGAATCAGAGGCTTGGAATCAGATGCAGGGTATCAGATGCGGGGAATCAGAGGGGGGAATCAGAGCTGGGGAATCAGAGGTGGGGAATCAGATTTGGGGAATCAGAGGTGGGGACTTAGATATTGGGAAACAGAGGCGGGGAATCAGAGGCGGGGAAACAGAGGCGGGGAATCAGATATGGGGAATCAGAGGTGGGGAATCAGAGGCAGGGAATCAGATGTGCGGAATCAGAGATTGGGAATCAGAGGCAGGGAATCAGAATCAGAAGCAGGGAATCAGAGGCCGGGAATCAGAGGCCGGAATCAGATGCTGGGAATCAGAGGCCTGGAATCAGAGGCGGGGAATCAGAGGCAGGGAATCAGATGCGGGGAATCAGAGGCGGGGAATCAGAGCTGGGGAATCAGAGGCGGGGTATTAGAGTTGGGGAGTCAGAGGTGGGGAATCAGATATGGGGAAACAGAGGTGGGGAATCAGAGGCGGGGAAACAGAGGCAGGGAATCAGATATGGGGAATCAGAGGTGGGGCATCAGAGGTTGTGAATCACAGATGGGGAATCAGAGGCGGGGAATCAGAGGCAGGGATTCAGATGTGCTGAATCAGAGATGGGGAATCAGAGGCAGGGAATCAGAATCAGAAGCGGGGAATCAGAGGCCGGGAATCAGAGGCCGGGAATTAGATGCTGGGAATAAGAGGCCGGGAATCAGAGGTGGGGAATCAGAGTCCGGGAATCAGAGATGGGGATTCAGAGGCGGGGAATGAGATATGGAGAATCAGAGGCGGGGAATCAGAGGCCGGGAAACAGAGGTGGGGAATCAGATATGGGGAATCAGAGGCAGGGAATCAGATATGGGGAATCAGAGGCGGGGAATCAGAGGCCGGGAATCAGATGTGGGGAAACAGAGGCGGGGAATCCGAGGCGGGGAAACAGAGGCGGGGAATCAGATATGGGGAATCAGAGGTGGGGAATCAGAGGTTGGGAATCAGAGGCAGGGAATCAGAGGCTTGGAATCAGATGCAGGGTATCAGATGCGGGGAATCAGAGGGGGGAATCAGAGCTGGGGAATCAGAGGTGGGGAATCAGATTTGGGGAATCAGAGGTGGGGACTTAGATATTGGGAAACAGAGGCGGGGAATCAGAGGCGGGGAAACAGAGGCGGGGAATCAGATATGGGGAATCAGAGGTGGGGAATCAGAGGCAGGGAATCAGATGTGCGGAATCAGAGATTGGGAATCAGAGGCAGGGAATCAGAATCAGAAGCAGGGAATCAGAGGCCGGGAATCAGAGGCCGGAATCAGATGCTGGGAATCAGAGGCCTGGAATCAGAGGCGGGGAATCAGAGGCAGGGAATCAGAGGTGGGGCATCAGAGGTTGTGAATCACAGATGGGGAATCAGAGGCGGGGAATCAGAGGCAGGGAATCAGACGCGGGGAATCAGATATGGGGAAACAGAGGTGGGGAATCAGAGGCGGGGAATCAGAGGCAGGGAATCAGACGCGGGGAATCAGAGGCGGGGATTCTGAGCTGGAGAATCAGAAGCGGGGAATCAGAGTTGGGGAATCAGAGGCGGGGAAACAGATATGGGGAATCAGAGGCAGGGAATCAGAGGCGGGGAATCAGAGGCAGGGATTCAGACGCGGGGAATCTGAGGCGGGGAATCATAGCTGGGGAATCAGAGGTGGGGAATCAGAGTTGGGGAATCAGAGGCAGGGAATTGGATGTGCGGAATCAGAGAGGGGGAATCAGAGGTGGGGAATCAGAGGAGGTGAATCAGAGATGGGGAATCAGAGGCGGGGAATCAGAGGCAGGAAATCAGACACGGGGATTCAGAGGCTGGGAATCAGACGGGGGGAATCAAAGGCGGGGAATCAGAGCTGGGGAATCTGAGGCAGGGAATCAGAGTTGGGGATTCAGAGGCGGGGAATCAGATATGGGGAAACAGAGGCGGGGAATCAGAGGCGGGCAAACAGAGGCGGGGAATTAGATATGGGTAATCAGAGGTAGGGAATCAGAGGTGGTGAATCAGTGATGGGGAATCACAGGCGGGGAATCAGAGGCAGGGAATAGAACGCGGGGAATCAGAGGCAGGGAATCAGAGCTGGGGAATCAGAGAAGGGGATTCATAGTTGGGAATCAGATGCGGGAATCAGATACGGGGAAACAGAGGCGGGGAATCAGATATGGGGAATCAGATGTGGGGAATCAGATGTGGGGAATCAGAGGTTGGGAATCAGATGTGCGGAATCAGAGATGGGGAATCAGAGGCAGGGAATCAGAATCAGAAGCAGGGAATCAGAGGCCGGGAATCAGAGGCCGGAATCAGATGATGGGAATCAGAGGCCTGGAATCAGAGGCGGGGAATCAGAGGCAGGGAATCAGATGCGGTGAATCAGAGGCGGGGAATCAGAGCTGGGGAATCAGAGGCGGGGTATTAGAGTTGGGGAATCAGAGACGGGGAATCAGATATGGGGAAACAGAGGTGGGGAATCAGAGGCGGGGAAACAGAGGCAGGGAATCAGATATGGGGAATCAGAGGTGGGGAATCAGAGATGGGGAATCAGAGGCGGTGAATCAGAGATGGGAATCAGAGGCGGGGAATCAGAGGCAGGAAATCAGACACGGGGATTCAGAGGTTGGGAATCAGACGGGGGGAATCAAAGGCGGGGAATCAGAGCTGGGGAATCAGAGGCAGGGAATCAGAGGCGGGGAATCAGATATGGGGAATCAGAGGCTGGGATTCAGAGGCGGGGAATCAGAGGCAGGGAATCAGACACGGGGAATCAGAGGTGGGGAATCAGAGATGGGGAATCAGAGGCGGTGAATCAGAGATGGGGAATCAGAGGCGGGGAATCAGAGGCAGGAAATCAGACACGGGGTTTCAGAGTCTGGGAATCAGATGGGGGGAATCAAAGGCGGGGAATCAGAGCTGGGGAATCAGAGGCAGAGAATCAGAGGCGGGGAATCAGATATGGGGAATCAGAGGCTGGGATTCAGAGGCGGGGAATCAGAGGCAGGGAATCAGACACGGGGAATCAGAGGTGGGGAATCAGAGATGGGGAATCAGAGGCGGGGAATCAGAGGCAGGGAATCAGACGCGGGGAATCTGAGGCGGGGAATCAGAGCTGGGGAATCAGAGGTGGGGAATCAGAGTTGGGGAATCAGAGGCAGGGAATCGGATGTGCGGAATCAGAGATGGGGAATCAGATGTGGGGAATCAGAGGAATCAGAGATGGGGAATCAGAGGCGGGGAATCAGAGGCAGGAAATCAGACACGGGGATTCAGAGGCTGGGAATCAGACGGGGGGAATCAAAGGCGGGGAATCAGAGCTGGGGAATCAGAGGCAGGGAATCAGAGTTGGGGATTCAGAGACGGGGAATCAGATATGGGGAAACAGAGGCGGGGAATCAGAGGCGGGCAAACAGAGGCGGGGAATTAGATATGGGGAATCAGAGGTGGGGAATCAGAGGTGGTGAATCAGTGATGGGGAATCACAGGTGGGGAATCAGAGGCAGGGAGTAGAACGCAGGGAATCAGACGCAGTGAATCAGAGCTGGGGAATCAGAGGCGGGGAATCATAGTTGGGAATCAGAGGCGGGGAATCAGATATGGGGAATCAGAGGCGGGGAATCAGAGGCGGGGAAACAGAGGCGGGGAATCAGATATGGGGAATCGGATGCTTGGAATCAGAGGCGGGGAATCAGAGCTGGGGAATCAGAGGCGGGGAATCAGAGTTGGGGCATCAGAGGTGGGGAATTAGATATAGGGAAACAGAGGCGGGGAATCAGAGGCGGGGAAACAGAGGCGGGGAATCAGATATGAGGAATCAGATGTGGGGAATCAGAGGCAGGGATTCAGATGTGCTGAATCAGAGATGGGGAATCAGAGGCAGGGAATCAGAATCAGAAGCGGGGAATCAGAGGCCGGGAATCAGATGCTGGGAATAAGAGGCCGGGAATCAGAGGTGGGGAATCAGAGTCCGGGAATCAGAGATGGGGATTCAGAGGCGGGGAATGAGATATGGAGAATCAGAGGCGGGGAATCAGAGGCCGGGAAACAGAGGTGGGGAATCAGATATGGGGAATCAGAGGTGGCGAATCAGAGGCGGTGAATCAGAGATGGGTAATCAGAGGCGGGGAATCAGAGGCAGGGAATCAGATGCGGGTAATCAGAGGCGGGGAATCAGAGGCAGGGAATCAGATGCGGGGAATCAGAGGCGGGGAATCAGAGCTGGCGAATCAGAGGCGGGGAATCAGAGGTGGGCAATCAGAGGCGGGGAATCAGATATGGGGAATCAGAGGCGGGGAATCAGAGGCGGGGAATCAGAGGTGGGCAATCAGAGGCGGGGAATCAGAGGTGGGGAATCAGAGGTTGTGAATCAGAGATGGGGAATCAAGGCTGGGAATCAGAGGCAGGGAATCAGACACGGGGAATCAGAGGCGGGGATTCAGAGCTGGGGAATCAGAGGCGGGGAATCAGAGTTGGGGAATCAGAGGCAGGGAATCAGATATGGGGAATCAGAGGCGGGGAATCAGAGGCGGGGAAACAGAGGCGGGGAATCAGATATGGGGAATCAGAGGTGGGGAATCAGGGGCAGGGAATCAGTGTCAGGGAATCAGAGGCGGGGAATCAGAGGCGGGGAATCAGAGGCAGGGAATCAGACACGGGGAATCAGAGGCGGGGAATCAGAGATGGGGAATCAGAGGCGGGGCATCAGAGGCAGGGAATCGGACGCCGGGAATCAGAGTCGGGGAATCAGAGCTGGGGAATCAGAGGCGGGGAATTAGAGTTGGGGAATCAGAGGCGGGGATTCAGATATGCTGAAATAGAGGCGGGGAATCAGATATGGGGAATCAGAGGTGTGGAATCAGAGGTTGGGAATCAGAGGAAGGGAATCAGAGTCGGGGAAACAGAGGCGGGGAATCAGATATGTGGAATCAGAGGTGGCGAATCAAAGGCGGTGAAACAGAGATGGGTAATCAGGGCAGGGAATCAGAGGCAGGGAATCAAACACGGGGAATCAGAGCTGGGGAATCAGAGGCGGGGAATCAGAGTTGGGAATCAGAGGCGGGGAATCAGAGGCGGCGAAACAGAGGCGGGGAATCTGATATGGGGAATCAGAGGTGGGGAATCAGAGGTTGGGAATCAGAGGCAGGGAATCGGAGATGGGGAATCAGAGGCAGGGAATCAGAGGCGGGGAATCAGAGGCGGGGAATCAGAGGCCGGGAATCAGATATGGGGAAACTGAGGCGGGGAATCCGAGGCGGGGAAACAGAGGCGGGGAATCAGATATGGGGAATCAGAGGTGGGGAATCAGAGGTTGGGAATCAGAGGCAGGGAATCAGAGGCTTGGAATCAGATGCAGGGAATCAGATGCGGGGAATCAGAGGCGGGGAATCAGAGCTGGGGAATCAGAGGTGGGGAATCAGATTTGGGGAATCAGAGGTGGGGACTTAGATATTGGGAAACAGAGGCGGGGAATCAGAGGCGGGGAAACAGAGGCGGGGTTTCAGAGGCGGGGAAACAGAGGCGGGGAATCAGATATGGGGAATCGGATGCAGGGAATCAGAGGCGGGAAATCAGAGCTGGGGAATCAGAGGCGGGGAATCAGAGTTGGGGCATCAGAGGTGGGGAATTAGATATAGGGAAACAGAGGCGGGGAATCAGAGGCGGGGAAACAGAGGCGGGGAATCAGATATGGGGAATCAGAGGTGGGGAATCAGAGGCAGGGAATCAGATGTGCGGAATCAGAGATGGGGAATCAGAGGCAGGGAATCAGAAGCGGGGAATCAGAGGCCGGGAATCAGAGGCCGGGAATCAGATGCTGGGAATAAGAGGCCGGGAATCAGAGGAGGGGAATCAGAGTCCGGGAATCAGAGATGGGGATTCAGAGGTGGGGAATGAGATATGGAGAATCAGAGGCGGGGAATCAGAGGCGGGGAAACAGAGGCGGGGAATCAGATATGGGGAATCAGAGGTGGCGAATCAAAGTCGGTGAATCAGAGATGGGGAATCAGAGGCGGGGAATCAGAGGCAGGGAATCAGATGCGGGGAATCAGAGGCGGGGAATCAGAGCTGGCGAATCAGAGGCTGGGAATCAGAGGTGGGCAATCAGAGGCGGGGAATCAGATATGGGGAATCAGAGGCGGGGAATCAGAGGCGGGGAAACAGAGGCGGGGAATCAAATATAGGGAATCAGAGGTGGGGAATCAGAGGTTGTGAATCAGAGATGGGGAATCAAGGCGGGGAATCAGAGGCAGGGAATCAGACGCGGGGAATCAGAGGCGGGGATTCAGAGCTGGGGAATCAGAGGCGGGGAATCAGAGTTGGGGAATCAGAGGCAGGGAATCAGATATGGGGAATCAGAGGCGGGGAATCAGAGGCCGGGAATCAGATGTGGGGAAACAGAGGCGGGGAATCCGAGGCGGGGAAACAGAGGCGGGGAATCAGATATGGGGAATCAGAGGTGGGGAATCAGAGGTTGGGAATCAGAGGCAGGGAATCAGAGGCTTGGAATCAGATGCAGGGTATCAGATGCGGGGAATCAGAGGCGGGGAATCAGAGCTGGGGAATCAGAGGTGGGGAATCATATTTGGGGAATCAGAGGTGGGGACTTAGATATTGGGAAACAGAGGCGGGGAATCAGAGGCGGGGAAACAGAGGCGGGGAATCAGATATGGGGAATCAGAGGTGGGGAATCAGAGGCAGGGAATCAGATGTGCGGAATCAGAGATGGGGAATCAGAGGCAGGGAATCAGAATCAGAAGCAGGGAATCAGAGGCCTGGAATCAGAGGCCGGAATCAGATGCTGGGAATCAGAGGCCTGGAATCAGAGGCGGGGAATCAGAGGCAGGGAATCAGATGCGGGGAATCAGAGGCGGGGAATCAGAGCTGGGGAATCAGAGGCGGGGTATTAGAGTTGGGGAATCAGAGGTGGGGAATCAGATATTGGGAAACAGAGGTGGGGAATCAGAGGCGGGGAAACAGAGGCAGGGAATCAGATATGGGGAATCAGAGGTGGGGCATCAGAGGTTGTGAATCACAGATGGGGAATTAGAGGCGGGGAATCAGAGGCAGGGAATCAGATGCGGGGAATCAGAGGCGGGGATTCAGAGCTGGGGAATCAGAAGCGGGGAATCAGAGTTGGGGAATCAGAGGCGGGGAATCAGATATGGGGAATCAGAGGCAGGGAATCAGAGGCGGGGAATCAGAGGCAGGGAATCAGATGCGGGGAATCTGAGGCGGGGAATCATAGCTGGGGAATCAGAGGTGGGGAATCAGAGTTGGGGAATCAGAGGCAGGGAATTGGATGTGCGGAATCAGAGAGGGGGAATCAGAGGTGGGGAATCAGAGGAGGTGAATCAGAGATGGGGAATCAGAGGCGGGGAATCAGAGGCAGGAAATCAGACACGGGGATTCAGAGGCTGGGAATCAGACGGGGGGAATCAAAGGCGGGGAATCAGAGCTGGGGAATCTGAGGCAGGGAATCAGAGTTGGGGATTCAGAGGCGGGGAATCAGATATGGGGAAACAGAGGCGGGGAATCAGAGGCGGGCAAACAGAGGCAGGGAATTAGATATGGGTAATCAGAGGTAGGGAATCAGAGGTGGTGAATCAGTGATGGGGAATCACAGGCGGGGAATCAGAGGCAGGGAATAGAACGCGGGGAATCAGAGGCAGGGAATCAGAGCTGGGGAATCAGAGGAGGGGATTCATAGTTGGGAATCAGAGGTGGGAATCAGATATGGGGAAACAGAGGCGGGGAATCAGAGGCGGTGAAACAGAGGCGGGGAATCAGATATGGGGAATCGGATGCAGGGAATCAGAGGCGGGGAATCAGAGCTGGGGAATCAGAGGCGGGGAATCAGAGTTGGGGCATCAGAGGTGGGGAATTAGATATAGGGAAACAGAGGCGGGGAATCAGAGGCGGGGAAACAGAGGCGGGGAATCAGATATGGGGAATCAGAGGTGGGGAATCAGAGGCAGGGAATCAGATGTGCGGAATCAGAGATGGGGAATAAGAGGCAGGGAATCAGAATCAGAAGCGGGGAATCAGAGGCCGGGAATCAGAGGCCGGGAATCAGATGCTGGGAATAAGAGGCCGGGAATCAGAGGCGGGGAAACAGAGGCGGGGAATCAGATATGGTGAATCAGAGGTGGGGAATCAGAGGCAGGGAATCAGATGTGCGGAATCAGAGATGGGGAATAAGAGGCAGGGAATCAGAATCAGAAGCGGGGAATCAGAGGCCGGGAATCAGAGGCCGGAAATCAGATGCTGGGAATAAGAGGCCGGGAATCAGAGGTGGGGAATCAGATATGGGGAATCAGAGGTGGCGAATCAAAGGCGGTGAATCAGAGATGGGGAATCAGAGGCGGGGAATCAGAGGCAGGGAATCAGATGCGGGGAATCAGAGGCGGGGAATCAGAGCTGGCGAATCAGAGGCTGGGAATCAGAGGTGGGCAATCAGAGGTGGGGAATCAGATATGGGGAATCAGAGGCGGGGAATCAGAGGCGGGGAAACAGAGGCGGGGAATCAAATAAAGGGAATCAGAGGTGGGGAATCAGAGGTTGTGAATCAGAGATGGGGAATCAAGGCGGGGAATCAGAGGCAGGGAATCAGACGCGGGGAAACAGAGGCGGGGATTCAGAGCTGGGGAATCAGAGGCGGGGAATCAGAGTTGGGGAATCAGAGGAAGGGAATCAGATATGGGGAATCAGAGGCGGGGAATCAGAGGCGGGGAAACAGAGGCGGGGAATCAGATGTGGGGAATCAGATGTTGGGAATCAGGGTCAGGGAATCAGTGGCAGGGAATCAGAGGCGGGGAATCAGAGGCGGGGAATCAAAGGCAGGGAATCAGACACGGGGAATCAGAGGCGGGGAATCAGAGATGGGGAATCAGAGGCGGGGAATCAGAGGCAGGGAATCGGATGCCGGGAATCAGAGTCGGGGAATCAGAGCTGGGGAATCAGAGGCGGGGAATCAGAGTTGGGGAATCAGAGGCGGGGAATCAGATATGGGGAAATAGAGGCGGGGAATCAGATATGGGGAATCAGAGGTGTGGAATCAGAGGTTGGGAATCAGAGGCAGGGAATCAGAGTCGGGGAAACAGAGGCGGGGAATCAGATATGGGGAATCAGAGGTGGCGAATCAAAGGCGGTGAAACAGAGATGGGGAATCAGGGCAGGGAATCAGAGGCAGGGAATCAAACACGGGGAATCAGAGCTGGGGAATCAGAGGCGGGGAATCAGAGTTGGGAATCAGAGGCGGGGAATCAGAGGCGGGGAAACAGAGGCGGGGAATCAGATATGGGGAATCAGAGGCGGGGAATCCGAAGTTGGGAATCAGAGGCAGGGAATCAGAGGCGGAAAATCAGAGGCGGGGAATCAGAGGAAGGGAATCAGATGTGCGGAATCGGAGATGGGGAATCAGAGGCAGGGAATCAGAGGCGGGGAATCAGAGGCGGGGAATCAGAGGCCGGGAATCAGATATGGGGAAACAGAGGCGGGGAATCCGAGGCGGGGAAACAGAGGCGGGGAATCAGATATGGGGAATCAGAAGTGGGGAATCAGAGGTAGGGAATCAGAGGCAGGGAATCAGAGGCTTGGAATCAGATGCAGGGAATCAGATGCGGGGAATCAGAGGCGGGGAATCAGAGCTGGGGAATCAGAGGTGGGGAATCAGATTTGGGGAATCAGAGGCGGGGACTTAGATATTGGGTAACAGAGGCGGGGAATCAGAGGCGGGGAAACCCAGGCGGGGAATCAGATATGGGGAATCAGAGGTGGGGAATCAGAGGCAAGGAATCAGATGTGCGGAATCTGAGATGGGGAATCAGAGGCAGGGAATCAGAATCAGAAGCAGGGAATCAGAGGCCGGGAATCAGAGGCCGGAATCAGATGCTGGGAATCAGAGGCCTGGAATCAGAGGCGGGGAATCAGAGGCAGGGAATCAGATGCGGGGAATCAGAGGCGGGGAATCAGAGGCGGGGAAACAGAGGCGGGGAATCAGATATGGGGAATCAGAGGTGGGGAATCAGAGGTTGGGAATCAGAAGCAGGGAATCAGAGGCGGGGAATCAGAGGCGGGGAATCAGAGGCAGGGAATCCGATGTGCGGAATCGGAGATGGGGAATCAGAGGCAGGGAATCAGAGGCGGGGAATCAGAGGCGGGGAATCAGATATGGGGAATCAGAGGTGGGGAATCAGATATGGGGAAACAGAGGCGGGGAATCAGAGGCGGGGAAACAGAGGCGGGGAATCAGATATGGGGAATCAGAGGTGGGGAATCAGAGGTTGGGAATCAGAGGCAGGGAATCAGAGGCTGGGAATCAGATGCAGGGAATCAGATGCGGGGAATCAGAGGCGGGGAATCAGAGCTGGGGAATCAGAGGTGGGGAATCAGATTTGGGGAATCAGAGTCGGGGACTTAGATATGGGGAAACAGAGGCGGGGAATCAGAGGCGGGGAAACAGACGCGGGGAATCAGAGGCAGGGATTCAGAGCTGGGGAATCAGAGGCGGGGAATCAGAGTTGGGGAATCAGAGGCGGGGAATCAGATATGGGGAATCAGAGGCGGGGAATCAGAGGCGGGGAAACAGAGGCAGGGAATCAGATATGGGGAATCAGAAGTGGGGTATCAGGGGCAGGGAATCAGTGGCAGGGAATCAGAGGCGGGGAAACAGAGGCGGGGAATCAGAGGCAGGGAATCAGACACGGGGAATCAGATATGGGGAAACAGAGGCGGGGAATCAGAGGCGGGCAAACAGAGGCGGGGAATTAGATATGGGGAATCAGAGGTGGGGAATCAGAGGTGGTGAATCAGAGATGGGGAATCACAGGCGGGGAATCAGAGGCAGGGAATAGAACGCGGGGAATCAGAGGCGGGGAATCAGAGCTGGGGAATCAGAGGCGGGGAATCATTGTTGGGAATCAGAGGCGGGGAATCAGATATGGGGAAACAGAGGCGGGGAATCAAAGGCGGGGAAACAGAGGCGGGGAATCAGATATGGGGAATCGGATGCGGGGAATCAGAGGCGGGGAATAGGAGCTGGGGAATCAGAGGCGGGGTATCAGAGGCAGGGAATCGGACTCCGGGAATCAGAGTCGGGGAATCAGAGCTGGGGAATCAGAGGCGGGGAATCAGAGTTGGGGAATCAGAGGCGGGGAATCAGATATGGGGAAATAGAGGCGGGGAATCAAATATGGGGAATCAGAGGTGTGGAATCAGAGGTTGGGAATCAGAGGCAGGGAATCAGAGTCGGGGAATCAGATATGGGGAATCAGAGGTGGCGAATCAAAGGCGGTGAAACAGAGATGGGGAATCAGGGCAGGGAATCAGAGGCAGGGAATCAAACACGGGGAATCAGAGCTGGGGAATCAGAGGCGGGGAATCAGAGTTGGGAATCAGAGGCGGGGAATCAGAGGCGGGGAAACAGAGGCGGGGAATCAGATATGGGGAATCAGAGGTGGGGAATCCGAGGTTGGGAATCAGATGTGCGGAATCAGAGATGGGGAATCAGAGGCAGGGAATCAGAATCAGAAGCAGGGAATCAGAGGCCGGGAATCAGAGGCCGGAATCAGATGCTGGGAATCAGAGGCCTGGAATCAGAGGCGGGGAATCAGAGGCAGGGAATCAGATGCGGGGAATCAGAGGCGGGGAATCAGAGCTGGGGAATCAGAGGCGGGGTATTAGAGTTGGGGAATCAGAGGCGGGGAATCAGATATGGGGAAACAGAGGTGGGGAATCAGAGGCGGGGAAACAGAGGCAGGGAATCAGATATGGGGAATCAGAGGTGGGGAATAAGAGATGGGGAATCAGAGGCGGTGAATCAGAGATGGGGAATCAGAGGCGGGGAACCAGAGGCAGGAAATCAGACACGGGGATTCAGAGGCTGGGAATCAGACGGGGGAATCAAAGGTGGGGAATCAGAGCTGGGGAATCAGAGGCAGGGAATCAGAGGCGGGGAATCAGATATGGGGAATCAGAGGCTGGGATTCAGAGGCGGGGAATCAGAGGCAGGGAATCAGACACGGGGAATCAGAGGTGGGGAATCTGAGATGGGGAATCAGAGGCGGTGAATCAGAGATGGGGAATCAGAGGCGGGGAATCAGAGGCAGGAAATCAGACACGGGGATTCAGAGGCTGGGAATCAGATGGGGGGAATCAAAGGCGGGGAATCAGAGCTGGGGAATCAGAGGCAGGGAATCAGAGGCGGGGAATCAGATATGGGGAATCAGAGGCTGGGATTCAGAGGCGGGGAATCAGAGGCAGGGAATCAGACACGGGGAATCAGAGGTGGGGAAACAGAGATGGGGAATCAGAGGCGGGGAATCAGAGGCAGGGAATCAGACGCGGGGAATCTGAGGCGGGGAATCAGAGCTGGGGAATCAGAGGTGGGGAATCAGAGTTGGGGAATCAGAGGCAGGGAATCGGATGTGCGGAATCAGAGATGGGGAATCAGATGTGGGGAATCAGAGGAATGAGAGATGGGGAATCAGAGGCGGGGAATCAGAGGCAGGAAATCAGACACGGGGATTCAGAGGCTGGGAATCAGACGGGGGGAATCAAAGGCGGGGAATCAGAGCTGGGGAATCAGAGGCAGGGAATCAGAGTTGGGGATTCAGAGACAGGGAATCAGATATGGGGAAACAGAGGCGGGGAATCAGAGGCGGGCAAACAGAGGCGGGGAATTAGATATGGGGAATCAGAGGTGGGGAATCAGATGTGGTGAATCAGTGATGGGGAATCACAGGTGGGGAATCAGAGGCAGGGAATAGAACGCAGGGAATCAGACGCAGGGAATCAGAGCTAGGGAATCAGAGGCGGGGAATCATAGTTGGGAATCAGAGGCTGGGAATCAGATATGGGGAAACAGATGCGGGGAATCAGAGGCGGGGAAACAGAGGCGGGGAATCAGATATGGGGAATCGGATGCTTGGAATCAGAGGCGGGGAATCAGAGCTGGGGAATCAGAGGCGGGGAATCAGAGTTGGGGCATCAGAGGTGGGGAATTAGATATAGGGAAACAGAGGCGGGGAATCAGAGGCGGGGAAACAGAGGCGGGGAATCAGATATGAGGAATGAGAGGTGGGGAATCAGAGGCAGGGATTCAGATGTGCTGAATCAGAGATGGGGAATCAGAGGCAGGGAATCAGAATCTGAAGCGGGGAATCAGAGGCCGGGAATCAGAGGCCGGGAATCAGATGCTGGGAATAAGAGGCCGGGAATCAGAGGTGGGGCATCAAAGTCCGGGAATCAGAGATGGGGATTCAGAGGCGGGGAATGAGATATGGAGAATCAGAGGCGGGGAATCAGAGGCCGGGAAACAGAGGTGGGGAATCAGATATGGGGAATCAGAGGTGGCGAATCAAAGGCGCTGAATCAGAGATGGGGAATCAGAGGCGGGGAATCAGAGGCAGGGAATCAGATGCGGGGAATCAGAGGCGGGGAATCAGAGCTGGCGAATCAGAGGCGGGGAATCAGAGGTGGGCAATCAGAGGCGGGGAATCAGATATGGGGAATCAGAGGCGGGGAATCAGAGGCGGGGAAACAGAGGCGGGGAATCAAATATAGGGAATCAGAGGTGGGGAATCAGAGGTTGTGAATCAGAGATGGGGAATCAAGGCGGAGAATCAGAGGCAGGGAATCAGACACGGGGAATCAGAGGCGGGGATTCAGAGCTGGGGAATCAGAGGCGGGGAATCAGAGTTGGGGAATCAGAGGCAGGGAATCAGATATGGGGAAACAGAGGCGGGGAATCAGAGGCGGGGAAACAGAGGCGGGGAATCAGATATGGGGAATCAGAGGTGGGGAATCAGGGGCAGGGATTCAGTGTCAGGGAATCAGAGGCGGGGAATCAGAGGCGGGGAATCAGAGGCAGGGAATCAGACACGGGGAATCAGAGGCGGGGAATCAGAGATGGAGAATCAGAGGCGGGGAATCAGAGGCAGGGAATCGGACGCCGGGAATCAGAGTCGGGGAATAAGAGCTGGGGAATCAGAGGCGGGGAATCAGAGTTGGGGAATCAGAGGCGGGGATTCAGATATGGGGAAATAGAGGCGGGGAATCAGATATGGGGAATCAGAGGTGTGGAATCAGAGGTGGTGAATCAGTGATGGGGAATCACAGGTGGGGAATCAGAGGCAGGGAATAGAACACAGGGAATCAGACGCAGGGAATCAGAGCTAGGGAATCAGAGGCGGGGAATCATAGTTGGGAATCAGAGGCGGGGAATCAGATATGGGGAAACAGAGGCGGGGAATCAGAGGCGGGGAAACAGAGGCGGGGAATCAGATATGGGGAATCGGATGCTTGGAATCAGAGGCGGGGAATCAGAGCTGGGGAATCAGAGGCGGGGAATCAGAGTTGGGGCATCAGAGGTGGGGAATTAGATATAGGGAAACAGAGGCGGGGAATCAGAGGCGGGGAAACAGAGGCGGGGAATCAGATATGAGGAATGAGAGGTGGGGAATCAGAGGCAGGGATTCAGATGTGCTGAATCAGAGATGGGGAATCAGAGGCAGGGAATCAGAATCAGAAGCGGGGAATCAGAGGCCGGGAATCAGAGGCCGGGAATCAGATGCTGGGAATAAGAGGCCGGGAATCAGAGGTGGGGCATCAAAGTCCGGGAATCAGAGATGGGGATTCAGAGGCGGGGAGTGAGATATGGAGAATCAGAGGCGGGGAATCAGAGGCCGGGAAACAGAGGTGGGGAATCAGATATGGGGAATCAGAGGTGGCGAATCAAAGGCGCTGAATCAGAGATGGGGAATCAGAGGCGGGGAATCAGAGGCAGGGAATCAGATGCGGGGATTCAGAGGCGGGGAATCAGAGCTGGCGAATCAGAGGCGGGGAATCAGAGGTGGGCAATCAGAGGCGGGGAATCAGATATGGGGAATCAGAGGCGGGGATTCAGAGGCGGGGAAACAGAGGCGGGGAATCAAATATAGGGAATCAGAGGCAGGGAATCAGACACGGGGAATCAGAGGCGGGG